>NC_139144.1:27846323-29302281 GCF_964270905.1 Leucopleurus acutus | reverse complement strand
TTTGCATTAAGAGAACTTATCATAAAAATTTTACTTCAATGGTGTATAAATATCTATTTTTCAAGAGAGAATTTTTATGGTAGAACAACCCCCCATTACATTTATTTTCTTTATGTCGTAGAGGTTATAGATCTTTCTCTATCCAGCCCCCAACATTCAATCTGGCCGTTTTAACCTAGTCCTGTTTTCTCTCCTGCCAATCAATTTTTTTTCCAGTTATTCTCCAAGTGGATTGAATCCCCCTCTTTTCAAGCCTATTTTAAAGAGTAGCGCAATGTAGTTATTTTTATATATAAAAAAAAATTAGTTGCAAGCAACAAATCCAAACGTTATTTCCTAAAATAACATTAATATGTTTAAACTTAACAGTCACATTTTGTTCCTTCCAGATTAAAATATGATGGAGGTAAAAATAAAATAGAATATTTTAAGTAATTACAATAAAAATACCACTAAAAATCCTCCAGTGTTTTTTACTTAGAGTGATTTTAATGGTTGTATATAAAATATTGGGGAAAGATAAAAGACACAAACATGGTACATCCATAAAAAGAAATCTCGTGCAGTTATGAAAATTGAAGGATCTCTTTGTATACTGATGTGGAAAGATGTCCACATGTGTTGTAAAGAAAACTTAAAAATTCACAGAATAGTATCTTACGTGTTTTTATCTTTTGCATAAAAATGAGGAAGATAACAATTTATTTGCTTGAATATATATATATTACAGCCTCAGGAAGGATACATATGAAACCAGGAACAACAGGGGTTCCCCATGTTGAGTGTGAGGTGAACTAGGCAATTAGGGACATTTTATGGAATGCAATTTTTAATTTTAATGTCAATTTACAAAGAATCATACAGGTCTATATGTAGTGACAATGTAAGGATGTACTAAATTTAGAAAAGAAATCAGACTCAAAATAGTAACGTGATTTTGCTAACTATAGCATATTTAATATAATGTGGTCTTATTTTTTTTTAAGATGCTTCAGAATCTTGAGTTGCTTTCTAGTTCTGAAGATCAATTCTTATCTTAAAAAGCTCTAGAACAAGATGTTGGCAGAAATTGTTATTTTTTTTTCACAGTCACCCCATTGAATATTTCTATTCAGATTTCCTTTATTTTTCTCTTTGCTTAACTGAATGGAAATTCCATGAGTTAGGGGTGTTTCTCCATTTTGTTCACTGCCATATCCTAGCATATAAAACATTGCTTGGTACATAGTAATCAAACCATAAATATTCCTTAAACAAGTAAGATTATTTTTTAATGTAACTCTGATTCTATGAAGGTAATCAGTCACTCATAATTTCAGAAAATTTTCTTTCGTGCCATTTTAAAAAGATTCCTTATTGGTTCTTTTTATATTTAATAACTATTTTGCTTAATTTATTACATTTATGAACAATTATCGTAGATTTTATTGAAGAAACAGTTAAGAAATCAAATCCAGAAAGACACAAACTAGAAGTTGGGCAGTCTTCATAGACTTTCACAGGATGATTTACTGAGTAATCTACAGATTGTTCTCCCCAAATAAGCCCTTATTATCAAGACAGATAGAACATTGTTTAAGATTGTCTCTGATGCAAAGGGAATTATAAAAATCATAACTTCTTTGAAACATGAGCTTACTCAATATTTTGATCACTCTAAATATTAAAAATACAGAAAATAGCTGCTCTGACAACATGCTTTAGATTTTTTGAAAATGCATTGAGCTAATGCACCTAATTTCCTCTTGTAAACAAGGTTATCTTGTAATAATATTCTTCTATTAGTGGTTATCTTTTCAGGATCTTATGATGATATTCCAAGCCTTGTTTTATAGACTCCCTGAAGGGCCATAATCAGTCATGAACATCTTCAGTAATCACCATGCAGAAGAAAATTTTCTTGACTTTTGGCTGGCAAACTTACAAACCATGCATTTCTGCAACTGGCAATCTGTAGCGTCTACTTAATCTCAAGCCACATGGATTGGTGCTGAGTAAATAGAAACGAATCATGATACCATGCTACATTTTATAGAAAATGTGACATTTATTTATGGCAAATGTCCTTGACAACCCATTTTAAATTTAGCAACATTTTTTGTTGGTATGTCTCCAGACCTCTTACATCTGTAAGTGAGGCTGGAGGAAAGTCATCTGATCTCACCTGAATTGTTAATACATTAATTTTAGTAATGACTTGGAAAAAAAAATCTAAGCTACTGCTTTGAGACCTGTCTCTGAGAGCCTGAATATATCACAAGCTCTGTAGTATCTTGCATGTTACGGTGAGCTTCAAAGTTGGAATATGAAGCCCTATTTAATTATTTTGAACCATGGACTTTCAAAAAGACAATAGGAAAATGGACAGAGGAGATGAATGTAGAGTTAACAAAAACTAGATTCTAACCATATGAAAAGTTATTCACCATCACTCATAAATAAAGAAAAGCAAATAGAATTATCTATGAGCTTTTTTTGAGCAGTGAATTGGCAAAAGATGAAATATTTAGTGATACAAAATAATGCCAAGGATGCTGGGGGGAGAAATATTTATCCATTTTACAGAAAGAATCTATAGGACAAAAGCTTTTATTGCAGCTTTTATTATAATAATAAGGGACTTTTAATAATTAAAACAATTATCAGTAGGACACTAAATGTATAATACATTCATCCACTGGAATACTTTGCAACTATTAAAAAGAAAAAGATAGATTTACATGTGCTGATATGAAAACATCCCCAACATTTATCATAAAATGAAAATGCAAAATGAAGAATTATAAGTACAATACTCTCCCATTTGTGTTCAAAGAAAAAAAAAATATATATATATACACACACTTTTAAATAGCTATCAAATCCTTCTGAAAGAATATATAAGAATATTAACATGGTTTTCTCTAGGGAAATGCACTGAAGCACTGTGATACAAAGGAGAATTTTTTCATTTCATTTTTTTCATGCTGTTAAACGTTTAAGCCAGGTGTGTGTATTGTCTTATATTCTTAATATGGAATTTATATTGTTTAAAAGTATAAAACCAATGTTTTGTGAAGTTATGTATTTCATAGCGCACGTAAGCCTACTGTTCCTTTTTGATTCATCTCTCTGTCTCATGGAAAATGAGTTGATACTAAGAAAAAAGTTGTAAGCTTGTTGACAGGGTGTTCTTTGAGTGAAGGGGTGGAGGTGTTACTGTTACAGCTTCTCTCTACTTCAGAGGCAGTCAGAAGGCAGGATGCCTTCTGAACCAGCTGGGGCAGGGTGCACAGTCTAATTTAGGGAGAGAATTAGCCAATATATTGGGCTGTATATCCAATGCCACATTTTCTGATGGAATTCATTGTTAAAAATGAAAGTGAACATTTGAGCTCCAGCAGATTGACCCTTATGGTTAATTTTTTTTTTTTTTAACTTGAAAGGGAAAAATGTTACTATTTGTTGCCCCTCCACAAAAATTTCAATTTTTTTTTAACATTATATATTCACAGTTTGGCTGGTGGTCAATTTTAAGTTGACCCCTTTGCCCTCTATCACTGGCCCAGATAACCTCAAAGGCATTTTTGCTTTTTGGCAACAAAAGCTGCTAACCTAAGCTGCTGTTTTTCTAATTTTGAGAATCAACTACATTTGAGGAGTCCTGTTTCCTTTTTGGTATTATGTTATTCTTAGTATCATATTACATTATATATAATTACATATAGACATTATATAAAAGAGATATTACATTATATTTAATCTTGTAGATCAAAAATCTGAAGGCTAGGAGTATACGTCAGTATTAGTCATGGGAAAAGTGCCTCTGATGTTACTGCTACTGGGCCACTTCTAGAGAGGCAGAGCTGTTTTTATCTCCACCCTAATCTTTATTATCTCCTTCTTCCTGTTTTATTTGACTTTGGTTTGCTCATTTTTGTCTACTTCCTTAAGGCAGAAATTTATGTTATTGATTTGAGATCTCTCTTCTTTTTTAATATAGATATTTACGGCTATAAATGTCCTTTCCTTACACTGCACCTCGTAAGTTTTGGCATGCTGTGTTTTTATATTTATTAATCTCAAAGTATTTTCTACTTCATTGTGATTTCTTCTTTGGTCCACTGGTTGACTGATTTATTTGATTTTCATGTGTCAGAATTTTCCAGATTTCCTTCCATTATTGATTTTTAATTTCATGTGGTCAGAGAAGATGTTTTGAGTGACTTAAATTTTTTAAAAACTGTATTGAGACTTTTTTTGTGACCTAACATTTGGTCTATCCTAGAAAATATTTCATGTGCACTTAAGAAGAACGTGTATTCTGCTGTGAATGTGTATGTCTTTTGATCTAGTTGGTTTATAGCATTGTTCAAGTCATTTCTGTGCTCATCTTCTGTCTAGTTCTATCCATTATCAAAAGTGGAGTATTGAAGTCCCCAGTTAGCACTGTTGAATTCTTCCTGTATTTTTGTCAGTTTTTGTTCATGTATTTTGGTGTTCTGTTGTTAGGTGACTATATGTTTATAATTGTTAAATCTTCTTGATAAGGTCACTTTTTTATTATTATAATTTTCCCTCCTTGTCCCTTTTAATACTTCTGTTCCAATTTTACTGAGAGATAATTGACATATAACTACAATTTTTGTCTGAAAGTCTGTTTTGTCTGATGTTAGCGTAGTCACTTGAGCTCTTTTTTTCGTTCCTGTTTGTGTGGTATAATTTATTTCCATTCTTTCACTTTCAACTTATTTGTCTTTCTATCTAAAATGAGTCTCTTTTAGACAGCATATAAGTAGATCTTTTAAAAAATTGATTCTGCCAATATCGATTTTAATTGGAGAGGTAAATCTATTTATATTTAATGTAATTACTGATAAGGGCTTCCTCCACTTTGCTATTCAATCTCTATATGTCTTGTATCTTTTTTTCCTCAATACTTGCACTACCACTTCCTTTAGGGTTAAATAGATATTTTCTAATATATTCTTTTAATTCCCTGGTTGTTTCTTTTGCTATATATATTTGACTTATTTTCTTAGTGATTATCTTGGGGATTATGATTAACATCTGAATTTGTAAAAATTTATTTCAAATAAATGCCAACTTAGTTTCAGTAGCATATGAAAACTTTGTTCTTACTTAACTCTGGCCTCCCCTTATGTTGTTATTGTTATAAGTTACATCTTTATATATTGTGTGCCCACTCACAAGGATTTATACTTATTGTCTTTACAGTTTTCTTTTAAAACTATATGGAATCTACTTTTCTAAAAAGAGAAGTTACAGTAATAAATACAATTATACTGACTTTTATATTTACCTATATAGTCACCTATATCTGTGATCTCTATTTCTTCTTGTGGATTCAAATTCCTTCATTTCAGTCTAAAGGACAGTATTTAGCATTTCTTGCAACATTCTTGCTGGTAATGAGCTCTGTTTTTGTTTATCTGAGAATATCTTAATTTCTCCTTCATTTTTGAAGGATGGTTTTGCAGGCTATAGAATTCTTGCTTAACAGTTTTTCTTTTTTCTTTTTCTTTTAGCACTTGAACTATGTCATCCCACTTTCTTCTGATCTCCCGGGTTTCTGATGAGATAGCTTGTACAAATCTCAATAAGATTAACATCTGCTGAGTTGTTTCTCTTTTGCTGCTTCCAAGATTTCTTGTCTTTGATTTTCAACAGTGTGATTATAACATTCCTCAGTGCAGATGTCTTTGATTTTATCCTACTCACAGTTTGTTGAGCTTCTTGAATGTGTATATTAATATTTCGAATCTAATTTTGGAAGTTTTCAGCCATTATTTCTTCAAATAGTCTTTCTGTCCCTTTGCTCTTCTCTCCTTCTGGGAATACTCTTAAGAGTCTGTTGGAATACGTGATGATCTCCCAAGAGCTTTTAGGCTCTGTCCATGTTTGTTCCTTCTTTTTTCTTTCTACTCCTCAGACTGGATAATTTCAACTCTCCTATGTTCAAGTCATTGATTCTTTCTTCTACCTGCTCAAATCTGCTGGTAAGCCTTTTTAATGAATTTTTCATATCAATTCTTGTACTTGTCAGTTCTGGAATTTTTATTTGGGTCTTTTTTTAATAATTCCTATCTCTTGATTGGTATTCTTGATTTGGTGAGACATTGTTCTCATGTTTTCCTTTGAATCTTTGCATTTGATTTTATTTACCTCTTTTTTGCTATAATTTCTTTAAAATATTGACATAAAAAAATCTTTATCTGTTAATGCCAAATTCTGGATCCTTTTTAAAACTTGTTTTTTGTTTTATTTTTTTCTTTTCCCCTGATTATTGATCACAATTTCTGCCTCTTATTTTATCTCGTAATGATTCATTATTTTCTGGACATTGTGTTTCAAAGACCCACAGAAATGGAAATAAATATTATTTTCACCCCAGAGGTGAAATATTCCAGGCAGGTAGTATGACTGGCTAAACATTTTGACTCAATCCAATCAGTAGTTAAGCTGAATTGGAGCAGCGTTACTGCTGTAGTTAGTTTTGTTTTACCTCCTGTTTCAAAAGGTGTTAAAGGCTATGTGTCCTATGTATACGAGAGGCCCCTTGCTCCAGTAGAAAATTGAAGAATTGGAGAAACCTGAGGTTATGTCTTCTTTCTAGCCAAGATTCCAAATTCTGTTGTACCCGCACTGCTGCAAACTCAAGAAGAGTCCCATACAGGAGAATTAGAAGCAACGTGAAGAGATCTAGCTCTTCAGCTAGGACTCTTACTCAGGCTCATCATTTAGAATGGCCATGTGGCTGTGAAAAGTTCCTCTGGATTCGCTTTAATCAAGCAGAGTTCCTGTACCTGTAGCAGGTCCAGTCCTCTGCTCACCTAGACCCAGTGACAAACAGTGGCCACAGATCTCTGCTGGCCCAAACAGGACTTATCTGTCAGTAAGATTTAGTTCCTTTGGGTTTCTTTGTGCTTATTGTTCTTAGGCGTGTTTAATAGATACATGAGTTTTTTGTTTACATGCATATTTTTGGTTGTTCTGGCTGAAGGATGTTCTGTTTAGACTATGTCATTTCCTTTGGAAACAGAACTTTCCAAAGATTGCCTTTAGAGTACTGAGTGTATTACTGCATTAATTCTGTTGTTGGAAATAAATTGAAAAATACTGAAAATCTCAGTATATCTTCTTCATTTTATCAAATTCTATTGAAATACAAAGACATTAAAATACATAGTATCAATCTCTAGTGGCATTTTAATTCCTCATTTTTCTTTTTGAAAGAGAAAATTACTAGGACAGTATTGAAGATAAAACATATGAACATAACATTAATATTTGCTATCCCTTAAATCACTAAAGTTTATTTTTACTATTTAATATAAAACTTACATTTCACACTACTTTTGTTTTAGTTTAGGAAGCCACTGAATTTGAGAATTATCTAACTCCAACATTCTGAAATCTACACATTTCCTTTATTTTAGAGGCCATTTTCTTTTTCTGCTTTAACTTTTAAAATTTACTACTTAACCAGCTTAGCAAAGACATTTCTTTTTTCCCCCTTTTGTTCTTTTTAAATTGCTTCTTCATGAATCATTCTGATCATTCTCTACATAAAAAACAGAAAATTTGTTTCGAACAGAATGGCTCAAACTTACCAACAAAACGTGTATTTAGTCCTTACTATATCTCAAGAAAATTTTACCAACTTCAGTGCAAACTATTTCCTGCTCAGTCAGCTTTCTTGTTGAATAATTATCTTAATTCTGATAAGGATTCAGTCGGATCCTTTTCAGCGAATGTAATTCAAACCTGGAATAGAAGAAAAAAATCTTAGAATTTTATGGCTCTTGAATTTGCTCTTTGACTAAATTAATGATTCCTCCATTTGTGTTACCCAGTAGACTCCTCTTTACTTTCTATAAGTTCACATTTGGAGATAGTGGTCCCCTTCCTCTATCGGTGAACCTCAGTCAGGCCCATCACAAAATATTCAGAAGGCCCTAATAATTGGTGAACTGCAAAGGGAATGTTTAGGGATCTTAAACAGCCTCCTTAAACAGCTTTCTTAACCTCTTTATTTAGATACGTATATCTTCTTTTAATCTTCACAATAACCCTATGAGGTGTGTACTATTATATCCCTATATTATAGATAAAGAAACCGAGAGTTGAAGAATTAAGAAAATTGCCCAAAGTAGTACATATAGCAAATATGTGGTGGAATCCAAATTCACCAGCAGTCTGACTCCAAGGCTTGTTCTGTTGATTACTACATAGTGCTTCTACTTCACGCTAGGCCATGTGCTATCTAAAATCCACTAAACATATCAAAGATTATTGGAAACAGATGCTTTGTCAATACATAAACCAAAAAGTTCTTTCCCTTGGTATTGCATTTATATAATAAGGACCACTTAAATCTGATTTTATTGCAGTAATAGAAAATCTCTCTTCAGTTACTTTGCTCATTCCATTCGGGAGCATATAAAATGGCTGCCAACTTTTAAATGGCATCTTTCTTATTTGGTCAAAAAATTACTTTTCCAGGCACCTTGTTATATGTCTCTGATTCTGGATTCTATCATCTACATGTTCACGTCAGAAAAGGATTGTTGAATAGATGAAACTGAAGCCAGAAGTGATAATTTTATAGAGGCCGCTAATTGTTGACAGTGAATATCAAATTACTATAAATTAGTGACTGTTTCCTGTCTTTTTAACTTAACGGATCATGGTATTTTCTTTATTATTTTAAAAATTAAATTTAGTCTAGCTCCATGCCCTCATCTCTATGAGCATGAGAGATATTTAGTCACAGTGGTTTGGGAGTTTGTGTTTGTGTGTTCGTTCGAGTGGGAATGGTCTTCTATCTCCTTAGGGATGTAATGTTATGGGGAGATTTCTGGCTGACTTAAGCACAGAGAAATTTATTGGAAAGGGTCCAGGGCAGCAGACTCAAGATGGCCAGGAATTCAGGGAGTCCTAGAAAGAAAGAGGCAGGAAGCATAGCAGCCAGGACATATTTTATCGCTGCTGCTGCCACCAGAGTCACTATGATGAATAGTCTCCAAACGTTCTTTCCATCCCCGTGTCAACCAGCTCAAGATTTACAGTCTCAGGAGAGAGGATGTGGGTTGTCAGACCTTAGTCTCAGGCCTACCTCCTGTTTACACCAAGGTACAAGAAGAGGGGGAATCTGCCTTCTATAATGAGGACCAAGAACATGGAATCTTCCTCATATCAAGAGTAGACAAACCAAAGAAGTTTTCCCAAAGATATATGAGGTTACTGGACAAACAAATGACTGCATACTCTGCCTGGAAAAGAGAAATCTTTTTATACTTCAGTACATCATGTTTGTGCCTGATATTCTAATTGCTCGTGGTTACCTATTTCCATGAAGACAGGCAATTCAGCTATATTCTTCCCAAGCTACAGTGCTTAAAACATGGCATAAGTAGAATGCTTTCAGCTTGGTGTTCAGCCTTCTGAGATCCTGCCACCACCCAGAGACCTTGCAAGGGAATTGGGTCAAGCTAATCTCTGCTATCTCCCAAGTGTGGAAAACTTACTTCCTCTCTCTCACCATGACCCCTCTTACTCCGAAAGAAGGCAGTCCAATTTTATCCCTACCCTTTCAGATGAACTAATGTTGCAGTTGTTAAACTTTTTTCCCTTGACTCTCCTAAAAAGTTATTGAGGATATCAGAAGAACTCTGTTTATGTGGGTTCTATCCTATTGATATATACCCTATTAGAAACTAAAACTGAGAAAATTTTCGAGCATAAGAACATGCAAGCACACATTCTAGTAGCTGTTAACATAATGATATCACCTGCCATGTAATTAATAATAAGAAATTGTTATAACCTTGCGGACCCCTACAAGAGTCTCAGGGACCCCCAAACACATATTGGGCACCTGTTAGCTAGTCTAAACTTCTAGTGACTTGAAGCTTTTTTGAGAGATGGAAGCTTTTTTGAGAGATGGGAGCTTTTTATGCAGACAGTGAGTTTAAGCTCTTATAAAAAGGTTGTCTTCACAAGCTTCTATTTTCAGCTCCACAGAAAGTCTGGCTACCTTCTTGGAATGGAGGACGAAAAAATCAAATGAAACAAAGATAATTAACATTTCTTCAAAATGTTTAAAACAGTGAACATAGAATACAATTTAATGTCCCAATATTGTGCATTAAACTTCCTCTTCTGGTAACGTCTCTGGCAATGGAAGAAAAACAACGTATCTGTTTTCAATTCATAGACTGATACCAGATGAGTAGCATTTTGCCTTTTTAGATATACTTAGAAAGTGCCTAAAACATAAACAACCATAGTGTCAATTATTGCTATATTGATATTTTCCTTCATTACAAAATTTGAAACCATTCCATGTAATTACTAATGAATTGTGAACCCAAATGTAATGAAGAACATGTCTTACATTTAGCAATGTTTAAAATATAGGAACTATTGTTGCCAGTAAATCTTTAGGGAAATAAGTGTGTCACTTTGATTCTTATTGTAAGAATTGACATACACAGGTCTTTGTTCTGTATGATACTGTTGGTTACTTTGATATTTAACTTGGGAAGTGTATGGTCACAAGGATGGTGATCATTATTATTACAGGCAAAGAGGAAACTTGTGTCAAAGGTTACAAGGTGGCTCACGCATATTTGGGAAAGAATACTTAGATATAGATAAAAATCACTTGTAGATTTTTAATTAAGCAAAATTCACCAAGTAAACTGTCACACAATTTAGATTCTGGTATTAGTAAGAAAAGACAGATAATAGAGAAAATATCCTTCTAAGACTTTTGTCAAAGGGTCAATTTGAATCAGATAATAGAAAATAATTACTCCTTGAAGGACTTTTTTTCTGGTCATTTTCTTTCCTTCATAAGAAGGCTGCAGATGAATTTTGCCATAGTATATGCTCCTTAAACACCAGGGAATTACAACTTCTTGAGGTATTCATAGTCTGCTTTCCTCCAGGACCTTTTTTGAAAAGCTGCTAATAAGTATAGTTTCATGTCTATGATCTCATTGTTTTGATTTATTAAAGGCTTTCTAAATTATTTTAAGAAACCATTTGTAAGCTTTAAAAAAGGCTGTGGGTTTGGACTTTTATGTTTGAAGATTAACAATGGATGTTTCATTAATCAAGAAGTAGAGGTCAAGATAACTGCTAGATTCTCCTGGGGGCTATGGGTGTGTGTGTATATATATAATGTTAGCACAATAGAAGTAGACTATTTGACAGAGTTCTTTAGTCTGTGTTTTTCTCCTGTGACATTAATAGACATAGTGTTTGGTGAACAATCCTAAAAATGAGCTGATTTTTTAAAAATCTGCTTATAAAAAGATTGAAAGGTAATGCATTTGCTAATGCATATCTCACTACTTAAAAAAATTTTAAATCTCATGCTGCATGTAATCAATGGTGCCTTTGTTGTTTCTATATGTTCTAAAGTATTGTGCAATGCTTTTCATTAGTAAAAACAGAAAGACATGGGTTAACAAAATTTCTGTGTCAACACTTTAAATGTTTTAAGTTTTCAATGTATCCATTACCCATGTCATTCTCACGATCAGGATGGATAGATAAAGATATAGATATACATAGATATGTAGATGTAGATGACCCCTCTAACTCTATTTTTACACTATTTACATAACCTTTTGAGGTTCAGTTCTTTTTCTCCAGCTATCAGGTTTATATTCTCTAGATAGCTTCTATAGATACTTTCCCAGTATGGTGTTGATTTTGTGTTAATTAACAAAGGATTCTTAGTGCTTTGTTCTACACTAAGCAGTATTCTCAGTGGGAAAAGGAGATGAGGGAAGAAATATGGCGATTAAAGTAAGTCATTGTATTTATCTTTCACCAGAAGAATTTTTATTCCTTCTTGGAAGGCAAACATGCACAAATAACAGACAGATATGAACTCAAATGAAATTTTCTTCAAGGGATTGGTAGGGGCAGGCTTTTGGTAGTTGCCTCATTAGAACCCACCAGCCTAGAGAAAAAGTGTCATTTTTCCCCTTGATGCTCATGGCGGATGACATGCTCCCCTGGACAAACCCAGTTTACTATTTTCTCATAGATATAATAGACTACAAGATATGTGTGATTCACAGAGGAATAGATTGGAGTTCTCAAACTTGGGTCTTGGACACTTTTACACTCAAAAAATTTATTAAGGACTTGCTTTTGATATTTACCATATTAGAAATTACAACCTGGAATTTAAAAGCATATGTATTAATTTACTTAAAAATCACAGTAATAAACTCATTACATGTTAAGTGAAATGAGATATATTGGTGGAAAAAAAATGTTTTCCCCCCAAAACAGAAGAATGCTCTTATTTACACCTGTGCAAATCATTTTAAAGCCAACTTACTAGAAGATAGTTGAGTACTGATACCTGCTTCTGCATTCAATGTGTTGTAATATGTTGTATATTTGCAGTATCATAAAAAAAATTTTGCCTTACACAGATACAAGTTTAGAAAAGGAGAACCTTGCAACCCTGAGAAGGCTAGGGTCATGTTTTTAGAATGACTATTCCAACTCTACCTCTTTTTCCCACTCAGAGAAGCATGTAGAAGTGTAAGGAAATGAAGGCAGCAGTTTTAAAACCAGAATTTTACTTTCTTAAAATGCATGCTTTGCAATATTCCATGACACCTAACCTCTGACACCCCTCACATCATCCCTCACTGGTTTGTCACAATATTTACACTGACGTCATCCATTAAAGGGCCGCTCTGTTTAATTCCTTTTTGTGGGTGGAGTTCTGCAGGCCTCATTTTCCTCTTGTGCATTTATTTCTCTAAAGCCAATCACTCGCTACCCTGCCAGAAAAGGCAAGAGATATTATAGAATTAAGCCTTAATGCTGATATTTATAAATAGTCCTTTCTTACTTTCAGCTTCTCTTATTACTTATTTATTCCTCATATTCAGATGCTGCTGGGATAAAGTGAAACTCCAAGTTGAGATTAACCCTTTTAGATAATCTGCAATGGAGGGGATTCTTCAAAAAATTAAGTTCTTTCCACCTTCCATCCCTCCCGTGAACTGTGTGCTTTTTTCCTTTCTCCAGTCAGTAAGTACGCAGGGCCCTTTAAGCTGCTCAAGCCCATAGCTGCAGCAAAATACATGGGTCTGGCTTTTCTTGAAGCCAGGATTCCAGGTTCTGAATGTCTGGCTTTCCATAACCCCTTATATTAACTATATAGAGTTCTATTTTTGCCGCCAAGGAGTGATGTGCTAATAGTTTCTGTAAAACAAATTGCTAAGTTTATAAATTGGTTTATAGAAGTTCACTCAATAATGTTACTTGACCATTCCTCTCAGCATCACGCACTTTTTAACATTACTAACAAAAAATATGTCTTCATTATTGCTCAACAATCCTTTCAATTGTCTGCTATTCATTTTCTTTAACATTCTCTTGAGTGTTTTTTCAAAACTCCCTTCAAATTCCTAGCCTTACTGTCACCCTCTGAGGTGAAAGTAAATCCACTAAAATCGAAGCCATTAAACAGGAACAACAACTAGGCTTTTATCCATCTTGAAATCATTTCACACCTTCAACCTCTATGATCATGGATGTCTTTTATCTCTAGAAACTCTTCCTTTGATACTGCTGTCCGTTTATGCTGCCATCATGTATCTCTCCATTTGTTCACTCAGCACGACCTGATAGATCAAGAAAATATTTTAAGCATTTTGAAGGATTCCTAGATGAACATGCTTTCAAAGAGATGTTTATCGGTAGAAGTTAAAGTGACAGGTATATATCGTGAATTAAGAATATGGGGTGATTACTTCCATTGGATAGGGGAGGTTAGGAATAGGATAGGAAGAAAGAAGATGGTGTGGAACAGGTAGCCTTTCAAAGGCTTTTGCTGGATTGATAGAAATTGGAAATATTGAGATGGGGGAAAGCGAGTATATTATTTTGCTAGGTCAGTCATAATAAAATAACACAGACTGCGTAGCTTAAACAACGAATTTATTTTTTAACAGTTCTAGAGAGTAAAAGTACAAGATCAAGATGTCAGCTGGTCTGGTTTCTTCTGAGGACTCTGTCTTTGGCTTGCAGATGGCTGCCTTCTTGCTGTGTCGTCACATGACCTTTCCTCATGTCAGCACATTCTTGGTGTCTCTTCCTCTTCCATATAAGGATACCAGTCATACTTGATTAGGGTGCCACCCTATTGGCTTCAATTTGAGTAAATTACCTCTTCAAAGACCTTATCTTTTAATATAGTTGCATTCTGAAGTACTGGAGTTAGGGCTTCAACATATGGATTGGGGGGTGGGGGGATAAAATTCAGCCCATAACAGGGAGGTTAGGGTATTCCAGGTAGAAGGGGCAAAGTAAAAAGTTACAGGGAAAGAAAATGGAGAAAATCAATGAGGATTGGGTATGTTCCCCATTTATATATTAAAAACATTTTTGTATCATCTTGTGAGTTGTACATTCTAGTAAATATTTTCCGATATTGATATTAAGTATGAATATGAATAAACTGGAAGGGTTGTCAATATCAAAATTTTAATTTGCTTTTAAATTATTATAATATATTTTAAAATGATCTTATTCATACTGGCAAAATTGACATTAAAAGTTTAAAATGGTTAAATATATTTATTGGGCTTTGTTTACATTAGTTCTTTTTATCCCGAGTTTCCATCTTTTCAGTCTCCTTCAGAGGATGTTTATTATGAATGCATGAGTGATAAGCAATTAAGAGGCAAAGTTACAATGCATTATAATGTTTAGTTGTAATAATTCAGTTTCCTGTAAACAGTAGAGACTATATACTGATCATAATATTACCCATGTCATCTTTCATTAAAATGTAATAGTAAATATTTTGGGCTTCCCTGGTGGCGCAGTGGTTGAGAGTCCGCCTGCCGATGCAGGGGACACGGGTTCGTGCCCGGGTCCGGGAAGATCCCACATGGCGGGGAACAACTGGGCCCGTGAGCCATGGCTGCTGAGCCTGCACCTCCGGAGCCTGTGCTCTGCAGTGGGAAAGGCCACAACAGTGAGAGGCCCGCATACAACACACACACACAAAAAAAGTAATACTAAATATTTTTATGAAGTTTTATATTAAAAATTTAATATTTAAAATTTTAAGGAAAAAATGCAACAAATATTATTTAAATTCACTAGTTATAGCTAAGAATTTTATGAGATTATATAAATTTTCATATGCATATGTACATGTGTACATATATGTAAGTATACATATACCTCAAAATCATACAAGAACTTACATATTTCGTTGACTATTTTAAATGAATATGAACTTTAAAACTTTCACTTACTAAATAAATCATGAATAGGTTTGTATTATATTTATTTTAAAAATTTACTGTAAAATATATGTTCTCCTTAAGAGGCCAAAGGATTTGATGTAGCACAAACCACAATCTTTCCCATGTTCCTTCAACTTGATTTAAGAAATCTTTTATAAGAAATGAAAAAACAACTCATTAATAGTTTATAGATAATTTTGGCTAATTATGATACAAATATACTTAAGTACCTAGTCAAGCCTCTTTAAAGTCTATTAAACAGCTGTTAGGTTCAAGCATCTTTCAGTCTCATGACTAGCCAGGGACTCTTTGGAAGTATTAATTTGGAAGCAAATTAGATTTATCATCCTATATTTGTAAAGTTGGTATTATAAAAAATATTAGTAGAGCTCTCATGTTAGTAGAGCTACTGTAAAATATATACAGTTGACCCTTGAACAACACAGGGTTTAGAAGTGCTGACCTTCACACAGTTGAAAATCCACTTATAACTTTACAGTCAGCCTTTCATATCTGTGCTTCTTCATTGATTCGACCAACCACAGATCATACAGTGCTGTAGTACATATGCATTGAAAAAAATCTGTGCATAAGTTGGACCCACACAGTTCAAACCTGTGTTGTCCAAGGGTCTTTGTATCACACATTATCAATGGACTGTAAGCCTTTTAAAACTTATACTTTTTGTTTCTTCCTCTCTTTGTTGTAAGTCCTAATGACTGTATTCAAGTATTCATCTTCTTAAACAATAAGACCCATTAGAGACCATATTATAATAGATTTAACATGTTTTAATTCATGTCAGATCCTTCAGTGACTCACAAGAAAAGTTGGTAAGAGAAAAAAAATGTATTCTGGATAGTGAAATATCATACCATTTTCTTCCTGGCACACCTCCATCCCCACCACAGAATCTCTTTCCATTAAGCTTGCACACTATTGCCTTTACTTGGTAAGGCAGTTAATGACAGCTGAGCAGGAGGTGATACCTATGATTCAGGGCATGACTTGCACTTGCGTTGTTCTTCCAATTTAACAAAAAAGTTAAATTTTTATTTTAGGATTTTTTATTTTGGGGGTAATAAGCTTAAAAGACATTATACCTTTGGAAATGAATTCAGAGGAAGATTAAATCAAACCTAAAAAATTACTGTTTCAAGCTAGTGCTTAGAGGATTAAAAATTAAAAAAACGCAAAACTTACTTATTTGAGCAAATTCCTGATGTGAACATGTCTCATTTCCTACTTCTACAACCTTTCTACTACAATTTCACTATATATAGGGAGCCATGGCAACTATGGTTTTTGCTGCCCAGCATGGTTTTCTTTTCCTATTTTTTGATAACAGAATATAGCTTTGCAAATAGTGGATAACCATTTCCTGTAGTTTGAACATCACAGTAGAGGGGCAGTCACACGCCTCAAGCCTGGCCAATTAGATTGCCTGGCTTTGGTTGCCACAGTTACTAGTTCAGTGATTGGTAAACAATATGGATTAGAACAGGAGGAAATGCATAGAAGAGTAAACTGAAATTGACTATTAAAGTATTAAAAATGAGACTACGTGATGAAGACCGTCTGTTTTGTTCAGTTTTTAAAATGTTTTTTAAGTGTACCTTTGTAACCTGATAATACACAGGCATACTTCACAGGTGAAATGGTTCTTATGGAGCAGATGCTGGTTGAATGGTAGAAATAAATATATTCCTTGTTGGAATAGAAAGGGAAATCAGGGAGTAGATCTTGCTGTGTTATTAGGGTTTATGGTAAATATTTCAGGCAAAGTAGTTGAAGACAGACAGCAAATGCCTTGTAATCATAGATGGGAAGAATAGAAAATAGACCTCTCAACAGTAGAGCAACAAGTTTAAAGCCAACTAGGCTTTACTCTATTAATGATAAAGTACTAATGGAAAGGCTCTGTATCTTCGCAATGAGTGAGATGATAAAACCCACACAATAAGAAATGGGCATTGTAGGGTGAAGAGAGCATTTTTGAAATTTTATACATACATACCAATACCTAAATTATTATTGTCAGTATAGCTTTTGTTAATTAAGCTTCTCACTGTATCTTGTATGTCAAGAATGTTTGCAGGCTGATCAAATAGATTAGAGTTAAGAACCATTAGATTGAAATATTAGAAGAAGATACTAATGACAATTGGACTTGATGGTTAATTCTAGCAGGATTGAAATTAACCTGAGATGTTTTACTGAAATAAGAATGTACCAGGCACTGATGCCTGGTCAAAGCATAAGTCATACTGGTTAATAGATTTGCTTTATAATCATGGGTCTTGAAAATTTAGGGGTAGTTTATATCGGCTAGTCAGTATTATTTATTGATAAGTGAGAATGGTGATTTGCATCTGGTCACAGTGAGACACCTTGAGGGCTCTGTCACTGAAACTGGTTATATAATAGGGATACCTATACCCTGCTGGTCCTATAAGAAACTCTGGTTGAGGCTCCATTTGGGCTTCCGGGTTCTGAGGTGTTTGGTACACATACCAGTGATTCCTGATCTAAGAGAGAAAGTGCATCCAGAGTGGTCTTTATGAAGGAAGGCAGTTGGAGCTTATATTTCTAGACTGGAGCTTGGTCTCTCTAGATTTGTTGCTGTGAGATAGCCATTAGTTGTGTTGCATATCCTTATGTTAAAGATGTTGCTGTATTATATCATTTTCTTGTCATAAACTGTAGACTTGTAAACATTGTCATGTCAACTCTTCTTTAGTGGTTGAGTACAGTCTTGTTAGCACAGCTAGTTTCAAAACTGGGATTCATAAGACTACTGACTCACTGTTAACTAAAAATATGGCTAAACCATAATTATTTAGGTATAAAAATGATGATTTTGTAAAGGGGACTGAAATGAACTATTGACACTGCATGGTAGCCTAACAAACATTTTAGAATCAGTTACTGTAATAAAACTTTCCAGTAGAATCTGGAAATGGTAGAACCTGAACATCAGGAGCTATCAAAATGGATTAAGAAAAACTTCAAAGTGATGGCAAGTTGGCTAAAAATTCTGTTCCATGGTTATTTCTTTCAGCACTGTTCAAAGCAGAAGTAAGTTTATATCTTTCCATTGAGCTTTGTCCTTTCAGGCAGGTGGAGCTCCAACCAAACAATCTTGAGAAACTACGTTTGATAAATCAACTATGCCTATGAGACTGCTTATAACTGAAATAGTGGTTAAAGTGGGGAAAGTTGATAACAGAAGGGAAAAAAAGGTATGAAATTGAGGAGAAATACAGAAGCAATAAATCACTTTGTAGACCATTACAAGCAGCACTCTGATGAACCCTTATTAAAAGGGCTCCTGAAAAAAGATATAAACAGAAAATACACACACACAATAGATACAAAAATGGCCCTTAAACATAAGAAAAAATACTCAACTTCACTTATAAAAAAAGAGAAATGCAAATTAAAACTACACTGAGATACCATTTTTCACCATTTAGATAGGTAGAAATTTAAAAACTTGACAACATCCTGTTGACAAAGCTGTGGGGAAACAGACACCCTCATACGTTGCTGGAGGGAGCACACTTGGAAACAAACTACAGAATTTGGCAAGACTTAACAAAACTACATGTGAATTTAGACTTTGACTCAACAATTCACTTCTGAGAATTTACCCCAAAATACACACTTAGAAATATGAAAAAACATATGCACAAAGCTATTAGTTCAGTATTATCTGTAATAGCAAAATTCTGTAAACAACTGAAATTCCCACCTATAGGGACTGACCGAATAAACTATAGTATGTCCACACAATAGAGCTGCAATGAACATTGCAATAGAGCTGCAATGAACATTTTGGTACATGACTCTTTTTGAATTATGGTTTTCTCAGGGTATATGCCCAGTAGTGGGATTGCTGGGTCGTATGGTAGTTCTATTTGTAGATTTTAAAGGAACCTCCATACTCTTCTCCATAGTGGTTGTATCAATTTACATTCCCACCAGCAGTGCAAGAGTGTTCCCTTTTCTCCACACCCACTCCAGCATTTATTGTTTCTAGATTTTTTGATGACGGCCATTCTGACCAGTGTGAGAAGATATCTCATTGTAGTTTTGATTTGCATTTCTCTAATGATTAATGATGTTGAGCATTCTTTCATGTGTTTGTTGTCAATCTGTATATCTTCTTTGGAGAAATGTCTATTTAGGTCTTCTGCCCATTTTTGGATTGGGTTGTTTGTTTTTTTGTTATTGAGCTGCATGAGCTGCTTGTAAATTTTGGAGATTAATCCTTTGTCAGTTGCTTCATTTGCAAATATTTTCTCCCATTCTGAGTGTTGTCTTTTCATCTTGTTTATGGTTTCCTTTACTGTGCAAAAGCTTTGAAGTTTCATTAGGTCCCATTTGTTTATTTTTGTTTTTATTTCCATTTCTCTAGGAGGTGGGTCAAAAAGGATCTTGCTGTGATTTATGTCATAGAGTGTTCTGCCTATGTTTTCCTCTAACAGTTTGATAGTTTCTGGCTTTAAATTTAGGTCTTTAATCCATTTTGAGCTTATTTTTGTGTATGGCATTAGGGAGTGGTCTAATCTCATACTTTTAAATGTACCTGTCCAGTTTTCCCAGCACCCCTTATTGAAGAGGCTGTCTTTTCTCCACGGTATATTCTTGCCTCCTTTATCAAAGATAAGGTGACCATATGTGCATGGGTTTATCTCTGGGCTTTCTATCCTGTTCCATTGATCTATATTTCTGTTTTTGTGCCAGTACCATACTGTCTTGATTACTGTAGCTTCGTAGTATAGTCTGAAGTCAGGGAGCCTGATTCCTCCAGCTCCGTTTTTTGTTCTCCAGATTGCTTTGACTATTTGGAGTCTTTTGTGTTTCCATACAAACTGTGAAATTTTTTGTTCTAGTTCTGTGAAAAATGCCAATGGTATTTTGATAGGGATTGCATTGAATCCGTAGATTGCTTTGGGTAGTAGAGTCATTTTCACAATGTTGATTCTTCCAATCCAAAAACATGGTATATCTCTCCATCTATTTGGCTCATCTTTAATTTAATTCATCAGTGTCTTATAATTTTCTGCATACAGGTCTTTTGTCTCCTTAGGTAGGTTTATTCCTAGATATTTTATTCTTTTTGTTGCAATGGTAAATGGGAGTGTTTTCTTCATTTCACTTTCAGATTTTTCATCACTAGTTTATAGGAATGCAAGAGATTTCTGTGCATTAATTTTGTATCCTGCTACTTTACCAAATCATTGATTAGCTCTAGTAGTTTTCTGGTAGCATCTTTGTATAGGATCTATGTATAGGATCATGTCATCTGCAAACAGTGACAGCTTTACTTCTTCTTTCCCGATTTGGATTCCTTTTATTTCTTTTCCTTCTCTGATTGCTGTGGCTAAAACTTCCAAAACTATGTTGAATAACAGTGGTGAGAGTGGGCAATCTTGTCTTGTTCTTGATATTAGTGGAAATGGTTTCAGTTTTTCACCATTGAGTACGATGTTGGCTGTGGGTCTGTCATATATGGCCTATATTATCTTGAGGAAAGTTCCCTCTATGCCTACCTTCTGCAGGGTTTTTATCATAAATGGGTGTTGAATTTTGTCAAAAGATTTCTCTGCATCTATTGAGGTGATCATATGGTTTTTCTCCTTCAGTTTGTTAATATGGTGTATCACGTTGATTGATTTGTGTATATGGAAGAATCCTTGCATTCCTGGAATAAACCCCACTTGATCATGGTGTATGACCCTTTTAATGTGCTGTTGGATTCTGTTTGCTAGTATTTTGTTGAGGATTTTTGCATCTATGTTCATCAGTGATATTGGCCTATAGTTTTCTTTCTTTGTGACATTTTTGTCTGGTTTTGGTATCAGGGTGATGGTGGGCTTGTAGAATGAGTTTGGGAGTATTCCACCCTCTGCTATATTTTGGAAGAGTTTGAGAAGGATAGTTGTTAGCTCTTCTCTAAATGTTTGATAGAATTCGCCTGTGAAGCCATCTGGTCCTGGGCTTTTGTTTGTTGGAAGATTTTTAATCACAGTTTCAATTTCAGTGCTTGTGATTGGTCTGTTCATATTTTCTCTTTCTTGCTGATTCAGTCTTGGCAGGTTGTGCATTTCTCAGAATTTGTCCATTTCTTCCAGCTTGTCCATTTTATTGGCATAGAGTTGCTTGTAGTAATCTTTCATGATCCTTTGTATTTCTGCAGTGTCAGTTACTTCTCCTTTTTCATTCCTAATTCTATTGATTTGAGTCTTCTCCCTTTTTTTCGTGATGAGTCTGGTTAATGGTTTATCAATATTGTTTATCTTCTCAAAGAACTAGCTTTTAGTTTTATTGATTGTTGCTATCGTTTCCTTCATTTCTTTTTTATTTATTTCTGATATGATCTTTATGATTTCTTTCCTTCTGCTAACTTTGGGGTTCTTTTGTTCTTCTTTCTCTAATTGCTTTAGGTGCAAGGTTAGGTTGTTTATTCGATACGTTTCCTGTTTCTTGAGGTAGGATTGTATTGCTAGAAACTTCCCTCTTAGAACTGCTTTTGCTGCATCCCACAGGTTTTGGGTCGTTGTGTCTCCAATGTCATTTGTTTTAGGTATTTTATGATTTCCTCTTTGATTTCTTCAGTGATCACTTCGTTATTAAGTAGTGTATTGTTTAGCCTCCATGTGTTTGTATCTTTTACAGATCTTTTCCTGTAATTGATATCTAGTCTCATAGCGTTGTGGTCGGAAAAGATACTTGATACGATTTCAATTTTCTTAAATTTACCAAGGCTTGTTTTGTGACCCAAGATATGATCTATCCTGGAGAATGTTCTATGAGCACTTGAGAAAAATGTGTATTCTGTTGTTTTTGGATAGAGTGTCCTATAAATATCAATTAAGTCCAGCTTGTTTAATGTATCATTTAAAGCTTGTGTTTCCTTATTTATTTTCATTTTGGATGATCTGTCCATTGTTGAAAGTGGGGTGTCAAAGTAGGGGTACTATGAATGTGTTACTGTCAATTTCCCCTTTTATGGCTGTTAGTATTTGCCTTATGTATTGAGATGCTCCTATGTTGGGTGCATAAATATTTACAATTGTTATATCTTCTTGGATCGATCCCTTGATCATTATGGAGTGTCCTTCTTTGTCTCCTGTAATAGTCTTTATTTTTAAGTCTATTTTGTCTGATATGAGAATTGCTACTCCAGCTTTCTTTTGATTTCCATTTGCATGGAATAGCTTTTTCTATCCCCTCACTTTCAGTCTGTATGTTTCCCTAGGTCTGAAATGGGTCTCCTGTAGACAGCATATATATGGGTCTTGTTTTTGTATCCATTCAGCCAGTCTGTGTCTTTTCTTGGGAGCATTTAATCCATTTACATTTAAGGTAATTATCGATATGTATGTTCCTATTCCCATTTTCTTAATTATTTTAGGTTTGTTATTGTAGGTCTTTACCATCTCTTGTGTTTCTTGCCTAGAGAATTTCCTTTAGCATTTTTTTGTAAAGCTGGTTTGGTGGTGCTGAACTCTCTGAGCTTTTGCTTGTCTGTAAAGGTTTTAATTTCTCCATTGAATCTGAATGAGATCCTTGCTGGGCAGAGTAATCTTGGTTGTAGTTTTTTCTCCTTCATCACTTTAAATATGTCCTGCCAGTCCCTTCTGGCTTGCAGAGTTTCTGCTGAAAGATCAGCTGTTAACCTTATGGGGATTCCCTTGTGTGTTATTTTTCCCTTGCTCCTTTTAAAATGTTTTCTTTGTATTTAATTTTTGACAGTTTGATTAATATGTGTCTTGGCATGTTTCTCCTTGGACTTATCCTGTATGGGACTCTCTGTGCTTCCTGGACTTGATTAACTATTTCGTTTCCCATATTAGGGAAGTTTTCAACTATAATCTCTTCAAATATTTTCTCAGTCCCTTTTTCTCTTCTTCTTCTGGGACCCCTATAATTCAAATGTTGGTGCATTCAATGTTGTCCCAGAGGTCTCTGAGACTGTCCTCAGTTCTTTTCATTCTTTTTTCTTTATTCTGCTCTGCAGTAGTTATTTCCACTATTTTATCTTCCAGGTCACTTATCCGTTCTTCTGCCTCAGTTATTCTGCTATTGATCCCTTCTAGAGTATTTTTAATTTCATTTATTGTGTTGTTCATCGTTGCTTGTTTCCTCTTTAGTTCTTCTAGGTCCTTGTTAACTGTTTCTTGCATTTTCTCTATTTCCAAGATTTTGGATCATCTTTACTATCATTATTCTGAATTCTTTTTCAGGTAGACTGCCTATTTCCTCTTCATTTGTTAGGTCTGGTGGGTTTTTGCCTTGCTCCTTCATCTGCTGTGTGTTTTTCTGTCTTCTCATTTTGCTTATCTTACTGTGTTTGGGGTCTCCTTTTTGCAGGCTGCAGGTTCGTAGTTCCTGTTGTTTCTGGTGTCTGTCCCCAGTGGCTAAGGTTGGTTCAGTGGTTTGTGTAGGCTTCCTGGTGGAGGGGAGTAGTGCCTGTGTTCTGGTGGATGAGGCTGGATCTTGTCATTCTGGTGGGCAGGTCCACGTCTGGTGGTGTGTTTTGGGGTGTCTGTGGACTTATTACGATTTTAGGCAGCCTCTGTGCTCATGGATGGGGCTCTGTTACTGTCTTGTTAGTTGTTTAGCAGAGGGTGTCCAGCACTGCAGCTTGCTGGTCGTTGAGTGAAGCTGGGTGTTGGTGTTGAGATGGAGATCTCTGTGAGATTTTCACCATTTGATATTACGTGGAGCTGAGGGGTCTCTTGTGGACCACTGTCCTGAAGTTGGCTCTCCCACCTCAGAGGCACAGCACTGACTTCTGGCTGGAGCACCAAGAGCCTTTCATCCACATGGCTCAGAATAAAAGGGAGGAAAAATAGAAAGAAAGAAAGAAAGAGGATAAAATAAAATAAAGTTATTAAAATAAAAAAATTATGAAGAAAAAAATTTTAAAAAGTAAAAGTAAAAAAAAAACATGGATGGACAGAATCCTAGGACAAACGGTGCAAACAAAGCTATACAGACAAAATCTCACACAGAAGAGTACACATACACACTCACAAAAAGAGGAAAAGGGGAAAAAATAAACTATCTTGCTTCCAAAGTCCACCTCCTCAATTTGGGATGATTCGTTGTCTATTCATGTATTCCACAGATGCAGGGTACGTCAAGTTGATTGTGGAGCTTTAATCCGTTGCTTCTGAGGCTGCTGGGAGAGATTTCCCTTTCTCTTCTTTGTTCTCACAGCTCCCGGGGCTCAGCTTTGGATTTGGCCCCGCCTCTGCGTGTAGGTCGCCGGAGGGCGTCTGTTCCTCGCTCAGACAGGACGGGGTTAAAGGAGCCGCTGATTCGGAGGCTCTGGCTCACTCAGGCCGGGGGGGAGGGAGGGGCACGGAGTGCGGGGCGAGCCTGCGGCGGCAGAGGCCGGCGTGACGTTGCACCAGCCTGAGGCGCGCCGTGAGTTTTCCCTGGGAAGTTGTCCCTGGATCACGAGACCCTGGCCATGGCGGGCTGCACAGGCTCCCGGGAGGGGAGGTATGGAGAGTGACCTGTGACAGGCTTCTTGGTGGCGGCAGCAGCAGCCTTAGTGTCTCATGCCCATCTCTGGGGTGCGCGCTGATTGCCGCGGCTCGCGCCCGTCTCTGGAGCTCCTTTAAGTGGCGCTCTTAATCCCCTCGCCTCGCGCAGCAGGAAACAAGGAGGCAAGAAAAAGTCTCTTGCCTCTTCGGCAGGTCCAGACTTTTCCCCGGACTCCCTCGCGCTCTGACAGAAGCCCGAGCCTCAGCTCCCAGCCCCGCTCTCCCCGAAGGGTGAGCACACAAGCCTCTCGGGCTGGTGAGTGCCGGTCGGCACCGATCCTCTGTGCGGGAATCTCGCCGCTTTACCCTCCGCACCCCTGTGGCTGCGCTCTCCTCCACGGCCCCGAAGCTTCCGCCTTCCGCCCTCCGCCGCCCGCAGTCTCCGTCCGCGAAGGAGCTTCCTAGTGTGTAGAAACCTTTCCTCCTTCATGGCTCCCTCCCACTGGTGCAGGTCCCGTCCCTATTCTTTTCGTCTCTATTCTTTTTTCTTTTGCCCTCCCCAGGTCGTGGGGAGTTTGTTGCCTTTTGGGAGTTCTGAGGTCTTCTGCCAACGTTCAGTGGGTGGGTGTTCCGTAAGAGCTGTTCCACATGTAGATGTATTTCTGATGTATTTATGTATTTATGGGGAGGAAGGTGATCTCCGCGTCTTACTCTTCCGCCATCTTCTCAAATGCCCCCTAAACCTTTGTTTTTAAGTGTCAAAATTTTTATGCAGTTTCTCATTTACCTTTTTATTTTGCTTATAGTGTCTTTTCCATGTTTTTGAAATTTTTATGCTTCTGGATTTTGCGTCATAGTTGGGCAAGTTTTGCCAATTGCAGGGTTACATAAAAGTCTCACATATTTTTCTTATGTTTATTGCTTAATTATTTACATGTAATTATCTGATTTGTTTATCCTGGCCTGTCATATGAGTTATGGATCCAAATCTCTTTTCCCATAAGGGTATCCTATTATTACAATACAAATACTAAAGAGAAAGTGTCCCATTCTCCAGAAGCAGCAATAAATGTGATGTGTTTGTGAAACAGAGAAGGCTAACTATAGTATATGGTCATGTTGGGGAACAACAAGGATTTTGAAAGCCCAGTAGTCAAAAAAAAAGCAAGAAAAATATCCCCCAAGTATTTTGTGCAAAGAAATAATTGGCTAAATTATTGTTTAAGCAGTATCCGTTTTGTAATATTGTTCAAGATGTTAAGTTTGTTTCTTGGTTTAGTTAATCAGTCAGTCCTAAAAGGAAACATGAGACCTGTTGATCAGGAAGCAGAACCTTTACTCACAGAGCATCTTTGCAGTGCCACACCCCAATTCCCCACACACAGAGCAAGCGGCATCTGATGTCATCTGTGCATCAGTGCGGTTTGCATCAGCCCCAAATTCTGAGACTTGGCCCTTCTGTAAGAAGGCTGAGAGAGAGACAGAGTGAAGGAGGAAGGGAGAAAATAAGAGAGAGAAGGAAAGAGGAGCGGAGGAGGGAGAGTAGAGAAGGTGGGACAGACTTTCACTCTCTACAGCTATAATGTAACAAATCCTCTCCAAGGAATGGGAGGACACTGCTGCCCTGGAGGTGAGCAAAAGCCTTTGAGGGAGGGGAAAAAGCACCTCTGAGTGTTACCCTTACCATGTAAGCAGATGGCTTTGGGAGACATGCCTTTAGATCTTCCCAGAGCAATTCATTAACTTTAACTTCCAAGACTTGTTTACTATTTAGTCATCCTCTCACCCAGGCTGTCAGTACTCTACTCAGAAAGCCCAGACTGTGCAGAAATGTGGAAATACTCATGGAGAACTGTTTTCCTAACAAACACTGGTTGCAGGGGAGGCTAACACAAGGAATGTAGCTAGGAAAGTGCTTAACATTTAGGTCTAGAAAATTATCCAGATTCAGATCAGTCCAGTGGGAATGAAGAGGATGAAGTAGACATGAGAGGCATATTTTATATAAACTTGCAGGACTTTGTGGTTGAATAAATCTTTACAAGAATGATGAGCAAAAGTACAATATGTACTTTCGAGCACGGATGACAGAAATGGTAGGAAAATTAAAACTTTTTTTTTCCAATAGAGAGAAATAGGAATGGATTTGAATATACAGTGTTGGAAATGTTGGGAATAGAACTGGAGCAGCAGATCAGAATTCACTCTTTTAAGCACTGTTATACTTAAGGAACTTCTGAGGCAGAAGTATATGGTGTATGTAGTTGGAGAAAAGGATCTAGAAAGGGGCGAAGACTTGTCAATGAAATAGAAGGAATAATAAAATAGCATTTGTCAAGACAGTATAGGGTCATGTGTTCTAAAGAAGATGCCACCCTGAGAATAGCACAGACAATGCTGAGACAGATTATAAACAAAAGCTGTTGGATTTAGCAATAGGGAGGCCATCAGTGAGTATGTGACACAAGTTTAATTACAGTGACTGAGG
This sequence comes from Leucopleurus acutus, assembly GCF_964270905.1. Taxonomy (NCBI): domain Eukaryota; kingdom Metazoa; phylum Chordata; class Mammalia; order Artiodactyla; family Delphinidae; genus Leucopleurus; species Leucopleurus acutus. The sequence continues at coordinate 29,274,982 of NC_139144.1, read as the reverse complement.
CAGAAGCCAGATTACATGGTTAGAAGAAGAGGTGAATAGAAAAGAAGTGAAAATAAATACATATTACTCCGTTACACAGAGGGACCTCTGTCCATTTAGTATAAATGAAACAATTCCTCTTTGTGCTGACATCTTTGGCTTTGTTTCTTTAACCATAGCTTTCTGTCAGTGGCTTTACCCTGTTTCCCTCTGAGACCCCAGAATACAAATGCATTTAGCAAGCAAGCATCTGTATTGAACCCGAACACTAGCACTTTCTTTAAACAGACTTACTATGTTTTAGGATGAGTACTTCTGGGATTGTGTATAGTCTTCAGGATTTTTTGTTAATTGAATTTATGAAATCAAAACAGTTACAGTGGTTCACACTCCAGGTCATTGCAATAGCTCCAGCAAACAAAAATTTACATTGAAAATGAATTAGTTTCAAATATAATTTGACCTGCAAAAATATAAATATGCAAATATACACTTTTTAAACTTTTCCTGAGATTGTCACATTATTCTCTTTAAAATTTCTTGACTTTGTAGAAAACAATTTCAAGAGAATCTTTCAGTAACCTTTAGACATTAGGAGAACTGAAGATTATATATTAGTGTAATTATGAAAGAGAACCCCTTATGTTGAAGCAAGGAATTACATCCAGCGTGAAATTGAAACTCTAATAGTTGATAAGTGTTAACAGTGCCAGGCTAAAGTGTATTAAGCAGCCATCTGGCCGTCTCTTGGGGAGAGATGAACATTAAAGTCTATCCTGGCTCCATGCTTGGTTCTGTTCTTTACATTAATAAGTACTCTGCCATGATTCAGAATATTGAGGATATGTTACACTTTAAGAAAAAAAAAAACCTAAACAAATGTTATTTCAGATGTCATACTAGAAAAGATTTACACTTAGTGTGTCACGAATATTATTTCCATGAAGAATTTTGAGAGTAAATCAAAGATAATCTGAGTTTGTACAGAGCACATTTTAGCGAGTCATTATGTCATATTATTACCACTAAAGTGGAAATCTCCCAATTATACATCTATACTGCCTGATGTCTATCAGATAATCTCAAAGTCTTTCCCAGTGGATTGTGACAGCAATCTAATGTCCGTGGCTAACCCTGGTTTCTGTTTAGGCATGGGAGCTCTGTTATTCCCCGATTGCGACCTGGTTAAGAAGTACTAATAGTAAGAGCTTGCACTGACAAAAATCTTACTAACCAGGCTGTATTCTGTGTATTTTATACCTTTTAATTCATTTACTCTTAAGCATCCCCATGTGGTAGTTGCTATTATTATCCCCACTATTGCAGAAGAGAAACTGAAGTGAGTTGTCAAGAAGAACAATTTGGGGAAAGCCTAAATAAAATATGAATGTTTATAGAACAATTAGAACTTTGGTTCCTGGATGATAACCACCAGGGTTTTCTGGGTGCTTTAAAAACATGGTGATTGTTAACTCTGTCTCCTCAAATCAGAGAGTCCATCAGTACCCACCTGGGTTTTTCTTCCCTTTCCGGTGTCTCAAGACAGTAAGTGAAGGCAGTCCTAGGGGTCAGTTGTTTCCCTCTTCTAAAAGCACTCTCCTTCACTGACTAATGTTCAGTGACTTGAAACCTAGTGACTCATATATCTGGTCTGCTTTTTGGTTATTTAAGGCAATAGAGGAAATCTGGTCCCCATCCCTTCATTTTAGCCAGAGGTAGATGACCTTTTGAAAAAACATTTTATTGTAATCTCTATACATACAGCAAAGGCACACCTGTCATAAGCATGAAGTAGAATAAATGTTCATAATCTGTAATCAAAGGATGATAAGACCACCACTCAATATCTAAAATAAAAAGATTGTTGAATTTATTGCTTATTTTTGTGAAGGAGAATTGTATTAGATGCAGTGTCTCTGAGCAGAGCAGATGATGATCTTATATACAAAGTTGGGTGGAAGTGTGGAATTCTGGTATTGACACTTTGTAGAGGCTGAGTTAATGTTAGCTGTAGTGTTCACCCAGGTGAGATTTTTAATTGATGTGTTGTCAGTCAGAGGCGTTCTTATTGCAGAGAATCCATTCCTGACGAACTGCCTCTCAGGAAGGCAGGGTTGTCACTGATTATAAAAGCACATTCACTGAGGTGAGTTTCTGATCAGTTCAGCAAGTTTCAAACCAGTTCTGGTGGCTCCATGAAACCACTGCTATCGGACAATCAGTCTTTGCCTGGGAGAGCGAGAACTTCATTTTGTCATTGATTACGCTTAAGTAAATAACACTGAAAACAAAACAAAGCATTCAGAACATCACTAGTTCCTCAGAATCTCCACCTTGTGCTCTCAGCTACTTCCTATCTTCTTTTGAGAGGGACCTTTATTCTGACTTCTAACAACACAGATTAGCTTTGCCTGTTTCTGTACTTTACATAAATGGAATTAGTATATATTTTTTCTTGTCCTAGTTTCTTTCACTGAACATTATGTTTGTAAGATTCATGCATATATAATATTAACTGAAATATATATGAACGTATACACACCTTTGTGTTGGGTATATACTAAGGAGTGGGATTGCCAAATCATAGTATATGCATATATTCTGCTCTAGTCGATGTTACTAAACCATTCTGTAACGTGGCTGTGCAAATTCATGCTCCCCTCAGCCCTCATGAGAATTTCAGTGGCTTCTCATCTTCACCAACACATGCTACTACCTGATACATATGGTCGTAATTTTAATTTTCTTTCCCCTGTTGATTAATGAGGTTGAACAGCTTTCCCTGGTGATTAGTCTTCCAGCTCTGTCCATTTCTTGGATCCCAGAGCCTTGGAAACTAGGTTTACACCCTCTAAACAGGAGATGTGAGAATTATTCTCCAGAAAGGCTAACAGAAAACATTTAAAGATACTGAAATTAGTGGTATCCCCCAATATAATCCAGGCATATTCTACAATGAAGTCATATTTGACAAATCTGTCCATGTATGCAGAGCTTCCACTCAGCATTGTAAAGTACAGCTCTTAATTATGAGTAGGCAGACAAAAGTCACTGAATATTTTAGAAAATTACCTAACATGAAATAGAGACCTAAACCCTCAAATAATAATAATTTGGAAGAAACAGTAACTTATCAAAGACATTTATTGTCATAATAATATAAATACTGGTATATCCACAATTATGCTGTAATTCTGTTGGGAGGATGTGTGGGTTGGTTGCATATTTGCAGTGGGCGTATTACTGAGTTTGTGTGGTGTACGCAGTGTGTAGTGGTTGTGGGGGACATTATGAAAATTATCTAAGTTTTCATGTTCCATTGTTAAGAGTAAATACACAATGCTTAAAACTGAAAAATAAAAAACAAGGGATCTTGATATCTGATTGAATGATAAGGATGATAAGATAGAAACAGCGAATAGTTGAAAGTAGCTGCCTCTGGGAGGATAAAATAGCATAGGGTAGGAAGAGCTGCTTTTTGGTAAGAGTCTTTGTAAAATCGTGTAACCCCTAAAACTGTGCATGGTTAAATATAAGAAAAATAAACCAAACTGAAAACCTCCTTCTTTTTAAATGCTGAATAAGATTCCACTAGTGTAAGGGGAAAAAAGGAAAGTAAAAAAAGTAGAACAGTAATTTCTAGGAGTTGGGGGGAGGGGGTCATGGGGAGTCACTGTTTAATGGGTACAGAGTATCAGTTTTGCAAGATGACAAAAATTCTGGAGATGTATGGTGGTGAGTTCCTTGGGAGGGAGATAAGATAAACATGTGGCCACATTTAATCAGTGGTGCTCCAGTAGATGCTACAGGTGCTTAGCCCAGAAAAAAAAAAATCCAAATTCTTAATACCAGGAAGTAGTAGAAGGAAATTACATTATTTTAAAATAACAAACAAACAAATAATTCAGCGTCCTTATACTAATGGATTTCTGAAGTGAAGGATGCATCAATTTTATAAAAAGGTAATAAAATAATAATACCTCCTACATTGGATTATTCATTCTCTCAACAAATATTTATTGGGTATTTACTATGTGCTAGATGATACAACAATGATTAAGGCACATTTCTTTACCATAAATTGTTTGATCTAGTGGAGAAAATAGAAAAGCACGTCAACAATTGCTCTACAGTACAGGGAGTGCCACACACAGAGGAGAGCTTGGGAGCATGTGAGCACACACATGCACATAAACAAACCTCGGGGAGATGTGAACACTTCCCCAGGAGCAGACATTTGAGCAAGTCCTGAGGATATATATATATATTTGTTGTTGTTGTTTGTTTTCTCATTTATTTGGAACAGTTGCTATGAGAAAGGGAAAGCCAAATGTATGAAGAACTTCAGTCAGTAGCTGAAGGCACAAACTCAGTAATAGGACCAAGTCATTTCTCAGGTCAGTCCCTAAAAGTAGTTTGTACCTTGGACAAATCTAGTGAACTTCAAAAGATACTGATACCTGTAACTCACAACCACAGACCCTGATTTGACTGGACTGGTGTGTGACCTGGGCATATCATATGATCCGGCAACCCTACCTCTGTATAGGATTTCAAAGAAAATGAAAACAGAATATTGAAGAGATCTGCATTCCCATGTTCAATGCAGCATCACCCACAGTAGCCAAGATATGAAAACAGCCTAGGTGTCTATCAATGGATGAATGGATAAAGAAGATGTTGTGTGTATATGCACAGTGGAATATTATCCAGCCATGAGAAAGAAGAAAATCCTGCCATTTGTGACAACTTGAGTAGAACTGGAAAGCATATGCTGAGCGAAATAAGCCAACTAGAGAAAAACAAATACTGTGTAGTAACAATTTATGTGTATAAACTAAAAGAGCCAAACTCCTAGAGACAGAGAGTAAAATGGCAGTTATCAGGGGCTGGGGGGTGGGATTTGGGAGATGTTGGTCAAAAGGTACAAACTTGCAATTAGAAGATGAACAAATCCTGGAGATCTAATGCACAGCATGTGCTTTTAGTTAACAATATTTCATTATATACGTCAGAGTTGCTAAGAGACTAGATCTTCAATGTTCTCACCATAAAAAAGAAATGATAATCATGTGACACAACTGATGTATTAGCTAACACTTGGGTGGTAACCATATTGCAATACATGAATTTATCAACTCAACACCTGTACACCTTGAACTTATACAATGTTATATGTCAATTATATCTTAATGTTTAAACAAAGATTTCTGAAACATATATATATATATATATATATATATATATATATATATATATATATATCTTTCCCTAGGGAATTCAAATGTGCAGCCAGTGTTAAGAACCAAAGATGTCAGCTATTTTGAAAGATAATTTCGTAGTGGGAGAATATCTCAAGGAAAAATGACTACCCCATAAAATGGATTATAGCAGAACTCCAGGACCACCACATGTACACTTAATACATGTAATATTTTCATACGATACAATGGAAACAGTGTCCCTTGCAGTCATTAAGGCAAGAGTACTGAGGACTAGAAATTTAATTTTCTCTTAAAATGCTGTTTAGTTTTTAAAATTCAAAATAGTAAAATCTCAAAATGATGACACCAGATTTTGACTTAATGTACACATCTCTGGAATAGTTTCAGGAATATGGCCATTTTCAAACATCCTTTTCATATGATGAATGTTGATGTCACATTTGGGGGTTTGTCTCTTTGTGGTATCTCACTGTCTTGTCCAGAACATACAGTTCCCTTCAAACTAGTATTTCATTCTCACCGGAACATTGGCTCTTAAAATGTCTACTTATCTTGGGCACTTACTGAGTGTGTGACTCTTCACCACAATTCACCATATTTTTCACTGTAATTTACTTCATTTCAGTAAAATCTTATTTCTCGGTTAGGTAAAAGACAAATTTCAAATATTTCTTAAAATAGTTGACAGTCCTTTTTAATGTTTTTCTGTCAATAATTATTTCTTGGTTTGACAATTAACCACTGTGAAGAATTCAAACGTAAATGATGAATACATAAAACAATGTAAACAATGCATTGATGCACCAACCTGTAAAATTAAGCAGATATTAATGTTTTCAATGTTTTCTTTATACTTTTCTTTTTTAATTCCTTTTTTAGAAATAAGTCATTATAGATGCAGCTAAAGACTCTTTTCCCATCAGTTTCCCTCCTTCCATTCCCCAAAGTTTTTTTTAATTCCACTATGTATTTTTGTTTTATACTACATGAATGTAATCATAAAACAGATATATGATTTCAAGTGGTATACACAATTTTGCACCTGGATTCCTACCATCACCACCAAATGTTATGATGTATACATGCTGATACATGTAGAACTAGTTCAGTTATTTTAATTGCCTTATGATAATCTATTGGATGAATGAAGTAGTTTTTCCTATTCTCCTGAAGAACAGTTCATTTTTAAAAATATTTTTTACAATTATAAACAGTGCTTCTATGAACATTCACATACATATTTCTATCCTATTTCAGCCATTCTACTCAATGCTTGGTGGTATCACACTTTGGCTTTAACTTATACTCCTAATGAGTAGTACTTTATGTGCTTCTTGACCATTCAGATAGTATCTTTTGTGAAGCGACTGTTCACGTCTTTTAACTGTTTATTATTATTATTGTTGCTGGACTGCTTCTTTTCTTATTCATTTGTAGGAGTTCTTTAAATCTAAATATGAACCCTTGTCAGGTAGGAGTATTTGGAATATTTTCACCCTCTTGATAATGTTTCTGGTGAACAGAATTTCTTAATATTTATGAGGTTCAGTTTATCAATCTTTTTATGGTTTGTGCTTTCTGTCTCCTGTTTGAGACATCTTTCTCTTCCCTGAAGTCATGCACATATTCTCTATTTTTCTTTAAATGATTAATGTCTTTTCCCTCCACATGTAAGCTATGCCATTTATTATTATTATTTTTTGGTATGGTGTAAGGTAGGAGTCAAGATTGCTTTTTTTTTTCCATTCAGATATCCAGTTGACTCAGTTCCTTTTATTGAAAAGACCATCTTTTCACCAAGTGTTTGCAATGGTAACATTGTTATAAATCAGGGGATAACGTATGTGTACATCTCTTTCTGAACTCTATTCTGTTCCATAGATCTGTTTCTCCTTAGATACTACCTTATGTATATGCCTTGATCTCATGTAGTAAAATTCCTTAACTTTGTTCTTCATAATGATCTTGGCTAATAAAATGCTAGATCCCATGCATTGTCATATAAGTTTGTGTGTGCATGTGTATCTGTGTGTTTTCATCTGCTGAAAAATTTGAATCATATATAATTATATAACATTATATATAAATAAAATATTTTATAAATATAAATAAAATATTAAGTTATATAGCATAGACTTTATATATATATATTATATATATATATTTACTAGTAACTTTGAACGGTTGCTGTTGAAGTTGTTTCCTGTTGGTTTGAACTGTGTTGTATTTTTCTGTACAAAAACATTTGGTCATCCTACGGGCGAGTTGTTGTGACAACCTATGTGACTTACTTAGTTCCTGGGTTCATTTTCTTCTTCCTTCTATTGTTATAGTATAGGGCATTTTCTTTACAATACATGGTGCCTCTTATTATGTTTCTTTCTCTTCTGATTTTTTTGTATTATTTGTTTGAGAACTTTCTTTACATTTAACCTCTTTTCGTCCCTTCACCAAGAAATTGCCAAGAAATACGGTATCTTCCAAGCTGTCACATTCTATCCCAGAAGTGTGTTGCCTTCCTGGGACTGTCATATCATATCTTGTGCACTTTCCAAGACAGTTCCCTCAGGTCCTTGGCATCCAAGGTATCATCTACCGGGTCTTGTTAATGATTTCAGTATTTTTTCTCATAGTCAGTCTTTTCCTTCTGGGAGTGAAGCCTAATTGATATTATCTGTGGTCCACTGCTGCAATAATCTGCTACACTTTCCTTCCTTTTGCCTAATCAGAATGCTAAAATACATCCTTCATTTTTAAACAACTCACTCCAAAATGAGCTGACTCATAGCATATCTATATAGATGTCTTGTTTCACAATGACTATACCATATTCCTCTCCACAGGGATCAGCGTAGGTTTATCTATTATTAAGGACTCCTATGTGAATTAGGTCACTATGTCATTCTTTTGATTGATGGAGTTCGTATATCAGAATGCATAGAATGACTCCAGGAGCTTTAAAATTACATATCTGCCTCTAGTTTCTGGTCTGAGATGGGGCCCAATAATCGACCTTTGTATGAAGCCACAATTCTGAAACAGGTGGAAGAAAAGCAATGTTTCTTGACCCCTCTCATATATTATGTGATGAGATCATATAAGCCAGTGTCTCCTCGGTGATAATCAGAACACCTTATAGTCTGTGAAATATCTTCAGGGATGTAAAGCCAGCCCCTGACTTAAGAGAGGGACATATAAAAATAATATTCTTTAGGCTCAAAATTATCTGTGTAGAAATACAGAATTTCTGCCAGCTAAGTGCTCTCTGATCTCGTTCACAGAAATACTCCACGCTGAGAGTCTGTTTTCTAAGGACTGGTTTAAAAGAGATAACATATGATTCGACAGGTTATGCTCCATGTTCTCCATTATCTGATTTTTCAAAATGAACAATAGTGTGGAGTTATATGATGTCTCATTTGTAATTGGTATCTGAAAAAAAAATCTCACATATCTTAAATTGCACATATCTTTTGTAGAAGTCCAACAAGAAGTTATGACTTACAAGAATCAGAAAAGGACTTGTATCTGGGGATTTGAATATCTTAGCTTAAAGGTGCAAGTTATGCTATGATCATAAAATGTATTACTCTTCCTTTACTTTAAAAACATACTATTGTTTTTTTAAAAAATCCTCTTAAGCTAATCAGTTTTTTTAAAACATCTTTATTGGAGTATAATTGCTTTACAATGCTGTGTTAGTTTCTGCTTTGTAACAAAGTGAATCAACTATATGCATACATATATCCCCATATCTCCTCCCTCTTGTGTCTCCCTCCCACCCTCCCTATCCCACCCCTCTAGGTGGTCACAAAGCACCGAGCTGATCTCCCTGTGCTATGTGGCTGCTTCCCACTAGCTATCTATTTTACGTTTGGTAGTGTATATATGTCCATGCCACTCTCTCACATTGTCCCAGCTTACCCTTCCCCCTCCCCGTGTCCTCAAGTCCATTCTCTACATCTCCATCTTTGTTCCCATCTTGCCCCTAGGATCTTCATGACCATTTGTTTTGTTTTGTTTTTTAGATTCCATATATATGTGTTAGCATACGGTATTTGTTTTTCTCTTTCTGACTTACTTCACTCTGTATGACAGACTCTAGGTCCATCCACCTCACTACAGATAACCCAATTTCGTTTCTTTTTATGGCTGAGTAATATTCCATTGTATATATGTGCCACATCTTCTTTATCCATTCATCTGTCGATGGACCCTTAGGTTGCTTCTTTGTCCTGGCTATTGTAAATAGAGCTGTAATGAACAGGCTAATCAGTTTTATGGTAGAAATTAATTTTTGCACTCAAGAATGGAGTAATTTACCTCAATTATACAACCTTTTAAAGGTAATTTATCATTTATACATAATAATTGTTTTCACAGAGAAATATGGCTATGTATAAGTGCTATTTTACATCAAGGGAAAGTATAGCTGAAATTTAAAGTTAAAAAGACTTTAAAAATTACTTGCCTATTAATTTGGTTCACCTAATTTTAAATACTACATATGTTCATTTATAAAGTGACACCAGATATAAATTAATACCCATTTTCTAATTGGACTGTCCCAAAAATGTTATGATATAATTTCTTGTGGATCTAGATAAAATTGTTTCTTCACTTTTACAAATGTATTTAAAATCCCATATGCAACGCATTTCAAAGAACATTATTTCTATTCCCACACCTTATGAAACTATTTTAAAGTCTTCACACATAACTTTGACATTGATACCTTTGAAATGACTAGAGTCACTTTTGAACTCATCTAACAATTTCTAAGAACCTACTGCCGGTACTTCTGGCTGCCTAAATTGTTTAAATTCACTTTTTGAATCAGCCTAGGATGCTAATCATTGGAAATTTTATACCAACCCACTTACTGATTCACATAACTTTTGGGTCGCTTAGGTTTTGTTTTTAACATTGTTTCCTGCGGGTATGTATTGATACCTCCAGAACATACTACTTATTATGTGGCTTTAGAAAGTATCTTTAAAAAGACTTTTAAAAAGAATGATATCCACCACTAACAATGTGAAGTTACACCTCTTAAAATTACTACATCCGTGATAAACCTCGCTCTCTCACTATTTCACTTAATCCACCAGATGTCCTCAGTAAACATTCAAAATACATCAAGGTCATTGTCGGCTAAGATATCATTCTCAAACAGCACTTTAAAGTAAAGAAATGGGAAGAATTCTGCTACAGTGAGAGGCTGTGTAAGGACTTAAATATAAAGCAATTTCTTTCTCAGAGATGATTTTGGAAATGAAGCTTCCTAGTCAAGTAATCTACATTTATTATTTGTACCATAGTTCATTTCTTCTTGAGAAATATTTATAATACAGCATCAAACATAGTTCAGTATTTTAAGCTTCCTTAAATTAAAAAATGAGAATTTAGGGTCTCTCCTTAGTTTAGAAATTAATATTATACCTTTTGAAAAGAAAGAAGGATTTTTTTATCATCAGTTTTTCGATATAATGTATGAGAGTTCCTTTAGCAATTTTTACCGCTGCCCCTCTAGAAGTGGGTAAGTAGTACAGAAGGGGGCCTCTTGATGTCGGCCTATAGCGGGACCACAACTCATAAGGGTTCAGAAATTCCCCCACTCTGGTTCTACCTTGATCCATCCCCAAAAGAAATAGCTTATATTTTAGATTTTTTTGTAATGTCAGTATCCAGCTTGAACACTCAAATATTTGATTGTCTTTTTCTGTTCTTACCTGTAAATTTTTACTATTAAGTGAAGAATTTTTACTTTTCCCCCCAAGTATTTCAATGACTCTTCTTTCCCAAAGCAGAATAATGATCATCTTGACCTTTGTTCTTAATTAAAATATCAAATTGAATCAATAAAATTTTCACTAAGAACAGCAAAGTTTTTCAGAGTGCTCAACTTAGATAATGAAACATGACTTTGCTTTTCCATGTATGTAAAGCTATCTAAAAGAAGTTGGCATGAAAACTATACAGATTAGTGTTGAGTCCTTTAAAAGCACACTAAAAGGATATTAGTACATTACCTGAAATTCCATAGAGGAATAAGTGATATGCTTCTTGGTTGATACTATTATCATATCTGCTTCATAAAGAAAAGCTCTTCGTTCCATATATCACTTTTTAAAATTGAAATATAGTTGATTTACAATATTGTGTTTCAGGTGTACAGCATAGTGATTCAGTACCTTTGCAGATTATAGTCCATTATAAATTATTATGAGATAATAGGTCTAAATATAAAATTAACAACTACCTATCATAGAACTTTAAAAATTATAATTTATTGTAATCATAAGATATTAAAATGGTTCATAATACTACTATTTTTAAACATTTAATATTTTGGAATACTTTCTTTTTATTTATTTTTAAACTTTATATTGGAGTATATTTTATTTACAGCGTTGTGTTAGTTTCAGGTGTACAGCAAAGTGATTTAGTTATATATATGTGTGTTTGTGTGTATATATATGTGTGTGTCTGTATATATATATATATATATATATATATACACACACACACACACACACACATATACACATAATTTCTTTTTCAGATTCTTTTCCCATCCATGTTATTACAGAGTATTGAGTAGAGTTCCTTGTGCTATACAATAGGTCCTTGAATGATTATCTATTTTATATGTAGTAGTGTGTATATGTTAATCCCAACCTCCTAATTTATCCCTCCCCCATCTTTCCCCTTTGGTAACCATAAGTGTGTTTTCTAGGTCTGTGAATCTGTTTCTGTTCTGTAAATAAGTTCATTTGTATCATTTTTTTAGATTCCACATATAAATGATATATTTGTCTTTCTTTGACTTACTTCACTTAGTATGATAATCTCTAGATCCATCCATGTTGCTGCAAATGGCATTATATCATTCTTTTTTATTGCTGAGTAATATTGCATTGTATATATGTACCATATTTTCTTTATCCATTCCTCTGTAGATGTACATTTAGGTTGTTTCCATGTCTTGGTTGTTGTAAATAGTGCAGCAATGAACACTAGGGTGCATTTTGTGTCTTTGAAGTATGGTTTTCTCTGGATACATGCCCAGGAGTATGACTGCTGGATCATATGGTAGCTCTACTTTTAGTTTTTTAAAGGAATCTCCATACTGTTCTCCATAGAGGCTGTACCAATTTACATTCCCACCAACAGTGTAGGAAAGTTCCTTTTTCTCCACACACTCTCCGACAGTTGTTTGTAGACTTATTGATGATGGCCGTTCTGACCTGTGTGAGGTAATACCTCATTGTAGTTTTGATTGTAGCATTTGTCTAATAATTAGTGATATTGAGCATCATTTTATGTGTGTGTTGGCGATCTGTATGTCTTCTTTGAAGAAATGTCTATTTAGGTCTTCTGCCCATTTTTCGATTTTGCCTTTTTAATAAGCAAAATACAACTTTGGAGGACAATTCTAGTGCCAAATCTCCCTCCCTGAGGGATCAGCTAAGTTTGTAGTTGCCCCACCCTGCTTCCCTCTCCTCTCTTCTGCAGATACTGACCACAAACACCCCTAATAAAATTCCTATAGGTTCAATTTTCTCTCAAAGTCTGCTTTGTGGAGAACTCAACTTGCAAAAAATATGTGAGACTTAAGATTATATACAGTTTGTGAGAGAAAAATTCATTCAGAGTGATAACACATGATTTATATAAAGCAGTATAATAGTATTTAAATAAATCTAGATTATCTAAATGTAAAAACTATAACTCACTTATGATGAGAGATTGTGCTAGTACGTGTGCATATGTGTGATGCAGTAGAAGTAAATATTTAGGTCTGTGGCAGACAAAGTAAATTTTAAAAGAAATATTAGATTTTCTCCTTCTCCTTCTTTACTTCTCTACTTCTAAACCAAAATGACGCTAGGTTCGGAGCAACATTTTATCTTATCCCAGGCAAAATACTTATTTTTCTAGCTTGTCTTTGCCATATAACATATTTCAGGTTTGTGAGATAGAAACAGCATCCTGCTGAATGTCCTGGGAAATGGAAAAATGGGAAGATAGGTTTGGCACTTCCCTTTCTATCATTCTTTCCACCTGAAGCCTGGATGTGCAATCTGGAGCTGAAGCATCCATGCATTTGCTGTGAGGAGAGGGGAAAGGGGACAAGGTCAGAGGATCCCGAGATACTGGTCCTTACATCACTGAGCTGCTGAACAAGCCTCAGCAGCCATCTCTTCCCGGACTACCTGATATGTGTGGACAATAAACCCCTTTACTTAAAACAAAGAGGCTTTGAATTAAATTTGTTTGTTTGTTTAGAATAAATATCCCTATTTAATTAAATTAATTAAATATATAGATATACCAGGAAAATTCCATGTCACTGGGAATTCTATTGGAAGAATGTCAGATCTTCCAGAAACTGTGTGCCGTGTGAGAAAGCCAAAGTTTCTCTTTTGTTTTTTATGTTGTTGTTTTCTTTTTTTTTTTTAACATCTTTATTGGAGTATGATTGCTTTACAATGGTGTGTTAGTTCCTGCTTTACAACAAAGTGAATCAGCTATACATATACATATATCCCCATATCTCTTCCCTCTTGAGTCTTTAGGAAGATATGAAAACCATGTTTTGTCCTGAAATTTAAAAAATCAATAAATCTCTTTAGCTCTGTCTACTGTATTCAGAATCTATTAAAGCATCACATTTTACATAAAGGATAAAGAGAGGAAAATTAGTCTTTTAAGTTCTGGTGGGTGATTGGGAATAAAAGAGAGTGAAGAAGGGCGAGGGTGTCAGAGGCCAAAGCTCTCATCCCTGCTCATCCTCTGCCTCGTCTACACATCAGGCTTGGTGCTGTAGAGGTGTCTCCAAATGTAACTGAGGGAACGCAGTGTTAGGAAGCTGTAGGTTCTTAGGAAATATCTACCCTTCAGTTCAACCATATTAAAATTCCCTGTCACTAGGGACATGAACAAGGCAGACGAGAGTGGGTAACTAGATGAGCCTGAGGCTGTGGCCCTGGTTCCTCAAAGCTTGTTTGGCATATTGGGAAGAATGGAATTAAATATCTGGCCTGGGATCCCTTTCTAGCCTTTAGGAGTTGAGGTAAGGATGCTCCGGGGAAAGAAAGCAAGCAGGCACCTGGTCTAAACTTCTTCTAAACATACTAATAATACGCCTGCCAGAAAATAGACCAATATTTATCAGGAGTAGAATTTTACCTCTTGTATTCTCTTAGCAGGCGTTCCCTGGTTTAGGATTGCTTATGGTAAACAAATCTAGCATGTATGGATTTATGAAATGTGACTCCAAACAGTGTCATGTAAGCTATGCAAATATCCGAGTGCAAAATGGAGATGTTTGGTAACCTATGATACTCCTTACTATGAGTGGTAGCCCCGTGCACCTTATTAAAGACCTCATGCATTATTCTGGGCCATGGAGAATGATGTGTGAAGAAGGGACCTGGGACCTGGTGTGTCCAGACCTCTCCCTTCTTCATCTGGTCCTGATGACTTGTATTCTTGACATTATTAGTAAAGCTGGACAGTGGATAAGATATCTGACTTTTGTGTTAGTTGGATCTGACAACCCAATCTTTGAGTTAGCTCACCTGTATAGGGCCCTTAATTGCCCTTCGGATATACAAAGTATATGCAGAGGTGCTAAGAGGGCCAGGAGACCGTTAAATACCTTACTCTGGAAAACAGTGCACAGTACTCAGGGAAAATATGTTTGGTCCAATCTTGGCGAAGTTAGTGTGATCCAATAATTTCAGTAAAATAAAAGCTTTGTGAGAATGAAGAATTTCTTTCTCTCTCTTTGGCTCACTCTATGTCTAATATATTTACTGAGCACATAGTAGGTTCCCAATAAATACATTAAGTAAAAGTATGAGTAGGGCTTCCCTGGTGGCGCAGCGGTTGAGAGTCCGCCTGCCGATGCAGGGGACGCGGGTTCGTGCCCCGGTCCGGGAGGATCCCACATGCCGCGGAGCGGCTGGGCCCGTGAGCCATGGCCGCTGAGCCTGCGCGTCCGGAGCCTGTGCTCCGCAACGGGAGAGGCCACAACAGTGAGAGGCCCGCGTACCGCAGGGGAAAAAAAAAAATAAAAATAAAAATAAAAAAGTATGAGTAGACAAATACATACTTAATAATCTAAATGGCCTTGTCAGGTACTTCGCCCTCTGCTTGGATGTCTTGGGTGTGTGCTCAGTGTTTTAACACTTGTGCTCCTCTCTAGATAACTTCAGTGTATATATAGTAAGAGCTTATGTAACCATATGACAAAGTGGGGGTGAGGAGGTCACTGAATTAATGATGGAGTCTCCTGAGCTCGCTGCTGCAGTTAAAGTAAGAGTGATCTCAAATGTCAATGTCCTGGCATCAGATGTTGAGAGCTATAGTCCTACCTATTTGCCTCCGTCCATAACGTCCATGAATAAATTGCCTTCTTTGTTCACAATCCATGCAGGCCCATACTTACCCACTGGCCCTCACAAATTTCCCTCTCCCCTCACATGGACATGTTGGAACTTCTAGTTTCCTTGTACACATCACCAAAGACCAAGAGCACTGCCTTGCAGTAATTATATTGGCCTTTTAAAGACTTCCTTTCTGCCCTTTCTCCCATGCCTATTGCACATGGCGCTATCACTAAAGCTGGAGATATACAAGGAGTGGATGGGGGAGGGTTGTCGGCAGACCTCTGACTCTTCTCTCAAAGAAACACACCATTAATTAGATGCGTCTAGGTTTTATTCTGGTTAATTTGATCTCAACTTGGAAATTCCAGTCTATAATTCCTGTTTTTCCTACATTACTCTTCTTCTCTGTGAGCCCTGCAAGAGGGAAAGAGGTAGATTTTGGCTTTTTGTTTCCTTTGTCTCCTATCCTGCCAGTGTCCTAGAAGATAGGCCTCCTGGATCACCTACCACATGAGTATGGTAATCTTTCAGCAGAATGGACTAAAAACCATAATCTGAATTCTCTAGGCTTGAATATAATATTTTTAATATTAAAGTCAGTTAGAGACTTATTTCTCTATAAGTAGTTTTGGCATTGATAACCATTGCGAAACTAAACCTGTGAGGAAATTCAGCCTCAGGACTCAAAGCTGACCCATGACCTTTTTTGTTCTAGGTGGTCCCTGTCTGTTCCTTTTTAAATAATACACTATCTGATTAGGACTTAACCTTGGAAGGCTGTAAGGGAACATGTTTTCAGGGCAAAACAAAATCAATGTTTTAATACTTGCAATTTATGGTCTCGGTTACCCAGAGTCAAAAAGGCCCTCCCACTCCCTCTCGTTTCCTTTCCACTCTCCTCCGCAAATTCACAGCCTTCCTTAAGCGGCAGCAGAAAGTGGTTCTTGCCTCCCATTATAGACTGGAATTCAAAGATATCAAAGATGCAAAAAAAAAAAAATAGCTGATGGAAAGAGAAGCTAAGGAAAGTGAAGTGGTGGATGAAGACATGGAGAAAATGTTGTTTGAGGGATATGAGGTCGATGAGTGTGTGTTCCTCTCTAGTCAATGCAGTAGCTCAGGTAGGAGACTCCAAGCCCAGGAAAATGGATTCTCTGTCTAGACAAGATCGCCATTGAACTACACTTAACAAGAGAGCTCTGCCTCTGCCATCTTTGATTACTGGCAGATACTCCTCACAGTGAGCAGCACATGGACACAGATAGCTCACAGTGAAGACTGATGAGTGATCAGAGTTGATTAATAGAGTGGGGAGAAATCTAATGTTTGAAGGGAGAGGAAATCAGATTAGTTAGTAGAAACAGAATGTAGGAAGGCAATGAGTTCAGGAGAGGGTACAGGTTGATCAGTAAGGCATTGGGGGAGAAATCGAGAGAATAAGGAGAGGAAAACTGTAAGTGTTTATTTTCTGATGGCTATAAAATGAGGAAAGAGAGGGCAGAGTGGGAGATTAAGCAAGTAGTTAAGAGCTTTATGCATATAGCATTAGAAAGAGAAAGCATGTGCAAATGAATTAATCAGCACTGTACTTACAGATAGAGTCATGCAGGGACTGGTTAGGCCCATCCTGGGAAATGTCCAGGGAAAATTTGGGAGGGTTTGTGCTGCACAGAAAGAGCAAAGTCTGGATGTAACATATCTGAGTTTTATCAGCCTTACCACTGAGAAAGATACTTGTGTGAGAGAGCGATTCTACACAACTGCAGGGGAAACCTTTGCTGGCTACCTAATAGTATGTATAGAAAACCAAGGATCAGCACAATTGAGAGAAATTAACAGCATGAAATAGAAAGACCAAATATAGACAATCAGAACAAATGACACGGAAGAGAACAGATAATTTAGGGAACAAAGGAAAGAAATTTTGATTAGTGTCCTCGGAGGGATTATAGAGGATGCTGATTCTTTTTTTAAAATTTTGTTTATTTTTGGCTGCATTGGGTCTCCATCGCTGCGTGCGGGGCTTTCTCTAGTGGCAAGCGGCGGCTACTCTTCATTGCGGTGCACGGACTTCTCATTGCAGTGGCTTCTCTTGTTGCAGAGCACGGGCTCTAGGTGCGTGGGCTTCAGTAGTTGCAGCACACGAGCTCAGTAGTTGCAGCATGCGGGCTTAGTTGCTCCGCGGCATGTGGGATCTTCCCAGACCAGGGCTTGAGCCCACGTCCCCTGCATTGGCAGGTGGATTCTTAACCACTGCGTAACCAGGGAAGTCCAGAGGATACTGATTCTGAAAAGAAGACCAGGCTTCCAAAAAAAGAAACAACCAGAGAAGAACAAAAAGTTTGGGGAATATTAAAAATAGATTGAAAAGTTAAAAAAAATTAAAGGGCTAGTTATTAAAAGTTAAATGACTATAGAGCAAATAAATAACCTGATAGGTAGAGTCAAAAAATGCCCCAGACATTCCTAAAGAAAACAAAACCTTTCCACAGCTTCCTAAAGAGAGTTACAGATGGAAATAGATCAAAAGGTAGGAGTAGGAAAAAAAATCAAAGACATAAGAAAAGAATCTTTCCTTGCTTTGAAGAAAAGCATACTTTTTCATACTCAAAGGAGCTCTGTAGGTTGCGCAACATAACTGAGAAAAGACTAGCACTTATACAGACCCTGCAAAAAGTGTTACAACCCCAACGATACAGAAAGGCATCTACAATTTTTCTTTTTTAAAAGGATAAAAAGTAGGTGGACTTCAGACAGCTCATCTTTAATAACGAATACAAGCAGAAACTGAAGTATATTTTCACAGTCCTAAAAAAGGTGGGAGAGAACCTAGAATTTATTATCCAGGAAAATTATCCTTAATATATGGAGGAAAATAAGTATATTTTTAGATGTCTAAGGATGCTGACATTATACCTACCACGTTTAGAACTTCTCTTAAAGATTTGCTCAAGTAGGTACTACTGTATGTCAAAAGGTAAGTCCAAAAATGGAGATAACATGATAGTTAAGAAGCAGTGTGGTTAGAAAAGAGAGAGTGATTATTAAAGGAACTTACAGTTATTTCTAAAAATCTGTAACTTTAGGAAGACACAAATTTCCAAAACAAAAGTGGTCATGTTAACTGTGAAGGCTGATCTCTTTTATCTGTGATCATCAGAAAGTTAGGTTGCTCTGGATGTGCAAGGTAGGTGATTTCAATGGGTCTTCCAGGCCTCTAGATAGAGAATGTGATATAAACAAAGCATAGAGACAGGAAAGAAAAAGTGGGTTTGAGGAGTAGCAAATGCATCAGTTACACCGAGTCACTGTTGGACAAGAGTTGGAGGTTAGAATGGAAACATTGATAAGAATTAGAGGATTCTTGACATTGAAATTAAAGTGAACAAATAGAATGTTGATTATTATTATTATTATTATTATTATTATTATTTTTTTTTTTTTGTGGTGTGTGGGCCTCTCACTGTTGTGGCCTCTCCCGTTGCGGAGCACAGGCTCCGGACGCTCAGGCTCAGTGGCCATGGCTCACGGGCCCAGCTGCTCCACGGCATATGGGATCTTCCCAGACCGGGGCACGAACCCGTGTCCCCTGCATCCGCAGGCAGACTCTCAACCACTGCGCCACCAGGGAAGCCCTGATTATTATTATTTTTTTTTGCGGTACGCGGGCCTCTCACTGTTGTGGCCTCTCCCGTTGAGGAGCACAGGCTCCGGATGCGCAGGCTCAGCGGCCATGGCTCACGGGCCCAGCCGCTCCAGTGGCATGTGGCATCCTCCTGGACTGCGTCGGCAGGGGGACTCTCAACCACTGTGCCAGAAGGGAAGCCCGAATGTTGATTATTTTTAACAACTTTTTGTAGTAGAACAAAGCAACAACAAAATAAAAACAACCTCAAAGTTTTGCCAAGGACCAGTCTTCATGCCTTTTGTTTTCTGGTCAGAAAAGAATACAATTACAATGATGCTAATTAGTACTCTCCTTCTATATTCCATATTTTTGTTCTTACGTGTAATTATTTTATCTTTGTGGTGGTCTGGCTATAGTCTGAAAGTCACTCGTATGAGTAAGATAGGTAGATAGTGGAATTTTCTATACCTCCATATAATAATTCAAATAATGCTATAGCTTATTGTGAATACCGTAATAATTAATATTATGTTGTTTTTATTAATTTAAAATATAACAGAGCAGGTGTACAAATACAAGAGAGAGTTTTAATATGCTTCAGCTGATGTGATAGGCAAAATTTGGTCTTATCTATATGAAGAATATGTGTATGGGCCACTGATAAATAATAACATTACCCTGAGTAGCGTTGTTTTACCATGTATTATCATGCCAATAGAAAGTCATGAGTGGAATCTTCCTAAGGATGTTTTTAAGAATGCATGCATGTTAGTTGTTACCCTGTAGTGATGGGTTTTATTAAATTACACTGGTAGTAGCAACCTTACTTCGGTTGGTTGTGTGTCCACTTATAAATAGTGTACCAAAATTATCACCATAAGTGACATTACAAAGAACACTACAAAAAATTGTTTGCAAGTTTTAAAATCTACAATAAAGAGAACAAAACTTTTGTATGAAATTCCTTGCCAAGTTTCAGTTTTTGTTTAAAAAACTGAAAGAAGGGAAGGAGGGAGGGTTAAAAGGAAGAAACGCTGAAAAAAATTGTTTTTTAATTTATTCTGTCATTAAAGTCAAACGTTTTTTCAAATTCTAGATTTTCCTCATTAACCTTAAGTGGCAAGGAGTCAAAATAGTTAAGGTAGATAGTTATTTTTCTTAAAGGAAAAACAGGTTCTTTTCTTTCACGGAGCTTACTTTCTGCGTCACCTTGGGGCCTCTGAGAAGCAGGTACCACGGTGGGTGTAGATATACAAGTGACTTACAGGGGAAATGCATGTAAACGATAAAGAGGATAGGGAGTGGAGGGAGGTGTGGAGATCCCTCAGATGGCTGCGTCCCTGATGCCTGACCCTGGACACCCATGACAGAAGAGGGAAGGAAGGAGGATTGGGGAGGAAAGGCTTCCTACTTCAGTGGAGCCTGAGAAAGTCTTGCTCAGGACTTTCAAGAGTTTTTGAGCACTGGTTGCCCATTGGAGGAGTCCTGGGTTCAGGTAGAAACGGACCGGCTCTGTACCAGTGTTCTGCCCAGTCAGTGGCCAGGAGCTGTCCAGTGGACGCGTGGCCTTGATGAAAGTTAGGGTGTGGTCGCTGGAGGCTGTCACGTCAGCAGGTAGCTGCCTTGCAACAGGTTCTCTGAGCCATACAACTCCTTATTTTCTCACCTGTCGTTTTCCTTTCTTACTTTCTCTTACTTGCGGGAAGCACCAGCCAATAAGAAATGTTGTTTTCTGTTTGTATTTATTTGGCTGAATATTTACAACCTCTTCCCTCTTCTGGTCCATTGCTGATTTATTTCCTAATATACTAGAGCAGCCGGCCAAAAAAGGGAATTTAATGGAAGCGATGTTTTAGACTTCTGACTCACTTAACTCTGGCAATTCGGTGGCTACTTTAAGGCCATTAGAAAAATGTGATTGATTAACAATTTTCTAACCTTTGTTTCCCATACCTAGACAGAAATGCTTTTTCCTGACATGTGAATTTATTACCACACATATGTGGGAAGCAAATGGCGACGGACTGTGGTTGAGTTTCCTTAGCCCGCACAGTTACAGAAAAGCTATTGAATACAATCTCAGCCATAAAGTTGAAGTAATTATTTTACCTGTTAAGTCTAAGTTCTCTAACTTAGTAACACATGATACAATTTGATAGAAGATTGTAATGGGTTATATAACTGACAAAGTAAACTTTATTAAGGACTATAAAAGAATGTCTCTTTGGTAGAATAGCTGCAGGTTGTTATAGAGGCTTCAATTTTATGTAAAAGAAAGAATGCATTATAAAAGGATTTATTACATGAGAGTTCTCAACCAAGGACAATGAAAAATCTTGATGGACTCTAACAAAAAAGTCTATGAAGTTTAAAATACCCATTTTAATAACTTGGGGGAATTTGATCTGAAACCATGGGGAAAGAATCAAGAACTTTTTCTTGGCCTACTAAGAGGTTACCTCTTGATACTTGAAAAGAACTGCATAAAAATATTGAAACACAAAAAAAATGTGCATGTTTCTAGAGTATTTTAATTGTGAGACATAATAGATGAGAATAGATATATGATCATTTCTGGACATATGATTCAAAAACTTTTGCTGTGCAGATGTAAAAAGGATACAATCACAGAGGATATCTCTTCTCCTTCTTGGTAAATTGTGTGAATTTTTTGAGAAAAACATGTTTTCTCATCTAGTATTTAGGTCTTAGTTCTTCATAAATATAATATCCAACAAGCTGTAGCCCATAATTCTCCCAGTTCTACAATTATCCTGTACCATGGCAAGCCTTCAGGGTAATCAATTCATTCATCAGTATCCCAAGTTATAACCAAATAAAGAGCATATTAAATTTGACAGCCAACATTTGCTAAATACTTGCCACCCTATTCTTTTAAAAACTTTAAAATATTTGAGGCTTCACGTTTAATTTTTAATATTGAGACCTCGGTAACTGGCCTTCAGAGCCCTCTTTGAAGGAAGCGTTCGTCACAGTAAAGATATGACTGAGGTAGTGTGCTGGTTGGGTCGCTGTGCTGAAGGCTTGTCCTGGTAGAGGATAATTATGTTGAATGATCCTTGTATTGAATACAATACACTTCAATTAATTATTATTAAGGTTTTATCTATCTTGTTTTAAGAATCTACTTTTGCTCCTGAGTGCAACTGGCATCAAAATATATTCACAATATCGTATTTTTCAGCAGCACTGTTGAAGCTTGTATTAATTGGCTAGAACTACTGTAACAAAGTACTGCAGAGTTGGTGGCTTAAACAGCAGACACTGATTTTCTCAAAATTCTGGAGGCTAGAAGTCTGAGATCAAGGTGTTGGAAAGGTTGGTTTCTTCTAAGGCCCTCTCTCCTTAACTTGTAGATTGCTGTCTTCTTCTGGTATCTACACTCGGTCTTCCCTCTGTGTGTATGTCTGGATCCTAATCTTTTTTTTTTTTTTTACAAGGACACCAGTCATATCTGATTAGGGCCCACCCATATGACCTCATTTTACCTGAATTACCTCCTTATGTCCAAATACACTCACATTTTGTGGTACTAGCGGTTAGGACTTCAACAGACAACTTTTTCGTGGGGGCTGAAACACAATTCAGCTCATAACAAGGCGTATCGAGAGAGAGAGATTTGAAAATTGTCTTCAAGTTTGGAAATAAGAATCAAGTTTAATTGTACACAAAAATATTTTTACTCTTGCTTCATTTTATGTCCTACTGTGATGTGTGTAGTGTGTGTGTGCGTATGTGTGGTGTGCAAAATCCTTGTGGGATTACCAATTTACTCAGATATATAAGGTTTGATATAAGAAGTGAAAATCAGGGGCTTCCCTGGTGGCGCAGTGGTTGGGAGTCCACCTTTCAGTGTGGGGGACACAGGTTCGTGCCCCAGTCCGGGAGGATCCCACATGCCGCAGAGCGGCGGGGCGCGTGAGCCATGGCTGCTGGGCCTGCGTGTCTGGAGCCTGTGCTCCACGACAGAAGAGGCCACAACAGTGAGAGGCCCATGTACTGCAAAAAAAAAAAAAAGAAGTGAAAATAGATACTTTCGAATTCATTTTAGTTTTCCAATTTCCTAAAAATTGGAGACACGCTGGCAGGACTCAACTTAATTAGTCATGTTAGCAAAGTCTATTCTTGTCATGGGAGGTTTCCCGTGTTTTCCAGCATGAGCATCATAACTTCAGTTCATAACTTGCTGGAACAAGACCTTAACAGGTTATTTCTGAGCATGGTTAACTGGAGCATGACTCTAAAGGGTTTACTGTCCACTAATGACAACTCATATACTTGAGTTTGGCAAATGATGATAAATGGTAATTTTCAATCGTGAAATGGGTTTTTTGGAAAACATGGCAAAGTGGGTCTGCAAATGATGATGAGAATACTCTAAAAATTTGCGCAGTTGACAGTTTCATGGTCAAATTGATCAAAATGTTAACAGCAGGGCTTCCCTGGTGGTGCAGTGGTTGAGAGTCCGCCTGCCGATGCAGGGGACAGGGGTTCGTGCCCCGGTCCGGGAGGATCCCACGTGCCGCGGAGCGGCTGGGCCCGTGAGCCATGGCCACTGAGCCTGCGTGTCCGGAGCCTGTGCTCCGCAGTGGGAGAGGCCACAACAGTGAGAGGCCCACATACCGCAAAAAAAAAAAAAAATGTTAACAGCATAACAAAATGCACATGCTGATATGGGTAGTAACTTTACCACTAATGGTAATTTCTTAGGTAAATATAATTTATTACTAAAGATCATTTAGAATGGCAAGTTTCATGGTTCTTATTTGTTAGATCATCATTATATTTAGACTCAACATTTTGAGATTAACAAAATAATTTCTCAAACTGTATCTCCAACACCGAATTCTTTCTTTATCTTGCTTCCTAGTCAGTCAATCCCTTATATTGATACTCTTAGAAGAAAGTCTTATTTAGGGCCAGGAAGAGATAAAAACAGGGAGTTGGCTCTGCCGTCTAACTTATAACAGTTTCCAGGAGGTCATTCATCTATTTTATAATGTGAATTAAAATATGTCCTTCTTGTTGTCTGTCTGGTTCTCTAAACTGAGTTTTTTGAGGATGACTACATTTTTATATTTAATCACTGCATGGGGTTACTTAAGTGATTTTTGTTGACTGTGATGTATATTTGAACTTAAAGAGTCTGTATATTTAATAATCTCAAACAGATGAATTGATTTTCATAAATATGAAAAAACAGGTTAATTAATATGATCTAGAGGGAAACATTTGTATAGATGATTGCAATAGTTCCCTAACTCTACTAGAGTTAAAATATTTAAAATATTTATTTAGAAAACAAGCAAATATTTTCTAAGATGTGGATGGATTTCCTCAACAAGGGAATTCATATTAATGTAGACATTTATTTTGTTAGGAATATCATTCTTAAGTTTTCTCTAATTAAAAAAGAAACATTTTGGTAAAACTATTTAAATAAAGCAAAAATTTGTCCTGTAGAAATAGAAATTCTCCTATAGGCAGTCCCTATTTTATATATACAATATGTATATCCACCTCCTGTAACCATCTCTGTTAACAGTTTGAAAATGTACCTTCCAAAGTCTATTCACGTTTAAATGTATTTTTAAAAATAAAACAGAAGGGAGAAGCTGTGTAACAGCAGCTTCAATTTGTTTTGCAAATTAAAAAAAAAAAAACCAAAAACCCGACACGTTGTGTCTTTTCTGGCATTATTCATAACTCCACTTCATTCTTCTCGATATTGCATTATACCGTATTTAATGAATTTTCATGATTTACTTTAATCAAATTCCTATGTGATGATGTGCATATTGGTTAAATCTCATTTTGTTGAATTTCACTGAAATCTGCTTAGGCTTGGTTAAGCTTAAAAGAGAATTAATTAGACAGTTCCTGGGATATCACACGTAATCCCAGGAACTGTCTAACTGTGACAGTCAAATGTAGGGAAAATGAGAGGAGAGAACAGTTAGCTTTGGTCAGGGTTGCAAAGCAGCAATGTGATTGACAGTGCCCAATCTTGAGTGGGCAGTTCTCCTGGTAAAGGGGCTGACAAACAACCTAATAGGTGGTTTTTCACAATCTTTAAATTGATTACAATTCTTTTACTGATCCAGGCAATATTATAATCACAGATGTAACGAACATCTGATCAGTACCGGCTACATAATTTGCACGGCCCAGTGCGAGAAGAAAATGTGAGGCACCTTGTTCAAATGTTCAGAGAATTTCAAGATGGTGACGACGAAGCGTTGATTAAGCCAACTATGGGGTCCTTCTAACACGGTGTCTCTGTGACAGTACAGGCTGAATGCTTGTGAAACCAAGCCCTGGATCTGAGCTATCTGCCCAAATTCCATGAAATGTTTTTGTAAATCTTACTAAAAATTGAAAGGTAAAGAATAATAAGTCTAAAATTTGAGTTTGTATGCATCTTTATCTGTCCTTTCCCCTAAAATTATTTTTCTACAAAAGTTTGAAACACAGTTATGTATAGGACACTTTGTCAAGCTAAATAAGGATACACAATGGAAAGCTCATACGGTAAAAATAAAAATAATTTTCATTTCATTTTTAATTCAAAGTTTTATTTTGCCCATGTAGGTCAAAGTATATTTATTCCTAGGAGTATTTATCTCCCCAGTTGAACTCATATGTCACCATAGATCAGTGCTGTCATTTGAGAGTAAGCAAGGGAGCAATTTTGGGGTTGGTTTAGCAGATGAAAGGTTTAATAGTAAATTGTTCAAGGCACGTGGATGTTCTGTTATTGGCACCTGAGACATCTAGTCCAGTAATCTAGTTACCTTAGCTGTCGTGTCTCTAAAATTCATCCTATTTGTTTTTGTTTGTTGCCAGTCAAAACTGTTTATTTTACTTGTAGGTCTTAGATATTCCTAAATTAACAGCAAATGTTTATGTTAATGGGGGATGTGCTTCTGTTTATTAAAGACCGTCATGGTGCCTTAGCTTAACTAACAGCTGGCTCCCCCATTCAAAGGAGCAGTAGCACTAACCTAGTGGGGGGGCTGTTAAATGAAGGGCAACAATCTGGCAACTGACTAAAAGGAAATAATTTCTAGCGTGTGAACAATTTTCCTAGTTATGCAAATTTGGAGCTGTATGTGTGAGGTTTTTTTTTTTTTGTGTGTGTGTGTGTTACGCGGGCCTCTCACCATTGTGGCCTCTCCCGTTGTGGAGCACAGACTCCGGACACGCAGGCTCAGAGGCCATGGCTCACGGGCCCAGCCGCTCTGTGGCATGTGGGATCTTCCCGGACCGGGGCACGAGCCCATGTCCCCTGCATCGGCAGGCAGACTCTCAACCACTGCGCCACCAGGGAAGCCCTATGTGTGAGTTTTTTAAAAGCATGGAAGTCTTTTTTGAGAATATAATTTTCTTTTTTATGGCCAAATTATTTTATGTTTATTTTCTTTAGAAAATCTTTGCCTGTGTGTTCTCTTTCCCATGAATTACTTTCAAAATTCTTACTAAAAAGTAACAAAGTAGTAGAAAGCAATAGAAGAAATACTACTTGCTTAACAAATGATACTTGTAATCAAGTTTAAGGAAATTATATGTAGTATAACTGAATTTTATATGCAATTTAGAGTCTCATGTCATTTTTCAAAGCAGCTCCTCAAAGGCAGGCAAGTTAATGTCAATACAACTTTGAAAAGCTATATTTCCTCTCTGGCTACTACAGTGTTTTCTTAAAAATCAATGTCTAGATGTGGCTGCTCTCTATGGAGATGATAAATATGCAAAGAAAATTTTAAATAAGTAGCAGCAGTCTTACAAAGAAAGAACGGTTTGTGAAAGTAATGAGGAAATACAAAGAAGAATTCACTAAGCTGCACAACACGGAAACATTGGTGCACATATTTTAATCAGAGATCTAGAGATCGTTCAGTTCAGGTATCATTCAGTTCTGGACTTTGGACAACCAAATATTATCTGTTGACTTAAAAATATAACATGTCACATGTGGTTTGTTTTTAGACATACAGCCAGGCCATTGAGCTCTAGTTCATTGTTGATCCTTCCCCAGCCTCCCCTTACCACATACTTTCACCAAAACAGTGTACGCTTCTCAGTACTTGAGATTGGCAATTTCTCTCCACACATTAAGGACCCAAATTAAAGCTGCCTTGCATAGTTCCTGGAACATCAAGGTGCTAACAGCCTCTTTCTTTAAAGAAAACACTTTATAGTTGTTAATGAAAAGGCTCAGCAAGGGTTAGTGACTTACCCAAAGGTGTGCAAACTGAGTCTAACGACTAAGTCTAGGGTCACTGCCCTCTGTGTTTCACCAAGCTGTCCTCTAGGGTGGAAGCCAGGGACATCTAACATTTAAATAACAACCAATATTACATGTGAGTCGAGAAGATAGGAGTTCAGCATCACGGGGGCACTACCAGGCTATCAGCCACGTAAATTCTGAGCTAGAACATTGTTGTCAGTGCCAATCGGGACCTAAAACTGATTTTTGAATTTGGTAATTTGGATAAATATTTTTTGAATCCTTCATTGCATGCTAAATATTCCTTAAGTCTTTTTCAAAAGTCAAAATTCTATGCACTGCCAAATGGGGTTGATATTTCAAAATTAGTTTACTTAATTTAACATAGTCAGTGGTCCTGGGAAGTTTCTTCCCCTTCAAGATTAGGCCTGATTTATCTGATTTGGAAATCTAAATTTAATAAAAACAAGATAATCTCTAAAACTTCATTTTATGATTCCAGACACTATTGCTACTCTGTCGCCAGCTTAGCAATTGTCAGCACTTACCTAAAACTTATTAGGCGAAAGGGTTTTGACATCCATTTAGCCATACTTGAATTTATTATATTATGACAGTAGGCAGAGTGTACAGTTATACTCAACCATGCCATCATTTTGTATGGGTGTAAAGGTATAGGTTTGTGGTTTAAAGGTATAGATTTGTGGTGAAGAGCGTGGGCTCTGGAGATGGACCACCTAAGATAAACTCTCAATTCCACTACTCAAGTGGACATGGAGAAGCCAAGTAACCTCAATTTCCTAATCCACAGAATAAGTCTCTAGTGAAACTTAAATGACATAGTGGTTAGAACAGCAGCTGTCCTGCCCTTAATGCCCTACGTAGGTTGGCTATTACTACTACTCAGAGAATTGCACAGGCTACAGAGCACAGCTAGGATTTGAACCTTTGTGTTGAAGTCTGAGGTTATACTGCCTCTCTGTTGCTGTTACTTTCCCCCCTTGCGCCATGATTCCCAACAGGATAATGTATCCCCAAACATATAAGGAGTGGCTTTCTGAGTGCAGAATGAATCACAGTAAACTGTGGCCACATAAAACTATTTTTCCTTCTGTTTTGATTTTTATTTCTTCTTTTATTTATTAACCATTTTTTATTGAAGTATAGTTAATTTACAATGTGTTAGTTTCAGGTGTACAGAAAAGTGATTAAGTTAGACATATGTGTGTGTATATATATATATATATATATATATATATATATATTCTTTTTCAGATTCTTCTCCATTGTAGATTATTACAAGATAGTAAATATAGCTCTCTGTGCTATACAGTAGGTCCTTGTTGTTTATTTTATTTTTTAAGGGAATGTTTTATATTTTATTTTTATTGAAGTACAGTTGACTCACAATGTGTTAGTTTCAGGTGTGCAGCAAACTGATTCAGATATGTGTGTGTGTGTGTGTGTGTGTGTGTGTGTATATATATATTCTTTTCAGATTCTTTTTCCTTACAGGTTAGTACAAAATATTGAGTAGAGTTCCCTGTGCTATACAGTAGGTTCTTCTTGGTTATCTATCCTATTTATAGTAGTGTGAGTATGTTAATTGCATCCTCCATATTTATCCCCCCGCCCCCCCCTTCCCCTTTGGTAACCATAAGTTTGTTTTCTATGTCTGTGGGTCTATTTCTGTTTTGTATATAAGTTCATTTCTTCTTTTAATTATTTCTTCTACTTGTAAATAAATGTATGACATAAAAATACTGAAAATTTCCCTAAGCTCTAGGCAAGGGAAACGACACAAATTATGCAGCAGTTACCAAAATCCACAAGATAAAATGCCGTCACTTAAACTAGAGCTGCATTCAAACTGGTTTGAAATATGACTGTAAACAATTGGAAAATCAGACTTCTAACTCGGGTATTACTTGCAACATACAGTTCTAAAAAGTAAACCTATCATCTGCTTATAAACCACAAATAAACAAGCATATTATTTGGTAACATCCTTGTTCATTTTTCAGTCTAATTTAACTACATTTCTATTATATACTTAAGTAAAAGAATAATGAAAATTTCTGACATAGCCATGTTTAAGTAACTATGTGCTTTTGGAAAACATACATTTAAAAGGTTAATTAAGCTGTATTTGGTACTCACTGAATGTGATATGTATAAACTTTATAATTATATAGGATTATCTATTTATGGAGCAGATTTCCTTACTAACTGGAAGAGTAATCATGTATTCTAAGTTCATTTTATAAAACATTATATTCTAGAGAAATTTTATTTCGATAAAACAAACATGTATTTTACATTAAAATATAACTTATTTCACAATTCATATATAGTAGTGAGAGAGAGAATGCATTCATTTGTTCCAAGGAGAATATAGGGAGATTAGCTGGACCACATGTATCACAGTTTTACCTGCTTGTACTGAATGTATTCCAAGAGAAGAATATTTATTCCCTTAATATACATTTAGATAATTAGAAAGCTTTTTAAATTGTTTGTTCAGTCAGTAATGAAAAAGTTACATTGAAAAATCACAACTACAAAATTTTAACTGAATCACTAATTTACTTATTAACCAGTCTCTCAGAAAAGTTTTCATCATAGAAGTGAAAAGTATAATTTATTTTTTATATTTTATTTGTTAATATTTGACTTCAGAAATAAATAAGATTATATTTTATCCTTTACCTTTAGCACAAGCCTTGATGTATCCCCTATTTTTAGCAATAAACGCTAACATATGGGCCACTGAGCCATTGGCATACATTTTTTTTTAACATCTTTATGAGAGTATAATTGCTTTACAATGGTGTGTTAGTTTCTGCTGTGTAAAAAAGTGAATCAGCTGTATGTGTATATATATCCCCATATCCCCTCCCTCTTGCGTCTCCCTCCCACCCTCACTATCCCACCCCTCTAGGCGGTCACAGAGCACCGAGCTGATCTCCCTGTGCTATGCGGCTGCTTCCCACTAGCTATCTATTTTACATTTGGAAGTGTGGCATACATTTTAAAATATAATGGGTGAATTGAACCTCCAAAAACTCACCTTTTTTCCTTAAGGTCTTTTCTTTTTTTTTTTGGAGGGGGGGTACGCGGGCCTCTCAGTGATGTGGCCTCTCCCGTTGCGGAGCACAGGCTCCAGACACGCAGGCTCCGGACGCGCAGGCCCAGCGGCCATGGCTCACGGGCCCAGCCGCTCCGCGGCATGTGGGATCTTCCCGGACCGGGGCACGAACCCGTGTCCCCTGCATCGGCAGGCAGACTCTCAACCACTGTGCTACTAGGGAAGCCCCTTAAGGTCTTTTCTAGGATACCATGCCACGTGAAAAGAATGAGCAGATAAGTTCTAATTTCCTAAAATTCTATTTCTAAGAATATGACGGTTCAGATGCTCTAGAGGAAGTGGTAGGGGAATATCCTGGAGTGTTACCAGAATCACTGTGATGGTTCTACTGACTTTCTTCTTCACAGTTCCGGTTTATTCTACTGTTCCCTGGATCCCCATGTTCTTCACAAGTCCTGGGCATTTACTTCTCCTTCTCCAGGTTTCTCTCACATTTTCTTCTACTCCTGGTATCTTTCTTCCCTTATGATACTGAAAGGTGAAATGTTGAAGCATAAAGTTCAGGTACAAGGGGCTGTGCTGTGGAAAATGTCCCTCAGATTGTACCCATATAAACAGCCCCCTTATTTCCTGTTGACTTGTAGGACTGGCTGTGATTTATATCAAAAAATAGTTAGGGCTTCCCTGGTGGCGCAGTGGTTGAGAGTCCGCCTGCCGATGCAGGGGACACGGGTTCGTGCCCCGGTCCAGGAAGATCCCACATGCCGCGGAGTGGCTGGGCCTGTGCGTCCGGAGCCTGTGCTCTGCAATGAGAGAGACCACAATGGTGAGAGGCCAGTGTACTGCAAAAAAAAAAAAAAAAAAAAAAAAAAAGTTAAAAATGCCTTCCTACAATATAAGGAAAAAAGATGGAGGCAGGGTTCAGTTGTAAGATTTCTTCAGCTTTTCTTTAATATTTAAACTCTGAAAGAATTTTCAGGTAAAAGAAGTCATAGAAGTTCTAAGTCTCTCAAAAGGTTATTTTCTCCAAACAGGGCAGCTTCTAAACTCTCCCAGAACAGTATTCTTTGGTGCCTTGACTATAATTTTCCGAAGAAGGTGACTCTAATTTCTCAGGGTACAGAGTCCAAGTCTCACAACCATTAGTTTGAAAATACACTTCATAAAATGAGTTCAAAAGTTAGCAGTTTTCTACAGAGATAATTCAGAAAAAGTTGTCCCAGGTAAATCTCAGTGAAGCAGTCATTCCTATATAGCCTTTATAAAAGGCAGGCTATATTTCCCTGTCAAAAATCACTAAATTATTGATTTTATATTAAGAAATAACACCACTGACATCCTGCATCCTGATTTCTTTCCCAGTTTTTCTCATACAGAGGACTTTGACTTTCTACTGTGTTTCGAAGTCTGAGCCCTGTAGTTTCGTTAGGGATGCCAAAAACTGGGACGGGTGAGGGTGATGCCATCCTACGGTTTGTGTTTTAAATAGTCTTTGAGTGAGGCATACACAGATCCAGACTGTTGATGCAGAATCCACTTGAGAAGATGGGAATTCCAAAGCAGCCTTTCTGATCTACTGCCCCATCTTCCCTTCCCCAGAAACTTATTGCTTTGTGGGTCTCAAAATTATGAGTGTCAGGATCTAATGGTGGTGACGATCTTCCTTCACCATACCCTTCAGTCCTTTGTTCCTCTTCTGCTCTCTACGCCAGGGCCACACAGTCTAGATGGTTGTCCAACTGTTCAGTGCTCTTCTATTTTGGAATCCCATGGGTCTGAAGGGGGCGAGTCTTCACAGGACTCTCCCATCAGATAATGGCAGTCTGGAGAAGGATCTGGGCTTTTTACATTATTTTCACACAAGGCATTTCTCTTTCTTAAACTAGGAGACAGAAATGAGAGAGAGAATATATTATAATTCTTAGGACAATTCATTTCTCTATTGGTTGAACTTTTATGCTACTATTATTTTTTCCTTACTTCCTATGGTCCAGACACTAATTGTTTTACATGTGTTATGCTATCTAATTTTCATAATAACTGGATTAACCGCTAAAATCATATCTATTTGACAGATAAAACAACTGAGTCAAAATGGATGCATTATATTGCTTGAGCCAAAGGAGGATAAGAAACGTGGCAAATAATGGTACAGTTATTAAGTGGAAAATGTAGAACCAAATCCAGTATATGTTCATACCCATTATCCTCTTCGACTTCCCATATTCAAGGATTCACCATGTAATTACTGATGGTTTACTTACTATGCGCCAGGCGTCATTGTAGGTGTGAGGGGTACCATGAGCAAAATCACACAAAATTTGCAGAGCCCAGAGCTGTTTCTGTTTGCCTCCTGATCTGAAACAACAGAGTACAGAGCAGACGTTCAAGGCAGGGGTCATGGTCAGCTCCTTGAGCCAAACCCTTCAGTTGGTGAAGTTATTTTTTTTTAACCAGCCTTCCTATCCTACCTATAAGGCTGACCTAAACTTATTGAAGATCCTTAAAGACAGGCTGTGTCTAGTTGGCCAAACCGGCTCACCTGGTAGATAGTACATTTTGTTAGTTTGATTTTTTAAATAAACTTCTTCATTTTAGAATAGCTTTAGATGACAGAAGAGTCATGAAGGTAGTACAAAGAGAGTCTGTTTACCTCACATCCACTTTCCTCTCATAAACCTTATATTAGTGTGGCACATTTGTCACAAAGAACCAATATTGATACATTGTTATTAACCAAAGCCTGTACTTCACTTACTCAGATTTTCTTTGTTTTTACTTAATGCCCTCTTTTCTGTTCCAAGATCCAATCCAGGACACCAAATAACATTAGTATTAAGCATCCTTATGTTGGCTGTGCCAGTTTCTCCAGCTTTCCATGTTTTTGATGACTTTGAGAGTTTCAAGGAGTAGTGGTCTCTATTTTGTCAACAATGACCCTCAACTGGGATTTGCCCAATATTTTTCTCATGATTAGATTGAGAGTTTGGGGAGGAAGACTGAAGAGATAAAGTATCATTTTCATCACATCGTATCAAGTGTACATGTGCTCGATATAACTTACCATTGTTAATGTTGACCTTGAACACAGAGCTGAGATGCAATTTATCAGGTTTCTCCACTCTTACATATTTTATCCCCTTTCTACATTGTACTCTTGGGAAGGAAGTTACTTTGTGCAGCCCACACATAAGGAGTGGAGTTATTCTCCATCTTCTTGCCAAGGAGTATCTACATAAAGTGTTTGGAATTCTTCAGCATGAGAGATGAGTCACTTCTCCCCCACTTATTTATTCAACCTTTCATTCAACTATATCATTAAGCATGGACTCATGGATTTTTATTTTATACTTCAGGTTATAACCCAATGCTACGTTATTTATTTATTTTGTTCAAATTATTCCATCTGTGGCCATTGGAAGCTCTTTCAGTTGGTTCCTGTGGCCTTTTGACCTTTCCCATTATTCTGGCCGGCCTTCCTTCCTTCCTTCCTTCCTTCCTTCCTTCCTTCCTTCCTTCCTTCCTTCCTTCTTTCCTTCCCTCCCTCCCTCCCTCCCTCCCTTCCTCCCTTCTTTCCTTCCTTTTTTAGTACTTTCTTTCTGATACTTCAAGATGCTTAGACTCAACTTGTATGTGCCTTGTCTCAGCCCTAGACTAGGTCATTTTCCCAAGGATCTCTGGTTCTTTTTATTGAATAATGGCATACGAAACTAAGAACTTAGTGCTAGGTGTGCTAAGTGCACTGGAATGTTGTTATTTCTAAGATCTCTCTTCTGACAGAGAAATGAAATACATGTGTATTCTACCTATGTATATACCTATCTGTAAGTAATTCTGTATGTATGTAGCTGTATCTATATTAAGCTTAACTTGCGTTCTTACTGATGTCTTCAACTGTAATCTATTACCACATGGCTCATCCTAGCTTTCTCCCCTTGCTTGCCTATAAGCTCCCAATAATTGTGTTTTTACCCCAAGGTCATTGTAACTCATTCTCCGGCCAGTATACTACAAGGAATTGGAAATAAAAAGATGAAAAAAAACACCTCTACTCTTGATATTTTTGAAATTGTTCTTCACACCACTTCCCCAATGACCTTTTAAAAATGGAAATCAGACCATGTTACTCTTATAATTAATAGCCTCTAGTGACTTCCCATTGCTCTTGGAATAAAATCCAATTTTTTTGCCTTGGCCTAAAGAGCCCTGTATGATCAGGCTTCTACCTACTTCTCACTACCTCATCTCAGACTCACTCTCACAGCCTCCTTTCTAGTCATACCAGCTTACCCATTTTTATATTCCTTATTCCAATCAGACTCTTGGTTATTTTCTTATCTTTAGACTTAGATATTTTTTCTTCATCGAATACTTTTTCCTCCTGTCTTCACCTCTTCAACCTTTGGGTTTCAGCTCAAATATCACCTCTTGAGAGACCTCTTCCCGTGCTGTTCTATCCAATATAGCTTCCTCTAGTTACTCTTCCTCATTTTCCTCTTTGTTGACTTTCTGGCATCTGACAAGATCGGTAAGTTTCTTGTTAATTGTACGTTTACTTCTGAATAACAATTCTCACCACCAAGAGCTCCCCTAGGGGAGGACTTTGACTAGGTACTTTACTGCTACTTTCATTCCTGAGATGCCATGTTTATGAATAACTTGGCAAACACTGTCAGTAATCTCCTCCATGAGTTTTGGCTCCGCACATAAATCCCTTACCCCCAGGGACTGCATGCTCCTGCTTACTCACCTGTAAAACAAGATTGTTTTGAATTCATAAGTCATGCTCTATAGGCTACGTGTTATTGTATGTATAACAGAGCCACAATCAAGGATAATAAAGGAATGCTCCTGTGGGAATGTGGTTGGGAGGAGCAGAAGGGGAGTGCATGCAGGATTTTGTTGAAAAAGGTTTTACACTGAGAAAATGTTTTAATATCTGCTAGTGTGGTTATTCTTCTTTTATACCTTCTACAGCACAACTACCACAATGGTGGTCACATGAGGACTGTCAGAGAGTTGAAACAGAAGTTGTTTCTTTAAGTAGAGTTTCTGGAGACGGGAACAAAATTGTTTTAAGGATGGGGAAGGCATGTTTTCCTGAGAAAGTAGGCGTCTGGGTTAGGTCTTTAGCATATGCAGGAAATTTGGATGGAAGATGTGGAAAGGAAAACAAAAAAGACAGTGAAGGTCATTTCTCTGGATTGGAGTCATAGGGAAAGAGACATGATTGTTTAAGGAAGGAATCAGCAGAAGACATATTCTAGGATAGAGGCAATAAAAGGAGAGGTTTCAGAACTGCCTTGAAAGTCAGAGTTTTTTTCTGGGACATCGGAGAAGATTGTTACAGAAGAGGACTATTGAACACTGACTCTGTGGAAACTGTATGTAGGCACTGTGGGCACCACTGCTTACCACTTCTGCTTCCAAACAGGTCCATGCACCACAATATTTTGCCTAGGTTTTTGGAGTAGCTTCTAACTGGTCTCCTTGCTTCCACGTTTGCTCACTAGAATCTCTCCACAGCAGGGAATGTGATCTTGTAAAAAATTAAGTCAGATAATATCACTCCTTTGCTCACAACCGTCTACTAGATTCCCATCTCACCCAGAGGAAAGTCCTTGTACTC
The DNA here is from genome assembly GCF_964270905.1 of Leucopleurus acutus. NCBI lineage: Eukaryota > Metazoa > Chordata > Mammalia > Artiodactyla > Delphinidae > Leucopleurus > Leucopleurus acutus. Next base: position 29,238,782 of record NC_139144.1, on the reverse strand, counting down.
TGGCAGCTCCTGTGTGTCTGCAGTCCCCACTGTCTGTCTTCCTCACTGCATCTCTCACTTCCTCCACCACTCGCTCTGATATAACGACACTGGCATCTTTCTTGCTGCTCTGGAACAAGCAAGGCAGCCTGCTAACACAGGATTTTTCAATTTGCTTTTCCTGACCCAAACTCTCTTTCTTCAGTTATATGCCTGGCTTGCTCCCTCACCTCCTTCAGATCTTTGCTTAAATACCATCTTCTCAGTGAAGTCTTCTCTGGCCATTTCAGTTGGAATTCTGGCCTCCCTGTGAGGGTGGGGACTCTTCCTTCCTTCATTTATTTATCTAGGAAATTGATTGCGCACTATAACCAAGGAACTAGGGATAAAGTAGACAAAAATCCCTGCCTTCATAGAGCTCATATTCTAAAGTATAGAGATGAAGAGAAGTGAAATTAATGAGTTTGTGTGTGTGTGTGTGTGTGTGTGTTGGAGATAAGTGTTAAGAGGAAAAAGAAAAGTGGGGGAAAAAGAGTGGAATTGCTAGGAGTGGAGGTAGAGGCTGTAATTTTACATAGATCTCTTTGAGCTAGACCTCTTAAACTAATAGGCATTTCTAATACAATGAAAAAATCATAAAGTATAAAAATAAACTTTTTTTTTTTTTACCATTGGTTTAGCTCCTAAGTGGGTTTTTAAATCTTCCCAAGTTATCATTATGTATCAGTGTATATCTATGTTACTGAGAGGCGGTATAAAATAGTACAGATGTTATCCTCCAAATGACTGGATTAAAATGTCATCTCTTACACTTGCTAACCATGTGAACTCAGTGTACTTTTCCGTAACTTCATACTTTCATACCTTCATCCTCATCCTTCATACCTCATCATGGTAGTAGCTACTGGATTTTTTCAATCTTTTTTTAAATTTTGAAATAATTTTAGACTTACAGGTAAGTCAAAAAGGTAATAGAGAGTTCTTATGCTCTTCACTCAGCTTCAAGTGTTTACGTCTTACAAAACCACTGTATGTATTAAAACTAAGAAATTAACATTGATACAATACTATTAACTAAACTACAGATTTTACCAGTTTTTCCACTATTGTTCATTTCCTGGTTCAACATCCATCTAGGATCCTACACTGCATTTAGTTTCCATGTTTCCTGAATTTCCTCCAGCCTGTAACAAGTTTTCAATTTTTCCTTGTCTTTTATGACCTTGATACGTTTGAAGAGCATTGGTCAGGTATTTTGAAGAATGTCAGTCAATACAGATAGATGTCATGTTTTCTCATAGCCTGATTGAGGTTATCCCTTTTGGATAGAGTGCCACAAATAATTGCTCTTTTCACTGCATCATATTAGGCAGTACATGATGTTGATCAGTTATATGATGTTAACTTGATCATTTATTTAGTTACAGTGGTATCTGCTGGGTTTCTCTTTTGTAACGTTACTGTTTTTCCTCTTTGTAATTAATACAAATTACAAAGGGGGAGACACATCGAGACTAAGCAAATATTCTGTTTCTTCTCAAACTTTTATCCACTAAATTTAGCATCCATTGATAGAGCTTGCTTGCATCATTACTGCAGTACTTTAGTGGTGAATTTCTATTTGATGGAGTTGTTTAGTGGTTTAAATAGGTTAAATAATAAAAGCACAGTGGATGCATAATAATGTTAACTATTAGTATTTTATTAATGAATATTAATAACAGCTACTGTTTATTTAGAGTTTACTCTGTATACTGTCCTGCATCTCTTATGAATATAACCTTGTTTAATCATCACAACAGCTGTATGAGGAAGGCATAATTGGTATCTAAATTTTACAGAGAAAAGAATAAGGCACAGACTGGTTAAGCAAGAAAACCAAGGAGAGTCTTTTAGCCACTAAAATGGAAGATATTTGTTGGGAATTTTCTACACAGTCTGGATCTCAGAACGAGAGGGCATTGAGAAAGCCACATCATTTCTGTGGCATTCTTGCCAAAAATGTATGGCCCAAATCTACTCATGAGAAAATGTCAAACTAAAACTGAGGATAGTCTGCAAAATAACTGACCAACACTCATCAAAAGACCCAAAGAGCCCTTTTTGCAACCCTACCCCTTCCAGGGTCCTAAATTTGTTTCTAATCATGCAAAGTCAGTGTAATCAGGAAACCTAAAAGTGGGAGGGATGTCTGCCTTTCAGAGTGTCAAATTTAAAAAATCTTAATGGCATAAATAAGCATGCAATGCTGTTTATAAATTGAAATTAGTAAAACCAGTTTTGAGAAAGAAGAATCTGAAAAGTAGATTATTTAATATAAAAAAGGATGTTGACAATTTGTACCTTGCTTAAGAATGACGATCTTTAGTGGCGAGTATGTTAACTATAGGAATCTTTTTTTTATTCTTTTTATTGAAGTATAGTTGCTGTACCATGTTTCATAAGTTAAAGGTGTACAATATAGTGATTCACAAATTTTAAAGGTTTTATATACTCTATTTATAGTTATTATCAAATATTGGCTATATTCCCCATGTTGCCCAATATATCCTTGTAGCTTATTTTATACGTAATAGGTTGTACCTCTCAATTTCCTATCTCTATATTGCCCCTCCTCCTTCCCTCTCCCCACTGGTAACCACTAGTTTGTTCTCTATATCTGTGAATCTTCTTTTTGTTACAGTCACTAGTTTGTTGTATTTTTTAGATTCAATATATGAGTGATAACATACAGTATTTATCTTTTTCTGTCTGACATTTTACTTAGCATAATGCCCTCCAAGTCCATCCATGTTTTTGCAAATGGCAAATTTTCATTTTTTTAATGGCTGAGTAGTATTCCATTGTGTGTATATATTTTATGTATAATATGTGTATATATAGATATACATAATATATCTATATATACACACACACACATATATATACCACGTCTTCTTTATTCATTTACCTGTTGTTGGACACTTAGATTGCTTCCATGTTGGCTCTTGTAAATAATGCTGCTATGAACATTGGGGTGCCTGTGTCTTACCAAATAAGTGTTTTTGGGTTTTTTTGCTATATACCCAAGAGTGGAATTGCTGGGTCATACGGTAGTTCTATTTTTAGTTCTTTGAGAAGCCTCCATACTGTTTTCCACAGTGGCTGCACCAATTTACATGCCCACCAACAGTGCAAAGGATTGTCTTTCTCCACATCCTCACCAACGTTTGTGATTTCTGTTCTTTTTGATGATAGCTATTCTGACAGGCATAAGGTGATACCTCACTGTGGTTTTGATTTGCATTTCCCTGATGATTAGCAATGTTGAGCATCTTTTCATGTGCCTGTGGGCCATCTGGATTTTCTCTCTGGAAAAATATCTATTTGGTTCTTCTGCCCATTTCTTAATTGGGTTGTTTGCTTTTGATGTTGGGTTGTATGAGCTGTTTATATATGTTGGATGTTAACCCCTTATTGGTCATATCATTTGCAAATATTTACTCCCATTCAGTAGGTTGTCTTTTTGTGTTGTTGATGGTTTCCTTTGCTGTGCAAAACCTTTTAAGTTTAATCAGATCCCATTTGTTTATTTTTGGTTTTATTTCCTTTGTTTTAGGAGACAGATCCAAAAAAATACTGCTGTGATTTATGTCAAAGAATGTTCTGCCTATTTTTTCCTCAAGGAATTTTATGGTATCTGGTCTTACATTTAGGTCTGTAATCCATTTTGCGTTTATTTTTGTGTATGGTGTTAGGGAGTGTTCTAATTTCATTCTTTTACATGTAACTGTACACTTATTGCAAAGACTGTTTTGTCTCCAATGTATATTCTTGTCTCCTTTGTCATATATTAATTGACAGTAAGTGTGTGGGTTTATTTCTGGACTCTGTATTCTGTTCCGTTGATCTATGTCTGTTTTTGTGCCAGTACCATACTGTTTTGATTACTGTAGTTTTGTAGTATACTCTGAAGTCAGGATGCATGATACTTTCAGTTCTTCTTTCTCAAGATTGTTTTGGCTTTTTGAGGCCTTTTGTATTTCCATACAAATTTTAAAATTATTTGTTCTAGTTCTGTGAAAAATGCCAGTGGTATTTTGATAAGGATTGTATTGAATCTGTAGATTGCCTTGGGTGGTAGTATTGTCATTTTAACAATATTCTTTTAATCCAAAAACACGGTATATCTTTCCAGCTGTTTGTGTTGTCTTCAGTTTCTTTCGTCGGCATCTTATAGTTTTCCGAGTATAGGTCTTTTACCTCCTTAGATAGGTTTATTCCTAGGTATTGTATTCTTTTTGATGCAAACCATAAGAGTCAAATTGTATTTGACTCTTAAATACAATTTGTGTACCTGTTAGTACCTTTCCCCCACCCTGTCTGTTCTTCACAGTGTCTGCTTTCCAGTTAATCCATAGGAGTGGGAGGAAGTGAGGTGTAAAGGTTGAGGATATCTTCTTTTCCTAATTCTGGGTAATAAAAGTAGTTATAATGTTCTGTTTTAGTCTGCATTAAAAAGGTCCCTTAGTCAAAATGGCTTCATTAATATGCTTGAGTCAAGATTCGTTTGCTTAAGTTCATCATTTCCTCCCCTTATCCATCACCTCCGCAAGGCCACCAGCTCCTAGTCTCTCTAATTCATTGCTTTTCTAAGATTTTTGGTTCTTGGGAAGATTGTGACCCTAAATCAGTTGATGCTGTTTTGTACAGAAGTCTGTTTTGTGTCAGTGGACAGTTTTACTTATTGAATGTTATTTAATAATGGGGAAATGAGAGAAGAAAAAAGAGACTGTACTCTCCCAAGGTTAAAAGGCATGATGAAAAGTTGAAGTTCCGGAGCTTTAGAGCCTGTTTTTTTTTTTCCCTTGGTGTTCAGAAAAGTCCTTATCTGAAATATTAGTCATACTGGTGACTTTGTTTCATAGAGAGACACAGAGAGAAACAATTGATTAGGTCAAATAAATCTTAGCCTACCAATGCTGAAATACCATGGGTATGAATTTAAAGCTCATAGAGCAAAATGACTCAGTTATACCCATACAAGTATCCATTCTTTTTCAAATTGTTTTCCCATTTAGGTTATTACAGAATATTGAGCTGAGTTCTCTGTGCTATACAGTAGGTCCTTGTTGGTTGTCTATTTTAAATATAGTAGCGTGTACCTGTCACTTTGCCGTATACCTGTAACTAACACATCATCGTTAATCAACTATACTCCAGTACAAAATAAAAATTAAAAAAACTAAAGTTGATAGAGCCTCCATTCTGCTGAGTGGGTGGGATATTCAGGGCTCCATGTGTTTGCTACCATTCGAGATCTTCAAGACCTTCTGTGACAGCAAGGTAGGTCACTGGTCATTGGTCGTCTTGGTGTCATTTAGAGTACCATTATTAAAAAAAAAAAAAAAAGAGTACCATTATTCTAGTCTGCATTCCTTTGAGTCTGGAGACTTTCCAGCTCCCAGGTTTTAATGGAAGAGTGTAGCTCTTTGGAAGGTCTAAACACCAGTGTGCTTAGGACAGAGCCTTCCTGGGAGAACCATGTACCGAATACAACTACTTGTTCTAATGTCTTAATCTTCTCTCTCTCTCTCCCCCTCCTTTTCCTCCTCTCTCTCTTTCCTCCTCCTCCTCCTCCTCCTCCTCCTTCTCTCTCTCTCTCTCTCTCTCTCTCTCTCTCTCTCTCTCTCTCTCATTTTTCTCCCTCGTACTCTTTCACTCCTTTTGTCCCTGTAAATACTCAGCTTCTACTTGAATGCTGAAAATTCCTTTGCCAAGAAAATACTACAGGTCTACTCTCCTGCTTGGTGTAAAAGAGCAGAGAAAAACAAACGAAAAAATCCCCACAAATTTGTCTCTCAAAAATTATCTTGCTGTAGTTTCTTAGAAAGAGAAGGAAAAGGCTGGGATACCCCTGCAATTCATTTTTTTTCTTTTTTATTGAAGTATAGTTGATTTAAATGTTGAATTAGTTTCAGGTGTACAGCAAGGTGATTCAGATATATATATATAAATATATATATATATACACACACGCACACATATATGTCTATTATTTTTTAGATTCTTTTCCATTATAAGTTATTACCTATAATATAATTATACTCAATAATATAGTTATTGAAGATATTGAATATAGTTCCCTGTGCTATACAGTAGGTCCTTGTTCATCTATTTTATTTACAGTAGTGTGTACCTGTTAATCCCAAACTCCTAATTTATCCCTACCCCGCCCCCCGCTATCCCCTTTGGTAACCATAAGTTTGTTTTCTATGTCTGTGACTCTGTTTCTCTTTTGTAAATAAGTTCACTTGCATCTGTTTTGTTTTTTTTTTTAGATTCCACATATAAGTGATATAATTGTCCTCTCTGTCTGACTTACTTCACTTAGTGTGATCATCTCCAGGTCCATACACGTTGCTGCAAATGCTATTATTTCATCCTTTTTTTATGGCTGAGTAATATTACTGGAGTGCTGAGATTGCTTATACCAGATGAGGGAGGATTCTGGGAAAATGCTACATATCTGGCTTGGGCAAGAAGTGTTGCCATTTAGTGAGTTAGGTAGCATGACAGAATGAGTAAGTTTGAGTGAATATGATGAGGTTTGGGGCATGTTGAATCTATAATGCCTGAGGAACATTTTTATGCTTTGTCCATCACAGAGGTGAGTAGGAAACAGTAGAGGGTAGAGAAAAACTATAAGAACCTAACTGTGTATATGGTATCTAAGTCCAAAAATGTGGTTTGTATCATCCAAAGACAGCATGAGAACTTCCCTCTGAATTTACCAGGATAAATGTATTATAATTGCATTTCACCTATAATCTAGTTTTACAATAGATAATGTTAATCTTCTCGTCATTCATTCAACCATTCTTACATTCAGAAAGTATTTATTGAATAACTATTACATGCCAGCCACTGTTCTGGGCATTAGGTATAAATCAACAAATGGAACAGATAAAGAAAACCCCTGCTCTAATGAAGTATGCATTCCGGTTGGTAAGACAAAATAGATAAGTAAAATATACAGTATATCAGATATGGGTAAGTAATGGAGGATAATAAATAGTGCTAAGGTGAGTAGAGAGATTGCCATTTTAAAGAGACTGTTCATGTAATGTCTCACTGAAAAGGTTACACTGGAGCAAACTAAGGAGCAAATACCTAAAGGCAGGAAGTTTTGTGGACCTAGTAAGGAAGACAGTACCAAGCAGTGAGAATGGTAAGTGCAAAGGCCCTGCAGCATGAGTATGGCTGGTAGGTTTGAGAAACAAGTTGGCCAATGTGGCTGGAAGGATACAGGTAGAGGGGAGACGACTAGGGGATAAAGAGAGTTGGCTTAAAATGACATATGGCTTTGTAGGTCCTTGCAAATTCTTTGGCCTTTCTTTTGATTGAGATGGGAAGACACTGGATGTGTTTGAGTTAGAGAAGTGACATGATCTGATAGCAGCATTCTGACCACATGTGTAGAGAATAGACTTAAGCTGGGCAAGGGTGAAAGCTGGCCGAGCAGATAGATGCTATTGAAATAATCCAAGCAGGAAATGATTGAGTAATCATAGTAGCAGTGTGGGAGGTGACAAGTGTTTGGATTCCAGATAAATTTTGAGGCTGGAGACAATAGGATTTGCCATTGCATTGATACTGGTTGCAAGAGAAAAAGACATCTGACCTTAATGCTAGAAAGATATAGTTATTGTTACATGAGTTGTGGGAAATGGCAGGAGTAGTGTTTTGGGTCATGGGTGGAGATCAGTATTTATTTTGAACATGTTAAGTTTGATTTAACTGTTAGGTATCATATGGGCTGGACATTTAAATCCATGAATACTGGGTGAGACCATCAGTTCAGCTACAAAGGGGAACAGAAATGGACTAAGGCTAGCGGGAGATATGAGGTCAAGAGAAGGATATTTTTAAAAACATACTAGGAATTGAAGTATGTTTGTCTGCTGATTAGAAAAATTTTCTGTGTAGAGAAAGTTTGATGGTGTAAGATCTTTGATTTAAGCTATTAGATCTCAGAACCAGACTGTCAATGTGTATTTATAGAGTTTTATGGAAAGAAATTTAGTGGATAAAAAAAATGGGATACAGGGCTTCCCTGGTGGCGCAGTGGTTGAGAGTCCGCCTGCCGATGCAGCAGACACGGGTTCGTGCCCCGGACCGGGAGGATCCCACATGCCGCGGAGTGGCTGGGCCCGTGAGCCATGGCCGCTGAGCCTGCGCGTCCGGAGCCTGTGCTCTGTAATGGGAGAGGCCACAACAGTGAGAGGCCCGCGTACCGCAAAAAAAAAAAAAAAAAAAAAAAAGGGATACAGTCCATTTCTTTCACAAACATACTACTAACGGGATTAAAACATGTTTACTTAATAAGATGAATAATATTTTAATCTGGCACATGATATATGCCAAAGGATTGACTCAGAAAGTCATATAGTAATCAGGGATGGTTTCATGAGGGATATGCATTTGAGAAGGTCCGTGAAGTTTGGGTAGGATTTGGATAGACTGGGATGGGGGTAAGAACAGAAGACCAGGGGATTTCAGAGCACCTGAAAAGAAAAGGCATAATATGAGACATCTTAGAAGGGAAAAAGTTCATATAGGGGACAAGGGGATAATAAGTCAGGAGGGGCATATTTTTTCTAAAGTTTTTGGAGTATATAATTTAATGACCTTCAGGAAAGGAAGGTGTCTCAAGTGACTCACATATTTCTGGCTTGGGCCAGAGTTTTTCTGAAACAAGTTAAAAATGTATTACGGGACTTAAAGATTAAATAGAATTTTATTTTAATATCAAATTTATGGCCAGATATATGGCATGCTAATTTTTCAAATTATCTATAAGAGATTTTCAAATATTGCTAACTTCTCCCAAAAGTTAGTAAGTCCTAGAGAATTTATGAACTCCAGAGACAAGGGTTTATCAAAGAAGACAGGCAGTGTTAATTTTTGACTTCAAAAGGAATTTTAGAAATAAGAAGAGTTACATGGAAAGTGAGTTCATGTATGACATTTATTATTTTGGGAGGGAAACGTTCTTTGCGGCTAAAGGAAGAGATTAATTACAAAAAAACCCTCCAGACACTAAGTTAGGAGGATGAACTCTTCTCTTTCATATGGCTATCACTGTTATTCTACCTACGTGATTGTTAATTGCAAGTCTGACACATGCCGTACAGAGGAATTTCAACCTGTCAGGCACACAAACCAATGTGCTCAAAGGAAAATCAGTGGAAGGAATCAGTGGAGATGCAAAGGAGAAAATGTGGCTGAGATCTATAATGTAATGCAGGTCTCATTCCTCATCTTTTAAAATTGTAGTTCAATTGCCACATTTAAAATCAGTTAGGAATGTCATAAGCCCTAGCTAGTTATCTTTAATTGGTAGAAAGATTATGTCCTCTCTTGGTAAGAAGTAGAAACTGTAGAATTGTCAAATAAAAAAGGTCTACAGGAGGCAGACAAGGAATATCAACCACAAAGTCAGGAGCAGGTCTGAAGGAGAAACTGCTACCACACTACAGTTGACCGTTGCCAAGTAGGAACCAGGTCAGTGCTGTGAGTTTCATTTTAACATGAAAGCAAGAAATCTGAACTTTGAAATGGGAAATATCCCAATTAAAGAAGAAATAGCACGTAAAAAATCACTGTGTGAGGAAGGCAAAACATCTCTGGGCCACACTCAGTCTTGCAGTAGTTGGCTTGCTGTCATAGTCACTACTGATAGAGGAAATGGGTGTGTGGTCACCATCTTATCCTGACCTATACCTGGATAAGGGCTCCTAAAGCTTCCCATATGTTCTTGCCAAAAACTCAGTTCTCATGATGAATTTAAGGATTTGTTCACTTCCCATCTCTTGTTTTTCATTTAATTTGTTTTCATATTGGCTCTACACGTGATCATGAATATTTTACTAACAAATTATAACAGTGTTGCCAAAGAAAGAATAGATGGTGAAACAAAAAAGTTGGGAAAGATGTTAATAGCACATCTTCATGCTTCATGTAACATTGAAGTTTACCAAGGTAGCATAAATATTTCTAATTTTGAAAACATAGTTACATTATTATTATTTTTTATTTGTTGTGCCAGTTTGAAAGCACGGTGAAGCACAACTTAGCCGTCTCTCCAGGTGCCTAAATTAAGAAACTGCATGGGCTCTAAAATCAAATACACAGCATCTACAGTTCCATCATTCCTTCTCCTTTCATGCTTCATTATTTTCATTATGTCAAATTTATTTCATTCATTATTTCAGATTTTAATGTGCATATGAATCACCTGGGGATTTTGTTAAAGTGCTGATTCTGATTCAGTAGGTCTGGAGTCAGGCTTGAGAGTCTGTTTTTCCACAAGCTCTCAGGCGGAACTGATGTAGAAGGTCCAAGCACCACACTTTGCCCAGAAAGATCACAGACGGTTGTTACAATCTCCGGCGCAAGGATCAGGTGGACATCTCTTACTCCTCAGGGTTTTGTTTAATGTTACTCTGTTTTTTAGTTTCCTTTCCCATTCTTCTCATGAGCAACTCCAATCTTGAGCTACATTTCACTAGCTCCCCTGAAACAACCTTAAATCTCAGCATCTGACTTCCTCTCTCCCAGAAAGAGCAGAAGTTTTTAGAAGTCTAGGGTGAAAGTACCTTCCTCCAGATAAGACCTTCCTGTGCTTTTGCCTTCCACCTAGTGGTACGTGCAGTCCACTTTAATATTGGAAACGTAAAATTTGAGACTTGCGTTTTCCTACGTAACTTAAGCAATGGAAAGAAGTGATTCCCCTTCTAGTTCACCTTGCCCTGTAGCACTTTGGTGTTCTAGCTTATTGGGAGGATCTCATGTCAGTCTCTTCACCATTTGCAGACTCTGGGCTTTTATTTCAGTCTTCATCACTCTACAAGGCTGTTGAAAGGAAAGCTGACATTTTTCTGAATCACCAAATGCTCTCAGCACAAAAGCAGCTTACGGGTTTCTACGTCCCTTCAGTTTGGGACTGGTAATACTTCGCTGTATTATCAGCTCTGTGATGCATCTTAACCTTCTTCTAAACGTATTTTGACCAACACAGTTTTTTGCAACGGGAGGACTTGTCCAAATAAGCCAGCTTGACATTTTTGAAAATAAGCAATCTGTAAATACTTTTAAAAGTATCTGTTTCCCCCCACTACATCATACACTTTTTAAGCACAGGAACCAGGAAACCTGATGTGAATCCTTTGTATCACACTATATTTCTAGCATCAGCACATAGTAGGTTCTCAAACTGGTTGCTGAATGAAGGCAGCCTGCCCCACTGAGCAAAGCCAGGAGGTCATCACTAGCCATTAAGGCAGGCAAGTAGGAAAGAGATGATTCCAAGATGGACTTCTTGGACACCTAAAGCAAATTGATGGGCTGCAAGGTATGACCTTGTTTCTGGTGCCAGATAGTTCATCTTTTTTCGGGATGCATTTCAGAATGGAATGACACCCACAAAATGACCAGAAAGAAACTAACTTGTTCTCTTCAGAAGGAGCCTTTACTTGTGGAAGATCTCTCTAGCAGTTTCTGTTTGAGTCTTCTACTATCTATGATTAAAAATAGCCACCATTTCCAGCCAAGAATGGCAGAGAAATCGATAAAAGACCGTGATTATCTTGGAGTGTCATTTATTAGATTGATACAATTACTTTTTTTCTTTGAAGTGCTCAGATTTTGAATTTGTGATTGGTATGTCTTTGGTCTTATGAGATGGATGACGATAACAAAATGCGTGAAAAATTAAACTTCGCTAGTGGCAAGTATAAATGATTCAAGAGTTAAGCTGGAGACTGGCTCATTGATTCATTTCTGCGGTTGAACCGTTTGTAAAACAGACCTGTGATGGTTATTGCAGTATTGTATGGCTGTCGGGTTTCAAAAGCTGGAGATCCCGGCAGTGAAGGCCATTAGAAAACGTGAAGTTATTATTACAGGCAGATTGTGGACCATCCACCAATAGCAGACACTGATTTTTTTTTTTTTTTAATATTAGTACTAAGTCAAATGGAAGACTTGGGAAGCCTGAGGCAGAATTATATAAAATCCTTTCCACCCTCTGCTTGCTCATCAATAATTAACCTAGCCAATCTAGAACTTCGTGGGAAATAAATTCTCCAAATGGCTCCTGAATTGGTGAACAAAAAAATTCATACCCTGTGATTTGTGGCAAGACATCTAGCATTAAATGCAAATAAAACATGATAAATTGATAATGATGAAGGCAACTTTTTAAATTAAATTAGCCTGGAAAATCATGAGAAAGTTTTATTACTTCTTGTTTTTTAATTTATTTTATTCATTTATTTTTTGGCTGTGTTGGGTCTTTGTTGCTGTGCATGGCTTTCTCTAGTTGTGGCGAGTGGGAGCTACTCTTCGTTGCGGTGCGCGGGCTTCTCATTGCGGTGGCTTCTCGTTGAGGAGCACAGGCTCTAGGTGCGCAGGCTTCAGTAGTTGTGGCATGTGGGCTCAGTAGTTGTGGATCGCGGGCTCTAGAGCACAGGCTCAGTAGTTGTGGTGCATGGGCTTAGTTGCTCCACGGCATGTGGGATCTTCCCAGACCAGGGCTCGAACTCATGTCCCCTGCATTGCCAAGTGGATTCTTAAACGGTGCGCCACCAGGGAAGCCCTATTGCTTCTTTCTGAAATATTTTTTCCCCTCTCTCTGTCTACATGGGATATTTCTCAAACAATTAAAGTACTATATGCCATTTTTCAATTATTATTATAATTTTTGATTAGCATGTTAAAATACATGTACCTCTAATATACTTAATGTATTAGCCAAGTTCTGAAAGTGGCCACAAGACATACCACCTCATATAGACTCTTTAGCAGTGACTGTCTTTTCCGGTTAGAAATGGAAGGTATTTTAATATAAGTGAAGAAAGTAGTAGTTATAAGATTCAGGTTGAGTTAGGTTTGAATTCTCTCTTGTTATTTATTGGTTAAGTGACCTTAAGAAATTTAAATAACTTTCCTGAATCTCTGTTTTCTCATTTAAAAAATGGACAAAACAGTAGTTAAATGACAGGACTGTCAGAAGGATTAACTGAGGCAAGAATAGATAAAATACTGAAGAGACTACCTTAGTAATATACTAAATATGTCATTTATGGGTTAAAAATTGTACCTTTACAGAAGAGATTTCTTTTTTCTCAATGAAAACATTTCCTTACTCCCCCCTCCTTGTAGATGTCCTCTGCAAAATAACCTAATGTGTTTTTTGCATTATTCGTGTTTTTAACCTGAAGACTCCTCACTAAGTAATGCATCTAATGTCTGTTGGTTTGAGCACTGTGTGCACTTGATACTGATAGGACTGCAAGAGAAACAAAAACACTTTTGATTCTTTCTAAGAACTCAGTTCTGAAACAGTTAATCAAATAAAGCAAGAACATATGTAAATAAATGTCAAATGGGTAATAAGATTTTCAAATAACAATGGAGAACAATAGCAGCTTCAGAGTAGGAAAAGGTCTTATTATGGTAAATGGGCCTTGAGCTTGGCCTCGAGAAATGCATAGATGGACAGAGGTGAGGGCACAGTTTTGCCAGATTAAGAAAGAACAAAAGCTGGAGAAGAGGTGAGCGTGGCATTTTCAGGGGTCAGTGAGGCACCCAGGTTTACCCATCCTGCTATTCCAAAAGGAAAATGGAACCAGGATCACTGATGTGGAATGGGGGTAGGGAGGGGATGTATTTTATTAATGTTAGTTTCTCCTGTATAGAATTACCTCTTGCTATCTTGGATTAGTTAAGATAATGCTGACTACTTTAACAGAAACACCAAGAAAACAAATATACTGTGGTTCGAATATAATACATATATTGTCCCCCTCATTTGCAAAACTGTCCAGGGAAAGTGGTGTCAGTAGGGGAATGCAGAATTCCACACATGGTCATCCAGGGAACCCTCCTGATGGAACCTACCCAATGACTCTGTCATCTTCAATCCATGGACCCACTGGAGTGGACATGTTGTCTCCACCCCTACCAACCACAGGAGGCTGAACACCAGAATTCCTTTGGGCTAGGCCTGGAAGGGGCACATTTTCATTAGGTGCAGCTGGGTCACAAGGCCACATAAAACTGCGAGAGAAATTGGCAACTGTGGCTTAGCTACTTGTCCAAAAGGGGAGGAAAATGATGTTCGTGAAGAGTTTGCATCCTTCATCCTAATTTGAGATGTAAAAAAATCCATAAAGGTACTGTACCCTATTATTTTTTTTTTCTTAAGCATGTCTTTTCCATGTACTTAAAAAGCCCCTTCGTTTTAGTTTACCACATTTTGGTGAATATTTCAAATTCATATTCTTCAGTAAGAGGCTCCAATCTTTCTAGATTCCCCCTTCAAATGTCTAGATTGAAGTGATTGATATTGCTTTTTCTTTAATTTGCTGTACCTTTCTTAACTCTGTTACACATTTTGCAAAATGCAGTGGCCAGAATTGTACACCATATTCCAAATGCATACACCACCATTTTGAACAGAGTAAATCTGTGTCTTTTTTTACCTTTTTCTTCAAAATTCATTTCTGATGATGGCTACTATGTTGCAGATGCCTTTGGCTGCAGCTTCAAAGAAAAGTCTACACTGACACTGATTCCCAAGTGCCTCTTTCTTGTTTTCAGTCTTGTAATTGACATTAAAATCCACTAATCTTTCAAAGCAGTAGTTCTCAACTCAAGCTGTATATTACAATCATCTGGGGAGCTTTCAAAAATACCAATGCCACCCCCTTCCTCAAGATTCTGATTGAATTTGCCTGAGATGAGGCCTAGCTATTGATCTTTCTCAAAATGTCTATGTAAGATCCTCTCAGGGCTGTGAACCGTTGTTGTTTGAATAATTTGTAATTTTTTCCAATTACTCTTTACATATCCCTATTGAAATTTATGTCTTCTTTTTTTGCTTGCATACAGACAAGAGCAAAACTTTCCAAAGTTTTCTCCCATTAGTTTGGAATGAGCACATGGGAAAATTATGGGGCTCTCTGCAAACCATAATAAACCTTGCACTTTAGCATATATGATAATAATGATGGAAACACAGCGGTCAGGTGTCCTTTGACCTTCGGCTCCTTCACGTGTGTATGCATGTGATATCTTACTGCATACATATGTGTGTATATATATATATATTTAGAGATAGTAGTGTTCTATTCAGAAGTTTTAGACAGTTTAGCAATATGCAGAGGTCATGTTTCACAAGGTTTCACCAGAGGTACATCACTCAAGTTTTACAAATGTATGCAAATCAACAATGACAAACACCCTTAATTTAATCATGTAATAAAGATTAATCAACTTCCTTATTTTTTTTTATAATTAATCTAGAAGCTATAACTGGGAAAATAATGAACCTTAGCATGTTTACTAAACAGATTCCCCTATTTAGGTATCATATTCCACTAGTTGCAAGGTATTTCTATATACAAATACAAAGGAAATTATGAAATTCTTTACCACTACACATGGATTTGGAAAAAAATTATACAATAATAAAATAGTATTTTATTATACAGTATAAATTATTGTATAATAATATAATAAAATTATAGAATAATTTTATACAGTAATTATACAGTAGCTGTTGTATAGTGCCTGTAGTTTTAATGTTTATCAGCTTGGATGTAAAGCTTTGCATCTCTTTCTGTGCCACCCCTCACCTCTCAAAGAATCCATGTACAAATGCCTAAGTAATGTGGACTTTCCTGTAATTTGCATGTGAGAGACAAAGCTAGTACAGTGAGAACATTTCCATTTCCCCTTGCCACAAAATAAGTGGCATCGGGTCCCCTCCTTCCCGTACACGTTTCTCTACTTTTGTCTTCCAGTGGATGCTGCTCAACCAACTCAAATTGCTCTCTTTATTCTGCAGAGCCATTCACATAAGCCCTATCTTCTCTTCCAAAATGTCTGAACTCCACTCTATCATCCGGCTAAGTAAAACTAAGTATCCTCTAGTTGATGTGATCCTGAATCCTTTAAAAGTTAATGTGAATATTAATAGGTCTTCCTGGATATATATTAAAGGCACGGTTAAAGTTTATGTATCATATTAACTTTATAAAATCCTAAAAATATTTTTGAACCTCTGATTCCAAGTGTTTCATCTAGGAGTCTGCACATCTGTCATCTAGCCACTGTCTTGAGTGGGACCTTGAGTGTCCTCCCCTCCCACCAGTTTCTCAAATTGGTCTCCCTCAGAAAAATTCTCATGAATAAGTTTTCCACTTTTTTCATATAACTTTATATTTGGACAGCATTATGTAGTTCAAAAATTTTCCCATATATTTTATTGTTTTAGCGTTTCACAACACAAGCATGTAAGTATTTGGTGTAATTGGGCTCTTTCCCATTGATAGTTTAGAAGGGTGGTATTTGAAAATTTTGAACAAATAGCTCAAGTCCAACTGGACAGTAAATGGGTAAAAAGTCACTAGAATTCAAAGAGTGAAAAGGGAACTTTGAGAGGTTATACATAATCATAATGTATGAAAACTGAATGATCAGTTAAGTACTTTAAATAAAATCCCCAAAACGTAGTGACTTAAGGTAATAATTACTATAATAACTGTTATCATTTTGTCTTATGATGCTTGGGTTGATTGGGCAGTTTTGCTGGTTTCAGCTGGTTCACTGAGGTGACTGTAGCTGGCAGGGTGATCCAGGGGACTCGTAAGACCGCAGATGAGATCGCTGGAGGCTGCGGCAGCTGGGCTCCTCTCTTCGTGGAGTCTGGGCTATTCTGAGCACAAAGGTCTCCTGGTATGGAGAGAACCAGATTGGAAGGCTAACCTGGGAAGTTACATGCCACTCCCACCACATTGTTTTGGTAAAAATAAGGCAGGGGTTCATTTCCAGTCAAGGGGTGAGGAAACAGACCCTATCTCTGATGGGAAGTGTGGCAGTCCCACTGTAAAGGGCTGTGAATACATGGCCGTGTGATTCATTGAGGACCAGTATGGCAACAATCTATCACAGCTGCCCTACTATGCATCCCAGTTTACAAGTGCATTCACATCTTTTTCTCATATCCCATTATCACAAGAACCCTGAGAGGTAATATACAATCTTCTCTATTTTCACAGTAGAGAAAGGAACCTCAAGTTCTTCAAGAGTCACTGACTTACTAACCCCAAAGTAGGTGTAAGATGGCAGAGCAAGGATGTAAAGTAACACCTTGCCATTCCAAAAACCATGAGGTAAAGACATGCACACTCATCCAGGTTTTCCAAAGAGTAGGCTCTGAATTCTAAAAGCCTATTTATAAAATGGGTGAATAAATAATGCTGAATAATCTGTTATAACCTCATGACTTACTAATAATTTTCAATTTACAAAGTAATGCTGTAAAGTGACATAGAAACTAATTTTATTCTTAATATTTTACATATTTTATGTCTATAGGAACTTTTTTCAGTAGCATTTCTTTTATTTTTATTTTTTTAAATTTTTATTGGAGTATAGTTGATTTACAATGTTGTGTTAGTTTCTGCTGTACAGCAAAGTGAATCAGTTATACATACACATATATCCACTCTTTTTTAGATTTTTTTCCCATGTAGGTCATCACAGAATATTGAGTTCCCTGTGCTATACAGTAAGTCCTTATTAGTTATCTATTTTATATATAGTAGTGTATATATGTCAATCCCAATCTCCCAATTTATCCCCCGCCACCTTTTCCCCCGGTAACCGTAAGTTTGTTTCCTACATCTCTGACTCTATTTCTGTTTTGTAAATAAGTTCATTTGTACCTTATTTTTTAGATTCCACATAGAAACGATATCGTATGATATTTGTCTTTGTCTGACTTACTTCACTTAGTATGATCATCTCTAGGTCCATCCATGTTGCTGCAAATGGCATTATTTCATTCGTTTTTATGGCTGAGTAATATTTCATTGTGTATATGTACCACATCTTCTTTATCCATTCCTCTGTCGACGGACATTTAGGTTGCTTCCATATCTTGGCTATTGTAGATAGTGCTACTATGAACATTCGGGTGCATGTATGCTTTTGGATTATGGTTTTATCCAGATATATGCCCAGGAGTGGGATTGTTGGATCATATGGTACTTCTATTTTAGTTTTTTAAGGAACCTCCGTACTGTTCTCCATGGTGGTCCTACTAATTTACATTCCCACGAACAGTGTAGGAGGGTTCCCTTTTCTCCACACCTATAAGAACATATTTTAATACAAGCAACTTTCTCTTTTATTTTAAATTACAGATTTAGTCTGGGAAAAAGTATAAAGGGAAGGAAACTGCCTGATATTCCAGATGTCAGAATTCAAAAATATATTTATCAAACTTTTCTCTAAAAGACTTTTCATGTTTTTTTTTCTCTCAAAATTGAGAAGCCAGTTCATAATCAACTGTACTCTCACTTGAATTTTCTTCAAATCTCATTTTCTGCAAATCTCATTTGAAAGCAGAGCTCACAAAAATGGCTGAGAGGAGCAATTGAGAAACAGCTCAACCACAGCAAAAATGAGGTTGGACCTTAAGCCACTGCAGGTTCCTCCTCCACTAAATTAATAATCCTCTCTTACCTTCTGTTAGAGAGGGAACATTAAAAAAAATATGTGTCTATATAAAAATATGTCATGGGACTTCCCTGGTGTCGCAGTGGTTGAGAGTCCGCCTGCCGATGCAGGGGACATGGGTTCGTGCCCCGGTCCGGGAAGATCCCACATGCCACGAAGTGGCTGGGCCAGTGAGCCATGGCTGCTGAGCCTGCGCGTCCGGAGCCTGTGCTCCGCAATGGGAGAGGCCACAACAGTGAGAGGCCCGCGTACCGCAAAAAACAAAACAAAACAACCCCCCCCCCACCAAAGAAAAACAACAAAAAAAGTCACGTTCAGTATACTTATACAAACATGAATATATACATCCACACATACACTAGGAATGCATGGACTTTTAAATACAGAAAGTACAAGAATTGTTTGAGTTGTAGCACTCATCACGTCATATGAATTCACTGTTAGGATATATACTGCATCATTTTCTTCAGCTTCTTCAGAGGCATTTGTTACAAAAAGATGTTCACATTTTGATTCCCTAGCTGAACGGGTTGTGTTATTTTTGCTGTTTAAAAAAAAAGATTAGTAATAATTACTAGTGCTGTTTCACCATTACAACCTACAAATTCATTTTGGAAAATATAGAAAATTGTAAAGAAAAAGGAAGGTTACCTATGGTCTTGCCATTAAATGTATATGGATTTTGTTCATTGTCTTGTTTCCTCTATTACTTTTTCTGTGCATTTTAGTGGTTTCATTTTTTTGCACATTTGAGTATATAACTTTATGAAAATTTACCCCGTGTATACTTTGAGAAATTTTCCCCATGTTATAATGAACTCTTTAAAAGCATTATTTTAAATAAATATCTTCATAAAATACTACCATCTCGTTATACCAGATTTTACTTCTCTGTTTTGAGGAGTAAAGACTGTTTTACTTTATTGCTGTTGTAAATAATAGTGCAGTGAACTTTTTTTCACAAAATCATTTTTGTAACTCAAATGATCTCTTCAGGACTGGTTTCCAAAAGGGTATCACAGGTTATGAATCTTTCTAAGGCTCTTGATAAGTACTGTGAAATTATTTTCCAGAAAGGTTCAATCTGTTTTTACTTTTGAATTTAGCTTACGAAACACTCACTAGCATTATTATAAAGGTCTTAATAGGGACATAAAAGGCATTTAATAAATAAGTATTCACATTATGCCTGCTAGAGTTTAATAAACATATGCTATTATTTTAATTAAATAGGCTACATTAAATTATATGAAGTTTATTTAATTGTAGGTTTTTAAAAACTAGTGAGACTACACATTTTTCGATATTTGAGGACTATTCTAACTTCAATTCTTGCAGTCCTTAATTTATTCAAGTATTGCACATGTGACCACATATGAGGTGGTCTGTTTGATTTTATCCCCATTGAATGGTATCTGTAAGGACTTGGGTAGACTGGGCCACCCCATTGCAAGGAATCATGACCTAGTTTAGTTGTTAACTATCACATTTAGATTGGTTCTAATCTACCGAAATAGAAACTACCTGGGAAAGTGAGACAAGAATTAAAAGAAAAAAGATGTGGTTTTCTGGAGTTGAGAAATGTTAGAAAGACATAACAGTATATGAGTGGAGGTTTTCAGAAATTGATTCATTTCATGACCTACCTATCAAGCTAAGTGAATGGGAGCTGAACTATCAGCTTGTTAAGTTAAATCAAAATTCAAATAAATGATTATTAACTATATAATGAACAGGAAGCAATAAAGATTTTGAATCTAGTACCATTAATTAATTTGCAGAATGAAAGTAATTATGATAGTTTTCTGAGTAAACAAAGAGAAATTCCATAAAGTTATCCTAGCCTTTAACTTCTCATCCTCATCCCCTTCGAATTCTGAGAATTCACACAAAAGGAATGCACCTGGACTCTGCTCTAGCATTTCTCTTTAAGTCAGAAACACCTCCCCAGTACAAGCAACTAAGCCCAAATAAAGGATTAAAAAAATAAATGTTACCTCAAGCTCAATAGTTATAAAGGTCCCAAAGGCAAAATCCTTTTTTTTCTGCGGTACGCGGGCCTCTCACTGTTGTGGCCTCTCCCGTTGCGGAGCACAGGCTCCGGACACGCAGGCCCAGCGGCCATGGCTCACGGGCCCAGCCGCTCCGCAGCACGTGGAATCCTCCCGGACTGGGGAGCGAACCCGTGTCCCCTGCATCGGCAGGAGGACTCTCAACCACTGTGCCACCAGGGAAGCCCCACGGCAAAATCCTTTAAAAAAAAGAGTCAACAAGCGATAAGTTTCCCAGTGTCACCATCACATCTCTTGTTTTCACAGTTCATTTACTCTTCCCACCACACGTTCCATTTTTGTTTTTTCTGATGATGTTTGCTCCTGGGAGAGAGTAGGGAAGGAGAAAGTAAATGCACATATTTGCACAATGGGTTATAACATTCCTATTTTACAAATTACTGTTTTTTGTTAAGCCTGTCAACATTACTTTGCATGTTGACTATCACTTTTTATTTCTTACTACTTGACAAGCTCCTTTCCATGTACAATGGCAGAGAATATAGAGTTAACAATGTATTTTCTCAGTTTTGATATTATTCTGAGGCTAGAGTTTGAAAGGGTATTTATCTTACCAGTTTTTTAAGCTTGTGGTTTGTGAATCTGAGTACATCAATATATTTTATTCTCACAAAACTTGAGCATACTATTAGAAAATAGCCAGCATGTGAATCATCTCCTTCCTCACCTTCATCTAGAGTGTTACTTATTCCGAGGGTAGCCTGAGCCATGAAGCAGTTACTCATTTTGTCAGAGAAGGCATTATGATTCAGAATTGTGTACCTAATTATCTACTTTTTTGAAGCAAACTCCTTTCCAGGAGGTATGACAACAGTGTATTTGCCCCCATATGTGGCCACTGGACTGTCAGGTTGCCTCAGCTTGATTTGTTTGTATGAAGTGTGAGCATTCTCTTCTTTATTTAAATGAATAACTCTTTGCAGTTTTGACTTTAGAAGTCACATCTCAGCATCTTACAAGAGAAAGTTTTTCTAGGAACTCAGCCAGTAATAATAGTTCATCTGCCGACTAGCCATCTTCCAAAGAAGTAAATTTAGTACAAACTGTTACAACTGTGCCATTATTTAGTTTTGATACAAGTGTAATGCACAATAACAAACTATTATAATGATTATTACAAAACCTAGGAAACTTTCTGAGCAACTCATTCATTTCTGTTTGATTTATTCTTTCGTTCCCAGTTGTTAGCTTTTGATTTTCTTTAATTTCAACAATTGGGACATTAAGTCCACCTTGTTAGGAAATGGGTAGCAAAATTGGGGCTGCAGATCCAGTGCTGAACTAAAACACTCCCTTCCAAAGAGCGCAGTAGCAAGAAAAGAGTATATGTTGGTGGGTGGCTCTGAAAGAGTGGGTATTAGTTATACCTCTGCAGCTAGCCAGCTGTGTGTCTCTACACAAGTTAATTTTTCTGGGCCCACAGTTGTACGGAAAAGGGTTGAATACACGTCTTAAAAGTTCACACTATGGTAACATTTTAATATTCGACCATCTGGATCTTACTACAGTATCCTATCCGCAATTTCTCCAAATCTTTACTTTTGCGTAGTCCCTTTAGGGAACAACACAGCGGTAAGCATTCAAAAACCTTACCTTCTTACTTATACTGTATCTAAGATTATAAAATAACTGTTCTGGCAAAATTCTAAATGAAAACGGCCAGTTTTATCTCCTTTGGGGAAATTGTTCCAAAGGCATCTGGCTTCTCTATTAATCTCCAGTTACCTGAAAACATTCCTAGAATCTTTTCAAGTTCTCCCTTAAAAAAAAAAAAAAAGAAAAAAGAAAAAAAACTACAAATCCCATGAGTCAAAGATGGAATGGAAACAGACACCTCCCCTCAAAGCCCCTTCCCGGTCGCCTTGAATGTAGTCCGCTAAAACTAGGGTTGAGGCATCCTGAAATATGCCTGAAAGAAACGTTGGCTGTTTTGTTCTGCTTTTTAGCTGTGCTCTCGCTGGGCTCCTTTAAGTCGGTGCTGAGACTGAGGAAGGATACAGAGCGACGCAGAGTGGCATGGGTGCGGGCGCAGGCATCACCTGTTCCGAGAGGGGCATGCGCACTGCGAGGGCGCCGGCGAGGAGGCGGGGCACGGTGGGAGGGGCAGACGGCGCCCGGCTGGCACCGCTCAGATCTGCTTTTCCCCGGCTTGGGGCGCTGAGGCGGCGTCGGGAGCTGTCTTCCGCAAAGGTTGCCTGGCGTTGTCCAACATGGAGGAGTCACTGGCCTCGGTCATCACCTGCAAGAGGGACTAATCTCCGCCTGGTGTTCAGGGACTTCGCCGCCCGCACGCCCGGCGGCAGCCCCCGTCTCCGGTTGCTCCTGCGGCCACGGGCTTCCCGGCGGGGAGGCAGCACAAGGAGGGAGCGCGGTGGCCCCGAGTTTCCCTAAGCCATGGGCAACGAGGCGAGCTTGGAAGGGGAAGGGCTCCCCGAAGGGCTGGCGGCGGCAGTAGCGGCTGCCGGAGAAGGGGCTGGCGGGGCGGGGAGCCCCTTGAACACCGTGACTCCGGCCGGCATGGAGGCGGATCTGAGCCAGCTGAGCGAAGAGGAGAGGAGACAGATCGCTGCTGTCATGTCAAGGGCGCAGGGGCTGCCCAAGGGAAGCATTCCTCCGGCCTCTGCGGAGCCGCCTTCCATGCACAGGCACGCACAGCATGATGTATATGTCCGGGCATATATGTACAGCTTCCCGTGCACATATGTGTCAGCCCGTATGTGCCAGCACGGCAGTACATATATGTCGCCTCCGTTCATTTTATTCTCCCTAATGGGGTGGTGGTAAAGAACATAAGCTTTCTGTTGGGCAGGATAAAAATGATGCCTTATAGAGTTTCTGATGGGATAGTCAAGGGTTGCATTCTTGGAACTGTGATTTTAGGTTGTGATTTCTGGCCTTTTGGAACCTTTTCTCTCTAGGGTGGCGTGGAGAGACGCCCTCCAGTGTTTTACTAATCTGGAAGTCTTCCATTAATACAAAACGGACGTGTTAGGAAATGGAGAGAGAGCTGGGTGTTCACCTGTTTCTGTTTAAACCTCCTCAGTCATTTCGGGGTCTTTCTCTCTGTGAACGATGTCTAAATATTTCTGTAACAATACCTTTAATTCCCCTGGAGGTGATTTGTCTTTCCTTCCCACCCTACCCCCCAGAGGAGAACAGGAGCTGTTTAGGTAGAAGGTATAGAATAAATACACCTTTTATATTCAATGAGAAACCCTAAAATATGTGTGGCATTAAACAGATGGTTTGGTCACAACAGTGCAGGTGCTGTACGTGTATTTATGAATTAGCATATGCTATTTTTTAAACCACCGCTCCTTTATATGGAATAGCGTTTTACAGTTTACGGAAGAACATGTGAATTTGTGTTACCTTCAAATTAGTTTCCAGTACATACTTTTACAGACAAATAGCAACTTGGACAGGCAATTAAGAGCTAATCTATAATAGTAACACATTCATTTTCCTCTCTAGCTCTCTGTATTCCTCCATCCCAATAAATTAGTTGTTTTCTAATTAGAGTACTAAGAGG
The DNA here is from genome assembly GCF_964270905.1 of Leucopleurus acutus. NCBI lineage: Eukaryota > Metazoa > Chordata > Mammalia > Artiodactyla > Delphinidae > Leucopleurus > Leucopleurus acutus. The sequence goes on along the minus strand of NC_139144.1, from coordinate 29,214,626 downwards.
GTATAATCACTGTGCCTGCCCTGCCTTTATTTGTTGTAAACAAACCTTTAACTTTGCACCCTCGAAGCATGTTCAGAGACAGGACATTCCTCTGTCCGTGGTCCTGAAACCACTCCTACTTTATGATAACCTAACAATTTTCATTAGAGATACTGGAAATATGAACGATATGGATATAGGTGTAGGCTTTTATCCTGTACTTTATAAAATAAAAACACTTAGGAGCTATAATATAAGTATATACATATAATTTTGTCAGGTAACTAATACAGTAGAAATGTAAAATGTTTTGTGGATAGTGGCAATGGCAGTATGTTTCACATAAAATCTTAAATTCGTAAACTATATCAGGTAAAAACCCTATTTTCTTGAAGGGGAACCAACACTACTAGTAAAGACTAGCTTTATTATATTGAATATATTTTTCTGTGTTTTTAAACTAGTAATATATTGGGCTATTTCTTTGGTATAAAGCCTTTCTTATCTATTCCCTTAAGAGTACAGTTTATGATATGTACTGTTTTCTCTACTGTTTAAAACCTGACTTAGAAAAAATTTTGAATGTTCATATACTAGATTTTTCTAGGGTAATAATGAGGTACAGTACTTTTATTAACCTTTTAGAAATGTATGCCAACTCTTCTACAGTTTTTCCTAAGAGGCACAAGTAACAGGTTTACCATGCTGGTTACAAATACCAAGAAGAGTGTGAGCTTTGATTTCTACATTTCTTCCTTGTATTCAGAGGGTGGCTAAAAAATATTATCTCAGCCTATGAAAGTGTGGTGTTTTGTTCAGTATTTGTATCAGTTAGCATACTTTTAAAGCTCTCTGTTGATGTTTTTGTTACGGTAGAATTCTTATCAATAGGTAGTCTGCGGCCTAAACAGTTATTGATGAAAGCTTCATTGAAATATATATAAACGTGTCTGATTTTGGTAACCTGCTTATATTTTACTGAGAGAGTTCTATAAATGTCTTTAAGTTTGGAAAGTTATCCCCATATGTGATAACCAAATAAACACATTAATTTAAGTATATATAAGAAAGTATATCCAAATCATTTCAAGTTTTAGGAGATTATGTGGTGCGAATTAGGGTGGGCTTTGATTTTTATTTATTTTTTTAAAGAAATAAGGGTTGAGAGCCCAGAGACCTTATTAATTTTAACTGACTCTCAGCCATATGTGCCTAAGTTTCCTTGCTTCTAAATAAGGCAATAATACTTATCTTACTCATCTTGTAGAGCCATAGTAAGGATTAATTAAAATTTGACAGGAACATTTTTGCTTGGATTTTCATTTGAAGGAACCCTATACATATAAAGAGTAGTGATATCAGTATCAGCAGTGAATGGCACTGGCAGTGATGGCTGCAGACAAGTTGTATATTGAGTTATTCACTGTCGTGAGTTATTTTGATGTACCTATACTCTTCTACATATGGAGAAGTCAGTGCAATGTACTGGAAATCCTGCCTCCCCTTCCTGCCCACCAGGAGTTAGGATACCAGATTTCTGTGACTAACTAGTTTTATAACCTTGAATTAATTTCTTAGCCTGTTTAAGTCTTGGTATCCTCTGCAATATACAATGAACGGACATTCCTAAAGATGCTTATATTTCTATTATAAAATTTCATGACTTAACGCTGTCAAGTGTCATTGCCTGTTGTGTTACATTTAAAAATATTTTAGTATTCCAACTGCTTTTATATTCTTAGTCTTGAATACATGTTTATCTCATTTGCTGCTGAAACATTTTTTTTCTGTTAACCTGTGAAAGAAAAATTCTAATCTGAGGATGACAATAGTAAAATGAAAAGGGAAGTTGTATAAGACTTGAGTAGTTAGAAGCTAGGAGTTACAGCTTACAAATGAAATGCTTCTGGATTTTCGATTCATTGTCGATCCAGGGAAATGCAATTTTATTATGTCTTCTACTCATTCTGTTTACACCTACAGATGTGTCATATGAGAAGAGCTTTACTGAAAAACACCTCTGATTAGTAGAATATTTAGTAACAATTCTGACTCAGTCAGTTATTTTCTTTAGCATTCTTTTAGGCTTCCGCTGCTGGGTAGACACCTCCACAATTGTTTTTCTTCCTAGAGCAGCAAGCCAAAATGAATATGGAATGTTTCCATTTATATCTCACAAGACCTGTAGAAGAATTTAAAGTGAAAAGAATTCAAGAGACGTTAATCTAGAGGGAACCTAATATGTTCATTCATTTGTTCACTCACTGTTACTCATTCATTCATTGATTCATCAAACATTAATACTCATCTACTAGTTACCAGGTTTGGTTCTAGTGATGAAAAGATGAGTGAAACATATCTCTCCCTAGGAATTCATAGTCTAGTACAGAAGACACAGATTGCATTTTGGTCATTCTTCTTTTTAACACAACTGTCATACCAATCAGAAATTCATCAAAAGACATAGTTAGCTAAGACATCTTTATATTTTTGTTTGGTATTAAGCCTGTATCTTCTCTTAATGATTGTCTTTCTATTTTCCCCTCCCAGATCTCCATGTTTGACGTTTATTTACATAATTATAGCAACTAAAACTAAGTTTAAATTGTAGTCTTTATAGCTGTATGGGTATTTTCTCACAGGGGGATTCTATAATATAATAGAACTTAATATTCATAGGAAGTACATGCAGTTATAATTCTAATGCAAGTAGCTTGCATTAACTTTTGGTATTTATTGTTGTCACAGATATTTGGTATTCACAAAATTTATTTGTTTTGTACGTATGTTGGATTAAGTGAAATATCACAAAAACAGTGATTAAGTTGAATAGTATTTTCAAGAGAGCACAGTTAAGAATAGATTTTTTGGGTATTCGTTTAAATATAGATTTCTTTAATAAAATGCCTAAACGCTTATAGGATAGTTCCTAAGCATCTGCCCCTCAAGGGAATGGTAAACTTTATTAATTGAATATGGAACATTTCTAGAATAATGTGATTATCTAAACAGTGGAACTTTTTGAAAATAATCTATTTGGGGTTGTTTACTATGGTTCTTTTGCCTTCATACGGAAGGGAGCACATAATGGGGCCTATAAGGAAACATTCAAAATTATTTTCCCCAATGGAAATATGTAGCAGTGTGTTTTGAAAGATCTCTTAGAACTGTTGGAATCAATTAGGATAATAATTTTAGTTCCTTATTTAAGTACAGGCTTCAGGGACATGGTAGTATCTAAAGCTTTTGTAACCTTTTTTCCTGGAGGAAATGGCCAGAATTAAGAATTGTATTTATTCACCTTTTATTAGAAAATCATTTTGTGGCATACATTGCCATTTATAGATTATTTTCTTTCTGACCCTTTGCTATTTAGAAGTAATACTTCTGTGTTTCTTCCTACTATGCCTTACATCTTGATCTATACTCAAATTTCTGTATCATTAGGGGTAGTTTAAAAACTTAATTCATAATAAGTACCAGATGACCTGAAATGAAAAAGTTATAGTCTGGTCCGTTAGCAGGTAAATTTTATTCAAACAAATTAAAACCTATAGAACTTTATTGTGATCGTCTCATATTTTAAGCGCTACTGAATCACTCTGTTTATCTCTTTTTCTTTTAATTAAAAAGAAATCTTTTCTAAAATTAATGTTACATATATCAAACAAAGTACTTATAATTTGATTTATCCCATAATTCTAGTGCAGCATGTTCTTATTAGTTGCAATTTTATCAGTAAAAAATAGCTTGTTTAAAATTTAATGTACTTGGTAAAAGTGTATATGAGAAACAAGTATTTTAATTATTGAGCCATAGTCATTTAAAATTGATGTTTCCAAAACTATTTAAAAAATATCCATCTTGTGTATTTGTCTATGAGTTAAAAGAAATCTTGCAAATTAATTACTTGTTGCATTTTTAAGTCATTGTCAATAATAATGACTAATTAACAATGGCAATAGTAAGTGTTGTAGAAAACATTAAGTAAAGAGATCATTATGTTTTTTCTTCCTTTGAGGAAGGTAACAGTACTTTTCAAAAGTGGGGTCACAACCAGATTGTTGCTATTTGTACATCAGGCTATGTATGTCTCAAGATGCTTTAAGCATCATATTGTTACATAGAGAGATCTCAGATTAAGAATGCTATTGGAAAAATAATTGAATGATATAACACTGTTCTTCCACAAGAAAGAATTGTTTCTCAGAATTTTCTAATTAAAGTAGGAATTCTTACTCTATAAAGTTTAGTAAGGACAATATTTGATAGATGTTACCTTTTTTGACAGATATTCTGTCAAAACTTGAATAGATGATCAGCTTTTTCAGAGTTCCTGAAAAAACCTCCTTTACCAGGTCCTGTGATGTCGTGTTGTATGTCTTATGTAGCTAATGTAAATTCTAATATTAAGTAAAAAACAAAACAAAAAACAGTTGCAGCAATCTCATTTAAAAATGAATATTTTCACTTCTTAGTGTGCTGGTATTTGGGAGGCTGACATTCCTTGACTATAACTTTTGGTTAGAAAGGATACATCCTGTGAGCATAAAAGTACTGGAACATGGCTTTGCATTGATCTGTTGAGTTAATATGTTTAAATAGGTTTGAAGTATGGCTAGATTCTATTAAGTAAATATAAATTATTTTTATTATAAATACTTTCTAACTAGATATCTTAATAGTTCATTACTTATAGTAGCAAGTATGGGGTTTTTTCCCCTTCCTCTTCACTTCCGTGTTGAAAATCTGTATCCATGTAAAGAAAGTAACAAAGACATTAAAAATTTTATGATTACTTATAGGATGCTGCAAAAATGGATTTTAGCTATATTTATGCATCATAATTTTGAAGATGCAAGAAAGTAATGGGTTTTAAATATTATTTCGAGTTGTGATAGTTTCCATTATTTTCACTTCTTTTTGTTTCATTCTTCTAGGAAACAAGAGTTGGATAGTAGTCAACCTCCAAAGCAGCCGGGAAAACCGCCGGACCCAGGGCGTCCAGTTCAGCCTGGTCTCAGTAAAAGTAGAACTACGGACACTCTGAGGTCAGAGCAGAAATTGCCTGGAAGGAGTCCTTCCACTATTAGCTTGAAAGAATCGAAATCCAGAACTGATTTTAAGGAAGAGCACAAGTCTAGTATGATGCCTGGCTTCCTCTCAGAGGTTAATCCTTTAAGTGCTGTCTCCTCTGTTGTAAATAAATTCAGTCCTTTTGATTTGATATCAGACCCTGATGCCTCCCAGGAAGAAGCCTCCAAGAAACAAAAAATATCTCAGAAGGAACAAGGAAAACCTGAAGGAATCCCAAAGCCTCCATCACAACAACAGTCACCCAAGCCAGTTCCTAAGCAGCCAGGACCTGTGAGGGCCCTGCTTCAGCAGGACGGTTCTCCCAAATCAGTATCTCCTCAGCAGCCTCCAGAAACAGGAAAGCCAACTCAGGGCCTCACCCAGGCTCCTCAGACAGAGCAGGCAAAATTGCCACTTCAAAGAGATGCAGCCAGGCCTCAGACTAAACAGACAGATACAGTAAGGGGAGAATCCGTCAAACCCTCACTGCAAAGCCCATCCAAGCCACCTATTCACCAAGTAAGTCCTGGAAAGCCTCCAGCTCAGCAGCCTGGACCTGGAAAACTTTCCACACCACAGCCTGGGCCTGCAAAGCCCTCAGCTCAGCAGCCAGGGCCAACGAAGGCCCTAGCTCAACAGCCAGGGACCCCAAAGACCCCGGCCCAGCCACCAGGAACAGCAAAGCCTGCAGCTCAGCCTCCTGGGCCCGCAAAGACTCCGGCTCAGCCTCCTGGGCCCGCAAAGACTCCGGCTCAGCCTCCTGGGCCCGCAAAGACTCCGGCTCAGCCTCCTGGGCCCGCAAAGACTGCGGCTCAGCCTCCTGGGCCCGCAAAGACTGCGGCTCAGCCTCCTGGGCCCGCAAAGACTGCGGCTCAGCCTCCTGGGCCCGCAAAGACTGCGGCTCAGCCTCCTGGGCCCGCAAAGACTGCGGCTCAGCCTCCTGGGCCCGCAAAGACTGCGGCTCAGCCTCCTGGGCCCGCAAAGACTGCAGCTCAGCAGGTTGGGCCAGCGAAACCTCAGGTCCAGCAGCCTGGGCCAGGCAAGACTCCAGCTCAACAGCCTGGCCCAATGAAGCCTCCTCCTCAGCAGCCTGGCCCAGCAAAGCCCCCTCCTCAACAATCTACAATACCAGTAAGCCAAACAGGGAAACCTCTGCAGCCACAAACTTTTCCATCTGCAGCACAGACTCCAGTACAAGGCCTCCCCAAAACCATCTGTCCTCTTTGCAATACCACTGAACTTCTGTTGAATGTTCCAGAAAAGGCCAATTTTAACACATGCACTGAGTGTCAAACCACTGTTTGTAGCCTCTGTGGTTTTAACCCCAATCCTCATTTAACCGAGGTAAGTGCATTGTTTCGTTATGTTCATGCTCTTAAACCATATCATCATCTTACACAATGGTTCTTAGTGTATTGCTGTTAACGATAGGATGGCACTGTTTTTCTCTGGTTCTTTTCTTCTTTCCCTCCTTCCTTCCTACTTTCCTCTTTTTCTTCTCTGCCAAATGTAAATCAGAGTTTTTCAACATTTTCTCCAATAATATTTCTCCAAAATATTGCTACAATTTCTGATAAATTTGGCACATAAAGGAAGTATGAATTGATTGATAGATGCTGAGCTTTTGCTCATTGTATTCTATGGGTAAAATCCACACTATTATTACATTATATTAATTTTTACATCAGCTTTTAAATTCGTGCTCCTACCTGCCATGATACTCTTGATATGATATTCTTAAATGGGGTCCTATTTATGCTGCGAAAAAAAGTGGACAGTGTTTTCAGATTCGAAATACAATTTTGATATGAAATTGAATACATTCTTTCAAATTGCACATCCCCTTTTCCTGCCAGTGATTTTGCTATACACTGTGAGAGCATGCTTCCCTCATTAGTTGAGAGTCATTCATAACAGCGTAAGTCACTTCAAAAAAATGAAGTCATTAGAACAGGTTCAACTTTATGGGTGTCTGCTTAGACGGATCACAGTTTATAACTCCAAGTCTTTGGGTAAGCCTTCCTGGCAGACTGAATCATGAAGGGGCCAGTTGTGACACAAATGAGTTCAAGGTTGTTTACTCTGGTTCAGGATAGAAAAGTTATTCTCAGCAGGTCAGTTACTGTCAACTCAGTGCTTAAAGCCCCTGAATAAAATAGCATTTTAATAGGTAGAGATTTGGGGACGTTCAGGGGAAGGGACAGAAAACATAATACTGCAGAACTTAGAAATTCTCTGGAGTTAAGAAATAATACAGTGAAGATGGTATAATAATATAAAATAAGTGAGAATAAAAGGGCTTAGGGTTTGAAAGAATACATTTTTAAAAGAAATGCAGTAGCCCCTACCCGATGAGAAGGCAGAGAAACCATTGAGTCCATCTAGAGAACAGCTGTTAGTGGGCTGTATAATGCCCAAGAAGGAATGAAGGCAGCAGGCAATGAAGGATTATGTCATTTAAATATCCGCGAGAGAGGAGACTTGTGTACCCTTGTTATAAATGCAATCTATGTTCTGATAAAAACAACAGTGATAATTATTGGTAGCTGTTACGTTAGTTTGGATACTTACTGTGATGAAAGTTGAAAATGATGTCCATTTAAAATATGTCAACCTCTGGTTTTCCGCTAAGGTATCTTTTACTCTTTTTACCAAAAGTCATGTTGAGTACTTTAAATTTTTAGATAAGCCATACTTCAGTGATAAAATTGCAATTAATAAGAACATTTAAGTTATGGAGGAAATCGGATTATAAATAGTTGGTTTATATATTTGTAGCTTTTTTTCATATCTTAAACTTTTTTCCACATTCTTTTTTTATCTTTTAATTTTTTAATTGAAGTATAGTTGAGGTATAAAATATGTTACAAGGGTACAATAGTGATTCACAATTTTTAAAGGTTATATTCTATTTATAGTTATTATAAAATATTTGCTGTGTTCCCCATGTTGTGCAATATATCCTTGTGGCATATTTTATACGTTATAGTTTTGTACCTCTTAATCCCTTACCCACATGCTGCCCCTTTCCCCTTTTTTCTCCCCACTGGTAACCACTAGTTTGTTCTCTACGTCTGTGTGTCTGCTTCTTTTTTGTTGTAGCCCCTAGTTTCTTGTATTTTTTAGAGTCCATGTATAAGTGATATCATACAGTATTTGTCTTTCTCTGTCTGACTTATTTCACTTAGCATAGTGCCCTCCAAGTGCATCCATGTTGTTGCAAATGGCAAAATTTCATTCTTTCTTACAGCTGAGTAATATTCCATATTGTGTGTGTATATATATATATGTGTGTGTGTGTGTGTGTATATATATATAAAAATTCTGATAAAGATGTGTTTCTGTTCATAGTATACCATCTTGATAGGAATGTGTAGTAATAATGACTTCAAACAGTAGATGATCTTTTTATAAAATGTTTGTCATGTTTTTGTGGCAATTTATAAGGCAGAAACCTGTAGTTGGACCTTCAAGCCACATATATTATTTGAGTACCTACAATGTGGAAGACATTTTACTACACGTTTGGTAGGCTATAAAGATAAGTAAAACATAATGCTGATCTTAACATGATCCAAATGTACTAGCTTAGGTCATACACACACAAGGAAATATGTGGTCAAATGATAAAAGCTGTGAGAGACATGAGCAAACATTATGAACTTCCAAGTAGGAAGTGCCATTTCCAGTGGGTGAGATAAGGAAAGCTTCATGGAGACAATGGCATTTGTGCTAGGTATATAGTGATGGATATTATTTCAACAGATAAAGAACATGAAAGGGGATAATGATTTAGCCTAAGACCTAGAGCCAGAATAATACAGGGTATGTTTAGGGAATCAGGCATAAATCTAGGTTGCCTGAAGTGGTGGCGAAGAAATGCTCCATGAGATTGGAGAAAAGTTTAAGTCAGATTTAGGTCTTCCACATTTAGTCGGTAGCGGTGAGCATTCTCCTTTATGAAACTTACCTTGTTTAATGTAGTCATGCCTTCAATCCTTCATTCATTTTACAAATGTGTATCAAATGCCAGGTTGCGAAGCACCATCAAGTACTTTGATAGAATCAAGTATGTGTTAGATATGGAGTCTTCCTTCTACCAGAAAACTGGGGAAATAAAAGATGTAAATAAGAAAGGAAAAAATAGATATATATGAAAAGTAACTTTGTATAGGTCTTTACAGTTCACATAGTTCCTTCTTATTTGTTTTATCAAAATTAAATTTCCAAATAATTCTATGGTCATGTATTCTGTTTTCTCTTATGGGAGAAAATTGGTGTTCAAGGGGTTACTATGTTAGGATCATCCTGATAGTAAATAACCAGAACCCAAACTAAATCTTCTGATTCCAAATCCATTTACTCGTGGTAAGAAGAGAGAAAGTGCTATGAGATCAAACGAAGAAGTCATCACTATCTTTGGGGGGTATGACAACTATCTTCATGGAAATAGAAGTATTTGAGCTGGGAATGTGAAGAATGATAAGAATTTGGCCACACTTGACAGGAGTTGGGAATGTGGGGGCGGCAGTTAGAGGGTCTCAATGGCTAAAAAAAAAGCATCCCCGTTATTAAGGAGATGAGCTTGGGCAAGTCATTTACACTTTCTGTAACAGTGATACCATATAAACAATGGAAATAACATGTTCTCTGTTAAACACATTGGATTTTTAGGAGGATTAGCTGAACATTTGTATGAGAAGGTATTTTTTAATATATGAAGTTCTTTTGAAGTTGTAATATGATGTCATAGATAATATTTTAAACAGAGTTGACTTTGACAGCTTACTCTCAAATTGTTTTCTACATAGATACAATATCATAAGTTGTTGGGTTCTGAGATAGCAATCAAGAGCCATTTGATCTACAGTATTAATTGTAACATTTCATTTTAATTCTCATTTTTTTCCCTATAAGGAAAAATGTAATCTTATGGGTCAAATTGTCCAAAAATACTCAGATTGAGTAAACAGTTTTACCATGCAGGACAGCGCCAGAGACTAGACATTCTATACTACTTTAATTTACATGAATTTATTATTTTCAAGTTTGAGTTATATGCAAGTTATTCTCTATATTATTACTTTTACAGCCTATTGGGTAAAAATAAAATTAAAATAAAAATAAAATCCTGGTCTCTTGTATCTCTCCTTGAAAAGATCAGGAGAATTTCTCTGATATATTTTTGTCACCAAAGCAGAATTATGACTATATATATTTGCTTTGAACATCCTGGCTCTTAAATGACTACTAGATCTGAGGAGAAGGACTGGAGAGGTGTCAACACCCAGACACAAGCTTTAGGAAAGGGGACTTTTACTTCCTTAACTAAATTTGCCAGCTCTCTCCCACCTCTGCCCACCTGACACACATATACACACACGTACACATACATATACAAACAAACACACTCATACCTTAGATAACTCAAATATTTGTGTGAAGGGGATGATGTTTAAGCGTCCTCTCTGGTAGTTGTCAAGATGTGTGCTGTTCAGATAAACCTTAAGAATCCACTGGCTCCAAGCCTAGACTTTATAGCTGTATCTCTTCTTGCTAAGAGGAGTTTATAGTTGTATCTCTTCTTGCTAGTCCGTTAATGGAGTTAATCTCAGCAATACAGGTTCACTCTTTGGGTTTGCTTTCTGACACAGAAACTGAACATTTGCTTTACAGTTAGTAACTACAGTGTTTCTTGTTGTTGTTCTTGTTGTTGTTGATTTACTTTATCTCTTTTGATATCTAGGCTGGGACCAGGTAGGTTAAGGAGAGATTGAAAGACTTATTCCTAATGTGTGATAATTCTCCTGGTTCTTAGGAAATTTTGTAATATATGAAATGACTTGTCATTTTTTAGACTGTTAATAATGAACTAAATGTTAGTGATAAAAGTGGGTTTAGGTGGGTGTTTTTTTTTCCTCATATTATTTCGATCATGATGGCCCATATATTAATCTTGGCTGAAGCTAGATGTTTTATTTAACAAAAACATGGCCATCTCTCAGGAGCTAAAAAAATAAAAATGAAAAACAAACACACTTAGACTTCCATATACACTCTCTCAACTTGTTAAAGAACAAACAAAAAATGACTGAAATTTTTTAGGTTGGCAAAGTGACTTAACTGGCCACCTCTTTTAGGTGGATCAGCCTGCTACTTCTATTAGGAGAAACTGAAGGGGAAAAATCTGTTAAGAAAAGTAGAGATATGCCAAATGTTAGGAGGCTGGAATTTGTGGAGAAAGAAAGCCAGTAAGACATTCCTGATGATGGAGTAGCAGAAAGAACTTTTAGAAAAAGGAATATTCTCTTTTTAGTTGCTTGCTGTTTTAGCACAAAGGTGATTGGTCACCCCAAATTCTAAGCAGAGACAGCAACACGGTTCTTTTTAAAAAGGAGGACTGAGCACATATGCGTTCACCTCCTCTCTAGAGGTCCCAGTTTTAAAAGCTTGAAAGTATAGTAGTTCTGTATACCTCAGTTAAAAAATAAATAAATAAGTAAAAACAGTAATAAAAAGTACTCATTAAAAAAAAGTGTAGTAGTTCGAAAAAATGGGAAAGACCACCAATGACATAAATTGGCAGGTTGAAGAATTCCTAGAAGATAGAAAGTAGATGGAAAGGTGGTGACAGAAACAGAGCTAAAGAAACCACTGTCAGGTGGCTTCCTTATGGAGCCTCAGTGAAGCTCTGAGCTTAGCATCCACAAATACAGACAGCAACAGTTGGTCGTAGGTAGTGATCAAGTAATAAATTACAGAACTACAGGAGGAACAAACAGGACAAGTGGACTCTTTCCTAATCTCTAGTGGAAGACAGCGGGTAGAAGAGGCTTTATTTTCTTCTGCTTAGGCTAAAGCCAAAGAATTCTCCAAATGAAGGGATGAACTGCCTGAGGAAGGGCCCTCATAAGAAAAGTAGGGCTTTCGAAAGAAAATGAGAAGAAGTAATGCTCCTCTCCCACAACAGAGTGATTTAAAGGAGGAAACAAACAAAACACTTAAGGAGTCAAATTTACTAAATCTGTTACCCTCCTAGTAAAGCTGTCCTTACTTTGGACACTGACCCTCTGCCATCCTACTTCCTCTTATTCAAAGAAGAGGACTAATGGGGAAGCAGAACTGTCAAGAAATACAGAAAAACCTCTGTTGATTACCCATTCTAAATAATGGAGACATTCACTGTAAATGAATGGTTTGAAGAGAGTCACTTGACATTTTAGCAATAATGTCACAGGAAGGACATGGATAAACTAGTGAAAGACAAAACAAAACACCTGACCTCACAGGAAGGAGTCCATTCAGGAAATATAAAGAACTTATAAAATTCTTATTATTCCTGAGAAATACTTAAGAGAGGGTATTTCATCAATAATTAGTACACTCAAATTTCAGTGGGCTGATTGAGGGTAAAAATGGGCCTGGTTGATGTTCTGGAAAAGCAAGACCCAGAATTTTCCCAGCTTGTAGAGCAAATTATCCAGCTATTTAACTGAGCGCCTACTATGTTTCAGGCACTTTTCTGGACTGTGCTAGTTGTAAAAGTGAACAAAGTAGCCAAAAATTCTTCCCTCGTGCGACATGTATTCTAGTAAGAGTGGCAAATAAATAAAACGTATAGTGTGACAGATGGTAATAAGTGTTATGGAGAAAAATGAAGTAGAAGGTTATAGCACAGACCAAGGGAGGGTTGGTGATGTGGTGGTAGGGTCCTCTCACTCCCTCTAATTGGGGGATTGGAGTCTGGGAGTTGAGGGATGACTCAGGAATCTGGAATTTGTAGTGGTGACTAAAGGTCTAATTTGTATAGTTCTGAGGCTGGGAGCTCGAGACGGGTTAAGAAAGGAAAGAGTGGGAATGTACCCAAGAATGTGCACAATTCTGAGATGCCTCTCTTTACTCCTTCCTGTGGTGATGTGGAGGCTGGGGAATGAGCATTTTACTCCAGCATAAGGAGCTCTTTCTAAACTCTTGTCCATGGAGTTGTAGACATTTTGGGGCTGTGGTCATCTGAAATTCTGGGGCTCCCTTGGGACTCTGGGAGTTCTGAGGCTTTAAGAGAAATATTAAAAATCATGGAAATTATATCTAAGAGCTCTAATAGGAGTTCCAGAAAGAAATGAATGAAGGCTATGGAGTCAGGCTCTAGCAGAAAGAAAATGTAAGTCTTCAGATTTTGATCCACCAATGGATCAAGCAAGATTAGTAAAACATCTGATAGATACATCCTGGTGAAATAATCTGATTTCCAAGGGTAAGGAGAAAAGTTGGAAGACTTCCACAGAGAAAAAAATTAGCATCTACAAAAAGATGAGAAATCAGGCAGGTGTCAACACAGAAGACAGCCGAGAGGGACCAATTTCTTTAAATTTGTAGAGATGGTGATTAGATGAATCCTCTATCCAGGCAAGAGATCAAGAGGGAGTGTGACAGCAGCTTAAGAATTTTTTTTCACACTTAAGGGTCCATAAAAATCATTGGCACTCTATAAGTGTATGTATATATGTATAAATGTGTACGTAGGTGTATGTATGTATATATCACAATCACTGTAGGAGTTCCTCTATTAAAATGGAAAATGAAAAGAGTGGGATGGAGTAGCTGATTATGCCCCAGAAATGAAGAAAACTAAAAAGACATTAAGTCATTTTTTGCCAAAATGTGATTGCATAATAGTAGTGGAATGTGAGATGATATTAGATGGTACACAAATCAAACTGAAAAAGTTATACATCATTTAACTGTGTGTTAAAATATTTAATTAATACATCAAATATAATTTCTTGGATATTGCTTAAGACAACCCTAAAACAGATGATAATATAAGGTTGTTTTTTGAAAAAATGTTGCTTTTATAGAAGGAGAAAATACATAGCATCTTAAATTTATAAATCAAAACTTATTATTTGATGTTATAATGGCAGCCACTAGAAAAAGTCACAGCAAAAGTTAACACTGATTGATTCTGAAGATGCAAGCTTGGTGCCTGAGAGAGAGGCTTTTACTTTTAAGGTCAAACCTTTTTGTGCTTTTTTTTTTTTTTTTTTTTTTTTGCGGTACACGGGCCTCTCACTGTTGCGGCCTCTCCCGTTGCGGAGCACAGGCTCCGGATGCACAGGCTCAGTGGCCATGGCTCATGGGCCCAGCTGCTCCGCGGCACGTGGGATCTTCCCGGACAGGGGCACGAACCTGTGTCCCCTGCATCGGCAGGCGGACTGTCAACCACAGTGCCACCAGGGAAGCCCTTTGTGCTATTTTTTTAACCTTGGAAATTCGTTTTTTTTTTTTTGCTTGTTTTTGTTTTTTTAAAATTTTCCTTTGCTTTATTATTATTATTTTTTAAACATCTTTATTGGAGTATAATTGCTTTACAATGGTGTGTTAGTTTCTGCTGTATAACAAAATGAATCAGCCATACATATACATATATCCCCATATCTCTTCCCTCTTGCGTCTCCCTCCCACCCTCCCTATCCCACCTGTCGAGGTGGTCACAAAGCACCGAGCCGATCTCCGTGCTATGCAGCTGCTCCCCACTAGCTATCTGTTTTACATTTGGTAGTGTATGTGTGTCCATGCCACTCTCGCACTTAGTCCCAGCTTACCGTTCCCCCGCCCCCACCGTGTCCTCAAGTCCATTCTCTACATCTGCGTCATTATTCCTGTTCTGCCCCTAGGTTCATCAGAACCATGTTTTTTTTTTTTTTAGATTCCATATATATGTGTTAGCATACGGTATTTGGAAATTCATCTTATAATTAACACTTGAGTAATTTAAAAAATTCTCATTCATCACATGACTGATTAAACAATTTATATGATATGAAGGAATGGGTAAATTAGAGTCTCGATTTTCACATCTTTAGCTTTGGCATTCTACTTGGTGAAATGTCAGGAATTTTTGGTTCTAGATAACAGTAATGATTTGAAATGCCTTATGCCTGTAATGCCAGATTTGGTCAGTTTTTTCATTTGTTCTTTGCTTGTCACAGGCATGTATACTTTAACTGGCACAATTTTAAATGAACCCAGTAAAGAGAAATAAAGTCCCTTGATTCTAAACATAAAGTTTTTAGAAGACAAAGAATATTCTGGGTTTGTTTTGTTTTGTTTGTTTTGTTATTCTCTAATAATCCTTAGGTATCCTTCATAGTATTTAAAACAAAAATACCCTGAGTATAACAAAATTTATTTAAAATAATTTTCTCATGAATCTAGAGGACTAGAAATAATCATTTAAAAATCCTTATTACTTAAATGTGTTCACGAACGCCATGTTTGTTTAGCTTTCATTTTCCATGAGGTCTAGTTTGCAGCATTTTCCTCATTACTTGGATGTTGCACCTATAAAATAAATATGTATTCCTCATGCTCTACCCATAAGTTTAATCATTAGAACCAAAGCTTTTTTCCCACTTCCAGCTTTTAAATAACTAGATGTTTCAGGTGTCTTTCTGCATATCCAGCTTTTTGTAATGTCTACTAAGTGTTGCTACATATTATTGCAGCTAGTATGATGATCTGTATAGCTTAGTAAGAACAGATGTTCTGCTGTGAAAGCAGATACCCACAACTAACAGAATCATTTATTGGATCAGTAAACTTAATACAGTGATGGGTTAACTTGCTCATTGTTCACATCCCTGGAGAAATCACACATACCTAACACTCTCCGCTGTTCCATATCTTAATTAGCTTAGGTGAAACTGGGCTCTTACTTACAAACATTTCAAAAGTACTACATTGAAGACAAAGATGTAAATAATCTATTAGAAGTTTATATATCTTCCTTAAAGTAATGCCAATATCGAAAGCATCAGTAAGGCATACAAAGATCTGGGTTGTAGTCCTAGCTCTGCCCTTTACACATAAATACTCTCGCTGATGTTCCTCTGAATTCAGTCAACAGTAGTTCTAGTTACCTTTGATAAAGAAGCAGGAACTTCACTATAGACAATGTTTCTTGCCTGTCTTCTTACTTTACTCTTACTGTAATTCGGTCAGGTCATTTTAACTTTTCTGAGTATTTATTTTTCTTATTTGTGAGACTTGTCATATACTAAAAATTACATTTGGCAGTATAAGTGGAAGTGCTTTGAAATTGGCAGGAATAAATATTTGTATTTATTATTAATCTGTATAAAAATTCTAGTAAGTAGGGATGTTGCCATCATTGTTAACTCCGTTTGTCACTGGGAAACCGAGGGTAAGAATTTGCAAGGTCACAGAATTACTTAGCAATGAATCTCATACAAGAAGCTAGATCTAAATTTAGCAACATTTTTAAATAGGAGAGCACATTGATTTTAAACCAGTCATTTCTAGATTACAGAAAGTGTGTGTGTGTGTGTGTGTGTGTGTGTGTGTGTGTAAGAGAGAGAGAGAGAAAGAGAGAGAGAGAGAATTTTACATATTCTTAAAGTTATAAGAAATCAACCTTCTTGAGACTCACAGACATAGAGAACATGCTTATGATTACCGAAAGGGAAAGGTGGGGAGAGGGATAAATTGAGAATTTGGGGTTAAGAGGTGCACACTACTATATATAAAATAGATAAACAACAAGGATCTACTGTATAGCACAGGGAACTGTATTTAATATCTTGTAATAACCTATAATGGAAAAGAATCTGAAAAAGAATATATATATGTGTGTATACATATATATCTAATATGTATCTATATCAGTATATCTCAGTCAGTTTGCTGAACACCTGAAACTAACAACACTGTAAATCAACTATACTTCAATTAAAAAAAAAGAAATTAACCTTCTTGGCAGGAGTTTATTTTTGAAATTTAGTGTAAAAAATTGAGGTGTAAGAGCACTGACTTTATACCTTTCTACTCACTCTTGCTCAAACCAAAGCCTTATTTATATTGCTGAGCTCTTTTTTGTTCTTTAGAAAGCCATGAGCTCCTTCTATGAGCCAGCCACTCTGTTAGATTTTGAAAATAGACATAATGAAGTTGATAAGTTTGCTCACTGTTAAGAATAGAACTCAGAGTTTAGAGGGAGAGTCAATAATTTAGCAAATGCAGATGGAGTCTTGTTTGTAAAATAGAAAATAATAAACGCCATATGGATGAGATACATTCTTTTTTTTTTTTTTTTTTTGCGGTACGCGGGCCTCTCACTGTTGTGGCCTCTCCCGTTGCGGAGCACAGGCTCCGGACGCGCAGGCTCAGTGGCCATGGCTCACGGTCCTAGCCGCTCCGCGGCATGTGGGATCTTCCCGGACCAGGGCACGAACCCGTGTCCCCTGCATCGGCAGGCGGACTCTCAACCACTGCGCCACCAGGGAAGCCCTGGATGAGATACATTCTTACCTGAATATAAAACAATAAACTACCTTTCTATTATTTTCTTCTATCTAATCAGAAATAAAGATTTTTAAATCAGTTGGTAAAACAAATATGACATTTCTAGCATTTATTCAGGAAAATCAAACTTCAGTAGAATTCATCAAACAAACCTTTGGATCAGATTTCTACTTAGGTAAAAGAATTCAAAGAAGTCAATGGCAGGCTTCATCATGTGAACATGTAACTATAATTGTATTTGTTGGGAAAAATTTTAATATGTAGCTCTGTGTGTTTTTTAACTTGAAAGAGGAAGGATTTAAAAAAATGGTCAGAAGGAAATCAATGGTAATGAAAATTGTGGCTAGGATTTGTGAAAAAAAGGTGAAAATAATGTAAAGCTGATTAAGTGTAATTTTAAAGTCAGATTTTCCTTAAATACATTCTTGAAAATGCACATACATAAAACTATTTAAGATTTGAATAAATTATAGGGGGCTCCCATTCACAGAAAGCTGAAAGAGGCTAAAATCCCTTATGAAACTGTATTTTTACACAAGGTCCGTGCAGTGGGAGCACAGTCTTAACCAATGGACCGCCAGGGAAGTCCCTCATATATGTATTTTTAAAAGCACTTCTTTCCTTTCCAAGTTAACATACAAATGATTATCTTAATTCCAATTACTATCTGATCAAATTAAAGATATTTAAATTTCAGCATATATAATGAGTTCACAAAGTTTATGAGCCCTTTGAGTCTTTTCACTAATGTAATTTTTTTCACTTTTAAGTGAAATAATAGGACAATCAATAAGTTGTTTAAATAATGGCACAAACGTTGCCTAATTGAAACTATTGGATCGCAGGCTACAAAATTGTGTGATAGCTCAAGGCGTGTTAATCATTTGAGATATAAAAGTTTGAATTCACCATGTGAGAGGCAGTCAGAAGTGTTAATATATATGTAAGTTCAGTTTACTGATTTGGGGTCTTCTGTGTTGCTGTAGTAAAATGCAAATAATATTTTCAAGTCTTTGTACTGTAATTATTTTGTAAATTGATTAAAGTGGCAGTTTTTTTGGTTGGGCTGCACTGACACTCAGATATGCTTTTATCATTTGACCCTATTTTGTGAAGGTTTAACAAATGTTATTTCTAGCCTTTGGTGAACATTCCTATGCTTTATGAAGAAAAAAGTGCAGATTGAGGTTACATTTCACAAAGTTTGTTAATGGTTTCTGAATTATGCAGCAGAAGTTGTAAGCCACACAGTTTCAGAAGGTATCCATTCAAATTCTGGATGGATTGTCATAAATAAAACAGTTTCATCAAGTCGCTGAGCATGTCATCACAGTTCTGAGGAATGCTAGTGTCTAGTTTTTATCCAAAATAAATTGTGCGTTAATATGCATAAAGATGTCAACTGCAGTGAGCCATCTGCAGCCAAACTGCTGTCAGCTAGTAGCTGCCTTTGTGGAGGAGGTCATGTGGGTTGGGCATTCCTTGAGTAGCAGAACGCATAATCTGTTATCAAACTTTAGCTTGGGTTTCTCTTGATAATATTATATGTTATTATCTGATACATATTATTTAATTATATTCTCTATGGCATTCAAAACAATATGAATAAAAATAATACATAGATAACTTAGAGATAATTTGATGAGAAGTAGGAAACAAGTTTAGAATAATTCATCAATAAATAATATCTAAAATTTACTTGGTATCTAATACAGAGGTAAGAGTAATCATAAGAAGTGGTTGCTCTTTTTAAGAGTCCATGTGAGGATAGGAAAAGAGAGGAAATAATTGGAAAAAAAATATAAAGCAGTATCTATTTGAGTCTAAATGCTGTGCTTCAAACGATAGTAGGAATAGTTGAGAAGGGGTAGATCTCAATGGAGAATGGAATAGTTAAGTGGTAAAGGAGAGGGGTCATCGTGTAAAGCCTAGGAAGCATTTGGTAAATGGAAGAGGAGTACAAATTGGATTTCGAATCGTGACTCAGGTAAGAGAGAATGAGAACACTGCCTTGATGGAGTAAATGGTACATTTAGATACCGTGGTTTGCAGAAAAGTTGAGTTGTGATGCATCCAGAAATAAGAACCCAACAGATTTTAGTACAAGGGCAGGGTGATTGTATGATTGAAGAAAATGTATTCAGTAGCTAATGTGAATGGTATGAACACCAGCTAATATAAATTCCTAATACTGTGTTTGTTCTTTAGATGGTCCATTATGCCTCCTACTATGCTGTGTTGTTGAGCAGGGATTCCATTATAAATCTTCTGTAGGTTTGGCGTTTAAAATGTCCAATTTGGAGCACATTGAAGGGCGGATGTCAGTCATAATGCCTTCTGGACAGCTTCTGAGAAGCTTCCATTATCTTTTGAAGCGAATAGATTAAGAACAGTTCCAAGCAGGAATATACTTTAATTCTGGAACCCCAGTGTTTGCCAACTCATCTTATTTGTTAGATGTATTGAGTTAATTATTTTGAATTATCATTAAAGACATACTCTTAAAAATCAGAATCTAATTTTTCAGTACTTTTTTGATAGTGGCACCAATAATTGAAACTCTGTGTGGAATTTACAATTAAACTTTCAAGTGGTACCCTTTGAAACATTTAGTAAGACATTTATGATTATCCAGCAAAAGCCTTAGCCAGTGAAGTTGTATTACTATATTTCACATGACTCGGCTCTGATACATAACATAAAAGGGAGCCGGGGGAGTTGGATTAAACAGGGAGCTGTGTTAGTAATTATAAGCAGGTCCACGTTAGAATATACAATGACCTCAGAATGAGCAGAAATCCTGGCTGACTGCTCTCTTACCCCCATTTATATAGCATATTGTCAGAAGACTGAATGAACAATTCTATGCCTTTTTTTTTGCTTCTTTCTATAGAGCTAATTGGATTAGAGTAGCTCATTAAACACTTGTGTCTCCAGATCATGAATTCCATTTATTCATTTGCTGTAAGTAAGACTATAGGTGGGGGAAGGAAAAGATGACTATTTTTCCTTATTTGTTATATAAAATCTAGAATTTATGAATAGTTAAGGCATGACATATTTATCTAACACAGATTCTTTCATTTTACTGCTTGTATGTTGAAGGTAAGCTCCAGTGTTAACATTGCACAGAGACTTAAAATTTTACTGATAAGACCAAAAGCGTCCGAAGAAGTGGGGAGGGGGGGAGTTGAGGGGGGAATTGCAGGAAGAAAGGAAAAAAGCACTCATCGAGGGCCAGATCAGGAACCGTGGCTTTGGAAATACTGATACAGTTGTAGGCTCCCCTGGTATTGTTTCTTGAATTTCTCCCATTGCTTATCAAATGGATGTGGATGATGAGAGGAACGGGTGCTACTCGTGTCAGGGCACCTGGGAAGTTGTTTATGAAATATTGGTGAAAGGCTTCTTCTGAATTAGGCTTGGCCTTGGCTATTGTCTGACTTCTTTGGCATAGGTAATAAAGGATAAGGACTAAAGTCTTCTAAGATCCACATTCATAGCTATAGTGAAATGAAGACCCAATCATGCAGAACTAGGAGAACCAATTGTGTTATAGATGTGGATACCAAATGGAACGGGCAGCAGGTGTCTGAGGCAATGATGGTAGTAAATTCAGGTTCATCTCTGTTCATAGTTGGAGATAAACATTTAATTTTAGAAGTTAAACAAGACAGTAATTGTCTCCAAGCAGTGAAAATATGTATGGGGTAAGTATGGGGTGTTACTTCAGTTCGAATCAAAATGAGGATGTATGATCCATGAGCAAAAGTATAGTATAGGGAGAATGGCTTGCAACCAGAAAATGAAGGTAGAAGCCTGTCATTTAGGCAAGGTAAACAGTGGCGGTTAACAGAGTACACACAGAAATGTTGTAGCTTGAAGAGCATAAACATTTTAAATTAGTTTATTTAATTGAAACCAGCTCAAAAAATATTCGTGAACATCTATAATTATTAAAGGGTCAGACCGTACCAGGAAGTCTTTATCATTTGTTGCTTACAGTCTTTTGGGAAATACAGCCCTGGAGGTAGCAGAATTATGTAAGTGCTAACATGAGAACAGGAGCAAAATTATATATTTTGAATTTCTTGCAAAAATTAACTTTATTTCACAGTTATTGGAGAGGCGTTGAGGTTTGAAGAGAAGTAGAGTCAACCCCTTCTGTGGTGGTTTGTTTTAAACAGGTTATATTTGGTGGAGGTATGAAGTATTTGAGAAATGACAAGGGCCAAATGAGGGACAGTGGCTTTGGAAATGTGAACGAATGAATGGGGAATTACCTTTCACAAGCAATGCAGACACACTTTAGAAATAACTGAAAATGCAGTAAAGATATAATGGGATTTTTAACTCGGATGAGTGAGAGGGCAAAGGTGCTATTACTACTCCTTAACTCTCCCTCAGTGCATTGTGAAAAAGTAGATGGTGGTTCATGATGTTAATGTCAGGGCGGGCTATGGAGTTTTTCATTTGATTAATGTATAGGAAAGATTTTTTGTTTTTGTTTTCAGCTCAATCAGGGACTTGGAAATGCTGCTGTGTTCAGTAGTAGATTACGTTCTGAGATAAAACTCATTTCTGTTTTCAACAGATTTGGCCAGAATTAAATAAAAAAGAGGCTCTTTCTGAAAAATCCTAAGAGGATAAAATGCTTTTCACATTATGAAAGTTACAGACAATGATTTTAACCTGTATTCTCACAGTGAGGAGGAACATTGAGGGATCAGATGTCTTTTATATGTTGCTTATCAAAGTGAAGAAAATGGGGTCATGAGAAGGACAAAAGATGTTCGAAAAAAGGGTGTATTAAGAGAAAAGTAGAATGGTATCCCTATGGAGAAGCAGTGACCTGTGTTATCCACCCCTCTTTTCCTAACTCTCCCTTGTCTGCTTACTGGGAGACATAGTCACATACATTTATTAACTACAAGGAAACATTTGATTTTGGATTGAGGACAGTATAGTATGTGTGACCCACTATTGAAGTAAATCATACATTAGATATGCTGTGGTAGTGTTCTAATTTTGCAGTGGTCCAAAGATGGAGTAAAAGCCTACTGGCCAGCTATGCATGACGCTCCAATGTTCCCATGGCAAAGAGACTTAAAATTTTGCTGATAAGACCAAATGCATCCAAAGAAATTGGCGGGGGGGGGGGGCTTGTTTGAGGGAGAACTTGCAGGAAGAAAGGATAAATGGACTCATCACAGTATCACCATCAGATACTTATTATATATCTGTGATTATCTTGAAATTATATTATGCTTTAACCTGTTTCTTACCTGATTCTTCTATAATATAGTCTCCATGAGGACAGAGATTTTTGTCTCTTTTGTTCAGTGGTATGTGCTAAGTAGAAGTTGCTCAATAAATATTTGAATAAAGAAAGAAACAGATGAATACATTTTGCGTCTTCTTTGGCTCTGCCATTTGTTGGAAAGAATAAGAGCAATTAATACAATGACAGACACTAGCCCTAGAAGTTTGTAGTTTAAAGTGGTTAATCTGGGTATAGCTCTCATATAATAATTTATAGAAAAAATCATTGATAAAATATAAGTAAAGAATTATGCTTTTAATTATATTTTCTTTCATCTTGTCTGGCTGCATGATTATCAGGTCACATGGTATCATTTAAGACTGTGGAAGAAAACAAATGAGAAAAAATAAATAGTAGAGTAGCAGAATTGACATTGGCAGTAGGGGAGGGAGATGGCTGAATGTGTAGGGGCACGTTTATGGAGAAGTTTCCTTCCATCAAGAAGGGGACAAAGTGGAGTGAATTTCCTTACATTCAAGCTCACCTTTAGTCATGTTACTTACACAGGTAACAGTTGCTTATGTTTTGGGGTTCAAATATCTTTATGTTTAAAGAGTTATTTATTAGTGAAATACCTCAAACATACAGAAAGGTAAAGACAATATAGCAAATACATAAGTACTCAATACTCATGTTGAAAACAAATGTAATGAACACCCAAGTACCTCCCACCCATATGTAACAAATGTTTTCATTTTGCTTTTTGATTCACATTTTTAAACAGAAATATAACTTGTCAGTTAGAGTTTAAAATGTTCCTTCAACCTTCTAAAAACAAAAGTTTGCTTTCCATGAGATTGCAAAATAAGCCCTGTTATACTGGTACCTGAGTTTAAATAATTTCAGTGTCTTTTTTTTTTTTTTAAGCCATTTTAATGATTAAGAAAAAGGTACAGTAGAGTTTTTTTTCATTAAAGTTTAACAGCATAAAATGTCAAGTGAAAAAAGTTTTTAAAAGTTTAGAAATGACTAGTTTGGTTTCTTTTCAAAAGGGAATTGTTTCAAATAGAGAGTATGTTGTTTGCCAGCCTAATACTTTACAATTTTGTACTGTAGAAAACTTTTCTCCTACTTATGCTCCATATATTTAGTTTTTCACTGTGTAGATTTCTGAACAAAGAACTTCAGTGCTAAACTGGTAACATTGGTTACTTTGGGAGTTAAAGATTAGATCATGAATTTGCCCTTCAAAATTACTTTCATAATATTTAAAGTTTTGTAGAATGAGCATACATTATTTTGGAATAAGAAAAGGTAAATTTTAAACATAGGTACTTTTAAAATATCTTCTAAAATATGGTAGTACCAAATTCAACATCTCCTTTTAACAATGAAGGTGATATGAAAAGAACAGATGCATTTACGCCTATACATGATGCATATACGATGTGTATCTCACATATATATCTCACCAGTCATATAAGTATATTGCATACTTATATTGCTCTTTCCAGTAATGAAAAGGAAATGGAAGCAATGTTTTCTCTGTTAGATGATGCTATCTATGATAATTTGAGGGTGTGCCATTATTTTTCATTTATTTTCTTAACAGAGAATGTTCTCTTTCTAACCTGCAGTGGCTAATACAAGTTTTTTGTTTTCTCACATTTGATTATATCACCTTGGAGGGGGAAGTGATGCTCTTGCTAATTTAAGAAGGTAGCAATGTGTTAATAATTTGACAAGCATACTCTGGGTTATATAACTAAAAATTGTTTATGAGCCATTAATAGAGAAAATATCTAACATAACTGATTCTAGAATCTAATATGTTATAATTAATTTTCTTTTATCATACATGGTTTTCTGTTTCGAGGAGTAATCAAACTGAGTATTTTGTTTTACAAAGGCAAAGAATAACAAAACTAACATTAGAAGAAAAATACAATTCTGTGCTGATTTTCATTTTGTTTTCAGAGCTTAAGGCTCAGAGGTTCATTAGTTATATTGTAATGTACCTAACATTTTAATAGAAATTAAGTAAAATTATTTGATGTATATTTTATGTTTTGCATAATAAGAGACATAGTTTCAAAAGGTACCATGCAGTTTAAAAAATGTTTTTGTTTCTACATTGTTATTATCTCACTGACTATTGTTTTATATTATTTATATTATTTCTAGATAAAAGAGTGGCTCTGTTTAAACTGTCAGATGCAGAGAGCTCTAGGAGGTGACCTGGCTCCAGTTCCATCATCACCCCAGCCCAAACCGAAGACCGCCCCTGTTCCTACATCAGCAGCGAGCAAGCCAACCCCACAGTCACAGCAGATTTCTCCAAAGAAAGAGACTACACCCAAACAGGACGTCTCAAAGGCACCTGAGTCTAAAAAGCCCCCACCACTAGTGAAACAGCCAACCCTTCATGGCTCCCTCCCAGTCACAGCCCAGCAGCCTCCCGTGGCAGAGTCCTCCTCCAAGCCGGCCCCTCCCAAAGAGCCTTCCGTCCCATCTGAACAGGCCAAGGTCTCCGTGGCTGATGATAAACCAAAGCAGCCCAAGACAGAAAAGCCAGCCACAGACGTTGTGTCTTCATTGTCAACAGCAGCAAAACCGGATGTTCCAAGCTCCAAAGTACCGTCACAGGATCAAGAGAAAGCAATTCCTGCTCTAAAACCAGACTCTGCCAAACCCTCACAGAGTTTTCCACCAACAGGAGAAAAAGTCACCCCATTCGATTCTAAAGTCATCCCTCGACCTGCATCAGATTCAAAACTTATTTCACATCCTGGGCCTAGTTCAGAGAGCAAAGGTCAAAAACAAGTTGATTCAATTCAGAAGAAGGACGAACCCAAGAAAGCACAAACCAGAATGAGTCCTAAGCCAGATGCCAAGCCTATGCCAAAAGGGGCACCAGCACCCCAAGGTCCACGACCTTCCACTGGCCAAACTGCCCCCCCATCTCCACAGCCCCCGAAACCTCAGGAGCAGTCGAGACGTTTTAGTCTGAATCTGGGAAGTATTTCTGACGTCCCTAAATCACAGCCCACAACTCCTCAAGAAACAGTGACTGGGAAACTCTTTGGGTTTGGAGCATCCATTTTCAGCCAGGCGTCAAATCTAATTTCCACAGCAGGCCAGCCTGGGTCTCATTCACAGGGTGGGCCAGCGGCCCCGACAAAACAAGTCCCTCCTTCACAGCCACCTGCTTCTCAGGGGCCACCCAAATCCACAGCACCACCTGCACCTGCAAAGGCTATCCCTGTGAAAAAGGAAACCAAAGCTCTAGTAGCTGAAAAATTAGAACCCAAAGCTGAACAAGTTTCAACAGTAAAAAGAACAGAAACGGAAAAGAAGCCTCTGCCTACTAAGGACAGCAAACCTTCAACAGCCGAGCCTCAAAAGGCTGTTCTTCCCCCCAAACTGGAGGAAGTCCCCAAGCCAGAATCAGCCTGTCCTCTCTGCAAAACTAAACTCAACATAGGTTCTAAGGATCCTCCTAACTTCAATACTTGCACTGAATGCAAGAAAGAAGTGTGTAACCTCTGTGGATTTAACCCTACACCACACTTGACTGAGGTAAGCAGTATTTGTATCACATATGAATGTGAGTATATCGTGTTTATTCTGAAATATTTTGGTGGCCAAGTTTCTGAGCAAAAAATACATTTTTCATAAAGAAAAATTGATACTGGTATCTTTGAAGAAGTTTCAGTTACTTATTATAGGCTTACTTTCTTATTAAAAGTTAACATAATTTAGATTTTTCTGGCTTAAAGTACCAGAAGTAAGATGATGAAATAAGCTGACAACTTAAAATAACAATTATCCCATCCTTTATATGAATTAACAACCTATAGCTTCAGAGCACTATTTGATTTTCACCTAAAAACACCAAATAAAAGTTGTAATTTACTATTCCCAGTATCTCTAATCCTTCCAGTCTCTTTCGTACCTTAAAAAGAGAAGCCTGATTGATAGCAAGTCTATAAACAATGTGAGATCTGTTATCTTACAAAAGTTAAGACCTTTGAGTAAGTTAATAATATTGTCTGCTAGAAAATATTGGTTCAAATATATAATGTCTAGACTTTTTATAATTCTGTTTGAACTGTTATCTGACATAAATATAATAGAGCACTTTATTAGGAACTGTGGAAAGAAAAAGAAGTTATATGGATTTCAGTGACTAAAATGAAGGATTTTTTTTTAATGGGGTGACCGAAACACTTTTTATACAGTGTAAATGACTGAAAAGCAGATGACAATTTTCTACCTAATACAGTTATAGAAGAATGAATCTGTAAGCATTAGTCGTGTGTTAGGGCTATTAGAATATTTGGATATTGAGAGACTGAGAAGTTGAATGATGCTGCTGTCTTAGATAAGTAACAGTGATGTTTTAGTGAACATTTTGGGATTGAATTTAGATCATTGTTCATTGTTTTTATACAAATCAAAAATACTTAAGGGTTATTTTATTCTCCTCTCCTTGATTTTGTAATTCATTGGGTTGGAAAAAAAACGGAACAGATTTTTAGCAATTATACAAAAGAAGCTTTGAGATTCTTGGTGGTGTTTTCGAGTTAAGTTTTTTAAATAATAATAAGTTATAAAATATTTTTATTTTTTACTTTTGAAAGATATTCGGTTGCTTTGACATGTTTAACACCGTATGAAAGTGTTGTCCCTATAGACTTAAGCTCATTCTTATCCTCTCTAACTGTGATGAATAATGTTAACCACAACCCATTTGAAAAGTAGATAAAATTTGGTTTCTCTCAGCACTTCATGAGTGGTAACAACTGTAATTATTACTTACAGTATTCAGGATTCATTGTAAAAGCAAAACAACCTTAAGTGTCTTCCGTATCTTTAAAAGAGTTGTTTTCTGTTGTGTAATTATGAAGAGGGAAATTTCGGTTTTCCTAGGACAGTTGTATTAATTTCATAGATTCTAAAAATTGTACCCTTTAATGAGGAGCCTATGGTGTCAACACCATGCAGTTAGTTTAAATAGTTAGAAAACAAACTGCACCGCTAAAAACAAAACCATAATGTCTGCATTTAAAGTGCATTTTGTGCACACTGAAAAAAGGGCTATAACTTGTGTGTGTGTGTACATATGTATATGTACACATTTGGGCCATAAGGATTATTAGAATTCTGTCAGTGTTTCAAGGTGTGAAATGAGAGTCCTTGGGCAGAGGAACAGTAAACCTTCAAGAAAATCTTTGATTTTCTGTGTGTTGGTAAATTATATTTCAGAAGTGGTAATTTGGAAAGGAGATTCCTTGAATCAAGCAGAGAATTATCTAGGATGTGTGTGGAATTTAAATAGTTTGAAAATATAAGTGGTTTTAAGTTTTCAAATGGTTTAGGGGAAGTCTTATTTTAAGTATGATCAGTGGGATTTAGATGATCTGTCATTGTTCAGATTGTTTTTTTCTGTGGTCATTTCTTTGAATCTGGAAGATCGTATTTCAGAGGAGAAAAAAAATTGATGTAACAGAAGCAGTCGACTCATGTTCTTGGTTCCACTTGACTGTGTTAATCACAGTGAAGTTTTTAGCTGGTCTAAGGCCTTAATGCCCTCTGGTCTCTAGGTAAATAAAGTCCATTAGCTGACCTGGCATCAGGGGAGTGAATGAAGGTCAGTGGAGTTAATCCCTGTCGCCGTAGTTCCTACTATTTTACCTAGAAGACTTTAGAAGACTGGCAGAAGGGATTCGTTGAAGCAAAAGCCACTCTGTGTTTGCGTGTGTGTGCGCGCGCGTACATGTCCATGTATATCCAGGTAATTGTGAATTCGGTGTATATGCTTAACTTGTGGTGCTGTCCCAGCGTTTATACTACTTACTGATCTCTCCTCATTTATGAGTGGTTAGAAAGTATTTCCTCCTTGATCCTTGTTTTATTTCCATGATTTCTTTGTTCTGCTTATGTTATTTTTCTTGTGATCCAAGATTTTCTGCTGCACTGGCACTGTAATTTCATTCCAGTTGAAAAGAGCACATTCTGAAAATACTCAGACTTTCGCCTGTAATGCAGAGTAATGGTGTTCCTTAAGAAAGGATTCAACTATGTATTTCCATTTATTTTTCTAATAAAGCACATGTAACTCTATTATAAGCCTCTGCTTCTACTACTCTCAGCACTGTGAGGTAGGATGTCTTTTCCTGCTGGTGTCTCTCTTCCCTCCCCTTTTTCTGTCCTGTTCTGGGGGTGAGAAGAGCTGGTCCTAGTTTGTCATGGGTTGGGAGCTATAGACACTATCCTCCTTCCCCCGCCCATTCATTAAACACACCTGTCTCTAAGGTGGTTTCCTGTATCTCCTACTCAGCATCTCCCACAGCACCTGAAGAGTGCCAAGACTGCCTGCAGGGCCCTGGGGTGTCGCCAGGCTTCCGCCTAAGCCTTACGGTTTAACTGTTTTATGCCCAGTTTGTATAAATGGTACTCTAATCCATTAACCTCTGATAGCAAGGAATATTTTTTTTTTAGGCTTTAATTTCTGCCAAATCAGGAAATATTTTGTCTTTGAAGGAGTTTTAAACGTGATTGCAAGGCTTTCTAGTCTTACAGAATTTGGAGGCATGCTGAGAAGAGCAGCCTAAATTGGCAGTCAATTTACCTAGTGAATTTTAATCATTCTGACTCAATTCAAGTACAAAAAGGAGTCAAAATGACTCTTCCTGGGTATTTGTTTTATTGTTTGTACTACCCTTTTGGAAAGTAAATTTTTGCTATGAAAGTACGATTTAAAATTATGTTTCAGGAAGCCCTAGAGTCATAGTTCTGCTTTCTTAGTAAGATAATTATTCATGGCCTGAATGATTTTGGAATAGCTAGCATATATTTGTCACCAGGCAACAAATGGGCCTTTTGAGCCAGTTAAGACCCAGTGGTGTAACTGAGTTCCCTTCAGATCTTTACTCTCTAGTCAAGGTGGCTTTTGCATTTTCTCTCTTGCCCTTAAGGAAGGCCTGCTGGGGATGTGCTGCATTTCTTAGTTCAGTAAACACATAATATCTTGCTTTAACTTTAAAAACCATTACTTAATACTTGAAGAAATATATCTGTTACAAAAAGGCGTTTAAGAGTATGCATACACACATATATGAGCAATTAAAGACAGAGTGATCAAAAATCAGTAAGGAGAAAATAATTCTGCCAATAATCCAGTTTTAAAGAATTCCATGATGGAGATCTACATTCTGTTTAAAAATTTCTGGCATGCGTGGCAAAGAGGGACACCTGATGACACTTTTTGACTGACATAAGAAAATTGATAAGTTGGTAGAAACAAAATTTTTACTTATTAATCTTTAGGAGAAATTTGATGTTAACTTTTTATTAAGTGATATTTCGTTGAACAAAAATCCAAATGTGGGTTTAAAATAGAGATATTTTGTTTAAACAGATTTTTTCAAAAAGTAGTTTCTTCATTAGTCTTTTTTTCTGTGCATTTTTATGTATTTAATATTCTATCTATGTGGTAGTTCTATATCCCAGTAGTAACATGATTATATACCATTTTACCATGTGATTAAACATTTCTTAAATACTATATGAAATGATTACATATTATTCAATTCTATGGTTGTATGCTTTTTCATACACATTCTCCTGGTATTAGGGATTTAGAGTGTCTTCATTTTTTCACTATAAATAAGATGAACATTTTTGGATGTAAATATTGATAGTTTTAACTGTTTCCCAAGGAAAGCTTACTACTAAGGTTACTGAATCAAAGAACAAGGACCCTGAAGTATCAAAGTCTCTTTGGAGATGTGATAGTCATTGACATTGCCACTAGCATACGTGATTCCTTTCTTAATGCAGACTCTCCAAATTTGAATATTATTTAAAATGAAATTGGTTAATTTGGAAGTGTAAAAGTGCTATCATATGGTTCCTTTGGTTTGTATTTCTTTGATTACCAGAACTTTTATTTAAATATTAAATGTATAAAGATGATTCTAATTATGATCCGGACAAAACATTGTGCAGACATTGTCGGAAAAAGTAAACTGGTATTTGACTAGGCCTATGTGAAAGGCATTGTGTCAGTCGTTTTTTCACAACAACTGTGTGGGGTAGGTTTTACAGCCGCTCTAGAGATCAGGAAAAGAGTATCAGAGAGGTAGTTACCAAGCCACAGAGGTATCATTCAGAGGCTGAGTCAGTGCTCTATCTCCTGGACCATGTTTAAGTAACCTGGCGAACTGGATAACAAATGTCACTTCTTCTGTCCTCGCTTACCTATAAGTTGTGTCAATGGTAATTACTAGGACTTTAATATCAACAAATTTGCTAATATGTGCATCAAAACCAGGTAACATTTGGGGCCCCTAGAATAATGGTGGCTGTGTTACGTGGCTGAATTTAGAATCACATGCAGATGGAGAGCTTCAGAAACGTAGGGGCCAGCAGCATCCTTTTTTTTTTTCCAGATAAGCCTACCAACTGGTCAACATTTATTTAGGTGAAAGCATATGGCTGAATGATGAAGCATAGGTTATATTTATCTTAAACTGGTCCTCCACAGTAGTTTTATCAGTTTTTATTTTGACCAACTTTGCATACATGCTACTGTTGTTCTAGGGATGCTTTGTCTGATAAGATAGTCACTGGACAAACGTAGCTAATGAGCACCGATGGTCACTGGACAAACGTAGCTAATGAGCACCGTGGCTGGCTCAAATAAAAATTACTGAAAGTGTGAAAAACACACTGGATTTCAAAAACTTAGCATGAAAACTGTAAAGTATCTCACTGATAATTTTATGTTGGTTACTACTGTGTAAGGCTTTTCTTCCTTAAATATCGAGGTTACGACTGCCTTTTCACATGCCACTTTGCAGTTGCATATGCATGTACTGCGGTACATTGCTGTGCGGGATATATTTCTTTCTCTTTATACAAAAAAACCCCCATGACTATTACTATATTTGCTGTACTCTGATTAGCTCTTCCAGAGCTTAATTTCCTCATGTGACACAAGGTAGCTCGTTCTCTTTGCATGCTCTACTGAGCAGATAGTTCTCAGGGCTTTCATCTTCTGGAAGTAAAATACCGATGCCTGACCTGACCCAGCCTGGCCTGAAGATCAATGTTCTAGGCCCTGCTAATCATCAGTAGGAGATATCTGTACTATTGATTACTGTACTGTGGCCATACCAACCTTTAGGTCAGGATCTGTTCTCTTTTCTACTAACTCCTCTGTGTCCAAATGTTTCCTCTGTTATTTCTTTTCAGAACTTTTGGGTCTGTTTCTATTCTCCCTGTGGCTTTGGGTGAATATCATCAGTTTTTGGGTCACTTCCTTTCAGAAGTCTCAGCAATCCAGAGTGTTAGAATTTGAATATGTCATGTGGTCCATCCACTGCTTTCTTCCTTTCTTCTCTTGTTGGCAATTTATTTTCTTTTAAAATTCTGTTCTAATAATTTGTATTACAAAAGCAGTATTCCTTATAACAATCCGTAGAGTACCAAAGTGTCTGAAGAAACATGAATAGCTTCCTCTTGCCCTTGCACTTCATGTTAATGCTTTAGGATCTATTTAGATGTCTTTTTTTTTTTTTTTTTTTGCTTTTTGTTTATTTCTATAATGGTTATACCAACAGTGAAATGTAAAGGAAAGGATTTGAGATTTTTCAAAAAGTCTTATGGGCTAGTTGTTTTTAAAACTAATGTATTTATTTTGAAATGAACATGTTTTCTTACTATACATATTTTCATTGAATTCTTTTTTTTCACAAAAGTTTATACATTGGACAAGTGAATTTTCACCGACTTGCCTCATTCTACTTATGAGGGAAATAGCTGTGCAGTATCTCAATAGTGATGCACATTCTCCTCATGAAAACTGAGATGTTGAAGATATTTCGAGTTCCTGTTACTGTACAAACAAGGTTACAGTAAAACATCAACACATATATTTTTCCATTGTATCTTGATATGTTAGATAAATTCCTTAAAATGGGCGGGCAAGAGTTTCCATATTACTTTTTTTTAAAAGGGTAGTAATTATAGTCCTGCCAACAAACTATTAGTGTCTCTAGTTTCCCACACTGGATAGTAGTTCATATTTATCAGTTTCAAGAGTCAGAAGTTAAATAGTATTGTTGCATAATATTAAATTTCCCTGCCTACTTTGAGAGTAAACATTATATATTTATCAAAATCAAGAGCTTATCAACTACTTGTATTTCTCCTGTTTTTTTAAGTTGCCCATTTGTACGCATTGGCCATATTTTCGTGTGCATATGTTGTATATTTCTTAAGGTATTTTAGAGAATTTAATTCTTTGTCATCTTATCTTGAAATGATTTTCCCTGTTGATCACTTGTTTTTAACTTTCTTTATGAAATTTTCTTCTGTACGTGAGGTTTTTAAAAAAACTTCTATGCAATCAAATCGTCCAATGTTTCCTTGGTTGCTTATTTTGCTAAAGAAGGCCTTTGCACATTTTTATTATAAAAATAGCCTTCCACATTTACTCCTAAACATCTGTAGTTTTATTTTTCACTTCCGATCACTTATTTATCTGTAATTGATTTTTTTTTTGGTATGATGTGAGGTGAAGGGCCTAACTTTATATATGCAAAACGTATAGCCACTTATCTCCATGTTATTTATTAAGTAATACATCATTTTCCCTCTGGTTTTTATTGCCACTTTCTTCATGTAATAAATTTCCATTGAGACAGTTTTCTCTTCTAGATTCTTTAATTTGTACTGTTATATATCCAGATCAGAGTGTCAGCACCTTACTATTTTTATTAGTCTAGTTTTAATATTTAAAGATATTAAATATCCATGAACACCTTAGCAAGAGTCTAGTAATAGGGTATTGTCCTTCCCAGGATTTGGCTTTACCTTATTCTACTTATAAACTAAT
The DNA here is from genome assembly GCF_964270905.1 of Leucopleurus acutus. NCBI lineage: Eukaryota > Metazoa > Chordata > Mammalia > Artiodactyla > Delphinidae > Leucopleurus > Leucopleurus acutus. Next base: position 29,181,078 of record NC_139144.1, on the reverse strand, counting down.
AAACTAACTTGTTACAGTTTCATGGATGCCAGTAGTAGACATGAGATTCCTGGGTCGGACGCAAAGAACTTTATTACTCACACCACAGGAGGCAGCATGAACATCAGCACGTTTGCATCAGTTCCCCTTGTCCCCCACTCTCATGTGGGTCACATGAGACATGGGCCTAGATTGATGCTACACACGTAGGTTTGAGTCACAGGTGAGGAGCACTGAGCTTGTGGAATCCACCTCTTTTATAGCAAGCAGTAAGTTAGTCTGCTCTTTGTCCCAGAGGGAGACATGGCCTCATCCCTAAGGTTGTTGCCTATTCCACACAGAAGCTTGAGAAATGGCCAAGGTGAAGAGCAGTAAAGGTCTTGCAGTGTTGGCAAACCCCGTAAGATGTGTAGGTATAGGAGAGACCCATTGAGGATTGTCTTTCCCAAAGGTATTAATAATCCAGTGGTTTTAAAGCTTAAAATATTATCAACTGTTCTTCCAATGATGTTGAATATAGACACCAAGTGTAGAAAGCTGATAAATGTGGAAGTGTGCTGGTTGAGGCCACCTTCATCTGTGTGACTAAGGGCTGGAAGCTGCCCATTTGGCAGCCTCTCTTAATCTTGGGCCTGCCTCTGATCCAGCTCCATGAAACTCATGAATAAAGGCTACTTCTCAAAACTCCTACTTTAAAGATGAAGAAAATGGGCTCAAGGGAACTGAAATGATATGCTTATTAAGGTTGGGGTCAGATAGTGGTTGCTGAAGTACTAAATAAAAATACCCTTTTCATTGTTTGTTTTCTGCATCTTCTTCTAAAACTTCCCTCCTTGACTTGCTCGTGAACAAAAGAAACGAGAAAAATTTGTGAAACAAACAACTCAATCTTATATTCAAACAAGCATTGCTCTAGCAGAAAATACATGCTCCAAAATCTAATATATATATTAATATTTTCTTGCCTTATTATATGTGAGTTACATAACCCCCCCATATTAACATAATGTTAATATGATTTGAAAGTAAATTCAGTGGCATTTTCACTACACGGAGTTGTGGCATGACTCTGAGATTACTCTTTTATTGAATTATAAAAATTGATCTAATCACATAGCAAAATAATGTTTTGGTCTAATAACAGTCTATACTATTGATAATGTAATTTACTTGGTCATTTTATACAACTTATTGTAGATCTGTCTTAGTCTAGGAGGGAAATGTAACAACAGATATTCATGTAAATAATTGAAATAATGTTTTAATATTTCTTAACATTGGAAAATTTTATTTGTGTGTATATCTGTATATATACAAGTAGATGTGTGTGTGTGTGTGTGTGTGTATATGCATATGTATATATATATTTTAGAGCTAAAATTAGAAATTTCCCTGGGAAGAAATTGGGACTTAAAATACCATGAGGTTTAATTTGAGGAGATAACATACGTGCAGTGTTGTGTGTTAGCATACAGAACTGTGAATCACATCTACCAATTTAAAAAAATGTATAGTGTCAAATAGAAGCATGATCAGGAGAAACCAAAATATGCCTTGCACATGGAATTAACCATTGGAATAAAAATAACCTCATATGTCTATGTGTGGAATTCTTAAACTTGGATTTAAGTACTTTTTGCTTCTCTTGTATATTTTAAAATTTCGTGTGAAAAAAATGGACAGTCAGATGTGGGAAGACATGTCATTTTAATTTACCAATCTGGGAATCCACAGAAAGAAGGGATATTCATTTAAAGCACTTTTAGTTGTTGTTGTTGTTGTTTTTTTTTAAGTCTATGAGAAGACTGTTTTAACAGCTAAAAAGTATATAGGTAAATGATGGTTGTGAGTTTATCTTAATTGTTTTTAAATCCTTAAATTAGATTTGTATTCACTTACATTACCTTTTAAGCATGTCAGTTATACATTTATAACTGTAAACATGTATAACAGTTATACATTGTCACCCAGTTTATCTCACGATTCCATAACTTTATAAGTAGAATGATTTTTTTTTCAACATACCACACACTGTCACTGCTCTCATCAGCTCAGAGTACCATCACAAGCAGTTTTCTTTTGCACCTGCTAAAAATAGAACCTGTCTACCTGAGCCACACTTCCAAAGGAAAGCTAATTAAAGCACTCAGTAGGGGCTGGGCCCATGAGCCATGGTCGCTGAGCCTGCGCGTCCGGAGCCTGTGCGTCCGGAGCCTGTGCTCCGCAGCGGGAGAGGCCACAACAGTGAGAGGCCCGCGTACCGCAAAAAAAAAAAAAAAAAAAAACACTCAGTAAACAATTTACTTTTTCATTGAGTAAACGGCATGCCCGAATGCCTGTTCATTTCTTTTGCTATTTACTCAGCCTTCTTGAAACTCTGTGGACTTCTTTCATCTGTTATATATCATGTATTTATTCTTTCATTCTTGTTTAATTCAGCAACATACTGCAATACATGAGTAACTACTGGAAAAATAACTACTCTCCACTTTAAAAAAAAGTCACATTCATACAGAAGTACTTATGTAAGTATTATCTAAGTATACAAAAATCTTAATAATAGACTTAAAAGACTTAAATAGAAGTGAAGAGTGTCAGCTGAGCCATGCAAAACAAAAGATTGAATGTGTTTTGGGACTTTTATAAAAAGAATCATCCTCTATTTAAAAGCCTTCCTCTTTTATGGGGATCTAATTGACCTAGAGTCAGTTTTCTCATGGCATTGTAATACAGTGTAAAGAGAGATACACTAAATGATGGACACAACATATTTTGATAATACACCTGTCTGAATAATCTAAGAGGTTTTTTTTCAAAAAAGCATTTTATGTGCATCCCACACAATGCTACACTAAAAACATATCCCTCAAGAAAATTTGCAAATGCTTCGTATTTAATTTCTCTTAAAGATATGAATTGCATATATTACTTCTATGACAATCCTTTTAATAAAGGACTTTGTTGAACCAAGTATAAACAAAATTATTTTACCACATAGTCATTTTACTTATTTGGCAGAACTAGTGTTCTAAATGACACATATTGCTCAAGAAATAGTAGTTTAAATACTAAATACATTTTAATTAATACCTTCATTTTCTTTCTTTTTTTTTTTTTTTTTTGCGGTACGCGGGCCTCTCCCGTTGTGGAGCACAGGCTCCGCACGCGCAGGCTCAGCGGCCATGGCTCACGGGCCCAGCCGCTCCGCGGCACGTGGGATCTTCCCGGACCGGGGCACGAACCCGTGTCCCCTGCATCAGCAGGTGGGCTCTCAACCACTGCGCCACCAGGGAAGCCCAGTACCTTCATTTTCTTATTCCTAAAATTCTTTCTTTTGCCTCCAGAGACATAAATGACACCATCTAGGGAAATTTTCCATTAAGGTGTATGACACACACTTCATGTTCAATATGCCCCATGTTGGAGTCGTCACTTTTTCCTTGTGTCCCTCTTCATGTGTCCCCTGTCAGACTGAAAGGCATCACAGATCCCGAGGGTCATTCTAGACTCCTCTTTCTCTATCACTCGCCCGGAAGCAGTAGCTTTCAACCGTTGTCAATTCTACGTGCTAAAGATACCTGTTCTCTAGCCTCCTTCTTAGTCTTACTGTGAGAGTCTTGTTTGAGCCCTTGTTTATCGTCTTTGCTAATGTGATAGACCATGAATACTTTATTTGGGGAAACTCAGTTTCTCAAATTTCATTCTCCTACAAGTTGCCGAATATTTCTGCAGTTTCCTTGTGTATCATGTTCTATGAATCCCTTAGTCTTTTCTCACTTAGGACTATATTCAGTGCCATGAGCAAAGAATATACTTTCAGTCCTCCATGTGCCTCAATACTTTGCACGTGCCTCAATATTCTCCACCTCCCCACATCTTTATCTCCTGTCCATTCTTTGAGATTCATCTCAGATACCATTTCCCCTTGACCCCCTGCTTCATGTTCTAATACTCCAGTCAGCCCTCTTATATATCTTGCAGTTGCCTGTTTAGTCGTGTCATCCCATGGGAATGTGACCCTTGGAGCACCGTCGGTGCTATCAAAATGCCAGCATGTGGTAGGTAGTCAATACGTGTTTGTTCAATGAAGGAAAGACAGAATTTAGGGAAATGGCATGTAGAGTAAAAGTCATGCTTTGTGTTAATAGCATCGTAATTGTAGTTAGAAGTAGTATGAAACTTGGTTATTTAGTTCTATATTGGCTGCGAGTATTTTTAAAGCCCTCTTAAAAAGTCTTACATACTAATATATATATATCTTTGCATGTGTTCTTAAAGTACAGAAGTATTAGAAAGAAGATGAGCTTTTTTTACATGAAAATGTAAGAACTTTCTATTTTTAATTATTTCTTTAAATATTACCTCAATGAGGCCAGCCTAGACCACTCTGTTTACTGCCTGGCACCTCCCATAATGCAATGTTTTCTTAACCTGCTCTCTTTTTTCTTTGTCCAGAGCACTTACTACCTTGTAACATAATATTTCATTTACTAATTTACTATGTTTTAAAAAAATTATCTCTCTACCTCCCTAGATGCAAGGCACAGAGTAGACTCACAAATCCAGGTACTTGGCTTACGGCAGCATACTGTCATGAAATCTTTATACAACCAGTGAGTTAGTCCTGTATGGTTACTACAGATGCAGTACCTGAATAAGGTATACTGCAAAGTTGATTCAGAATGCTACGGTCTGGTCAGACTCATATCTGGTGAGCTGCAAATGTTTTTAACGACTTTCCTACCTCACCTTTTCCCAATATGCCTCATTTCAAAAGGTGAAAAGAAGACACATACACCACATATTTGGAAGAACTTTCTGCATGTAAAGCCTCATTATAAAATTGAGTCCATAAAGGATATTGTATCTTCTGTTATGGCTGAGGGATAAACGAATGAAACTAAGTTTCAAGGAAAAGAGACAATGGGTTTGGTGATCTGTTGAGAGGCAGCATAGCAGGGTTGTCAAGATGGCACCTGTACCACCTCTTAGTAGCTCGGTTTTGTCACCTATCAAAGAGGACCTCCCTCATGGGGCTGTTGTGAGGATTAGAAGAGTGGATACCTGTTAAGCTTTAGGAACAGTTCATGACGCTGCACTTGATGAAACTCAGTAAATGATAGTTTCGCTCACTACAGTTGGCAGATCTAGAAGGCCTATGGTACCAAGATAAACCTTTTGCTGAATAGACGGGATGAAAATGATTCCTTTCTAAGTGAAGCTTCACTTCTAAAAAGAGTTAAGCTGCTTAATGAAATGTGTTTTTATGTTAAATAGTAAGTGTGAGCCTTTACTGCAAGCTTGAAAGATTATGTCAGGTTATTTTATATAATGCAAAATGTAATGGGCCCTGACTAAAAGAAAATACGTGCATTGCTGTGTGCTTTTATTTGCTATGTCAACAGTGCTTCTATTTTTACTTATTTAATGAGCTTTTCTCTGTGATTGTGGCATATTAATATGAATGCATTCTTTACATATGAAAAGAAGCAAAGTATCTCTAAGATTTGGAAAAGATTTTCATTGGGAGAAGTTATAGCATGGATTTTCTTCAAGCGAGTATATTTGGAAAGCCTTAGAAAATGGCCTATAAATGATTACCAACAAGAATATGTTGACATGAGAAATGCTCACTGAAAATTATGGCTAAACGGCTTAATTCATGTTAGCAATGGGCTGAGATTTTTTTTCTTTCCTCACATTTAAATGAGTTCACATTTTTGTATTTATAGGCTTTATATCATCATGACTTTTTACTAAATGAAGCCCAGTAGCCAGAATTGTTAGAATGATTTATCTTAGTTCTTAAAAAACAAGCGTGTATTTCCTAATTAAAACACTCTGTCACCCTCAGGGAAATTGTAAATATACTTCTTGACAGATACAATGTTATTTAAGTTACACAGAAATAATTATATCATTTGTAGTTATAAAAATGATGTTATATTCTCTATTTAAAAAAATTATATAACATTTAAAGGAAAACTAAATATAGAGTCCATTTTAAAACTGACATTACTCTAAATTCAAGTAGTGCAGTGAAGACTGATTTTTTTTTTTCCTGCATGGGTGTTAGTTTTCTATTGCTTTGTAACAAGTTGTCACAAACTTGGTAGCTTAAAACAGTACCAGTTTATTAGCTCACAGTTTTGTAGCTCTGAAGTTTGGTATAGTGTGGTTTGGTTCTCAGAGCAGATCTTACAAGACTAAAATCAAGATATTGTTGGGGTGTGTTCCTTTGTGGGCGCTCTGCCGAAGAACCTGCTTCCAAGTTTATTCAGGTTGTTGGCAGAATTTAGTTCTTTGTGGTTGTAGGACTGAGGTCTCTGTTTCCTTGTTGGCTATCCACCGGAGCCACTGTTAGTTCTTGCAGGTTGGTGGCCTTCCTTGTCTTAGGGCTCCCCCACCTTCAAAGCCAGTAACGGAGAATTTCCCTCATGTGGAATCCATCTCACACTTTAAATTTCTGGCTTGAAGAAGGACCCAGGCTCTTCCAAAGGATCACCTGGTTGGATTGAGCCTGACTAGATATCATCTCTTTGGATTTACTCAAAAGTCAACTGATTAATAAACTAATCATTGAGAGATGTCCCATCATATTTACAGTCTCCACCTATACTAAAGGGGAGGGAATTAAATAAGGTGTGTATACCAGAGGGCAGAAATCTTAGGGGTGTGAGATCCATTTTATTTATTTATTATTATTCTTTTCTTTTTTTTTTTTAACATCTTTACTGGAGTATAATTGCTTTACAATGGTGTGTTAGTTTCTGCTTTATAACAAAGTGAATCAGCTATACATATACATATATCCCCACATCTCCTCCCTCTTGATCAATTTTAGAATTCTGCCTAGCAGAACAACTGAATTATTGAACTTAGTAGTAAAGGAGAACACACCTATTTAATTGATTTTGTCATAGGACATGCATACTTAATTGTACATGGGTACTTCATTGATGCCTGAATGTAAAGCAGAATTAATTTATTTCAGATCCCATTGGAAGGAGAGTGAGTTAGAGCAATACCAGAAGTGATCTTTATGGTGTCATCTCTCCTTTAAAGCCTTCCCCTCCAAAATAGTAATGAGTTGGAGTTCCATGGTGGTCCAATGGTTAAGACTGCACCCTTCCACAGCAGGGGGCACGGGTTCGATCCCTGCTCAGGGAACTAAGATCCTGCATTCTTCACGGTGCGGCCAAAAAAAAAAAAAAAGTATGTAATGCATTAGTCTCTCTATTTGGGATAGTAATGAGAGGTCTTTATGAATGTACAGTTTAATGCTTGACCTCATTGTTTAATCTTACCATTAATTTATTAAATGAACCAGGTTATATTGGAAATTAGAGTATAGGATTTCCTCTAGGGGAGGAGATGGACCACAGGGTTTAGCAACTAGCTGGCTGTTTGGAAGTGGAAGGTAAACATGACTCCATGGTTTTCATTCTGGAACACTGGGGCAGCGATTGTAAAATCAAGCAAAATTGAAGTTTGTGCATTTACTGGAATGTTGATTTCAGAGGGTAGTTAGATTACTCAGTTCCAGATCTCAGAGGATATTTCAGGGATAACCATCTTGTTTTGGATATCATCAGAATAGAAAAGATGTCAGAGCATGAAACTAGATTATAATATCAAAGAAGAGAACACAGAAACGCATAGAGGCTGGAGAGCTAGGAAAGGCCACAATCTGTGGGGAAGGAGGAAAGGACGCAAAACATAGCATATTGAGTGATTAGAGAGAAAGGAAAAAAGAGGGCATTTTGGAAATACAAGGGAAGAGAGATTTTTTTTTTTTAGGAAAACAAGTGATTAAGTACCAACAGTATGGTGATAAAATTGATCTCCTAATAGCTGTATTATAAATTGTTACAAATCTTTTTTTAAAAAGGCATATTCAGAGCCAAAGAGCATCTATATTCTTGGATCTAGTTAATATTCCTTAGGGTTTTACCAGACAAATGATTTAAGAGAAGAAAGGCCCTATGCTTATTGCATCATTTTCTTTAGTAGTAAAAACAAATAAAACCCCCAAACTATAAAGATCTACAGTTCCAGCAATAGAGATAGTTATATAAAGAAAACATGGCACATTATAATTTATACAGTCTAACACTTATTAAGCACCGACTTGGGTGTCAGGTTCCAAGAGCCAGATATACAAAACTACATAAGGATACATGATTGTTCTCATTCTACAGATGGGATACTGAGAACAGAAAAGTGACTAAGTTCCCGCTGCAAGGTAAGTTGGAGAATTAGAGTTTTAACTCAATCTGGCTCCAAATTGGGAAATCTGAATTCATCTGCAAGATTGCCTTTCAAAATTGATGGAATGTTATGAAACCATTGACATAATAACTGATTGTTATTTGGAGAAATCATATATTTATGAAATAATATTAATTAAAATATGGTTTTGCTCTTATAATAATTTATAAGGCTAGAAAGACCATTCTTAAGTGAAAATGGATGAATTAGAATGGTAGATTTATCTTCATTTTTTCTTGAAATTTTTTGTCTTTAATCTTTTAAAAGTAATTGGAAAGAGAGGCTGTCTATAGCATCATGCTACAAATTCATCGGCTAGAACAGTCATTCGAACTGATATATTTTATTCAGTATGAAGCCAGACAGCTAGAAAGAGCAAATACATCAATATCAAGACCACAGAAGATAAAGAGAAAAAGGAGCTATCTGTATGTTAGGGTTAAAGCTATTGAGAAGGTGTTGAAGGTCTATGGAAATGAGATTCACACATTGGCAAGGTACACTAAACAATAGAGCTTTCAAAAGAGGAGAGTAGTTTGTTAGGGAATGAACAGTGGTTGGAAGGTAGCAATGGAGAGCAGGAGATATATAACTCCCCTGACTCCATCACACTCCCATGCAGATATTTTTGAGAATCAGTCTAAGAAAAAAAAAATAATTTTGGAAAAGCTGGCAATTAAGAAGAAGAATGGAGGGAAACGTTATAGAATTAAAACAGGGTTTGCTTGGGGCATATTTAGAGTCCACTAGAATTGCAGACACCTGTTTAGTTAACCTGGTGAGGTACAAGGTTAAGGTCTGGGTATAGATGTGGGTACGTGAGTTTGAGAGTTGGGACAGGTACTTAGATCTGTGATTATTATTTACAGGCACAACGAAGTGAGGGGCCTGAAAGCAAGAGGTCCAGAGAGTACTAAGTCCAAACTTTCAAAGTAGTTATATTAGTTATAGCAGAGGCATTTCAAGTAGCCACAAACATTTCTAGGTCCAGTACATTTTGCAGACATAACCCTGGTTCAGGTAAGAATTAATGAAGGAGGTTGGTTAATAACAGTGGTCACGTATATTAATCAATTCTCCCCATGTAAAAAATTGAGGAGGGAGAATATGTTTTGCACAATAAAAACAACATAACTCCTTAAAATATTGAACATTTATCCCTTTCTGCCTTTAATGATTAAAGGACTAAGGATGAGTACAGTCTGTTTCAGAATTGTGTACTTGCTTAAGTATTTGAATTTGGGTAGTATTTTTAAAAGATAAAACTTGGGTGTAAAATTGTATTTAATTTTTTACAGCACATACAGTGGGAAATTGCACTTTTAAAATGATAGTTTTAGGTGAAACTTTCCATGTGAAGGTATTTCTGTTTCTCTGATAAATGTCTTATGAGATAGGTAGATAAGAAAGTAGAAAGATATATATACAGGTGGATGCTATAGGCTAGGATAAAAGTTGACATATGTGGTGTGAAAAATGACCAAATAAATATGGACTTAGGATCGAATATACAAAGAAGAGCAAAGGAAAAGAAAATTCATCACTTTCACTGCTAATAGTGACTTTTGCTTCTTCCTTTTTCAAGTCAAAGATTTTTTTAGAGATGAGTTTTTTTCTCTCACTCACATGTATACACACCTACATGCACACATGAACTATTTTACTTTATGTAAGTTATATTACTTGTAATTTGCCAAAAACACCTGAAAACTATTATAATTTGAAACTTAAGTTCTTTAATATATATAATTTATGTATAGTTTTGTTCATTTGTGAGTTGTATTGGTCTTCCAATGAATAAGTTTTCTAATGAATTCAACTGGGTATATCTATATATTTGAAAAATCCAAATCAAAACTAAAAGTTATTAATTTTAAAGGTGACTAAGCATTGACTTTTTAATAGATATTTTAGTTATGATTAATTTATAACTTAAGTCAATTAAATCTCAGTTAAGGCCTAAGTAAAGGAAACATTATTGTACTTTGTGTATTTAACAAATGACAGAAGGGTAGACTCGGGCAAAATGGATTCATGTTGGTCTTGATTGAATATTAAATTTTGTTCTTCACAACACGTAACTCCAGCAGGTGCTAAATGAAATTCACCCAGGCATGGCAGTGGTGACGTGAAACTGCTGACATCTAGCTGTGTTTTCTTCCTGTTATGTTGGTCACAGTATAAGTCATAGGTGCATAGGTGCGACACCAATGATAATACAGCTTCTTTAGTAATTCTGGCAAATGTCCACATCCACTTGCAATTAATAGATAGTAAATTTCTTTCTTTTAAGTATTGCTTATATTATTTCTTTTTTTCTTAAGTGGGATGGCTTTTGGTAAGAAATATATTTAATTGATTTCAGTATTGTAAAATACATATGAATGATCATAAAATAAGGTAGTGAATTTTCTTGAAAAAAGAAAGGTACTTCCAAAGAGAGTAAAGACTAAGAATTTGACCTGTAAAATAATCCTTGATAACTTTTATTTGTTATAGTTACTGGCTCATACAACTATAGCAGGTGGTATTCACTCAGGATGGGATCTAAATCCTGAAAGAAGGATTCTGGAACATTGACTTAGATTGAAAGAATAAAATCAGGCTACAGTTGATATTAGATTGTTATTTCTTCACTTATAGACAGAATTCCACAGTACTGCAGCACATGGCTGCATACATGTATATGATCTGTGAGTATGAGTAAAAAGAAAAAAACATCAAATTGATCACTTAAATCTATATATATATATTGACTACTCTTTTTGTCTTTTAAAATGCAGTGAGTCTGTGTTTGATGCATGTCTTCAAAGTATTTAGGTATATTTACTAACTTTTTGTTTAGTTCTTCAGGCATGAGAGTGTGCTAAAAATTCTCAGATAATTTTTAAGTGATTCTAAAAAGCTGGGTAAAGTGATAAATCACACTATTAATAAGCACAGATGTTTGATGTATTAGATCATCTTGGTTAAAATAAAGTTAAATATTTTTTCTTACTGTAGCGAATACTCAGAATTTTGAATGTGGTAAGGTACATCCCATAAAGGGATGTTAATACCTTTCTCATACTTATTTTGTTGAGTATGTCTAGGGATTTGTGTATGTTATTTGAGACAAACTTCTGGAAATGTTGACCTTGTTAAATTTGTTATATTAAAATTGAATAATAATGACAAAACATACCTATATTTTCCTTTTCTACTTGCATATTTTACTGTTTCATATAAAATGAAGTTGAAATTTTAAATGCTTTGGAAGATTTTAGAAAAAAAGGAATGACATAGCATCTGCCCTCACAAAACTCATAATTCAGTAAAATAGGAAAACCTATAAAATGGCTAATGAAAGTTAGACCATTGTAATTACTATAGTAGAAGTATGAAAAAAAGGGTCATAAAAATGTAGGAAAATGAGGGTTTTGATGAGCAAAAAAGTATTCTGGCACATATATAATATCAAAACTAATTCTTATTATTTCTTATCTTTTATGTTCATCAAACTCACACTAGCTTAAGACATTTACAGATAAATTGAAACTGAAAAATGTGGTTTCTTTTTCAGATTTCCTGTACTGTTACTGTATTTTCTTAGAATGTGTGTTTGAGTGAACAAGACTTTGAAATTATAAGGCTCTAAATGTGCCACTCAATGAAGTAAACAATAACCAACTTTAAAAAATAATCTTGGCTCAACAGGGAGATCAGCTCGGTGCTTTGTGACCACCTGGAGGGGTGGGATAGGGAGGGTGGAAGGGAGGGAGACGCAAGAGGGAAGAGATATGGGAACATATGTATATGTATAACTGATTCACTTTGTTATAAAGCAGAAACTAACACACCATTGTAAAGCAATTATACCCCAATAAAGATGTTAAAATATATAAAATTAAAAATAATAATAATAATCTTGGCTCAAAGGCCATAATCCCTTAGATGAGTCTCTGGCATCCATCAGTGCTAAAGTGCATTGATATTCTTGAGATTATAATTTTATTTTTACTAAGTATAGGCAAATATCCTTCTTTGGAGAAAATGAGGTTTCTCTTTGGGAAGGCCTATGAAGCATTAGCTTAATACAATAAACTGTTTTGTGACTTTATAATAAATAATGATGGTGAGGAAGGATTCCTTGCATTTGCTGTTGCTTAATATTGTGTGACTTAGTCTGTCTTGACTTTTGTATGACAGCATAATTAATATTATGTTGAAGTTTTAGGATTATCATTTTTTTTCTATGACAGTTTGATAAGCAAGAAAGAGCATAAAAATGAAGTATTTGTTATGGTTTGGCAGAGTTAGAAAGTGACTTGCATTTAATTGAGATTCTAATTTTGAAAAAAATTTCCAGGCTTTTCTATGTTAAGTACAGATGTATTAAGACAATTATCAGACTCTCATAATTGTTTGTCTCATAAACACTGGAATACCTAATGATTTGTGTATGAATAGCTTTTTTTTTTCCTTAAAAAAATAAGGGTGGCTATTAGAGGGAGTAGGTAGATGATCTTGGAAGGTTTTTCTGGTCAAAATTTTATATTGAGCTTCTTACTATTCTGAGCATTGTTCTAAGCACTTTACCCACTTATTGAGGTATTACTACCTCTATAAGTCTTAAGAAAAATCTGTAATAGCAGAAGTAAATTACTAATGTTTTACAATAGAAGTCCCCACCACACAGGGTTTTGTAATTACTTGTGAGGTATGTTAAAAATATGAGTTTCAAATGTAATCAGGCTGTATCTATTGGATCCTCATGATATGCCAGACATTGCATCACCTTCTAACTCTAGTGAGTAAAGTAGGCAAGCACCCTCTTGCTCTGGCAGTTCCAATCTATGAGAGAGAGGAATAAAAGTGAATAAATGAATACAACTAAAACAGGGTGGTTCCCTGAAGGCCTTTTTGAGGTTGGATCATTTTAGGTGAGACCGGTGAGGTGAGACGGGTCAAGGGAATGGGGTAGGGATGTGCAGGGCAATTCAAACAGAAGAGATGGCCTACGTAAAGGCTCTGAATGTTAGAAAATGCCGGATTGTGATGTTGAATAGAGAGAGCCAAAAAAAAGTGTCACGAGATGGCACTCTCCAGTTCATAGAGGACTAATACTTGTAAATAACTGTCATACACAAGTAAATTAATGCAAATTGAAGTTTACCCTAGAATTACGTCCTCATTCTAATGTTTTCTGATAGGCTGCTTTGGTGAGTCAAAATAGAAGTATGGTTATTAACTAGAGCAGCAGAAGGTACACTAAATTTGCTCCTTATTTCTAGTGAGCAAAGGATTATTTCTTTCCCTTTCATATTTGTGGTAGTTGCAAATTACTGTAATGCTTTATTTCACCACAAGTAGTTTCTAGAATGCCCATGAAAGTAAGAATGCAAATATCATTTGTTGCATGTGTCCAGGTGGAAATACATTGAGAAATTATTTTTTTGGCAGGATTGTGATTCTCAAAACTCTTATATCTTGGGCTCTTAAGACATCTCAATGCAAGTTAGATATTCCTTTACATTGCAATGCTTGCTTATGCTAAATCTGACATAGTCCTTGAAACCGATGAGTTTTAAAAACAATTTCAAATTAGGTAGTATTTCAGATACAAAGAGAAAAACATAATGAACACCCCATCCAATCTTGTCAAATCTTAATGTGTAACCTTATTTGCTTTAGGCAGATATCATATGAGTCCAGGCACAGCACCCTTGATACTCCTCTTTGATTCCATTACCATCCCCCACTTCTCAGAGAAAACTACCATCCTAAATTTGTTATATCTTTTTACCCTAAACAGGGTTTTATATTTTTATTATACATATATGTGATCATAAGCAATATAAAGTATTGTTTTGAACTTTAATTCATGAGGATACGTGTATCTTTGGTTCATTCATCTTAACTATTGTATAGATTGGCTTATTGTATGGATGTTTTCTGAATATACCATATAATGTATACGTTCTCTTCGTGATGAACATTTAGTTTGTTTCCAAGTTGAATTTACTCTTAACTTTTATCTTTGTCCACTGGTATATTTTCCTCTTCATTTTTTTCTCTCTTCTTTTGAAAAGGTATTTTTTTAATAACCTAACCTTATAGACAAACATAAAAATATCTTTTAAATATCTTTTTTCTTTTTGCGGTACGCGGGCCTCCCACTGTTTTGGCCTCTCCCATTGTGGAGCACAGGCTCCGGACGCACAGGCTCAGCGGCCATGGCTCACGGGCCCAGCCGCTCCGCGGCATGTGGGATCTTCCCGCACTGGGGCACGAACCCTCATCCCCTGCATTAGCAGGCGGACTCTCAACCACTGCGCCACCAGGGAAGCCCTAAATTTCATTTTCATTAATATGTATTGTATTAGTAAAATAGATTGGAACAGATTAAAGTTAGTATATCTTCTCAAAATTAATAATTCCTTTTATAACAATGGTTAAACAAAAAAGAACCATATGTTATAAACCTATAATGTTTAGAAAGATCCTGTTGGTATGTGTTTCTGAGGATAGCCAATCAATCTTCCTAATTATCACCTTTAAAATTTTTCAATATAATTATAATTTTCAGATTCCTTGGAAAGGTATATTTTAATAGACATTCAGTTTATAAATGCGATATAATTGTATTTATAAGACATTTGATATGTTTAAGAAAATAAAACATGCCTTTTTAGTATGCAAATTAATAAATGTCTGAGGTTTGTCGAAATAACAGATCTTTTCTTCTGTAAGAAATACCCCACTCATTACTTAGATTATAGAAGCCTGCTATACAGTGCACTATCGGAAGTAATTAATTATTCATCCTGCATGATTAGAAAAATCATAATGAACTATGTTGGGGTTGAATTTAGAAGACACATAACAATGTTTTGTTCTAACAAAACTTTCCCCTCTACTTCTTAAAGCTGTGAATTCAGTTCTTAGAACTGTTTCAGGTTGACTTGTTTGCTTGATTAAAATCACATTGTTCTTTTATTTCTGAGTCACAAAAACTGGTGACATTATCTTCTCAGAAAAAAAGTGGGTTTATTTGAGTTTAATCTTCTATCAGTGAAATACTTAGATGTCTGCTAAGAAATGTTAGACCTCAGGTTAGTTCTGGGAAGGATGATACCTAAATAAACAAACTTGAAATTTTTTGGAGCGTGAGGTAGGATTGCCTCGTGATTGGCAAAGTTAAGTTTAGAAGATTTATTCTTAGAAGCAACAGATTTCAGCCATTGCCGCATTGAAATGTCACAGGTTCTTGTGCCAAAAGTAAAATGTATCATTCAAATTTTCCTTCACTTCCACATGTACTAGTTAAGTACCATCCATCAACAGTGTGCCAATTAGTGGCCTTTGTCTGTATTGATAATTATGTTTTCAATTTAAAGGTATATTTGTATACAATTGTATTCTGTCTTGTGATTCAGAGTTCCAAAGGAAATTTAAGTACAGTATTTAACATTACATAACACTCATGAACAATTCGTCATTTTATGTGGGGAGTAACTAACATCATAGAATTTCTTAATGACAAAAGTAATCATCAAGGAAATAAACCATTAAGTTGAGGAAAGATTTGTCAGTGGATGTAATTTAAACTAAACCAAACCTGTCAAACCAAAGAGAGCTGAAAAATATGAAATTTTTTAAAATTATGAAAGCAAAATTAATATTTTAGCTAGAGATAAAAAAATTCCTGAGTTTTATAAGTAACAAATCTGTATAGTTTTCAATAAGAAATGCATTCATTGTATATTGATTATGTGCTTACTTTATGACAATTGCTTTACGAGGCATAATTTAAATTATTATGATATAAGGTGAGTATTGCTATTTCAGTTGTAGAATGTCAGAGATTTTTAATTAACTTGCTTTATATCATAAAATGGCAGAAGTAGAATTCAAACCCAGATCTTTCCAATTCCAAAGTCTCTATCTTTATGATTTCCTTAATTGAGTGCTCTGTGTATTTGTAGGGTGGGGCAGAGGGGCAGGAGAAAGTTATATAAAATATCGGAAACTGACTATTCAAATAAAATGCAGTATTTGATTCTTGAGCCAAATCCCACAAGTAATTTGTGTTGAGTAGGTGGATGGATGGGGTTTGGAATATTAATAAATTTTTGCAGTTACGATTTTTTTCAATCATGTAGGTAAATGTATGCCTCTTATTTGTTCAAGGTCATAAAATATGTAAATAATTCCATTGTCAAGTCTGATCCTAAGAGCATTTTAGAATCTACAGCCGTATATAGCTAATAGCTGGATTACCCAAAGACACAGCAGGTAATATCTGCTAAATAGATTTATTTATTTATTTACTACATTTATTTATTGTTATTATATATTTTTTTGCTTTAGTTCATGCTGAAATTGGTTGAGTTTTAGCACACCTAAAACATTTTCTTTTACTGTCTTACTCACATTTCACAGTTCAAAGAATTAAGAATGACAAGTGTCATTTGTGGTTTTAATGGCCAGGTGATTCTGGTTGTTTTGTTCACATTCTAATGTACTTTAATTCCTAAGGTTATACATCAGTCCTGTGTGAATTTAATGTGTAGATTTTAGTTAGACTATCTCATGTAAAAGTCAAGACATCACTAATAGATACTTACATAATGTTATATAAAACTACCCTTTATTCCTTGAGTGCTAAGCAAAGTAGAATGTGGCTTTGGTATATTTTAAATGAAAAACATTTTAAAAGAAAATTCATTCTTGAGAGCAAATTATTGAACATTATGACTCCCCAAATGTGGGACTAATGTATATATGTCATTTTAAATGGGAGCGTAAATTTATAATCTTATAATAAGAAAAAATACTGCTGAGGGTCTTGTGTGGTAACAGAATATACCATGAGGTTAATGCCAGCGATGAGACAGATGACTTCTAGGCTCCTTTTCAGAAGTGACATCTGAACCAAGCACAGATACCAGCTTTTCTCCCTCTCAGCCTTCATAGTGCTGTGTGCTGCGTCAATGACTTGATTACATTTTCAAGATTGACTCTCTGGTATTTACTGCAGAAACATAGCTAATTCTGTAACATGCACTCTTGAGAAGCTCTCAGTCCTTCCTTAAGTACATACACACATTTAATCTCTGAGGTACCCTCACACCTCGCGTATTCCCTCCATTGCAGAATTCTGCTCGTCTTGGACAGAGATGTCATTCAGCTCAGAAACAGAAGAACAGTGATCGTTCTTAATAAAAACGTGAATTTTTTGGTCCAGATGGGAACTTTGCTTATCACTGATTTTAGAAAAGAGTCTGATGCTTTCCATGGAACCTTTCTATTTTCTTAGCAATGGTCAGGAGGCCGTTAATTCCCTCAAACACTGACAGTTACATAAAAGGGAAAAGCACATCTTCCTCCTGTTTTTCTACTTTTGTGGCCACACAACCAAGCAAAAATCACCATACTCTATGAAAGATAGCTTATTACTTAAAATAAATGGTAATAGAATGTTAAATATGAAACTTAATTGTATGTGTGCCTTTCTTGTGGAGTAGAAGAGAGGAGGGTTTCTCAAGTAACTTCTGGATCTAGCGTTAAAGTCTAAATATAGCTTCATCATTGTCTCGCCAGGTGTCTATAACCACACCTGACTGGCATTTTTGTCTTCTAAATTCTGCTTCAGTGACATTCTTACATCCTGCCATACAGTAGCCTTTCCCATACCAGAATATAAACTCTGTAGGGAGAAGAGCCTTGATATTTTTCCCTTTTTTCTTTTTTTAATCCTAGGAAGAACAGGAGTAGACTTCTTATTTTAAAGAATAGACACTCTATTCATGTTGTTGAAATAAACCAAAGTGAAACCTGTGTGTGTCACCAAGGGTTCGAAAATAAGCATAGGGCTTTGTTAAGCCACAGCTATAGTGTCCTTGACACCATGATGTCAATTTGTATGAACACAACCCCACCAGTCTCATCCCTCACCTTCAGAGTTCAGTTGCATTGAACTTCAGGGACCTGCTTTGGATGCCCAGCATTGTAAACACTGGTCAACATCCTTCAGCCTCCTTGCCACAGGAGATATAAGTGTGTAATGTATAGGATAGTCAAATAGAAAAAAAAGGGAAGAGATGGAGAGGTTGATTAAAACAAAAACTGAGGTTTTCTCTCTTTTGTGGCAAGAGAGTTTTTAAACTAACGTAATTGTGTTCATTTTAGTTGTACAGTCAAAGAAGAAAGAATGTCTCAGAAAGATCTAGACATTCTTTTAAAAAACTTCCAGCTATTTAGTATTAATTATCATCACTGCAGAGTTAAGTCAGTTGTCCACTGTTGCACAGTGCAACCTCAACACAATTGTATTGAGTAATCTTGACGTAAATCATAATATTGAGAAACGGAACTTAGATCAACTCGTCCAACATTTAATCTTTCCTTCTGTTATTGTGCTCCTTCCTTCTTCAGAGTGGAAATCTGAAGAGTATAGATGGTTGTAAATGAAGAAGGCCCTACTTTTATCTCAAGATTATCTTGATTGAGCTCAAACTGTGATACCTATTTAATGATCTGCCTGGGTTCCTTTGATTAGTTGTACTGATCCCATATGGCCCTCCTCTCTAGACATCCAAGTGAGAAAGGACATCCTTCTCTGGTTCTCTTTGAATCCTATAGAACACTGGAAACTTTTTCTCGTGGTTATGGTAAAGCTTCTGTGTAATTAATCTTGCCTTCTATCCTTGTAGCAGGATTTGCTCTGGGAAATGATGAGCTGAAGCTCAAAGCTAGAGTTACAAAGGCATGGGGTTTAGTTCCTCAACTAAAGGATAATTCAGTTGGTGTAAAGGTTATGTTATATATGAGAAATTCATATATTCTAAATATCATGTATTTACATATATAAATAAAACCATAAATTAAATAAACAATATTATTTAATATAGTAAGTGTAGTAGATTTTAGTTTAGAGTGTGTAGCTTGAAAAAGATAGTATGCTTTCTAATAAACTGCCCTAAAATGGCTTTAGCACGTTGACAGTAGTAGTTTCTCTACCAGTTTATGGATTTAGTGTCAATAGTAGAAGAAGGAGGAATGGTTGGAAGTGCTTTATGGAGAGTATATAACTTTTTAGACCTATGTTTAAATCAATATATGTCTAAAATGTATGTAATCCTAGCAGATTTGCAAGTACATTATACATAAAGAGAGTAACCACCATTGTACTCTGGTTCTGTGAGTTCAGCGTTTTTAGATTCCATATATAGTTATCACATTGTACACCTTAAATATACACAATATTTATTTATAAGTTCTACCTCAGTAAGGCTAGAAAAATTAATAAATATTAATAAAAAGAAAGTAAACAAATTTCTTTTGACTGTAAGTCGCAACATATTGTTTGCTGCTTCTTCTACGTTGTTTCTTTATCCAATTATTTTTTTCCTTTCATAATCCTTGTTTGGAGCCTTCCTGCCTCCAGCCGGCTTTCTTGACACTCCCCTTGCCTTTAATACCTTGTTGGCTCTGGTCACCTCTACTGTCCCTCCTACCCTTCCCTCATCATGCTGCCCCCAGAGCAAAGCATTGCTAGTAAACATTCAGTGGCTTTCCTTTGTAGAAGAGAGTTGAAATTTCTTAGCGTGATATGTTAAATCTATTAAATTTGTATTTAATTTCTATGCTTAGCATTTTTGTAAGCTATTCAACTGATCTAATTTGTCATTCCAACCTTCCAGATGTACTTCCTGGCCTTCAAATGTGTCTTGTGCTTAACCATCCCAAGGCCTTTGTTCACACTCTTCTTGATGTCACAAATCCCTTCTTTACTATGTAAATTCTATTTATCCTTCAAGACCCAACTTGAATACCTCTTCTTCTGTGCAGTGATTGCTGACTAGCGCAGCTCATCATTGCCTTTTCCTGTGCTGATCTCCTATAATCCATGTCACCCAAGAGACATAGCATATCAAGTCAGCAACAAAGGAAGGTGACGTGTTTACTGAAACATGAGAGAATGTTTCCTCCTGAATATAAAAGAAAACTTGGTCAGGGAAGGTTACTTTCTTAGTAAGAGAATGCAGAAAGATGATCACAGAGAAGAATGCAGGACATGCAGATGCTTTTATGGACATATGCTAAGGCAAACAGTAGGAGCAATTGTTTGGGACTGTTATTTATTTCTTTTATATATGCCATCCAAAATTCTAATATTCAAAGATGTTCTACTGATACATAAAGTTTAGGATTCACTGTTATGACCTACGGTTGTCACTTTTGCTAGACTATAAACTTGGAAGGCGAGAATTCAGCTTTCCCTTGATGTCTGACGCAAGGCTTTATGTGTAGCACATGCTTAATTAATTTCTATTTTAGTAATTTGATTACTAACAACGCACTAATTTATACGGTTGGTTGTATGTGGTGCTTCTTAAAGAGTGTACCTTCTACGTTCACTCTGTAGTATTTATCGAAAAGGATGGTATTTCTTCCCCAAATTAGAAATCTGTTTGTAAAGAACTTATTTCCAGGGGTGGATATTAATGATCTTTTTTTGTGATTATCTTAATTATTGAATTAGTAAACACCCGGAGAAGCTTTGATCCTCTAAACAATTTAGGTCATGGCATGTCCATAACCCCCCTGAAATTAGACTGATGTTTTTGACATCCATATGTGGTGTATGGAGAGACACTTCCCTTAGCTGAATAAACCTAACCTGTCTGGCTTGTATTTACTTATACAAATACCTTCATTCGTTTCTTTAATAACAATGTGGAGTTATGAGGCAATCTAGAAGAGCTCTTATTAATATTTATTTCATCTTTTTCATATTATGATTTTATCAGCAAACAATATTAATCTAAGTGTCATTTATTATAAATACTGAGAGTGGGGGAAAATATGTTCATCAAGCATTGAATAGTCAGAGTCTTGGAGAATTTTTTATTTGTTAAACAAAGAAGAATCTCTTCCGTATCTTGTAGAGCATAGCGTGGATAGTGAAGATGTTCAACTTTTCCTGTTATGGCAGACCAGTTGTCAAAAGATGATCATGCTTGTGGAGTTTTGTTAATTGAAGTTTAAGCATATTTTTTTTACAAGGACAAATTGCTCTGTTCCACAATTTTCTAAAGCAGTTTAAGGGGGTTGCAATGTAGAAATGTGAAATGTATTATTTAGACCCCAGTCCATTTAGCCATGTGTATTCTAGGTCACAGTTTATAAAACATGGTGGTGGAAAACCAGAGGGGTGAGCACTTTAATCCATGAAAAAGAATATTATATATAGCAAAACTAACCAGACCTGTGAATTTACCTTTGTAAGTTTATTTACTTTTATTTACCTTGCTGCTTTACTTTTATTCCTTTAAAATAGTGACAGTGTAAGTCAAATTAGAGGATACTGACGTGCTGAATTTCATTGCCGATCTTGCCCTCTTTTTCCATCATAGGAGATGTGCAGTCATAGCCGACACACATAGCATGTATACCTTGTGCACTGTTCTCTAAGCTCGTCACATGTATTAGATCTTTTAACTCTTACACAACCCTTTGAGGTACATGGTATCATTACTCCCATTTTAAAGATGAGAAAACTGAGTTAAAGTATTAATAACTAACTTGTACAGGTCATTCAACTAGTAATTTTCAGAGCCAGGGTTTAACTCCAACCACTCTCCTATACTAACTCAAACAGTGACTAAATTTCTGCAGTGCAGAATGTGAACCTGGGGTTGAGAATGTTTGTTTTACATTAGTTGTATTAGTTTAATCATCAGCAAAAAAAAATGGAGATGCCAGTCATATCAGCAAGCACTCCAGAGAGATAGTATGTGTGAGGGTCATGTTAGTTCCTATATAGGAAAGCACTCTAAAACTTGTGAAGTGCGAATCATAGTCTTTTCATGTATTAAGAATGTAGAAAGTCTGAGAGGATAGAGTTAGGAAGTTTAAGATACATTCAATACCATTAATTTTTTTTTAAACAAATATATCTGGGATGGAAGTGATATAGAGCTCCTGGCATTTAATGACAGGGTGCGCATTGTTTATGGAGAGTAGATTTATTGGGGGATTTTATAACCAGAATCTGATACAGAAGAATCTACATTCTTTTCGAATGGCAAGGAAACATATTCTAAGATATACCATATCATGGGTCATCAAACAAACCTCAGCAAATCTAGAGGAATTAAATATATAAAGTATGTTCTCAAACCACGTGGAAACAAACTAGCAATTAGTAACAAAAAGATATAAGAAAAATCTCCAACACTTTGAGATGAACAGTGCACATCTAAATAATGCATGTGTCAAAGTGGAAGCCTCAAAGAAAATAAAAAAAAATACATGGTACTGAATGAATATGAAAATATATCAACATTTGTGGAGCTCACCTGAGAAGGGCATTTATAGCACTGAATGCATACATTAAAAAAAAAAAAGTCCAAGTGGGTCTCAGATCAGATTAATACTCTAAGCTCACACCTCAAGAACCTAGAAAAATAGAGCAAAATAAACCCAAAACAAGAATAAGGAAAGAAAGAAAAAAGAACGGAAATCAATGAAATTGAAGATAGAAAAAATAGAGAAAATGAAACCAAGACCTGTTTCTTTGAAAAGTTCATCAAAATTGACAAACTTTTAGCAAGACTGACAAAGAAAAGAGAAAAGACACAAACTGTTGATATAAGTAATGAAACAGGGGATATCAGTACAAATCCTGCAGACATCAAAAAAGATAATAAGGGAATGATACAAACAACTTCATACACATAAACTCGACAACACTGACAGAATAGATTAATTCCTTGAAGAACACAAACTAGCATAACTCATTTGGTGTAAAAGAACTTGAATAGCTGTGTAACTGTTAAGGAAAATGAATTTTGTAATTTTGAAATTTCCAAAACAGGAAATCTCCAAGTCCAGATGGGTTCTCTGGAGAACTTGAAGAAGAATTAACACCAATTCTACACAGTCTTCTCCAGAAAATAGAAAAGGAGGGAATGCTTGGCAGTTCATTTTGTGAAGTTAGTATACCCTGATACCAAAACAGTACGAAGACAGTAGAAGAAAATAAAATTACAGACCAGTATACCTCATTAATATAGACACTAAAATGCTTAACAAATACATTAGCAAAAAGAATTCAGCAATATATAAAAAGAAATTATACCATCTGTAAAACATTTGACAGTTTCTTAATAAACTAAACATGTAAAAAAAAAAAACTAAACATGTAACTACTATATAACCCAACAGTTGCACTCTTGGGCCCTTAGTACCAAAAAAAATGAAGACATATTCATACAAATATCTGTACACAAATGTTTATAGCATCATTTTTTCATAATAGCTCAAAACTGGAAACAACCCAGATGTTCTTCAGTGGGTAAATGGCTAAACAAACCATGGTACATTCATAGCATGGAATACTCAGAAAACACCACCAGCAAAAACCCGAAACGTGATACACACAACAACCTGAATGCACCTCCAGAGAATTATGTGGAAAAAAAAATCCCCAAAGGTTGCATATTGTATGATTCCATTCATATAACATTCTTGAAATGTCAGGTTACATAAATGGAGAACAGATCCATATTTGATTGGATTTGAGCATCCAGAACATTAGCCTGAGAACGTGACCTGGGCTCACTTTGAATGCTGTCAGTAAATTTGGGAATTAACTTTTTGGATTGGTCCTAGGCTAAGTGGTAAAGTAGATAAATTCTATATTTGATGCTGCCCCACCTCCCTTTTTCTGGGCTTTTCCTTGTCCTCTTTCCTATTGTCTGTTTTTTTCCCAACCCCATGAGTCTTGGATCTCAAGTGGTTGCCAGCTCCAAGCCATATGTGAATTAGGGATAATGGCTTATGGTGTTTTATCTTCCTGTGTGTTCAGGTTTAGTTGACAATCTCTCAAGACTGAAAAGCTTTCAGGATTTTAATGGCAGATAATGAAGAGGACATTTTGTTCAGGACGCCCCTGTGGTGACTCAAATCATGTTATAGATGAGATGCAGCTGCCGACTCTGGGGCATCCACAGTTATTCCTGACTTAGTGCTTTCCACATATTGCATCAGAGTTTTCTAAGTGAAAAATTTTTTAATGAATACACTGCTTTTTTCCCCCACCCAAAGGTAATATTCAATAGTCATATTAAACTCAGGTGGGGAACAGGCACATTTTTAACAAACAAGTAAGAAATAAAAGAAATTTGAAAGTGACAACTTCCATATTACTTCCTTACTGTTACAATTCAGGTGGTAACTCCTGAGTGATTTTTGATTATAGCATGTAGAAAATTCTGTCAATTAAGTACATTTTTTGCAGTTGTTTTCTTCACTGAACCAAAAGCATTTGTTTTAATATGACACATGATTACAATCTTCCCAGTAAAATGTTTTTAAAGGATTTGGTAGTACAATTGAATGGCCTTATTTCTTATATCATTGAAACACACATTTTTCTTTCAAGCTCTGGCCTTGTTTTTCAAAATGCAAAATCCATTGAATATTTGTTACAAGCAAATCCAAAATCTGAATCAGTAAGTGAGGGAAAAAAGAGGAGAAATTTTGGAGCAATTCCTTCCCAAGTCTGTTTAGCAGAAAACTCATACAGAGTGGCAGCTGATTAGAGGTTTTAGCTCTTGCAATCACTTGAGTCCTTACTTGTGAGATTACACCATTCTTACTCAGTAATTCTCCTAAGCCCTCATAAAAGTGGCACAGTACTAGGGAAAAAAGTCCATTTTCTTCAATTGGCTAAAGAGAATGATTCTATTTTCCATTGCTATTTTTGTCTCATCATTCCTTTGATACTTTGAAATGAGTGTTGTTTTCTAGTCATTCAGTTGGCAAGTTATTTTCTAGCTTTCAGACATGATTTGACATTAGAAAGATGAACATTTTCTTTTTTAAATATGTTTATCATTATTTAGTGGTGAGTACTACATGTATATATGCATATACTTGAAGTCTTTTCAGAAGCAAGGTTCTATATATTTTTTTAAAAGTCTGTTTTCTAGGAAACTAAAATGAGTTAATTGAATCAGCATATTTCATTGCTCATCAAAACATCATTTAGGCGACTTACATTATATAAAGATTGTTTCTCTAATTGGAACAAAAAAGTACTGTGTACATAAATTTCTCTCTCAGAAACTAAAATCTGTCTGCAATCCCACTCCTGTGAAAGATGGGTGACAATGATAGGAGGGTATAATATTTTGAATTTAGCACAGGCTTAATACAACTTTTATTTATTTACTTGGAAAAAAGGATATTTCCCTTAAAGTATAACTAAAAATTTCAAGTTTATCAGAAAATATGTAAATTTTTAACGTAGCTTTCAGAATGTTTTAGTCTTACAAACAAAAATAATAGGGCTTCCCTGGTGGCGCAGTGGTTGAGAGTCAGCCTGCGGATGCAGGGGACACGGGTTCGTGCCCCGGTCCGGGAAGATCCCGCATGCCGCGGAGCGGCTGGGCCTGTGAGCTATGGCCGCTGAGCCTGCGCGTCCGGAGCCTGTGCTCCGCAATGGGAGAGGCCACAACAGTGAGAGGCCCGCGTACTGCTAAAAAAAAAAAAAAAAAAAAAGTTAATTTGTAGGTTCTCTTGGTTCCTCCGGAAATACATGTCTTTCCTTTGTACCCATCACAGGGCCTTGTGTGTTATTAAATTATGAGATTTTAGATCTGGGAAAGGACCTTAATGAAAAGCAAGTTCCTTTAATATTGAGGAAGCTGAGATTAACAGATTTTAAGCAGTATGCCTGGTTCACACAGATTATGTAGAACTCCTGATTTGAAGCTGATGACATTTTGTGTGAATGCAGAATGTTTATTGTTGGTGGAAAACTTTTTGGAATGCTGTCATGCTAGTACCTTCCTAATTGATGCTGTGTTTGAGGGGAATTAAACTTCTGTTGTTTTGGAGGGACAAATGTCACCTTTTATTTACTTTTTTACTTCCTGGATTTCTAGCTCTACATATTTTAAAATCTTTATGTCTTTAGCACACATCAACCAATAAATCACATTAGTTTGCATAGCTAGTATCTATGGTTTTATGAGTGAAGGTTAAACTTGTTGACTTCTACTTTCTTTGTTAATTTGGGAAAGTTAGTTGCATGTTCTACATGAGCACAAACTACAGAATATTCATGAACTGAAAGAACTACCGAATTTAGAGTGAAGTCTCCGTACTCTGTAATCCTGACAAAGCGAGGATAGGTGATTTGGAAGCCTAGGGGGCCTTGGGGCAAGATGAGTGATGTGCTGTGGGACCATGGCACACCAGGGTCTGCCTCAGTGACCTCAGGTCATTAGTACCGAAGCTTCCTGTCCTGCCTGTCTGTTCCTGCCAGTGGTGATTGCACTGGCTGCTGTAGTGAACAATGTCGAATCCTTTCAAGTAAGTGGACGGATGGATGTTTTAAATACTGAGCAGAGAGTTTGACAATTACTAGGTGTCATGGTCAGCAAAATTGTATGGCAGAAAATGAGGGTGAAGCATTATCTATAATAGTGTGTGGTTTGAGTCCTGAGCCAAGGGGGCATTTCCAGAGAGGTGACAGCCGAAATGGGTTTAATGAGTTAATAGATATTTCTCCCAGAAAAGGGAAGGACCACCATTTCACTCAGCTGAAAAAAAGTACAAACTGATGGGGCATGAGAGCGCACGATATGTTCTAGAATATGCAGGTATTTTAGGAAGACGGGAGAAATGTTGTCGAGGTGTGGAAGTGGAGAGAGAAAGCTGGTGAGTTAGAAAAAGTAGCCTCAAAAATGGCAGAGCGGAAATCGGACAGTCCTGAAGGCTTTAGCACCTGTAAATCTCTCCACTCTGAGTGTGTAATCCAAAATAAATGTAATATTATCCTTTCGATAAAACATAAAACTTACCTATATACTGAAATGATGGTAGGTTCTTGCCAGATTTTGGTTGTAGACTGTTAGACAATTTACTCAAAGCTGAACTTGACTCATTTTCTCACACATGCTTGGTCTTCTGGTATGTCATACAGTTCTATTGAAGGGACTTATAAACCATAATAAGGATTTTGATTTTATCCTGAAGAAATTGGCGTGATATTGAAGGATTTTTCAGTAGTGGTTTTTGATCAGTTTTGCTTTTTCAATAGCTTGTCTTGTCAGCATTGTGGAGAGTAGCCAGGAGGAGATTGAGATAAGGTAGGGAGAGACCTTTTGAGGGAGGCAACAGACTTCCTCTGTGGTAAGTAAGGACATCTCCACCCAGGCAGGGTCCACCCAGGCAGGGTCAGTGGTGATGGAAAAGAGGAAAAAGGACCTGAGAGGTATTCATGAGGCCGGAAGTGCAGAATGTCCTGGCCAATGGAAGCTGAGGGTAAGAGAGAGAGAGGAGTCACGACCAGGTCTGTATTCAGTGTGGGAGAAAAATGATGAATCAGTGGCGGGGGGAAGGGCAGTGAGTGCTTGTGGAATATGCTGGTGGAATTAATCCACCGGTGCTTGAATATACTCCTCTGCTGACATAAATCTGGAAACATGGACAGTTGAAACAATGGAGTGAACAAGGTATGGTGTTAAAAGCGAAGAGGATCTTTTCTCCCAGCTCTTTATTGGGGCTTCAGGGACTTTTTTTTTTTTTTTTTTTTTTGCGGTACGTGGGCCTCTCACTGTTGTGGCCTCTCCCGTTGCGGAGCACAGGCTCCGGACGCGCAGGCTCAGCTGCGATGGCTCATGGGCCCAGCCTCTCCGCGGCACGTGAGATCTTCCCGGAGCGGGGCACGAACCCGTGTACCCTGCATCGGCAGGCGGACTCTCAACCACTGCGCCACCAGGGAAGTCCTCCCATTAAGTTTTGAAAGCTCTTGTTTTTTTGTTTTTTATTTATACTTTTTATTTTATTTTTTTTACATCTTTATTGGAGTATAATTGCTTTACAATGGTGTGTTAAGTTTCTGCTTTATAACATAGTGAATCAGTTATACATATACATATGTTCCCGTATCTCTTCCCTCTTGCGTCTCCCTCCCTCCCACCCTCCCTATCGCACCCCTCTAGACAGTCACAAAGCACCGGAAAGCTCTTGTCTTTTTCGTCTTACCTGTTCTACCTCAAACATTTCCCCCTGTTGGATCTCATGAGCTTCTGTTTTTCAGATAAATCTTTTTATCAGATGTTGGCTTCATATGAAAAACAGTAATCCATTTGTGGGACAGAGTGATCCAGGTACAATTTGATTCCATGAACTGGAATCTACTCAAATCAGAACAAAAAGGAAGAACTTCTCCCGGTGCTAGCAAATAAGTGTTTTTCATCTGATTGAAACTTTATCTAGACTTGGTTGTCTTTTTTGGTTTAAAAAAAAAAAAAATGCATCTCTTCCTTGTGCATTTTTTTCCAGGAGAGTGCTAATGAGTATTTCTTCTTTTAAAAATTATATTGAAGTATAGTTGATTTACAATGTTGTGTTGAATTTCTGCTGTATAGCAAAGTGACTCAGTTATGTATACATATTTTATATTTATTCTTCATATTCCTTTTCATTATAGTTTATCACAGGATATTGAATATAGTTCCCTGTGCTCTACAGTAGGGCCTTGTTGTTTATCCATTCTCTATATCATAGTTTGCATCTGCTAACCCCAAACTCCTGATCCTTCCCCCGCACCACCCGCCCTCCCCATCCTTATGCATTTTTATTTGTAGTTAGAGTTATTAGTTGTTTTTGTTTTTATAACTTGGCATTGAGTCTGGAACCAGCCTCCACACTTGCATTTTTTTGATGGTGAAACCACTCACAAAGCCAAACAACAGTAACAATGGCCAGGAATCGGGCATGAGTCCAGGGAAAGAGATGGCTGATTTGAAGAGGAAGAGTTAGGGAACACTCACAAATTCATACTGGCCCCTTTGAAATTGAATCCTCTTATTAATGACTGAGAGACAGCCTTTGCCCCTTCTTCCAGTGACCTCTTTCTCACACAAGGTGGACAAGAGAAATGATATCAATAGAGTAGCAGAGCTGGGGAGAAGTGGCAACCATTATTAAAAGGCAGCAGGACCCTATAATGTAAATGTTAATGCTACTTCTTTGTTATATTCTGTCTATGAGATTCTATAAAATGGCCTCCTATGTGCAGAATATAATCAATCATATTTTAGTCCAAAAGGAGGAATATTAGACATTTTTGAAACCATGTAGCCTTATGACACACACATGCATGCACACATGTCAATGTACTTTTAATTTTAAAATTGTTATACTTTTAAATTGTTTAAAGCAGGGTATCATGTTCTAGATATAGAAACAGTGCATAAAGGTATCTTGAGAGAAACTACTCTTTTCTAGTCTACACTATATTTTATCTAGACTAGATACAGATTGGAGAGCTGATTATTAAATAGCTCTTTAACCATAAGAAATTCACGTTCCCCAGTTGTTATTCATTGATGAACAGAGGATTAGAAATATAAGAGGGTTTTGTTTTTTATTTACTTTTTTGTTCATTTGGTTTTGTTTTATTTTTTGACCGGAGGAATGCAAATATTTTACATAAAGATTCTAAAAAGTAAATTTCTCCACCATTCACCTTTTGAAGGATTATTCCTTGGATAAGCCAACTGCATGGCAGGGATAAATCAGAAGGATACAAGGATCTGTAGATATTTCAGTATGAACTTGTATAGGAGACTTATGAAAATTTTTATAGAAGTCTGAGAAAAGCTAGTTTAGAAGTGGTCTGGAGAGTCACACTGAAGTAATGCAATCTTAGTGGTATCTTATACTAGATATTAATTTAAAAAATTCAGGTCCTATAAACATTTTAATGTTTATAGCAAAACTATGGTTATGATACATTCAAAATTATATCTGAGAGTTAAAAAGAGTTTTCTATTCAAAAAATTTCAACCAACTTTTCCTGTTTTTCACTTCTCTTATCTCCCTATAAACTATACAAGATGTGTCCAAAAAATCCCTTGGATATATTACATGTGTTTATTTACAGGACATAAATTAGGCTTTTTTGTGTTAACATTTATAATTATTAAAATTTCCTAATTCAATCAAAAGTTTATATATGCATATACACATACATACATATGTATTAGAACGCTTTCCCAATACTCTCTTTTGATATACCAGATTTTAACTTGGTGTTACAGAGAGGAAATCATGGTGACTTACTATTTTGACATGCAGGGTTTAAAAATGCATTAAAGTCTGATGATTATTTCAAAGTAATAAACTGCTTGGATTCTATCAGTCCTTAATATCATTTAATTTACTCTTGACAGAAACAGCATTTGTCATGTTTTATCATCCATGGATTTTGCTATTTGTTATATTTTCTACAGTCATTTTATATTAAAAAATGTGTGGAATGTAGTTTAGAGCTCAGGCTTCTTTGGGTGGAACAAAAGATCAGCTCAACTAGGTGGGACCTGTTAGAATTGAAGGGAGACCTGGTATCATCGAGGCTCAGAAATGGAACCAACAGCATCGGAGCCTGACTGGCTCCTCTCCCAAATCCATCAAGTTAGTACCTGACAGAGAGCAAAAAGTGTAGCCATTGAAACTCTGGCTTTTGCGGAGCGGCTGGGCGCGTGAGCCATGGCCTCTGAGCCTGCGCGTCCGAAGCCTGTGCTCTGCAACGGGAGAGGCTTCTAAAAAAACTCTGGCTTTTTTTTTTCAGAAAAGCTCTTGATACTACCTCACACTCACACTTGATGATATCTTTCAACCTTTACTTGTCTTTTCAAAGTATTTTTTAGTTTTAATGGAAAAATGAATGGTATATTGATTTGTTTGGTAATCTCTTTTCCAAAGAAGTATATTTTGTTAAATACCTGTAATTTTGGTAAGGGTCTCTAATGGGCTCAAAATATCAACTTGGTGACATGATCACCGAGCCATTTCAGATGCAACCTCTTCAACTGTTCATTGGATTGATTCTATCTACTAGGGAGCACTTAGATTTTTCTCTTTCATTTCTTTAGGAAATATTCTGTGATCACCTTATTAAAGTAACTCACTAGATATTTGGTTATAGTTAAAGCTATAAGATATGAAAGTATTATTCTTTCATTAGTTGCACATGTCCTCTGTCTTTTTCCTGTGAATACGCAAATGGCAGATGTCAAATTGGGAGGAAGTGTGTGTTTCAGACAGTTCTTAGATTGATCAAGTACATTTTTTTACCCCAAATAGGTGCTGATTTTTGTTTGTGACGCATCACCTTTTGTTAGTTGCTTTAAGATTTTCAAATACCTAGTGACAGTTCATCTAATTTCCCCACATTGGCCTATACCGTTAAGCACTTAAATAAAAAAAAAAATTGATAACTCGTTGCTCCATCAAGTTTCCCCATGAAAAGGTCTCTTTTAGAATTTTTAAATTGCTTATGTGGCTCAGGTCGATGGTCACTGTTGTGTTCTTTGACCATCATTCTACATCTTGGAAATGTCCACCCAGCTTATCTAGGCATCTTATGTGGGCCTACTTGCATGTAATTGGGCCTAATTCTTACAAGATTTCTACAGAGGTAATTTCATCTCATTAAAGTTAGTTCAATAGTAATGCATCTGAATGGTATCTATTCAGTCACTTCTTGGTTAACAAAACTTCTTTCCACATGATTCTAGGATGTACTAAATTTTGCGTATATAGAGGGTCAGTTTTACCTATGAAATTCTCTAAGAATGTTGACAACTCTAGGTGTTAAGATACCTATTAGAGATTTTCTCTCTGTCTCTGTCTCTTCCCCACCTGCCCCTGTGAATGAACTCTAAAATAAAAAGTAATGACCGAATTGTATGTATTCGTAGAAATATTACACGGATATAATAGAATTATTTTACAAATGAATTATTTTGAAATTCCATCTAGTTTTCTTGCAGTTATAAAGAGATAACCTAGACATATTGAAGAAACATAGGTCATTTATCCAGAATTATAATGTGTTTCGTTTGTATTTAATAATATTCTGAATTTAACTTTCTACATCCAATGCCTCCAGGATTGTATGGAGGTTTAATAGTGGAAGGTTTAGAAACATATCTAAAAGGGATTTGTTTTAATTACTAATAAAATTCTTTTTATCTGTCATCCCCACATATAGTTTGGTTTCATGATCATAATTTCAATAAATCATTTTTATTATTGAATTATTTTTAAAAGACTATAATTTTAAAAATAAAACTCGATTTCAGCTCTCGAAGTTATAATATCACAGTAGCTGTAGTTGCATTTCAATATTACAATGTACTTCTTGGGTATTTTAGAATTAATATGTTTCACTAAATTTTTACAGCAAAGTAACAAGATAAATACAGGGTAGCTACTTTGCATTAAAAATGTTCTTCCTTGGTAGTTGAATGGGGGAAAAGCTAAATGCAAGGCATAAAGTGTATTTCTCCTCCAATGTGGGCTTGTGTTTGGTTTATATTGTGATTTCTTTTTGTTTGCATTTCTGTCTCCTCTGTACAAGGCAGTGAATTCTCAAATGCAGAGAATAGTAATTACTATTTACCTAACGTCTAGCATAATATCTGGCACGTGTGTGGGAAAATATTTGCTTCATATCATTTTGTGATGACTTTTAGTTTAACTATAATTTTAATATAAATGTAATTTAAATCATTTTACAAGATATTCAAAAGTTTTGGGCTGATCGATACCATCTTTAATTCTAAAATATTGCCCCATATGCCATGGGGCTTAGAGGTTAGAATGGTATTATCCCTGCATCCCAGTCATATTTCCAGTCTGTTGCTGGATGGTGGGGACTCTGTAAGCAGGGAAACTAAGTTGGAACCTTAGTATTTGTCTAGGGGAGTAGCAATAAAACTCAGAAATAGTATGATGGAAATAGAAAGATACTAGACTGAAGGGAGATGGAGATGAAAAACTCACATGTATTTTGCAAGTGATTTGATGTTGAAGATGAAGGGGAGGTTAAGACAAGAATTACGGATTTCCAAGTCTGGGTAGTGGAGAATGATGGGGTCCTTATCCGGGAAAACAGGGAATGGCTCTGTATGCAGACCTTTCTCATTAGTTTAAATGAATTTGAATTTGAAGCAACAGCAAGTGGGAAAATGTACAGAAAGGGTGAAATACCAGAAAATTTGCACCTTAGGAGGTGTGTAGGATTTGAATATCAGATTTGAGAGTTATAAAATGTTGTAGCTGAACAAGAACTGGCACAAAGCTTAATTTGGTAGCTGAAGAAAATGAGTCCCGGGAGAATGAAGTCATATGGCCAAGGTCCCAGAGATGCTGTCAAAGTGAAGACTGTAATCCTCATCTCTTTTCTCAATACCTTCTTCCCCATTTTCTTACCTGTAAATTGAAAATATATGTAGGAACAAATGTAACATTTTTGGTGAGGAGTACAGTAAAAAGAGAGTCCAGAGGGCTATTTTAGATGTGAAAAAGAGAAAAAGGAACACTGGAAATGTTGGATAATATTATTTTAAAAATCAAGAAGAAAGGGACTTTTGATCCTAACTTTTTAGGCTCTGGCAGTTTCGTGAAACTTTTATTTTAAGTAGTCAAGCTTAGGTTGTGAAATATTTGTTCTTCATAAAGTGTTGAAGTGCTTTCCGTAATTGAAATTCTCTCATGGATTTGAATTTTCTCATAAGTTTTTCATACTAAGCCCTTTTGATAGAAACCATAACAACAAAACCACAGCATAACCTTTATAGTGGACTTATACAAATCTAGAGAGCCATGATAAATCGTTGATTGTTTTCTTTTTGAGAAAGATTCTCTTCAACGTGCATATTAAGCTGTTATTTTAATCCACAAAAATTGACAAAATTAAAGAATTTGAATAAAATAATTTGTTTCAACCACAAATGGATAATTCTCCATGTAAGAAGTGTACAGTATTTAATAGGTCTCCTCTTACCTTCCAGGTGGGTCTTAAGCAACCAATTGCATGATTGTATTCTAAATCCAGGTATATGTAATTATTGTGAATATCCTTTTAAAGTGTTTTCTTTACTCGTTCCTTTTCCAATAACAAGACCAAACAACCATTATAGCCTTCATGTATTTCTTTGGAAATTAAGTGGAGAAAATCTATATAGCTCTAACTTCTGTTGTTTCTCACTCTCACCCGTGGAAAGCAATAAGAGATTCCTGATGTATTAATTAATGATGGGTAGCACTTGATTGCTATTCAGTTAGAAAGCTCTTTTGTCCCATATAACGCTCTGAAGAAAGAAAGAGGGGAATGAGAGAGAGAAAGAGTAATTGATTGAGATTAAAATAATTATTTCAGTCTGGGAAATGTGCCATTTGTTTTATTACTGGAAAAGTGATCCACTTAGAAACAGTTGCCAAGTCTTCCTTTCCTGAAGCTGATATATGGTTTCAGGTACAAGAAATACACGTTTTTTAAATGTCCAGAAGACCACTAGATTTAACTGTCCTTACATGGAAAGAAAATAATAGTAAGCACAAAAAGATGTAACTATTGTCACATTTGAGAAATATTTTAAAGTGATTTAAGAACTTTCATGTAGAATCCAATTCAAACGTAGATATTAACAATAGTGATACTTGCCTTTGTACAACTGAATAATCGAGATGGGTAGGATGATGACAAATATTATTGGAGTTTAATAGAGAAGCTGGGGTTGAGTAATTCATAAGTAAAGAGGCAAGAAGCTGTGCTCCATGATGAAATGGCTGAGTCAGGGACAACTCCTGAGTACCCATTTTCTGGTCTGATTTTATCACCATTCCCTTGGATCAGTTTCTGTCACTATTCAGGTGTGTATTATTTCTGCATAATAACTGACCGTTAAACGTACAACTTACAACAACAAATATTTATTTATTTCACATAGTTTCTGAGGATCAGGAATGTAGGAATGAGGTAGTTCTTGTCCAAGATCTCTAATGAGATGCATTCAAGCTATTGGCCTTGGCTGTAGTCTGAAAGTTAACTGGGGCTTGAAGTTCCAGGCTCACTTGTGTTACTGCCATCAGGAGACTTTAGTTCCTCACCATGCAGGATCCTCCTTAGGGCTGTTCCCAATATGGCTTTCCCTAAAAAGAGTGATCAAAGAGAGAGCAACAGAAAGAACACCCAAGATGGAAGCCACGCTGTTTTCATAACCTAATCTTAGAAGTGACTTCCCATTACTTCTGCTGTGTCTTGTTTTTAGAAGTGAATCACTAAATCCAGCCCACACTCAAGGGGATGGGAATTAAGCTTCACCTCTTGGGCTGCGGAGCAGGGTATATCAACAAATTGGTAGACATACTTTAAAACCACCACAGGGCTTGCAGATATACTTCTCCATTTGCTCTCCTTTGGGTATCTTTTTAGTTCAATGGTTGTTTCATATCTTCAGTCTACAGACTGATATATATATATATATATATATATATATATATATATATATATATAAGAGTCTTTAGAGTACTTGGTGAGTAGCTAAGGATATAAGGCGTGGTGATAGTGATGATGATGACCGTGCATATTTATATATTCATTAAAGCTTACTATGTCACAGTCACTGAACTAGGCACTTAAGAACTAAGCATTTTGTTAATTTGCCCAACAATCCTATAAAATAGATACTAGTATTCCTGTTTTAGATAAAGGAACTAAAGAACAAAAGTTAAGTAACTTAAGTTGAATAAATTATAAGTGGCAGTTTTAGAATCCAAACTCACGTTATGTGATTCAAAAAGATATATATATAGGTAAATATATGTATATAACCTGATTTTACAAAGTTGATACTGATTTTAAACTTGTAATTCTTAAATGATACATATTTCATTAAAAAAAAAAGTGATTTTCTTCACTTTCCCTTTAACTATGATCCCACTATGATAGTTTGAGGTAGTGCAGTCTCTCTTTAATATCTTTCCTTTCTTGTTTATTTGTTATCTACAACTCTTGGATGTCAGGCCATTTTCTTCATCTCAAAGGGCCTAGTGTTAGGAAGAAATCCTTATTTTGATTGAATGTGGATAGTATCTGAAAATTTGGCTAAATTTCAGTTTTTCTTGTTTGTTTTTTTATTTGTTTATTTTTGGCTGCGTTGGGTCTTTGTTTCTGCGTGTGGGCTTTCTCTAGCTGCGGCAAGCAGGGCCTACTCTTGGATTGTGGTGCATGGACTTCTCATTGCGGTGACTTCTCTTGTTGCAGAGCATGGGCTCTAGGTGCGTGGGCTTCAGTAGTTGTGGCTCGTGGGCTCTAGAGTGCAGGCTTAGCAGTTGTGGCGCACGGGCTTAGTTGCTCTACTGCATGTGGGATCTTCCTGGACCAGGGTTCGAACCCGTGACCCCTGCATTGGCAGGTGGATTCTTAACCACTGTGCCACCAGGGAAGTCCCTAAATTTCAGTTTTAATTGAAAAATCTGGAGTTATAAATTATCCAACACTGCTGCAAAGAGAATTCTCAGTAACTTTTATATAAACCTCTCTTTAAAATATCATGTCTTATCATATTACCTGTTTAAAAACAAAAAAAAACTTAGCAAAAGTAAAGAAAAAGTAATTTCATTAAAACATAGAGGGGAAATTTTCCTTGGTTTCAGATACGCACACAAAGTCTGTAAGGTGTACCCCAGAAGGGTTCCTTATAAATCTTGCATATTGGTTCCTTTGACCTTTCTTCGCACATGAGGGATTCGTTGTATGCATTTTTAATCTAAATGTGATAGACCAACTTCCTACTGAATTGTGTCAGAGCAGAAGGACACGTACAAAGATGGTGCATCTTACTTAGAGAAGAAAACTCAACATAACAAAATCAAACATGTCAAACAAGGAAAGGTATGGATCTTCAGTAACCAACACAAAGCAAGCTGGTGGCTGAACAGTGGGGTGCTGTGGAAGCCAGGCCTCTTGACAGGACAGTGCTCAGCTGACATGGAGAGGGCCCCTGCTGAGGGCATTCACTCTGGCTTCAGCCAGGGGACTCATTGAAAACCCTCTTGGTACTCTGCTCTTTCTCTATATTTCAGTAACTTGTTCAAAAGGCGTGCCTGTGGACACACAGAAGAAAATGAAAACAAAACAAAAGAAACTCCTGCTGAGAAGGAAAAAAAATTAACTCCCTGCTTTGAAATTTATTTTGAGGAATATCTCAAGCAACCAACTGACTTGATATAAATTGATAAACACTTGAGGCAGTTTCTAAAACTGAATAAAGTGTGAGAAGCCAAGAGAAAGAAGCCCCAGGAAAGCCAGTCAGTATGTGTTCACAAGTAATCTCGTTAATCCTTATATCAACTGAATGAAGTAGGTAATAGCATTGTTATTTTACAGATTAGAAAACTGAGTCACAGGATACTCGTTTTTTCTCGTACGTGAAGAGCAGTGATCCAACCCCAATTTCATAGCTAAGGTCCTGATTATTTCCATTTTCCCTTCTGCTTCATCAGCATGCCTCAGAGCTGAGTTTAGTGTGGCATTTTGACAGAACACATGTTGTATAATTGAAAATGTAGAGAGGTACATTTGGTTATTTATCAGTCATAATCCAAGTTCAACAAGTTCAACAGATGTTTCAATCATATAAATATACTAGAAACCTAACATTTTAAAGATACAGGTGTTGATATGCTAAAAAAAAGAAGAGTATGAAAATAATCCTTAATTTAACTACTTTGGAAATAAAAATAAATTAAAATGGAATGTGAAAATACAGATGGACAAAGGCCTAGTCTTTGGTACTGAGACTTCTTTGTCTTCAATTTGTTCTTTAGACCTATGTGCGTACATACGTGTACATATGAGTAGTATAATGGTTTCTTCAATGAGCAAGTATTTAAAATTCAGTTATGAGTTGGAGAAACAAAATGACCTTAAAAATGGAGAAAAGTGTATGCTAGACATAGCAGATAAAAGATAGGTGTGAGGGCTAGAATGTAATACCATCAATATAATAAGTACCATCAATATAAAAAAATCACAAAATTTGACAAATCAGACAAATCAGACTAGCGTTAACAAATCAGACTAGTGACTCTGGAAGGGTTTTAGAAGTTTCGACAATCTATTCTTTGATATATAGAGCTAGAAGTCATTGGGTTAGCAACAACTTTTCATAGAAGAGAAGCTGTAAGAAGTAAAACGTTGTATTTGCTCACAAGAACTGAAACTCATGAAGGAACCAGAGATCATCAGAAGAAAATACAAGAGCGAAAGCAACATTCTCTCGATTAGTTCTGTCCCAGAAACCTGAGTACAGCAGGCAGGATACATTTAAGGTAATAGAACCTCCATTGTAGTCTGCTGAACATAAGATGGCAGAAGGGACACAAGGAGATTATTAAATTCACCCTTTTTCACCATTGTTAGGGACAACTTCCCGTGACCAAATTGCATCATAACTTTGACCTGTTTTCAATAAAATTCATGTATAATTACTAGTGTTCTGATTTTCACGTATTTGTTCATTTATCTGGGGCACAGGGAAAACAAATGAAAGCTTTCCTAGTTTTATTTTTCTCTCTGTTGTATAATAGCAATAATTACAATTGTTATTTACTTCTAGCTAAATTTATCTCTGTCTTCATTTTATCTTCATATTATCTAAAAATAACATACTTGCATAATAAAACTTAGTTGAATATAAAATGATATTTCATGGGACAGGAGAGAAGTTTAGTTCTCTTTTTGGACTTCAGTGTTCAGTTGAAGTCTGGGGAATAGTCACCATTTATGCTCATTTTTAGTTGCATTTCAGAAAAATCTTAAGAACCCTTGAACCAAATGGAAGCAGACTTCTTCAACAGCAAAAGAATTTGTGGATTAATAACCTTTTTTGTTCTCTTTTGAGTAAAATAAAGTTTAAAAGAACTCCACGAATTCTATGTTGAAAATTCTTAGAATATTGGGGTTTTTTGGTAAGCTTTTATTCTGCTAATTACTTAGGAAAAAAGCCACAGGAATATAGCACGAGAATAACTATAGCAAGAGAATTAGGTAAAAAAGAATTTATAGAAATTCAGTGGAATGCAAAGAGAACGTGTAGGGAGATGATTGTGGCTATAGGAAGCCTTTCGGCCAGGAAGGAGAGAGCAGTCAGCAAGTCTTGAAGCCCTTGATTAAGTGTCTGCGTCTGGAAACTGGAAGACCAAATGGGTCAAAATGGTTGGTTTCCACTTAATTTCTTTCTTGGAGCCAAGCATTTGTAAAGATGATTGGCCAGAGGTAATTTGTGCAAAATGATTCCAGTGAACGAAATGAAATGCCAGAGATGCTGGAAAGGGTAAGGCAGTCATATTCTGTGTGCCGAAAGGATCCATCTCCCACCTTCAGAGGTTTCTTCACTTCAGCGGAAAAATAAAAAGTGAATTTAAAAAGAAGGACTACTTAGAATTAATCATTTTGATTCTTTTTAACATCTCTCTGAGGACACATGAATGTCCATGGCATTCAAGGAAAGACAAATTAACTTATGCTTTTCTTACTGCTCTTACTGAGAGCGTCTTACTCTCCTAAGAGCATCTCTCTCCTTTCAGGGACACATTGACTGCCAGTTTGCTCCCGTTGCCTCCTTTTTGTCCCCATCCTGTGGAATCCAGGCAGATTTTTCTGTTTAAAGGAGAACTCTGATCAGTGAACAATGACAAGGTATCCTTTGGTGAACATCTGTGATTTTCCAGGCCCGATACTAGGTGTTTTACAAACACTCTCTTCTTTAATCATAACAGCAACTCTGCATGGCAGTGTGCTATGTTCATTATGAGCTGGTACTCAAAACCATGCTGAGGTTTTTCCTGGTGACAGAGTGGTTAAGAATCGCCTGTCAACGCAAGGGACACGGGTTTAATCCCTTGTCCGAGAAGATCCCACATGACATGGAGCAACTAAGCCCGTGCACCACAACTACTGAGCCTGCTCTCTAGAGCCCATGAGCCACAGCTACTGAGCCCGCATGCCACAGCTACTGAAGCCCACGCGCCTAGAGCCTGGGCTGTGCAGCAAGAGAAGCCCCCGCAATGAGAGGCCCGTGCGCTGTAACGAAGACTAGGCCCTGCTGGCCTCAACTAGAGAAAGCCTGCGTGCAACAATGAAGACCCAACGCAGGCCCCAAAATTAATTAATTAGTTAATTAATTTAATTTAATAATAATTTTTTAAAAACATGCTGAAATTCAAAGAGAATCCAAAATCCATAGCCTGTCATTCAGGGTTCTCCCTCCTTTGTTCCATCTATTGTTTTATTAATTTCCACCATTTCATTTCCTATTATATTTTTGTCAGATTAGTCTATTTCCTCCTCCTAGAGTATGTAACTTGTGCTTCCCTAATCGTATTTCTTCTTTCTGTTCCCATGATATGGCATATCGTCACTCAAAATATCGCACTTTGACTAAGCCTTCCCTGAGTCTCTCTTACGGTACATGCCAGTGTCTCTCTTGCTGTGGTTATTGTAAATATACAACAAATTACAAATTTGACTAGGAATTGCTTCATAGCAAGGACACTCTTTCAGGGAACATGTGTATTCACCTGTTTGTACCTTCCATTCTCATTGTAGGAGCATGCCCATGGAAACTTCTTACTAAGTTTGTATTGAATGAGGGCCCGCTATCTGCAAAGCACTTCCTAATGTAAGGTATTATTCTATATGCTGTGAAGGCAAGAGAGAGTATAAGGCAAAATCTGTATCCCTAAATAATTTATGTTCTCTCAATAAGTCAGATGTCATAAAGCACAGTCAAATAAGTTGAATATCCCCAGTAAAAAAAAAAAGACATAAGTGCAAAAATGAGATAGATGTTCAAGAAATTCAAAGGAGGGGATAAGACAATACCCTGGTTGGTCTGGACTACTTCAAGGAAGAGGCTGAACTTGAGATCAGCTTGAAAGATAAATCCCATTTGAACAGGTGGGGAAAGATGACGTGCCAAATGACAGGAAAAGTCAATGGTGGGAGTGATCCATTTGAATACAGATGGGATGAAGAAGAGCAGATTTGAGTTCTAGGTTGAAGCATTCAGACTTAGCTTCACAGATACTGGGCATAGGTCCAGGCTGTTAATTTACAAAGGAAGGCAACACAGTAGTGATTATAAGAAGTAGCTTTGGGGTCAGATACCTACCTTAGGAAACTTCCTTGGTATTTATTGAGTCTTTCTCTGCAAAATGGAGATAAAGAGGGTTCAACTAGGTTGTTTACGTTTACAAAATGCATATAGAGTCGTTAGAAGAAAATCTGAGGAATGGCACTCCAGTATGCAGAAAACATTAGCTTCTACTAGGCATTTGGGCATGTCAATCGAACAGTTGTATATGTGACAGTTTGGAAAGAGTAGTCATTTTAGGCAGGGAATCTAGCTCAGTGTTAGAAAGCTAGCGCAATCTTGACAACAGGGGAATGAAAATTAAGGGATTTGTATGGTGAGTATTACAGTAAAACTGTCAACAGGGTTGCTTATGTTGAACAGGGGTGATGTGATATGTCAAGGAGAATGCGAAGTTTTGAGCTTGAACAACAGAAAACAGGATAGTAGCACTGGTTGAAACCAAGAGAAATGGAAGCTGGATTTAAGACGTTTGATGCCATGTAGTGCGGTGTTAAATTTGAGGTAGCCTCACACACACAAGTCTGTCAATGAATGTCTGCTGTTGATGGGC
Organism: Leucopleurus acutus; assembly: GCF_964270905.1. Classification (NCBI taxonomy): domain Eukaryota; kingdom Metazoa; phylum Chordata; class Mammalia; order Artiodactyla; family Delphinidae; genus Leucopleurus; species Leucopleurus acutus. The sequence continues at coordinate 29,139,255 of NC_139144.1, read as the reverse complement.
AGGACTAGTGGGGTGTTCCACCCTCCCCCAGCTTTTGGCAAAGCTGTTTTTCCTTTTATTTAAATAAGGATTACTTATCACACACAGTTGTTATTTATACCCAATTTAGAGATCCTATCATGAAAGAAAATGAAAGAAAGGTAAATAAACTGATTTTTTTTCACTTCAACCCAGGATGTTTGTTCAGTTTCAGTTGACTATTCTCTGTCCCTTTAATGTGGGTTTAGATGCAATTTGCCTTTTATCCAGAGGAGACACTGAGTGTTATATTTCACAATATTTTTATTTCGCCCATGACATAGCATATTGGTGAAGATAAATAATATTTTTTTAGCAGGAGCAGTAGTTCTCCATAATTCTATATTGGCCCCAGTTCTGTGAGAACTTTGGAATCAGATCCAATTGCAGATACAATTGTTTGTGTTTTGTAAGAGTTTCATTAACGCAGACTTTTAATAGGGCTTGTGGTAAACTACAGGGAACCAGATCTGTATTTGGCATATCCAAAGACATACTTCTTGAAGCCTGGTGTACATTTCTTTGCTAACCATAAACTTTATGCCGTTTGGCTCTTCGTCACCAAATGTCATATAGATTCTGATAACCTGAGTAAGGTCATAAGAAAGTCCTTTGCCTTCTCTTCACTGCCAAATTAAAAATCCCGGACGTTTAAAATATATGACCTTGATGCCAGTATAGCCTCAGGTTCTCAGGAGTAGGATTGGATTAAGTCATTTTGTATGTATTCCAAGTACCCTAAGACCCAGATTCAACCCAAATGATTAGAGAGTGAAGCCTGAGTTGACTCAGGATTATTCTTAGCTTTAAAGCTAATGGCTTATGACTGTGTCTAGTTGACGGGGCATGTGGGGTAATATCATTCACAGCTTAACTGCAGAGGCAGAAAGGATCTTATCTTCAGCAAGAAAATAAATGTACCTAGGGAAAAAATAAACAACTGGAAGCTGCATGTATGGTTAGCATGTGTAGTTAGAATACCAATTCACCTGTGGTAGGAAGAATTTTAAGATGGTCCCTAAAATCTCCACCACCTGGTGCACATGCCTTGTATAATCTTGTCCCCTTGAGTACAAGCTGGACCTGTGAAGATGGATTAGCACTCCCTTGATTGTGTTACGCTGTAGGGCAAAAGGTATTTTGCAGATGTAATTAGTTTCTTAATCAATTGACTCTGAGTTAATCAAAATAGAGATTATCCTGACCTAATAAGGTAAACCTTTAAAGACAAGAAACGGGAACAGATACTGTTCACAAGTTGGCCTTAAAAAGGCAAACTCCTGTGTTTTGGAGAGGGCCATATGGCAGAGAACATGGCTAGAGGCCACTAGTAGCTGAGCACCTCAGTCCTATAACCACAAGGAACTGAATCCTGCCAGCAACCTGAGTGAGCTTGAAAGAGGTCTCCAAGCTCTACATGAGAACAGAGTCTAGCCAATACCTAGATTTCAACTTTTGAGGATTCTGAGCAGAGGACCCAGTGATGTCATTTCCTTTATTTCTGACCAACAGAGACTGAGATGATACATTCATATTGTTTTAAGCCACTAAATTTCTGGTAACTTTTTATACATCAACAGAAATTAATATGCCCCTCATATACTCATTCTCATTTTATTCTATAATTTATATTCTCATTTAATCCCCAATTAATAAAGCAGAAAAAGCTTTACAGAAATAAATTAAAATGTTCCAAAGTTGAATTTTAGACATATTCTGGTATAATAAGCTGTGGACCAGCAGTCTGTGGTTGACAGCAATAGCAGAAGGCAGATTATCAGGATGTACAGTGTCGTCCATAAAAAAAAATATATTTATCATGATAGCATCATTTTGGAGCTGGAGTCAACAACCTTGACTAAAGGGGCAAATAAGTATTGGTTCAGTCCACTCTTCTTTGTTTTTTTTTTTTTTTTTAACATCTTTTTTGGAGTATAATTGCTTTACAATGGTGTGTTAGTTGCTTTATAACAAAGTGAATCAGTTATACATATACATATATCCCCATATCTCTTCCCTCTTGCGTCTCCCTCCCTTCCATCCTCCCTACCGCACCCCTCTAGGTGGTCACAAAGCACCGAGCTGATCTCCCTGTGCTATGCGGCTGCTTCCCACTAGCTATCTGTTTTACGTTTGGTAGTGTATATATGTCCATGACACTCTCTCACTTTCTGCCAGCTTACCCTTCCCCCTCCCCATATCCTCAAGTCCATTCTCTAGTAGGTCTGTGTCTTTATTCCCATCTTGCCCCTAGGTTCTTCATGACCATTTTTTTGTTTTGTTTTTTAGATTCCATATATATGTGTCAGCATACGGTATTTGTTTTTCTCTTTCTGACTGACTTCACTCTGGCTGACAGACTCTAGGTCCATCCACCTCACTACAAATAACTCAATTTCATTTCTTTTTATGGCTGAGTAATATTCCACTGTATATATGTGCCACATCTTCTTTATCCATTCATCTGTTGATGGACACTTAGGCAGTCCACTCTTCTTGAACCTGTCCACAGCTACCCTGTACCCACCGTCCTGCCATAGGTGACTTTTGTGCACCTAGGAAAAACAGTTACCTGAGTAAAATTGGAAGAATAGTGTGACTCTGTGCACCTCATGCTCCAGAGGTGTCCTCTAAGAAAGTTGGACTTAAGAGGATTGAGTTGCCTGCTGATATCATAAAAGAGAGAATGTTGTGATGGAGGGTAGAATGGTGATGTCATCACACTGAGGGAAGGGCTGAGCAGTGGCTGGAAGCAGAGGTGCAGTGCTGTGAGCAGCAGTCTGGGGCAAGTTTGCAGCCCTTATCGATAGAAGCTGTAGCAGAGAGCAAGCAGTAATGAGCAGCCGGTCAGCTGGCATTTCTGGCAGAGCAACTGGCAGTTACTTGGAGCACAGTCACAAACAGCAGCCTCAGCACCGGCCAGAGCTCAGCAGGGGCAGCATCCTGATTTTATCCCTGGGAGCATGTGGGGCACTTCTTCATGCATAGGCCATGGGTTGTGTGTCGGGGTTGAGGGAAGGGGAGGGGCATGGCTTAAAAGGGGACTGAAGTCCAACCATTTCACCAATGAAGCCTATCGAACTATCAAGTTTGAGTTTGGATTTTTAAGGTGGCATTTGTTTACCTGCTGTCTTTGCAGTCTAGAGGCACTGGGTTGTACTAGCTAAAAAATAATTTTACCAGGGCGGTTTATTCAGGTGTTTTTTATTTCCATGCAGCTCTCTTCTTGCTGTAGTGCAGATGATTTAAGCCATAGTGCAGATGGTTTAAGCCACAGAAAATGAATATTAATTGCAAGTTTCTAGAAACCATAGAAATCTGTAGATCACTTTTGCTTCTTTTCAGATTCCAAAGGGCAAGAGAATAACGCTACTATCATCTTCTTAACCTCCCGTCACATACTACTTTATACTCAGCACATTTCTAAAGGACTTAAATATTCCTTTATTCATTGTATCTTGTTACATGGCTTTCTGTATCTCTTAGCATTCTGCTGCCATTTCTACTTTCCATTTAGTGGGGGAAACTTGATTGCTGTTTCCTACCCTGCTTCTCTTTGACCTCTTGTCAAGATTTCCATCTTGATATTCCTTTCAGATGGCATAGCTCTTCACTTCCTAAGCACTGATATGAATGAATCGCGTGATTCGGTGCTTATCTCAGATCCATCTCTTTTGGGAAATTGCTTACCGTTGTAACATGCATTAAAGGTTGGCTAGATATTTTTCTGTCACGACTGTATTTTAAGCCTACTCTCATTTTTTTTTAATTAAAAAAAAATTGATAGTTACTTTTGTTTATGCTAGCATGAAAGTTTCTCATGGTTTTGTGATCTATACATTTCTCCCTTTTAAAGCTGGGATTCCGTACCGATCAATGTATGTTACCCAAACCATTCCTTTATTAGTTGATCCTTTCTTATTTTAAAATTATACTTATGTCCTGTACTATGTATTTATATACTACTGTAGATGTGTATAGATATACATCTATCCACATATATACATACAGACATATTTTCATAATTTTAAAGAAGATGCAGCTTATAAAACTATTGGTAGTTGTGCTTATAACAAAATAAAAGTACTTTTTAGTTCTTTCTAATCTGAGCTCATTTATAGTTTATATCCTTTTAGAAACAGAGAAGAGGCTGCTATTTCTTAAGGTAGGAATGGTAATTTTGCTTATGTGAACATTGTCACTGTTCATGTTTAATAATCCTTCTTTTATAAATGCTAACATTTCATTATTTCCATCCTATAATATCCGGGTAAGTCCCTGGCTGCCTCCATGGATGTGACATTGCAGAGTTGTTAAGAGGGCAGGCCCTGGAGTCAGAAGGGCCAGGTTCAAATTTTGACTCCATCCCTCGCTGATGATATGAATTGGGGTATATAACATAACTCCCCCCATCTCTCAGTTTCTTTACTTGTACGTAGGAAATGATAATAGAGTACTAGTGAGGATTAAATGAATTAATTCATGTAATGTCCTTAGAACAGCACCTGATACATATTTATTGTTTGATAAATCTTAGCATATATATGTAATTGATCCATACTCATATATTTTATGAATTTCACCCTTGCCCTGGAGAATGTTAACTACAAAGCAAATAATAGAGTTTTCGTTTTGTCTGTAGTTTAATGCTAGGCTGATGTCAGACTGTCTATAAGGGAAGTGTCTCAGATTCTTTTATGGCTTTTGTATCCCAGAAGGATTTAGTACTTTTTGATACATTGTCAGAGCTAAGTACCATGACAGTGGTTCAGAATATACTGCACTTTGAGTTTGAGCTGCAGAGATTGCTGTTTCCAGACTGTTTTGATTTCAAACAACTCAGTGTGAGAATGTTCTTCCAAATAATGAACTCAGGTCTGTATTCTTACAGCTTCATCCAGGGTTCTAAGTTCTGAAGCTGCATGAAACAGGACTGAACCTTAAATATACATGAAGACTGTTACCAAGCCTCACCATTCTCTTCTTTAAAGTGAACTTGTCTGGTTAAGCCTCAGAAGCCCCAAACTGCTCACTTTCTGTTTCCCCAAGACACTAATTCATTCTGTCCTGTCCTATTTGGAATTGGCAATAGGTTCAGTATTCAGTTTTCTAGTCTCATGTTATTATAAAATCAAATTAGCTAATGGTCTTTTATTCAAAAGATTTGGAATCATACTATCTGTATTCTTTTCAGTGTAAGATAACTTTCAGAGTGGATATAAAACACTGCAAGTCTTTACTGTTTCAGAGATTTATACATCATACTTTGAGTTTAATTATGTGAAATCATAAAATACACAAAATTGTAAGATTTGGATTTCCTTTTCATTACAACCCTTGTAAGTACCAGATCTGATTTTGTCTTTCAAGTAGAGTATGTTGCTTGATAGTTATATAGGTATGGAATTCCAAGAAAAAAATTATTTTAAAAAGCCTTAATGATTAAAGAATGAATGTTTTTAAAGTGGCTGTATGGCTTAATGATATAAACATTGGTGAGTGTTGATGTACGTAACATTTCTGTACTGTATTCACTTTATGAGAAACACAATTTGCAACACATGCTAGATGACTGTAGTAACCTAAAAAAGCAATTAAAAACTGTTGAAAGAAATTTTATTATTTAAGAAAATTATAAGACAACAGTGTAAGAGGTTGTGTGGTCTAGACAGTAGTAAAGAGTAATGGTGTTAACATCAAGAATTCTGGCTGAGCTTCCCTGGTGGTGCAGTGGTTGAGAGTCCGCCTGCCGATGCAGGGGACGCGGGTTCGTGCCCCGGTCTCCGGGAAGATCCCACATGCCGCGGAGCAGCTGGGCCCGTGAGCCATGGCCGCTGAGCCTGCGCGTCGGAGCCTGTGCTCCACAACGGTAGAGGCCACAACAGTGAGAGGCCCGTGTACTGCCAAAAAAAAAAAAAAAAAAAGAATTCTGGCTTTTTACTCTCCCTTATATTAACATCTGTGCTCAACTTTGTAAAATGAAATGAGTGAACTAATGACCCCAGAGCTTTCTTCCAGTCTTAATCTCTGTAGTTCTAAAGGGTTCACCTCCATTTAGCTTGAATTTGTAAAGTTTGGAGATTAAAATGATATGTTAGGCTGTTGAGAAGGCTGTTGAGAACAGTCTCAGCATACACATAAAGATATGGGTGGGAGGTAAGTATTTTCTTTGTTAACTCTCAAAGTAACAGTGGGTTTATGGTTTTTTTCTGAACACTCAGGACTGAACATCTATGTAAGGATAGGCGCATTTATCATCCTTATTCTGTGTTGATAATTATTGACTAATTTTAATTAATACTTGATTGAGCACAATTCTATATAAAAATCGGTATTTTTTTTCCTAAAAATGTCTGAGTACAATTGAATTTAGCCCCAAGATTTGAGAAGTCTTATTTTCTGCCCTTCAGTGTAGAAGTAACTGATCCTTTCTTCACGGTGAAATGTGGAGGAAGGCTTCCTTGGAGCACACACACTATTTGTTTTAATGCAGTGGTTCTCAGATTTTATTGTTTATAAAGATCTCAGGGTTAGATTGTGGAAATGCAAGATTAATAAAATTATGAATATCTAGTACTTCAAAATGATTTGAGATTCAATCTGAGGTGTAAGGTTCAGAAACCTACATTTGTTTTGTATTTTTTTTAAATTGAAATATAGTTGATTTGCAATATTGGGTTAATTTCATGTATACAGAAAAGTGATTCAGTTATACACATATATATATATTTTCTGATTGTTTTCCATTATAGGTTATTACAAGATACTGACTATAGTTCCCTGTGAATGTAGTTCCCTGTGCTATTATAGAATAATGATTCTTTTCCATTATAGGTTATTACAGTATACTGAATATAGTTATTACAAGATACTGAATACTGTTCCCAACAGTAAATTCTTGTTGTTTATCTATTTTATATATAGTTTTGTGTATCTCTTAATCCCATGGTACTCCTAATTTATCCCTCCCCCCCTTCCCCCTTTAGCAACCATAAATTTGTTTTCTATGTCTGTGAGTCTATTTCTGTTTTGTAAATAAGTTCATTTGTAATAGTTTTTAGATTCCACATATAAGGGATAGCATATAATATTTGTCTTTGTCTGACTTACTTCACTCATTATGATAATCTCTAGGTCCATCCATGTTGCTGTAAATGGCAATATTTCATTCTTTTTTATGGCCGAGTAATATTCCTGAGTGTGTGTGTGTGTGTGTGTGTGTGTGTGTGTGTGTGTGTGTGTGTACACATCTTCTTTATCCATTCATCTGTTGATGGACACTAGGGTTGCTTCTATGTCTCGCCTATTATAAATAGGACTGCTATGAACATTGGGTGCATGTATCTTTTTTAATTAGAGTTTTCTCTGGATATATGCCCAGGAGTGGGATTGCTGCATCATATGGTAACTCCATTTTTGTTTTTTATAAGGAACCTTCATACTGTTTTCCATAGTGGTTGCACCAATTTACATTCCCACCAACAATGTAGAAGGAGTCTCTTTTCTCCACACCCTATTCAGTATTTATTATTTGTAGACTTTTTGATGATGCCCAGTGTAAGGTGATACCTCATTGTAGTTTTGATTTGCATTTCTCTAATTATTTGCGATGTTGAGCATCTTTTCCTGTGCCTGTTGGCCATCTGTATGTCTTCTTTGGAGAAATGTCTGTTTAGCTCTTCTGCCCATTTATTGACTGGGTTTCATTTTTAATAAACACTCTAAGTGATTCTAATTTAGAAGCGCCATATTCTGAAAAATACTGTTAAACTGCCTAGATTATGAAAACAAATTTAGGTTGCACGCTGGCTCCAAATTCATTGCCTATAAACTATAGTATTAAAATATCTCTCTATGCTAGTCACAACAGCTACCCAACAGAAGCTACATGTCTTCTCACACATGACTTGAAGCATTTCAGTGCTTCAAGATTTCTACTAGATTTCAGTGCTACTAGATTTGTAAAAGTATAGTAGCATTTGTATATTTGACCTGAATATAAAAAAAACTAAGAGTAAGATAAAATAGTTTAGAGAGCACTTAACCCCAACATCTTTCTTTTAGTCAACTCTGTCTTGTTTTTCAGAAAACTCACAAATTTTTAAAAGCATTTATACCTACTGACAGCCTTTTTCACCCTTCATCTCTGCAAATAATTGACTTAGACAGCTTTGCAAATGCCTACCTTTCAAAAACAGACCCAAAAAGTGTCTGACTGATGGAGACAATCACAAAAAGTCCACATACACAATGGAAATGCAGTGTTGGGGGAAATAGATCAACTCAATAATTTTATGCTCATGTTTTAAGATTAAAATAGATTTTTCAGAAGGTTCCCTTAGTTGCCCCCAAATAGAAGGTTATCATTCTTTATTTCTTCATAAAGGTTGTAGTGAGTCTCCTCAACTAAAATCAATAAGTAATTTTGACAGAATGTCACAGACCATTAAGGATCTCATTCTAAAATCCTTCTCTAGCCACTTTCGTCTCCATATTCCCTGACTGCCCGATGGGTAAGAAGGCATCCCATTTATTCCACAGTCTTTGTGGCCCTCTTTAGGGTTTGAACGCATTTGGGGATTATTTGCGATACTGGGGGAAAATAGTGTTGAAAAACGTCAACATTTTTATTTGCAAAGGCATGCTCTTTCCTGTAGTTATGAAATTATGATGGCCGTGCAGGAAATACTGAAACACTTCAGGAGATTTTTAGGTGTGGAGATACTGAGTTTACAACTAGGATGGTTCTGATTTGGCTCTTTCAACAAATAAAAATAGGATACTGTGTTTTTTAAAAATCAAATGTGGAAGTGCAGTTGAAAATAATTTAAAATGTTTAGATTTGCCAATTCACACTTACGTTACCGTGCTGTGGTTGGACCATTTAAATGCCATTTGAGGTAACGTAGGTACCTATGAAGTTGTTCGACCGATTGAACAAAATTTAACGCCCAAGCGTGAAATTCCTCCTCGTTGGCAATGCTTCTACCTTAGTGCACACTTGCCTGCCAGTTCTTTGTATTAGAATTGTACTCAGTTTTGAGCCAGTTGACCTTTGATTTTATGTGGATGAGCTGTTATGCAAATTTTGACCTTGATGTTGCTTCCTGGCCACAAGGGAGAATTTTTGTTCAGCCACTTGATTCTTTTGTATCTGGATTAATGCTTGAGTTGATTCTTTGATTCCTACCTTAGAACTTATATCTGTTTTATTTTAGTTTGTTTTAAAATAATGTCTAATTTATTAAATATTTCAAACAATGTTATAATATTGAAGAAAAGTACTTGTGAAAGATTATAGTTACTTCTGGGCCTATATATATTATGCCATTCCTTGAAAAGGAAAACATGGGGGGTGGGAAACCACTATCTCTAGAAGCTTGGTTGGATTTGCAATATGAAGGTGAGCTGTATGACATAAGAGCATTTCCAGGACTTGGCTTTGCAGCTTTCCTTTTTGCATAGGAGTTCTCCTAAGAATTGATTTTACCTACTTTAGAAAGTTTTCTCTTGTCTTAGTAACTTAGAATAATTTGTTATACCTGAACCTGTTAATATTTTATAACCCTTCTGAATCATGTAAAATATCATGTTTCCCTCTTGGCAGCAACTACTGAAAATTGTAGAGCCAAAATTAAGATTATCCTGTGGTTCTCTAACTGATATTTGCAGACATGCAAGGTTACAAGCAATGGCTAAATGTTTCTCTTCCTTTTGGGATACATAGTGAATGGTCCATGAGAATTGTGTTCACTTATATCTACCTATTTTTCATAGATTCTACAATGCATATTTCTTGCATTTTAACATTTGTGAAGTGGAGATGTATTTTATGATTTGGTTAGAGTTTATTTGACACTATTTTTCTTTCTCCGGGATACATAAAATAGTGTAGTCTTAATATAGATGCCATCTTAGATTCAACAAAATAAAATATTACAATAGTATTGTTTAGGGAACGCTTATTAGGTTGAAAACAAGAGTTACTGAAAACTCAAAATGACTGGGTGGATTTAGAAGGAATTTGCAGACTATGATACATACTCAGGTAACTCTAAAACTTAGCTCAGTTCCTTGTTTTCTGTGAAACTCACTAAGTGTTTTATTTTCTATTTGTTTAAGTGATCTTACCTGAATAATATCTAATCTAATTCTTCTATTCCTTCTTCCTTCCATCACTTCTTACTACCATCTTACCTTCCATCCTTCTCTCCATCCATTCCTTTCTCCATTCGTTTCTGTCAATATTCACAAATATTTAATAAGCACATTTCATGTTCTAATGACTTGCTAGTTGTTAGAATATAATTTTGAGCTCAGTATAATCCTTGATAGCAACATGCTTGTATTGAGTTTGCAAGACAGATAGGAAAATGTTGTGTAATATTTTACAGGAGTGATGTAGAAGGGAAGGTATATTATTTATCACAGGGTGAGAAGGGAAATGATTTGGTGAAGATTAGTCAGGGTCTCAAAGGATAAGAAAGAAAATATTCAGATGAAAAAGTAGATAAAATGTGCCTTAGGAAGAGGAAATTGCATGAAAGAATAGGGAATGTACAGAAAACTTTAAGCAAGCTAAGAGAACTGAATACTGAATGTCAATTTGTGATGCTGGCAGAAGAGGCCAAAGAGGTAATAAGACCAGATCATGAAGGGCCCTCTACATTTTACTGGGGAAAATGCCATCCAGACCGTTTTCTGTGTAGCACTGTGAACCCAACTTGAGAATTATTTCTAGGACATTATTTGCCTTTAAAAAAATCACTCAGGCAGGAGCATGGAGAATTAATAGGAAGTGTAAAGGTTAAACTGAAGTCAGAGACTCCAATTTGGAGGATGATGTAATAAATTAGATAAGAGATGATTAGTACAGAAAAGTAAATAGGGTTGAACTATAATTACATGGTACAGTTGAGAAGATTTGGTGACCAGTGATATACGTGGAGTCCAGTTGAGAGGGAGGAGTCAAGACCATCCCTGTTTGTAGCTGGTACAGCTGGGCTCAAGGTTGTCTAACACTCAACAAGATAGAGACATAGGGGGAGCAGTTGTGAAATCATTGAGATGATCTTACTTTCGTTTGGGGTCATGGTGATTTTTTTAATCCCTGTGGGACATCGGTATTTTACAAATATGAGCTTGAAATGAAACCATTAGAGACACTGTACTAAACATGTAGCATGCAAAATGTCACTTAAATATCAATATTATTCTAAGTCAAGACTGTCAGTGTTCCCTTTTTACAGACACAACTGTTGTCTTAGAGAAGTAATACCTTAGCTCAAATTTCTAGAAAGAAGTGGAGATAGTATTGAATTTCAAAGTTTCCAAGTTTAGAGCGTTTGTGTTTTTTTGTTTGCTTATTTGATAGTGTGTTTTTTTGTTTGCTTATTTTGTTTGCTTATTTTGTTTGCTTATTTGTTTTTTGTTTGCTTATTTGATAGTATTGAATTTCAAAGTTTCCAACTTTAGAGCCTTTGTGTTTTTTTGTTTGCTTATTTGTTGGTTTTGTTTTTATTACGACTTTCTTTTTATAGAGCAATTTAAGTTTCACAGAAAAATTGAGGAGGTACAGAAATTTTCCGTATACCTTCTGCCCTCACACATGCACGGCCTCCCCCATTTTCAGTATCCCCCACCAGAGTGGTACATTTGTTAGAATCATATCTACCTCGACACATTAAGAGTTACCCAAAGCCCTTATTTGGCATTACAGTTTACTCCTGGTGTTGTACATTCTGTGGGTTTGAACAAACGTATAATGACATGTATCAATTATTATGGTGTCATAAAGAGAAATTTCACGGCCCTAAAAATCTTCTGAGCGCCACCTAAATAGACCCTCACACCCCTACCTCCAGATAACCACTGATCATTTTACTGTCTCCATAGTTTTGCCTTTTCCAGTTGGAACTGTATAGTTGGAATTACAGTTAGAATCATTTAATTGTAGACTTTTCACATTGACTTCCTTCACTTAGTAACATGCATTTAAGTTTTCTCCATGTCTTTTCATGGTTTGATGGCGCATTTCTCTTGAGCACTGAGTAATACGTATTCCATTCTCTGGCTGTACCACTGTTTCTCTGTTCGTCTACTAAAGGACATCTTGGTTGCTTCCACATTTGGGCAATTATGAATAAAGCTGCTGTAAACATCTGTTTGCAAGCTTTTGTGTGGATATAAGTTTTTGACTCCTTTGGGTAAGTAACCAAGGAGTGTAATTGCTGGGTTATATGGTAAGAGTATATTTAGGTTTGTAAGAAAGCACCAAACTGTCTTCCAAAGTGGCTGTACCATTTTGCATACCCATCAACAATGAATGAGAGTTCCTGTTGCTTTACATCCTCACCAGCATTTGGTATTGTCAGCGTTTTGGATTTTATTGTTTTCTTTTTAAATTAATAGACTATTTTTAGAGCAGTTTTAGATTTAAAAAAAATTATCAGAAAGTGCAGAGTTCCCATATCCCCTGTCTCCCTTTTCCAAACTGCCCCGGTTTCCCCTATTTTTAATATCTTACATTACTACGGTATATTTGTTATAATTGATAAGCCAATACTGATATATTGTTTTTCATTCATGAATCTTAATCTGTGTGTTGAATCTAAAATGTCATCTCCAAAGTCAGGATTACTTAAATTTCTCCTGTGTTATTTTCTAGGAGTTTTATCATTTTGAATTTTACATTTAGATCTTTGATCCCTTTTAAGTTAATTTTTGTAAAAGGTGTAAGGTCAGAATCTAGGTTCATTTCTTACGTGTGGATATTCATCTGTTTTAGCACAAGCTGTTGAAAATACTATCCTTTCTCTATTGAATTGCCTTTGCTCCTGTGTCTAAAAACAGTTGTCCGTATTTGCAGGGGTTTATTTCTGGGCTCTCTATTCCATTCCTTTGATCTATTTGTCTGTTCTTTCACCAATACCAAACTGTTCTGATTACTATAGCTTTACAGTAAGTCTTAATGTTGTGCAGTGAGAGTCCTCCAACTTTATTCTTCCTCTTCTTCTTCTTCAATAGTCTGTTGGCGATAGTAGGTCATTTGCCTTTCCATTTAAACTTTAGAATCATTTTGTTAATATTCAGAAAATAAATGTTCAGGATTTTGATTGAGATTGTGTTAAATATGTAGATCAAATTGGGAAGAGTTGACATTTTAACAATGGTATATTATCTTCCTATCAATGAACTTGAAATATCTCCTCATTTATTTAGATCCTTTTTTTTTGATTTCCTTTATCAGAGTTTTATGGTTTTCCTCATGTAGATCTCATATATGTTTCTTATATTTATACCTAAGTATTTCATTTCTTAGAGTGCTAATGTAAATGGTATTGTGTTTTAAACTTCAAATTCTAAAAGTTCATTGCTAGTATGTAGGATAGTAATTGACTTTTGTATGTTAGCCTTGTATCCTGTGACCTTGTTATAATCACTTAGTTCCAGGAGTTTTTTTGTTTATTCTTTGGGATTTTCTACAGAGATAATCATGTCATCAATTTAAAAATATGGCTTTATTTCTTCCTAATCACTATACCTTTTATTTCCTTTTCTTGTCTTATTGTATTAGCTAAGATTTCCAGTATGATATTGCATAGAAGTGGTGAGAGGTGATATCCTTGCCCTGTTTCTGATCTTAGGGGGAAGCAGAGAGTTTTCCATCATTAAGTATGATGTTAGTTGTAGGTTTTTGGTAGATGTTCTTTATTGCATTGAGGAAGTTCCCCTCTATTCCTAGTTTGCTGAGTTTTTATCATAAATGGCTATTAGATTTTGTAAAATTATTTTTCTAGATCTATTCATATGATCATATGATTTTTCTTATTTTGTCTGTTGATGTGATAGATTACATTCATTGATTTTGAATGTTGAACCAGACTTTTGAATGTTGAACCAGAATAAATCCTACTTGGTTTTGTGTATAACTCTTTAAAATACTTTGTTGGATGTGATTTGCTAACATTTTGTTGAGAGCCTATGTTTAAATCACTCCCTTATAGTATTCTAGAAGAGAAATTTTAATTTGGGAGTCAACAGTATATAAACGATAGCTGTGGTGTTAGAAGCCAAGAAATGATAGCAAACAGATTAATAGTATCGTTAATAATAATAATGGCTTATATTGTTTAGTGTTTTTTTTAATGCCAGGCAGTGTTGTATATGGTTTAAAAATATTTACTCTTTAAAAATGCACTGTTAGTTTTCTGTTATATTCATCCCCATTTTACAGATGAGTTAAGGTTAAACTACCAGCGAGTTAAGTAGTGATCCTGGGAAGTATGTTTTGAACACAGATTGTCTCATTCTAGAACTCAAGCCCTCAACTACCATGTAATAGTAACAATTGTAATTCTCTGTCATAGACTGGGAAAAGCAAAAGACTAAGGCCTGAACTTTGGGAAAGCTTTTTATGTGGGTTATCAAGGGAAAGATTATATGAAAAAAAAAAATCTTTGATTTGGAGGATAGGTAGGAGAGAATGGGGACCAGAATTTTTGTACCATCTCTTAGCAATAAGCTGAGGAGACCTCAATTAATCTTATTTTGTTATATAACACTTATTGCATCATATTATCAGACCGTAAAGTGCTTTGGATCATGTTCTGTGAGGTCAGTGGATTTATCTTTCACACATTTCATCATTCATGTCATCACTGCCGGATTCCGTCAAAATATTAGAGAGTGACAGTGCAAGCTGGAAGTTTAGCATTTTCTTCTCTTCCTTAAGAGGTGAACTTGATGACTCCAGGTGAAATTAAGATAGTGAGAAATCAGCAGCAGGTGGCTAAGTCAGCTTCATCAAAGTACCAAAGAGTACATTATTGTCATTTGGGAGGACAGTCAACCATGAGTAAGCAACCTGTTCTGAGAGCTTCCATATGCAGAATACTTAAGTTCCCCAACTGTGTAAAAGTTTAAGGTAAGAAATGTGTTATGATTAAAATGTAAGTGAAGCATATGTTAGATGGTCAAATAAGTGAATTATAGTTGTTTCAGAATAGTTTTCTCATCTGTCATTGGAAAAAGCAGAAAGGAGTATGTGAAGTTTTGCAATACTGTGCTCTTTAAGCCATGAGAATGAAGGGTGTGGAGAATGTAAAAGCTATCATAAATAAAGGAGACAGTAAGAATCTCAGAATGTTTCACAAACTAATAATTATTACCTCTAAGGATATTCTGCCAATCAGCTAGCTACCTAACTGTCTTCTTTGGGGAATACTGTTTTGCTTTTAAATAAATTTGCCAAATTGCCTGTAGTATTAGTGGGAAATGGGGTGGGGGAAAAAGAAAATATTTTAATTGTCTCATATCTCCAGGGATGGTTTGGTTTCTGTCTGACCTGGGGCATGGATCAAAACCCCAGCTATCCAAGGGAGTAGCTGACTTGTTTCTGGGCAGAAGATCCTTAAAGAAAGGATCTGATTCAACGGTGGTTTCCTCTTCTAGGTAGCAAGGTAACTTATTCTAGGGCATCCAAACTGATCTGTCCTTATAAGTACTGTCTGCACTATGGATCAACAACTCAAGCAAGCCAGCAACATGTTTATTAAAGAACAGGCTGTGTGCAGCGCCTTTTTATGAGACCTATGGACAGACAACATAGATATAGTGCTATAACAATGCTAGATCTCACATTGCTGTAATCCTATAGCAGTCTAAAATTTAGATTTGAAATAAAGGTGGGAACAGAAGACGGGTACATCTAAGACATCAAAGTAGTAAGGCAATATGCAGTTCAGTGCTGAAATATGTGGTTTAGGGCATAGATAACTATCAGAGTTCAGAAAAGGAAGATATCAGTGTATGCTAGAGTAGTGGGGGAGAACCCCATGAAACAAGATGTGGACCCTGGACTCTGGAACAAAGTTTGGTTGTTGGGCCTGGTCCTCACGTAAAATGTGTTGCTTCTATTCCTGTGATTATCTACAAGAGTTCCATTTAGTTCTTGCAACATTTCTTTTGTGGGTGTGTTCGCTGAGGGGGTGTGTGTGTGTGTGTATGTGTTGTTGGGGGAGGTGGCTAGAAGTCAAACAAACTTGGGTTAATATCATGAAACAGCTAGTTATTCACAGGTGACATTGAGAAAATTATTTAAATTCTCTAATTCCCATTTTCTCATATTTATAAGGAGTGAAATATTTCTTAAAGGGATTTTTGTGGATTAGGTATGATCATGTTTAAGCATTTAAAATAGTACCTGGGAAATAGTAAATCCTCAGTAAATGGGAATTGCTAGTATTTGTGCTAAAAAGTGCAAGATAGCAATTGTTTATATGTGTTGTGGATTCTTTATAGTGATCTCTCTATCGTCATTAATATGAAAACCAAGGGAAACGGATTTTGAACTCAGTATGCAAGTCGAGTTGACTATGATAATGTAAAATATTTTCAGCACATTTAAAATCAGCAGATATTCACTGGACGTTATAAGAAAGCAGCTCATTTTTAATGTCTTAATTTCTAATGTGTTATATATGACTTAAGGTGGGAACTGTATATTATGCTCCTTTGGAAATTTAATCATACATGTTTTCTGATGTTAACAAATGTCATATCTGTACATATAAATATAAATTCATTTGTAGGTAGATAATAAGTAATTCTATCACAATCTCTTTGATGTTGAAAATATGGTCACATAAAGGCACTTTACTCATTGTCATTCTTTCCAAAGAGGTGGCCATGTTATCCGGCAAAAAAGAGTAAACAAATGTGATTTTTGTAATAGGAAGCTTTCTTTATCCTGCTTTTCCATATTTAGTATTTAGAGTTTGAGCTGTTTCCTATTTTTACTTTTGATATGTATTCATAGTGAAGTTTTAGTAGCTCGCAAGATAAGAAAGCACAGATAAGGATACTATACCTAGCCGGAACAGTTTAAAATAACTAGCTATTTTTATTTCTTTAATTCTACTTGGACAAGTTTATTGTCTCATATTGATTTTTCTTCTTCTTTTTGAAATAATTGCCCCTGGGCAAAACACATCTATCCTCTTATTGTTCCATATTTGTCAGCATGTTAAAGCACAGAGGGTAAAAATGCCAAAGGTAGCCGAAGTGCTCATGTTTAAAAATTGATGTCTCAGCCATGGAATCAAAACCTAAATTACAAGCACACATTTGTGTTTGGGGCCTTGGATATAGATAAAATTTTATTCCTTTCCTAAAAGGAATATTTTTTAGCCAGAATTAATAAGAATGAAATAATTCAGAAAATGTGGGTGTGCTTTTATAGTCTGTGATTTATATTTCAAATCTGGACAAATTTAATATTAAGATCTAAAAACACAGAAGAATCTAATTCAGGAATTTTGAAAGTTATTTAGATAACAGTGTTTATGAAATGCTTTCAGATTCTCCTTCTTGAAAAAGTTTTGGAGAGCTAGAATTATTATCATGACTTGGAAGATGCTGTTTCTTACTTAAAAATTAGCATTTCTTTATTTATAAAATCCAAAGCAACATGGTAAGGATATAGAGAACATACAAGATACATACCTGTATTAATTCCAGGACTTTAACATGGGGAAATATTAAGAAGGTGACAATGGTGTAGTCAGAAATTTAGAGATTAAAATAGGCCATGTTATGGGCTCAGTTGTGCCCCCACCGACCTTCGGATTCATATGTTGAAATCCTAGCCCCTAGTACCCCAGAATGTGACTGTATTAAGAGATAAGGCTTTTAAAGAGAGGTAACTAAATTAAAAGGAGTCAAATAACCAGTGTCCTTATAAGAAGAGATTAAGACAGCAGAGACTGAGGAGGGCCTATGTGAGGACACAGCAAGAAGGTGGCCATCATCAGGCCAAGGAGAGAGGCCCAGAAGAAACCAAACCTGCCAGCACCTTGATATTGAACTTCTGTCCTCCGTAACTGTGTTAAAATACGTTTTTGTTGTTTAAGCCACCAAGTCTAGGTTATTTTGTTATGACAGCCCTAGAAAACTAATACAGACAGGTATCTGCGTATCATAATATTTACATTTTGGTTCTTAGAATCCCCACTTGGTAGTATTCCTCTTAAAAAAGGTCTGCCTCTATTGGAGTATTGGACAATTGTAATAAAGCCATCATTTCCGTGAATGAGTCACAGGGCATATCTCTCAAAGATCATCATCTCCAATGAATCTAGGAGATTCATTGCCTATGGGCTAGGTAGAAGAAAAAAAATTAAATAATAATTGATTGAATATTTTTATGTTAGACAATCTGGAGGATATAAACTAGAGTCACTGATGTACCTAAAGAACATACAAACTAGTAGTGATGATAAGCTCTAAACACAAATAGCTATAATATGAGCCAAACTCTGCTCCAAGTCATGAGAAAGGTCCATGCAGATATAGAAAGTTCTGAAGAGAAAAAAACCTTAGTCATTTGTATTATCTGTTCCAGAGGGCAGATTAAGGAAGTCACCTCCTTGGAGCAATGGACATTTTAGCTGGATCATAGAGGATGAGTAGAATTTTTAACAGATGATTTTTAAGAGCAAATCACATTTTACGCATTAGCAATGCATAAGCAACTCGCTTATGCATTGAAATTCATGGAAAAACCAATCTCACTTTTCTATCCATCCCTAATGTAACAACACAACCCTTTTTCTGCTATTTTCCTTTCCTTGAGTACTGATCTTTTCTCTACAAAAGGATATAGGTTAGACTTGAGAGGAAAGTAGACAATTTAGCCATCTAAGAACTATTGGACTGGTATATTAGCTCAACAGGGAGCTAAACGATGCCGTTAAAGTTGAATTGCATCAGGCATGTATCTGCTTCAGAATCATCAGGTCTTAATCATATTAAACAACTGCTTTGCTGTTAGATCTGAAAGCTACCATCAGTTTATAAGAAACATTGAATAATAGGAGTATATGGTCATTTTACAAATATTTTTGGCCTACACTGTGGTTAGGAAGATTGATTTTGTTCCTTCATTGTTGCTTTTCACTGGAGCTACATTAAATGACAAAAGAAACATCTTCCAAAACTTTGACTTTCAATCAGCCAAATAATGTCCCTACCCACTATATCCCCACCATTTATAGGCAAGAAATTATAGTTCACACAATATTGTGAAGGTTCTTATTTTAGAAGCTGAAGCAATATCAATATTTGACCACCCCTTGTTCTTTCTATACAAGTAACCTGTGCAATATTTTCTTCCAAATAATCAGTAAAATAGTTGTTCCTTCTGTTTTATAGAGACTGATCTTTACTTGTTTTTCTTTTTTTTTCATTTTTTACATCTTTATTGGAGTATAATTGCTTTACAATGGTGTGTTAATTTCTGCTTTATAACAAAGTGAATCACTTATACATATACATATGTTCCCATATCGCTTCCCTCTTGCATCTCCCTCCCTCCCACCCCTCTAGGTGGTCACAAAGCACCAAGCTGATCTCCCTGTGCTATGCGGCTGCTTCCCACTAGCTGTCTACCTTACGTTTGGTAGTGTATATATGTCTATGCCTCTCTCTCGCTTTGTCACAGCTTACCCTTCCCCCTCCCCATATCCTCAAGTCCATTCTCTAGAAGGTCTGTGTCTTTATTCCTGTCTTGCCCCTAGGTTCTTCATGACATTTTTTTTCTTAAATTCCATATATATGTGTTAGCATACGGTATTTGTCTTTCTCTTTCTGACTTACTTCACTCTGTATGACAGACTCTAGGTCTATCCACCTCATTACAAATAGCTCAATTTCGTTTCTTTTTATGGCTGAGTAATATTCCATTGTATATATGTGCCACATCTTCTTTATCCATTCATCCGATGATGGACACTTAGGTTGTTTCCATCTCCGGGCTATTGTAAATAGAGCTGCAATGAACATTTTGGTAAATGACTCTTTTTGAATTATGGTTTTCTCAGGGTATATGCCCAGTAGTGGGATTGCTGGGTCATATGGTAATTCTGTTTTTAGTTTTTTAAGGAACCTCCATACTGTTCTCCATAGTGGCTGTACCAATTCACATTCCCACCAACAGTGCAAAAGTGTTCCCTTTTCTCCACACCCTCTCCAGCATTTATTGTTTGTAGATTTTTTGATGATGGCCATTCTGACCGGCATGAGATGATGTCTCATTGTAGTTTTGATTTGCATTTCTCTAATGATTAATGAAGTTGAGCATTCTTTCATGTGTTTGTTGGCAGTCTGTATATCTTCTTTGGAGAAATGTCTATTTAGGTCTTCTGCCCATTTTTGGATTGGGTTGTTTGTTTTTTTGTTATTGAGCTGCATGAGCTGCTTGTAAATTTTGGAGATTAATCCTATGTCAGTTGCTTCATTTGCAAATATTTTCTCCCATTCTGAGGGTTGTCTTTTGGTCTTGTTTATGGTTTCCTTTGCTGTGCAGAAGCTTTGAAGTTTCATTAGGTCCCATTTGTTTATTTTTGTTTTTATTTCCATTTCTCTAGGAGGTGGGTCAAAACAGATCTTGCTGTTATTTATGTCATAGAGTGATCTGCCTATGTTTTCCTCTAAGAGTTTGATAGTCTCTGGCCTAACATTTAGGTCTTTAATCCATTTTGAGCTTATTTTTGTGTATGGTGTTAGGGAGTGTTCTAATCTCATACTTCTACATGTACCTGTCCAGTTTTCCCAGCACCACTTATTGAAGAGGCTGTCCTTTCTCCACTGTACATTCCTGCCTCCTTTATCAAAGATAAGGTGACCATATGTGCGTGCATTTATCTCTGGGCTTTCTATCCTGTTCCATTGATCTATATTTCTGTTTTTGTGCCAGTACCACATTGTCTTGATTACTGTAGCTTTGTAGTATAGTCTGAAGTCAGGGAGCCTGATTCCTCCAGCTCCATTTTTCGTTCTCAGAATTGCTTTGGATATTTGGGGTCTTTTGTGTTTCCATACAAATTGTGATTTTTTTGTTCTAGTTCTGTGAAAAATGCCAGTGGTAGTTTGATAGGGATTGCATTGAATCTGTAGATTGCTTTCCGTAGTAGAGTCATTTTCACAGTGTTGATTCTTCCAATCCAAGAACATGGTATATCTCTCCATCTATTTGTATCATCTTTAATTTCTTCATCAGTGTCTTATAATTTTCTGCATACAGGTCCTTGATCTCCTTAGGTAGGTTTATTCCTAGATATTTTATTCTTTTTGTTGCGATAGTAAATGGGAGTGTTTCCTTGATTTCACTTTCAGATTTTTCATCATTAGTGTATAGGAATGCTAGAGATTTCTGTGCATTAACTTTGTATGCTGCAACTTTACCAGATTCACTGGTTAGCTCTACTAGTTTTCTGGTAGCATCTTTAGGATTCTCTATGTATAGTATCATGTTATCTGCAAATAGTGACAGCTTTACTTCTTCTTTTCCGATTTGGATTCCTATTATTACCTTTCCTTCTCTGATTGCTGTGGCTAAAACTTCCAAAACTGTGTTGAATAAGAGTGGTGAGAGTGGGCAACCTTGTCTTGTTCCTGCTCTTAGTGGAAATACTTTCAGTTTTTCACCATTGAGTATGATGTTGGCTGTGGATTTGTCATATATGGCCCTTATCATGTTGAGGAAAGTTCCCTCTATGCCTACTTTCTGCAGGGTTTTTATCATAAATGGGTATTGAATTTTGTCGAAAGCTTTCTCTGCATCTATTGAGATGACCATGTGGTTTTTCTCCCTCAGTTTGTTAATATGGTGTATCACATTGATTGATTTGCGTATATTGAAGAATCCTTGCATCCCTGGGATAAACCCCACTTGATCATGGTGAATGATCCTTTTAATGCGCTGTTAGATTCTGTTTGCTAGTATTTTGTTGAGGATTTTTGCATCTATGTTCATCAGTATTGGCCTGTAGTTTTCTTTCTTTGTGACATCCTTGTCTGGTTTTGGTATCAGGGTGATGGTGGCCTCATAGAATGAGTTTGGGAGTGTTCCTCCCTCTGCTATATTTTGGAAGAGTTTGAGAAGGATAGTTGTTAGCTCTTCTCTAAATGTTTGATAGAATTCGCCTGTGAAGCCATCTGGTCCTGGGCTTTTGTTTGTTTGAAGTTTTTAATCACAGTTTCAATTTCAGTATTGTGACTGGTCTGTTCATATTTTCTATTTCTTCCTGATTCAGTCTTGGCAGGTTGTGCATTTCTAAGAATTTGTCCAATTCTTTCCGGTTGTCCATTTTACTGGCATAGAGTTGATTGTAGTAATCTCTCATGATCCTTTGTATTTCTGCAGTGTCAGTTGTTACTTCTCCTTTTTCATTTCTAATTCTCTTGATTTGAGTCCTCTCCCTTTTTTTCTTGATGGGTCTGGTGAATGGTTTATCAATTTTGTTTATCGACTCTAAGAACCAGCTTTTAGTTTTATTGATCTTTGCTGTCGTTTCCTTTATTTCTTTTTCATTTATTTCTGATCTGATCTTTATGATTTCTTTCCTTCTGCTAACTTTGCGTTTTTTTGTTCTTCTTTCTCTAATTGCTTTAGGTGCAAGGTTAGGTTGTTTATTCGAGATGTTTCCTGTTTCTTAAGGTAGGATTGTATAGCTATAAAATTCCCTCTTAGAACTGCTTTTGCTGCATCCCACAGGTTTTGGGTCGTTGTGTCTCCATTGTCATTTGTTTCTAGGTATTTTATGATTTCCTCTTTGATTTCTTCAGTGATCACTTCATTATTAAGTAGTGTATTGTTTAGCCTCCATGTGTTTGTATTTTTTACAGATATTTTCCTGTAATTGATATCTAGTCTCATAGCGTTGTGGTTGGAACAGATACTTGATACGATTTCAATTTTCTTAAATTTACCAAGGCTTGTTTTGTGACCCAAGATATGATCTATCCTGGAGAATCTTCCATGAGCACTTGAGAAAAATGTGTTTTCTGTTGTTTTTGGATGGAATGTCCTCTACATATCAATTAAGTCCATCTTGTTTAATGTATCATTTAAAGCTTGTGTTTCCTTATTTATTTTCATTTTGGATGATCTGTCCATTGGTGAAAGTGGGGTGTTAAAGTCCCCTACTATGAATGTGTTACTGTCGATTTCCCCTTTTATGGCTGTTAGTATTTGCCTTATGTATTGAGGTGCTCCTATGTTGGGTGCATAAATATTTACAATTGTTATATCTTCTTGGATCGATCCCTTGATCGTTATGTAGTGTCCTTATTTGTCTCTTCTAATAGTCTTTATTTTAAAGTGTTTATTGTCTGATATGAGAATTGCTACTCCAACTTTCTTTTGGTTTCCATTTGCATGGAAGATCTTTTTCCATCCCCTTACTATCAGTCTGTATGTGCCTCTAGGTCTGAAGTGGGTCTCCTGTAGACAGCATATATTTGGGTCTTGTTTTTGTATCCATTCAGCCACTCTGTATCTTTTGGTGGGAGCATTTAATCCATTTACATTTAAGGTAATTATCGATATGTATGTTCCTATTCCAATTTTCTTAATTGTTTTGGGTTTGTTATTATAGGTCTTTCCCGTCTCTTGTGTTTCTTGTTTTCTTAATTGTTTTGGGTTTGTTATTGCAGGTCATTTCCTTCTCTTGTGTTTTTCTTAATTGTTTTGGGTTTGTTAGTTTCTTAATTGTTCTGGGTTTGTTACTGTAGGTCTTTGCCTTCTCTTGTGTCTCCTGCCTAGAGAAGATCCTTTAGCATTTATTGTAAAGCTGGTTTGGTGGTGCTGAACTCTCTCAGCTTTTGCTTGTCTGTAAAGGTTTTAATTTCTCCATCAAATCTGAATGAGATTCTTGCTGGGTAGAGTAATCTTGGTTGTAGTTTTTTCTCCTTCATCACTTTAAATATGTCCTGCCAGTCCCTTCTTGCTTGCAGAGTTTCTGCTGAAAGATCAGCTGTTAACCTTATGGGGATTCCCTTGTGTGTTATTTGTTGTTTTTCCCTTGCTGCTTTTAGTATGTTTTCTTTGTATTTAATTTTTGACAGTGTGATTAATATGGGTCTTGACGTGTTTCTCCTTGGACTTATCCTGTATGGGACTCTCTGTGCTTTCTGGACTTGATTAACTATTTCCTTTCTCATATTAGGGAAGTTTTCGACTATAATCTCTTCAAATATTTTCTCAGTCCCTTTCTTTTTCTCTTCTTCTTCTGGAACCCCTATAATTCCAATGTTGGTGCGTTTAATGTTGTCCCAGAGGTCTTTGAGACTGTCCTCAGTTCTTTTCATTCTTTTTTCTTTATTCTTCTCTGCAGTAGTTATTTCCACTATTTTATCTTCCAGGTCACTTATCCATTCTTCTGCCTCAGTTATTCTGCTATTGATCCCATCTAGAGTATTTTTTATTTCATTTATTGTGTTGTTCATCGTTGCTTGTTTCATGTTTAGTTCTTCTAGGTCCTTGTTAAATGTTTCTTGCCTTTTGTCTATTCTGTTTACAAGATTTTATATCATCTTTACTATCATTATTCTGAATTCTTTTTCAGGTAGACTGCCTATTTCCTCTTCATTTGTTAGGGCTGGTGGGTTTTTATCTTGCTCCTTCATCTGCTGTGTGTTTTTCTGTCTTCTCATTTTGCTTATCTTACCGTGTTTGGGGTCTCCTTTTTGCAGGCTGCAGGTTCGTAGTTCCTGTTATTTTTGGTGTCTGTCCCCAGTGGCTAAGGTTGGTTCAGTGGGTTGTGTAGGCTTCCTGGTGGAGGTGACTAGTGCCTGTGTTCTGGTGGATGAGGCTGGATCTTGTCATTCTGGTGGGCAGGTCCACGTCTGCTTGTGTGTTTGGGGGTGTCTGTGGCCTTATTATGATTTTAGGCAGCCTCTGTGCTAATGGGTGGGGTTGTGTTCCTGTCTTGCTAGTTGTTTGGCATAGGGTGTCCAGCACTGTAGCTCGCTGGTCGTTGAGTGAAGCCGGGTGTTGGTGTTGAGATGGAGATCCCTGGGAGATTTTTGCCGTTTGATATTACGTGGAGCTGAGAGGTCTCTTGTGGACCAGTGTCCTGAAGTTGGTTCTCCCACCTCAGAGGCCCAGCACTGACTCCTGGCTGCAGTACCAAGAGCCTTTCTTCCACACGGCTCAGAGTAAAAGGGAGAAAAAGTAGAAAGAAAGGAAGAAAGAAAGAAAGAGGACAAAATAAAATAAAATAACGTAAGATAAAATAAAATAAAGTTATTAAAATAAAAAATAATTATTAAAAAAAATTTTTTTTTAAAAGTTAAAAAAAAGGAACGGACGGATAGAACCCTAGGACAAATGGTGGAAGCAAAGCTATACAGACAAAATCTCACACAGAAGCATACACATACACAGTCACAGAAAGAGGAAAAGGGGAAAAAATAATAAATCTTGCTCTGAAAGTCCACCTCCTCAATTTGGGATGATTCGTTGTCTATTTGGGTATTCCACAGATGCAGGGTACATCAAGTTGATTGTGGAGATTTAATCTGCTGCTCCTGAGGCTGCTGGGAGAGATTTCCCTTTCTCTTCTTTGTTCGCACAGCTCCCGGGGTTCAGCTTTGGATTTGGCCCTGCCTCTACGTGTAGGTCACCTGAGGGCGACTGTTCTTTGCTCAGACAGGACGGGGTTAAAGGACCAGCTGATTCGGGGGCTCTGGCTCACTCAGGCTCGGGGGATGGAGGGGCACGATGCAGGCCTGCGCCTCAGAGGCCAGTGGGACATTGCACCAGCCTGAGGTACCCCATGCGTTCTCCCGGGGAAGTTGTCCCTGGATCCCGGGACCCTGGCAGTGGCAGGCTGCACAGGCTCCCGGGAGAGGAGGTGTGGAGAGTGACATGTGATCGCACCCAGGCTTCTTGGTGGCGGCAGCAGCAGCCTGAGCGTCTCATGCCCGTCTCTGGCGTCCTCCCTTTTAGCCGCGGCTCGCGCCTGCCTCTGGAGCTCCTTTAAGCAGTGCTCTTAATCCTCTATCCTCGCGCACCAGGAAACAAAGAGGGAAGAAAAAGTCTCTTGCCTCTTTGGCAGGTCCAGACTTTTTCCCGGACTCCCTCCCAGGTAGCCGTGGTGCACTAACCCCCTTAAGGCTGTGTTCACGCCACCAACCCCAGTCCTCTCGTGTGCTCCGACTGAAGCCCAAGCCTCAGCTCCCAGCCCCGCTCGCCCCGGCGGGTGAGCAGACAAGCCTCTCAGGCTGGTGAGTTACGGTCGGCACCGATCCTCTGTGCAGGAATCTCTCCGTTTTGCCCTCCGCACCCCTGTTGCTGCGCTCTCTTCCATGGCCCCGAAGTTCCCCACTCCGCCACCTGCAGTCTCCGCCTGTGAAGGGGCTTCCTAGTGTGTGGAAACCTCTCCTCCTTCACGGCTCCCTCCCAGTGGTGCAGGTCCCGTCCCTATTCTTTTGTCTCTGTTTATTCTTTTTTCTTTTGCCCTCCCCAGGTACGTGGGGAGTTTCTTGCCTTTTGGGAGGTCTGAGGTCTTCTGCCAGCGTTCAGTAGGTGTTTTGTAGGAGTTTTTCCATGTGTAGATGTATTTCTGATGTATCTGTGGGGAGGAAGGTGATCTCCGCGTTTTACTCTTTCGCCTACACGTCCCTCACTTGTTTTTCTTTATTATATGATCTTCAACAAAATTTGTTATGTGCAGTAGGTTCAGACAAAATTTATGTGCAGTAGGTTCAAAATTTGTTATGTGCAGTGGTTCATTTCAACCACTCAAACAAGTAGTTAATATTTTACTGATCATCTCCTATATGGAAGGTGCTAGTTATTTAACTACTCATATTTCTATTTTATAGTTATCAAAACCCTTCTAGTTGAAATAATTGTGTTATTTGCTCAAAATTCTTATACTTGCACACTTTAGGTATATTCATGATATAAAGATATAAGGGAAAAAAACCAGTAGTAAAATTGACTTCAGGCTATCTTTTCTCCTTTGTGTGAAGCAATCAAGGTCTCAGTTTCTCTTCTGGAATTGGAAATAAAACCTTTAGCTAAAAATGGATTTGTATTGTGAGCATTTGCAGCCATTTTTGCTGTGGCAGGCTTCTGTGCACCTCAGTCACAGCCTGAATCTTTAAGTTGCTATCAGAAGCTCTGGGGGCTCCATAGATGCAGGAAATCCAATGTGTGGGATGCAAATGAAAATTGAGGGCAATTCAAATGGTGCATGAAAGAGAAACAAGCACCGCTTCAGTTCTCTATTAATTTCTCACTTCCGTACTTATGTAAGAAGTTGCCATATGACTTTTAAATGTAATCTTTTGGCAGTTTTTATGCCTTTTTGGAATGCAGTAGGGTGCACATAATCAAATACCCAACACATTTTTCCTTTGGACAGTTTTGAAATAATGTCATTTCATACCAGCTTATTTACTGTGTATCACTTCAATATGCTAGGGCTGTAAAGGAGCAAGACTCAATCAGATATAATTCTGTATTCAAGGAGCTTACATATACTGAAGGTCAAAGAAAATGGAGAGGACCAGCAATGAAATTCATATATATATTTGCCTTGACTTAAGGCTTTCTCCAGAACTTCAACTTCATTAATTTTACAACAGTGGTTGTAAGTTGGGGAAGAATTTGCCCCCCAGGGGCTATGTGACAGTGTCTGGAGACATTTTTGATTGTCACAACTGGGAAATGCATGCTACTGAATCTAGTGGGTAGAGGCCAGGGTTAGTACTGCAAGGCACAGACCAGCCCTTCTACAATAATCATCCAGCCCCAAATGTCAATAGGGTCAGCTTTACCTGCTATAAGGAAATAATACTTGATAGGACCGAGTATGACATAGACAGTTTCCAGTTCTGTCATCTGTTTTACTTTGGGTGCCCTGTTGTCTTAAACAAGTCATTTCCCCACCCTGGTCTAGTTTCCTTATTTATGAAGTGAATATTTTGATTATATTACCTACCAAGAGACCTAAGTGTATAAATCTTGCAAAATTCATCTCTACTTTTTTCATATGAGAGGGAAAGACATGGGGGGTTATTTTAAGAGCTCATTTAAGTTATTCAAGTTTTAATCATTTTTAGGTTAATAGTCTTGGAGAAGCACCCAATATGTATTTATCAGTGCAGAGATACCAATGTGATTCACATCTGTCACATTTCCATGCACTAACAATGAACTATCTGAAAAAAAGACATTAAGGAAAGAGTCTAATTTCCTGTAGCAACAAAAACAAATAAAATACTTAGGAATAAATTAAACCAAGGAGGTGAAAGATCTATATACTAAAAACTGGAAACCACAAATCATTGATGAATGAAATCAAACAAGACACAAACAGAAAGATACCCTGTTTTCATGGATTTGAAGAATTAGTATTGCTAAAATGTCCATTCTACCCAAACCAGTCCACAGATTCAAAGGCAGTATCTATCAAAATTCCAATGACATTTTTCACAGAAATAGAAAAACAAAGTCCTTAAATTTGTATGAGACCACAGAAGACCCCAAATAGCTAAAGCAATATTGAGCAAGAAGAATAAAGCTGGAAGCAACATACTTTCTGACTTCAAACTATATTACAAAGCTATAGTAATCAATACAGTATGTAATGGTATAAAACCGGATGCATTGATTAATGGAACAGAATGGAGAGCCTAAAAATAAACCCATACATACTAATTTTTGACAAAAGCACCAAGAATATACAGTGGGGAAAGGATAGTTTCTTCAGTTAATGATGCTGGGAAAACTAGATAGGCACATGCAAGAGTGTAATTGGACCCTTCTATTATATCATTCACAAACATCAATTCAAAAAGGATTAAAGACTTGAATGTAAGACCTAAAACCATAAAACTCCTAGTAGGAAACACATAGGGGAAAGTTTCCTTGATGGTGGCCTTGGCAGTGATTTTTTGGCATTAACACCAAAGCATAGGCAACAATAGGAAAAATAAACAAGTGTGACTACATCAAAGTAAAACGTTGTGCACAGCAAAGGAAACTATCAACAAAATGAAAAGGCAACCTATGGAATGGGAGAAAATATTTGCAAATCATATATCTGATAAGGGGTTAAAATCCAAAATCTATAAGGAACTGATATAACTCAACAGTAAAAAACTATATAACCCAATTTAAAAATAGGCAAAGGACCAGAATAGACATTTTTCCAAAGAAGACATACAGGTGGCCAACAGGTATATGAAAAGATGCTCAACATCATGAATCATCAGGGAAATGCATAGCAAAACCACAAGGAGATCTTGCCTCATATCTGTTGGGAAGCTGTTATCAAAAAGTCAAAAGATAGTAAGTGTTGGGGAGGATACGAAGAAAAGGGAACCTTGTGTACTGTTGGTGAGGATGTAAACTGGTATAACCTTATTCAAAACAGTATGGAGGTTTCTTTAAAAAAAATAGTACTACTATTTGATCTAGCAATACTACCTCTGGGATTGTAGCCTAAGGAAATGAAATATGTATCTCAGAGAGATACCTGCACTCCCGTATTCATTAGAAGCATTATTTACAGATATGGAAACAACCTAAGTATCTATCTACAGATGAATGGATAAAGAAAATGTGGTATGTGTGAACGGAGTAGATTCGCCTTAAAAAAAGAAGTAAGTCCTGCCATTCGCAAAAACATGGATGAATCTGGAGGATATTATGCTAATAATAAGTCAGACACCATGAAGACAAATATTGCATGATCTTACTTATATGTGGAATCTAAAAAAAAAAAATTGAATTCACAGCGATAGAGAGTAGAATGGTGGTCACCAGATGCTAAAGGATAGGGGAAAATGGAGATATTGATCAAATGATACACATTTTCAGTTATACGATAAGTGCATTGGAGACCTAATGAATAGCGTGGTGACTATAGGTAATAATGTATCATATACTGGAAACTTGCTGAAAGAATAGATCATAAGTGTTCTCACCATTAGAAAAAATGACCTGAGGTGATGTCTATGTAAATTAGTTTGACTATGTTAATTACTTCACAGGGTATACATATATCAAAACATCACATTTTGTATCTTATCAAAAATAAATAATTTTAAAATGTGATTCACATGCCGTTTTTTTATCAGTGTGCAAGAACTGAAAGAAGCTGAAAAATACAGGAGTTAGTATTCATACTTTATATGTGATATAACTGCAGTAATATGGGTCTGTTAATTTTTGAAATAATATCACTAACCTTGCCTAAAACCTCTCAACCAGAAGACTAGTGGTGCATCTTCCAAAAAAAAAGGCATTTTTAATACAACTCCTATTTCAGTTCATCTGTAGCACCACAGAATGTATCAGTGTTTATGCTGTAAAATGCATTTGACTTTAATAATTAAAAATCTGACTTCAAGCAGAAGATTTTATTCCTCTTTTAGTCTTTTCTGTCCCTATGAAACAAACACATGTCTTTGGAAGCCCTAGCTGGTGCCTCATATGTTATTATTCAGAGACACTTAGCAGTTCAGTTTAGGAGTATGTAATGATAAATGTAGACCAAGTCCCACAGTATTTTTATACCATGAAAAAATGTAATTTTAGGAATTAAAGTTAAAACTGTTATGAAAAACTAGAATTTGATATTGTCATAACATTCTTGAATGATAAGTTAGATACTTGAATAAATACTATATTAAAGCTTCATGCCCTTGACTGCCCCATTTTTATCCCCACCTTTCTAAAATGGCGTTATTTTATAGGGCAGTATTTGGTAGGGAAATAAATTAAAATAAAATAATGCTTTTACAAGATTTTTTGAAAGTTTGAATTGTAGAAGTTGGTCATTTGGTTATGTTTTTTGGATTTTATCAACCATACATTCTTTTCCTATAGCAAATAACTGAAAGTTAAACTGATGCATTAACATGGAGGGGAGAGTTTTTAAGACAGAACTGAAAAGGAGGCTTTGCTGCTTTGAAAATAAGTCAGTTTTCAAGGGTAGACTTTGCCAGCCTGTGGAGTAGTGGCAGGAGGTGGAACAGCAGGCCACTCACAGTTACTCTGAAGCGAGCAACTGCAGGTTCACTTCACATGTACACTTTTTTTTTTTTCCGTACGCGGGCCTCTCACTGCCGCGACGTCTCCCGTTGCGGAGCACAGGCTCCAGACACGCAGGCTCAGCGGCCGTGGCACACGGGCCCAGCCGCTCCGCGGCCTGTGGGATCTTCCCGGACGGGGGCACGAACACGTGTCCCCTGCATCGGCAGGCGGACTCTCAACCACTGCGCCACCAGGGAAGCCCTACACTTACTTTTTGATATTTCTGAGTCTTCATTTCTTTTGAATAAAACTTGTATTGGCCTCATAACCATTTAAGGTTTTTAAAAGAAACATTTTTTATTTATTTTTTAATGTTTTATAAAGTGCATTGAACATCACGATAGTTGTGGTTTTGATATATTTTTTTAAAGCAGCCCTGATAAAGTCAGCAGTTAATAATTTTTAAAGGAAAAACACCCATCATAATTGTCATTAAAAGCTATGACGTTTCAGAGAAGTTAAATTTCCTGATTAAATGGTATTGTCAGTCTAAAAACCACTCACAGTTATCCTGTAAAATATAAACTTTTTAGGGCTTCCCTGGTGGCGCAGTGGTTGAGAGTCCGCCTGCTGATGCAGGGGACGCGGGTTCGTGCCCCGGTCCGGGAAGATCCCACATGCCGCGGAGCGGCTGGGCCCCGTGAGCCATGGCCGCTGAGCCTGCGCGTCTGGAGCCTGTGCCCTGCAACGGGAGAGGCCACAACAGTGGGAGGCCCGCGTACCGCCAAAAAAAAAATATATATATATATATATAAACTTTTTAAAGAGGTTTAAGTATGTAAGAGAAGTGAGAGCTCACGATGAATATAAATACTATTCTGTTTACTATGTGATTAGTGCAGCATTGCAGAATATTCTATCTGAATATATACATTAGAAACATAGGAGAAAGCAAAATATAGTTCATAATTAATTTTTCACTCCCTTAATGGAGATTATATTATTGATACAGTTTACATCGCAGGGGTAAGGTTAATGACTACCTGTGAAAGAGTAGAATTTTGGCTTAATAATTTCCTGAGTCAATAAATTACAGAATTGGCTAGTAGTTTGCTTGTGTTGAAGGTGTATGCGTTTCTGCCTGTTCTTCCGTTATTTAATATAGAGAAAACCATAGAACTAGGTGTATTTGTTAAAGAGAGAGAAGGTTGTTAGTGTCATGGAGACTTTAAAAAAATGTTGAGGGACTTCCCTGGTGGTCCAGTGGTTGGGACTTCACCTTCTAATGCAGGGGGCTGTGGGTTCGATCCGTACTCAGGGAGCTAAGATCCCACATGCCTCAGGGCCAAAGAACCAAAACATAAAACAGAGCAATATTGTAACAAATTCAATAAAGGCTTAAAAAAAAAAATGGTCCACATCAAAAAGCTTTAAGAAAAATGTTGAAAATGAAATTATTGATACGAAAGGTATCATGTTATAATCCATCTTATAATTAACTCAGTTTTGGTGTACTGCAAATCTGTTCATGTATTTGCTACCAAGGGCCTAAACCTAATCCAGCAATTCAGAACACACATACGCACATACAAACACTCCTACCCACAGTGTTAAATGCTAACTATATGTTTTAGGCTCTACTAAGCTTTTCTTGATGGCCTAAAGTGAAAGTAAATTCTATATGATTATCATTTTGTCCCATGTAATGTTACTGCCTGCAATTCTAGTACTCGATTTAAAATAAAAAAGGTTCTCCAATTGGTAAAAGACGTTGCAGTTCAAGCTTATTAAAAATAAAGGCCCTGGGGCTTCCCTGGTGGCGCAGTGGTTTAGAGTCCGCCTGCCGATGCAGGGGACGCGGGTTCATGCCCCGGTCCGGGAAGATCCCACATGCCGCGGAGCGGCTGGGCCCGTGAGCCAGCGCGTCCGGAGCCTGTGCTCCGCGGCGGGAGAGACCACAACAGAGAGAGCCCCGCGTACCGCAAAAAAAAAAAAAAAAAAAAAAAAAAAAAAAAAAGGCCCTGGAGTTCCACAGCATGCGGAGCTCTGAGGATCTGCTACTCAGTGAAACTGGTGAAAATTATGAAAAACAAACAAACAACCATTTAAAGTCTCTGGAAATGGCCCTGTGGACATCCAGCAAATGAGGAAACATTAAGAGATACGCTAAGTCTCGATAAGAATTGAGAGTCTGTGGTGTTTGAACCAAGACCTTCTGTCTTCTTCCCCTCTAACTACTGAGTGAGAGGGAAACTCCACTGGGTTCTGGTATTACCGAGAACACAGTTTTCTCTTCCCCGGGTTTCCTGACGGCTGTTTTTCTGCAAGGGGCAGGACCTCAGCACTTCTCATCTTGCCTCCAGCTACCTATTATTATTGAAACTAAGTTCTGGGCCATGATGGCCAAGAGGTGATAGCCCCCACTCCTGGTACAGATGCTCTGCCGTGGGCGGGGCACTACTGAAAATACTGGGGCCCACCTAGCCCTCACCCCAGATCCTGGCACAGAGAAAGGCAAGCCAGGAAGGCCTGGGAGTCTGCAGGAGAGAAGTAGGGAAAGAGACTACTGGGAGGAGTTTTCCTGAGCTCAAAACAAATTTCAAACACTGACCTTGGGAACTATTCCTTGAAAGGAGCCAGGGTTTGATTAGATTAGACTGTGAAACAATTGCTGCCCCAGGGTACTGTTGACAATAATAGAAGATCCCCTGGCTATTAGTGGAGTTTAACAGCTGCTGTGATCTCAGGGAAGAGACCGTCAAAGGCAGCCCTGTCAAAAGCAGTCTTCCCAGGGTGACTGTCAGCATTCCCAAGGCAGTGATCCCTGAGGAGCGTTATCTGAGACCTCATAATGCAGGCAGACAAGGGTAGGGGAATCCACTTCACTGAAATAATCCAGCCAGTCGTTAAACAAGTAAATAGTAATAGGTACTGGAGGACTTTTGCTAGGATTTGCTATAATTTATTCTCTAAAGATCCAGTTTCTAACAAAAATTTATGAGACTTGCTAAGAAACAGGGAAGTATGATCTATATTCTCAAACACCACGATCTTGTATTTAAGAAATCCTAAGGTATCTACTAAAAGTTATTAGAATAAATGATTTCACCAAGGTTGCAGGATCAATATACAAAAATCAATTGTATTTCTATATACTTGCAGTGAACAATCCGAATAGGAAATCAAAGCAATTCTATTTATAATAGCATTAAAAAGAATAAAATACTTAGGAATACATTTAACAAAAGAAATGCCAAACTTATACTCTGAAAACAGCAAAATAATGTTGAAAGATATTAAAGAAGATCTAAATAAATGTAGCAACATTTCATGTTAATGGGTTGGAAGATTTAATATCGTTAAGATGGCAATACTCTGTGAAATGATCTACTGATTAAATTCAGTCCCTCTCAGAATTCCAGTGGCTTTTTTATAGAAGTGGGCAAGGTAATCCTAAAGTTCATATGGAATTGCAAGGAACCCAGAAGAGATAAAATAATCTTGAAAGAAAAGAACAAAATACGAGGATTCACATTCCTGGTTTCAAAGCTTAATACAAAGCAACAATTATCAAGACAGTATGGTACTGCATAGGATAGATATATAGATAAATGCAGTATAATTGAGTCCAGAAATAAACTTATATGTTTGTGGTCAACTGACGTTTGACAAAGGTGCCAAGACAATTCAGTAGGGAAAGAATAGTCTTTTTGGGAGATAGTATTGGGACAGCTGGATACTCACATGCAAAAGAATGAAATTGGGCCTATACACTGTATACAAAAACTAGCTCAAAATGGGTCAAAGACCTAAATGTAATGTAAGAGCTAAAACTATAAAAATCTTGGGAGAAAACACAGGGGTAAATCTGCATGAAGTCAAAAACACAAACAACAAAAGAAAAAAAAATAATAAATTGGACTTTATAAAAATAAAAAACTTCTATGATTCAAATCACACTATCAAGAAGGTGAAAAAATCCATAGAATTAGAGAAAATATTTGCAAAACATATATCTGAAAAGGGACTTGTATCCAGAAAATATAAAGAACTCTTAAAACTCAGTAATACAAATAACCTATTAAAAATGGGCAAAAGATCTACATAGATATTTCTCCAAAGAAAATATACAAATAGCCAATAAACACATGGTTGATAATTTCAATTATCAGGGAAATGCAAATCAAAACCACAATGAGATAGTACTTCTAGGATGACAAGAATTGGTCAGAAAATAACAACTGGTGGCAAGGATGTGGGGAAATCAGACCAGTCCCTAATATACTGCTGGTGCAAATAGAACCAAGCAGCCAATTTAGAAAATAGTCTGGCAGTTCTTCATACAGTTAAACGTAGAGTTTATGGCAGCGCTACTCATAATAGCCAAAAGGTAAAAACACCCCAAATGTCCATCAGTGGATGAATGGATAAACAAAATGTGATATATTCATACAGTGGAAGATTGCTCAGCCATAAAAGTGAATAAACATACTGAAACATGGCTGAACCTTGAAAACATCATGCTAAATGAAACCCGTTACAAAAGAGTACATGATATATGATTTCATTTATGTGAAATCCAGCATAGTCAAATCTGTAGAGACAGAAGTAGATTAATGATTATTTTATAGTTAATGCAAACTTTATTTATAAAAGACTCTTAAATTAGTTGTTTCATGCCATGCATTCACACAGAGTATATTGACTATTCAGAGCTATAGGAAGAGGAGCTCACAAACTCAAAGGAAAACTATTAAGGAGTTTCTAATAGTTAAAAGCTAGGAAAGATTAGGACAACTTTACAAATGAGCAATTAAAAATAAAACAAAATAAAAAATGTATGGAAAATAGTCTGAGCTGAGAGTAGGGCTGCTTAGGACTGGGGATAGGGTAGGGGAAAAGGCAAAATAGGGGGGGTAATAACTAAAGCGTATGGAGTTTCTTTTAGAAGTGTTGAAAATATTCTAAACTTGATAGTGGTGATCATTGCACATATCTGTGAATCTACTGAAAATCGTCAAATTGTATATTTTAAGTGGATGAATTTATGGTATGTGAATTATACCAATAAAGCTGTTATTAAAAAAAAGTCCCTTTCTCCACACCTATACACTTCAACTAATACAGGAAGTTTACTCGAAATTTAATCCACATTCTAGCAAATTGTACAGAACCAACATTATTTGGCAGTAGTTAATATGCACTTTATCCCTCAGTGGTCCCAATAAAAACAGTCATTACCATGACAGTTTATAGATTAAAAGGTATTTTTAAGTGGTGAATTATAAGGTAGTTTTAATTTTATTTATTTATTTTTAAAAAATTTTTATTGGAGTATAATTGATTTATAATGTTGTGTTACTTTCGGGTGTATAGCAAAGTGATTCAGTTATACATATACGTATGTTCATTCTCAGATGCTTTTCCCATATAGAATATTACAGAATATTGAGTAACATTCCCTGTTCTATACAGTTGGTCATTGTTGGTTATCTATTTTATAAATAGTAGTATGTGTATGTTAATGCCAAGCTCCTGATTTATCCCTCCCCCTGCTACGTTTCCCCTTTGGTAAACTTATTTATTCAGTGATATCCTATGATATTTGTCTTTCTCTGACTTCACCTAGTATGATAATCTCTAGGTCCATCCATATTGCTGCAAATGGCATTATTTCATTCTTTTTTTATGGCTGAGTAATATTCCATTGTATATATGTACCACATCTTCTTTATCCATTCCTCTGTTGGTGGACATTGAGATTGCTTTCATGTCTTGGCTATTGTAAATAGCTCTTCAGTGAACATTGGGGTGAATGTATCTTTTCAAATTATGGTTTTCTCTGGATATATGCCCAGGAGTGGGATTACTGATCATATGGTAGTTCTAAGTTTTAAAATAAAAGTAAACAGTATGGCATCATTTTGATAGTTGCCACTCACTTTAGATTTTTCTGGATGATTCATTTTGAGGGAGTATCATAAAACAAGTCAGAGGAAACTGGGGCCCCAGGATATGCCTTTTCTTTTTTCTTTGCCATAAAACAAGTTAGAATTGATATCCTATTTATAAAAGGTAAAACATCCTATTTATGAGTTAGAAGTATGATTTTAAAAGTAACTGCTGCTTTCCCTTTGGTCTCTTCCTGACCAAAGCCTGTTGATGATCCTTCTTGCTAGCCCTCAGAAACAAGTAGACTGCTCTTTCTGATGTCCATTCAGTTTGGTTCTGTAGCTCACAAGCTCCAATAGAAAATTATATTTTACTAAGAATCTATCCAACCTTTCAAACCAGCTTCTATCTAAATGTATTAACACTTCTGGCATCATATACTTTGGTCTTATGATGTGGTAATAGACTAGGTAGCTATTGGAAAATCTTCTAATAAGAAAATGATACGGAAGAAAGCTGTTTTAAAAGCACTTGCAAGCCAGCCCACTGTCAATAATGTGCATTAGGCTTCATGTGGCCTGGCAACCTGCTATAGTTTGATCACAAACAGGCTTGCTGAACTGTCAAAAAAAGGTTTGATTTGTCAATAAATAATAAGCAATATTTCTTCACTTTCGTGTTTCTCTTTTTTTTTCCAAAATATTTTTTCCATTTACTTTTCTTCAACCCCAGTGGAACACCATCAGAGAGTTGAATGCCAAATCTGTTGCTCTTCATTTCTTATTATGGTTTAAACAATATTGCATTGACTCCATAAATCAATGCCAGAACAGGAGGTAACTTTGAAAAAAGGACACAGTGCCCATAAAGTTATCTGGCCATGAAGAAGCAGCCTTGGAGCTAGGAAGCAGTAGGGGATAGGATGGAAGCAATTACAATAGTGATGGCAGTAGGAGCAATGTAATTAGCAGCTGTTTCAAGGGTAATTATTTGCAGACATATGACAATGGAGAGGTGGTATGTCAGAGAACTTCCTACTCGGTCACCCCCCCCACCACCAAAATGTTAACTGTCCTGTATTCATATTAAGGCAGCCATGACAAATAGGCTGTGTTACTGGAGCCTTTAGGAGGTTCAGTCGCTATGCTCAGGTCATCCCCCCCGATACATTTCAGATTATCTACATATGTCGTTGGAACAATATTGCATATGAGGACAAGTGTTCTGTGGTAACAAAAGGAGGCAGAGGGGAGGTGAAACTGATCCAGGAAGAGCAGGTGAACAATACAAGTATCAGGATCAAGAAATAGATGACTATGACCACCTAGAGGGTTGGGAGGGAGATGCAAGAGGGAGGGGATATGGGGATATGTGTATATGTATAGCTGAATTCACTTTGTTATACAGCAGAAGCTAACACACCATTGTAAAGCAATTATACTCCAGTAAAGATGTTTTAAAAAAAAAAGAAGTAGATGATTGTCTAACCCAGATTACTTGGCAGTCATCCTGCAGATTTAGCAGTATATACAAAGGCAGTGGTTTTCAGAGTGTGGCCTCCAGACACAGGCAGTGTTAGCATCACTTGGGAACTTTTTAGAATTTCAAATCCCCCCCCTCCCCAGACCTACTGAATCAGAAATTTGTGGGATGGGACTCAATAATTTGTATTTTATCAAGTCTTCCAGGCAGTTCTGATGCCTAGTAAACTTTGAGAATCACTGTACTAAGATGTTTTATAAGATTTGAGAGTCACCTCACAGATTGGACATTAAACATAGTTTTGGAATCAGTTGGCAGTGAGTCTCAGAAGGAAAGGAATCAGGACTGGACCTCAGTCCCCCCAAAACCGCATACTGGGTAGGAAGCCATCCATTTCGAAAACTACATAGCTATAAAAGGCAATATACAGAGTCAAATAAAAATATCTGGCTGGGCTTCTCTGGTGACGCAGTGGTTCAGAGTCCACCTGCCGATGCAGGAGACACGGGTTCGTGCCCCGGTCCGGGAGGATCCCACGTGCCGCAGAGCGGCTGGGCCCGTGAGCCATGGCCACTGAGCCTGCGCGTCCGGAGCCTGTGCTCCGCAACGGGAGAGGCCACAACAGTGAGAGGCCTGCGTACCAAAAAAAAAAAAAAAAAAATTCTGGCTTCACATAGGTATAACCTTCAACAAGCTAGAGTCCTTATGCCTCAGTTTTGTCATCTCTAAATCAGTTTAATAATAATAGCGATAGCTTTGTAGAGTTACGGAGAAAATTAACTGAGCTAGAGAGCAAACCCAGAATAAGTCTGTCACATAGTAAGGGCAGAATAGATGTTAACTGACATCATGATTTTTATATTATTAAAACTGTGATTTAAGGTTTGCGATTCCTAAATTATAATTTTGTAAAAGTTAAAAACATGGCTCTCATGTAACATAAAATAAACGTGTCAGAGATTGTTTTTTAAATTCATTAATTAGAGAGGTAACTGGTAAAATGTCAAAATTGAGTTCAAAGGAGATTTTGGAGAATGGAGTTTATATAATCTGTCAAGAATGCTGAAATGTTTCTAATACATGTAAAGCTGGATGATATCCTACAGAACAATATATTGTAATGTTTGGAGTTACCGTTTTTATCAGACTAAAACCAATTGCACCTTTCCTGGACAACATTTATTTACATTGGTGTAGACCTGAATCATTTTCATTACTCGCACACAAGGATCATTTGAATTGATATCAATTTGCTGCAAGATAACCTCTAGGCCTACAGAGTTATAAAAGAGCCTAGTCAATAGACAGTCAGTCAAAGATGTACCCCCGCACTACTCTGAAAGAACATGCAATTAAGGATTTTACCTGTTTTCCAATTCTGGAATAATTTCTCTTGATGGATGTCTCACAAGAAAGAGTGCAGAAGCCAGGTTATTGCAATTGATTTACAGGAACGAGGCAGGACCCGAAGCAAAGGTGATATGGCTGGTACTTAAGAATCCTGGGCCTGCAGATAGT
This sequence comes from Leucopleurus acutus, assembly GCF_964270905.1. NCBI lineage: Eukaryota > Metazoa > Chordata > Mammalia > Artiodactyla > Delphinidae > Leucopleurus > Leucopleurus acutus. Next base: position 29,099,510 of record NC_139144.1, on the reverse strand, counting down.
GGGAGAACAACAACAAGAAAACAGCTCTGAACATTGCAGAGTCTTGTTGCCTGAGCATCTGAATGAACCTTGCAGCGTATAAAAGATACATACCTTACAAAGGAAGAGAAATACACCCTTAATTTGAAAAATATTTTCATTACAACTGGTCAAGGAACCAAATGAAACATTATCCTCAGGTGTTTGAAACATTTTCTTATTCAAAGTAAAACTGTAATCAAGGGTATAAGATAGATAAGGAATTTTTATTGTGGTGTCACTGTGGTATAACATTCAGTGCATTTTTCTGTAATGCAAATGGTATCAGCAGTTTGAGACAGAAACCTCAGCAAGAGGCTTTAAATTCTTATCACGTATTAACTAGAAATAAAACACAGATGTGGATGCTGCCTAAGCACAGTAGCACGTTTATGTAATTAAGTCACCAGTATGGTTTGCATTGAACGATGATTTTTAATAGAGCATATACACAAAGATTCGATTGATAAGTGTCATGGCAGAGACTTGGCTAGGGAGAAGCAGTGCTCAGGTAAGGAGATGAGTGGTAATTTGCTTCTAAAAATTGTCCTGCATCATTACGGGAAAGTTATATCTGATCTCTTTTTCTCAGAAGTGTTTTGGAGAAAAAAATGTTGGCCCTTGGGGAAAAAATGTAAGAGAAGTTTATTTTATTTTAAATGTATTCTGATTTTCTGTCATGGAATGGAACAAGTGCAAGAAAGATATACTTTTGACTTTTTTCTTAACTCTTCTGGACTCATTTTCAACTTACAGGTATTCAGATTAAACTTTTTTAACAAAAGTTTATTTAGCACCTTAAATAAAGCTATGTACTACGCCCTGAAAACAAGAAAAAAGATAAATTTGATACTGTTTCTCCAAGAAATTTACCATTTTATCTGGGAATGAACTAAATATGACTTCAAATAAAGGGAGAAAGAATGTGATAAAATCAATAATAGTCTAGGTGAGCCATGGCATTGCAGCAGGAATATTTTGAGGAATTTGAAAATATGGTGGAGAGAGAGATGTCTAGTAAATAGAAGAAACAAAAATTGAAAAATAAAGGGCTAAAAGTGGCTAAAGTGAAGTGCAAAGCATCATGTGTCCCAAACAAGTAGGTTTAAACTAGTATGGAAGGGTAGTTTATCAGCAAAGGCTTCATGGAGGAAGGACTGTTGAAGGTGGGCCTTGAATTATGCATAGGCTCTAAGTGGTATGTGATGGAGCATATTCAAAGCGTAAGAAAAAACTGGTGCCTTTGTACATAGATAGGAACCTTTAGATACTACTTGAAGAATAGGTTACATATAGAGAAAAGGCATAATAATAATGATACCATTTGTTTAGTGGTGTCATATTGTATCCATCTTTCCAAATGTTATTTTGTTTAATCTTTACCTATTAGGTAATATTTTAACTATCATATTTGGGTTAGTAAGTAATGGGGATAAAATCAAATAGGTAGTGGGGAGTTGGCCTGGTATTCTTAATCAAACCTTTCTGATTAACTTTCACCCTGTGCTTCATTTTCACTCAGCTGCATCTCAGGCATTTGAAGTGTTACAGATGTTAAAAGTTGATGATTTGACTCTAGATTATTGGAAGTAGGGCCTAAAGTAAAAAGAGTAGTCAAAATAGATGCCAATGTTTCATGTCTGGGTGATGTGGAAAACGGTAGCACTGTGAGTGAAAAGAGTTTTCATGTGGGCATGGTAATCAAAAGTTACTAGTAGACCTGCAAGAAGTTATATCGAATAAAAAAGAATTTGCCTCTGGAGTTCAGGAGAAGTCTGAGCTCAAGATAGAGAGGAAAAAGGTAACAAGAGAACAAAATCTTGGAGAACATTAATGTTAAAAAAAGAAAGAAGAGCCAATGGAGAGTGAGAGATTAGCCGGGATGAAAAGAGAGGCCGGGGAGCCTTGTGCTTTTTCAGTAGAAGGAGAAGGAAAAGAGAGTTTGAAGAAGGAGTAGAGGGGAAATGTCCAGCACTCAAAGGATAATGAATTTGTCAATTGGAACACTCAGGAAGACTCTTAAGACACTAGTTAGAGCTGTGTGGTGAAAATAGAAGCAGATTGAAAGAGGGATAGGAGTGGCTGGTAGACAAGTGGATGCAAGGGGCATGAGCAAAGAAGTTAAAACAGTTCTACTGCATGTCTTAAGATGATGCCGCAATTTTAGTAGGTAAGAAAAATCAAGGTAAAAATCCCATACTATTTACACATCCAGATCATAAACCCTGCCACTGCATTGAAGAAAGTAGCTCACTGAATAAGAACAAGCCTGTTAGTAGAGCAAAGGGTGACAATATCAAGGGTAGACTTGTAAAGGAAATGAGTAAAGGAAGGGGAATTATTGAAAAGATTATATAAAATGTGATATTAAGCCTCCTTAATGTCAGTGATTACCTTTGTTTGAGGGGACTTACTTTTTCTAGTGGGTCTGAAATAGGAGCCAGCATTTGTGTGTGTGCGCGTGTGTGTGCGAGAGAGAGAGACAGACAGAGAGAGAGAGACAGAGACAGAGAGACAGAGAGACAGAGAGAGACAGAGAGAGAGAGAGAGAGGTTGCCTTGAAGTCTCATTTCTTGATGTAGCTTTTTATTCCTTATGTAGTTGTTAGACGATTCTTAAAAAAGACATTACAAGTATGTTTAGAATCTGATTCTGATGACTGGTCAGAATGCCTTTGCATTTGTTCAAAGACTCCATCTTGATTTACCATTTTCGTTCTCCTTGTAATGTGGTATTTTATCAATGAGGCTATGACATGGCGCCCACATGGCATCCGGGATGCTAGATGGTAAAAAGGGAGAATACCTGGAACAAAATTTAAAATGGTAGCTTTTGCCCTGAGTTTTAAAAGTTCCAAGATCTTTGATCTAACTGCTTAGAGACTCTTAAGTAAAAGGCCCTTAGATCCTTTCAGTCTGGTGGTAAAACACACTTGTGCTCAGAGCCCCAGGCTGCTGAGGGGAGATTACAGTTGCCTGTTTCTAATAGTGTGGTATGAAATAGACGTTTGGAACATGCCTGGGATGTATATCTGAATTTCAGTTGATCAGAGATTGCTAAATTGATATAGTGTAAGCTGTAGATTCAATTTACAAAGGCTTTTCAAAGTATTTTCCTCACAGTAGCTCTACTGTTACAGTAGTTGCTCTTATCCCTGATTTATGAGGAAGTATGAACATTACAGCCAGAGGAGCTAAGTGACTCCCCCAAGATCGTATAGCAAGTCAGAGCAGGGCTGGGAATGGCAGTTCCCGCAGGGTAGTGTCTTCTGGAGCCATATGAGGGCCTGAGGAAAGAAAATTGGGCCTCTATATACACTTACCTAAATATCTTCCAGTATTTTTGAACCAAATACTAAAAGCTCTACAAAAAAAAGAAGTGAGTGTACATACAAAGCCCGGCGCTGCCCAGTGGGTTTGCATGCCATTATGATTTCATAAACTCAGCCTTTCCAGGGCCTGAAGTAGACCTGGGGGGGCTCTTGCACACCTGGAACCCTTGGGCTGATTGGAACCACTCCTCCCATTGTACGATAATGCAAGGTTGTAAAACCATGCATTAGTGTTTTTATATTTTATTGTCTTTAATGTTTTTATATTTTATTCATCCTGGAGTTTTGGGCGCTAATTTTGATTTTTAAAAATATTACATGGCTGCCGGGCTTTTCCGGTACTGCTGCCCCTTTAAATTTGCTCCAGATTGTGTTCTTCACTCACCTGATTCTAATCCCAGCCCTGCAGCAGCCTTCTTTCTGTTTGGCTTCTCTGCAGTGTAAATTGCACAAAAGCAAAAGGGCCAAAGAAACGGAGGTGGAATAAATCAAGGGCAAAAGACTGATTTACAGTTGTTTTTAGAAGACAGCTAACAGTCTGTAGACAGTTCCAGGTGGTCTAACTTGCCCACGCCTTTGCTCATGCCATTTTATACGCCTGACATAGCTTTTTTCCTCTCACTTTGAAGAAATCCTAGCATTTTTTCAAATCCCAGATCAAAGGTACATCCTCTGTAGAGCTGTTTTCATATTCAGACAAGATTAATTAGTTGTAGCTCTCTGCTACATACACAGATCCCTGTGCAGATCCCAACTGTTGGGCTTATCAAATTGTATTAGAGTTTTAAATGTCGGTCTCACTCCATCAATTGTGAGGCTCTTAAAGCTGAGCAGGAGCCCTTTCTTATCTGAGTCTGTATCATTAACACCTCACATAGTGACTGGCCCACAGCCAGTGGGCAGTAAATGATCGTGGAGTGACAGAATGGTTAAGATGAGTCAACTCTCAGGAATTACTCAATGGGTAGCTCTTCTGTCTCCTTAGTTTGATATGCATTCCAGAAAATAAAGTTTCCAGGAAGGCTTACTGAAATTTCAAGATTGGTAAACCATGGTACTTCCTAGGCACCATTGTTTCTCTATCAATGGCCTGAAGAAGTTAGAGTTATTCGTCTCACTCCCCACCTGTCCCACTCTGGCACAAGACATGGTGACTTCGTTTTTGACTGAACTGTTAAAGTTTGGTCCCAAACAGTATTAAGCTTTCCTTAATCACAGCACCCAGATACATCTTTTTTTCTTTTTTCCAAGGGAAAACATTGTTGCTGTAACTTTAATCATTCCTCTTGCTGCTCAGGGGCACAATCTTTGTGCTGAAGCACTTGGGAACTAAAATTAGTACTTTTATGTAGGGATCAGTTTCAAATTCAAAGATATGCCCTATTATATGGTACTTTAACCCCCAGTTAGAATGTGGCTTGTGAATAGGCTATGTGAATAGGGTTTCAGGTGGGAGGGTGTGTGGTTAAATGGAGCAAAGCAATAGAACATACTATTGAATTCTAAATGTGTTTGAACCACCTTTCCTTCTTGTTCATTTCAAATTGTTTCTGGATTGTCATGTTGTCAGTCATCATAGTGTAAATAGCTCTATAATATTTTACATTTAAGAATAATAACTTTTGGGGCTTCCCTGGTGGCACAGTGGTTAAGAATCCACCTGCCAATGCGGGGGACACAGGTTCAAGCCCTGGTCCGGGAAGATCCCACATGCTGCAGAGCAACTAAGCCTGTGCGCCACAACTACTGAGCCTGTGCTCTAGAGCCCGCGAGCCACAACTACTGAAGTCCACGTGCCTAGAGCCCGTGCTCCGCAACAAGAGAAGCCACTGCAATGAGAAGCCCACACACCACAACGAAGAGTAGCCCCCGCTCGCCGCAACTAGAGAAAGCCCGCGCGCAGCAACAAAGACCCAACGCAGCCAAAAATAATAAATAAAATAAATAAATTTATTAAAAAAAGAATAACTTTTTGTATTTTGCTCTTGCAGCTATAATTTTTACATTATAATCTGCAAAATCAATACATGAATAGATTTAGAAATTATAAATTCACTTTGTTATATACTAAGATCAGCTTTTTATGTGCCATCAATAATTCATGTTTAAAAATTAACATGCTTTATGACAGTAAATTTTGTATGTCAAAATAGCTAGTGTAACAGTTTTTGAAAAGTGTGATTTTGTGATTTGGTATATACATTTTACATGTGATATTTACTTCAAACGAAATAATAAAAATAGGGTCATGTGTCTAAGGACACAGTCAGATCTCAAGTTAGCTTTCTGTTTTTCAACATTTGTTCATAAAAGTTCTTGGGGAACAAATAAGAAATCTCTTTCTTAAAAATACCTTTGTGAAGCAATTAAACTCCAGTAAAGATCTATTAAAAATATAGTTTAAAAAAATACCTTTATCTTACAAATAAGATGTGTAGCCATATATGCAGGCTTTTCAGTTTGTTCATGCCAGAGGCACTTACGAGCTATTGTGTTTCTTACATAAAGCAAATAAATGTGCTATAACCTTTTCCAATTTAAAGAATTTTTTTCTGTGCAGGCTTAAAAAAGACCTGCAGCTAAAGTAGTTTCTATGAGTCTAAAAAATGGGTATTTCTATTTCAAAAGAAAATATGGAATCTTATAATAACAAATATATAAAACATGAATGATTTATTTTATTCATTCAACAGATATATATTGTTTACCTGCTGTATGTCTTTTACATATTTATGGAACACAGGATTTTCCACCGATATTGATGATGATTCTTAAAACAATCCTATGGGCTTCCAGTAAAGACTCTTTGTTGGTCCTGAGCAATAAGATTTTGGTATTTTTTTACCTTTTGTAACACTGCCATTATTTTCCAGCTACCTTTGAAGTCACTTTGCTTTTTGAGCTAAATCACTGCATATGTGATTGACAATTATATACAGAATTTTTAAAATTTTAGTTTACGTAATTTTCTCTTGCCAGAATGCTTACGGGTCCATATAAAACAGCTTTATACCATACACACTACAATTCCTTGCAGTCTTAAGAGATCCTTATAAATATATTTTATTTTTCGTATTTTGTGATAAAGATTATAATTTTACCTTTTATATATAATACTATTTTAGGAAAACTAAAATATGTCAGAGCACTTTAATGAAGCATTCTAAAAATTGACACCTTAATTCTTAATCATAATATTATTTTACCTTCTTTTAATGCATGCTAATCTTGTTCCAAATATGCCAAAGTGTGTTTTTATTTCTATGGTATGGTAAGTATATAAGGAAATGCATGGTTAAGAGGGAAGGAAAGGAAGGGAGAGGCAAGCAAGGAGAGGAAAAGAGAGGGGGGTGGTATGTACTGAATACATACGATATTATAGTGTGCTCGGTTTTTCCAGTATGTTTGCTCATTTCATTCTCAATATTGATTTAAGAAGTAGCTATTTTTATCTTTGCTAGATAGATGGAGAAACTGAGGGCCATAAACTTTACATAACTTGTCCAAGATCACATTGCCAGTGAATGGTGAATTCAGTTTAGATCTAGGACTCTCTGGCCAGTGGTTTCTGGCTCTGTTAGGTCTTCTCAGTGTCACAGTCAACATGACATTCGTTAGCAAATGTTATCCACTCTTAGCAAATTCTGCACCTCTATGAAAAGTGGGATGTAACAGAATGCAGCAGCACACGAAACATGGATTTTTTAAAATGCTTACTTCTTTCAAAGAAATAATCACATAAACACTTAGGGATCAAACTGCATCTGAGTAATTAAAGGTCTTCTTTGGATATGTGCCATTTAATAATTTTAGTATGTAGGACTATGCTACTGCTTTCCAGGTTGTGAATAATTAAATAGGATACATTACCAAGTAATGATCTTACTTAAAAGTTCTAATTCATCTAATGAAAAAGACTTGAAACCAGGACTATCATATTCCCCTTCCTCTTTTAGATTCTTTCTGTTTACTTCTTTTTTTTTGAATTTTATTTTATTTTTTATACAGCAAATTCTTACTAGTCATCAATTTTATACACATCGGTGTATACATGTCAATCCCAAATCACCCAATTCATCACGCCACCACCACCACCCCCCCCGCACGGCTTTCCCCCCTTGGTGTCCATACGTTTGTTCTCTACATCTGTGTCTGAATTTCTGCCCTTCAAACCAGTTCATCTGTACCATTTTTCTAGGTTCCACATATATGCGTTAATATACGATATTTGTTTTTCTCTTTCTGACTGACTTCACTCTGTATGACAGTCTCTAGATCCATCCACGTCTCAACAAATGACACAATATTGTTCCTTTTTATGGCTGAGTAATATTCCATTGTATATATGTACCACATCTTCTTTATCCATTTGTCTGTCGATGGGCATTTAGGTTGCTTCCATGACCTGGCTATTGTAAATAGTGCTGCAGTGAACTTTGGGGTGCATGGGTCTTTTTGAATTATGGTTTTCTCTGGGTATATGCCCAGTAGTGGGATTGCTGGATCATATGGTAATTCTATTTTTAGATTTTTAAGGAACCTCCATACTGTTCTCCATAGTGGCTGTATCAAGTTACATTCCCACCAACAGTGCAAGAGGGTTCCCTTTTCTCCACGCCCTCTCCAGCATTTGTTGTTTGTAGATTTTCTGTTGATGGCCATTTTTACTGGTGTGAGGTGATACCTCATTGTAGTTTTGATCTGCATTTCTCTAATAATTCGTGATGTTGAGTAGCTTTTCCTGTGTTTGTTGGCAGTCTGTATATCTTCTTTGGAGAAATGTCTATTTAGGTCTTCTGCCCGTTTTTGGATTGGGTTTGTTTTTTTTAATATTGAGCTGCATGAGCTGTTTATATATTTTGGAGATTAATCCTTTGTCCATTGATTCGTATGCAAATATTTTCTCCCATTCTGAGGGTTGTCTTTTCGTCTTGTTTATGGTTTCCTTTGCTGTGCAAAAGCTTTGAAGTTTCATTAGATCCCATTTGTTTATTTTTGTTTTTATTTCCATTACTGTAGGAGGTGGATCAAAAAAGATCTTGCTGTGATTTATGTCCAAGAGTGTTCTTCCTGCGTTTTCCTCTAAGAGTTTTATAGTGTCCGGTTTTACATTTAGGTCTCTAACCCATTTTGAGTTTATTTTTGTGTATGGTGTTAGGGAGTGTTCTAATTTCATTCTTTTACATGTAGCTGTCCAGTTTTCCCAGCACCACTTATTGAAGAGGTTGTCTTTTCTCCATTGTATATTCTTGCCTCCTTTGTCATAGATTAGTTGACCATAGGTGTGTAGGTTTATCCCTGGGCTTTCCATCTTGTTCCATTGATCTATGTTCCTGTTTTTGTGCCAGTACCATATTGTCTTGATTACTGTAGCTTTGTAGTATAGTCTGAAGTCAGGGAGTCTGATTCCTCCAGCTCCGTTTTTTTCCCTCAAGACTGCTTTGGCTATTTGGGGTCTTTTGTAATCCCATACAAAATTTAAGATTTTTTGTTCTAGTTTCGTAAAAAATGCCATTGGTAATTTGATAGGGATTGCATTGAATCTGTAGATTGCTTTGGGTAGTATAGTCATTTTCACAATATTGATTCTTCCAATCCAAGAACACAGTATATCTCTGCATCTGTTGGTATCATATTTAATTTCTTTCAGCAGTGTCTTACAGTTTTCTGCATACAGGTCTTTTGTCTCCCTAGGTAGGTTTATTCCTAGGTATTTTATTCTTTTTGTTGCAGTGGTAAATGGAAGTGTTTCCTTAATTTCTCTTTCAGATTTTTCATCATTAGTGTATAGGAATGCAAGAGATTTCTGTGCATTAATTTTGTATCCTGCAACTTTACCAAATCATTGATTAGCTCTAGTAGTTTTCTGGTGGTATTTTTAGGGTTCTCTATGTATAGTATCATGTCATCTGCAGACAGTGACAGTTTTACTTCTACTTTTCCAATTTGTATTCTTTTTATTTCTTTTCCTTCTCTGATTGCCATGGCTAGGACTTCCAAAACTATGTTGAATAATACTGGTAAGAGTGGACATCCTTGTCTTGTTCCTGATCTTAGAGGCAATGCTTTCAGTTTTTCACCATTGAGAATGATGTTTGCTGTGGGTTTATCAAATATGGCCTTTATTATGTTGAGGTAGGTTCCCTCTGTGCCCACTTTCTGTAGAGGTTTTATCAGAAGCGGGTGTTGAATTTTGTCAAAAGCTTTTTCTGCATCTATTGAGATGCTCATATAGTTTTTCTTCTTCAGTTTGTTAATATGGTATATCACATTGATTGATTTGCATATATTGAAGAATCCTTGTATCCCTGGGATAAATCCCACTTGATCATGCTGTATGATCCTTTTAATGTGTTGTTGGATTCTGTTTGCTAGTATTTTGTTGAGGATTTTTGCATCTATATTCATCAGTGATATTGGTCTGTAATTTTCCTTTTTTGTAGTACCTTTGTTTGGTTTTGGTGTCAGGGTGATGGTGGCTTCAGAGAATGAGTATGGGAGTGTTCCTTCCTCTGCAATGTTTTGGAAGAGTTTGAGAAGGATGGGTGTTACCTCTTCTCTAAATGTTTGATAGAATTCACCTGTGAAGCCATCTGGTCCTGGACTTTTGTTTGTTAAAAGATTTTTAATCACACTTTCAATTTCAGTGCTTGTGATTGGTCTGTTCATATTTTCTATTTCTTCCTGGTTCAGTCTTGGAAGGTTATACCTTTCTAAGAATTTGTCCATTTCTTCCCAGTTGTCCATTTTATTGGCATACAGTTACTTGTAGTAGTCTCTTAGGATGCTTTGTACTTCTGTGGTGTCTGTTGTAACTTCTCCTTTTTCATTTGTAATTTTATTGATTTGAATCCTCTCCCTCTTTTTCTTGATGAGTCTGGCTAATGGTTTATCAATTTTGTTTATCTTCTCAAAGAACCAGGTTTTAGTTTTATTGATCTTTGTTATTGTTTTCTTTGTTTCTACTGCATTTATTTCTGCTCTGATCTGTATGATTTCTTTCCTTCTGCTAACTAGGTTTTGTTTGTTCTTTTTTCTCTAGTTCCTTTAGGTGTAACATTAGATTGTTTATTTGAGATCTTTCTGGTTTCTTGAGGTAGGCTTGTATAGCTATAAACTTCCCTCTTAGTACTGCTTTTGCTGCATCCCATAGGTTTTGGATCGTCGTGTTTTCATTGTCATTTGTCTCTAGGTATTTTTTGATTTCCTCTTTGATTTCTTTAGTGATCTCTTGGTTATTTAGTAACATATTGTTTAGGCTCCATGTGTTTGTGTTTTTTACGTTTTTTTCCCTGTAATTCATTTCTAATCTCATAGTGTTGTGGTCAGAAGAGATGCTTGATATGATTTCAGTTTTCTTAAATTTACTGAGCCTTGATTTGTGACCCAAGATATGATCTTTCCTGGAGAATGTTGCATGTGCACTTGAGAAAAAAGTGTAATCTGCTGTTTTGGGATGGAATGTCCTATAAATTATCAATTAAATCTATCTGGTCTGTCGTGTCATTTAAAGCTTCTGTGTCCTTCTTTATTTTCATTTTGGATGATCTGTCCATTGGTGTAAGTGAGGTGTTAAAGACCCACACTGTTATAGTGTTACTGTCGATTTCCTGTTTTATAGCAGTTGCCTTATGTATTGAGGTGCTCCTATGTTGGGTGCATATATATTTATAATTCTTATATCTTCTTCTTGGATTGATCCCTTGATCATTATGTAGTGTCCTTCCTTGTCTCTTGTAACATTCTTTATTTTCAAGGCTATTTTATCTGATATGAGTATTGCTACTCCAGGTTTCTTTTGGTTTCCCTTTGCATGGAATATCTTTTTCCGTACTCTCACTTTCAGTCTGTATGTGTCCCTAGGTCTGAAGTGGGTCTCTTGTAGACAACATATATATGGGTCTTGTTTTTGTATCCATTCAGCAAGCCTGTGTCTTTTGATTGGAGCATTTAATCCATTCACGTTTAAGGTAATTATCGATATGTATGTTCCTATGTGCATTTTCTTAATTGTTTTGCTTTTGTAGATCCTTTTCTTCTCTTGTGTTCCCCACTTAGAGAAGTTCCTTTAGCATTTGTTGTAGAGCTGGTTTTGTGGTGCTGAATTCTCTTAGCTTTTGCTTGTCTGTAAAGCTTTTGATTTCTTCATCAAATCTGAGTGAGATCCTCGCCGGGTAGAGTAATCTTGGTTTTAGGTTCTTCCCTTTCATCACTTTAAGTATATCATGCCACTCCCTTCTGGCTTATAGAGTTTCTGCTGAGACATCAGCTGTTAACCTTTATGGGAGTTCCCTTGTATATTATTTGTCATTTTTCCCTTGTTGCTTTCAATAATTTTTCTTTGTCTTTAATTTTTGCCAGTTTGATTACTATGTCTTGGTGTGTTTCTCCTTGGGTTTATCCTGTATGGGACTGTCTGCACTTCCTGGAGTTGGGTGGCTATTTCCTTTCCCATGTTAGGGAAGTATTCAATTATAATCTCTTCAGATATTTTCTCTGGTCCTTCCTCTCTCTCTTCTCCTTCTGGGACCCCTATAATGCAAATGTTGTTGTGTTTAATGTTGTCCCAGAGGTCTCTTAGGCTGTCTTCATTTCTTTTCATTCTTTTTTCTTTATTCTGTTCTGTGGCAGTGAATTCCACCATTCTGTCTTCCAGGTCACTTATCCGTTCTTCTGCCTCAGTTGTTCTGCTATTGATTCCTTCTAGTGTAGTTTTCATTTCAGTCATTGTATTGTTCATCTCTGTTTGTTTGTTAATTCTTCTAAGTCTTTGTGAAACATTTCTTGCATATTTTCGAAATTTGCCTCCATTCTTTTTCCGAGGTCCTGGATCATCTTCATTATCATTATTCTGAATTCTTTTTCTGGAAGGTTGCCTATCTCCACCTCATTTAGTTGTTTTTCTGGGGTTTTATCTTGTTCCTTCATCTGGTTCATAGCCCTCTGCCTTTTCATCTTGTCTATCTTTCTGTGAATGTCTCTGTTTACTTATGAGAGCCACTCATCTTCTAAGAGTTTTTTAACTGATAGTGACTTTGAAATGCTCTAAGAGTCATTCTCAAGTGCTTCCTTTCTCTGTCTCTTTTAAAATAAGATATTGCATCTTTCTGGTATTTAAGTGTCTTTTACTGATTCATCAGTTGTTTCCAAATCTGAATGGTTTTCTAGCCATAATATATTGTATAGAAATAGTGATTTGGGATATATGTAAGGAAAAAACACCCTGCTTCTTAGAGATAGAGCGTAATAAGGGCCACATAGTGCCTAGAGGTTAGAAATTATTTTATACAGTAAAAATGAGACACTGGTTCTCCTACATGATGGCTTTGTTTATTCCTGTGATTCATTCAGATTTTATGCCATCCTTTCTGTTAACTTCAAAGACTAACAGCGGACACTTGCCCTTTGTTTGCACTCTTCTGGCAAAGCAAATCTGACTATTAAAAATGTGCCAGCCAATGATATTCCATGTATAGCTTTACATTAATTTGTTTTTCTCTTAAAATCTCATCATCCTGTTAAACATTCATGATTGAAGACAACTGATTACAATAGATTAAATGCAATGTATTAGACTATAACGTAGATTTACATACTTTTGCCCAAATAGGTTTAAATCGAAAGAAAACTTAGGTCTTTATTTCTGCTCTTCTTCCTGCCTTTCTCCACCCCTAAAAGATTTAAAATTCATTTGGGCTACTTAAGCTAAAATAGCTACACTGTTAGCAAGCAAAGCAAAATGCACATATGTTGAGGGAACTGAAAATTCTTTAAGATTTTTTAACAATTTACATTGATACTTTCATTTATTCATTTACTCATTCATTCATTCATATATAAATACATTGATTTCAGGAATATTTATTGAAACTTTATTTCAATATTTATTGAAATTCCATAGTAGGTGTTGTAAAATACAAGTAAATTGGAACTCTCACCTACCTTAGTGTGTGCCAGCCCTTTTCGTTCATTCCACCTCCTTTATTTCCTTCCAAAGTTGTATTTTCTACCTAACTCAAATTTTCAAAAAGGGTTTCTCTCTATTATGTATTCTAACAGAATTCTAAAGAAAGTGACGTTTAAAACATAGAATACTTTTAAACTTGCCATCAGTTCTTTGAAGTTGTGGAATATTTCACTAAGTGCACTCCAGTTATCTCCTGATGTACAGCCTTCCAAACTGAGTTTCAAAGACATTTGTATAATAATTAAAGCAAACAATAAAACACTAACTTAAACTATAGTTTAACTCCTCCCTAAAATGAAAGGGAAATTAGTATTACTCTTAAAATATTCATTAATATTTAATATGTATATACTTGCAGAATGATTTGTAGACCCCTACTTAAAATGGGGTTTATAATATTCTTAATATGCCCCATATTAGAAACATTCTAAAACTAGGTAATTCTGTCACATGTATTACAGCTCAAATACCAAAATACACAAACTCTTTTGACAGAATATCACAGTTTAACATTTTTTGTACCTATATTTTTTTCTGGTTATAGTAGAACATTTTAGAAAATTTAAAAAATACATAAAATTATTTTACAAAACAAAACAAAAGCAGTGTATCATAACTGTTTCCCCTGATGATGAAACTAGTCTTAACATTACTTATTTTCTTTATTCCTCACATTTATTCTGATATTCTGTACAGATTAGTTCTCTACACACATTTACAACTTTATATTTTATCTTTTTCACTTAACAGAGTTGTGTGGTAAACATTTTCTATGGCACCAAAATACTTTGTAAACATTTTGATGCATAAATTTTATGTCAGTGTGTGACAGTTTGTGGAGTCCTTAACTTGCTAACAATTTAGTTTTTTTATAAATAATACCGCTATAGGGCTTCCCTGGTGGCGCAGTGGTTGAGAGTCCGCCTGCCGATGCAGGGGACACGGGTTCGTGCCCCTGTCCGGGAGGATCCCACATGCCGCGGAGCGGCCGGGCCCGTGAGCCATGGCCGCTGAGCCTGCGCGTCTGGAGCCTGTGCTCCGCTGCAACGGGAGAGGCCACAGCAGTGAGAGGCCCGCGTACTGCAAAAAAAAAAAAAAAAAAAAAAGAAATATTACGGCTATAAACAATTTTACGCATTTTGAGGTGTTTCATTAGGAAAGATTCTTATAAAGGGAGAGTAAATTCAATTCATTCATAATACAGCATTGCCATTTCAGAGTGCTTCTTTGCATTTATTTCTTAGCCATTTGAAGTATGTTGTCAAGTATTTTTCCCCATAAAAATCTTATAGTTAATGTTACATCATAAGTCTTTATATATGGTACAGTGTATTTTCCTGTCATCATATAGGAACTATAACTGAGTTGTTTATAGTTTGTGTTTTTTAATGTCTCTTTTCTCTGAAAATGTAAATTTTTTTGGCTTGTTTTTGTATTTAGTGATGCAAAAGAGCAATCTGATTTTGTGGATGTAAATGTAATATGTATTTTATTAACTCCGCAAGAAAATGATGCTATAATAATAACTTAAAAATAAGAAATCTAGGTATACCTCTTTGCATTGATTTTTCTTGGAATTCAGTGAACCCATCTGCATAATCTGGTCTTTTTTCTACTCTGGAAAGATATTGGCAAATGTGTCTGATTGTTACTCCTGTGCCAGTTATTCTGGTTTTATTCTCTAGAGTACTTACAGTTCTTTCATTTTGTGTCTTTTCATGTCTGTCTTCATTTTTCTTTTTTTTTCCAGTAAAGTTCTCCACATTTTTTTTAATGTTTATACTGTTCTTTTCTAACATCAAAATAGAGTTTAATCCTGTGACTGTATTATTAATTTATTTTCCATTCTTCCTTTCCTCACCCATTTCCACAACCTTATAGAAGATATATTTTCATTGCTAATTCTCCCCCTCCTACTTTATAAAAAGCATTTTTAACATTGTATTAAAATGGCTAAATTGTTTTCTAATTATTTTTTCTGAGTCTTTATAAATTATTTTTAGAGATTTATTTTTCTTCCAAATCTTCAAATTTCCACCTTTCTTGTTCTCCTTTAGACCTTCATAGAGCCACAGTTTCTTCCTAAAGGGAATACAGCATGTTTCCCTCTTTCTATCTGCTTGAAGCCCATCTCCAGTGAGGACTACTTATTCCTAACATGGTTTATGACAACAGGTAAATCACTTGAATTGTCTTGGACTCTGCTCTCTGTCCTAGGAGTGTTGGTTGAATCCTTCCCACAGCCTGAAAGCAAAGTTGATTCAATTTCTCCCGACTTCCAAGTATCTAGTGTACTTTTCAGCTAAGCTACTGCCCAGCCTTCGTTCTTCTCACCCTGTATAACACTCAGAATCATTTTCTGAATATTTACTTTCTTGATGTCATACTTAACATTTTTCTACTCAGAATACTGCAGTGATTTCTCTCTTGTTTAAGAATGACTTCATGTACCTGGTGTGCAGGACCCTGCATAACAGACCTATTTCTCCAACGTCAACTCAGTTCTATGTTTCTACCCTCTCCCAACTCTATCGATTGTCCAAAAAATAACTTTCCTTTGAAGCGAACATCAAAAGACACATTCTGTAATGGCCCAGACTTCTATATTTGCTTCTTAGCATAAGCTTCCTAAATAAACAGAAGAAAGTCATGACCATCATTTAAAACTATCAAAAAATAAGCATCCCTCTTCATTCCTTCTGTTAAAGCATTTACACATGAACTGAGTTTTTCTTACAGCAATTGAAATCACGTGTTTAATTGTGCTTCCTTCAACATTGATTCTAATTTCATGTCCCCATTTTCACACATATTTTTTTCCCTTTTTCCTCAACCTATGTGTTTTAGTTTATTTTATTGTGACATTTCCAGATTTTGGCAGCAGTGCTAATTCTTAGTCAGTCCATCTGTTGTTGAGCCTCTGATAGTGGGTGTCCAACCTTGTGCCATGTCCTTTCTACACCAGGAACTCAGTGAGCTGGTGAGAAGAGAATCCCCTGCCTCCCGATTTTTGATTTTCTACCCAGGCTGTGCACTTTCGTGAAAACAAATTAGGAGCTGGTGCTTGGGTATTGCCAGTTTTCTGCATTATTTTAAGGAAATAGACATAAGAATGTGTGACATCTCAAAAAATAGAGTCTGTGATGAACAATTGTGCGAAGGAAAGGTTTTTTTTAACCCTGGCTTTTGGCCATGCCAAGAAGCATACGTTCTTTAGGGTAAAATAAAAGAGTTATATTCTTGGATCTTTTTTAAGAACCTGTACTGTTGTGGGAGAAAAACAAACTTTAAAAAAAGGGAACTACAGGGAAACACCCAGACCCTGTCCACCTGTGGATGGCTGCAAGAAAGAAGAAATTAACACATCCCCTCGCCAAGGCTGGCCATTACAGGGCATATTTGCAAAACTTATGGCCTTTTTACTTTACTTCCTCATCTCCTCCCCCTCTCTGTGCTGTAAAAGAAACTGGCATCTGAACCCCGATAAGATGGTTTTTCGGAGATACTAGTTTGCCTTCTTCTCGGTCTGCCGGCTTTCCGAATAAAGTCGTATTCCTTGCCTCAAAAAAAAAAAAAAAAAGGAACTAATTCATAATGTGGTAGAAGATTGTGATATATTTCAGTGTTAAGGAAATGGGAAGATAATGACTCTGCATCATTTAGTTAATTCAAAATGGTGCATATATGGGTAACATGTTATTTTTTATCTAGCCTGATTTTCACAGTAAAAATTTCTAATGATAATTTGTTATAGATCATTGCCTATACCATCTGTTTATATCAGGAAGCAGTATCTTATATACAAATCTCAATTTTTTACTACTAAATCTGTTTATTTTTAAAATATAGTCTTATTTCAGAGATACAAAGAGTTTTATGTACATTTTATAGAAATAAATGAGAATGTGTGGAACTTTGTAGAGTATATGTGCAGATGAATGTATCAATAAAAAGAAACTCCTGTTGAGATCATTTTCCACATGGAAGGGGCTGAATGTCCACCCAAGAATATGATTTTTTTTTTTTTTTTGGCTGTACTGTGCAGCATGCGGGATCTTAGTTCCCGTATCAGGGATTGAACCCGTGCCCCCTGCAGTGGAAGCATGGAGTCTTAACCATTGGATTGCCAGGGAAGTCCCAAAAATGTGATTTTTTTTTTTTTTAATCTAGACCTAGTATTGAGAGCCCAGAAATTTAATCTTTACAGGGTCTAGAACTGGTAGGGGATTTAGAGATACTGATTTATGCCCACCAAGCTGACAAAAATTATAATGTCAACTAATAAGATCCTATAAGAAGCAGTAGAGTATAGTATTTAAGAAAGATCAAAGACTTAAGAGTCAGATTGCCTGGCTCTGAATCTGATCTCAAGCAATAACCATTACCCCTCTGTGCCTCAGTTTCCTCGTCTGCAAAATGAGGAGAGTAGCTAGGCATAGCTCATAGGGTTGTTGTGATGGTTTAAAGAGTTAATTCATGTAAAACATTAGGAAAGTGTCTAGCATATAGTAATTGCTCAAAAAATGTTCCCTACTATAATTACTTACTGTGAGAAATGCAACCAAGAAGGAGCAGGACACTTGCATCCTTTTTCTGGCATTTTTCTCTTACTCTCCTTTGGGAAGCTACCAGAGAAGGTCTAAGGCAATCCAGCCTTTGCTGTTTTAAGCAAGAGATTAGGACAGCAGAGATGTTAGTTGCCGAATTTGATCATCTAATGCATTTAGGAAGAGGTAGCCTGGTACACCCACCTTCATAAATGGTGCAGTCTTGCCTCAGGAAACCAAAAAGTTGGTCGGTCTATGAATCAGGATTCTTCCCAGTTGGTGCTGAGATGAGTACTGTTAATTTTGAGCCTTTGCTATTCTTTTTTCTATTTCCAGTGTTACACAGCCATTCCCCTCCACTCCCTTATGACTCACACATTCCTTTTATATTTATGTTACTTTCAGGAAATTTTGCTCTAAGAGCTTCACAAAGAAAATACTGTATTCATTGATCCATTATGTACTGATTTTATAGTTAAACCTCAGCAGGCAACTGTACTTATTTCCAATTCCTTCTTTTTTAATTGAAGTATAGTTGATGTGCAGTATTATGTAAGTTACAGGTGTACAATAAAGTGATTCACAGTTTTTGAAAGTTACATTCCATTTATAGCTATTATAGAATATTGGCTGTATTCCCTGTGTTGTACAATATATCCATGTAGTTTATTTTATACATAATAGTTTGTACCTCTTAATCCCCTATCCCTGTGTTGCCCCTCCCCCCTACTCTCTCCCCACTGGTAACCACTAGTTTGTTCTCAGTATCTGTGAGTCTGTTTCTTGTTTTGTTATATTCACTAGTTTGTTGTATTTTTAAGATTCCACATGCAGGTGATATCATACAGTATTTGTCTTTCTCTGTCTGACTTATTTCACTTAGCATAGTGCCCTCCAAGTCCAGCCATGTTGTTGCACATGGCAAAATTTCCTTCTGTTTGTGGCTGAGTAATATTCCATTATAGTAGTATAGTCATATTCTAGTATATATATTCCACAACTTCTTTATCCATTCATCTGTTGATAGACACAGGTTGCTTTCACATCTTGGCTCCAAGTTCTTGAGGGGAATTTATTTTTATCATCCCGTATTCTCTATTCAGTGCATATACAAATGCATGATTCATCATTCTTATAAATTCCTAGCAACTGATAAATATTTCTGTTGGATTTGACAGTAGATCAAGCTAGATATTTAATTGAAGACCTTTCCAGGCATGACTTGACCTCTCATTTATATCACTCATTCTGACTTTTTTTTTTACTTGCTGACTTATCTGTCTCATATGTGTCTCTTGCCTTCCTAGGAAGATAGTAAATTTCTTAAGAGACTGTTTAATACTAATGCCTTTCTTCACAGTGCCAAGCATAAAGCTGGACCCAGAATCGATGCTGAATAAGTATTTGGTTGTTTTCCATGAAACCATGTATTGTTTCCTCCTGCTTTGCAGGGGCTAGTGGTATAAAATGGTATATTAAGACTGTCATAAGAATTGCTATGCTACAAAGGATACAGGAACAACAGCAATAAAACCCCTCACAGACTATGTTTAATAACATACTATGAATATCTAATATATATTTTAAAATAATTCTTCTATAGGAATTATTATCCTGATATTTCCAAAAACATTAAGTGCCTTGCAAATTTGTTTATTCACACCACTGTTCCTTTTTTTTTTTTTTTTTTTTTTGCGGTATGCGGGCCTCTGACTGTTGTGGCCTCTCCTGCTGCGGAGCACAGGCTCTGGACGCGCAGGCTCAGCGGCCATGGCTCACGGGCCCAGCTGCTCCGTGGCATGTGGGATCTTCCCGGACCGGGGCACGAACCCGTGTCCCCTGCATCGGCAGGCAGACTTTCAACCACTGCGCCACCAGGGAAGCCCCACTGTTCCATTTAAAATCCATTATATAACTCTAGGAATATAGTCTCAGAAGTTTCATTTCCATCTGTTGTTTCCTCATGTAGAAAGTTTGAAAAACATTTTTTATTTGGATTGATTAGAATCCAGACAAAATATTAGGATCCCCTACTGTGAAATTTTCTGAGTCAGGGATTTGCCTTATTTAGATTGACATCTCTGGCATCAAGGTTCCAGCTTCTGTTCCAGGAAGCATCCATAAAGGTCATTTACCTAGTAGTAAATAGATGTACCTTGTGGTAGATACGGTGCAAGGCTTCTGTGCATGTACTTTTTTTATTTTAGAAGATGTTGGGGGTAGGAGTTTATTAATTAATTTATTTATTTTTGCTGTGTTTGGTCTTGTTGTGCATGTACTTTTAATTTTTTCCTGACGACAACCATGAGAGAGCGATAGTCTCATCACTTTGAATGAAGAGCATCAGGCATATAGAGGTTAAAAGATTAAACTGCCTGTGATCACATAGAGAATACATTCCAGAGCAAATACTCTAACCTGAGTTTTGTTGTTGTTGTAAACTTCAGTGCTTAAGTTTATCTTCGCCAATTTTCTTGTCTACTGGAATCAAATTTTCAGATATCTGATTTTTTACTTCTACTACATTGATTTAAAAGCATGAAATATCTACATTAATTGGTGAAGACTGATTGGTGAAGATTGATTCTGTCTCTTCTGGTTAGGAATTCCATTTCTTTTAAGTTCTTTCTGTTATGAGTTTTCAGTGTGTCAAATCGAGAATTTGAAGTTATCTAGCTAAAATTTCTAGAGCTGGTCTCTTTATTGAGATGGAAATGTGTTCGAGGTAATGTTAGGCGCTGATTTTTCAGGGCTAATGTTCGTTCAGGGCCAGTGTTTGGCCTAATTCTGAAATTAGCAAATGTTCCTGAATATTATAAGGAGAAGTCTTAAAAGGCTGAATTTTGGTAGAATCCGACTGGCTTATCCCTCTCAATTATCTGTACCTGATATATCTATATCTGTCTATATCTATCTTGCCTTTGATTAGGCCATTTTACATCTTCACAGAGCTATAAGTTGTTGAAACCTGATAGTAATGTAAATAATTCCTAATTCCTGTCCATAGGAAAAAAAAAATTGTTTCCTGTCAGTTGATTTTCTCGCTGTAAGTAATGATCAGCCGTTTTGTATCCACTTGTAAATTTGTTTCAGTATTCTTATCTGACTGTAAATGTATGGTACTTTGAGTTCTCTTTTGAACCAGTTTTAACATGTATTAATTACCTCATTCATTAAGGGCTAATTAAAATCTTTGATAAGTGTTCATTTTATGTCTGTATGAGAATAATTTTAGCGGCTCTTATTTTGAAAATTATCTTTTAAGACTATCTTTTTCTGCTACATTTTATTTCTGCCTCTAGCTCACCTTTAAGCGCCTAATGAAGTCTCTTAATCGCAGGAATCTAAGGTTAGGTATAAGTATCAAGCCAGTTATCTCTCCCAGCATTGTACTGAATTTCACATCTTTTGGTGATTTACAACTATTAAGAGGGCTAATAAGCAACAGAGAGATCCAGGGATATGAGTGATTACTCAAGCGACAAAGACTTGTATGTTACCGAAGTTCCTTTATTCCCTCATACTCGTATTTTAATATAAGATATATATACACTCACACCCACATATATAGTGTATATATATGACAAATAATAATATTTTAAATGGTATGAGAGGGTTTTTTTTCCCCAAACTGGTTTATTATAAAGAGACAAGACACTAAGTGAACATTATCAAGTAGGAAGAGAAACCAGTTTCTAAAATTTGCCTGAGGATCACAATATATCAGAAGGCATGTTGATTTCATGAGGCATCATCTGATAATATACAGTAGTATACCAAGGAGAATTTAGTGTTCAATCCTGCAATACTTCACGTATATACATATTGCCAAATTGAGAGGTAAAACGTATTATTCGTGTGTTGAGTTCTCAGTTTATATCAGACGCCTTCAGAAAATGTATTATCATCATAGAATATTTCACGTGTGACTAATTTTTATTCTCATTATAAATGGTATATTCATGTTTACTTGTATTTCCTATCTGGAAAATATATACAAACTGAAGATGGAGGTATAAGAAGGCTGACTAGAAAGCTACAGTAGTAAGAGAAGGGAAGCATGGGATGAGGGATGAGCTTTGAACTCACAGCTAATTTGAAACCCATCAGCCTTTCTCCGGTGGGGCAGCGTGGACAAGGGGACTTTCCTTCTCTGCCTTGGCTCAAGTCCAATATGATCTTGTAAGTTATAAAATTCATTGTGGTGGGATGTTGAAAGAAAATATCCATAACTAAATAGATTTATGTTATTATATAAAACTAGAGTTTAACCTAGAGGTAGGATCTGGTGGCCAACAGGCCAGAACCAGTCACCAGGGGTTTTTTCTTGAGTTGTACTGTACTGGTCCCCATAGTGTTCTGCTTTGTTTTTAGAGTGGTTGTAACTATGAATACTTGAACCACAAGGAGTTTTATATGAAAATCAGGGTTTCTGGCTTCTCTTTGAAAATTGTGTTTCAGGCAGCTCTGGGCTAATTCCTTAGGGTAACAGTAAGCTCTCCATAGTGATTTCCCTCCGTATTAAGGACCCATATTCTCCAGTTCACAAGAGCCCCGTACCACGTCCTATTATATCCCTAAAAATATCCATAAAACATCATTATGCTGACGTTGTGGTTTTTCCTGTGTCTGATTTGCTTTACTTGTTTGTGTTTCCTGCCTGGACACTTTGATCCTTTGAATTTTTTTTTTTTTTTTTTCCGGTACGCGGGCCTCTCACTGTTGTGGCCTCTCCCGTTGTGGAGCACGGGCTCCGGACGCGCAGGCTCAGCGGCCATGGCTCACGGGCCCAGCCGCTCCGTGGCATGTGGGATCCTCCCGGACCGGGGCACGAACCTGTGTCCCCTACACCGGCAGGCGGACTCTCAACCACTGCGCCACCAGGGAAGCCCGATCCTTTGAATTTTTAAACCATAATTTGTTAAGTGTGAGTTTTTGGAGATTGTGACTGATATACTTTTCTCTGATTCTCAGTTCCTGGCGGAATCTGTCACTCAGGAGACGCTCAGTGTTTGTTGTATGAATGCATTAATGCACTCTCATTGTAGATTTCAATACTATCTCTAATCTAGGGATAGAGAAGCTAATCTAGGGACCTTTAAAGTGCAGATCAACCACTGTTGATTTGTTGGTTGTTTGGGCTTCTTAGCTGGTTTAAAGTGAGATGAAAATTTAGTCGTGGTTGGGTTTTAAGAGGTCTAGTTTAGAAGAGGTAGGTCAGTAGTTTAAAACTAAATTTAGAAAATATATCTTAAATTCTCTTGGACTTTGTTTTTCAGCTTTAATATTATATCATACTTTTACATTGTGCTATGAATTTGTCTTGCTCTATTTAGTAAGCTCCTCAAAATAAAAGCACATAATAAGATTGGTAGAGAATAAAAATACTCTCCAATTCAGGTGTTTATGCTTTTAGTAGAATATGTATATTCCCAGTATAGAATTTATCCGACAAGTATCTAACAAATACCAGATTAAACAAACAAATAAACAACAACAAAAACTTTATGTAAGAAATAGTCATATAGAAACAAGAATATAATAGCTATAGATTTTTAGGAAAAAAAATATAAAATTTATCTAGTACACAACTGGATATAAAACATATATCTAGTTAATTTTTAGAAGTTAAAGATGTTTGTTTTTAAATTGGATAAGTTTTACATGGTGGTGTGGGGAAGACAAGATAAATAAAAGATAA
The DNA here is from genome assembly GCF_964270905.1 of Leucopleurus acutus. Lineage (NCBI taxonomy): Eukaryota > Metazoa > Chordata > Mammalia > Artiodactyla > Delphinidae > Leucopleurus > Leucopleurus acutus. Next base: position 29,075,946 of record NC_139144.1, on the reverse strand, counting down.
ACATAAAAGTGATAAAGCAAATTAGGCTATTAGGAGGAGGTTACTAATGACAGGAAATTAAAGATAAAAAACAACAATACAATCAAAAAATACAAACTGAGATATAGCTGGTAAAACTTAAAGATTTAACTTTTGTTGTAGATTTGAAGAAATATGATTTACTTTTCTTAAAGTGTTTAAATATATGGACATACCAATCTTTATATTTTTTTATTCCTTTATTTCTGTATTCTGTCGCCGGAGTATGCTAGGTCTTGTCCTAGGTGTTAAGAAATCAGACCTATAAGACAAATTCATCGTTTTCTCTTGAGAAAACAAGTAGAATACAAACCATTACGGCAGTTTTATAAGAGCAGTTATGCTCAAGGCATTAATGTTAGAATTATGCTCAAGACATTAATGATCAAAAGGGATCACAATTAACTATGCAGAAATAAGGGGAGCATTCCGGATAGTTGCACAGAAGATCATGTGTGTGCTGAGGCTCCCAAATGCATAGGCAGCGGGTATTAAGCCAGAAAGAAGAGCATGTAGGGCTGAAATCGGAAAGAGAGAATATGATGTGTTTGAAGTTTGGCAAGTGTTTGCATGGGTCTAAAGCAGAGTGTGAAGTGAGAGAGAGTGGTAAGAGATGAGGCCAGATAAGATATAGGGCAAATGATTGAAGGATTTCTTGGACCAAATATTTGGAGATTTATTCTTTACATGAGGAAGCATGTTCATATATTGTGGGCAGGGAGTGACATGATAATATTAGTGCTTTGGAAATATCACTAAGGTACTATGTGAAGGGTAGGTAGTTTGAGCTACAGATGGGTGATAAACTGGAGGTAGGGAGACAAGTAAAGAGGTAATTTAAGTAAGTTGGGGTGAGAGCTAAGGAAGGATGGTGGTGGGAGTGCAAGTAAATCGACATTTAGGAGGCAGAATTATCCTGTTTGATGGCCAAAATAGTATTGGTGCTAAGGAAAGGATAATTTCCATTTTTCTAGAATTGCCTGTCAGCCAGCTAGGATGGATGTTGGTGCTATTCACTACGTTTGAATTTGGAGATACCTAAGTGTGGGAAGAGTTTGGTGGTGGGGATGTGGTTTAAGATCATGAGTTTAGTTCGGAGCATGGTGAGTTGAGATGCCTAAAAAATAGTCAGCTGTGGACGTCAAGTAGAACAGTTGTTAAATATGGATTTGAAACTCAAGTCAACACTGGAAAAGGATGTGCCTCTTCAAAGGTGCTAGAATGGAGTCCTAGGGGGCACTGATAATTAAGGGCATGCAGAATAGAATGAATGCATATAATACATTATTATATGCATTATATAATATAATATATAATATGTATTATATAATATATAATACATATAATGCATATAAACAAAGATTGTACGGCAGTTACTACTTTAACCTTAATAACTACCCTATGAAACAGGTGCAGACCTTATCCACAGCGTAATGTGAAGCTACTTGAGGCAGAAAGAGAACAGGTAACTTGTTCAACAGTGAGAAGTAGAATCTAGAAATGTTAAAAAAAAAAAAAAAAAAGAAAGAAAGGAAGTGGTGTTTAGGACTTATCATGTTACAAATTAATATACTGTTGAAAAAAATTTTAATTGAGTACTTGATAATACTTCGTAAATGATAAATTATATTCTAACCCTAAGACTTTGTGATGCTAATATTTAGAAAGTGCTTTTAAACATCATGCTTAGTTAATCCCTATCTAACCATTATGTAACCTAATACTATTTTTCTTTTCCTAGAAGAAACTCTTACATAAATTTTTAATGTAATCCCAATTTTTACGTTAGAAATAAGTATTTATTTTAAATCTGTATTATTTCAGCTCCAGGTAGTTGCTTATACTGAGAAGCCATTCGATTTGATATGAGCTTTATATTCTTTGTACGTTATCAAATGTTGTATTAATTAATCTCTCAAAGTAGTATAAAAGTGGAAAAGGATTTTATTATGTGCTTTCAGGTCCTAGGATGAAAAATGCTCTTTGAAAAGCAAGCTATTACCTCTTTTCTATTACACTTAAACCGTTTATCTAAAGTTTATAGAATTCATAATTAAATAGAAATCAGAAATTAAATAATTAAATAGAAATTGGAAATCTTTGTCACAGATGGACCAAGTAACCTGCCCAAAAATTACAGAGAAAACATGCCAACTTCAGGCTGTTGTCCTTCTCTAGTGTTAAGTTCACAGTACCAAAATGATTTGTTCAAATTATTACTCTCTATCTTTATGTTAAACATTGTGCCAATGAGTGCATTTGGTGCTAGTGGAATTATTTATCTCTGAAAATGTTCAGATATTACATAATATTCTAGGTCTGTGGTTGATCCATTACTTGCTAGGCTGGGAGCTAAGAATAGAGGCAAAAAGGAACCAGTAGCCACTATGTTCAGAAATTTTGAAATATCTTTTACAGTACCCACTAAAAATGCTATTTTAAAATAAGCTAAAATGAATCAGGATAAAGGTGATTTTTCTGGATATAGAAATTGGTAAAGAGATGAATTTTTGTCTTAGCCTTTATGTAAATATCTCAAGAAAGTGCAGCCTGGCCTCCCCCCCCAAAAAAAATCAGATTTTGAAATATAAAAATCTTAAGAATTTAAAGTGCTGCCTAATGCATTTACTTACTAAACGTAGGAACCTGTTTTATATAACAGATCAGTAACCATTTAGGCTCTGATTGAATAGTTCCAGTGACAAGTTGCTTTTTAAGGCCTCATTCTACATTTAAATTAATCATTGCATATATGCTTTTGGGTGGCCACTTTTCGTACCTCCTTTTTTTAGATCTTTTTTATTTCATTCCTTACCTCTCTTTCTTAATATATAAAAAACAGCAACATGTAGTAAAAGTTTAAAAATTGTATAATGTAAGAAACACTACTAAAATTAGGCAGATATTAGCGTTTTGCTATACTTTCTTTGAATATGAGTCACGTATACAATAAAAATGTTACATATACATTGATGTAAATGTTAGCTATGAAACATCCTGTGTGTCTGTATGTACGTGTGTGTATTGACGTGTGTTCTAAATTCTTTATATAGGGACTCATATTATGGGTTTTATTAATTTTGAATTTTTTGTATTGTGATTAAATAACATCATTTGCATGATGTTGGTTTATTGCTGTTTGTTGATATTTGCCTTGTATCTTGACATCTAATCACTTTTTATAAATGACCAATTCTGCTTCTAAAGAATATTAATTTTGTTATTTTTAAGTACAGGATCATATATATGATCATCAGGTCACATTTGTTCAGTTTTACTAATTTTTTGGTCAGCTTGAGCAATCAGTAACTAAGAAATTATTTAAAATTTCTATACCATGATTGTGAATTTTCCCATCTCCTCTCCTTTTTTTCTTGAAGTATAGCTGGCTTACAGTATTATATTAGTTTCAGGTGTACAGCATAGTAATTCAGTATTTTTATAGGTTATTCACTCTTGAAAGTTATTACAAAATAATAGCTATAATAATTCTCTGTGCCATACAGTGTATCCTTGTTGCTTATCTATTTTTTTAAATTAATTAATTTATTTTTGGCTGTGTTGGGTCTTTGTTGCTGTGTGCGGGCTTTCTCTAGTTATGGTGAGCGGGGGGCTACTCTTCGTTGCAGTGCGTGGGCTTCTCATTGCGATGGCTTCTCTTGTTGCGGAGCATGGGCTCCAGGCACACAGGTCTCAGTAGTCTTGGTTCCTGGGCGGTAGAGCGCAGGCTCACCTATTGCGGCGCACGGGCCTAGTTGCTCCACGGCATGTGGGATCTTCCCGGACCAAGCCCTGAACCCGTGTTCCCTGCTTTGGCAGGCGGATTCTCAACCACTGTGCCACCAGGGAAGCCCCTTGTTCCTTATCTATTTAATACATAGTGGTTTGTATCTCTTAATCCAATACCCCTATCTTGTCCCTCCCTCGTTTCCTCTCCCCCGGTAAGCACTAGTTTGTTTTCCATATGTGTGAGTCTGTTTCTGTTTTGCTATATACATTTGTTTCATTTTTTAGATTCCACATAAAGTGATATCATACAGTATTTGTCTCTCTTTGACTTATTTAACTAAGCATAATATTCCCTAGGTCCATCCATGTTGCTGCAAGTGGTATATTTGCTTGATAGAGATTTTTTTCCATCCCATTCCCTTTATGCCATTTTATTTTGAGTGTGCATCTTATCTGGATAGATATATATTCACATATATATACACACATATGTTTATATATATATGAAGTTGAGATTAACAGAATATATGTGTGTGTGTGTGTGTGTGTGTGTGTGTATATTCCGGTAATCTCAGTTTTAACCGGTGAGTTTTCTTTATGTATACTAATGTGATGATGGATATATTTAGATATATTTGCTGAAATTTTTCAGAGTCTGTTAACACTAGCTGTGCTGAGACAACCTATACATTTCTATGGAAATTATTCTTTTCTATACTTCCCCCATGCAAAATATTTTTTTCCTTCTCTTGACTACACATTCTTCGCCATTTCAAGTATTCAAATTAGCAAACTCTAAATGTTGGTATTAAACAGTAGAAACACCAAATTACAAAATACATGAAGGGCCTTATATATGGGAAGCACTCAAAAAAGATTAGACTCCTGCCCCAATAGTATGTAGCCAGTTAAACTTCTAGAACCTTTTTTGTTTCATATAAGCTGATTTCTAACGAATAGTGTCATTCAAATGACTATTTTGACCTTGAAAGTGGTTATTTAGGCCTTTAAATTTAAGAGATTAAAAATAATTCAGTCCTTTGAGGAGAGATTACTAGTATATAATCTATATCTTTAGAGGACAGGGGAATCCTGCAGTCAACATAGTTTGGTCATGTGTTTTACATATTCTTATGTTGTATGTGTTTTCATGTGTCTGCTCATGTGCACGTATTTATTACACAAATAACAGGTATTACTTGGAATATACAGGTAGGCTTTAAAACAGGAAAGAAAGCATAAAAAGTACAAGAAAACCAATCTTTAAAAATAATCACAATTATTGTTTTATTATATATCATTTCATATTTTTTATTCACACACATATGTCCAAATAAAGCATATAACAACAACAAAAACAACAAAAGTAGCTAACATTTATTCATCATTTCAGTGACTCAGACACTCTGCTATATGCTTTACGTAGTGACTTTATCACACAAGCCTAATCATAACTTTCTAAAACAGGTACTATTATGCCCTCATTTTACAGATGTGTAGACTAAGGCTAGAGAGATACTACAGAGTTAAGTAACTTGCCATTATTTCATGTTCTATAAGTGATGGAAAAGAGATTCAAACCCAGGCAATATGAATCCACAGGCCCACACTCTTAAATTTTACCTTGAATGACCTCTCCCCATAGATATTTTGTGATACATATGTTTCCTTGCCTTTTTTCCACTTGGTAATAATAAATGGATATCTCATCATAGTATCTTTTAATTGCTATGTAGTCTTATTTACAGAACAAATTTGCCTAAGTAATTCCCTATTGTTAGAAATTTGTTTCTATTTTTTCACAGCTATAAAATAGGTAATATCCATCTTTTTTTGCATTATTTATCCAATTTTCATATCAAAAATAACACACGTTTTACAGCCTTCTTTCCTTCCCCTCCTTGTTTTTACTACACAAAGTCTTTTCAAATCTTTGTTCAAATATCAGTTCCTCAATGATGACTACCTATTTAAATTTGCAATTCTACATTGCCCTCTACATTAACAAAACAGCCAATAAATATTATTCCAAATTTCATATCTTAGAGCAATATGTTAAACTGTTGTCTCACTAACTCATTGCCAACACTATGCATTACCCTGTTTTATATTTTTTCAGAGTGATTTTTCACTGATGTTTGTTTTGCAGTGAAATTGTACCTCTTTACTTTTTTCCTTTGAGAATTTCCTACCATATGCCTTGACTATTTTTGGAGAATACTTAACTTTCTAAGGAGGAGACATATATCTCATTTGAATCAACGTAATTATTTCAACAAATATTATTGAGGTCCTAGTACTTGACAAGCTATGGTTAAGGATCTTGGGCTACATCTGCAAACACAACAGACAAAAACATTTCCCTGTCCTTGTGAAGTTTCCAATCTATGTCAGTAAACAGATAATAAATAAATTAATAAATATGGAAAATCTAACGTGTTAGAATGTGGCAAGTGATAACGAAAAACTTAAAAGCAGACCAGCATAAAGGGAGATTGTAGAGGCTAAGACATGAAGGAGAATTGCAGTTTTCAATAGGTAGTGATCAATGAGGAGCTAATGGTTAGCAAAGACATGAAAAGAGTGTAATAAAAGTAAGGGAGGAAGAAAAGCAGGCTGTATGGTTTTATAAATATTATAGGGGCTGTTGGTAACTCTAGTAGAAACATCCATCTATATCAAAGTATCATTGTCCTTTTTGATAATTTTTTGGTCAGGTTTTGGTATTAAAGGTATGCAAACTGGGCTTCCCTGGTGGCGCAGTGGTTGAGAGTCCGCCTGCCGATGCAGGGAACACGGGTTCGTGCCCCGGTCCGGGATGATCCCACATGCTGCGGAGCAGCTGGGCCCGTGAGCCATGGCCGCTGAGCCTCCGCGTCCGGAGCCTGTGCTCCGCAACGCAACGGGAGAGGCCACAACAGTGAGAGGCCTGCATACCGCAAAAAAAAAAAAAAAAAAAAAAAAAGGAAGTTTAACTGGGAAGATTTCTTTATCTGTGGCCTAGAATAGTTCACATAATATTGGATTTATTTATCTGATCTTTAAAAGTTAGGTAAAACTCAGCTGTGAACCCACCTTGTTTTGTATGTTTCTTAATGACACATCTCTAAGCAGCTTTACAATTTCTTCTGTGGTAATTGGCCTAGTCAAGGTTTCCACTTTTTATTGGGACAATTTGGGTAATTTATGCTTAATTTGTTTTTTTCCTCTCATTTTCAAAGTATTTGCCATAGTATTACATGTAATATTTCCTTATATTTTTTCTAAGTTCTCTTTTATCTGTGATTCAAGTTCTTTTCTCACTTTTATCTTGTATATTTTTGCTCTCTTGCTCTATTTTCCTTAATCAAACTTTTTTTTTTAAGTGTTCTTTCTAAAGAAACAGCTTTTGGATCAATTTATCCTTCTACTGTCTTTGTTGCTGTGGTTTTCTATTTCATTAATTTTGTCTTTTAAACTTAATAAATTTCCACTTTCTAACTTTTTTCATTTATTTTATAGTTCCTTTTCTAATTTCTGGTTTCTTTTTATTATTTTATCTTTTATTTTATTATTCTTTTTCTTATTTTTTCATCTTTGATAACTAAATACTTAAACTACAGATTTTTAAAAGCTTTTCACTGTATACCATAGGTTTTTAGAATAAAGTGTTGTATTCATTATTTTCTAAAAATAAAGAAAAACATCCATCTATAAAGTGTGATTCATCCAGTCTCTCTTTCTCTACACTATGGAATTGAACTGTGTGGTACTCTTCTTAGGAGTACCTAATTGAAATGAAAAGAACATGCTCAGGAAGCAGAATAAAATACTTTGTTTAAATTATATCTTACTGTATATCCAGGGTCCAATGAGAAAAATTAATTATTGTTTTGCTGTGTAGTGTATTTTATAAAACAACATGACAAGAAAAGGAGCTGTAAATATTTTAACTTGTTCCTACACTACTTTTCCATCTGATATATCCATAATTCTTTTTTTTAATTAATTAATTTATTTATTTTGGGCTGTGTTGGGTCTTCGTTTCTGTGCGAGGTCTTTCTCTAGTTGTGGTAAGCAGGGGCCACTCTTCATTGCGGTGCATGAGCCTCTCACTATCGCGGCCTCTTTTATTGCGGAGCACAGGCTCCAGACACGCAGGCTCAGTAGTTGTGGCTCACGGGCCTAGCCGCTCCGCGGCATGTGGGATCTTCCCAGACCAGGGCTCAAACCCGTGTCCCCTGCATTGGCAGGCGGACTCTCAACCACTGCGCCACCAGGGAAGCCCCCATAATTCTTAAATCCATAAAAATAAATCTTTTTTTCAAAAAATTGGGAAAGTAAGCCTTAAAAATATCTATTAACTTTACCAGGTTACGTGATATGTATTCAATTACTTCAAGTTTTACAGCTACTTTAAGTTTTATTATTCTATTTAAAACACAAAATTCTAATTTTAAGTACTGTATTCTGTAGGTTAAGGTTTTTAATTTCTATGCATTATTAACTCATCACTATCTCTTAAATTGTATAGTCCAGCGTAAATCTGACCCCATTTAAAATTCAATAGAAGAAATCATTTGTGAAGCTGTAGCTCTTTTCCATCCCAGACTCCTGGTTGACGTTGTTATCTTAATGAAATCCTTTTGGAGGGCCTTGTTAATTGCATTAAATAAAGGCCTTCATCATCCGCACTTTTGTACAGTTAAAATCAAGTGTTACGTTTGCCAGGACAAAAAGAGCTTAAGAAGTGTATACATTCATAATGTTTTCAAATACGCCTGTACAGAACGATTGGGATAAAACAGAGGACCTGGGCATGGGGTCCCCACTGTAGCATATTGCAGTAACATGCCCCCGTGAGGCACACCACTCAGAATCCGAGTCTTTGTGTACTCACTTGGCCCAGGGACTTACTTTGGTGAATTGTATACCAGCAAACATGATGCTGATACAGGCTGAGGCTTGATAAGCGTGTGTGCCTTGGGACCTTTTTGGAATGCCGCTCTGAGACTACCATGACGTGCCAGCATGAAAGACAGTATGGAAGGTGGGCCCCTGCTGTAAGGGGCACCATGTGGCAGGCGTGCTCATGAGGCCACATCTTGTTCTGCCCAGCCCAGTCTTCCCCAGCCTAAGTGGAAACCACAGGAGGGAGCCCAGACAACACACAGGATCATGGGAAATGCAACTAAGTATTGGGAGGTTTGAAACTCAGTAATAGATATCTGTTTCAGTTCCCAACATTCTTTTTCAATTTGAGAATGAAGGAAGATCCTCGGCACAGGCTTGATTTTCTTCTTCTTCTTTTTTTTATCTGACACACCTGCTAATACATTTAGTTATGTAATACAGAGTGTGAATTAGTCATGAAGGTTTTCTGTATATGCTAGTGATTCTTGTTTCACTCCAACATGCATAGATATTCCTTCCAATAATTGGTATTCTTTTCCATGACAGGAATAGCTAGCGTCCTGATTATTTCTCTTTGTGCAATCACACATCTCAAAATCTTCTTACCTAAAACTCCACTGACATACAGTAGAACCATGGTTTCCAGACTTTTAGAATTCACAGAATATTAAAGAGAAAATAGTGTGTCTGAAGTAAATCTGTCAGATTTTTATTTTGTCACCTAAAGTCATAGAAAGAGAAAAGAAAACAACCCTGACTAAATGCTACTATCATTATTTTAAATGGTGTGGATATTGTTAACGTCAAAAATGTAGGAAGGATATGATCTCAAAATTAAGTAGTATCCTTTAGTTGAAAATGTTTGGCTTTGAAAATTTTGTTTTCATTATGTTGGAGACAGGTAAAAATAAAAGTGGGTTGACAGTAACCCATGGACCAGTGGATTGCCACCTCTTCAATACTGTTTGGTTTGCTTGATCCTCTCGTTTCCTTTGTTTTTCCTCATTTATCTCATGCTTATTGAATGCATCATTATTTGGCTGTTTTTCTCTTATAACTATAATAGAAAGTCAAGGAGAGTATGTTTGCCCAGCTGCTTCGGAGGTTATTTTCTTTTTGTGGCAGAGGTAAAACCTTATTTTTCCATTAATTGTCATCATCATCATCAAATCAGAATTGCTATTGTTAAAAAATACAACTTGTTTTTGACCAATTGTTGTAGGTCTGTATTAAGAGCTTTATAATGATTACTACACTTACTCCTACAACAATTCTGTGAATTAGGTATTATGTTCCATTTTATAGATGAAAAAACTGAGGTTTAGAGAAGTTTATAAGTTGCTTAAGCTCACACAGAACATAGTGGAGCCTGGAACTTGAAATCAAGATCTGTCTGAATCCACTACCTATGTTCTTATCAAGTTCGCTCTACTGTCTGTTCCATGGACTATCTATCTATCCATCTATCTATCATCTATCTATGTATCTATCCCTCTATCATCTGTCATCTATCTATCCATCATCTATCTATCTATCCATTTATCTATGTATCATCTATCATCTACCTATCCATCTATCATCTATCTATCCATCTGTCATCTGTCTATCATCTATCCATCATCTATCCATCCATCTATCATCTGTCATCGATCATCTATCTATCTATCATCTATCTATCATCTGTCTACCCGTCTATCATCTCTCTATCATCTATCCATCCATCTATCATCTTTCCATCCATCTATCTATCATCTGTCCATCATCTGTCTATCTATTCATCCATCCATCTGTCTATCATCTATCTATCATCTATATATCTATCCTATCTATTTATCTATCTGGATATCACTCCTCTGAGAAATCAACCTACTTAATCCTGACTCATTATATTGGCGAATGGCTTGAAACATATACTTGTGGAAAATTAATAAAATGATATTTTTGGCACAGGACACAAGAAGTTCCACGTGCTTCAAAATCATGTTAAACATATGTGATGGTTAATTTTATATGTTAGCTTGACTAGACCACAGTACCAAGATATTTGATCAAGCACCGGTCTGGATGTTACTGTGAAAGTATTTTTAGATGAGATTAACATTAATATCAGTGGACTGAGTAAACCATATTACTCTGTATGTTGGTAGGCCTCGTCCAATCAGAGAAGAAGACTAAAGTCTCCTAAGGAAGAGAGAATTCTGCCTTTAGGCTACTTTGGAATTCAAGCAACAGCAGCTGTTCCCTGGGTCTCTAGCCTGCTGGCCTGCCAGGTTCTGTAATAGTGTGAGCCAATTCTTTAAAACAAATCAGTCTCTCTCTCTCTTTCCCTCCCCTCCCTCTCCCCACTCTCTCTCTCCCTCTTACTCTCTCACTCTCTCTCTCTCACACACACACACACACACACACACACACACACACACACACACACACACACATTCTGTTGGTTCTCATTGATTGTTTCTCTGGAGAACTCTGTGACTGAGAATATGGTCATTTGAACAAGTCACTCAGATTCTTTAATTTCCTCATATACAAAAAGGAATTATTTGTGATTAGTGAATAGTTCAATATATGTGAAATATTTACACTAAATGTGATTATAGTATATCATAAATTTCAGCTAATTTTTGTTGTTTTCCCCCTAGTACTTTAACAAGCCAATCCATTTTCTCTGTCTTGACTTCTAGAAAACTCCGGCAAATGGTTTATGCTTAACCCCTGTGACTCCACTAAACTTGAGTTTATTGTTTTCCTTTCCTTTCCCCTCCATTTTCACTGTTTCCTTTTTGTGTTTTGTCCTGTGTTAATTGTACAGTTTTTATTACATTGTGCTTTAACTACGTAGTGTCTCTTTTGGATATAGCAAAATGTTCTGTCTTTGGAGATACAAAAATATACATAAATCGAAGACTTCATGTGCATTTACCATCTAAGTGACCAATTAGAATGAGTTTAAACTGGTTCTTCATTTGCTAACAGCAGTTTCCTGCCAGGTCTCTTGACCGATTTCACCAGAATTGAGGAGAAATGTTATGCATGTGACTGATATGAGGGCACGACATTTAGCTGACTTATATGTGTGACCTTTATAAACTTGTCTGTGGTGTATGTGTTTGTACCTTGAAAATTTTTGTTGACACAGCTCTACCTGTTTATAAGCAATTTATAGATTGTTTTTTTGGTGGGGAGGAAGAATTTCTTTTCTTACTTTGTAGTTGTAGTTATCATTACTGATCAGTTACTATGTGTTACACTTGGGCTTGTTAAAAGAATTATTCAAGATTTGAAAAGTGACAACCATAAAAGCAAAGGAAAAAAGATATATTCTTCCATTTTTTCTTAAACATAACAGAAAGAGTATGATGGTTATAATTATCCTTGAGTTATGGAGAAAATTACCTGATATAAGAAGGTGAGCCACCAGCTAATGGCTTTAAATTCAGTTTGGAGTGGATCCAACAGCATTCAACCTTGTACTCTCCTGAGGTAGCCTATAATAGCTTTTCCTAACAGATGGTTGCTATTCTATTTACCCATTTACCATGGTCAGATCAGCTGGTGCACTTTTTTTTTTTTTTTTTTTTAGATTCCACATGTAAGGGACATTATCGTGTTTGTCTTTTTTTTTTAATTTTTTTTATTTTTGGCTGTGTTGGGTCTTCATTGCTGAACGTGGGCTTTTCTCTGGTTGTGGCGAGCAGGGGCCACTCCTCGCTGTGGTGCTTAGGCCTCTCATCGCGGTGGCCTCTCCCGTTGCGGAGCATGGGCTCCAGGCACACGGGTTTCAGTAGTTGTAGTTCACGGGCTCCAGAGCGCAGGCTCAGCAGCCGTGGTGCATGGGCGCAGCTGATCCGCGGCATGCGGGATCCCCCCAGACCAGGGTGTGAACCTGTGTCCCCCGCGCCGGCAGGCGGATTCCCAACGTCTGCACCACCAGGGAAGCCCAGCTGGTGCACTCTTATTCCCCAATTTAGTCTTCAGTGTTAGTAGTGAGAAGACCCTTTTCATTGAAGGCTTAAGTATAACTATCTATTGAAGGGCAGTGATGACCTAAATGTATTTGGTCTACAACTCTAAATTCTCTAGTCTTTCCTGTCTAAATTTTTTAAATTTAAAACTGTTTCTAGGTTTTACCTTGGACATAAATGAGAAAAGTATAGGATTGCTCTTCTTTTCAACAGCTTTTTTCAAAGTCTAACTTCTTTATCAAAATTTCAAAGAGGCTTTAGAATCTTTAGGTCCACTAACCAGTTTGCTTCAAATTAATTCAACTCACTTAGCAAAATGTATTGAGCTAGATGCATAGATATGAAAATTGTGTGTGTGTGCACGTGCTTGTCCTTGCATCCAAGTGGCTGAGAGTCTAGATAAGACCTGTAGAAAGAGAAGATCACTACAGTATATGCTTTGGCAGCATTAACTAACCAAGCAGTGCTTTGAAGGAAAGGCACAATTTGGTTATGTGAGAAAGGAAAGGAACGGCCTCTAAGTAAATAAACCATGTAAAAAAACCCATTAAACCCTGAGAGAGAAAGTATATTTAGTGAATCTTCCACTTCTGAATGCATGTGGCAGAGCCTGCAAGCAGGCTGTTTTATTCATAAGGAAGGAGAGTCACTATAGGAGTTTGCCTTGGCCAGATTTGCATTTTGTGAAGACTGCTTGAACAGCAGTAAGTAGATAACAAGATTTTTGCTTAAACCTCAGGGATTTGGGTTGAAAAGGCTGGTGGTGACTCAGTTGCCCAAGATTGATGCAAATATCAACTAAGTACCTTTGCATTCTGCTCAAGCTCTATTTGTAGTCTTTCAGTCAACAGAGAAAAATGTCTTTAATTTTTTGAATAGAATTTTCCTCTTATAAAAATACCATTGATGTTAATTGTAGAAAATTTTTAAAAGGTACAGGAGCACCGAAAATAAAATCAAAATACTCTATAACCCTACCACTCATAAGTTACTACTATTGATATATATATATATTTTACATCTTTATTGGAGTATAATTGCTTTACAATTGTGTGTTAGTTTCTGCTTTATAACAAATTGAATCACTTATACATATACATATGTTCCCATATCTCTTCCCTCTTGTGTCTCCCTCCCTCCCACCCTCCCTATCCCACCCCTCCAGGCGGTCACAAAGCACCAAGCTGATCTCCCTGTGCTATGCGGCTGCTTCCCACTAGCTATCTACCTTACGTTCGGTAGTGTATATATGTCCATGCCTCTCTCGCACTTTCTCACAGCTTACCCTTCCCCCTCCCTATATCCTCAAGTCCATTCTCTAGAAGGTCTGTGTCTTTATTCCTGTCTTACCCCTAGGTTCTTCATGACATTTTTTTTCTTAAATTCCATATATATGTGTTAGCATACGGTATTTGTCTTTCTTTCTGACTTACTTCACTCTGTATGACAGACTCTAGGTCTATCCACCTCATTACAAAAAGCTCAATTTTGTTTCCTTTTATAGCTGAGTAATATTCCATTGTATATATGTGGCACATCTTCTTTATCCATTCATCCAATGATGGACACTTAGGTTGTTTCCATCTATGGGCTATTGTAAATAGAGCTGCATGAACATTTGGTACATGACTCTTTTTGAATTATGGTTTTCTCAAGGTATATGCCCAGTAGTGGGATTGCTGGGTCATATGGTAGTTCTATTTGTAGTTTTTTAAGGAACCTCCATACTGTTCTCCACAGTGGATGTATCAATTTACATTCCCACCAACAGTGCAAGAGGGTTCCCTTTTCTCCCCACCCTCTCCAGCATTTATTGTTTCTAGAGTTTTTGATGATGGCCATTCTGACTGGTGTGAGATGATATCTCATTGTAGTTTTGATTTGCATTTCTCTAATGATTAATGATGTTGAGCATTCTTTCATGTGTTTGTTGGCAATCAGTATATCTTCTTTGGAGAAATGTCTATTTAGGTCTTCTGCCCATTTTTGGATTGGGTTGTTTGTTTTTTTGTTATTGAGCTGCACGAGCTGCTTATAAATTTTGGAGATTAATCCTTTGTCAGTTGCTTCATTCGAAAGTATTTTCTCCCATTCTGAGGGTTGTCTTTTGATCTTGTTTATGGTTTCCTTTGCTGTGCAAAAGCTTTGAAGTTTCATTAGGTCCCATTTGTTTATTTTTGTTTTTATTTCCATTTCTCTAGGAGGTGGGTCAGAAAGGATCTTGCTGTGATTTATGTCATAGAGTGTTCTGCCTATGTTTTCCTCTAAGAGTTTGATAGTTTCTCGCCTTACATTTAGGTCTTTAATCCATTTTGAGCTTATTTTTGTGTATGGTGTTAGGGAGTGATCTAATCTCATACTTCTACATGTACCTGTCCAGTTTTCCGAGCACCACTTGTTGAAGAGGCTGTCCTTTCTCCACTGTACACTCCTGCCTCCTTTATCAAAGATAAGGTGACCATATGTGCGTGCGTTTATCTCTGGGCTTTCTATCCTGTTCCATTGATCTATATTTCTGTTTTTGTGCCAGTACCATACTGTCTTGATTACTGTAGATTTGTACTATTCTCTGAAGTCAGGGAGCCTGATTCCTCCAGCTCCATTTTTCGTTCTCAAGATTGCATTGCGTATTCGGGGTCTTTTGTGTTTCCATACAAATTGTGAATTTTTTGTTGTAGTTCTGTGAAAAATGCCAGTGGTAGTTTGATAGGGATTGCATTGAATCTGTAGATTGCTTTGGGTAGTAGAGTCATTTTCACAATGTTGATTCTTCCAATCCAAGAACATGGTATATCTTTCCATCTATTTGTATCATCTTTAATTTCTTTCATCAGTGTCTTATAATTTTCTACATACAGGTCTTTTGTCTCCTTAGGTAGGTTTATTCCTAGATATTTTATTCTTTTTGTTGCAATGGTAAATGGGAGGGTTTTCTTGATATAACTTTCAGATTTTTCATCATTAGTGTACTGGAATGCCAGAGATTTGTGTGCATTAATTTTATATCCTGCTACTTTACCAAATTCATTGATTAGCTCTAGTAGTTTTCTGGTAGCATCTTTAGGATTCTCTATGTATAGTATCATGTCATCTGCAAACAGTGACAGCTTTACTTCTTCTTTTCTGATTTGGATTCCTTTTATTTCCTTTCCTTCTCTGATTGCTGTGGCTAAAACTCCCAAAACTATGTTGAATAAGAGTGGTGAGAGTGGGCAACCTTGTCTTGTTCCTGATCTTAGTGGAAATGGTTTCAGTTTTTCACCATTGAGAACGATGTTGGCTGTGGGTTTGTCATATATGGCCTTTATTATGTTGAGGAAAGTTCCCTCTGTGCCTACTTTCTGCAGGGTTTTTATCATAAATGGGTGTTGAATTTTGTCGAAAGCTTTCTCTGCATCTATTGAGATGATCATATGGTTTTTCTCCTTCAATTTGTTAATATGGTGTATCACGTTGATTGATTTGCGTATATTGAAGAATCCTTGCATTCCTGGAATAAACCCCACTTGCTCATGCTGTATGATGCTTTTAATGTGCTGTTGGATTCTGTTTGCTAGTATTTTGTTGAGGATTTTTGCATCTATGTTCATCAGTGATATTGGCCTGTAGTTTTCTTTCTTTGTGACATCCTTGTCTGGTTTTGGTATCAGGGTGATGGTGGCCTCGTAGAATGAGTTTGGGAGTGTTCCTCCCTCTGCTATATTTTGGAAGAGTTTGAGAAGGATAGGTGTTAACTCTTCTCTAACTGATAGAATTCGCCTGTGAAGCCATCTGGTCCTGGGCTTTTGTTAGTTGGAAGATTTTTAATCAGTGTTTCAATTTCAGTGCTTGTGATTGGTCTGTTCATATTTTCTATTTCTTCCTGATTCAGTCTTGGCAGGTTGTGCATTTCTAAGAATTTGTCCATTTCTTCCGGGTTGTCCATTCTATTGGCATAGAGTTGCTTGTAGTAATCTCTCATCTTTTTTATTTCTGCAGTGTCAGTTGTTACATCTCCTTTTTCGTTTCTAATTCTATTGATTTGAGTCTTCTCCCTTTTTTTCTTGATGAGTCTGGCTAATGGTTTATCAATTTTGTTTATCTTCTCAAAGAACCTGCTTTTAGGTTTATTGATCTTTGCTATCGTTTCCTTCATTTCTTTTTCATTTATTTCTGATCTGATTTTTATGATTTCTTCCCTTCTGCTAACTTTGGGGTTTTTTTGTTCTTCATTCTCTATTTAGGTGCAAGGTTAGGTTGTTTATTCGAGATGTTTCTTGTTTCTTAAGGTAGGATTGTATTGCTATAAACTTCCCTCTTAGAACTGCTTTTGCTGCATCCCATAGATTTTGGGTTGTCATGTGTCCATTGTCATTTGTTTCTAGGTAGTTTTTGATTTCCTCTTTGATTTCTTCAGTGATCACTACGTTATTAAGTATTGTTTAGCCTCCTTGTGTTTGTATTTTTTACAGATCTTTTCCTGTAATTAATATCTAGTCTTATAGCATTGTGGTCAGAAAAGATACTTGAAACAATTTCAGTTTTCTTAAATTTACCAAGGATTACTTTGTGACCCAAGGTATGATCTATCCTGGAGAATGTTGCATGAGCACTTGAGAAAAATGTGTATTCTGTTGTTTTCAGATGGAATGTCCTATAAATATCAATTAAGTCCATCTTGTTTAATGTATCATTTAAAGCTTGTGTTTCCTTATTTATTTTCATTTTGGATGATCTGTCCATTGGTGAGAGTGGGGTGTTAAAGTCCCCTACTATGAATGTGTTACTGTCGATTTCCCCTTTTATGGCTGTTAGTATTTGCCTTATGTATTGAGGTGCTCCTATGTTGGGTGCATAAATATTTACAATTGTTATATCTTCTTCTTGGATCCATCCCTTGATCATTATGTAGTGTCCTTCTTTGTCTCTTCTAATAGTCTTTATTTTAAAGTCTATTTTGTCTGATATGAGAATTGCTACTCCAGCTTTCTTTTGGTTTCCATTTGCATGAAATATCTTTTTCCATCCCCTTACTTTCAGTCTGTATGTGTCTCTAGTTCTGAAGTGGGTCTCTTGTAGACAGCAAATATATGGGTCTTGTTTTTGTATCCATTCAGCCAATCTGTGTCTTTTGGTGGGAGCATTTAGTCCATTTACATTTAAGATAATTATCAATATGTATGTTCCTATTCCCATTTTCTTAATTGTTTTGGGTTCGTTATTGTAGGTCTTTTCCTTCTCTTGTGTTTCCTGCCTAGAGAAGTTCCTTTAGCATTTGTTGTAAAGCTGGTTTGGTGGTGCTGAACTCTCTCAGCTTTTGCTTGTCTGTAAAGGTTTTAATTTCTCCATCAAATCTGAATGAGATCCTTGCTGGGTAGAGTAATCTTGGTTGCAGGTTTTTCTCCTTCATCACTTTTAATATGTCCTGCCAGTCCCTTCTGGCTTGCAGAGTTTCTGCTGAAAGATCAGCTGTTAACCTTATGGGGATTCCCTTGTGTGTTATTTGTTGTTTTTCCCTTGCTGCTTTTAATGTTTTCTTTGTATTTCATTTTTGACAGTTTGATTAATATGTGTTTTGGCGTATTTCTCCTTGGATTTATCCTGTATGGGACTCTGTGCTTCCTGGAGTTGATTAACTATTTCCTTTTCCATATTAGGGAAGTTTTCAACTATAATCTCTTCAAATATTTTCTCAGTCCCTTTCTTTTTCTCTTCTTCTTCTGGAACCCCTATAATTCCAATGTTGGTACGTTTAATGTTGTCCCAGAGGTCTCTGAGACTGTCCTCCGTTCTTTTCATTGTTTTTTCTTTATTCTGCTCTGCAGTAGTTATTTCCACTATTTTATCTTCCAGGTCACTTATCCGTCTTCTGCCTCAGTTATTCTGCTATTGATCCCATCTAGAGTATTTTTTATTTCATTTATTGTGTTGTTCATTGTTGTTTGTTTCATCTTTAGTTCTTCTAGGTCCTTGTTAAATGTTTCTTGCCTTTTGTCTATTCTATTTACAAGATTTTGTATCATCTTTACTATCATTATTCTGAATTCTTTTTCAGGTAGACTGCCTATTTCCTCTTCATTTGTTAGGGCTGGTGGGTTTTTATCTTGCTCCTTCATCTGCTGTGTATATTTCTGTCTTCTCATTTTGCTTATCTTACTGTGTTTGGTGTCTTCTTTTTGCAGGCAGCAGGTTCGTAGTTCCCGTTGTTTTTGGTGTCTGTCGCCAGTGGCTAAGGTTGGTTCAGTGGGTTGTGTAGGCTTCCTGGTGGAGGTGACTAGTGCCTGTGTTCTGGTGGATGTGGCTGGATCTTGTCATTCTGGTGGGCAGGTCCACGTCTGGTTGTGTGTTTTGGGGTGTCTGTGGACTTATTATGATTTTAGGCAGCCTGTCTGCTAATGGGTGGGGTTGTGTTCCTGTCTTGCTAGTTGTTTGGCATAGGATGTCCAGCACTGTAGCTTGCTGGTCGTTGAGTGAAGCTGGGTGCTGGTGTTAAGATGGAGATCTCTGGGAGATTTTCGCCGTTTGATATTATGTGGAGCTGGGATGTCTCTTGTGGACCACTGTCCTGAAGTTGGCTCTCCCACCTCAGAGGCACAGCACTGACTCCTGACTGCAGCACCAAGAGCCTTTCATCCACATGGCTCAGAATAAAAGGGAGAAAAAGTAGAAAGAAAGAATTAGTAGAAGAAAGAAAGAAAGAGAGAGAGAAAAAGAAAAAGAAAGAAAGGAGGGAAGAAAGGAAAAAAAGAGAGACGATAAAGTAAAATAAAATAAAGTAAGATAAAATATAATAAAGTTATTAAAATAAAAAATAATTATTAAGAGAAAAAAATTTAAAAAAAAAGTACGGTTAGGTGGAAGCAAAGCTATACAAACAAAATCTCACACAGAAGCATACACATACACACTCACCAACAGAGGAAAAGGGGAAAAATTAATAAATCTTGCTCTAAAAGTCCACCTCCTCAATTTGGGATGATTCATTGTCTAAAGGATGGAAGGAAGGAAAGAAAGAAAGAAGGTAAAGTAAAATAAAGTTATTAAAATAAAAAATAATTATTAAGAAAAATAATTTTAAAAACCGGACGGATAGCACCCAGGACAAATGGTGGAAGCAAAGCTATACAGACAAAATCTCACACAGAAGCATACACATACACACTCACAAAAAGAGGAAAAAGGGAAAAAATAATAAATCTTGCTCTCAAAGTCCACGTTCATAATTTGGGATGATTCGTTGTCTATTGATATATTCCAGAGATGCAGGGTACATCAAGTTGATTGTGGAGCTTTAATTCGCTGCTTCTGAGGCTGCTGGGAGAGATTTCCCTTTCTCTTCTTTGTTCTCACAGCTCCCAGGGGCTCAGCTTTGGATTTGGCCCCGCCTCTGCGTGTAGGTCGCAGGACGGCGTCTGTTCTTCGCTCAGACAGGACGGGGTTAAAGGAGCCGCTGATTCGGGGGCTCTGGCTCACTCAGGCCGGGGGGAGGGAGGGGCACGGAGTGCGGGGTGAGCCTGCAGCGGCAGAGGCCGTTGTGACGTTGCACCAGCCTGAGGCGCGCCGTGCGTTCTCCCGGGGAAGTTGTCCCTGGATCCCGGGACCCTGGCAGTGGCGGGCTTCACAGGCTCCCGGGAGGGGCATGTGGAGAGTGACCTGTGCTCACACACAGGCTTCTTGGTGGCGGCAGCAGCAGCCTTAGCATCTCATGCCCGTCTCTGGGGTCGGTGCTGTTAGCCGCGGCTCGCGCCCATCTCTGGAGCTCCTTTAAAGCAGTGGTCTTAATCCCCTCTCTTTGCGCGCCAGGAAACAAAGAGGGAAGAAAAAGTCTCTTGCCTCTTTGGCACGTCCAGACTTTTCCCGGACTCCCTCCCGGCTAGCCGTGGCACACTAACCCCCTGCAGGCTGTGTTCACGCCGCCAACTCCAGTCCTCTCCCTGTGCTCCGACCGAAGCCCGAGCCTCAACTCCCAGCCCCGCCCGCCCCGGCGGTGAGCAGACAAGCCTCTTGGGTTGGTGAGTGCCGGTCGGTCCTGTTGATCCTCTGTGCGGGAATCTCCCCGCTTTGCCCTCCGCACCCCTGTTGCTGTGCTCTCCTCCGCATCTCCGAAGCGCCCCCCCACCGCCACCCGCAGTCTCCGCCCGCGAAGGGGCTTCCTAGTGTGTGGAAACCTTTCCTCCTGAACAGCTTCCTCCCACTGGTGCAGGTCCCGTCCCTATTCTTTTGTCTCTGTTTATTCTTTTTTCTTTTGCCCTCCCCAGGTACGTGGGGTGTTTCTTGCCTTTTGGGAGATCTGAGGTCTTCTGCCAGCATTCAGTAGGTGTTCTGTAGGAGTTGTTCCACGTGTAGATGTATTTCTGGTGTATCTGTGGGGAGGAAGGTGATCTCTGTGTCTTAGTCTTCCGCCATCTTCCTACATGTCTCTACTATTGATATTTTGACAAATATTATTTTAGTGATTTTCCTGTATATATATATATATGATTTCAATAAAATCATTATAATATTTATTTTTTAATCATCGTTCTTATTATCTTCCCAGCATATTATGAGCAATTTTCATGACATTATTCATTTTCTTCTAAAGCAATATTTAGTATATTTATTATAAAAGTCACAAAATGCTCATTATGAAATAATAGAATCTACTCTTAAGCAGAAATAAGGTGATTAGAATCATCTTTGATCTCTCTTTCAGTGATAATAATATTTAACTTTTTCCCTCCTGTATTAGATTCTTCCAATCAACATTTGCACGTAATAAAGATTTTTACATGTTGAACAAAACAATAGCAAACACTTTTACTATGTACCAGGCATGATTCTCAGTACTAGACATATGTCAACCTTTTTTTTCACAAAACCTTATGACATTGTTCTCGTTGCCAATTTTAAGATGAAGAAATTAAAGCACAGCAAGATTAAATAACTTACCTAAGACCACACAACTAGGAAATAGCAGAGCTAATGTCCAAACCCAGGCCATCTGTTTCTAGATTTTATGACCTTGAAAAGTGTGTAATATTGCTTCTCCCATGATACTGTATTCACTTTGTGCAGTGATTTATTTCTACCCACCCTGTCATAGCCAGACTTCTTTGAAGAGTTATTTGTATTTTATGGATGCATTTCCTCATATCCCTACCACTTTGTGACATACTCCAATCCAGCCCTTTTTTTTTTTTTTTTGGCCGTACGCGGGCCTCTCACTGTTGTGGCCCCTCCCATCGCGGAGCACAGGCTCCGGACGCTCAGGCTCAGCGGCCATGGCTCACAGGCCCAGCCGCTCCGCGGCATGTGGGATCTTCCTGGACCGGGGCACGAACCCATGTCTCCTGCATCGGTGGGCAGATTCTCAACCACTGTGCCACCAGGGAAGCCCCCAGCACTTTCTTATACCAGTTTACCAAAACTGTTGGTTCTTGCTATAGAGTCTCTAATGAATTTTAGTCCAGGGGATGCTTTGGCTACCCAATTTATTTGTCCTATCAACCTACCAAGGGCAAGGACTACTCTTCTTTCACTCTTTTTTCTTGGTTTCCCTGGTACATACAACCTTCCTCCTCTGTTCCACCTATGTCTTTGCCTACTCCTCCTCAGCCTCTGCTGTTGGGCATCAGATGATTTTGGTCTTCAGCCTGTCTTCCAGATGTTACATAGCTTCAGGGCTTGACCATGGCTCCGCATGTCTTCTCACTGTACGTCCTTTCCCTTGGAGTTCATCAGTTTCCATAGCTTAAAAGATTCTTTAGTCACTGTAACTCGCAAATGTGTTTCTCTGTACCATATCTCTTTTCTGAATTTCAGACCCATATATCCAGTTACCTCAGCATCATCACTTGATATCTTAAAGACTGCCTTTAAAATATTGGTTATCCAGATATCTTTTTCTCTCTGATTTTGCAATCGTAGTAAATGACCCAATAGTCCACTCAGAAATTTGAGCCAGTAATCAGGGAGTGACCTTTACACTTCTTTTCTTCCTCACTGCCCACGTTCAGCTAAACACTCATGTCTATCAGTTGTACTTTCTTAAAGAACTTCAGTTTTCTTGTTCCTTCTCCCACTACCAAAACCTCACCCTCCATGTCTTATCTGGACTCTTACAATCCAGTCTTTCATCCATTTTTGTCTCTTTCCAATCTATTTCCCACATAAACTGCTGTTTTGAAAATAGATATCTGATCAAGTCATTCCCTGGCTAAACACTCTGGTGGGCTCTTGAGTGCTTTAGATATTACGTTTAAAATCCTGACAAGGCCTGTGCCCTCGGTCCTCAGTTTCCCACACATTATCACTTCCATCCACAAACTCTCATCTCCCAATTTAACCACCTCACCCTTTGCATTACCTAGTTTTCACCTCATATATCACTTCCACAGGGAAGTGGGATCTTTCCTTTCTCGGAGTCCACTACACAGTTATCAAGCTGAGGCTGTAAGCTGAATTCTTTTGTTTCATAATCGGGAACAGATCCAGAATGAGGAGTGACTTTGCAGCCTCTTATAAAGCCCTGAATTTCAGTTCTGGCTTTACCACATGTTAGCAGTTTGATTTGGAGTAATTATTTTAACCATCTCTTTTGTCATAGGAAAAATAGTGAAATAATTAACTGAAGCCGTAAAATGAGACTTTCAAAGCTAATTAGATATGATAATAGACTGTGTCTGATTTTAATGAGAAAAAATTATTAAGAAGAAAAAAAATGGGCTTTAAGCCTTAGGAAAGCTAGTTAGTGGATGCAGTAATATCTCACTAACTTGGGAGGTAAAGGTTGAAGTGAGGACAAGGT
Source organism: Leucopleurus acutus (assembly GCF_964270905.1). Lineage (NCBI taxonomy): Eukaryota > Metazoa > Chordata > Mammalia > Artiodactyla > Delphinidae > Leucopleurus > Leucopleurus acutus. Next base: position 29,052,570 of record NC_139144.1, on the reverse strand, counting down.
TGAATGAACCAAGGAAAAAGGTTGAATGTTAAAATTTTTAAATGAGAGGCAGTTTTGACTCATTGCATGAAGTAATTTAAACAATAATCTTAGGTTCAATATAAAACACAACAAATATATAAAATCTCAAAGTACAGCTAACTATTTTTAAAGTATCATTAATCATTCAATAACTAGGTATTGATAGACTATTATTACAACAGTGAATAAACAGATACAGTTTCTACCCTCAGAGGGCTTACGATGTTTTTATGGCAGACAGTGGTGGACCTTTTACTGTCTTAGATTCTACATAAATACATTGCATTTGCTGTGTCCCTTTATGTAAATTTTGTCTTTGAGTAAGATACATGAACAAACTTAACCAAATGTAGGAAGTTTTCTTTTGAGATGGAACATGTTTGATTCTAAAGATACAATTTATTGGAGGGAGGAAAAAATGACACTTTATAGAGTTTCACCTTGGGTGGTAAGATCAAGTGCACCTTCAATGAGCTTAAATTTATAGTCAGTACTGAGAACATATCTTGACTATCAGATGTATCGTTGCTGTTAGGTATATTTAATCATTAAAGTACCCCTCCAACACATTGAGTATAGATGACTAGATGATTCCTGTCCTACTTCAGAAAAATTTGAAATCATTTCTGAAATAATTCCTTTGTGAAATGTACTTTAAAAGAATGGCAATAATATAAATGTCAGTATTCTTTCTGAATTCACAAAGTAAGGCATCAATTTTTATGGAAGTCTTATAAGACATTTAGGTGTATCAATCTAGTATGATGACTTTAAAGTACAAGGTAAATAGGGTGTTCCATTATTACAACACATCACAGTAAACTCTTTGAAGAAGTTTAGGCTACTTTCTTAACTAATTACTCTTTTATTTGATATTAATTGTGGAGAGCAGCTGGAACACAGAGAGTAGCCATTCATCTCTTTCCCCCTCCAGGGCTGAGCTCTGTGATCTTGGAGGGAAACTAGGAGGATGAGCCTACATCTCTCTTTGTAGCTGTCTGTGGAAAGAAGACCACACATAGTAAGACACATAGCTCTTACAGTGTGGGGCTGAGCTTGGTGTCAGTCAGTTTACTAATGTTAAGCATTTAGGCAAATAGAAATAAGAGAGTTAAGTGTTTTCTCATGTAGGCAGAAGATGATGCCTGACTTCCTGAGTCTGACAGTCCTGTGTCTCTTGAGCCAGTAGTAGGTTTTGATGTTAAATGCAATTTCAAAACTATACATAATAATGCCATAAGATCGTTTAACATACCAATAAGAATATATAGGACAGAGGTCTGAAATGACTGCTCTATGAAACTAATTTAAGCAAGTGCTGGTGCTGAGAACATTTTTACATTTGCTCTATGTATTATTCCCCCTGGGAAGGGACCCTAGTAGTTGTTACATGCAGTTTGATAATGTTGCACTGTAGTGCACTGATATTTTGTTTTGACAATGAATAGCCTTTTCACTGAATAAGGCTAAAATAGTCTACACAGAAAGCTTTTAAAATCACTGTATGATCCTGCGGTATTTAGATGTTTAGAATTGGCATGTATCTCTTTTCCTAGTGTGTATCCTTGAAAAATCTCTTTGAATAGTTCCAATAAACATTTTATTGAAAAATATTAAATTATAATAGCATTGATAAAGCTATGATCAAGTTATGACTGAAAGGGTTGCTGATAGGTGGTGAGAAGGAACGGTGGCCCCAAAACATTTGAATAAATTACTAATCAACTTCTCAAAATGAAAATGACTTCTACCATTATACCACCAAGTCAGTCTCTTCAAAGAAAATCAGTTCATTGTCATGAATATAAATTTCCCAAATAACAAATGTATACCCTTTTCTTTATGTTTATCAAAGATGTTGTGAGGATAAGAATAGAAAGGGACATTAAAGTTTTAATAATGTATATCATAAAATATTTGAGTAAATAAGATATGAATAAATTATTATGGCTAATTCATGATATTAAATTTTAAATTGACACTCTTAACTTCAGTGTTTCATGATACATTTAAAAATGTCTGAAGGTATAAAATTTATATTACAAATGTATATAAAAGCATAGCATTTTAAAGTTATGGTAACAATATGGATAGACAGACAGACAGATGTATTAAGATAACTGAGATACACAGTTATGTGGTGGAAAAGTCCACATCTAATTCACATTTTATCCCCACTGGATAGTAAGAGTTCTTGGAACATTATTGTTCATAATTACTTTTTATGAGCATTATTGTTCATAAATATTTATTGAATAATTAAATGAAACAAAAGTAGATGACTGCTTTTTGGAGAACTTGGATTAAACATTACTACTGGTCTACTAGCAAGTGGTAGCTGATTTTAAAATTAATAAGCAAGAAATTAATGAATACCATTTTTGAAAAACTTAGAAATAGTTCATAATGCTTCATTTGATAATTTGCTTTACTGTTATGGATTTGTATCTTTGGTGTTGATTTCATTTGCCTGTTTTATCATAATGTGCTTTTATTTTTTTTAATTTTTATTAATTGAAGTATACTTGATTTTCAATATTGTATTAATTTCTGCTGTACAGCAAAGTGACTCAGTTATACATGTATATACATTTCAAAACAATTTTTTATTGGAGTGTAATTGCTTTACAATGTTGTGTTAGTTTCTACTACACAGCAAAATGAATCAGCCATACATGTACATATATCCCCTCCCTTTTGGATTTTCCTCCCATTTAGGACACCACAGTGCATTAAGTAGAGTTCCCTGTGCTGTACAGTATGTTCCCATCAGTTGTCTATTTTATACATAGCATCAATAGTGTATATGTGTCAATCCCAATCTCTCAATTCCTCCCACCCCACCCCTTTCCCCTTGGTATCCATACATTTTTTCTCTATGTCTGTGTCTCTATTTTTGCTTTGCAAATAAGGTCATCTATACCATTTTTCTGGATTCCACATATATGCGTTAATATAAAATATTTGTTTTTCCCTTTCTGACTTACTTCACTCTGTATGACCCTCTCTAGGTCCATCTACGTCTCTACAAAGGACCCAATTTCATTCCTTTTTATGGCTGAGTAATATTCCATTGTATATATGTACCACATCTTGTTTATCTGTTCCTCTGGGTTTTTTTTTTTGTTTTTTTGTGTGTGCGTGTGTGTGGGTTTTTTTTTTGCGGTATGCAGGTCTCTCACTGTTGTGGCCTCTCCCGTTGCGGAGCACAGGCTCCGGACGCGCAGGCTCAGCAGCCATGGCTCACGGGCCCAGTTGCTCTGTGGCATGTGGGATCTTCCCGGACCGGGGCACAAACCCGTGTCCCCTGCATCAGCAGGCAGACTCTCAACCACTGCGCCACCAGGGAAGCCCTCTGTTCCTCTGTGGACATTTAGCTTGCTTCCATGTCCTGGCTATTGTAAATAGTGCTGCTATGAACATTAGGGTACATGTGTCTTTTTTAATTATGGTTTTCTCACAACATATACATTCATTTTTATATTCTTTCCCATTATGGTTTATCCCAGGATACTGAATATAGTTCCCTGTGCTGTACAGTAGAACCTTCTAGAGTCCATCCATTTTATATGTAATAGTTTGCATCTACTAACCCCAAACTCCCAGTCTATTCCCCCCACCCCCCTCCCCCTTGACAACCACAAGACAGTTCTCTATGTCCATGAGTCTGTTTCTGCTTTGTAGATAGGTTAATTTGTATCATATTTTAGATTCCACATATAAGTGATATTATATGGTATTTGTCTTTCTCTTTCTGATACTTAGTATGATAAACCCAGTTGCATCCGTGTTGCTGCAAATGGTATTATTTCATTCTTTTTTATGGCTGAGTAGTATTCCATTGTACATATGTACCACATCATGTTTATCCCATTCATCTGTTGATGGACGTTTAGGTTGTTTCCATGTCTTGGCTATTGTGAATAGTGCTGCTATGAACATAGGGGTGCATGTATCTTTTTGAATTAGAGTTTTGTCCGGATATATGCCCAGGAGTGGGATTGCTGGATCATATGGTAATTCTATTTTTAGTTTTCCTGAGGAACCTCTCTACTGTTTTCCATAGTGGCTGCACCAACTTATATTCCCACCAACAGTGTAGGAGGGCTCCCTTTTCTCCACATGCTCTTCAGCATTTGTTATTTGTAGACTTTTTAATGATGGCCATTCTGACTGGTGTGAGGTGGTACCTCATTGTAGTTTTGATTTGCATTTCTCTAATAATTAATGATGTTGAGCATCCTTTCATGTATTTGTTGGCAATCTGTATGTCTTCTTTGGAGAAATGTCTATTTAGGTCTTCTGCCCATTTTTTGATTGGGCTGTTTGTTTTTTTGTTGTTGAGTTGCATGAGCTGTTTGTGTATTTTGGAAAGCAAGCCCTTGTCCATTGCATTGTTTGCAAATATTTTCTCCCATTCCGTAGGTTGTCTTTTCGTAATGTGTTTTATAATAATTTTTTCTCAGTTTATATGATAATAATTATATCACTGTTTAATGATGTTTCTCAGAGAGCATAATCACATTTAGATATCTCTCAGGAGATAGCATATTGAATCAATAACAACACCATTTATGCAAAATAAGTCTTTCTTAAAGACATCATAGAGGGCAAAAAAGTCTTTTCTGTTTGTAGTAATTATGAATTACAGTTGACATTCTGTCTTGTGCACATAACAAACTTACACTCATTTATTTGTCTGTAAGAAAACTCAGGTTCTGTTTTGAGCCCCATTCATTAAATTGGTGAAAACTTAATCTGAATCAATTTGGAATCCCCCTAGACTTAGCTCCCACTGTGTACAAGATCCAGTAGATTTATAAAGAGTCATGGCAGGGTGGTTACCTTAAATATAATTACCTGTATGATAGTCAAGTCATGTGTCTATAAGGTAAATATTGAAAAATCTATCTTGTCCATGGTCTTGGTCTGCACTATTTAGTGAGCCATTTCTTTTCCTTTTCCCATGGTTCCATTAGTTTAGGAAGCAATAAAGGAGTTACAGAAATGTTTCTCTGCTTTGGTGTAATTCTGGGTCATATTAAGCTCTGACACTCAGTGGTCCTATATTCCTACACAAAGAATCCATGGACTTTCTGGGTCTTGCCCTCAACTCCCACAACTTCTCTGGGGAAGCATTTCTTCATGCTTACCTATTTAGGCGTTTTCCTAGAAAGCATAACTTAGGGCCCCTCTCCCGCCATCTCCTTTCACTATTCTTCATAAACGTCCTTTAATCTTTCTTATCATCCAAGGCTAGTAAATCTTTTCATAGTCACAAAGAAATTCTTTACTCTTAAGTTTGAATGTTTTCTCATCTGAGGTACTCCCTATATGATGCTGCAGATACACCAAACATATTCTCCTTAATGGATTGAACTTTGGGGAAACACCAATCCAGAGACGACTAGGTAACTACTAATTCTCTTAGCCATGTTCTACCTCTTCCCCATGGCACTCAATACACGATAAACCATATGATGGAAATAAAGGGAAAGGGGAAATTCTATAAGAAAAAAAAATTTCAAAATTAACAGCATTCTATCTACAGAGAATATATATCTGATAATTTTTATAAACGTGGTACCTTAAAAATCACTGGCTTTTTCTTCTTTTATTAAGAATGCTATCTTATCATTTGAATAAATTATATCCTCTTAAGGATCTAGAAGCACAGAAACAAATAAGTTCTCTAAGGTATTTTGAAATAGACTTGATTTTAGTCTAGTATTTTTCTGCCTTTAAAGAAAATGGTAGAACCTTTCTTGACTAGAGGTAATTGATCAGGAAACCCAAGGATTTTCTTTTTTAGTTTTTGTACCTCATTGGATTGCTTTTTGCCCTAAAAGTTTTTACCTTTCTACAAAGAAGAAGGAAACAACTCCTTCACCAGATAGCAGCTAATAATAATCCAGTTTTTATTTTTTCATTTAGGAGGATCTATATGTACTTTAGAAATTCAGCCTCTTCAGAAATAAATGCTCTGATAAGAAAACCCTACTCATCCAAGTCATTGTTACACATGGATTTGTGATGGCCCTAGAAATACAATTTAAGAGCTTCCTTAGTGAAAACTGGAAATATTTTAAGTATGTAATAATTGAAAATGGTTAAATAATTTTTGTTTTCATAATGGAATACTATTTCTGTTTTTAACGATGTAAGCAAAGATATTAATAAATAGCATTGAGTGTGCTCATATTATAAGCTTAAGTGGAAGTAGTGGGAAAAAGTGTATATGTACCAAATGAATATATAACTCCTCCTGCATAGATGATTGATAGATGCAGATAAAGTAAATGAGTAGTATATGATGTCGACTGTATTAATGTAGAAAAGAATATTGGAATAAAAAAAGAAAAAAATAGATTGGAATGAGATATAACAAATTACAAGTTCATGTGATTTTTTTCATATTTTCCAAGTTTTCAGTAATTCTTATTTACTGCCTTTAAAATATCAACAGACATTTCTGCTGTTTCTTTAGTCTTCTTCTGTCAGAATTGTTAATAATTAAAAACAACCTCCAAACTTCTGAGAAACAAAGAACAGTAGTAAGATAAGAGACCAGAATAACCTATATGTTGTATAAATTATTTAATAACAAAGAGAAAAAGTGCATAAATAGTATGTGTTTGTGTATGTGTGTGAATCCATTCATTTTGCTTAGAGTTATATTATTAATACCTACTAAATTTAATTTTATGTAATTGATAATGCGCTATCTCCAAGTTTTTTAAAACTGTTTACAGTGTTAGCCACCATTAGCATATAACATCTGAATGAGTTTACCCTCATCTTACTTTGTTTTTCCCCTTTTAACTCCCACCTTTCATATCTAAGAAGAACAGCTGTGTCTGTGAGTGGGAAGGACTAAGGCCATGGGGAGCAATAGGCAGGTTAATTTTCTCCATTTTTAATTTCATCTTTAAACATATAAAATATATAAACATATAAAGCAGTGCTGATTGTTGGTTGGAACTAATAGATTTAAATTTACTATATGCAAAACGTATTTCTGCAACCTTCTTTGAATTACGAATTTTTCTTATGAAATTCTTGCATAATATAGCACACTTGAGCACTATTTAAAATTGTACTTTATTTGCTACTACCTGATTCTAAAGTATTACCTGATTAGGCAGAGTTCTGTTCAATACTTGACATATAATAATAGACTTAATAATATAAAGCAAATATTTCAACCCTAAATTTTTACTGTTTTTTCCTGCACACACCATTATGTCTGGCATATTATCACCAGTTGCTTTGAAAAACACTATGCATGCATTACCTCTCTTAACCAAAAAGACTTAGATGATAGGTACTGTTATTTCTACTTCAGAGATGAAGAAACTGAGAAAGTTGACTATTTTTCCAAAAGTCAAGTCAGTAGTATATAGAAAAATGAAGATTTTACTTTATATAGTATCTATCCTAGACTATTGGCCACTTTGCTGTAATTCTATTTGTAAAACCCAGTCAAAATTTTGTATCCTCAGATCTTCATCCGTTGAAGTTGATTGATTGATTAAACTGGGCAGCACATTACATATATTTAATGTGCTTACTAGCTACTATGAGTCATCAGTTGTAAAATATGTTTGATTTAAGTAAAATGGAATACCCCTTTCTGTTGTTTTTTTTTTTTTTTGTATGCTTACCTCTTTTGGTGCAATATATAGATAGATAGATTATACATTATATAAAAGTAAGAAAACTTTTACTGTTGAAGACTTGCTCTGCCCTTGCCAATTTCCATTTGCCTCTATGAAACATCACAGGTTCATTTAATGAAATAAATTTCTGGAGGTAATGAAATTCTTGAGTGATCAAAAATAATATTGCAATAATTTGATAGAATATCCCCATATTAATTTCTTTAAATTATGTGTTTGTATAAGTTTATTCAAGTTTTAAATTTGAAAAGTAACACATAGTTTTTCACCAACCCAGCCGCATTTTACACATAAGAAAATTGAACTTTAAATTAATGTACTTTAAATTTTGTTTCTAAAATAATTTAACTCATTTGAGTGGATTTTATTCAGCATCTTGTGTTATACATTTGTTTAAAGAACAATACCTGGTTTAGATCTAAATTTTAATATTAATAGTAAAATGTGAAAATCAGCTAAATTAAAATAGGACTTATATGAATAATTGAAATATGAAAGAGTTAAGAAAATCATTCTCCTTGTGCCAGTGAAGCTCTCCTCACTCAAATATTGTTCAGTATTTAATGGGAAAAGCAGTGGCTTGTTACTTTAGAGGGAACATATTTGGACTTATTAAAAAATGCCATATCTTGTTAATTATGACAGCATATTTCTAGTTTATTTTGTGTATAGTATATTTGAGAAGAAAACTACTACAAATCGTATATGAGTGAGGCCATTTGCAGAGAGTGCAAACAATAATATTTGTAAGTTATGATGAAATTTGATAACCGATTTAAAAGGAAAAACAACCTATAATCTATTTTTCTGATTCCAGTGGTCCTCTCAATTGTAGAGTTCTTACGGGTTTTTTTCCTCCTTCATCCTTCTTAAATATAGTTGTAACCTAATTTGTGACTTTATTAAGTAATTATAAGAAAAATGTAGTCTCATCAGAATGACTTGCCCTGAATTGTAATGTATTGGTAGGCATGATATAAAAAAGTATATGAAAAATAAGAAGACATTGACTAAGTATTTGATACCATTTCTCTTTCAAATGTACATAAAATGAATACTCTTTTCTAAACTTAATAGAGTTTATTCACACATACAAAAATGTAAAAAGTATACTTAAGAATAGATAGACAACAGTATTATTATCTCTGATTTTTAAGCACATGGTTAAAATGCAGAATGATTTTTTAAATAACTGTACTGGGCATATTATAAGATTTTTTTTTCCTTTTTTTTTTGCGGTACGCGGGCCTCTCACCGTTGCGGCCTCTCCCGTTGCGGAGCACAGGCTCCGGACGCGCAGGCTCAGCGGCCATGGTTCACAGGCCCAGCTGCTCCGCGGCATGTGGGATCTTCCCGGACCAGGGCATGAACCCGTGTCCCCTGCATCGGCAGGCGGACTCTCAACCACTGCGCCACCAGGGAAGCCCTATAAGATATTTTTAATAAGTAAAAAGCGATCAACTTTCTTCTGTTATCCATTCTTAAAATGAAGGACATTTTAATTTTTTTCCCTATTTGGTTTATAATATTTTTTGTACTCAGTAATAAGTGTAGCTTTGGATTCATGTTGGTTTATTTCCACATACATTGACAATTTTGATCAAATATTTAGTTAAGATGTTTTATGAATCTGTGATAGTAGACACTACAGAAAGCAAGTCCAAAGAGATACACAGCACTGCCTGTTGAACATATGCTCTTGTTCAGCAGTTAGCATTCACAAGATGATACCAGTATATCATTTAGAACCCCAGTTTGGCTAAATATTAAAACACGTGGCTCCTCAACAAGTGGGCTATGTGAAATAACTACACTGAAGGGGCTTGACACAGTATAATGCTGAATTAACCTCAGGTCAGATTTTTCTAAAGCTTGGTCAAAATAAACATCATGGAGGTTTGCTTGAAGAATATTCAGTCTATTGACTCTTCCTGATTTTTTTTTGCGGTACGCGGGCCTCTCATTTTTTGCAGTGCGCGGGCCTCTCATTGTTGGGGCCTCTCCCGTTGCGGAGCACAGGCTCCGCCGCGCAGGCTCAGTGGCCATGGCTCACGGGCCCAGTCGCTCCGCGACATGTGGGATCCTCCTGCACCACGGCACAAACCCGTGTCCCCTGCATCGGCAGGTGGACTCTCAACCACTGCACCACCGGGAAAGCCCTTTTTCTCATCCTTTTAAATGGACTCTAGGACTGAAACAGAACATCAGAAAGCCATCTGCTGGGCACTGTAATCTTGCCTGCTCTACCTCCAGGCAATTGCTTTCATAACAATTATAACTGTTTTTCATAATTTGAACTTTTGTCACTATACCATCAGCCTTTATCAAGGACATTTTAGGACATACGGTTATCTAATGGGTCAGTAACTGCTCTCTGTGAGGATCCATTTCTGGTCTCCTAGCAACATTAGTTGGACTAAATAGTTTCAGTCAGTTTATATAGGGAGACGCTCCAGGTTTAGGAAAGTTCAGGTGGTAACAATAAATTACTGTAATATTCCTCCAACTTTATCAATAGAAAGTACTTTCAGCTTCACACTTGATTTTATACAACATTCTAAGAATATTTCAATTTGATACACGTTCTCTACTCAAGGATATTTTTCAAATTAAAATATAAGTAAATTTATCATTTAAAATAACACCTGTTCTGATAATTAGAATCCCAGAACAGCTTCAGATGAAGCAAGAAGCATGCATAGACCTTACTGAAAGCTTTCTCAGGGATGAAGGGTCCAAAATATTATGTTCTATTCAAATAGAGAAAAAAATATACAGGGCTAAATGTAGCTACGTGAGCAAGAACTTCGGTAGCAGGCTGGAAAAACAAAATAACAAACAGGTTTAAGGTCACAGGAGGGGCCTTACCACATGGTAGGTAGATGGTGCATTTTTGTTGTTCACGGTTGTTAAAATATTGACAGTGTTTCTGGGCTCAAGATCTCCATACCTAAGCCCTTGACTACAATACTGATTTTATTTTATTTTTTGTTTTTTAATGCACACCTGTCTCATGATTTCTGCAACATATCTGTACCCCGCATTTGGAATAAATTAAGGAGAATGGACAGTTTTGACATTACCATAAGAGAATTAAAGTCTGTTTTGTTCAAGATAATAATTGTTAATGAGAGATATTGATTAAATGAGTAAAACAAATATATTTCTTGGAATCTTAATATTTGAAAAGGACACCACAAAATTAAGTAACCCTCAGAAAGAGAAAGGAAATTTTCATGTTAGAAAATCAACCTTTGATATGGCCTGAGGTAGTGTTAGTACTGAGATTAATTTCTTCACACAACTAAATGTTTTATATTTGTTATAGTCATAAATATATATCATGATTGTAGATGTTGAGCGATTATTAGAAAAACTTTCTTTTTTCACGTACCTAAATCGTTACAGAACACCAAATGAAACTGAAACGTGCTTAATCTCAAGGTGTCAGTTTTTTAAATTTTATTTTCCTAGTAGCTGCTAAAATAGATTTGTGTTTTAAAGTAGTCCTATTCAGTCTAGGCAGATATCATCTTTAGCTGTTTTTCTGACTAATGAGGTAAGGTTACCTTGACTTTTTATGCAGAAACTAAAAGAACATATTACCCAAAGGCATTTGGAAAAATGATTCTTCTGAAATAAGGATTGATTATATCTTTAGCAGTACTGTTTCCTTCAGTTTGCTCTTTTGCCCAAGACCTCATGCACACTTGCAATGTGAATTACATTTTATTAACTATAGTTGTTTTAAATAATTACATAATATATATGTATGCTAATGTAAATATATATTTTAAAGTTTGGCACCGTGTACTAAAATTTAGTGTTTAGTTAGATCTTCGGTATTTATGCTAATGATATGTTATATATTATTTAGCAAAATGTTAATATATATAGCATTTCTTTTTCCTAATCCTAATTTCTAAGAAATCAAAAGAATCAAACAGAATGTGAAATAAGCATTTAATAAGCTAAATATGAGCTAGAATATTACTGATATGAAATATATTTAATTCTGTAAAACCAGTGAGAATATATAGAGATATCTTTTTTAAGTCCTATTCTTCTGTTGACTGTTATAGAAAGATAGTTTTAAAAACTAGACAAAGTCCTATTTACATTTCATATATAGTTTAGTAGTTTTAGGATTGCCTTAAAAAATTGACAGTATAAAATGAGTATAAAATTACATTATGATTAACAAATAATATTTTCTTATAAAAGTCAGGAGATTCTCTGAGACTGATGTCAATAAAGAATATGTATAACCTGATTTAAGAGCGTGTTTTAAAAATAACAGCAAAAGTAACTTTAGGACAGCTAAAGTTTATAGACAGCTTATAAATTACCAAGTAACTTTCACGTCACTCTTCTCCAGACTAAATCAGGAAATTAAATAGCATAGGTATGAATATGATTGTCCTAGTTTTGCAGGAAGAAAATGAAAATATAGAAAGATTAGGTTTTAAAAGTCTCCTAAATAATAAAATTACATTTAAAATTTTATTATTTCATTAAAATTTTTTAACATCTTTATTGGAGTATAATTGCTTTACAGTGTTGTGTTAGTTTCTGCTGTATAACAAAGTGAATCAGCTGTATGTATACATATATCCCCATATCCCCTCCCTCTTGCATCTCCCTCCCACCCTCCCTATCCCACCCCTTTAGGTGGTCACAAAGCACTGAGCTGATCTCCCTGTGCTATGCAGCTGCTTCCCACTACCTATTTTACATTTGGTAGTGTATATATATCAATGCCACTCTCTCACTTGTCCCAGCTTACCCTTCCCCCTCCCTGTGTCCTCAAGTCCATTCTCTGTGTCTGCGTCTTTATTCCTGTCCTGACCCTATAGGAAGACCTCTCTTTGACATAAATCACAGCAAGATCCTTTTTGACCCACGCCCTAGAGAAATGGAAATAAAAACAAAAATAAATAAATGGGACCTAGTGAAACTTAAAAGCTTTTGCACAGTAAAGGAAACCGTAAACAAGAAGAAAAGACAACCCTCAGAATGGGAGAAAATATTTGCAAATGAAGCAACTGGCAAAGGATTAATCTCCAAAATATACAAAATTTTTTATTTAGCATAGATTGTATCAGTATATCAGTAGTATTAAAACACAACCAAAATGTTGTGTGCCTTAATTTATGGGAAGCTATATATTGGTTAGTATTACTTTTATAATATGGATCTCAATGCTAAATAGCCAGTCCACTTTAATAATTATATAATATACATTTAAAGCTAAATATCAAGTTTTTCTTTCCTTCTAAAGAAATCAATGAAGCTTTAATACCTGAAGTTTGAAATATTTTTTTAGCTTGGTCTTCAATGCAAAGGGGTACCTATAATATGGGTATAAGACATATAATATGGTATAAAACAATTTATGGAAATGCAGGAAAGCAAAACTCCCATTTATTGAGAATTTGCTGTGTTTTAGTTACTCTCCTTTTCCATGCACATTTCCCTTTGGTCATAATAAATTCCCTGTCAAACTTGCCCCTCAGCCTAGCATGCTCTCCTTTGTCTGGCTAACGCTAGTTCTTCACAGTTGATCCCAGTTGTCACGTCTTCTGAAAAGCCTTCCCTGACTCTCATTGTCTTCTACATTAGTTGCATCTTTATCGTGCTTTCAGAGCACTTTCTACTGACTTTTATCATAAGGATAGTAAGTTTGTGGTTTGTTTTTTTTTCTGCTAGACCTTGGGCTCGTCCTATTAAGTAACTGTGTGTTTAATCTCTGTCTTGACAGAGCCCAGTAGTATCTGGTGAAGCTATGTGGAATGAGAAATTAATTGAATGAATTATACAGTATGATAGCTCAGTAACTTCTCCAGGAATAAAGGTTATCACAGTAGTTTCAATGAATGCATTAATATACAAAACATATAGAATATTCTTATATTTACATTTTAACCAATTTTTCCATTTTAAAAACTGGGAGAGAAGAAAGGAAGAAGTATTGAGTTTCATTCTATGGTAACTAGTTCACATAAAGTCTAATTATTTAATGCTCTATAAAGAAAAAATGATACCCACAAATACATTTCTACTTCAAAATCTAATGTTGTTTAAAGAAATATTGTAACTTAGAACGTGAATTTAATTCTAGAGTTTTTTCATTTGTGTTTTTAAATTCTTAAACTTATCACATAAACATGAAACAATGTAATATACATCATAACTCACTGTTTTCAGGTAGAAGTACATATTTAATCACTGGTAAAACAATTGTTCACAGTCAGTTATGCTGACCACTTGAGAAAAATCAAAACAATTATTGCAAAGATGAGAGGAACAAAGCAAACAATTAAGAAATCTATATATATATATATATATATATATGTTTATATTTAAATAGGGTACTTGGTTCAATGATAAAAAAAGACATGTCTGCCAACCTTTTTGAGATCTATGTTATTTAACCTCAGTGCAATACTTGGCAGTGTTGCCTATCACTTCCTTGAAGTCCTTACCTTTCTTTGCTTGAGTTTACTAAACGCTGCTGGTTTTCCTCCCACTTTCTTGTATGATCCTGTTTTAGTATGCTTTGCTGTTTTTTTCTTCTTGTCTAAATGGAGCTCTTCTCCAAGAATCTGCCCTCTGTTTTCTTCTTTTCCACTTCATCCCTGGGAAATCCCACCTCTAACTCTGGTTAAAGTATCCTTTATATTTTTTAAGATCGAAATCTACAGCTATGGCCTCATCTCTGACATCTGCCACTTCTAGCTTTAGATATTGAGAAGGATATTACTTCTTTCTGTGCTTCGATTTTTTCATCTGTATAACGAACATATTTAAAGAAACTCTTTCCTAGGTCCTAGGTTTGTTACAAGGATTAAAAGAGTTAGGCGTACTGACTGGCTCCCAAAACTTGTGTTCCTTCCATTTTTAAATCATTAGGGTACTTGTAAATTAGAATAGTTTTTCTTTACTGTGTCAGTTCCCTCATTCAGTTTCTTCTGTTGCCACCCTAGTCATCTGTGCAAGCTTGTAATCTCTGCCTTGCACTGTCGTTCCTTCAGGGAAAACTTGTCCTCTTCAAATAAATGCATATAGCCTAGGGAGGAAGTTACATGCTAAATGGAAATCAGTTATCTGTTAAAAATGAGAATTCTGTCTTATAGTTCTTTTTTTAGCCAAGAGCACTATGCATACTTAAAGACTCAGAAAGCAGTGTTGTTCTTGTTTTTTTTCAGGGTAGATTTACCAGATTCTTTCCAAGATGACATACTCAATCATGCCACTTTCTGACTCAGAAATGTTCATTTGATTCAGCTGAACATTTTAGGCAGTGAGGCTCACCGCTAACTTCCCCTTAGAGCAGTTCTGCCTCTGGTATGTTCCAAGGGCTTTAGAACACCACATGTTCCTGACAACACCACTCTGACATTGATCCTGACAGCAATACGAATAGGTGTGAAAACTAAACATCCCACGTGTTTCTGGTGAGACCTTTTCCCTTTTTTCTTTGTCTGCCCCTCCCTTCGCCCTGGCTCATCCCTGTTGTCACATTCTCATTGTCTGGGAAACACTGAGCAAATTTGATGAGATGGAGAATGAGAGTCTAGATAACAAGAATTGACTGGGGTGTTGTAGGCTCCTCGAGATGGCTAAGGTATACAGACTGGGCTCAGTCCTCAGATTATTTCAGTGGTCTTTCTAGTCGATGCTGGTTGTGAGGCTGAGACCTGGAAACTGGTAGGATCCATCAGTAAATTCGCTTGTTCTTTAGCAGTAAAAAAAAAAAAAAAAAAAAAAAAATCAATTGAATTTATACCCTTTATTTAATACCTGGTTATTAAAAAGCTGGTATTTACTTTCTGTTATTATGTATCCATTAAACTATAGTATAGTTCTACAATTAGTAGCATATGCAATGCACAAATGAACAGGATAATGGTAGTGTTTTTGATACCTAATATTTAATAATATCTTTGCCAATTTGACTTTTCATACTGTCTAGTCTGCCAATCTCAATCCCTCATCACCACATCCCATCCTTACTGGCTCTAAGACCAGAGACAAACAACACATGTGGAAGTTAAACCTACTTGAAATATCTCTTCTTTCGTAGATTCCACGAGTAACTAATGAGTCTTCAGGCTTAGATGGGCTACATCTGCCTATTTGCTGGCAGCAATATAATACTAAACAAAAGATTGAACTATGAATGTCTTGAATATATAATACACATTATTGGCATAGTGTTGAGTACCAGATAGTGAAGCAAATGAATAATATTTTATATATGAAATTAAACAACCTACTTTAAACCACTCTCTACATCCTTGCATTGACATTCTGACTTACATTTGCATTGTCGTATTTAAAATATTCCTCTAATAGAGAGATCATTAAATAAATTAAAATCCATCCACACAATTGGTCATTGCATCATCACTAAAAATTACATTCTTAAAAAATATTTAGTGGAATCAGAATATTGAATTTAATGGTCAGTGATTGTTTCAAAGTGTTCAAAAATTTTCCATGAACAGGTAATCCTATAAAAAAGCAATATTTCAATATATTTCTGTGTGTATATTTATGTATATATATTTTTAAATACAAATGGATTTCAGGGTCAGTATAAGAGACTTCAATCTAAAGTCTATGAATGGCTACAGGAAAAAGAACAACTTAAAGAAATGACTAGCTTTAAAACAGATGCTTCTGGTCATACCATATTGAGGAACAAAGTCCTTCTTAAATGTTTACTTGAATTTGATATTTTTTCTTTATTCCTACTAATTTTAGCCTAGGCTATATAATGGATAATTGTCTTCCATATATGAATTATGAATTATATATTGTTTTCATTATCCATGTAGCTATCTACTTTTTTGTAATATTCCAGCTAAGAAGGATGTACATTGTGTGTGTGTGTGTGTCCTGTCCTTTAAGCTTTGGTCCATTTTTTCTGTTGTCTGAATCTGTCTGGCCTGTCATATAGCCCACAGTAAATTCTACTGCATTTAGGTTTGCTTGACTTGACCAATTTGGTTGCTACCTTCCTAATCCTGATTTTATCATTTTTACCTTAATTACATCATTTGACTGAATGAGGAGGTATATATATGAATTTATATTATAGTATACTATAGTATGTATTATTTACACGTAATTTATGAATATATATTTATTGTGTTTTTGTTGGTTCTTATATAATCACTTTGGTTCTAAGAGCAAAGATCAAACATTTAATACTCAGAATAAAATGCATATTATAGGAAATGTGATAAATACCCTATGAATGAATTTAATAACACTACTTCAGAGTCTCTCTGAGATTTCTCAATATTGGTTAGTTATTAAGTGTAAAGTAAAAACTGTTTAAAAATTGAGTATTCAAAATCTTTTTACTTGGGGTATAGTTGCTTTACAATGTTGTGTTAGTTTCTGCTGTACAACGAAGTGAATCAGCTATATGTATACATGTACTCCTCCCTCTTGGACCTCCCTCCCCCCCCCATCCCACCCATCTAGGTCACCACAGAGCACCAAGTTGAGCTCTTTGTGCTATATAGCAGGTTCTCAGTAGCTATCTGTTTTACACATGGTAGTGTATATATGTCAATCCCACACTCCCCATTCATCCCACACGTTTTTTCTCTACATGTGCATCTCTATTCTTGCCCTGCAGTTAAACTCTATCCATATTTTTTAATATTTGAATAATCATACTGTCTCTTTTAAAAATTAGCCTCTTAATAATTGAGTAATCTGAGATAACTCAGATTGTAAGGTCTTCACCAAGTTTTTAATTAAAAACTTGGTGAAGACCTTACAGTGAAGGGAATGTACACTGGTAGTTCCTAACCTGAGTTTGACACAGATGTGTTTTGTTGGGTCTCTAATATTTTAAAAAATGTAGTTAAATGAGTTCAGGTAAGTCATGTACTCTCTAGTTTGTAGCAATGCCTACATCTAGCTATGGTCTTATACATAATGTTTATCATCATCAATACTTGCTAATGGCACCATAGCTTGGATTTGAGGAAATACTTTGATTTTGAAAGAGATAGATAGATAGATAACGACGCTTTAATTTTAACTCTAAAATCATAGGGAATCAAAATAAAAAAGAAATGTAGTGACCATCTTTCAAAATTGTCAATAGCAAACAGTATATTATTAGGGATCCAAACACATAGGGTAAAAATATACCTCAAAATGTCATAATTATAGACACAAAAGTTGGGATAGTAATTAACTCAAAGGAGAAGATAAAGGAGTGAGTCTGAAAGACTCTTTAAATATAATGATAATGTTCTATTTCTTTAATTGGATCAGTGGCTCGCAGGTGTTCACTATAAAGTTATTCTTTTTTTTTTTGTGGTACGCGGTCCTCTCCCTGTTGTGGCCTCTCCCATTGTGGAGCACAGGCTCTGGACGCGCAGGCCCAGCGGCCATGGCTCACGGGCACAGTCGCTCCGCGGCATGTGGGATCTTCCCAGACCGGGGCATGAACCCGTGTCCCCTACATCGGCAGACGGACTCTCAACCACTGTGCCACCAGGGAAGCCCTAAAGTTATTCTTTATGCTCCACACTTACTTCATAGATGATTTTTGTACCAAGATAGTGTTCACTGAAAAGAATAAAAAGAAAAAATAAGAATAGCACAATACTATTTATATATAGTTTTTAAATGTCCAGAAGCAAACAGTATATTAAAAGTATATGTATAATGTTAAAACTGCAACAAAAAACAAAGGTCTAACAATATAGCAGTTAATATAACAGTTTTTGGTGGTGAGTATAGACCAGGATGGTATTGCAGAGGGCACCTGGTTGTCTCTAATGATATTGACAGTGTTCTGTTTCTTAAGTGGATAGTGGGTACATGGGTGTTCAACCCTTTAAAATTTTTTTATTGTATGTGTATGTCACAAATTATTTTTGATGACTGTTTTTAATATTTTACCATAACAGTTTTAAAAAGTAAAACCTTTCAAATGACTCATTTATGCATGTCACACTGACAGACTCAAAAGACAGTCACTATTTCTGTTGAATTCCAGTGAAGTGTACTTTCTTTGCCATGCAACTTAAAATCAGAAATAGTCTATCAGAATTACTTTGAACATACACCAACATTAATGATAAAAAGTCATCATATCTTGAATAATGACAGACTCAGCGTGACTGTATCACGTCGACTTTAATTAGAAAAGCAAAACTATTAGCAAGTATAGAATGTATATAACAGGGATTTATTTTAGGAATTTGTCCTTACACATCGGTGGGAGCAGGGAAGGTGCTGAAAGGCCTCTGGAGCTTGCAGTCCAAAGGGCTGGTAGAGGGAAGGACAATGAATTTAGAGTAGTTGAGAGCAAGGACAAGCTGGAAGCCATGGGGACAGACCAGAACATGTGTCTGTTTTCACTGCCTCCAGCCTAAAAGCTGATGAAGATGCTGAAGGAGAATTCAGAGGAAAGTAGAGCAGCTGCATGCCTGCCTGCTGCCCCAAGCCAAACAATAAGTAACAGTATGGATGAACTTCAACAGCACCTGGGGATCGTACCCAAACTTTCTGAGCATCCAAAGAGTAAGGTGGCTGCTGCTTCACTTCTGGCCTCCACATCTCACACAGAAGGTCTCTGGGGCTAAACTATAATGGGAAACGTTTAGGGAAGGGAATCCTAGGAAACATGGTTCAGCTTAGACAAGTTTACACCTTGCCGAATCAACACATTGATTCTTCCCGGTACAAAGAACCTCCAGTACTGCACCATGTTCTGCTGCGTTGTAGGAGGGCTTAACACCCAGCCAGTCTCCCCAGTCACCTTGCATTCATTCTCTATCATCCAGTTGTGCAAGCCCCTTTCCGATATATTTCAGGCTCCCTAGTCTGTGAGATTATTCTGTCTTTGAATATTATATTCACAATGATGCTTAAATTTAAAATTGGGATCGGTTTTTATTTATCCTGTAAAATGTTCGGTAAATTTTATTCAGCTGTAATGTGCTTTAAATAATCTGTCTTCCAAATGCATATAACTTTGTAATTTTAACATCTGTGATGAAGTGTATTAAAATCTTCAAAATAAATCTTATTTTAAAATTCAGTCACACATGGCCTGAAGTGCTGACTAGTGACTAAGACTAAAAAGGTATTTTTTCTTTGATGTAATTATTCACACATGCAAAATATATACCTCATGTAATAGGAGATAATAAAATACAAGTCTATAAAAGCAGAGGGATGAGAACTGATTATATAAAAACTTGAAGTTGATATTCATATAACATAAACAATACATTTTTAAACTGTTGCTTATTTTTTATGTTAAACTTATATAAATATCAGCCCAAAGTGTAGTACACTAGAACAGTTAATCACAAGTAGAAATGTCGTGAATCCACAGATGTCTTACCTTTGAGACTTCAATTTTTGCTTAGAGCCAGGTTAGCTAAAGTCAACATAATAAGTACATATGATTACCCTTAAGTTTAGTGCATCATTGGTTACCAGTGAGAAATCATCTGTGTCCTTGGAGTTGTCCTTTATACACACTGGTAGGCGATCAGTTATCATGGTGCTTCTGACTGAACCCAAATCAGGTAGATTACTTAGTCAGAACAGTTTTAGTGAGCTGTTCTCTGTTCCTGCTGCCCTCTATCCAGATAGAAAGAGAGAGAGCGGAAGGAAGGGAGAGAGGGTGGGAGGAAAGAAGGTAGAAAGGAAGGAAGGAAAGAAGACATTGTAGGGAAATTTACCCTATTTAGTTCTCATCCATGCAAATAAATATACATATTTACATAAATATAAATATTCATTTTCATGTATCTATATTTCCAAAAGAAAACTAAGCCCCTGATTTTCCTCAACAAGTTCTGTCAAAATTGTGTTAATGTAATTATTCAGAGATATTTTAATGAATGCTTGTGTGTATTTATATATTATTTATGTAATGGTATTTAAAACATCAGAGTTTACTTTTTTTTTATAAATTTTATTTATTTATTTATTTTTGGCTGCGTTGGGTCTTCATTGCTGCACGCAGGCTTTCTCTAGTTGCGACGAGTGGGAGCTACTCTTTGTTGCGGTGCGAGGGCCTCTCATTGCGGTGGCTTCTCTTGTTGCGGAGCGCGGGCTCCAGGCGCGCGGGCTTCAGTAGTTGTGGAACAACGGGCTCAGTAGTTGTGGCTCACGGGCTCTAGAGCGCAGACTCAGTAGTTGTGGCGCACGGGCTTAGTTGCTCCACGGCATGTGGGATTTTCCCGGACCAGGGCTCGAACCCGTGTACCCTGCATTGGCAAGTGGATTCTTAACCACTGCGTCACCAGGGAAGCCCCAGAGTTTACTTTCTTAGTTTAGGAAAATACTTATTAGTTGTGATGAGAAAGTGACTAGAAAAATGATCCTGGTTTTCTTCAAAGAAAACTGGGCGTAGAAAAATGTCAATCAGCAGTATGCAGTAATATTAATCCCTGGTGTAATATACATGATGGCATGTATATTTAGTTGGCATCTTGCTATTTATGGAAATGTTTATGTAGTTTTACATTATGCAGAAACACATGTTATATAGAAACTTACATCGAATGAGTGAAACAGACTTCATGTGATAGATAAGGGTTTGGAGGTCTTACAGAAATAAACATAAAAGAAGAGATGAATAGGGACATGACCAATGATCAATTTAGACCTAAGAATGATAACCCCAGTGCAGGTTCCTAAAAGTACGAATATTCTGTTAGGTTTCCTTATTGATATGTTACCCTTCACATTCACTAACTCCACTGGAAATTGATGTTTAAATTGCCTACTTGGTTTTTTCTTAGTTTTCATATCAATGTTAATGTTCTAATATATTCTAATAGAATTCTTACATCTACATATGAAGTAAATAAGGAAGAGCCTCAGTCAGTCAATTATGTATATTGGATATGAGTTATTCTTGTTTCAATGATGATAAAAGGAACAAAAATAATCCCATTCAGTTTTAGGAGGGACACAGTAATAGAAGTATCACAAACACATTACTGCATTCACTTGTAAAATGTAGTCTCATAAATGATCACAGATTTTTAATATCCTGATTGTGTAGTCTGAACAATTGTGTAATCTGAAAAAAAAAGTGTATCAACTGTGAACTCAATCCTTTTCCCTTTTACAAATGACGAAAGGACATAAATTTAGGAATTTAACAAGCAAAAAATCTGATTTTCAGAATGTCAAGTTGAAGAGTGTGTGGGCCTTAGAGAAATAGAACAACCCTAATGCCGAGACTATAGGGGGCATAGATACAAGTGCCAAGTTGCAGATAACATTGCTTCCCAATTTTTGAATGTGTCAGTAAGTAAAACAGTGACGTCTAAGCAGATTATTAGTGTAATTATTTCTTAGCTAAAAAAAAATAACATTCTGAATGATAAGTAAATAAACAGACAAAAATGTGTGTAAAATATTTATTGTTGACTCAAAAGCTTCATGGTAGACAGGAAACTCAATGGTATTATAGTACCAATCTCCTTGATTGCTTGGTTTTCCTTCACAGAATTTTAAGTAGGGGCCACCCAGTCTCTACTTAAATACTTCTGTTGATGGAAAGTATATGAGCTTCCAAATCAGTCCAGTTGGTCTTTTAATGAAAATTCATGTTAAGATACTATTAAGATTTCTCAGACACAAATAAATGCTCGTGTAGGTTTTGGGACCATCACTTCTCTACCATTTATAGTCTAATGGCAGATTTTAAACCTACTGCAGGTCTTATTATCATGCTTCAGAAAAGATTTTTAGAAAAATAAATAGACGGGCTTGAAGTTCTGAGATTTTCCGTAATGGTATTGTTGCTATAGTTACAGCTGAAATGTTATATAAAGAAAATTACTTATTGATCGAAAAATGCTGGGTAGCACAGCAGCATCCGTTTTGGGGGGTTTTTACTGCCTTCATTTCCTACTCTGCTCTTAAGATTAATGGATTTTTGGAGTGTTGTTTTGAAGCCCTGGTGATTTGATGTTAAAATAAATACATTATTAACATGTACTAGCTGGCAACTGGATATATTCTAATACGTTATGATCAACATGGAGTTATTTTTTATACACTTTATCAGAATTGTTCCTACTTGGAGATGAATTTTGATAGCCTGGATATTAACATTAAAGTACTAAAAAATGTGATTGGTCTCATAGTATAGACTCTTCCGAATTTATTTAAAACATTTAATAATAATATAGATGAAATGTAAACTTTTAATATGTTTATACCATTAGGAAATACTTACAGTATACTGAGAATAAAATATATTTTAAAAACACAGAAAAACAAATGGAAATGGCCTGAGAGCATCCATAATAATGACTAGTATGTTTTTAAAAAAGCCTCCATAAGATCTATGTTTTCTATTTTTCTATGTAATAAACTCAGTAATATAATAGAAATGCCTTCAGTTTATATATGTAATATACAGTACATTATATATAATATATATTCATTTTCTGATTGTCTCACTGTCTTTATAAGGAAATGCTTCAAAGATAAAACTGTAACTCACTTTATATTTAACCTTAAGGCAAAATATGAATAGTCATGTGTGTCACAACTGTAACTATTATAGAAAGAGTTTTCAGCTAGTAAAAGTCATATATGGCAGTGATATATTATGCATTGAATTTTAATAGAATTTAAGAAATCTTGCTTAATTCTCCAGATCGCTGCTGAACTAGGAACATTATGACTATTTAATAATGTTGTGTCTAATAGTATTGCGGCTATTGAGGAACTAAGAGTGGAGATACATTTCTTTGGACCCAGAAATATAATACTTCTTAAGTTAGGCTCCTGAACAGTGATACAAAAATCTTTGGGATTATTTTTGATAAAAAAGGCAAAAAAAATTGTGAACCACAGGTTTTTACATCATCTTATGTGGTTATAGGGTATTTTCCAAATTGTCTTTTGTGAAGAAAATTTTTCTAGTAATTGTGTCTATAATTAACGATGATGTGATAATGGTGATGGCCTATATTGTCCTGAATGAACTTTCTTGAAAATTCATTTTTACTTTCTCCACTTTGTCAAAATTTGATCAATTTTACTTTTCTCCTTCCTACTTTTGATTTTACCCTAGCCTCTGCCTTTTCCTGTCTTTTCTCTTAATAAAATTCAATTTTATATGTTTAAAGAAATACGAAATTTTGATGTTACTATAGTGTTTTTTCCCTTTCAGTCCTTTTTGATTTTATAATTTCCTCTACTTGCTGAATTTGTTGGTGGTCTAATTTTGGTTCTGGGGCTGCAGAAAGAAGAGACACACATATGAGACCACCAATTCAGTATTTCTAATTGATGAAAAAATACTCTTGTGTGCTTTATAATTTATCAAATTCCTTATGTTCTAAATGGATTCATCAGATAACCCTTTTAAATCCATTCCATCTTCCTTAATTTTTTCCCTGCATATTGTACTTATTTTTAACCCATGTCGTCTTTCTTCTACTCGAGTATGAGTTCCTGATCAAATAAGCCTTGCACGTATAATTTCCCAAGAGTATATGTAATCCATAGCTATAAATAGACTAGAGATATACAGAATAGATGCATAAGTGAATGCTGTTATAATTATTTGACATGATAGTAACATCAGTTTCCAAATTAATTTTGGTGACAAAGTGTAAAGTCAAAAAAAAATTAAGCTTGGCCTTATAATCTTCTTCAAAACACAAATCAGTCATGTAACCAAGTGACCACGTGTAGCAACATCATGTTAAAAATAATTGCAGGATGGTACTAACTAAAGAGAATAGGTTTAGGGAATTCCCTGGCGGTCCAGTGGTTAGGACTCCTCGCTTTCACTGACAGGGCCCTGGGTTCCATCTCTCGTTGGGGAACTAAGATCCCACAAGCTGCAGGGCGCGGCCAAAAAAAAAAGATACTACATTTAACTGAATCAGGATGCAAATTTAAGCAAAACACGAATTTGAACTAGCCAATGAGGCTCTCAACGTAAGGTCCTTTTTCTCTTAGACTGACGCTATTGCCTTCTGTTTGCTTTTAGTAGTGAGTGGGTTATCACTGCTTGTAGGTTTATCAAACATTATTTTAAATCAGGAAAATGGAGCATTTTATGTGACATAGTAGATTAAATAGAGTATACTTTTTATCCTCTTACCTAAATTTTCAAATGTATGAAAATAATGAGTATACTACCTTGAAATAATCACTACATTTATTTTCTCAACACATTTTCCTTTTAACAAGAGCTGTGTACCATTGTGGCATCATATGCTATAAGTAGCAAGAGGTGACACCTTTTAAGTATAATTTGTCCCTAAAACTCAGATAAAGTAATCACATTTTTATAATTGACAAGAATTTCCAGTGGGATGAAACCTTTATTTCTGGTATATTAAAAACTTCCTAACTTATTTACATTCAGACCTGCCCTGACAGGAATGCATAGCACACATCTGCATTTGGTTTTTAGAGTCCATGTGACAAAACAGCACAATGACACAGCTATTTGTGTCTGTTTTTGTTTTTTAAAATGTCAGTCTCTGAATGAAAATATCCTAAGATGTGGCCCCACCAAGTAATGTTTTTTAAAACCACAGGACAGGTTAAGATTGATTTTCTGTAGGTATTATGGAAGTACCTCCTCTAGGGACTATTCAGCACAAGGGCTGGAGCTTTTAGAATTTGACATGGGGATCAAATCAGTTTCTTTCCCAAGACTCTGTATAAAGTTACTATATAGAGAAGTCACAGTTCACTTTTTTGCTGCTTAGACATGAAATCAAGAACAGAATTGGTATTGGATGATCATAACACAAAAAGCAAATGAACCCGTAATACATACTAATGTTTTATAGACAACATTTTACTGAAATTAAATAACTGACTTGGGTCTTTACTCTTTTAGATCACCAAGTAAGAATTATAACAGCTTACAGATTGCAAAACAGTCATTAGTATT
Organism: Leucopleurus acutus; assembly: GCF_964270905.1. Lineage (NCBI taxonomy): Eukaryota > Metazoa > Chordata > Mammalia > Artiodactyla > Delphinidae > Leucopleurus > Leucopleurus acutus. The sequence continues at coordinate 29,026,926 of NC_139144.1, read as the reverse complement.
AAGCAACATTTTTTATGTCTTTAAAGAAATGGAAAGCTGAAGTAAGAAATGAATCTCAGATGTCCAATAATATTCTAGAACAATAAATGATTTTTGTCTCTAAATAATTAAAGTTGTGGTACTGGAAAGAATGATCCAATATGAAAAGCAGTTTGAAATTGAACTTCTCAGAAGACAATACAACATACGAACACGATATTATTTGCATGACTCTCCACCCATGCTCTTTAGAGAATAGGTACTCATTAAATGGTAACAATTAGAAGCTACATGTATAGTCTTTATTTCTTACATTTTAATAGGTATGATGTAAGAAAAAGGACAACATACAACAATAAGGGGGGAATTCTGCAATATTATTGGTCTAACAATCTCTCTCCCATGTGATTATTTATATGTATTATGAGAGGGTTGTTCTCAATCTTTAGTTTGCAAAAAAATTAACCAACAGGTTATTAAAAAGGCAGATCCTCCTTCTCCTATCCCAGGATTCTGATAAACTTGTTTTGGTGTAGTTCCTAGAATTTGCATGTCTAGGGACAACCGCAGGTGATTTGGTGCAGGTGGCCCATAGATTACACTTAGAGGTATAAGGAAGTGTTTTAATTAGCAATTGAGAAAACTTTGGGGAAAAAGAATATCAGACAATTTTAACCTGTGAATGCTTCTTGACACAATTGCATGAGAAATGTGACTTATTAAGAATGACATTATTTTTTAATCTTAAATTAGATGGAGAATTATGCACAAGTGATTCTTGAAAACTCTACGTGTGCCTTGTAAAAGTTCTGCTCTGGTGGATAGAACTACATTTGATCCAAGTCAAGAGACAGGAGATTATAGGCTAAGTCCTAAAAAAAACTTATGATTAATTGGCTGTTAAAATTACTATGAAATTTAATAGTTTTTGAATGGAAACACAATTTTGAAGGCACGAGGCTTAAAAATAGTTGTATTTGGAACAAATTCAGATTTTTTTTTAACCAAAAAATTGATATTCCCCTGGGTCTATCTTTGATACATTTTTTTTTTTATGGTGAGGTGAGTTAATTGCTGATCTCTAAGGACTCCTGTTTTTAGATTTCAAATAGTCTTTTTGCAGTCTTCTTTAAGTCACCGTTTCATTGATCCAGAAAACAATGACCCACCTTCTCCATATACAAAAAAGCAGCTAGAAATTGCCAAGTGCTAACCTTGGTAAATGCACCAGAACAGATGTATATAATATAGTTAACCTTTTAATTTCTGTTTTATCTGCAGATTCAGGAATGGCTTTGTTTAAATTGCCAGACCCAGAGAGCAATATCAGGACAGCTTGGAGACATGGGCAAAATGCCACCTACACAGACAGGACCAAAAGCCTCTCCTATGCCTGTCCCTACAGAACAACCATCTCAGAAAATAGCAATGCCTGCCCAAGTAAAAGTGAAAAAGAGGGAACAAGAGGAAAAAACAGAAGGTGAAAAAATCATTCCAGAAGAAGTGAAAGAAACACCTTCAGTTGAAAAAATTCCCCCTAAGGGAACCACAGATCAAATCCAGGAGGAGAGTAAACTAGAGAAAGACAAAACTTCAGCCCCTCAAGAAAAGAAGCCAACCCCTGACGACAAAAAGCCACTGGTAGAAGAAAAAAAGCCGCCTCTTGAAGAAACAAAGCCAACCCTTAAAGACAAAAGGCCAGCTCTTGAAGACAAAAAGTTACCCCCAGGAGCAAAAACATCAGCTCTAGAGGAGGAACAGAAATATGACTTACTTAAAACTCAAGTACAGATTGCTGAAGAAAAACCTGAAGGCAGAGTGGCTCCAGAGGCAGTGCAAGAAAAGAAACAACCACTGACCAAGATGGAAGATTTACCATCTGGTGCACCTCAGAGTTTGTCTAAGAAAGATGATGGAATGACTCAAAAAATAAAAGAACAGCCACAGGCAACACGCTCGGCAAAGCCTGATCAGATGGAACCTAGGAAGGAAAAAACAGTAAGTTATGTTTTTTTCCTAACTTTGCAGATTTACCCCTATAATTTACTAATGTCCACCTAAGTACACTGAGTGCTTAATGGTAATTTTGTAAGTGAAAGCCTTCAATTAATAGTGTTTTCAGAAAAATGTAACAGTTGTTTGCTAAAATGATGAACTTTGGCTTTCTGACAGCTTAATCTAATTTAAATAAAGCATAGATATAACATTTATTAGCTTTTACGCTGATCAAATAATTTATAAAAATCTATGGAGTGATAAAGAAGGGTTTCATATAATTTTATTTTATTTTATTTTAATATTTATTTATTTGGTTGTGCTGAGTGTTAGTTGTGGCAGGCAGGCTCCTCAGTTGCGGCAGGTGGGCTCCTTAGTTGTGTTATGTGAACTCTTAGTTGCAGCATGCGTGTGGGATCTGTTCCCTGACCAGGGATCGAAACCGGGCCCCCTGCATTGGGACCGTGGAGTTCTATCCACTGCACCACCAGGGAAGCCCTCTTAAAATTTTAAATGATTGCTTTTTCCTTCCACTATGAACATAAAATCAGTATTCTCCTTTAACATAAAATAATGTTTGTCTTGGAATTTCTGTTTACTTAGCCACTTGGTTAAGCAAGACTCAAGTTTCTTCTCGCTTGAAAGCTTTTTAAGGTGTGGTCAACCATAAAATGATTAAATAATTGTGATTTTAAAAAAAGAAGTATGGCTAAAATTCAGGAGAAACTTTTTTTTTAAGTTTATTTTAGTATTTAGTGTGAAATCAGTTTAATATATTTTGTTCAGTTTTATTCAGTGTGTTTAATATTGAAGGGTTATTTATAATCCAAGCATCATCTGGAATATATATTATTCTTTATATATTTTCTTTTTCTTTAGTGGAAACTTTTAAGGGTACCTCATCTTAACCTATATTTGCACGGGCAATAATACCATTTCTAGAGGAACTCTGAACTCTTTTTAGAGCTTCAAGAAATCTTATATCAGGCTGAATAATTTTAATTCACAGATGGCAGCAATGACTTGCAGGAAAACGAAATGATTCATTGGTATTAAAACTTAATATTAGAATTCTAATTAGAACTTTTAGTCCATCCCAACCCTGGTTCAGTTGTTGTATTGTTTACAGTTTTAACACATGGTTACTAGACTGTCTCTGGTATATAAGACCTCACTCATTAAATAAATCCTGATCTTCCTTTGTTATATGAGTTTATCCAACTCAGAGAAAGCAGATGCCTATGTATTCTCCATTCTAATGGCTGGATCTAGCTACCCCGCCACCACCACCTGCTGCTTCTCCCAGTTAACCACCTTGCAGAACTTGATGCTTTTTACCATTTCTCTCTTTGTGAAGCTTCATGACTCTTCCCTTTTTGTTCTATTCTTGTCTTTCTGATCACCCCTTATGAGTTCTACTTTGATTATCTCTATTACTTTCTCTTTTCCGATCAGTTCTTCTTTGAACTCTGTCTTCTTTCCTCTTAGGGGAGCCACATGAACATTTCCTAACTCTCCTTGTGCACCTTCTGCCCCTCTTGAGTGTTAGACCTACATTTTCAAATACTGAGTAGATCATTCCACTTCAGAAACTCACTGTAAACTGGAACTCAGTGTGTTCAAATCATATCCAACTCTCTATAGAAGCAGTTTCTGCTTAGCTCCTATTCCTAAGGACAGTATCCTAACGGCCTTCGTGGCCTTTTACCAACGATTTGAGTAATCTAATTACTAGTCACTAGGCCTTCTCTTTTTCCCTTCTCCAGTATATAGTTATCAGATAATTATTTTCCAGAGTTCAGATAATTTAACTCTATCACTCAGATATTTCTAATGACCCTCTGTTGTTTGTTAAATATAATCTAAACAAGAAGTATCCAAATATTTTGTTAATGTACTTTATTTTATTTTACAAATGTGTCATTTTTAATAATTTCCTTTTACCACTACTTTTTCTTTTAACGAGTTCAATATGTGTATATATATTTATTTCTAAATTAAATCTATGCACTAACATATTATTTGCAATATAAACATTCACAGAAATGTGTAAGTCAGTGAAATAAGCTAAAATCACCATTTTTATTATATTTATTTAAATATATACATTTGGTCACAGTAAAATATGATTAATAATAGCATTTTAGAGAGAGCTTTGATTGACTGTGCTTCAGTGTTTGAAAATCTTGCTCTAAAATTTTATGATAGAGTTCTTTGAAATTCAGCTTAAGTTTATTTTGATATTTTGACTTTTAGTTTTAATGACGCTCCATAACAAAAAAGCTAATCCACAGGATATACCAGAAATGAGAGAAGGGTATCAAAGGTTGTACTTGCCAAATCTTGCTACCTGTTTTCTAAGTTTGGAATTGAAAACTGTTTTTTTTAACTTGTGGAAATTCCAGAAATAAATGTTAATCTAACGTGATACCAATCATTTCCTCTTGCTAACTATCAGAAAATGTGGTGTTTTAAAATATGTTTTTTAACAAATGACTTTAAAACCCACTGCAGTTCTTCATCTGCAATGTTTATAAAAAGATTAAAGTATTCTGTTTAAAGTTTGTCTGAAAAGGCAGACATGACAACTTTTTTAAATGATATGTCATTTTATGTAGCATAATTACATGATGATTTCCAATTATCCATCTTCATTACCAGCTTACTTGTAACAGATGCAGTAAATGGATTTCACATGCACTGCTATCTATGTAACTTTACCTTTTTAAAAAACTAATTCCAATTAAAAGAGCCACTCCTCAGAATTTAATATACAGTTTTTTCATTTAAATATATATATATATACCTTTTTAAACAAATCACTGAATATTGAGCCACCAAATGGTGGCTCACAGTAGTAATCCTTTAAGTATTTTATTATTGAAACAGAACTAGTGAATATTATAAACTGAGCATGTTAGAAATATCTGCATGTTGATTTTATTATTACCAAACCTTTTGCTACTTACTTTGTTCTAATGATTTTCCCCCGAACCTTCCACAGTTCTTTCTTTCTTTCCAGCAATATTGGCTGACAAAGAAATGTAGTTTAATTTCTCACCATATTGTTTCCATGGCAGAAAAATCAAGTTTCCCCAAATGTTATGTGACTTTTTTGTCTTTTACTATTAAATAAGACAGCTCCAAAGATGATTTTAAGTGTTTATTTCAATTCATTGAAAATGTGTGAAGTACTGGAATATTTATTTGCCAAAAATTCTAGAAGTTTGTGATAGTGTCTCAGGATGACTTGCTATAAGTAGCCTAAGCACATTATGTGTTTAGTCAAGGTTTGTTATTAGCAATAACATATGTAAGACAGATATCAAATGGTTTTCCTGGTAATGTCAAACTTTTTTGGCCAGTTTTGTGTCAGTTTTCTTTATTAATGTGTTTGTGTATGTCTTGCATTATTACTATTAACTTTGACACATGATTTTTTGGCAAGAATATTTTGTCTACCACTTACCTATTATAGGAACGTTGGTTTGGTTGGTTATATCTGTTTTAAAGAGGGGGAAACTAAATTTGTTGTGCCCAAGATCACATGGCTGGGAAGCAGCAAAGCTAAGATTATAGTCAAATCACCAAACCAGCCAAACCTTCAATATAAAGGTGAGCAATAAAGTGACTGCCCTTGCTATAAATTTTTACAGTGTAATTCCCAGTTTTCTCCCAGGAGTCTTCATAGAACATCTGACCAACTGACATAAGAAGTAAAAGAATACTGATGTCAATCTATTTATTAAATATTAGTAAAATGTAATTTCTATTTGGGTTTAAAAATACAAAAAAATCCGAATACTTTCTAAAAATTTACATTTTGCCCACCCGCCCAGGATTCTGTACCCCACGACCGAGACTTCTGTCTAAATAGCTAGCTTGGCTTTCTCAGCCCTCTGGACTATGGTTCCACTGTAACTTTCAAGCAACTTAGTATTCCCCATGAGTGAGAGGTAGAAAACCAGCCGCATATGCCTTTGTACGATTCCCGAAGGTGGCTTTATGCTTTCTGCCCTCTGGATCTGCAGTCAGTTCTTGTCTGTGCACTGGCACTGCATCCTATCAGAAAAACCCCGCCTGGACATCTGGGCCACTCTTCTCCCTGGTGGCAGTCATTTCTACTGCTGAACACCCTACGCTGATTAGTTTTAGATTACTTTTTGTTTGAAATCAAAATAATATTCAATTTATCTCTTACTGTGTTCTGGGCATTGTGTTGGTTATGTTATCATTTAATCCACACAACTTGTTGTTGAGGTAAATATTATATCTGTTTTAAAGAGGGGGAAACTAAATTTGTTGTGCCCAAGATCACATGGCTGGGAAGCAGCAAAGCTAAGATTATAGTCCTGTTCTGCCTATAAAGGCTGGGCTCCTAAACACTGCACAGAATGCTTCTTCCCTGTGACATCTTTAGGATGCTGCCTTTTTATTATTTTAAGTATTCATCTCCCTTAGCAGCTTCCAGTTTGTGTGATTTTTTTTACGTTGTTTATATATTTATATTATTTTATTTATTTGTCATTTGCGTCATTCATATGGTTATAGTATACTGTTTATGTTTCTTTATTGCTGCATCATTTTGTCTCTCCACTCATTCCTGTCTTTCAAAGTGTGTTAGTTGAATGGAATTAAAATTTATCCTGAAATATAATAAATATTTTGAAATGTACATTCTCCTTTTTTAGTTTAATATTTTAAAATTGTACGTCACTACAGAATTCTCTTTCTACCTATACACTTAAACAGAATACTGCTTGTCTACATTTCATATATTCATTGAAACGTTATAGCTCTCTTGATAAAAAAAAAATTTGAACACCCTTTAGCATAAAGTTCTATTTATGGTTAAAATGACCCAGGGTTAGTATTCAAGTTATATATAGCCATGGTATCTAAAGGCAGCATAATTGTATAGGATGGAAAATGATGAGGTTTTCTGAAGTGAAAAGGATTCCCATGTATGTGGGACTATCCAGTTTTTATCTCCAGACCCAGTGAATTTATGGATTTAATCTTGTTTACAGTGCTTGGAACACTCAGACTAGCAATCCATTTGGACCCAAACATTGTATAAATGATTAAAGATTATTCATCTGTTGTTTTACTTTGGCCCATTAATATAAATGACTTGGGAGACATTAGGCAAAAACTTAATATTGCCTCCTTTCTTTGTACAGTCTTATATTTAACCAAGAATTCAGTTCATAACCCCAATGCTAGTTTTTAAAAACCTTCCGTTTTTCTTCAACACGGAAGGCTAAAAGTTTCAAAATCTGTGAAAGGGGCAGAACTAAGCTTGGCAGTACACAAGTGTCTTGGTACTAGAGAAGGCCTCAAGATATGACACCATGGGAAGGTTTCAAGCGGGTCTCAATTCATCACTGCCTCTCTCTGACTGGTCTTCAGGTCAATAAATGGCATTGGAGTATTGGAAAGAAAAGAATTCTGTGCTTTCTGCTTTTGGTTAGTAAGTAAAAAATATGGATCTTGGTTTCTGAAAATTTTGAAGATTTGTTTCATATACACAGACTAGAAAGGCTCAAGTACCATAATTCTGTACATAGAGAAGACTTCAATATATACAAAAAAATAAAAGTCAGTGTAATAGAGTTGAATGCTAAATGTACTCAGGAAAATACAAGGAAAATGTGTTCATCAGGGAAAATGTGTTCCTGAAAAATAACATTGCTTTTTTTTCTTTTTTAAAGTGTTTAAATTATGGATCTTCCCACTCACTGCCTCAATCTAAGACGACAAACAAAATTCTCATGCAAGGGGTCTAGGCCTGTAATTTTATTCTTATGTAATAATTGTGGAGGTCATTCTAGGTTGTATTTGGACTACATGTAAAATATTAAATGGATAATTAATTCCAACTCCTTTCTATTCAAATGAAGAAAATAATGCATAAATGAGAAAATTCAGTGATATTTAAACACATATGTATATATGTGTTATATATGTAATCTACGCATGTACTTTAAGAAGAATCATTTGAATCTATTTTATTAAATCTTAATATGTTACTAAATAGCTTAATATTTTTCTCAGAAATAAGCATACAACTACACATTTTTTTCAATTTAACATCTTTATTGGAGTATAATTGTTTTACAATGTTGTGTTAGTTTCTGCTGTATAACAAAGTGAATCAGCTCTATGTATACACATATCCCCATATCTCTTCCCTCTTGCATCTCCCTCCCTCCCACCCTCCCTATCCCACCCCTCTAGGTGGTCACAAAGCACCGAGCTGATCTCCCTGTGCTATGCGGCTGCTTCCCACTAGCTATCTATTTCACATTTGGTAGTGTATATATGTCCATGCCACTCTCACTTCGTCCCAGCTTACCCTTCCCCCTCCCCGTGTCCTCAAGTCTATTCTCTACCTCTATGTGTTTACTCCTGTCCTGCCCCTTTTTATTTTTTTTTATTCTTAGATTCCATGTGTATGCAACTGCACATTTTTGAGGCAACTGAGAGAAAACTGCCAATCTTTTAGTCCTAGGGAGTTAGAAATTTGGAAGAATATAAGCCTCCCTCACATGGATCCTTTGAATATAGTCATCTAGGTTACAGTACTTCAGACATCCATTTGAAGTTTGAATAGAGAAAACCAGACCCAATTTACATGCTATGTTTTACATTCTTCTCAGTGCCAGCTACTCTTTCTTATTTGATCAAATTATTCCCTCGTTAAGGAATGTTATTCAATAAAGCAAGGGTTTGTGATGTTAAATCTATGAGAGACCAGTTAACCTGCATGGGAACAAATTGCACTAGAACTTTCACCCAGATATCTCACAAATGAGAGTGGAGAGCTGCAGAAAGGGTGAATGGATGGACACATAAGCACCTCAGTATGCTGATCTCTGTATATGAAGAAAAGCTTTTTTTAAAAAATTTTAGCAGCAGCAGGTGAAAAGAGGAATGTGTAGGTATCTTAAAGAGGTAAAAGGGCTAGTTGGTATATGATCTGATAGTTAACAAGCTAACAGTAATGAAGTAGAAGGTCACTCACCTCTGTCAGGGGAATTTTTACCCATGGTAGTTAGTATGAGAAAAATTGACATTTTGAAGTTTTTCAATATCTCATGGTACAATAAGTACATGACCAGTTGTTCCTTCTAAACAGTCAGCCAGATGCCCTTTGGTCACCTAACTTGATTTCCTTATTAACCACTCCAAACACTTTATCTTAGACCCACAAACCTGTAGGGCAACATCTTTGCAGACTTTTGCCTCCTTATAATATGGAGAGGAAGTCATTTAGGTGAAAAATCATCACAGCATCATCATAGGTAAATGATGATTGAATCCCGTGAGGAGGAGAGGAAAGAGACCAGGAAGAAAGTGGCAAGAGGGAGAAGTGGGTAGAACATAGCACTGAGAAAAGCAGGAAAGCATGAACACATCCAGAAGGGCACATAAGGGGGATTGTAGGGTAGGGATTTTGATGTTTATGCGTCTGAGTCTTCTGTCTAGTGTACCTTAATTTTCTTTGTTACGTTATGTATGTCTGATCCTAATCTTATTTTTGTAAAATGTCAGTAGAACCTTCAGAGTTCATTGTATACAATTATAATTTATTCTTTATTATACTCAGTGAATTGTTATATGTAACCGCAGTTGCATTTCCTCCTTATATGTATAATTTTATTACATTGTTATGTTTTATAATATGTGCAGACTCAAAATAAAGAACACAAATGACACCATCAAAATTTGATTATGAAAGATCGTTTTCTTGACCTTTTTTCCACAAGAAGTTTAGGTACCCCACCCTTGTGGTTACGGTATTTACTGTGATTTAGTGAAGGGTGGGAAGGCAGACAAGGAAAGGCATAGAAAGCATACTGGACTCAAAATATTGTGCTGGTATTGTGTGGGATGTGAGGAGGTGGAAATATCCCTCCACTGTGACCATCCAGAAATATTTTATGAGAACACTGCTTTACCTGTTTTTTTTTTTTCTTGTGTCTAGTAGCTCTTAAGAGAAACAAACCAATTAGTTGCATGCTTGTCGACCCAACTACTATAGTCTCACAACAGCAGATAAGTAATCCTTTTCTGGAAAGACATCTGAAATGGTCTAGGAAAGTTAATTCTTAGTAAACCAGAGAGTATTCATTGCTTTTGCATGACAGTTGTAAAGAATGCATCCGACTATCTTTCTGAATTGCCATGTTGTAAATTCAGCAAAAAGCATTTTACCATATAATGTGCATTTTACCCTATATGCTCGAGATACATCCTTAGCCATACATAATAAAGACAGATATTGAGATGGAAATGAATGTAAAATGAGTATCAACCCAACAACTTTTATATTTGAGAACGAGGGGAAGGAGGAAGAGAAAAAGAATGAAAGAAAAAGGTAGGGAAGGAACAAGGCAGGAAAGAAGGAAGAAAGAGGTGTTTGCATGGTATTTGTTTTTTTGTGCAACCTGACATCTGTTCATTCGAGCTGTGGATAGGTAGGAGAAACCCATGGCCATACACCCACTGAAAATATCAAGATTGTTAGTTCAAGATACATAGTTAGTAGAATCCAGGTGGCCTCATAGGCCAGGGTCAGACAGAGCATGTCCTCCTGCAACTCTTCCTCTGACCTCTTCATTCCATAGGGCTGTGGGGTTATTTTGACACTCTCTTTAAAACATGGAAACTAACTGTAAAACATGGAAACTAACTGGATCACTTGGGTTTCATTTTGCCCATAGGTATTTTTAATTTGGGTTTATGCAAAAAGGTCTCTGTTTCATACTTCCGCTTAAGGCCTCTCTGATTCTTAAAGCAAACTGCTGGCATGGCCTCATTACAGCCCAAAGAAAGCAGCTGTTTAAGACTGATGTGTCTCTGAAGTGTCCCAGCTCCCTGGAAAGCCCCTGTTCACATTCACAAGTTAGTTATTGTGCTGGTTGAAGGGAGCTGACTTTGAAATAGTGTGAAGGTAAAATTCCAAGTATTTTAAAATCCGAAGACATTTATAAGAAATTTATTAAATTTCTTTGGGCTGCTGAAGATAAATGTGATTTAACAACTCTAGAAAAATACTAACTGGATATTTCTCTTTTTCTAAAACCTTGAGTCAGACCAATTATGTCATAGCTTCTTCAAAGTTTACGCTTTCTAAACATTCATTTCAAGTGATACAGAATAATAATATTAACAGTCATACCAAGTAAAATATAGTGTTTTACATCTTTCAAAGTGTACTTAAAAGGCAATGCCTTGTTTGAATCTCTCTCTCAAAAAAAAAAAAAAAAAAGTCCTTTGCGGTAGGTGAGATGAGTATCATACTGTGGCCATGTTACCTACTTATTTCTGTTAAGTAAATTTTTCAATATCCCATGCTACTTGGAGGCAAGTACAGTGCCCATCCTCTGATTCTTTGTTTGCCTGTCCTCATAATCCAAAAGTATTAATTATGTTAATGGAAACTTAGTAAAATTTTTCTTCAACCATTTGAACTCTTTCCCAAAGTAAATGTACCGAGAAAGATAATCATGTTTTTGAAGAAAAATGGTATTGAGATGTAAAAGGATACAACATTGATGAAATAAAATCAATTGTGATTGAGAAAAGACATTTAATTAAACTTACGTAAAATGAAAACTAACCTTTATATGTATCAACCACTTTTATTTTTTGTGCTCAAAGATTTTTTTTAAAAAAATACTGTTATATAGTTGAAAAAATTCCTATAATTATTCCTCAGTTTGTAATAGTTATTTGAGAGTAATGGAGAGGCCATGTTATTAGTTTAACCATGTTAAGTTTTCCTGTATCTTTTCCTTCCTGCTAGGAAAAGGAAGATGACAAATCAGACACTTCAAGTATTCAGCAGCCAAAAAGCCCACAAGGTCTGAGTGACACAGGATATTCTTCTGACGGAATATCAAGTTCGCTTGGTGAAATTCCAAGTCTTATTCCCAGTGACGAAAAGGATTTGCTCAAGGGACTCAAAAAGGACTCTTTTTCACAAGAAAGCAGCCCATCCAGCCCCTCGGATTTGGCTAAGTTAGAAAGTATGGTCCTATCCATTTTGGAAGCTCAGGCAAGTACACTTGAAGAAAAGTCAGAAAAGAAAACAGAACCCCACGAGGTTTCTTCTGAGCAGCCTAAGGACCAACAGAAAACTCAGAGTTTAGCCGAAACACTGGAATCTACAGTTTCAGAGGAGCTTAAAGAGAGTCAAGAAGAAAAAGACACTGTTAAGAAAGAGAGCCAACAAGGCATCCCTTCCAGAAAGGACCATGAAGAAAAGTCTGAATTTGTTGATGAGTTGCCTACAAGAAGACAGCCTTATGATTCAATTGAAGACAGTAGTGAAAGTGAAAACTCACCTGTTCCACAAAGAAAACGGAGAACTAGTGTTGGTTCGTCAAGCAGCGATGAATATAAACATGAAGATAGTCAAGGATCGGGTGAAGAGGAAGACTTCATTCGAAAGCAAATCATAGAAATGAGTGCTGATGAAGATGCTTCAGGTTCTGAAGATGATGAGTTCATTAGGAACCAGCTCAAAGAGATTAGTAGTAGTACTGAAAGCCAGAAGAAGGAAGAAACCAAAGGGAAGGGAAAAGGAACAGCAGGGAAACACAGGCGACTGACGCGAAAAAGTAGTGCAAGCTTTGATGATGATGCAGGGAGACGCCATTCATGGCATGATGAAGACGATGAGACCTTTGATGAAAGTCCTGAACTTAAATACAGAGAAACTAAAAGTCAGGAGAGTGAAGAACTTGTAGTTGCCGGAGGAGGAGGGCTACGTCGATTCAAAACGATTGAACTCAATAGCACGATCGCAGATAAATACTCTGCAGAGTCATCACAGAAAAAAACAGCTTTGTACTTTGATGAAGAGCCAGAATTAGAAATGGAAAGCTTGACAGACTCTCCGGAAGATCGGTCAAGGGGGGAAGGATCTTCTAGTCTTCATGCTTCCAGCTTCACTCCTGGCACATCCCCTACATCAGTTTCGTCACTTGATGAGGACAGCGACAGTAGCCCAAGTCACAAAAAAGGAGAGAGCAAACAGCAACGCAAAGCTCGACACAGATCGCATGGCCCTCTTTTACCTACGATTGAAGATTCTTCAGAGGAAGAAGAATTGAGAGAGGAAGAAGAATTATTGAAGGAGCAAGAAAAGCAACGGGAATTAGAACAGCAGCAAAGAAAGACTTCTAGTAAGAAATCAAAGAAAGACAAAGATGAACTTCGAGCTCAGAGAAGGAGGGAAAGACCAAAGACACCACCCAGTAATCTCTCTCCCATCGAAGATGCGTCTCCAACAGAAGAATTACGTCAAGCTGCAGAAATGGAGGAGCTCCATCGATCTTCTTGTTCTGAATATTCACCTAGCATAGAGTCAGACCCAGAAGGCTTTGAAATAAGCCCAGAAAAGATAATCGAAGTACAAAAAGTTTATAAATTGCCCACAGCTGTGTCTTTATACTCACCGACAGATGAGCAATCTATTATGCAGAAAGAAGGTAGCCAAAAGGCATTAAAAAGCGCCGAGGAGATGTATGAAGAAATGATGCATAAAAGCCAGAAATATAAAGCTTTTCCAGCTGCAAGTGAACGAGACGAAATGTTTGAAAAAGAGCCTTTGTACGGTGGGATGTTAATAGAGGATTATATTTATGAATCTTTAGTAGAGGACACATATAATGGTTCTGTTGATGGCAGTCTGCTCACGAGGCAAGAAGAAGAAAATGGATTTTTACAGCAGAGAGGGAGAGAGCAAAAAATAAGACTTCCAGAACAGATTTATGAAGATCCCATGCAGAAAATTACAGACCTTCAGAAAGAGTTTTATGAGCTAGAAAGCTTACATGCTGTTTTGCCTCAAGAAGACATTGTTTCAAGCTCTTTTATCATCCCAGAAAGCCATGAGATTGTGGATCTGGGTAGTATGGTAACTTCTACCAGTGAAGAAAAGCAGTTATTAGATGCTGATGCTGCCTACGAAGAACTGATAAAAAGGCAACAGATGCAATTAACACCTGGATCCAGCCCAACCAAGCCCCCCATCAGGGATGATATGACAGAATCTACTGTGGACTTTGACAGGGTGCCTGATGCATCTTTGACATCAAGTGTTCTCTCAGGCGTATCTCTTACAGATTCGACCAGCAGTGCCACACTCTCCATCCCAGATGTTAAAATAACCCAACATTTTTCAACAGAAGAAATTGAGGATGAATATGTGACTGATTATACAAAAGAAATTCAAGAGATAATTGCTCATGAGTCACTGATTTTGACCTACTCTGAGCCTTCAGAAAGTGCTACGTCTGCCCCACCCTCTGACACACCCTCTCTCACATCATCTGTTTCTTCAGTTTGTACCACAGATAGCTCCTCGCCCATTAGTACCCTGGATAGCATACGCACAGCTTATACTGAGCCCGTGGACATTGTAACTAAATTTGAAGATTCTGAGGAAATTTCTTCATCAACATATTTCCCAGGCAGCATTATAGACTATCCAGAAGACATATCTTTAGATCGGCCGAGCATAACAGATGGTAGAACTAGTGCTGGTCACATTGTGATTTCCTTATCTGATAGGGAACCTTCTCTCATAGAATCTATAGGAACTAAACTTGAGGGGTTAATTGCTGACACTATTTCCACTGACTTATCTGTATCTGAAAAAGACCCAGTGAAGAAAGCCAAGAAGGAAACAGGGGATGGAATTATTCTGGAAGTTTTGGAAGCTTACAGAGATACAAGGAAGGAGTCGGAGGCCGAACTAACAAAAATTAGCCTCTCTGAAACTGTGTTTGATCAGACACCTTCTTCTCTAACAGCCCTTCCAGTGAAGGAGCAGGTTTCAACTACATGCTTTTTATCTGAAGACGTTTTTGGTCCAGCAAAGCCTGCATCTCAGGTGCCATCTGGCACTCCTTCTATTTCCTGTCTTCCAACTAAAGCTCGTCCATTCCTTCGAAGTTCTTCTTTGGATGCCTCAGCCCAACCTCCTCCCCCACCCCCTCCTCCTCCACCCCCTCCTCCCCCTCCACCCCCTCCTCCCCCCCCACCTCTTCCTCCACCAACCTCACCTAAACCAACTATTCATCCTAAAAAAAAGGTAACGGTTCCAGCTCCAGTTACTGCAACTACTGCAGCTACACCTCTAGTAGATTCTGTTGCTACAGTAGAGACCACAGCTGCTCCAGGAAGTAATGGGTTACCTATAACAAAAATATGTACCACTGTACCTCCTCCTGTCCCCCCTAAGCCATCTTCAGTTCCATCTGGACTTGTATTTACACATAGACCTGAGCCAAGCAAACCTCCAGTTGCCCCTAAACCAGCAGTTCCTGAACCTCCAGTCACTACCGCAAAACCAACAGATACGCAGCCCAAACCAACAGGTCTACCTATAACTTCAAATATGACATTAAATTTAGTGACTTCAGCAGATTATAAATTGCCTTCCCCTACCTCTCCGCTTTCCCCTCACTCTAACAAGTCCTCGCCAAGATTTTCCAAGTCCCTCATGGAAACTTATGTGGTTATCACATTGCCATCTGAACCTGGGACTCCAACAGATTCTTCAGGGAGTCAAGTTATTACCAGCTGGCCCTTGGGATCACCCAGCAAAGATCTGATTTCCATTGAGCCAGTATTTTCTGTAGTTCCTCCTATGAAAGCTACAGAAATTTCAAGTTCTTCACAACAGAGCCTGTATATCTCAGGAGCTTTGGAGACATTTTCTGCTATCCCTGTCACAACACTATCTTCATTTCAAGAACCCCCAACTTCAGTTACACAGTTTCTCCCAGCTGAAGTTTCCAAGGCTGAGTTTTCAACAGCCAAAAGTACAATCGCTAGTACTGGTCTCAGCAGCGTCTCTATATCCATTCCTCCAGAGCCTCTTGCTCTAGATCACCTCCATTTAGAGAAGCAACAGTATAAAGAAAATGTCAAGTTGCAACTTGTTGGTGATGCTATTGATCTGCGTACAGTACCCAAAGTAGAAGTTAAAGTAACTGAAAAATGTATGGATCTTTCTGCTTCCATGATGGATGTGAAGAGGCAGACCACAATAAGTGAAATGTATGGGAGACAAATTAGTGCTGTCCAGCCCTCTATTATAAATCTCAGTGCAGCTTCATCAGGAGTGACTCCAACAACATCCCTGGTCACTGAGACAGTGACTGTTGTCACATGCACAGCTACTGCAAGTTACACCACAGGCACAGAAAGCCTAGTGAGTCTAGAACATGCAACAGCAATGCCACTCCAGCTCACTACATCAAAGCATGTAGAGCCCCCATGCAGGGTACCAAGTGGCCAGGCCTTTCCTACAGTTAGGGAGGAAGCACCAATAAACTTATCTTTAAGCACCTCTGTACACCCAGTGACATCAGCTCTTACGAAACCCATCACTGCACTTCCTGGTGGTGTCACAAATGGATGGACTGATAGCACCACATCACAGGGCATCACTGATGGGGAAGTAGTGGATCTCAGTACCTCCAAGTCTCATAGAACTGTTGTAACAATGGATGAAGCTACTTCAAATGTGGTGACCAAAATAATAGAAGATGATGAAAAACCTGTTGATCTGACCGCAGGAAGAAGAGCTGTGTGCTGTGATATGGTTTATAAGCTACCTTTTGGAAGGAGCTGCACGGCACAGCAGCCTGCAACAACTCTTCCTGAGGATCGTTTTGGTTATAGGGATGATCACTATCAATATGATCGAGCAGGGCCATATGGTTATAGAGGGATTGGGGGAATGAAACCTTCCATGTCTGACACTAATTTAGCAGAAGCTGGACATTTTTTCTATAAAAGTAAGAATGCTTTTGATTATTCTGGAGGAACTGATGCAGCAGTAGATCTAACTTCAGGGAGAATTACTACAGGTCAGTATGATGTAGCAACAGACCTTTCCGTGAAATACCATTATGCTGTTCCTCATCTCATTTCAGGATGACAGTGTGGTCCCTTTCCCAATTTTGTTACTTTTCATCTTTCTTTGGATATTTTGGCACCATATTTTGGAGTACATGTGCGCTTTTGTTTCTTCATTTTTTTTTTAATCTGTTCCACGCAAAGTCGCCTGCATGTGCCTGCATGTTCAACATTGCTTTTATTCCGCACCTAGGTAGGTTAGCCTGTGGATTTGCATGCAGTCCCGTTCATTATGTTCTTCAAGACTGAGTGGGCTTTCCAACCCCAAAAGCATCATTCGTTCTGGGAACTGCACTATAACTCTACCCTGTGTTTCAGGTGAGGTAATGGATTATTCAAGCAAGACTACAGGTCCATATCCAGAAACACGACAAGTCATTTCAGGAGTTGGGATTAGTACCCCACAGTATTCCACAGCAAGAATGACTCCACCTCCAGGACCTCAGTATGGTGTGGGGAGTGTTTTGAGGTCATCTAATGGTGTTGTCTATTCTTCAGTAGCAACTCCAATTCCTTCCACATTTGCTATCACCACACAACCTGGCTCCATTTTCAGCAAAACCATGAGGGATTTGTCTGGTGTGCACACAACTGACGCTGTGACTTCACTATCCGCCCTGCACCAGAGCCAGCCAATGCCTAGATCATATTTCTTGACAACAGGGGCATCTGAAACAGACATTGCAGTGACTGGTGTTGATATCAATGCCAGTTTGCAAACTATCACTATGGAAACTCTGACAGCTGAGACGATGGACTCGGTTCCCACTTTAACCACAGCGTCTGAAGTCTTTTCTGAAGTGGTGGGAGAGGAAAGTGCGCTTCTAATCGTCCCCGAAGAAGGTAAGCAACAACAGCAACTGGACTTGGAGCGCGAGCTCTTGGAACTGGAGAAAATTAAGCAGCAGCGTTTTGCTGAGGAGTTAGAGTGGGAACGGCAGGAAATTCAAAGGTTCCGAGAACAGGAAAAGCTCATGGTTCAAAAAAAGCTGGAGGAGCTGCAGTCAATGAAGCAGCACCTCCTGTATCAGCAAGAAGAGGAGCGGCAAGCCCAGTTCATCATGAGACAGGAGACGTTAGCGCAGCAACAGTTGCAGCTGGAGCAGATCCAGCAGCTGCAGCAACAGCTTCACCAGCAGCTCGAGGAGCAAAAGATCCGCCAGATCTACCAGTATAACTATGACCCTTCTGGAACTGTTTCTCCACAAACCACTACAGAGCAGGCCATTCTGGAAGGTCAGTATGCTGCCCCAGAAGGTGGTCAATTTTGGGCGACCGAAGATACAACCACCACAGCCTCTGCCGTGGTGGCGATTGAAATACCACAAAGCCAAGGATGGTACACAGTTCAGTCAGACGGGGTTACTCAGTACATTGCCCCACCTGGCATCCTGAGTACTGTTTCAGAAATACCTCTGACAGACGTGGTTGTAAAAGAGGAGAAGCAGCCCAAAAAGAGAAGTTCTGGAGCTAAAGTCCGTGGCCACTATGATGAGATGGGCGAAAATCTGGCAGATGATCCCCGCTGCTTTAAAAAGATAGTGGACAGTGGGGTACAAACTGACGATGAAGAGTCAGCGGATCGGAGTTACGTGAGTAGGAGAAGGAGAACTAAAAAGAGTGTCGATACAAGCGTCCAAACGGATGATGAAGATCAGGATGAATGGGATATGCCTACTAGATCAAGGAGAAAAGCTCGCGTAGGGAAATACGGTGACAGCACTACAGAGGCAGACAAGGCCAAACTCCTTTCCAAAGTCTCCAGTATAGCAGTTCAAACAGTAGCTGAGATATCTGTGCAAACTGAACCAGTCGGAACCATAAGAACGCCTTCGATACGGGCACGCGTGGATGCCAAGGTAGAAATAATTAAACACATTTCAGCACCAGAAAAGACTTACAAAGGGGGCAGTTTAGGATGTCAAACAGAAGCAGATTCAGACACACAGAGTCCTCAATATCTGGGTACCACATCTCCACCCAAAGACAAGAAACGCCCAACACCTTTAGAGATCGGTTATTCATCTCACCTTCGGGCAGATTCCACATTACAGCTGGCTCCTTCCCCACCCAAATCTCCAAAAGTCCTTTATTCACCCATCTCACCACTTTCACCAGGCAAAGCCTTAGAATCAGCCTTTGTACCTTATGAGAAACCCCTCCCTGATGATATAAGTCCACAGAAAGTACTGCACCCCGATATGGCTAAAGTTCCCCCAGCAAGTCCTAAGACAGCCAAGATGATGCAACGCTCCATGTCTGACCCCAAGCCTCTGAGTCCAACAGCAGACGAAAGTTCCAGGGCTCCTTTTCAGTATACCGAGGGCTACACGGTAAGAGTGCTTCTTTTCAGTTAGAAGACAATGGCTGAGTTGATATTCACTGTGTGTTTGCAGACTTTAGGAGGCAGTAAAGGCTCCTGGTGCCTAATTCTAAATTTCAGTGAGGACTATTTCATGAGAAATTTGGGGGAAAAGATAGAAAAGTATACATCCATGTAGAAATACCAAAAAAAAGACCATATTATGTGAGACAAAAATGGGAGAGAAGGTTATTATGATGTAATGAGATTGAAATTTTGTTCTAATCTTGAAATCTCCCAGGTGTCAATTATAGACTGATTTTGGTGAGTACAGTTAATATTCATATTCCAGTATGATGGAATAAGCATTGAAGATAAATAGATAAGGCAAAGGATGACCAAACATTTAATCCCATGGATACTGGGATTCTTTAGTGGGAAGATCTGTGGAGATCATTTAATCAGTCTGTTCTTCCTTCCTCCGGAATGTTAACCTTTGTTGCTCCAGAGAGGGCATTTCTAGAGCAGAAAGTGTAAAATAATCTTCATAGTTCATCCATGCTTATTTTGTTTCTGGAAACTTTCTTCATCTACCTCAGATAAGCCTTAGTCCTAGTTCTTACAGAGGAAAAATTAATTTTTAATGTTCCTTTGAATAATAGAGTTTAATTATTTAAAAATATGCTTCAAAGGGAAAAGAACATATATAGGTATGTGGACACATTTGTGAAGATCTCTATGGCTGAAAAGAAGAAATGTTAGTAATCAGTTATAAAAGAAGGTGTATCCTACTTAAAGAAAACCTAATATATAATTCTTCAGAAGGTTATTGATAAATCTGATAGTTCTATTTAAAACTAGATTTATGTTCAAATTAAGAGTTCCCCTCATGCACTGGTTTCTGAAGTCTAGATCTTCAAACCCCGAAGCATCTAAATAGGTTTTTCTGAGATATCACTCTGTTGCCAGCAACCCATATACATTAAACATTGGCTGTGGGCTGAAAAATATGTCACTATATGTAAGTCAATTTTTAGGTATATAGGCATATTGATAGACATATTAATAAATTAAAAATTCTTACAAGTTTTCTAGTTTCGTAGGGGCATTTTGTTATTATGGA
Organism: Leucopleurus acutus; assembly: GCF_964270905.1. Lineage (NCBI taxonomy): Eukaryota > Metazoa > Chordata > Mammalia > Artiodactyla > Delphinidae > Leucopleurus > Leucopleurus acutus. The sequence goes on along the minus strand of NC_139144.1, from coordinate 29,006,581 downwards.
CTTTCTCAAACAGTGTGTAATTGTCTTTATGTGGGGGACAGGTCATAACTGTTTTAAGTCAGGGAACCACTGGTGCCCTGAGATTTCATTCAGTTTACAGAGATTTGTTTTAACGTATAACTGTTTCTAGAATTAAATATATTGCAAAAAATATTTTTAACTCGGCTATAATGTATAGGTATTTATTTTTACAATTGTGCCCTATGAACTCATCCAAAGAGTTACTTGGAAATCTTTGAAAATACATTTTTAAACAGTATTTTAAAGTTATATTCAAGGCTTCTGTCATTAGAAAGAACAGGCTTTTCCACTTGGTGTATTCATCATTTACTTAACGTATGGCCCTATAGCCTTAATTCAAATGAGCTCTGGGATAGAAGAGATTCAGGTGTCAATATTTTTCCTCGCAGTATTCACTTTGGATTTAGAAGTACAAAATGAAAGATACAGTGGGTTATATAAGTTGTATTATTGAGTGTACCAGCGATACTGATTAACTGTCTAATCGTAAAAGAAGTTGAACAGAATTACCAAATACTCTGAGCCTGAAAAACCCTGAGAGTATTGAGCCTTGGAGCACAATCCAGTAGTTCCTTTTTTCTAATTGGTCACACTCAATGCATACTTTAATATGGAATAATTGTATACAGACTCAAAAATACTGTTTTATTGCACACACAAGGTAGACCATTTTATATACAGGCAATGGTTTTAGCACTTTAGATACTCTGATTCTAAGATGTGAATTTTTAAATTTATTTCTTGGCAAATTTCTAAACACTCTTTGAGTGTTTTAAACTAAAACGAGCTTCTCAATTATAAGCATGAATTACTAAATGTCAGTTGTACTGAAAAGAATAACCTAAGTGATATTCATAGTGTTGTGAGTTTAAGTTTAGCTCAATAATTTCTATATCATTAATTTTCTCACACCAATAAAATTGAAAAAAAATTACACCATACAGTTCGACATAGTAACACTTGTAATTCAGCATGAAAGATCAGTTTTATATTATATGAGATTCTATAGTAACTTCTCCTCTTTCTGGAAGTTCCAGGAAATGTTTCAAAGAGGAGGTTCTGAAACAGGAAGGTGAGATCTCTGTTGGACCATGAAGAGAAAAATGGAGGTTATTCTAAATAGAGGAAACAGATGTGCAAAGGTTCAGGCTGGTGAACAGACATAAAGGAAAGAGGGGGAGGAAGGGGTTTACTATAAGTGAAACTGGAAAGATAAGGAAGGACTAGGTCCCAGGGGATCTGATTTGCTGAGTTCAAGTTTGGATTACTTCCCTTGGCTGTGGGGAGCTTAGACCAAGCCACCATCATTTTTTGTTGACCCTGTGCCCTAGCCCATGGACCTCACCACCCTTGCCTTCCTTACAGTTTATTCTCCGAACTGCACCTAGGGTGATTTTCTAAGTGTACGTCAGATTTTGTCACACACTCTCCAGTAGATTCTCAACAGATTAATCAGGATACACTAGAAATTTCTTAACAAGGACCCATGTGATCCCAACTCACAACCTCATTGGTCACTCCTACACTTACCCCCCTTCTCGCTCTGCTCCAACCACTGACCTTGCCCTTCTTTGGATGTGCCAACCTCATCCCCACCCAGGACCCCTGTTGGGATCTCTCTCTCCCCAGATCTTTGCTTGGCTCGCTCCTGTGTACAGGTTTCTGCTTAAATTTCACTTCCACAAAGAAGCTGTCCTTACCTCACTCTCTAAATGTCTATCAGCATGAATCCCTGCACCCTCTAAATTTGTGTGTATTACTTTTTAAGATATATTTAATCAAATATCATCTTCCTTCTCCAGTAGATCATAACCTCTACAAGATCAGGAATCTTACTTTGTTTGCCTCTGTAGTCCCAAGAGCCTAGAAGAGCACCTGGCACAAAGCAGACCTTCAATATTTATTGAATGAATGTATTAAAGGAAGGATTATAAGCATAGAAGCAATGGGTTAAGACATGCATTAAAAGACTCTGGCTGCTGACCTTTTCATTGCCACAATCTAGACCCATCCTAGCAAGTCCTGTTGATAATCTAAACCGATACCTCCTTTGCTTAAAGTGTCAGTTCCACTTTGTTTATTTTTATGTATTGGGTTGACCAAAAAGTTCGTCTGGGTTTTTCTGTAAGATGTTACGGAATAGATATTTGAAACAACTGAGCACAAGTTAAATAGCATTTAGCTATTAGTCCAGCCACCTTACAGATAAGGAGCAAAGCCCAGAGTAGGCTAGTGCCTTTATCATGGTTCTTTAATAAACCAGTGACCTGGCCAGGGTTAAAATGTTAAACTTGGCGCCTGACAGTTATTCTTTATTAGTCTCTTCTGAGGCTTATGGGACATTTTCTGATTCTTCTCGCTAATTCAGTACCATGCTTGTTGTCTATTTTTTTTTTTTGCGGTACGCGGGCCTCTCACTGTTGTGGCCTCTCCTGTTGCGGAGCACAGGCTCCGGACGCGCAGGCTCAGCGGCCATGGCTCACGGGCCCAGCCGCTCCACGGCATGTGGGATCTTCCCGGACCGGGGCACGAACCCGCGTCCCCTGCATCGGCAGGCGGACTCTCAACCACTGCGCCACCACGGAAGCCCAGACTGTTTTTATGGTTTGTTGCTTTGTCTGCATTTGGTCCTCTTTCCATACTCAGTTATTTTTTTCTTAGTAACTATTTCCCAAGCTTTTTGGAGAGCTTTCATTATTACAAAGTTCTTCCATATGGGTAAAATCTCTCTTCCTGAAGTTTCCAAACATTTGTCTTAATTCTGCAATTTTAAACATTAGAGATTTAAATTTATTCCATTCGTACTCTGTAGGAATCCAACTATCTGAGATCCTTTAACTCTGATTGAGTTTTTCCATCATGGAACTGTCGTTACACCTTTGACACACAAATTTCAAGGCAGGAGTCTATATCATCTGCTTAGTCTTTCACTGACACTTTGAGTTCATGCTTAGCCCTAAGATATCGCATATATTTAATTGGTTAAATTAGCACTAATTAACATAAAATCATAAAATAATACAGAGTGGGCATAACTGGTGCAGGGAGTTATCAGAGATCATTTTATTGAGTTATGTAATATTCCCCTGTGTCTGTAAGAGGTGAGCTATATCTCTTTTCTAGACCTTATCACTCTGATATCAAAGTCACATCCCCAAAGCCAAATTCTATTTTTGACAACTTTATATAACCAAACACTTTTATCTTGTGGTCTGCTTCCTTTTACAAATAGAAAATTTTAACTCTGAGTAAAGATGGAAAAAAAATTACCACGTTTTTACTTGAGTTCTTCTGATTGCTCCCCAGGAAAATTCCCAAGAGATACAACTAAAGTAAATTTAGAAGGTATTCCTTCCCATGGGGCTGGGCTTGCTACTTAGATACCACTTGAAAATAATGTAGTTTCATCATGATTTAGGAAAAGCACAGAAAGGAATAAGCTTTGTAATGAAGAAATGGTATGCACACAGAGATTTTTTTCTAACTTTCATCAGTGGACTTCTTCAATTAAAATGTTTTATGGAAGTCACATAATGAAAAATGAGTGGACACTAGTGGAGAGTGACCAAATCATCTGTAATGATTGAATGAAAGTAACACTACCTTCCCATCACTAAGTCTGGCAATTGTAGATATCCTGTTAATTCTCTTTCCTCACGGTGGGGGGTGGGGGGGTACATTTGGCAGTTTCTGTATTTCCTCAGCAGAAATTTCCTGACTGTCATTAAAGAGCTTCACCTTATGGGTTAGTAGAAAAAAATTTAAATCTCCTAGTAACTGTGTACCTTTCATGGTCTATGAAGTATATAATGGTGCTTCTCTAGAAATTTTAGATTCCTCTTCTTTATAACCATTTTAAAGTTATTCTTTTAGGTAATAAGGCCTTTACTGACTGACCAAATGAAAACCACCCACCTTTCTAGCTCTCTATCCTTATGCCTTTCTTGATTTTTCTCCATATCACATATTATTATCAAAAGTACTATGTCTGTTCCTTTATAATTTCATGTATTGTCTTTCTTCCCCAACCAGAATTTATGGGTGAGCATTTTTGTTAATTATATTCACTGCTGTATCCCCAGTGCCCAGAACGATGCCTGGTTCACAGTAGGTTCTCTATAGCAGTAAATTAATTTGATGAATTAGTGAACAGACCACTTTATCCACCAAACTGCTTTTAATTTGGGGGTGATTCACCAATTCCTTGCTCCCACCTAAAACAAAAAATAGAAACAGGGCTTCCCTGGTGGCGCAGTGGTTGAAAGTCTGCCTGCCGATGCAGGGGACACGGGTTCGTGCCCCGATCCGGGAGGATCCCACATGCCGCGGAGCGGCTGGGCCCGTGAGCCATGGCCGCTGAGCCTGCGCGTCCGGAGCCTGTGCTCTGCAACGGGAGAGGCCACAACAGTGAGAGGCCCGCGTACCGCCAAAAAAAAAAAAAAAAAGAAACAAAGCAAAACAAATAAATAAAATCTTATTCATTCTCCGTACGACACTTCTTGTGTAGTTCAGGGTTACAGTTTTTCCTTCTGCTTTCCCCTGTGTTTTTCTTCTTTTGCTGAACGGTTGACAATGCGCTTTCTCAAATTTATTTCAGTCCAGTATTTTTGTGTGTGTCTGTGGATTACCTCGAGCATCACACCTATGAAACTTTCATAAACCAGAGCACCAAAACGTGTTCCTCATGCTCTTTTTCTTTCTTTTACACAATGAAACTGTTTACATCATGACCCCAGATGATCACAGACGTCAAGAAAGGAGGTTAAACTCACTCTTTTTGCAAAGTATAACTTCCTTGTTCCCACTCACCTCTGCCTGTAAAACTCATTTTGTACAGCTCTTCAGAGCTTCTTTCTATCTGCTAGATTGGATGCCGCCTGACTCAAGTGGATTTTTGCTCAAATAAATTGTTAAAATGTTATTAAAAAAAAAAGGAGGTTAATGTAGCATGTTCTCTACAATATCAGGAGAGAATGTCATAGCCATTGGAAGAAATAGCAGTGTAAATTCAAAGGATTTGTTTGGAACTAGATTTATCATTCCAAGATTTATCTGTCTTCAAAAAAAAAGCAATGATTTTTTTTCTATCAAAAGAAATAGCACATTTTATCAATAATGATACATGCCACTTTTGTGCACTAAAATAAGCTACATTTAAAATGTTGTCACCTCTGTCTGGTCTTAAAATTACATAAACTGCCAAGCGTTAAAACTGTTTTTCCTACCCTTAGACTTGTTGAACAATTTTAGAGCTTTTTTAGTAATAGACAAACTCCTTATTAAAATATTTTTGTTCTAGAGTTTAAGCCAGGATCCTATTGCAAAGCAGATGGTATTCATGAGCTGATTTTTACAAGAATGTGTTTTGCTTCACTGATTGCTGTTTTGATAGCTATTTTTAAGATTTTTAGAACCCTTTAATGTCTATTTCTGAGAGTAATTTCCATAACCTAAATTGAGAAATTTTATTTCTGTCAATTTTATTTCTGTCAGAATATACAGATTTAAGAAATAATGACCATGATAACCAAGTGTGATTTGAAGAATAATATTTTTTAGGGATTGTTTTTCATTACTGTCTTTGGAAAGCAACATAAGAAACCAGTCTATTAAAACTGACTTTGACGAAATAAGCTGTTTTATAATGGTAGTATTTACATATATGAGAGAAAAAGTATTCATATATTAAAGACTGGCTTTCTAAATAGCTGAGGCCTCATTTTTTTCTATAGCTTTTACACCCTCTTCATTGCTAGTACACTTTTCTTATCATATTTCTTCTTTATGATTAAAATCTTGGATATTATTATATATTATTATACTATTATATTATAAAATAGGAAATAGTATGTTAAAGTGTTTTTCAAAATAAATGGCAGTAAAATAATAATTTATGGTCATTATTATTAGGGTCTGATAAAAATCAGATTGAATGTATATATGTAGACAAATGTCGGTGAAAACCAGAAAATTTTTAAATTGATCTCATCAATCTAGTGTTCAGTAGGTAACCTTTGCTATTTCATTTTAATCAGTATCTAAGGATTAATTTCAAAGCAAACCTTTTCAGACTGAAGGGGAGAAAATCAGATTATTTGTGTTATTTTTTCTCAACGTCAACATTTCAAACTATGCCAATAAACATAATTATAAGAAACAGACGTATGTTCCTAAAGTTCAGTGAAAGACCTTTGCTGAAAATGTAACCCTAAATATTAGGAAATACTAGTTTAACATGGGGGAGTTCTGAATTAATAGGGCATTGATTATTACTGACCCAGTTTAAAAACACTGAGCATCATTTAACAGTTATTAGCTTCCTAAGTATTTTATCATAATATTCTTAATTCAGTACACTACCTGCTTTGAACAGTTGTGCAGTTTAAAACTGACTCTACGTAAAGCTACCTACATATTCTCGAAAATACATCCCGTCCCAACAAACAGACATGCACTTTTGTATATTTGTATATTTTTTTTTGTTTGTTTTGTTTTTGCGATACGCGGGCCTCTCACTGTTGTGGCCTCTCCCGTTGCGGAGCGCAGGCTCAGCAGACATGGCTCACGGGCCCAGCCGCTCTGCGGCATGTGGGATCTTCCCGGACCAGGGCACGAACCCGTGTCCCCTGCATCGGCAGGCAAACTCCCAACCACTGCGCCACCAGGGAAGCCCTGTTTATGTTTTTTAAAATTACTACTTATGTAGGATTCTATAATCTGCCACATGTGCTATTACTGAAATAAAATAACAAGCAACTAAAATGATTGTGATACAAAAATTTGGAAAAGTTTTGAGGTATATTGTACATAGTGGCATCAAAATGTATTCCACTAGTTGCTTTACTTTTTCTTGTCACTATGTTCAACATAAAAATACATGTTTGTAATAGACATATATGCCTATACATATACATCTATACATAAGCTAGTTAATACTTTTATAGCCTTATGTAACTAATAAAATAGTTTCAAATTCAGTTGCTTGGTAGAGATCCAAACCATTTCCTTTCTGTAGGTTTTATATTTATTTTATTACATATTTTAAAGATGAGAAATCTGAAGTCCAGGTCAGTGTTCTTTGCACCTCCATACCCACCCAACATTAATTCCACTAGTAGCAAATGAATTTCTTCTATTTAACAGGATTTTCTTTTTGGTCCTCGTCTGTATCTTGACTTATGTGTAGAGTTTGAATTAGGAAAGCACCAGAACAAGTATAGTGAGGTAAATTGAGCCTGAAATGAACTGGCTAAATAAACTGAGGTAACTTAGTCTAAAGCTTTAAACAACAAAGGGAATTTTTATCTATTTTTTTTCTCCTTAAGAACAGATTGCTAGAGATTCAAATTAAAACAGTTGAGATAAGTGATGGTTGAGCACAATGTAAGAAATCTTTAAGCTAAGTTATAGAACTGCTATCTCTATTTATTTTGGTTGAAAAAATTTTATAAGATGACAAATAAAAGCTTAACTTTGTGAAGAACAGTAAATAACCCCTATGAGGGAGTAAACAGTAACATTAGAAGAGTTGAAGCTAAAAGTGATTATACTCATCCTCTCTCCTCCTCCTTCCTCAACTGAATGAAAAAGATACATACGAAAATTGTTTGGGCTCACTGATAAACCATTTTAACTACATAAGTAAATCACTCTTAATAAGTTGGACCACATTTTAATTTCTGACCTGTTGGGTAGTATATTTTAACATGACAGGGACAAGACAAGTCTCCAGTGTTTTTTCTGATGAAACTCAGCCCTAATCACAGAGCTCAGTCTCCGGGCATAGAGGCTACTTTTATGGGTTAGTCATTTACGTTTTAGAAGGTCGAGCTGAAATCACTGTTTAAAGTACTAATAAGCGCTAGTTGTAGAGAGTTTCAGGATACTTCATGAAAGACCCAACATCATGACATTTCTCCTTTTGACATTAATAAATGTGCATGAATTTCTTCAGTGTGTCATAGGTATTAAAATGATAGTAATGTTTCTAATAAAACAATGTTATTTTGTTTAGAATAAGCTTCTTTGCGGCGCTTTCAACCGGTTCTTCCATTTATGGCATGAGCTGATGCCTGTAAATGCTCGCTCAAATGCACTGCCGTCAATAAGCTCAGGTTTCATTAATTATCCATTTGGAAGATCATCTAATCACCCATCCAAGTATACCTCTGTTCTCATGTAACTGAATTTATAGAATTAAGGATTGAAAAGTTAACCTCTTAAAATAACACTTAGAAAAAATATTGTTGAATTTACATAAGTCCATGCATGAGCTTTGTCATCTTAGAAGACCAAAAAAAAATATTTCTTGCCACTTAATTTAATTGCCATCCTTTACCAGTTCTTAATAGCACTGTCTTCTAAAGAACCAGATGGTTCTCCAGTTCATATGGAAGAAGGACCATGGTCCTCCTTGCCAAGGAAATTTTGTTGTTTAATTTAACCTGGGGGAAGCTATTCATGTGATTTAGGTTTATGAAAAATAACTATTTTTATTTACTGCACTCATGTAGGTCAAAGCAGCTTGGAAGTATTTTAATGTCATGTTCCTAGGTTTTATAGGCCAGAGGATAATAAATCAATGAGAAAGGAACAAAAAACAATAACAGAGATTCCTGTGATTTTGTGGTTAGGCATTTCAAGAGTCTAAACATAAATTATCTTTATTATCTCAAGATAATTTAGTAAAGAGTGTGCCACTATTAAAAGGTCATGATGTTTCTCATAGCTTTAGGTAAGTAGTTATTGAATCATTCCTTAAATTGCTAATGATCTGAAGTGCTGGAAAACATATCACATAGTAATCAATCATCATTCTAATACTCCATGTACAAAACTGTAGCATAATTAGAGATTTACATTTTACAGCATTTGAAATACAGTTATTTTTGTTCTGAATACAATTATTTTTGTTCTGATGAGAGATTGTCAATGAGAAATGCAAATGAGGAGATATTTTTGGAAGCGTTGGAATCACTACAATCCCTCTTTGTGGATCAATAATTTGTTCTCAAAATGAAGTAAGTCACAGGCAGGCTATACTATAATATTCAGCATGCTGAAAAAAAAGCAGGTGGAAGAGATGTATCTTACTTTTTAAATATACATTTATGTTTTAGGGTAAGTTTTCAAGTTAATTCTTGGAAATTTTTATTAACTTTAATTTTCCACTTCAGATTGCTCGTATAAACCATTAACACATTTTCTGGTAAAGGGATGTAGTCGTTATCTTGTGGTAGCATGTTAGAACTGTAAATGAATTTGGCCTTGAAGAAGGAGTCAACGTTAGATAGTTCTTCATAGCATTCCGTCTCCTAGTCCAGCAGCACTATGTAAAAGTTAAATGGTATAGAACTGAGAAAATAGGAGGTATCTGTGTTTATTTTCCAGTGATCTGATCTGATTTTAATTCTTATGCTATCATGTTTTCATAGCCTTTAGGTTAGTCAGTGCTTTTAAATTACTTCTTTGTTTCTCTTTATACTCACTGGTTACCAAACCTTGTTTCTGCTTAGCTAAGAGCATATAGGCAAAATACGTTTTGCTGCCCCAATAAATTTTTGAAGTAATAACTACAAAAAGAGTGATTTTAAACATAGTAATAACTGGATGTTGGGAGATTAAAAGGAAAAGAAAAAGGAGGTCATCAGTACCTTTAAGCATTTTCTTTTCTCTTAGGAAAATGATCAAGAAAACGTAATTTTGAATGAAGCAACACACCAGTGAAGAAATATATCTGTAGTCTTGCACAGAAATGTGTTTTTCTAATGAAAATGTAAAATCTAGAAATAACAAAGATGGATGGATGGGAGGGATAGAAGGTAGAAGGGAGGAGGGAGAAATACATATACATATGTATAAAAAATGATCACCTTAAAAACTTCTAAGAGGGCTTTCTAAAATACCTTATACAGATTTTAGGAGAAAAGAAATTAATCTGTTTGGGACATTCCAGAAAATAGAAGGCAATACGTGTTGCACAGACTGACATCTCTGATGCGTCTGTCCAGTGAGGTGGAAACTAGTTTTCTGCTTGGCTGCCAGCCCAAGAGCAGTGACTTTCAGCAAGCAAACAAGACAAATTGGGGCAAGAGGCACGTCAAGGAAAAGCTTAAAGATGCCTGATGAAATATTGAGTGCCGCTTTCACAATATTAATTGGAGAACATTTTTGCCTCTGCTACTAGACTTTGAAAAATAACTTGTGTGTAACTTTTAAATATGTTCTATTACTTTGTTTTTATTTTCTGACTAATAACGTCTTGTGTTTCAGTTTCTCACTTTTTTCTAGCTACTAGAATATTACAATAATTAAACAACTACTTAAAAAAACAATTTCAAGTACATTCACGAATGGTAAATTCTCTCCCATAGCTGTAGAGACTCAAGACTGTTTATTGATAAAGGTCTTTATATTTTTTCAGTGATTCGGTGATATTTTCATAGCAATGATGATACTGCTTGTTTTGAGTTTGATTCATGGAAATAGTTATGAAATTATTCCACAGTACTCTAGTTGAAGAAATTTGATGGCTTTATTTTGTGTGTGCCAGGCACTGTGCCTTATTGCAATGCCTAGTGGATTCTAGATGTTTTATCAGTTTTTAAAGTATTTTTCCATGAGTGGTATCATTTAGAATTTCATTTTCACAGGTCACTCCTCCGTTGTCTTTCATTTTTCTTGTATATCTTAAAGCAATAGAAATTACTGAGCCCTTGCACTCAACATTTGGAATGTTTTAGCTGTGTGTAGGGGTAAGGGTGGGATGGTGGTAAATAATGGGTCTGTTTTGGGAGCACATTATTAATGATACAATGTATAGGATAGAATGCTGAATATTTTTATATTCAACTGCTATTTTGTGTCAAAACTGGAAACTGTAGATGTTGGGGTAGAGAGATCCCTGGAAGGTGAATTAATGCTTTCATTGACATTTCAGAGAGTGAAACTCTGCTTCTAGTCCTTTTTCAAGGAAGGACGTGTAGTCATATTTTCCAGCTTGCAGCCTTGTGTTTATCTTACAGCTTCATCTTCATCCTCCATCCTAACTTTACAAAGTTAAAGGAGTATGCTAACCAGTGTTCATATATTTTATTTCTTTGTTTGTTTGCGGTACGTGGGCGTCTCACTGCTGTGGCCTCTGCCGTTGCGGAGCGCAAGCTCAGCGCCCATGGCTCACGGGCCCAGCCGCTCCGCGGCATGTGGGATCTTCCCGGTCCGGGGCACGAACCCGTGTCCCCTGCATCGGCAGGCGGACTCTCAACCACTGTGCCACCAGGGAAGCCCTCGTGCGCATTTTTAACCTCCTTTGGTAGGGAGAATTCTTACTTTCAAAGTAAGACTTTTCAAATGTCTTCATATTATGCAATGCCATTACACTTTCAAAGTAATACACTTAAACGCTCTTTCTCAAACAATTTCACAACCACAATCATGTAGTACACATGAACATCTTAAATTTGAAAACTCTTAATGCATATACCAAATCTTCCATATGCTAGTCTAGGAAAAGAAACAATCATTAATTTCAGCCTCCTATTGACCTCCATTATATTCAGAGAACTGAGAAGATTATTGTGAAAAAACTTTTTAAAAACAGAAGACATATATTTGTTAGTATTTTGGAAAATTATTAAGTAGTAAGATTTTAATTTTATTATGGTCAGTTGATATTAAAAAGCATAATAACGTGCCTTCTTTTATTAAAAAAACAATTTTTAAAAATATTTGGAATATGAATTTACCAAATTCCACAGTTTTCTGTGGAAATAAGGGGATTTTATAAGGAAATAATACTTAATGGATGCCTACAATGAGTACTAAATATTTTACACAGAGGTCTCATTTGCTCTTCATAACAACCCTATGACTTGATTGTGAGTATTAAATACAATGAAAATAATTGAGGGTGAGAGAGAATAAATAGCATGCCAAACAGCTGCTTTTGTGGTTCCAATTCCCCTTGAGATTTCTCTGTGAGGATGAATAAGCTATGATTTCAAAATCACTCTGCCATATTTTACAAACTCACAACATTTATTCATTGTGAATTTGCATTCAGATATTTAAAATTTCAGAAATACACATAAACCTCAATTGACCTTTAGGATATTGCTTCTGATTATTTCTACTAAACAATTAGGTCGATAAATGGAGCAGAAAAATAACAGAAAACATTTAAAAAACACCAAGGTAACAAATTTGGGAGTAGTAAAAAGGCAATAAAAGTTCACGGTCTTGGGCTTCCCTGGCGGCGCAGTGGTTGAGATTCCGCCTGCCGATGCAGGGGACACGGGTTCGTGCCCCGGTCCGCGAAGATCCCACATGCTGCGGAGCAGCTGGGCCCGTGAGCCATGGTCGCTGAGCTTGCGCGTCCAGAGCCTGTGCTCCACAGTGGGAGAGGCCACAACAGTGAGAGGCCCGCGTACTGCAAAACAAAAAACAAAAAACAGGGTCTTGGACAAATATGATATAATTAATTAGACATAATTCCCATATACTTTTTGTTATTTTGGGGTCCTTGATTTTTAGTGATTGGGAAAAAGGGAAGAATTAAGGTCTTTGTATTATTAGTAAGAAGAAAAAAGTAAAGAATATGCAACTAGAAGGCAGAAGGCCTGAGATCTAGTTGTGAATATGCTGCTACATGGTTGGGTAACTGAGTATATCAGCTTATTTTAATTATAGTCAAAATGAACTCTCATGTCTTCTGATATTCTAAAATTGTATGATTCTCAAGACCAGTGATTCTTAGAATGCAAGTTTATGACAAATTAACCAAATAAAATTGAAAATATCTGACAGCTCACTGATAAACTTTATCTGATTTTTTTTTAAGATTTTAATGAGTTTTTGAATTGTTTGTAGTCACTTCCTTTTGCTTCATGTAGAAGTTACTAAAGCATTTAGAAGAAGCTGAAATTACTAAAGAATAATAGCATTGAAAGAAAATAGAAAACTCAAATAGTCAGAAAAATATTGCAAGATTAAATAGGAAATTGGTTCAGATAACTCTTGGGGAAAAAGAGACAGTAGCAAATGAGAGGATTTCATTTCAAAACATTTCATGATTGGAATAGGAATTACAGTCACTTCAGGGGGTGAAAGTAGGAATGGGAAGATAGAAGCAAACAATTGAACAGCACAATGAGCATCGTCAACAAATATAACTTAACCTTCAGATAGTTAACACGAACGCTCTGGGCATACCTTCAGTAAGTAATACTATGTATATTCAATAGGATGGAAAATGAGTTTTTAAGAGTTCTCCTGAGAGTCTAACTAAAATATAATCCTGCCTAGCAGTGTACTCTGTGCTTGATTTCAGAACTCACTTCTAATGTTACAAAGTTGTAATAATAATCAATTTACCAAGAAGAGGAAAATTATTTTTCAGTTAACTGCATTTGTGACTAATACTTGAAATTATGTGTAGAATTTTAATTTTATTATGCACTCATAGCTAAAACATATATGAACTCACTTTTATTTAAATGTAAATTATGGTTTTTTTGACCTTTTACTTTTTTTCGTTGATGATAAAGTATTTTGTTAAGTATTTTGTTTACTTAATTACAGACAAAAGGTTCTCAAACCACGACACCCTCTGGCACTCAGAAAAAAGTGAAGAGAACTCTGCCAAACCCACCTCCCGAGGAGACCTCCACAGGAACTCAGTCAACATACAGCACTGTGGGCACAGTTTCCAGGAGAAGGATCTGCAGAACCAACACGATGGCACGAGCCAAGATTCTCCAGGATATAGACAGAGAGCTCGATCTTGTGGAGAGGGAATCTGCAAAACTTAGAAAGAAACAAGCAGAACTTGATGAGGAAGAGAAGGAGATTGATGCCAAGTTACGGTACCTGGAAATGGGGATTAACAGGAGGAAAGAGGCATTGTTAAAGGAGAGGGAAAAGAGAGAAAGAGCCTACCTCCAGGGAGTAGCTGAGGATCGTGATTACATGTCTGACAGTGAGGTCAGCAGCACCAGGCCCGCCCGAATCGAGAGTCAGCATGGCATAGAGCGACCGAGGACTGCTCCCCAAACTGAGTTCAGCCAGTTTATACCACCACAAACCCAAACAGAATCTCAGCTAGTCCCTCCTACAAGTCCTTATACCCAATACCAATACTCTTCCCCTGCTCTTCCTACCCAAGCACCCACCCCGTACACCCAACAATCCCACTTCCAGCAACAGACTCTGTACCATCAGGAAGTTTCACCTTATCAGACTCAGCCAGCCTTCCAAGCTGTGGCAACGATGTCCTTCACACCTCAAGCTCAACCTACACCAACACCACAACCTGCTTATCAGTTACCATCACAGATGATGGTAATACAACAAAAGCCCCGGCAAACTGCGTTATATTTGGAGCCCAAGATAACTTCAAACTATGAGGTGATTCGCAACCAACCCCTGATGATAGCACCTGTTTCTACTGATAATACATATGCTGTTTCCCACCTTGGTAGTAAGTACAACAGCTTAGACTTGAGAATAGGATTGGAGGAAAGAAGTAGCATGGCAAGCAGCCCAATATCAAGCATATCTGCAGATTCTTTCTATGCAGATATTGACCATCATACTCCACGAAATTATGTCTTAATTGATGACATTGGCGAGATTACAAAAGGAACAGCCGCTTTAAGCACTGCATTTAGCCTTCATGAAAAAGATCTGTCAAAAACAGACCGTCTCCTTCGAACCACTGAGACACGTAGGTCTCAAGAAGTGACAGATTTCCTAGCACCTCTGCAGACTTCTTCCAGATTGCATAGTTATGTGAAAGCAGAGGAAGACCCGATGGAGGATCCTTATGAGTTAAAGCTTCTGAAACATCAGATTAAACAAGAATTCCGTAGAGGGGCAGAGAGCTTAGATCACCTCGCTGGTCTTTCCCATTATTACCATGCCGATACTAGCTATAGACATTTTCCAAAATCTGAAAAGTATAGCATTAGTAGACTCACACTTGAAAAACAAGCAGCAAAACAACTACCAGCAGCCATACTTTATCAAAAGCAGTCAAAGCACAAGAAATCACTAATTGACCCTAAAATGTCCAAATTTTCACCTATTCAAGAAAGTAGAGACCTTGAGCCTGATTATTCGAGCTATATGACTTCTAGCAGTTCATCTATTGGTGGCATTTCTTCCAGGTCAAGGCTTCTTCAAGATGATATCACTTTTGGCCTCAGAAAAAATATTACAGACCAACACAAATTTTTGGGATCATCTCTTGGCACAGGGCTGGGCACATTAGGAAATACCATACGGTCAGCTCTGCAGGATGAAGCAGATAAGCCATACAGCAGTGGCAGCAGGTCCAGACCTTCTTCCAGACCTTCCTCTGTCTATGGGCTTGATTTATCAATTAAAAGAGATTCTTCCAGCTCTTCTCTAAGACTGAAAGCTCAAGAGGCGGAAGCTCTAGATGTTTCCTTTAGTCATGCATCACCCTCTGGCAGAACTAAGCCTACCAGTTTGCCGATTAGCCAGAGTAGAGGAAGAATACCAATTGTGGCCCAGAATTCTGAAGAGGAAAGTCCACTCAGTCCTGTTGGCCAGCCAATGGGAATGGCCAGGGCTGCAGCTGGACCCCTGCCACCAATATCTGCAGACACCAGGGATCAGTTTGGATCAAGTCACTCATTGCCTGAAGTTCAACAACACATGAGAGAAGAATCACGGACTCGAGGCTACGATCGTGACATAGCTTTCATCATGGATGACTTCCAACATGCCATGTCAGACAGTGAAGGTAAATTGGGCCTCAAACTACCTTGTTACTCTCAAAACTCAAACTCTTGTGTTTCTGCATGTTTAATTTTCCTACTCCAAGGACGTATTCTACTTTTCTTGGTGCGTCTTTTGCATGTTTACTTCTATTTTATTTCTTGTAAATGGAAATTTTATCTTGTGTATAGATTTCGTAGCATGCTCTTCTTTATTTCTTTTTAGTTTATTCTTTTACTGTTGTTTCTTGGTGGTTTGCTTGATTTGTTTGGTGTCCACTTTTCCAAAACCATTACCAAATAATTGTGTCAATAAAATATGGTCATCCTTTAAATCTATAGTTGGAAATATTTTCATTGTATGTTTCTTTTATTTTTTTTAAAAGGCATTTTTAAAGTTATTAGTTTCTTTCAGTTTGTGAAATGATTAAGGTTTTGAGCCATTAAGTACTATTCTGCTAGACTCTGTAATAGAAAATTATTTATGTCATTTTGTGAGATCAGTGTTCGTTAATTCAGAGAATGTTCTCTTTTTGAGAACTTTCAAATAAGTCCTTAATGTTAACATAATGTAGAGTTTTATAATTCTACTTAAATAAAAGGTTTGTATTTTAATCTCTCTCATTATAAATGTCATAATTGACAAGTTTGTACATTTTGCATTACATACTAGAAAGCTTAGTACTAAGTATGGTTTTGACAATAAATAACAGTATTATCCACATGCTTGTCAATATGTATGAAGCATTGTTTAGATTTTAAAATTGGAAATTTGTACACTGCTTTTGTGAATTTAGCTATTTGAGCTGAAGCCTTCCTTGTGTGTTCAGTTAGCCTTTTCCATGGCTTTGCTTTTTGCATTATTCCATTTTTTTTTTACCTAAATTGTCATTACTGGTTTTTCATATTGAACAAGAGATTTATGGCAAGTACATACTTAACTAAAAACTGGTTCATGGTAATTTTCTTTGTTTAATCATATAGAACCATAAGGATTTTAGAAAATGACCTAGACCAAGTCTAAATTTGAAGACAGGGTTGGACAGGTACAGAGATGTGAAGTCTTGCCCATGCCAAGAGGACTCATGACACTTGGTTCTTTTTTTTTTCCCCCCTCTGTGGTATACATTTGAATGTAGGAGTGGTTTGAGTCCTAAAAATAAAATATTTCTCATCAAATAAAAATGTATTACTTCATGGCTTTAGAGAGTGCAAAACACTTAGTTAACATGAACATCTCTTATTTTAAATCTAACATTTTCCCTGAGGACTTAGAGGAAAATATGTTTTCATGAAAAGGATTTTCTTTCTTCTGTATCTAGACACCAATATGATTTTAGAAGTTCAAATGTAGGTTTGATCAGGACTGAGGTAATCACTGGATCTGAAGGAGGAGAGACTGCTTTTTCTAGTGAAATTCCAAGAGACTATTCACTTCCTGATTTGTTTTATTCTCTACAGGCTATTGGATTGACCATTTTTTATTGATAACCAGCCAATTAAATAAAACACTCTGTGTGTTTATTTTTATTTAACCGATTGTTTGAATCAATCTACATAGTTAAGTAAGTTATATAATGCAGGAATGTTTACTTTTTTTCACAATCCACATTTTACACACATTATATATGTATATAAATATATATATAAAATGACTGCTACAGAAGAATAAAAAGGCTCTTCAATAATTGTATCTGTAAAATAGCAAAATAAAAACTAACAGGTCAATCACATAACTAAACACCTAAAATCTGTGTGTGCATGATGAACATATACCTGGAGAGAATTTGACAAATTAATTTATTCATCACAGATGTTTTGCCATCATGGTTCCAGACATACAGATGTTTCTAGATATTCCAAAATACGGCAGTCATTTACGTACAACCATGTAAAAATAACCAAATTTTTATTTCTCATTTATATGTTCGGATGATGTGTACTCATAGTCATCAAAGACTATGAAAACTTGATAAAATATTAAGACACATCAAAAAATACTTATCAAATACAATTTGGTAAGTATTTGGAAATATCATCAGCTTAAAAAAAAGCATGCTAATCTCCAGGAAATTATTTAAACTAATTTGGATGAGACATCATGCAGCATACAAAATTATGAAATATGTAACGATGACACCAGAGAAGTAAACAATTACAATGAAATTTACACAAAGTCAAATTGAGTTAAAATGTATTTTTAAATTAAGCAGACAAGAAATTTAGTCATAAAAATCATGTTGATATAGAATTCTACAAAGAAAAACTATAACAAACTGAATTACATATGTAATATTATGTGTGTGAATTGTAGTGATTATCTTTAAAAGATGTATGTTTTAAAATGTTATCTATTTTCTTTGTGTTTATATATCATAAGCATATCACTTTTCTTCTGGTGAACAGTGGTCTGCTTTTCTTTTGAAATCTTGGATTCCTTGGGTAATTAAGAAAAAAAAGTAGAAAATATTCTTTCCAATTACATAACTCAAGACATTATAAACTCACGAAATATTAGGGGTTTTTAAAATAAAAATTAACCACATATATACTATATCTGTGTTTGAATGATACTAAAACAACTTTGAAAAGTATAACATTCCAACAGGCTATTTAGTATCATGTAAACAAAGCAAATTTAACTGATTTCAAATTTTTGTGCTTTCTGTGAACTCAAACTCTAGCTTATAGACAACAGGATGTTTTTCAGATGTATTCTGTATAACTCCAATTAATTTTGAAATATCCCATTTGAGGTATAATCTAGGTAGGCATAATTTATGTTGCTTACTATTTATGACCATCAGCTTGAAGTCTACAACTTAATATTCATTCATGGTTAAGAGAAAAACTAAACTAGAAACAGTCAAGTTGTATTTCTACAACCGCAAATATTTTGTTGAAAACATTCTTTCAAAATATACTCCATGTAAAAAGAGAAAAAAAGCATCGGTATATACAGTCTTTAAAAAAAATTCCAATGAATATTTCATACAGAATAGAAGTAAGCTGTTCGTATAACTATTGTTACAGTCAATAATGTGAATAATGCTAGACCCCAAAATAGCTTTCTTGCGTTTTACATTTAAGAAAAGAAAATATCAGTGGCTTAAAATGATGGGATGTTAATCTCCAGCAAAATTATTTAATTTGGAAAATATTATTATTATTATAAAATTTAGTTTTTAAAGTTCGGATCTACCATGGCAGATCAGACAATTGCAGTTATAAACAATTAGCAATTAAGTCCAACTTGCTGTAAATGATGAAGACAGAATCCAATATAAGAGCAGATTTATATAATCTGGTCTTTCTTCGTTGATCTATAAATTCCTATGCAAAACATGCTAGCCATCCTAACTTGGTTACATATAGAGTGATTATAAGACATAACACAATCAAAGTATGTCATCAGAATTGGAAATAAATTGACAAAATTTATATATCAGGTTGAGATTCTGCCTTATCTGTATAGACACAACCAAGGAAACATTTTAAAGGATTGTTATTTTAAATGCATTAAGCAAAGTTGTATATTCAAGTGAAATCATGTAGTGCATTATCCAAGATAGTCATTTATTAAAATCAGTATAGACTATTTTTTATGAGAAACATGTAATAAAGATATACAAAAATTAATATAAAATGATGTTTGTTGATAATCTAATAAGTTTTAGAGATTAAATAATGGATTTTCTATTTACTTATCAACTTTATATTAAATATTTCTTTCATAAATTTAGTCACTTGGTGTCAAAACTATGAAAAACCATAATAAATATCGAGTAGATTGTGAGAAAAGATTGTGTAACTGTTAATGAGATTCAAGGGACAAATTAATATTTATTTTAACATGTGCTTATCATAATTAGGATATTTAGCTTTCTTTAGTTGATGACTAATTTTCCTGTGTTTCATTCATTTCCTGAATATTTAATGAATATTATGACATTTGCAAGGCATTGTTTTTAGTATTGAGGGAGAAAAAAAAAACAACAAAAGAAGACATGAGCCTTACCCTCAAGCAGCTTAGAGTCTAATAGGGGAGATCAGATAAGTACATATGCAGCCACAAACCAGGTATGTATCGTATTTCCTCAAATCTAAGACTGACTAAATTATGACACATCATCTATCATTCTGTGTTTATTCGGGGAAAGTGCTGTGGTTAATCAGTGGCCTTGACCAAGATCACGGGAGGTGTAGAGGTGAGTAATGCTGTATATGCTGTGGGTTTGCCAGCCCTGCCAGTAAAAAGCTAATGGAAATTGCCTGGGAAAAAGTCTTGGGAGAAAGTAGTAGAAGAGAAGTCAGTGATGTAGACAGAAAGAGAAGTGTAATGAGATAGAGAGGAACACTCAATAGTACGGCATTGTAGAAGCTAGAGTTTCAAGAAGGCATAGGTTGATAGCATCATCAACAGGTCTTTCAGGATGAGCACCTGAGAAGGGGTACTCTATCTGCCATTTAGGAAGCACGAATGTATTTCCAGAGGCTATTAATTAGGGATCCTTTTACAAAGAATAAAATTACATAAAGTCAAATTCTGTATATTAGGTAAACAATGATTTGGGGGCACTAAATAAGAAAAAGACCTTGGAAGTACCAAGAACTGAATGGGGTGAAAATTTTTAAATAATATTTATATACTCAAATATGGTTGTATTTTTTAAACAGTATTTTAAGATGTCAAGTTTTGGCACATTTTAAGTACAAAAAGCAGTCAACCAACTCTTTAATTCCAAAATCTGTGATCCCACAGAAAATAATTATTTAATTTTTAATGAAAAATGCTAATAGATATATTTTTAGTATTAGGCTACCAGATGATTATGGCACACATGTTCCTAGCAATGATACCTGGGATTCTCCTAAAAATAAATGCTTTTGTTTATTTATGGATGTCATAGAAATGTCAGGTTTTCAAAAAATGCTCACTTGATGTCCAAAGCCATAGTGGTACTGGGTTGATATGAGAGTGGGGAAATAACAGAATCTTCTGTATCCAAGGAATATATTTTCCTTGGATTTTGGTGATGGGTAGTGGGGAGAGGTGAGGAGGTGATACTGATGGACTGAGGTTGAATAGAATGACCTTTGAGAAATATTCATTGTACATTTATTTATTTAATCACTGTCTAAATTTCTTCTTTCACCTAATCTAAATTTAAATTTTGTTTTATTTTGCTTTGAAAAGTTTCACAGGTGGCACGTCATTTTTTCTAGGTTATTCCATGGTACAAAATTTTTAACATAGTATTGGAAGTGATTTTTCTGATCCTGTTGGGAATTGTGCTTGAAATGCATGAATGATTAATAAGCCTGAAGCATGTTAGTACTTCAGAACATCTGCTGCCCTCTGTCATCTGTATTTGTTAGAGTTGGAATGTTTGATGTTTCCTTGGTCTCCAAAGCCTATCACCTGCGTCGTGAAGAAACAGATTGGTTTGACAAACCCAGGGAATCTCGTTTGGAAAATGGACACGGTCTGGATCGAAAACTGCCAGAAAGGTTGGTCCACTCTAGACCACTCAGTCAACATCAAGAGCAGGTAAGTGCTATATTGAGCAATCTCTTTCAGATTTATTAAAAAAAAAAAAAGATTCATTTCATCCTAAAATGGTCTCAGTTATCCTGCAATGAATGGGACTTTTGTCAATCAAGTTCACAAATGATTTTTCTTTTCAGTATCTTAAAGTAGTAAGTAACCTTACTTCATCATCCATGACTGACGTCACACCATAACCATGATGCTTCTACCAAGGCAATTTAAGTGATTTTTTTTCCTCTAACAGATAATTAAGTTTGTGCAATATACCCAACACTGCCATACACAGAGAATACATGAAGCTCCTAAAGAGCTTACAGAATATTGGGTGAAATAGATTTGGGTAATTTCCATGTTCTCCATAACAGTATGTTCAGGTGTCAAGCAAATAAGAGGATGACCAAGCCAAGTCAGCTGGGGACGGGGAAGGCGTCAGTTGCGGGTGAAGGGATGATGTTTTAGGGTCTATTATGTGGAAGTGTTTTTTTGTTTTACATTCATTTTTGGATTTTATCTTCAAAACAACTTTCATAAAGTATGTTTTATTAATACCTATTTATAGGTGAAAAACTTAAACTTAGAGGTACTATTCACTATTACATAAATATAATGTTATAATTCATGATCTTATTCACTTTAGAACAAATGTGGTGATGTTTGAATTGAATTTTGATAGATCTTAGGAGATTAACAGTTGGATAATCTGAGGGAGATTCCTCTGGTAAGCCACGTGGCCTTAAATCCGTTGCCTTAACAGACCAGATTTTTGCAGGCTGTATGTTCATTATGATCATTAAAATACCCACAAAGAGATAGTTACTTATATCATGTACATTAACTCCTAAATCATCCCTGTCTGATTAATGATTCACTGATGTAAATGACAACTGTATTTTGAACAACACAGAAGAACCATATGAATTTACTATAATTCAGTGTTTGTCACATTAAGGTGTAAAAGAAAACAAGACTTTTACATGTATAAGTACTGTCTAGAACATATTATCTGTGGTCTTAGATTTGATTTTTTTCCTAAGCAGTTTCAGCTTTCATAGACAAATTTCCAGCTGATTAGAATTTTCTTTTCTCAGAAGTTTGTTCTAAATTTTTCAGAATTGTTCTGAATGTTTTCTCAGAATTTTATTTTGTTTTTCTAGATGCTATCATATTTTATAGAAATCTGTTCTTCTCTGTATATTGTAAGTATTCTAGATCTAGAATAGATCTAGCTCAGAAGTGGGAAAATTAAAGGATTAAAATCATTCTGAACATGTTTAAAAATTTCAATTTACCTCTTATCTACAATTACTAAAACAATCAATTTGTCAACTGAAAATAATTTCCTTGAATTTTTTTTATTACAGGAATCTCTCTGTAATGACTTACTTGTTATATCTTACCCATCTTGTTTGTTTCTCTGAAGTTTACTATTTCTGACAAACCTAGATCAAGTTAATGAAAACACAAATCCTTTAAAGAAATCCTAATAAGATGAACTATAAAAACTGAAGAGCTAAAAGAAATAATAACTTCCATACAATTATTTCCCTAAACTTCTGAGGATCCAATCAGAATAGTCTTGTCCAACTAATTTATCCAACTAATATTATACAGGATATATTTTAAAATAATCTGTGTCCATCTCCAAAAATATTTTCTAAAATTATTGTATGTAGATTAAACATAAATATTCCTAATGACTTTTTTGTTCATAATTTTCTGTTACATCTACAGATTTATGATTTTGGTTCACTGAAGACATAGCACATCATGTTTAAATATATAATTATAGAGCAATTTAATACCAAAATTAGAGTGGCTATATTTGAGAATCATTTAATTAATTTCTCTCTTTGATAACATAGAAAATGTAAGGATCCTTGTTAGAATTATACACAGGTAAATGTAATAACGTGTATTTTCTTGCTAAAAGATATTTTTTACATTTGTATTTTGTTATCTAACATACAAACAAAAACACTGCAATACTCAAAACTGAAAATATGTAGAATTATAAACTAGTTATAAAGTGAACAGCCATATAACCACCACACAAACAAAGAAAGGGAGGATTTTCTGCGCACTGAAACCTCCAAGTGCCCTTTGCAGATTGTAATTTTCAACCTCTCCCAAACAAGTAGCAAATATACTGACTTTTGTGACAATAATTTCTTTTGCTTTATAGATTTCTCTAAATAAAAGCTTTATTGAAGACAACATATGCTTTGATTACATTTATATAAAGTTCAAAATTCATGCTTTTTTGCATTAATATTTATCTTCAAATACTGTCTTCCTCATTAACTCATCAAAGCTATATTTTGGTCTAGAAGGAATAGCAAAATAGCATTCTTGTTTTAGTCACTTTGCATATTTAATCACAAAAAGGTAATATTGAACTCTTGGTACCAATAAGTCCAGCTGCTTTTATTTGAAAACTTATGCATAATAAGAATTTATGTTCATAAAATGCTCTGGAGGCAGAAGTAATAAAACCAAATTGACTAATGCAAGCACTAATTTCTCTGCTTTAAAAAATATTTAATGTAAACATACATTAGAGAAATTGAAGAGTATTTCTGAAGTTAGAGTCAAAAATCATATAAACCATAAAAATAAACCAAATCTTCAAAACTATATTTGTTTCTTTTCAAATATATATATTTATGTTTAACCTCTGCACTGTTCAGTAGAAATTCAACTCTGCTTTGTGAATTGAACAGATCACCTGCCTCCTTTCTCTTTTTTATTTTTTTAAATTTTTTTCAGTCTCTTCATCTATAAATAGGACTAATACCCTTCACAGGGTTGTTACAAAAGTCAACATTTCTCTACTAGTACAAAATGCCTTCACTCTGCACTAATGCCCATGCCTTGTGCAATTCCCATGCAACCGCTATATTGCGGTACATTGAGCTCCTCTGAAAGAGCCACTCTTTCTCTTTCGTCTGGGCTTTTGAATGTCTTGTTTCCTCTTCCTGATCATTCCCCCTCCTCTCTTCTCTTGCCTAACCCTATTCATCACTCAGGTCTCCATGTACATGCCTCATCTTGCAAGGAGCCTTCTCTGACACTACCACCACCACCTCCCCACAAGTGTTCTTCCTTTGTGCTCCAGTAGCACTCCATGCATTGTGTCTTGGTCTACGGGCTTTTAGAGAGCAATTGCTGTCTCCTCCATCCACCATGGTATATGTGCAGTGCCTAACACAGGGTTTGGATCCCCAGAAGGGCACTCCGTCCCCTGCATCTGTCACACAAGGTATTTAGGTGAGGGAAAGCATGAATGACTGTATAAATAAAAGATATATTAACACAAGAGTTGTTATTTCATAAGTATGAAGGGCCAGTTCATGAACATAATTTCTCTTGAAATATTTGTAGGTAGGGAAGAGGAAGAACCCTTTTTCTGGGCAGCATACAGGTGATAGTTCTGTCAATGTAGAATCATCAAAAGACTATGCTATCAGAAACCTGGCTCTTGGGGAGAGGTATGAGGCACTACTTGATGTCAGTCCCACCCTCTGGCCTTGTTCCTACTCTTAGTTGGCAGAAGCAACACCTGCCGTAAGACTTCATCTGCTAGAGAACTCTCTCAACACTTACCTGCGTTGGTTAGAAAAAAGCCAATATGCAGCTAGTGCAAACATGGGAGATGGATACTTCTGCTTTCCTCACACTCTTGGTCACATTGATCAAAACTGAGGCAGTTTAATGTTTTTAATTGATTAAATGAATTCATGAAGCTGAAATTACAGGAAATTCTGTGAGATGCTCTGAAAGCAATATTCATGGAAATGAAGAAGCTTAACATCCCTTCTACTTAATATCATCATAGATACATATTGAAAGGCAGTAGGGACTAGTTGATAAAACTGATGAAACATTTGGGAAACCTGATTACTCTTCTAGACTATGCAGTAGGGGGACTATCAGATTATATCAGCTTCTCCCTAGACTGGGGAATTAGAGTAAAAGGCAAAATTGTGTTTTCTTAGTTTATTTTTGGCCAAGTGAAATTAGAAGGCATTTGAAGTAAAATGAAATAATATCCATAATTTTAGTGAATTATCTACAGTAACAAAGTAAAGTTGAGTTATATCTAATAGTTGTAGGATTTTCAATGCACATGGTTTGATTTTTAGTAAAAAATAAAGATCTTTAAATGCAGATTAGGGGAGGGAGGAAGAAGAGGAGGAGAGGAAGAAGGAAAGTAGAAGAAGGAGAAAAGACGGAGGGAAAGTAAGGAGGCCAGGAGAGAAAGTAAGAAAGAGAAAGAGACAGAATGGGAGGCAAGAGTATGGAAGAAAAGAGGAAAATGCACACTCTTTTGTTATGAATATATACAAGGTTTTCAGTGGTATACAAAGTTAGCATCAGTATAAATTATCAAGATTGACTGATTATACTGACCATAATATTTTTACAATCTTGCAAACAATACTGTAGCTTTACTTTGCAGAATTCATATAATATTCTTGGACTTGACAGGATTCTGCTGTTGACTGGGGAGTGTTTTATATCTATCAGAGGCCTGATTAAGCTTATTCTTTGCCGAAAAGAATAAAAGCTAAAGGCTATAATTTAAGTTTGTATTTTTTTTAGTACATTTTCCTTTTAAAATCCAGAAGTCTAGCAGTTTTACTGATGGATTTTCAAAGACACATTAATATCACAAGAGTATTACAAGGAATCTTCCTTCACAAAATGTAGGTCCTTTTAGTTCTAAATTCTGTTTAATATTTTGGTTTGGTAGTTCCAAAAACTTCTTAAACGTATTCTGAAATTGTTAGTATTGAATGTCTCTTTACTGTTATTTCATTTGTAATTATAGTCAAAAATTCTCCTGAGGTGATAAATACAAGATTCTATCCTAATAAAATCCTATTAATATAGGTATATAAATATTTTACTATTTCTATCTTTCATTATTTCACAAATCTCTTTTGAAAGCCAAATTCCATAAAATATAAAGCATAAGTTTGGATTTGCTAATTTACTTTTGTTTCAGAAATCTCATTTTGCCAGGTGGAAACAGCAATAATGCAGTCTATAGTACTCTCATGTTCAAGTCTCAGTAATGAGAATTGAAATCACAGGCTTGTAACAGGAACTTTGAGTGTTGTTTCTTCTACCCGAAGGAACATCAGAAGTAAATAAGAAGTAACACCTTTGCATACAAAGAAGGCTTCAGAAAATATTAGAATGAGGAAAGATTTGATTTATTTATACAGAATTAGTCTCAGCATCAGGTATACATTGAAACTGCTAGTAGATGTGCTCAGCAGAAGCAAAATTCCACAATGAAATCAAAATAACATAAATATGCATTCCTAGTAGAGTGATAGAGATGCAGCGTATGAGGATCTTCTCTGGCTTTTCTCCCTTAGGATCACTTGATTGCTGAAAATTGACAATGCCTATTTCTAGGCTGTCCAAAACAAAGTCAGCAGATATCAATTTTCCATATACTTCCTCTATCCACTGTCATCACTACTATGCACTACCATAGTAACAGACATCCTTTAGGTGTTACATGTGCTCGTTGATTTTCCAAACACAAATCAGTTTGCAAGAGAAACGGGTTGTAAACCTAAAGACTATAATGAACTCAGAAACCAATAACATCATTGTGTAGTATTAAATGCTTAAAATTGTCATCATTTGAGAGTCTTCTAATATATTTTCATTGATTGAATCAATGTGCTTTGAAAAAAAAAAGTGAATTCTGTAAATTGCCTTTTAAGTCTCTTTAACATTGCTTTTTCACCTTATCACATGTACGTCTTAGATTATACAGATGAACGGGAAAACTGTGCACTACATCTTTCCTCATGCAAGGATAAAAATAACAAGAGACTCCAAGGATCACACAGTTTCAGGTAAAGGAAATCGAATAATCTAGTTCTTTTCACTTTAATGTCGCACTGAGATATGTATTTGAATTTCAGTTTAGATGACTCATTAAATTTTAGAAAACACCACTTTTTATGTCAAAAGTTGTGTATTGGAAAATTTCAAAAAATAAGCAGGCTGTGCATTTGAATATGAAAGACAATAATGGCATAATCATTAGTATGATACATTACTAAATGGCATATATATTTAGATCATTCTATTAATTATCTTCATTTTTAAAAATGTGCATGACATTACAATGCTACGTAATTATTGCACTGTTGAGTAATGTGGTCATAGGACCATAAAACATTCTTACACAGAAAGTAGAAAACTAACTTGAATTTTTCTAAAGAATAGATTCCCCTATACCTTATCAATTTGAAGAGTATCAATTTTGTTGATTTTTATTTGTTTGTGTTCTTCTGTAAACCAAACTTATGACAGAAATTTTAACCTTGTTATTTTGAAATACTTTGGACTCCCAGAAAATAACAGTCAGTTCTTTTGCCCACCCTTTACCCAGTTTCACTAATGTTAACATCTATCTAACCACAAAAAATGATCAAAACAAGAAATCAACATTTTTATGATGGTACTGAGATATCTACAAGCCTTATCCAAATTTTGAGTTTCCCAGCAAATTTTTTTTTTTCTGGTGCAGAATCTAATCCAGATCTCAAGTTGCATTTAGTTTACAAATAAAAACTGCTCTTATATTTGTGAGATGGAAGTATAAATTTTCTCAAAGTTAATAAATTTTTAAAATATGACAATTACCTATATTCTCACTCAAGTATTTCCCTATATTCTCACTCTTTGTTTCATAGACACCATACATCAACAGAAAATATTCATGAATATATATGGATATATGTATAGGTGGTGTATCTAACATGGCCTATGTGTTGGAGGGGTTTTTTTTTTAAGGACTGATAGAGAATAAAAAAGAGGTATTTCTTCAGTGTTCTTCCTTGCAGATTTTAGACCTTAGAGAATGTAGATGCGGAACAGGTTTTGCTTTGAGCAATTGTCCTCTCTTTATTTTCATAGAGAATGAATTGATTTAGAGCCTAATATTGTTGTTTTCCTTTTAAGATTGGGTAATTTTTCTTCTGCCAGAGATAGATAATTCAACCTTTCAAGATTTTATTGCATGCAGACTGTATTTTAAGTACTGATGAACATTCCAGGAATGAGACTTAAAATCCAGGGACTATTTTTGTAGAAATAATTACCTGCTACAAACTATTTCAGTTCCCTCCAGCTCATAAAGCAAAACAACATAATACTTTCTAGCAATACCAAAATTAATTTTTTCAGGGAGTACAACAAAAATCTTCAAAGCATTTTTACTAAATCATCAGGACTCTATATCAATATGTCTGTTTTCTAGTTGTATTACTCTTAATATACTATGTCAAAGTAATTATCCCCTCAACTTTATCATTTTTCTTTTGCAGCTTATTTAAATTTTTCTTTTACTATAATTAGGAAAATTTTTAATTTGTTTTCTTTTACTACAATTAAGAAAAAATAATAATTCTTATTTTAAAATATAAGAATAACAGAAATAAGAGCTATTGATTTCTTGTTATAAATATTCTAGTCTGAAAACTAAATTCAGTTTCCTCTGTATATAGATTTTGCAAAATGAGAAAAGAGCATTATAGGTTTGAACAGTACATTTACTAGAGTATTATATTATCTCTCTTCAAGCTCCTTTTTATTTTGATATTTGCCTAAAGTAATAATAAAAATATTTTCCTTGTTGTACTTACCCTGCGTTACTACTGAATACATTTTCCATGTATCCGGTAGCACGATCTCATTCTAAAGTAAACGTTTTGCAGCAATTTGTATTGTCTTCAGATAAGTCTTTAAGTACCTGAAAGGGATTTAAATGCATGTATATGCGAGACTAGAACCAGAAACGGCAATTTTTAGCAAACAGCCTCCAGCAATTTGAGGTTAGTAGGCAAACCCTGGCATAGAGCATTTACACTCCTGGCTAATCTCTGTTATTTGCTGGTCTACCAAAAGCTTAGTGTGAGTGACAAAATGTTTGGTGACAGTAAAGTTATTCGTAGCTATCAGTGTCATTTTTATGTTAATGTTTTCATTAAAAATGGAATATATTTTTAGAGATGCATACTAAAATATTTACAGATGAAACAATGTCTTGTGTGGAATTTGCTTCACAATTAGCTGTGTAGAGAGTGGTAAAGAAATAGATGGGACAAAACTGACCATGATTTGATTAATTGTTAGAGTTGGAAGATCAACCACACTGGGTTTTATTATAGTCTTGTCACTACTTTTTTATATGCATGAAATTTTTCATAATAAAAAATAAATTCCTGTTTGTCTCTCACATTTAGAGAAAAACAGCAGTGTCCAATAGCTTCATCAATAGTGAAAAAGCTATCTAAGCTAATAATTTAACTCCCTTTGTCAGAAAGATAAGGATATAATCAAGGAAGGAGAGAAGAATAAAATGTAGTATTTCTGCTCTCCTAAACAGAGGGGCAAATTGTCGTTAGTAAATTTTCATTTTAGTTATATAAACCCATCGAAAGTAGAAATAAAATATATCTTTTTTAGTATTTTAATAGACCATTCTAAATGGGTCTAGCATTAAAATATTTTATAAGAATTATATGAAACCAGCATACATCACAGAAAAGGAAAAAATATATTTGTATTTATTGGAAGCAAAAGTAATTTCAAAATAGCAGACAGGATTAGAAAGTTTGTTGGTTTTTTTTCTTAATTATTTCTACTATGTGGACCTGGGAACCCTCATGGTTACCCAAGATTCTTTCAGGGGGTTTTCAAGGTCAAAATTATTTTCATAGTAATGCTAAGGTAGCATTTGCCTTTTGCACTCTTATTTTCCTGTGAATATACAGTAGAGTTTCTCAGAGATTAATTGATGTGTGACATCACAATAGACTGTATATAACAGATAAGAGAATTCAGCTGTCTTCTATTTAACTTAATATCAAGCAGATTTGCAACAATATAAAACAATGCCACCTTTCTCATAAATATTTTGTTTTTAAAATACATTTTTATTAAAAATGTGATTTATTTTAACATAGAATGAGTTTATTAATACTTTAAATTCATTAATAAGTACTTTAAATTCTCAGTTTTAGTTTATAATACAGAAAATACACATAATTATAACCCATATAAACAAAAGCTTTTTGAGGTCTCTAATAATATTAAAAAATATAAATGGCTCCTTGGAACCAAAATGTTTGAGAAATACTTCTCTAAGGATCTTTATAGAGAAAGTTTAAAAACTTCTAAATAAGCTTTTATTTCTTCCTATAAAAAACTTACACAAATAAAGTATATTTTATAACTACTTTTAAACTTATATTGAATTGATTTAAAAATTTTTATTCATTAATAGTTATTGAGAGAACACCCATGGTGTGATTTACATTGTGTTGGTTGCTGTATTACTAGAATGAATCCAACAAAGACGTTGATCTACAAATTACTCATACTTTAGTAGGAGAATCTGAAGTGTGAGTAATTATTACAGTAAAATTTTAGGAACAACTGAGACAAAGCCGGGAATTTATAAAACTTTATTTTTCATAGACATTTGTATATATGTATAAGTGTGTACACACATATACATATGTACCATTATTTATAGTATTTTTATGATGTATGCAGAGAAAAATACATGCATACAATTTTCTATTAAGAGGCCCATAATTTTAAGGAAATAGACACTTTAACTTTTTACCGTAAACTTCAAAGATACTCTTATAGGTGTTGATCAACAACTGTACAGTGGTTTTGAAAACCTTTATTCAAACAAGTAAAAGGCAGCAAAATGGAGAAAACAGGTCATGGGTTTTAGAATTAGAAAGACCTGAGTTGGAGTGCAGCTCTGTCCTTACTTAAATTTTGAGAATAAGTTTGCTCAACCATAAAATAAGACCAGCTCTCTCTATCTCACATAATTGCAAGTGCACCTAGCCCAAAATGTTATACTTACTATACACTCAACAAATGTTATTTCCCCTTCTCTTAGACAGAAATTATCAGAAAAAAAGATAAAATGTAATGCTCAAGAAATTAGTCTCTTTTTTATTTAGAACTCGTCTTATGGCTCCAGAAACACAGCTGTTTGAAACAAGTCAAAGAAATTCTTCTGATTTTAAAAAAGATATTTGCTTATGTATAGTTCTGCAATAGACTGGCTCCATCTGCAAGGCTAGAAAGACTAATTAGGAAGTGCAATAGTGAAGAACATTAAAAATGTTTGGGTTCAAAAGACAGCAGTGTCTTCTGTGGAAATAGGGGCTCATTTTCTATTCCTCTTTAGTCCACCATCTTCATGAGCTTCTAGAAACAGATAAATATAACAGATCTCATTGGATCTGAGTTGGTAGGAATACCATTGTGGATAGCCCTTTTTAAATTATTATTTCAACAACTTTACATATCATAAATATGCACGTTGTATGTGTACAAAAAAATGACTTTTATAAATTTATGGAGTTGTGTGACCATCATCACAATTTTGTTTTAGAACATTTTGATCATTGCAAAAAGTTCCCTTGAGTCTGATAGCAATAGCCACTTCCAGCACTCCTCTCCCAGCCACAGGCAGGAAATTTATGTCTCTGAGTTTACCCTTTCTGGGCACTTCACATACATTAAATCACACAGTTTACAGTTTTGGTGTCTGGCTCCTTTCCCTTACCAGTATTTTTTAGGTTTATCCATTTTGTAACATGTATCAGAAGTTTGCTATTTTTATTATCAAGAAGTATTCCATTGTTTAGATTGTGTGTATTTGTTTATCCATTGGATTTTGCCTGGCTTTTCTTAATATTTGCATACATGTTTTAGTTTGGACATACGATATTTTTGTATGGCATCCTAGAAGTGGAACTGCTGAGTTACATGGTAAGTTTCTTAACTATTTAAGAAACTGCCAAACAGTTTTCCAAGGTGAAGGTACCATATTGCATTCTCGCCAGCAGTGTGTAAGGATTCCACTTTCTCCATGTCATTGTCAACACTTGGTAATGTCTATCTTTTGGGGTGAGTGTGGATGATATCTCATGGTTATTTTTAGCTTGCATTTTCCTCATGACTTACGATAATGAGCATATTTTTAGGTTTATAAGCAAAGCATACGTATTCTTTGGTGAAATATGTATTAAGAAATTTTGCCCATATTTATTTGGGTTGTTTGTCCTCATAGAGAGTTGTAAGAGTTCTTTATATATTTGGATGCGTCTTTTATAAGATACATGGCATGCATATATTTCCTTCTAATCTGTGTTTTGTCTTTTTATTTTCTTAAAGGTGTATTTTAAAGAAAAGTTTTAACATTTTAATGGAATTCAATTTATTGATTTTGTTTGTTTGTTTGTGAACCTTGCTGCTCTTGATAATGTATTAAGAACTATCCCAAGGTCAAATGTTTTCTCTTGTGTTTTATAGCAGAAGCTTTAAACATTCAGGTCAGTGACCTATTTTGTGCTGTTTTTTTGTATATGGTACGAGGCTGAGATCCAGGTTCATTTTTTGAAGCACTAATGGATATCTAATTGTACAAGCATCTTTTGTTTAAAAAATGTCCCCCATTGAATTGCCTTGGTATCTTTGTCAAAAATCAATCTACCATTAATACAAGAATTTATTTCTAGATACTCAATTCTGTACTGTTTGAATATACGCCTAACTGTTACACTCTTTTGCTTACTACATAGCTTTATATTACGTTTTGAAATCTGGTAGTGGAAGTCCTCCAACTTTTTTTTTCAAAATTGTTTTGGCTCTTCTTGATCCTTTTAACTTCCATATTTTTTTAGTACCAACTTACTGGGATTATGATAGAGGTTGCATTGAAATTATAGATCAATTTGGAGAGAATTGCTCTCTTACCAACATTGAATCTTCTAATTCATGAACATGTAATACCTCTTCATTTACTGAGATATCCTTTCATTTTTTTCAGTAAATTTTATAGTTTTCAGTGTACAAAACTAGCATTTCATTTGCTAAATGTCTCCAAAATTATTTTATTCTTCTTGATGCTATTGAGAATGCAGTTGTTTTCTTAATTTCAATTTTGGACTATTCATTGCCATTTTATAGAAATACATTTGATTTTTGTATATTGACCTTTTGGCTTATAATCTTGCTAGTGTTTTTAGTTCTAATAGTTTTTTGTGGAGTTCTTAGGATTTTCTACATGCAAGATTATGTTATCTGCAAGTAAAGACAGTTTTACTTGTTCCATTCCAATAGGGATAAGTTTCATTTTTGTCCTTATTGCAATTGCTAAAAGTGTGGTACAATACTGAACAGAGTAGTGAGAGCAGACATCCCTGCTTTGTTCCTAAAGAACATTAGTGACTCGTTGTGACAACAATGCAGGAACTATACCACCTGCCATAGAATTCCTTCCTCTCTTCCCATTTAATACTCACTGGAAGGAGTTTTATTGGCCTAAAATTTTAAAAATCTGAGCAGAAGTATTTAAGAACAGCTTTAAAAGCAAACAATAGCTAGTCAGACTTTCCGCTTCCTTTTGTGAATCAATGGAGATCTCAAGTCCTGGCAATATGGATAGGCATTGAGTGAATTATGTTTTCATTTTTGGAAGAGGATAGGGAGTTTACATACATGCATACATACATATATACACAGCAAATAAACCCTCATACTCACTATGGTTTACATTTCAATAATTTTTTAATGGAAATGATTACATTTGTGATAATTGCCTTATTTACATAGTTTGGTCAGTCATTATGTTGTCCCAATATTCAACCAAAGAAATTATGTATGCAGAATCCTAAGAAAGCAAATGAAAATCTTAAATATGTTAAAAAGATATGAAAATAATTATACTGTTTACTTTGCACTTGCATATTTTCTGTTCACTTTTGAAATAATTTGAAAGTATAACCATTTCCGCCAAATACTGATATCATTCTCCTCCTTTTTTTTCGTACTTATGAGTGTTTACAGAGAAAATCCACAAACTTAGAGGTGACTTAGATAGATATGTGTATTCAGACTTTAGATGGAACATTCTAGATGGTAAGAATAGTTCTATATATCTTACCCAGTATTTCTCAAAGATATGATCAGCAAATTAGCTTAAAAAAATACCCCCATGTTCCATAGAATATGTTCCATAGTCAATAAAAGTACTGAAACAAAAATTTAGCTACCTTTTTTTTTTTTTTTTCTTTCTGCGGTACGCAGGCGTCTCACTGCTGTGGCCTCTCCCATTGCGGAGCACAGGCTCCGGATGCGCAGGTTCAGCGGCCATGGCTCACGGGCCCAGCCGCTCCGTGGCATGTGGGTTCTTCCCGGACCGGGGCACGAACCCGTGTCCCCTGCATCGGCAGGCGGACTCTCAACCACTGAGCCACCAGGGAAGCCATAGCTACCTTTTTTAACTGTTAAATTTACTTGAAAATTTTTCAAATAATATAAGATTACAGAAAGTAGAGTTATGATAAACAAAGACCTATCTTTCACTTGCCCACTGTAAAAAAATAAATAGTTCATATTGAATATAGATTCAACCTTAACCTAGCTATGAGGCAGGTACGGGAAAAGCCTGTGGCGACCACTCTGCTTCCAAGAATTTGCAAGACACTTGAAGAAGTGGAGCTAATACATAGGAAGCAATGAATACATGAGACTATCTAATGAAAATTAAAATAGGGCACAAACCACGGGTACATGTTTGTACACATACAATTTTTGCACTGCATATCTTCATTTGCTCAAAGAATTTTATCAATGGGATGTAGAGAACACATCTTTGCCCTTTTTCTCATGAAGATTTTCATTTCTTTTTCCTCTTTTAGAGATCTATAAGGGAAACCTCCCATCTGGCTTTCAGCTACCAGTAGCTAAATGGCTAAATGCATGTATCATTTTCAACTGTCTTCTTTGTATGTATACGTAAAATGAGCATGTGTGGGGGTGTGTTTGTGTGCGTGTTGTGTATGTGTAGATAGCTGGATGGACGGATGGATGGATAGACAGATAGATAGAGTGATCGATCCTCAGTAAATTATGGTAGTAGTGAAAAATACAAAGATGAAAATAAAAGCCATCATAATTTGACAACTTATATTCTCTTTCCTTTTTATCTTGTTTATACCCATGTACACACACCGTAAAAGTTAGGAGTATATTGTAAAGTAGTTTACATACGTATTTTTAATATAGTGTAAACTGCCCAACAAAGACATTTTCCTGTTATATCAAAAGTTCTTCGTAAACAAATTTAATTACTTGTTTTTATCATGTTTGTAGATATTTAATCATCTACATCAACCATTCCTCAATTGTTGGACATTTGTGCTGCCTTCCCCTTTTCAGTATTATAAACGATACCACAATACTGCCGTGAAAAAATGCTGCCATGATATTCATTATTTCCTTAAAATATATAGGCCCCATGGGGGTTCTGCTTAGGAAAAGCGTAAACAACCAGCTGTGGAAGGCCAACATTTTAGTATCAAAAGGTTGGACTTCCCCTGATTCTTGAAGGAAGATATGATTGACTTGGTTGAATAATTTCCTCGACTTGGAGGAAACTCAAACCCAGCTGCTCAGGGATAAGCAGAAATTGTACTTGATCCCCTTGATAAAGAGGGCTGTTTGGCTAGGGGTCCTTATATCCACCAGAGTAGGAAGGGGATCTTATGGTTAGACCATTTAAGACCCTGCTAATTTGAGCAGTTCATGAGGCAGCACGTAATACTGAGTCTTAATTTTAGGCCTTAGACCGTAATTAGTGCTGCTTTTTTCTTTTCAATGACTTTATCATTGCAGGAAGACAGATTATTTTTGTTTGGGTTTTTCTTTATTTTTTTTTTCCATTTTGTTTTGATAGAACACAGAGTGCATAAAAGGAACCAAAGTTAGGGCCAGATCATGGCGGACCAGACAAGTAAAGAATCTGAATTTAATTTGATAGGTGCTATGGGCATCATTGAAATCATTGAAGCATGATTTTGTCTTGTTTGCTTCAAAGCTGAATTCTGAAAGAAGCTTAACCATAATCAAATAAGTTGCACCAGGTGATCAAATAAAAATGTTTGATCACTTTTATTTGAGACCGCACTGCTGTCCTCACATGTGGTATATAAAATAAAAGGGAACTGAGGCAAAAATGTGGTGAACTCTGCTCCATGCACTTGATATAAATTATAGCTGGCATACACTTAACATGCCTCCGATGTTATTTACATGAACACTTCATGAGAGAACTTTTTTTTAAGGCCAAGCCTTAGAAAGTTAAAACAATTTTGTCATATCTTCTGTTTCTTGTGGGACACGAAGAAAAAGTGTCACTGTCCATTTGGGAACATGTGTGTTCCATAGTAACTGCTGCAAGTTCTGGGAAACTGAACAGATTCTGCGAAGGTGCCTTGGCCCCCAAATTTCTCCCTCCCCATTCAGGATGGCTTTTCCTCTTGCATTCTTAGCAACGGTCCAAATTATGTATGACATAATTTCTTGCAAGCCTCTCAAATTATTTTTAGGAATAAACAAAGTATACAGCTATAGAAATAAAATACTATTTGGACTGAATCTCTTCTAAAATCCCAGTTTCTTCCTGGTACATCTTAGTGAAAGCTTGTGTGCATTTCCTTAGTGACAAAGGAAGTATCTAGTGTCAGGACTAGTTCCTCATTCACATCATCACTTCTCCTGACATCTGTCAAGATAAATATTGCTTGTGGAAGTGTGTTCCTGCTAAGGAAGTGACATTATAGGCTATGCTTCTAACTGGAGATAGAGGAACATATTTTTCTGTTTTTCTTAATAAAGCAAAATTAAAGGAAGTAATAATTGATTCTGTGAGGATACGGTGAAGACATTCAAGATATTTAACCTACAGGTTAAGGAGGATAAATTGGTGATGCTAATGTTAAATATAAGGGTATAAATGTAAAATGTATATGAATGGGCCATGGAAAGTAGGTAATAAGAAATGAGATTAAGTTAAAGGAGAAAGGATTTATACTGATCTTCTAGAATATTTTCTTGACAATTAGAGCGATGAGCAAAGTTATATAGAAAGAACAAGGACGTGGGACTCAAGAAGATAATGGGCTCTAATATTAGCTGTTTTACTTGCTAGCCAACCTAGACAAGTTTCTAACCTTCCTTAGTCTCAGCTGCTTTGTCCTGAAATGGTATGGATAGTAACTAACATGAAAAGTTATAGAGATGATTAAAAAACACAGAAAATAGTATAAGACAAATAGGAGAAACTCTAGAAATGTTACTTTCTTTTTCCTTCTATCCCTGAAGATGATAGTGAAGAGATTAGGAACAAATAATATATTAAATATAAAATAATATTGGCACAAGGTAGAGACACCAAATAGAATTCATTGGTTTCAAGTCATATATTTTGAGACATCTGACAACTAAAAGTTCAATAAATCTGACGTAGTAGAAAACTAGATGAAAATAAATAAAAGCAGCTCACTTTTTGTTTAAAGCACAATTTCAGTGGAATGTTTATTCTTAGGCTGGTCACCTAACAACATATAACGTTTCTTCTCCATTACAGATAGTAGTAACAGTTTTTTTAAATAGGGTAACGAATATAACCAAATTAATTTTATTAAATAACTCTTTAGTGAAAAATATTCCCTGACATATGCTGGACAGTAGAAGCTGTTGAACTTCATTGAATACCTCCTTCACCAAAAGCAAATCGATTTCGATGAGAGCAGGTTTAGCCTGTAGCACAAAAATAATACGGACACCTAGATTTTATTTACAGTATCCCTAAAGTGACTCAGCAAATTCAGAACCTTTCTCTCCAAATCAGTTTCTCAACTACTCCCCCAAATAGTGGTAATTATAATATTATTATGGTACCAGGCCTGTATATACTTTCTTCTGTATAGATTTGTATACTAAGATATGTAAGTATTAACTACTTATTCATTTAACAGATATGTATATGCCATTCATCTTTTTAACACAAATGGGAAAATACAAAAATGATAAAATCTGTAATACTTAAAAAGTAACACTGTCATCTTTGTAATGTCTGATAAAGATATAAACAAGTCATAGACATTTATGCATCAATAGAAAAATGGAAATTATATTGATAAAATGAGCACAATCTGTCCCAACTGATCAGTTACAGCTTCAGATTAAATGGTACAGTATAATCTGTAAACTGCCTAAGTCAGAAATGTTTCCTCTCCTCATTACTGACTGAGAGATACTGACTCCCCAGCATTTTTTATATCTTGGTAGTTTCTCCTTTTAATGGCCTGATTGTGATGTCTCTCATCACTCTCCCCTCTGCAACTGAATGAGAAAGGGAAGGGCTGGTTATGCTGCTCCCAAAACCACCCTTTCTGATTCCAAACCAGGTTCCCTGGCCCTAACCCAACAGGAGACTCATCACTAAGCCACTTATTTATTTGGACTAAGAATTTGGGCTCCGCTTTAGCATTGCCATATATTAGGTGTTGTCTTGAGCACTTAACCTCACAAAACTTTATTTTATTTGTGTAAAATAGAGGGTTTCTTGTTTGTTCTTTTACTTTTAAGATTCATTGAATTAATATACTTTTACAGACATTTTCTAAGAACAGAATACAATGCGAATTTATTATTTTTAACATCACTGTCACTGATGCATCAGCCCCGCTTGGGGAAAATTAGGCATTTCAGTTTTCATCCATTCATTATTCATTCAGTTATATATTTAGTGCAGCCTAGATGCCATGTACTTGCTACATATATTATACCATAACCCCAGCATTGCAGAACTGATACACAAATCTCTTCCTCTTCATTTATGAAGGGCAAAATGTTATCTATTCATGGCCTATTTTCCCTTTATCTCCTTATTTTTTTTTTCTTACCGTGCCCTCTAAGTCCATCCTCTATAGCTGCTCAATCACTGTGGTAGCTACTATAAACATAAAATGTTCCACAGGTTTTGCTACCAAGATAAGGTCCCTATATATTTTGTGCAGAGAATACAACTTTCATCTTCGTATTAATTTTCTATTGATGCATAACAAGTTACCACAAGTTTAATGGCTTAAAACAACACACATTTAGTATCTCACAGTTTTCATGGTTCAAGAAATTAAGCATGGACTGGGTGCCCTGGTAGGGATCTCACAAAGCTGCAATCTATGTGTTGGCCAGGCTGTATTTTGTTCTAGGCTTGGGGATCTTCTTCCAGGGTCACGAGATTGTTGGCAGAGTTCAGTTCCTCCAAGTTGTGGCACTAAATTCCCCATTTTCTGGCAGGCTGTCAGCTGCGGACCACTCTCAGCATCTGCGGGGCCCAGTCAGTCCCCCTCACACATCCCAGTTTACTTTTTTCAAGGCCAGCAGAAGATTCATTCTAGTCTGCTGAGATGGAGTCTTACATAGTATAATCATGGTGGTGACTATCACATCACCTTTGTCAGGTCCTATTGGTTAAAAACAAGTCACAGGTACATGGACTCAAAGGGTGTGGTTTATACAGAAATAATTCACTGCGAGTCAATAGTGTATGTCTGCACAATCTCTATTAATAATGTTCAGAAGTACAAAAGGAACACTTAATACTCTATTTTGAATTAGGATATTATTTTTCTTCCTACTATCTTTTGTTTAAGTAAAACTATCATTTGGGAAAGCACATCATAGCTTTACCCTAAAATAAGTGTAAACTATTTTCTTTCCGGTGACATCATAGGGTTACATAAGCATCTCCCAGTACAACGTTTTTCTTTAACACATGTGGTAGATGACCCTACCCCAAGTCCTGGCCTGCCGTCAATGAGATCAGTATCTAAACAAGTCAGTATTAAAGCCATATCTATAAATTGACCCTATTTTCTCACTTCATAGCATCCACTTTCATATCAAAGAATCAGTTCAGTTTGGACCCTGAGTACTGCTAAATGCTAAATAATTTTTTATTTAGATATAGTTGACATATAATATTATATTACTTTCAGGTATACCTCAGAATGATTCAGTATTTGTATATATTGGGAAATAATCATCACGCTAATTCTATTAACATCCATCACCAAAGACAGTTACAAATTTTTTTTCTTGTGATAAAAGCTTTTAAGATGTACTCTCTCGGCAACTTTCAAACATGTAATATTGTGTTATTAATATAGTCACCATGCTGTACATTACATCCCCATGACGTAATTTATTTTATAGCTAGATATTTGTACTTGTAACCCCCTTCACTTATTTTGCATGCCCTCCCACCCCCTGCCTCTGGCAACTGCCATCTGTTCTCTGTATCCCTGAGTTTGATTGTTTTGTTTTTTTGGTTTTCTGTTTGTTTTTTTTTTTTGTTTTTTGGTGGTACGTGGGCCTCTCACTGTTGTGGCCTCTCCCGTTGCGGAGCACAGGCTCCGGACGCGCAGGCTCAGCGGCCATGGCTCACGAGCCCAGCCGCTCCGCGGCATGTGGGATCTTCCCGGACCGGGGCACGAACCCGTGTCCCCTGCATCGGCAGGCGGACTCTCAACCACTGCGCCACCAGGGAAGCCCGGTTTTCTGTTTGTTTTAAGATTCCACATATAAGTAATGCCATGTAGTATTTGTCTTTCTCTGTCCGACTTACTTCACTTAGTACAGTGCCCTCTAAGTCCATCCATGTTGTTGCAAATGGCAAGATTTCCTTCTTTCTTATGGCTGAATAATATTCCATTGTGTATATATACCACATAGTCTTTATCCATTCATCTATAAATAGGCAAGATATAGTTTGCTTCCATATCTTGGCTGTTGTAAATAATGCTGAAGTGAACACAGGGGTGCATGTGTCTATTCAAGTTAGTGTTTTCATTTCCTTCAGATAAATACCCAGAAATGGAGTTGCTGTATCATATTTAATTTTTAATTTTATGAGGAACCTCCATACTGTTTTCCATGATGGCTGCACCAATTTACATTTCCACCAACCGTGCACAAGGGTTCCCTTTTTTTTTTTTTTTTTGCTGTACGCGGGCCTCTCACTGTTGTGGCCTCTCCCGTTGCGGAGCACAGGCTCTGGACGCGCAGGCTCAGCGGCCATGGCTCACGGGCCCAGCCGCTCCGCAGCATGTGGGATCTTCCCGGACCGGGGCACGAACCCGTGTGCCCTGCATCGGCAGGCGGACTCTCAACCACTGCGCCACCAGGGAAGCCCACCAGTGTCTTTTGATGTATATCCATGACTTATCTTCCTTATTTCCCACGGCAATGGCCATTTCAGTCTTATGGCAGGCCAATTTGGACCCATTTCATCCAGTATGATGTAAGTGTGAATAGCATTTTATACATGCTATGAATCCCATGCAACATTTTTGCCTTAATATTATTCAAACTACAATAGAAAAGACAAGTGGTGAACTTTTGTTCGTGGAAATGCGAAATACGATGTTCACTTCAAATTCTTCATGTATGTTTACATATTTAAGACTAGGAAAAAGGATGTTATACAGCAGTTGGCTGGATTAGAAGAAGTTAATGGGAATAGATGAGTTTGTAATTTGCATGCCCAGACTTAGAGTTGGATTGTATTTGACATGAATGTGGTGTTGCCATTTTGATGTTTCTGGAAACAGTTAAGTAGGGATTGCTAATAAGGCAATTGATATACTTTGTTATATTTGTAGAAATGTTTTTCTTATAGTGAGCGAAAGTAAGTAAAGTTAAAAAACAAATAGTGAAATATTCTTTAGGTCTTCGTATTCAAGTATTAATGAATTAATGTACCATTTGATAAGACGTGCAAAGGAAATGATTATGGACTTCTAATATAATTTGGTTTATTTTCCTAAATATTTACTTGGATAATTGATAACATTAGTCGGTGCAAGAGTGTAAAACTAAATTTTCACAGCCTTATGCAGGAATATAATTAACAAGAACTATAAAAATAGATTTAATTGAACTATCCTTTGGAGACTTTTTCATTATCCTTAGTACTTCATTAGCATTAATATGTATAGAGACAATCTTTCTTCTTCTTCAGCCCAACTAATGACATGACTAAACTATGCAGTGTATCTTCTTTCTGTAATAACTTTATTATGAATAATAAACTCTATTGATTTAAAGACTACTATTCATAAGATAGTATGTTCACTGATAAAAATTTTGCTTTTCCTTGATGCTCAGATGTAGAACATGATAGTGTTGAAATGAGACAAGTATTTTAGTTTTGTCCACACTTAATGCTCTAATTATAACATCA
The DNA here is from genome assembly GCF_964270905.1 of Leucopleurus acutus. Classification (NCBI taxonomy): domain Eukaryota; kingdom Metazoa; phylum Chordata; class Mammalia; order Artiodactyla; family Delphinidae; genus Leucopleurus; species Leucopleurus acutus. The sequence continues at coordinate 28,964,106 of NC_139144.1, read as the reverse complement.
TAATATTTTCATGTTATTTTAATAATAGAAATGACATTTTTGTAAGACTTTAAAATATCAGAGCTTTTAATGTAACATGTTAATAAACATGTAAAATTAAAGTAGATTTAAACTGCAAATTTAAATGCAAATGTGAAGATTTTTCCTTAGTATGCTAATGTTTATTTTATGCACAGCTTATTTTTTAGTTTTTTTATTTCAGCTTTGTCAAGGTATAATGGACTTATAAAATTATAAGATATTTAAAGTGTACATTGTGGTGATTTGATTTATGAATACATTGTGTATGAGACTAAGTTCTACTTTCTTGGCAGATTTAAGATTCCATGCTTTCACTGCAGGGGGCGTGGGTTCAATCCCTGGTCAGAAAACTAAGATCCCGCGTGCTGCGCGATGTGGCCAATAAATAAATAAATAAGAAATAAAATACAGTGTTAGCAACTATAGTCACCAGTCAGACCTTTTCCAACTTATAGCTAAAACTGTATACCCTTTTACCAATTTCTCCCTATTTCCCGCATCCCCAACCTCTGGCAACCACTCTCTTTCTATGAGTTTGACTTTTTTTCCCCACATATAAGTGATACCATGCAGTATTTGTCCTTCTCTGTCTGGCTTATATCCCTGAGCATAATGCCCTCAAGGTCCATGCATGTTGTCCCAAAGGGCAGGATTTCCTTCTTTCGCATGGCTGAACGGTATTCTATTGTATATATGTACCACATCTTTTTCCAATTATCCATCAATGGATACTTATATTGTTTCCATTTCTTGGCTACTGTGAGTATTGCTGTAGTGAACGTGGGAGTACAGATATCTCTTCAATATCCTGTTTTCATTTCCTTCAGATATATACCTAGAAGTGGGATACATGGATCATTTGGTAGTTCTTTTTTTAATTTTTCGAGAAACTACCTTACTGTTTTTCATAGTGGCTGTACCAATTTACATTCCCACTAACAATGCACAAGGGTTTACTTTTCTCCACATCCTCACCAATGCTTGTTGTTTTTTCTTGGTAAAAGCCATTCTAACAGGTGTGTAGTCACATCTCACTGTGGCTTTGATTTGTATTTCCCTGATAGTGATTTTGAACACCTTTACGTGTACCTGTTGGCCATTTGTATGTCTTCTTTGGAAAAATGTCTATACATTTCCTCTGCCCATTTTTTCAATCAGACTGTTTATTTTCTTTGTTATTGAGTTGTATGAATTCTGTATATAGTAATATACATTTTCATATCAACACCTTATCAGAAATATATTTGCAAATATTTTCTCCTATTCCAAAGGTTGCCTTTTCATTTTGATGGTATCCTTAAAGTCCCTTAATCTACCTTCATTCTTTTTCATGCTTTTTTCTTTTTACTCCTCTACTTGGATGGATTCCACTGCCCTGTCAGATTCACTGATCCTTTCTTTCAGTTCTCTAGTCTGCTGTTGAACTGGCCTACGAATTTTGCAGTTCACTTACTGTATTCTTCAGCTCTGTAATTTCTGTTTGGTATGCCCTTACATTTTCTGTTTGTTGAAATTTACACTTTGTTCAGGCATTGTTCTCCTACCTTGGTGAGCATCTTTATGACCATTATTTTAAACTTTTTATAAGTAAATAACCTATCTCTGTTTCATTAAGATCTGTTTCTAGACTTTTATCTTGTTCTTTTATTTGGAACATATTCCTCTGTTTCTTCATTTTCCTTGACTCTCTGTGTTGGTTTCTGCACACTGGATAAAACAGCCACCTCTCCCAATCTTGATGGAGTGGTCTCGTGTAGGAGATAAACATTATCATTCCGCCTAGCCCAAACTCTTGATTGTCTATCAAACCTATGTGATTGTACAAGCTGCCTTCTTTGTTCTCAACAGCTCCAAGCAGTTGAGGGTATGCCAGGACCTGTTTTGATGTGGGTATTTTCTCATTCACCCCACGTGTAGGAGTTGCTCAGCTAGTTTCTGGATTGTTTCCAGTGGGAATTGCTCCATGTATAGCTGTATATTTCAACGTATCCATGAGACAAGGTGAGTTCAGGAGCCTCCTATGCTGCCATCCTGGACCAGAACTTTAGAACTGACTACGTAATAGTATACTGATCCCATAATTATAAAATACATACACTTGAAAACACCAATGCATTTATTTATTTATTTTAAACATCTTTATTGGAGTATAATTGCTTTACAATGGTGTGTTAGTTTCTGCTTTATAACAAAGTGAATCAGTTATACATATACATGTGTTCCCATATCTCTTCCCTCTTGCGTCTCCCTCCCTCCCACCTTCCCTATCCCACCCCTCTAGGTGGTCACAAACCACCGAGCTGATCTCCCTGTGCTATGCGGCTGCTTCCCACTAGCTATCTATTTTACGTTTGGTAGTGTATATATGTCCGTGCCACTCTCTCACTTTCTCACAGCTTACCCTTCCCCCTCCCCATCTCCTCAAGTCCATTCTCTAGTAGGTCTATGTCTTTATTCCCGTCTTGCCCCTAGTAGGTAAGTCAGAAAGAGAAAAACAAATACCGTATGCTAACACATATATATGGATTCTAAGAAAAAAAAAAGGTCAATGCATTTAAATCCTAAGGTTCATCCTAAGGTTATCAAGATACAGTAATACATTTTCTTAGTGATTTTGTTACTTTTATGATAGAACTTCTCTTTTTTATAAATATTTCCTATATATTTTAATGGATTTCAGAAATTCAGATTTCCCTATGAGACTTCCTTAACCACATTTATGCTTATATGGTGTGAGTTACTCTAACTTTTTGTGATCTCTTTTCCTAAAGCTCCTATGTTCATTATAGTAACTGTTGGCCTCTCTACTCTGCCATACTGTGAACTCAAGAGCAAGACCAGTGCATTTTCATGGCATCTAACTGAGGAAGCATTTTAGCAATGTTTCTAGATGGACTAGAAGCAGAGGAGGAAATAAGTTTATGTTGATAAAAATTTGTAAAAGTTGAAAACAATGATAATATAAATACCAGTTATCAAGGACCATTTAGATTTAAGCATTTCAGTTAAAAATTAATGTTGCTTGTTGACTTTATCAACTCTTTTATTGGCATTCTGCTTTTTAGATTTGAGCTGAGGTGTTTTATCTTTATAGAAGTGTCTTTATTCGTTTTATCTGCATTCAATACATAAAATATCAAAGTTTCCATGGTGGTGCAGTGGTTGAGAGTCTGCCTGCCAATGCAAGGGACGCGGGTTCGTGCCCCGGTCCAGGAGGATCCCACGTGCCACGGAGCGGCTAGGCCTGTGAGCCATGGCTGCTGAGCCTGCGCGTCTGGAGCCTGTGCTCCACAATGGGAGAGGCCACAACAGTGTGAGGCCCACGTACCTCAAAAAAAAAAAAGTACAACTATATAAGCATTAAATCAAAATGTCCAGATTTAAATTCTTAGAAATTGTGTAAGTTAAATTTGTACTTGTGACATCCAAAGTAGGATACAAGCAACTATTGTAAAAAACAAAAAATGTTACCTTTCCTGGGTTGTTATTTTCTACCTTGCTTTTTCTTTCACAGATTTTTAATATTTCTATGGTACTTTACTGTATACGTGAAAAACAGTGGGAGCCACCATAGCAACATCAACAAGAGGAAAAGTAATTGTTGAAAATTTACTATATGCCTGAGTAGTTTCTATATACAGTTGACCCTTGAACAACAAGAGTCCGAACTGCATGGGTCCACTTATATGCAGATTTTTTCAGTAGTAAATACTGCAGTACTGCCCAATCCATGGTTGGTTGAATCCAGGGATATGGAACCGAGTATACAGACGAACCTTGTCTACGGAAGACTGCTATAAGTTATATGAGGATTTTCGTCTGCACAGAGGGTCAGCACCCCTAATCCCCATGTTGTTCAATGGTCAACTGTATATCAAATATCATTTCTCATAGTATTTTCATGGCTATATATTACTCCTATTTTACCAAAGACACTGAAGCTTATAAAGTATATTTAGAAAGTTTTGAATTCACTAGCATGAAACTGTATCTTACAAAATTAAATAATTATTGTGTCATGCTACTTTATTAAGATAGGTATGATTGTAATTTCCTATCACACATCCTTTACTACAGGGTTTTAGAATGTACTCGGTCACTAAAAATCAAATGACATGAAGGACCCAGCTACTTAATCCTCAAGACAATGTCATCTACAGAATGAAACTATAATCAAATTTTTAAAAATAGTCACATGTTAATTAATAGATTTTGAAGTTCTACTTTTTAGCTATACCTTTACAAGGTATAACAATTCTCTTTGTAGAGTCTAAGCGTATGGCTGCACCATATATTATATAGTGCTGAAATTATTTTTATGAGCTACATTTATATTCTAATTTTTAAGCTTTAAAAGAAATAAGTGGGACTTCCCTGGTGGGGCAGTGGTTAAGACTCTGCGCTCTCAATGCAGGGGGCCAGGGTTCGAGCTCTGCTCAGAGAACTAGATCCCACGTGAATGCCACAACTAAGAGTTCGCATGCCACAACTAAGGAGCTGGTGAGCCGCAACTAAGGAGCCCACTAGCTGCAACGAAGGAGCTGGCAAGCCACAACTAAGGAGCTCTTGAGCTGCAACTAAGAAGCCCACCTGCTGCAACTAAGGAGCCCATGTGCCACAACTAAGGAGCTGGCAAGCCACAACTAAGGAGCCCGCCTGCCGCAACTAAGACCTGGCAAAACCAAATAAATAAAATAAGTAAAATTTAAAAATTAAAAAAAGAAAGAAGTAGGACCCATGCCACAAGCACTCTATATACTCCACTATAGTCTAGCATAAATTATGATAGACTTTGATATAAGGCAAGGTCTTGAAACTGTGGCTTTACACTAAGGAAATCTCATGAATCATTTTTTGGGATCTCAGACTGACCATGTCTTAAAATTGATATGGTTATACTGACTACTTAGAAATTCAGTATCTGTGTGGGTTTTATGAGATCTTTAATAAGTGAGGAACTACAACTTGTGAGTGATTCAACCATGGAAAGTGAAACCAAACCTTAGATTAAGAATCTAGTTTTATTTTTTTGGATAAATTCCATAGAATAACCCTTGAAATATGACCAGCTATTTTTAAGTCCTCATTTTGTAATTTCTAAAATGTCTTAGTACACTAAAAAAAGAAAAAAACTAGGCTAACCTAATTGATTGCAGAGTGGCTAATTTTTCTTCATCTTCTACCCTTTATTAGTATCTATCTGATGTCTTACTGTAGAATCAGTCCTGGTGAATTTTTAAAGGCTAATGTCTAAGAAATCAACCATCTCTATCCAGGCTTAGTTGAGACTAAAAATCATATAGTAGATGACAGTATTCATTCATCCAGTTATGTTCAGCTTGTATCATCAATTAATCTCTACAAAGAACAGTAACACTGAACCAAGAAACTTGTGACAGAAAAGCTCCACAAGTGGGGCCAGAGAGAACTAGTATCTTACTTAACTGTGACCCTTGACAACCCCTTGTAGAAGAACACAGTTAATTTGTTTTTGTTTTTGTTTTGAGGCTAAATCATTTTTCAGAACACTTGCTCTATTGTAAAAGTAGGTCTGGGGGGTAAGGATGGAGGTGGGGGTACTAGGGAAAGAGAGGGAGAAAAGAGGGGAAAAACAAGGATGGAAAGATGGAAGGAAAGGGGGAGAAGAAAAGGAAAGATGAAATTCATTTGGAAGTATCACATCACCTAGAAATAAGAAACAGTATTTTACCAAAATATATCCCTACTAGATAAATGAAGAAGGGTTCCATAATTCCGCTACTACTTGTTGAATGTTTGGACTGTGTTGATGCTGACTCCAGGGATGGTTTTTGAAGAGTTAAGTAGGAAGGGAACAGGATTTGGAAGAGAGCTGGCTTTTAATTTTGGAGATTTTGAAAGAGTTGAAAATGGCACTTCAATCACTGAATGGAATGAAGTTTATTTTAAAGAGATAATTGTGTCTTCAGTAAAGGAGAATTCTGCTTTCTTTCAGTGCTTTCATTTTAAAATCTTGACATTTGTAACAAAAATATATCTGGTGCTGTAAACACTAGCTAATTTTTAGATTATTTTTTTAAAAAGATAAAATATCAACAGTTTATTTCTGTCTCAGTTAGATTTCTCACAATAATCATTCTCCATCTTTCTTCCATGTGGCTAATTACAGAAAAATCTGTTCTGTGGAATAAGGAACAGTTTACTCAGTTGCTCATCAATCAAGAATGCTTTTATTGTCCCTGTACTAAGTGCCATATTAATGCACAAACAGTATTAGTTTATGAGTTAAGGCTGAAATGTGAATAATAATTCATAAGTTATGATCGTGTTTTCACTTTATCAGTTGCAGTCATTTATATGTTTAGATTGTGTCTTCTCAATTTATGATAGCCGTTAGTATGTTTTTGTAAGTTAAATGCTCCTTGATTTCATAAATGAATTATATGCTGTGGAATTTCTTATACTGGGGACATCCTCATACATACATATTTTTACAAAATATCTGATCAAAATGGACAGAGCCTTATTATATTACTGAATATGGCTAAAATAAAAATTATTTGTTAATATCAGATTAATCATTATAGATCCGACCAAGATCTCAGAAAGTTCTCTTTCCTATCAACTATTATTGAAATCAGAATATTGTTCTTTTGATATTGGTATCCAGTTCCAATATTCATATTGTAGTTAACTTCTAGATACCAGAACCCATTTTTTGTGCACCTTATAACTTGTGATAACTGTTGTTTCTTAACTTATTGCTAATAATTTGCTAATTTTTCAATACAGGTAATGGATTAGGAATTAGAATTGTGGGTGGTAAAGAAATCCCTGGACATAGCGGAGAAATTGGAGCTTATATCGCCAACATTCTTCCTGGGGGAAGTGCAGAACAGACAGGGAAACTTGTAGAAGGTAAGAATAAGGATTTCAGAGTAAATTAAAATGAATGTGCTCATATTAAATATATCTTAATTTGATATGAAAGTTTTTGCTTCTTTTACTGTCTAGGTAAAACTCTCCTTTTGGTTAATTATGATATTTTGGTAGAGTAATATAAAAGAAGGTATGTCCACAGCTATATTCATTTTATTTTCAGTTGCATTGTCCTTTTTGGCAGTTGGAGTGCTATGGGAATATCTTGTTTAAGAAACAGTAATTAGTCAAGATTTTTTACTGACTGGGGCAACATTATATTTTTAAAAAACACATTGATTAAAAGGATTAGTGTTTCATAAACACCAGGAAAAATTATATTGAAATCAGAGCCATAAAAACATCACATGATTCAGTATATGGTAAAGTCAGGTCAGCAAACTATGGATGACTCACAAGCCAAATCCATCTGCTGCCTGTTTCTGTAAACATTGTTTCATTAGAACACAGCCAGGATTATTAATTTACATATTGAACACAGGTGTTTTCCCACTACAATAGCAGAACTGCATTCACAACAGAGACTATATGGTCTACAAAGCCTAAAATATATATATTCTCTCTGACCCTTTCGAGAAAAAAAATTGCCAACTCCTGTGCTAGGTACTATTCTATTCACCTCATTACATCATAAAGTATTTTAAAGTAATGAACTTTACAGATGTGTCTTATGGGCCATAAAATGATGTTTCTTTCAGTAAAAGTTTACAGCTTGATTCTCAAGATACACAATGGTAATTTTCAGTCATTAATTAGACGATGTGGTCATTTGCATTTTCCAAAACCTAACATAGATATAGTTTACAAGTTTTCAGTTAGATTGCTTACCACGAATATATTTATCATAAAGCAGCCTCAGTCTATCCTTTTATTTTTATCCTAAATTAAATGTTATTTAGAAAGCATTTTTCTGTCGTTTCATCGTTTAATAAAATGTTGCCTGTTATTGTTTGAAACTCAATTATGTTAAGACTATTCCCTGTCATTGTCTTAAATTAAATATATTGGAACCTACTGAAAAAAATCCCTAGATATTTTGATAGACAATTCGAATAAACACAAATTTGAGGCAGTATTTATTCATCACACTGTTCTGCTGGAAGCAGCTTGCCGAACTCCCTAAGAGATGTTTTGAATATCTCTTCCCAACTTCACACTCAGTACCATCACATTGTTAGCTTGAATTGGCCATGGTGACGGTATTTACAACATGAAAATAGGCAAATGCTATGAATCAGTCCTTTCTTGTCCATTTATTTGCCTGTTGATTTTCAGATTGCCAGTTTACCAGGACATCACCACATATATAACTGAAAGCATATTATTGAAAATATTCTAATGGTATTCATACAACAGGGAAAATTGGAGCTTTAGCCACATAGCTAAATGAAGGAAAAGACTATATGAATCAAGAAATAACCATTATGAGCAAACACTGGGTCTCTGTGAATTTTCTATGACTATAATCCTACCATGCCTAATGCTACTCTGTTGGTATTGCAGTCTAGTTAAGATACAGGAATTGAGGCCTGTTTGTAAGGATGGGAGTGATATGATTGCTTTCTGATAGCATGCTTCAGAAAGAAATGAATATGCTATTTTTATTTTCAGATAAAATTTGCAACAGTAACTTTGCCTGATATAGTTGACAAAGATACTCGAATGATTTAAACATAAAATTTCATACCCTTCTTTGTCCTTACACCATGAAAATCAGCAAATGCTACAAATCAGGATGATTTTTATGTGCAATTTCAGTGAAGCACTCTGTGATGAAGTGATGCTCTTTGCATTTGGCAGCTTATGTGACCATTTTTAAGTTCATGCACCTAAATTAATAATAGATATAATACAAACTCATTCAAGAAAGGAAACTGAAATGAACCTAAAATTACATCTGTGATTTTATAAACTCAGAGACTGCCATTAAAGTCATCATCTTTTTTGGAAATAATAGTTTTGCAGTTTGTTTCATTGGGTAAAATGGGAAATCATTAAAAGCTGTGTGCATGTGACTTAAGATTTTACTTTTATTAATTGTATTATTTATTAATTCTCCCAAAGTTTTGCCAAGTGCTAAGCCAGGCCTCTCTATGACTGTAGATCCTCTGATTATTAGAGTCCAGTTGTTACATAACTCACACATATAATTTGTTATTTATGATTTCCAGATTTACTTTATTTTCTCTTAAAACATAAATCTTTATTACAACTCTTGGTAGTATTTCTGTTAGACTCACGATGCTATCTTGACTGTCAATATTTAGATCCTGTTTTTGCCAGTATGACCCAGAATCTACAGTTGTCTACTGGGTTCTTCACCAGTCCAGAATCTCCCAGTCTTTGTGTTGGCTGTCTGGTGGAGAGAGGGTGAAGGGCACAAAACAGATGAGTTTTAAATTAGAAATTAAAATCTAAACTCAAAATAGCAAGTCCTACATGGAAATGTTTGCTGCCTGACACGTCTCTTTCTGATTCATTTGCGCTTAAATGGTGAGTGAGTTTTGCTCTCAATCTTGGAAAATTTTACTGAAGCAGCTCAGTGGTTGCATTTCTCCGTTACACGGTAAACACAGGAAGTCAGGGTTTGATGTTTGCTAATTCGTTGAAAGTGGATGTGATTTTCCTTAGTCTGGGCCTCCTCCACAATCAGGAAAACTGCCTTAAAAGATTTGCCTTGGGGGCTTCCCTGGTGGCGCAGTGGTTGAGAGTCCGCCTGCCGATGCAGGGGACGCGGGTTCGTGCCCCGGTCCGGGAAGATCCCACATGCCGCGGAGCGGCTGGGCCCGTGAGCCATGGCCGCTGAGCCTGCGCGTCCGAAGCCTGTGCTCCACAACGGGAGAGGCCACAGTAGTGAGAGGCCCGCGTACCGCAAAACAAAAACAAAAACAAAAACATTTGCCTTATAAGATTTCTCATCTATTGGGTTGTGCAGCTCCACATCACACATCTTCTTTTCTGCCTTCCCCGACGGAAGTGGGGCAGAGGGAGCGTCTCAGCATTCACGGTTTGATGTATGCAGTTTAACAGTTAATTGGGCACTGACCTGTAATTTTCATTACAAGTGTTTGAGTGTACAAAAAAGCTGTAGAGAATAATATGGCAAACAACCATGTACTCACCATATTGTTTTAAGTCTTAACATTTTGCCTATTTGTTTCATATTTTTAGGAGAGATAAGTACCTATAAACCAATTAAAGCCTCCTGTAGTTACCTCTCCTCTCCCAAACCTCTCTTACTCGCCCAAAATAAACCACTAGACTTAATTTGAGATTACCCTTCACTTGCTTTTCTTTATAGTTTTATGTATGTATTCATAAATTTTATAAGGATTCATTTTGCTTGTTTATGAAATTTTATATAAATGATAGTTTACTGTACATGTATTTTTGCCACTTTTTTTAGTTCCAGAGTTTATGAGTTTTATCTAAAATGGTTTATCTAAAATAGCTACGTGTACACACGTGTCGTTCTAGTTATTTATTTTCACTTCAGGACAGAATTCTATTACTGTATGTCTCTACTACAGTTTAATTTAAACATTCTCTGGTTATTTCAGTTATATATGAGTTTTTTTTACTATTTCCAACAACGCTGTAATTAATTTTTTGAATTAGTCTCCTTTTGCACATGTACAGAAGTTTCTTCTATAATAAAAGTGCAAAAAAATTTAGAAGAAGTTCAATTCCTGGGTTATAGTGACTATCTTATTAAATAATATAGGAGAACGTTGTGTGGTTTCTTCAACAGTAGTTTATTTTTCCAAGTTGCTCTCCAAAGTGTTACGCTATTTTTACATTCATCCGTAGTAAATTAGTGTTCTTATACCTTTATATCCTTGTTCCTCTTTCTCAACATTTTCTTTTTCAAATATAATGTGAAATGATAGGCCATTGTTTTCTTCGTTCACCTTACCTTCAGTCATGTTGAGTATGATAATATGTTACTAATCTTGTTAGCACTTGGGTTTTCCTCATCTGTGATTTGCTTTTTCTTTTGCTTATTCTTTATTTGGATTGTTTATGTCTTTTAAATTGAATTTTAGAGAATCTTTATGTATTCTGGTTATAATCGTTTGTCAAGTATGTAGGCTGTAAATATCTTTTCCAAGTATGTAGGCTGTAAATATCTTTTCCCAGTATGTGGCTTGTTTTTTTAGTGTCTTTTTTTTTTTTAAAGTTGAAATTTTAACATAGTTGGCTTGTTTTGTTTCTATTAAGTTTTATAAATGTTCTATATTATTTAGGAAATTCTCCTTGCCCTGAAGTCTTCAAATATTAGCCTATATTTCCTTCTAAAAATTGTGAAATCGTACTCTTTATATAATGTCCTTATAGACACAGAATTAAGTTATTTTTAGTCTATCGTGCTCTGACTGGAAATTTTAGTTTTCTCCCCCATCAGTATGGATAATCAGTTGCCTGTGCACCATTTATTGAAGAGTGTATCATTGCGCCCACTGATCTACAGTGCCCCATCTGTCATATATTGATTTTTTTGTACATGTGTGGGTCTTTTATGAGATGTTTGTTCCAGCTTGTCTATTTGTCTATCCCTACATCAGCGTCACACTGTTGTAATTATGATGACTTTAAGTCCTGACATATGGTAGGTAATCTACCATACTGTTGTTATTCAAAATCCTCTTGGGACAATTCTTGACCTTTGGTCTTGCATATACATTCTAGAACCGGCTTGTCAGTTTTCAGGAAAATCTCTGTTGAAAATTGGTAGTGATTATATTGAAGGTATAGGTTAATTTAGAAAAAAAAAATTTTTATTTTGAGTCTTCCATGGGTTCACAATGCTGGACCTTTGTTCTTCTTAGAGATTTAATCATTGTATTTTGAATCAATACAATAAAATACATTAGGACATTTAAAAAAATTAACACATAGCAATTGTTAGACTTATTAACAAGTTGTATCATTTTATATCAACTTACAACAATTTTATATCTGCAGAAAAGGAAGAGTAGAAAATATAAATAAAATAAAAGTTTGTTTAGGAAGTATAATGGGCCAAACCTAATCCTTTATGTGCATATCATTGGTTCTAAGCTTTATTTAATCGCTGGACTTCTGAAATTATTCTCCAAATGATTTTCCCCCTAGTATTGTGTATCATAACATCATAATTGTGAAATATGTTACCTGCATGATACCTTTCATATTTCAACAGTTTTCATAAGAGAACAGAGAATCCATAAGAACTAAACACATTTTAGCCATTGAACCAAAAACAGATATTTGTTTATATTGTTAGGTTTTCCAGCTGAAAATCAATTTAGTTGAAGTATTTTGAAGATAAGTTGTGTCTTTATTATTGATAATAAAATCATATTTGTTTGGACAATGCTGTTTGGAGCTAAGATAGGAATATAGTGTTAAGCTCTGAATGTAGCTTCAAGAAGCTTCTTAATGAATCAGTAGGAACATAGACTAGGAGAGCAAAAAGTTAAAACCAATGATATACAATGTTTGCTTAAGGATTTAGCCAGAGCTATGTGGAAAATTACCTTCTCCCAGGCCAGTAGGTAGGCCTGTAAGGAAATTAGTTTACCTTAGTTTGTCTATATGCTATTCTGTGAGGAAATGTACCTGTGGCATAAATTCTAGTTCATGGATATTTCCAAATTCTCAGTTTCTAGTTGTCTCGGTGTAGGGGATATTGATTCGGCTAGTTAGAGATGAACTGACAGGGTTTCGGGCAAGAAAATGTTGTTGGATTTATATTTGAGAATCAGTGATTGGAGTGGAGGTGAGGTTAGGTGTTTTTGGCATGGTGGTTTTGATTTTAGAAGTTCGCCTCTGGAATTCCCTGTCCTGAAGAACTATGGTAGAAGAGCTAATTCCAGTAGAGGACACACTCCTGTGTGACTTAAAGGATAATGTTCCGAGGCAAGAAAGTCTCTACTTCTGCTTATGCTTTTTTGGCATATGTTACAAATGGCATGGCAGTGATCAAAGCTGGAGACCAGGAAACACACCACACAGATGAGTGAGCTTCCTTATTCTTGTTCCAGGGGGATTACCAGGTACGGATTGGTCATTAGCATGAGATTTCTCAGAATTCCTGCAAGATAGTGTGTCAGGTACACATGGCACAAGATCATATTTCTTGTTGATACAAGGATTTTTCTGAAAAATATTTAGGAAACTATCTTCTGGAAAGAAAGAATATAAATTGTGGGTACCTGGACTGGTAGGTTGTAATATACTATTTTTAAGATGCAGTGATATCATACTTACATATTAATGATTAGCTGTATTGCCAGGACAAAGAAAGATGTTTCTCTTCTTTATCCATTTATTTTGAAATTAATCAGAGGAAATTATGTTTGAGTCAGTATTTCCGATAGGGACATCAAGAAAATGAAATAATTGCCCTTTTTTTTTTTACACATTTTTTAGTATGTATAATACTCCATATCCTAATTTGATTGCTTTTATCAATAAGAGTGGTATAGCTTGAAATATATATGTATGTTCAAGTGATACTGATTAATGATTAACAGTTGTTTCTGTTTTTAAATTTCTGGATTTGTCTAATCAGTATGCCGTAACAGGCTACATTTTGGTGTGTATGAACCTGGAGTTGTTATTTTGGAAGCAAGGATGCTGAACTGTCTTTAATAGCTGTAAAATATCTTCAAACAGCCAGTGCTTCAAGGTCTTCATTATATAAAGAGAATGTTTTTAGAGTCAGACACATCAGGATTTAGATTGAGCTCTGCTACTTTTTGCCTGGATAAGTCGTTTAACTTTTAGTACTTTGGTGTTCTCATTTGGGAAATCGGGATAATAATAGTGGCTGCACAATTGTTATCAGGTTTACAAATAATGTGTCAGAAACATTTAATATAGTGTTTGATATAGTATTTCACAGAAGTAGTGAAAAGATGGTACTTACTTTGGAGATCTTTGATGATAAGAATAGTATGTGCTACTTAAGCTTGAATTCCGTCCCCTCTCTCTGAACATGCGTAGATAATTGACCGTGGTCAGGTCTGAGCTCTGAACTGCAGGGATTTGGAATATTCCTAATGGAAAAAGCACAGATTTGAAGTCAGAAGACTCTGAATTAATGTCATCCTCATGATGGTTAGGCAAGTTGTTTATGTCCTCTGGGTCTCCTTTTATCTCATCTGGATGGGTTGATGTTTCAGTTAGGAGGTTTCAAGACCTATCTCATGGGGTTAACTGTGAGTATGAAAGGAGCTGATGTATTTTTCATGCTTAGTTAACTATGAAGATCTAGACTAAAGAAACTACTTTGTTAAGGATAGACGAAATTATTTTCATAGATGACAGTTAATCTCACAAAGTTCAGGGTTCCTGTAAGGGAGCATTGATCTGCTAGAGGTATTCTGCTATAATGGAATATCGTTTTAGGTATTTATTAGGCCTGAATAAATTTAAAAAACATTTAAAACCTGAAGTGATTAAGTCATGTCCCATGTAAATATATCACCTCCTAACCGTAAAACCATACTTTTGGCTAGTCTTATAAAAAGGCTTCTAAGTTTTTCTTCTTATCAACAGTTTATTAATCTCATGTCTGATTAAAGTCTATGGACATACATACAATGAATATCTGCTTAGGTAACTCTCATGGTCTGTAAGTCACTGAAAGCATATCTTGTTAGTGAATAGAATCGTGGTGTAGGTGTCAGATGTCAGGTGTCTGGCACCCAGTGTGTGGACTGATCTTTCTCATCAACTCCTTTTTATGGCTGTTGACAACTCACAGAAACTCACTGGGTGTTCAGCATTAAGTGAAAGGGGCCCTCCACAAGACCCTTCTGTAATGCATACTTTTGAGACACTTTATCTGTTGAAGAGATGCGGAGAGATTGAACCTTGAGAAGAATCATACAGTCTAAGGTGTGGAAAGAGGAAGCAAAACAGTAGTATGTGTGCTATAATAAGTTATGTATGTTACATAAGATGGAAATGTGAGCCCTAGAATTAAGAGTGTGAGACTAATTACATAGGATGAAAGGAATGAAATCAGAATGGATAAATCATGACCCTTACGTCTCAGGGCTCCTTCCTCACCTGTACACGTCCCTTCCAAGGCTCCAGGAAGTTAAAAAACATATGTGATGTTTGTGGCATTTGTCAGCTTTTTAACTTTTGTAATTTGTTGTGATTTATTTTGTCCTTTTAACAAATATTCACATGTATCAATTTTGTATTCATAATTTTCTCTTTTTTCTTAAAATTGCATAAGCTTCAGGCCTTACAATACTTGAATTCATCCCTGCATGAGATATTGTTTCTTATTGGGGGAGAACACTGAGGTGCTTACTGCGGAACTGTAAGGACCTATTGGTATGCAGCAGTAATATACTGACAAGGTAGATGGAGGTGATAAAAAGGGAGTTCAGAAAGGTTTTAGGAAGGAGTAGAGGTGAGAATATCAGGAATATGGGAAATAATAAAGAATGCAAATGGGTCACAACGTTTCTTCAGTAACTACTCTACAGGTATATCCTAGAATTCTATCATTCTATAATTCCACCTTGCTTTCAAGGTGGTTACAGCCTAGAAGGGCAGTGGATAGAGGATGTTGACTGTGGAGGAAAAGTTTGGTCAGGGTCTGAATGAACAAAAATATAAAATAAACCTGAAGAACTAGGAGAAAGGTGTATTCACGGAAAGAAAACCCATTATTTAATAACTTTTTTGACAATGTGTATTTTCTTCTAGTTTCAGTAAAAGAAATATAGAAATGCAGAATACATTGGTTGATTCTGCAGGCTTCTGTCAGAACCAGTATCATAACTAAGTATGGGTTACAGATATGCCTCCTCCCCTCCCAGAGAATTCCAGGTAACTTTCAGGTAATGTCTAAGAACAGACTGTAAGCTCCTGAGGGCAAAGAACTCTCCGGGAACTGAAACAGATCTTTTTAGACTTTTATCTCTTTCATTGGTTAATTTTTTACATAGTTCATATTTTACTTATTTATAGTGATGGAGTACAGCCATGTTCCAGATATAGTGATGAGGCTGGAGCAGAAAGAACATTCTGTGGGAATGCAGATTTTCATATCAGACTACAGGTTTTTCATATATATACTAAGTTACACTGAGAGTGGTGGAAGAAAATTAATTTGCTTTTTTTTCCTCTTAGGCTACTTTTGTTTTCTTTTACTCTCTAGTTTTTACTAGATCCCCGCCACTGTCAGGTATGGTGCTTGAGATTTCTAAGTTCTGGCGCGCGCGTGTGTGTGTGTGTGTGTGTGTGTGTGTGTGTGTGTGTGTTTGTAAATACATGGTCTATAGAGCAACCTCTCTTGGTCCTGTGGGATATGAATGAAGAAAACATGGACCATACATTTCAGTAGGTGAGACAGAAAGTAAAACCTACTTATAAGTATCACATAATAAGTGGTAATAAGTGCTAAGGAGAAAAAGATAACAAGGAGAGTGGATATGCCAAATAGGAAGGTAGGGTTGAAATTTTAGGTGGGATGTCAGGGAAGGCCTCGCCAAGAAGGCAAAAAATGAGGAAAGCCCCCAAGGAGAGGAAGGAGTGAGCTTGGAGTTATTGGTATTATAGGCAGAGGAATGAAAAGGGCACAGGCCCAGAGGAAGAGCCTGCCTGGTGTGTGCCAGGAATAATAAGACCGCAGGGAGGCCAGCATGGCTGGCACTGAGTGAGGATGTGAGTGAGAGAGAAGAAAGCAGGAATTTCCGGCAGAGAAGTAACCGATGTAACAGAATAACAGAAGTAACAGAGGTAGCATCTTCTAGGTCAGTGTAAGGACTTCAGCTTCTATTAATGTCAAATGAGAAGGCACTGGGCTGACACAAGCTGAATGACATTTAAATAAAATCACTCTGACTGCTATTAGGAGAACAGTTTGAAGGAGTAAAGAATAGGAAGGAGAGCAGTTAGGATGCTGTAGAAATAATCCAGGCATGAAATGTGGCTGTTCAGACCAAGGTGGAAACAGGGGATGTGGAGATAAATGATATTATATCATATATCTATAAATACTAATACAACATGTGTATTAAATTTCAGCTCAGTGAAAATGACCTCGATATGTTCATTCATTTGTTCCTGTACACAGTATTCAAGTTTAGTAGGCCAAAATGTACTTCACCATTTTCTTAAAAAACTTAAATCTCTACATAATATAACAGACCTACAGAGCATTTAACATTCAAGTCTTAAATCTTATTTTAATTAATACAATAAATATACATTCTTTAATAGAAGTCATACAACCTAAACAGAAATGAAGCCCTCGGAATGCTAATATTCTTGAACGTAGATGAGGAATCAGGAGTCCTGGCTTTTTGAACTACCACTCAGTATAATTTCTAAAACAGATTTCAGATCTGTAAACATAGTAATAGTTACATTTACCCTACCTATTTTACTGAAGTGCTGTAAAGATAAAATGAGAAAAAGTGGTCAAAATAACTTCGTAAAAAAACAACAACGAAGTCCCATGTTGGTACGATTAACGTAAGTGAAATAGATCTAATTTTATTCATTTTAATCAAAAAGACTTCTTATAATTAGATGGTATACATCTGAAAGTTTTGTGTAATTCATCTAAAATATGTTACCATTATTTTTTGTGATTGTTAATCATGTTTGCTTCTGAATTAGAGGAGGTCATTTCTCTACGTGAATTTTAAAGAGCTGGAGGGAAAATAGCTGAGTTTTTTCTCTATTATTTGACAGATATTGCTGTTAAGGTGTCTTCTTAAACAACTCTGGTTTATTAATGGAAAAATCAATAATTGTAATATGTTGTATATACTATATTATGATTGAAATTACATTCTGTTTACTGTGAGAACTTTTTGAATAGAATTCTACCATCAAATAGCATTTGTTATGTGTTGAACATCCATCCAGCCAAAGTGAATTATTTGCTAGTTCTTCTTCATGATGTTAATAGAATACTGGCACTTCTTATGAAGTAACTTAACACATAATTCATTTTATTTTTGTAAAGTTTCTCTTAGGGTGATAAAATGGTTATTGATTTTTTATTGTTTGAAATGACTTCTCTGTTTTATTTCTATCCTTTAACTCTTCAAATGATGAAATAATTTATGTATTTAAAGTTCACTCTTAGTTTTGATTATACCATTCATAATAATTATATAGTGTCTTTGGCTCAAAATAAGCAAAATATAAAAACAACATTTTTATGCACAGAAATTGCCCATGTTGTAATATTTCTAGTGATGAGTACTTAGGTTATGATTTTTTTAAAAAACTCTCCTTCTTTGTAAAAAAAAAAATGTATTTTCTTATACTCTAGAATAGTATATTGGAATTTTTTGCTCTTAAATTTTGATTGGGAGATTTCTTTTTATAACTTTACTTTTCAAAACATAGTTTCCTTTTTGTCCAATTTTGCACATGATTTAAAGTTACAACTCAGAAGTCAAAGTAAAGCTCTGCGCATTTTGTCTGTCAAATAATGTTATGAAGTGGAATTTGTATCTTCTATATATATGCTCAGTGGAGAGGATGATGATGATGATGATGATTTTGCCACTGGTTCAAACGTTTCCTGTATTTATTAAGAAACACTTTTCCTGGTATAAATTGATGATATTTTATGTTAAAATCCATTGTCTGAGTAGTGGGATACATTTAAATAACTTTATAAAGGGAATAGTACAGAACACATGAGTATCAAAAAAGGTTAAGAACATAATTAAAGTTAAAATCCTTGCTGGTTCGCTAGGGATACTGCAAGTAGAGGAGGCACCAGTTAAGACAAGTATTTCTCATGCACAATTGTGTCATTTTCCCTAGCTTCCTATGTCCATTTAACCCAACTCTATCTCTATATATAATCATGAGTGCATTTTGGATTAATCTGTTACTGTTAGCTGGTCATGATATCCTTTAGATTTGATGACATTAATCTGTTCTTGCCATTTAATTAGAAAGTCAATAGAAAACATCCATTCTGAGTATTTTAACAAAATAAATAGGGAAATTAAACTGAGAAAAGTTTATAAATTTATGAACTGCACCCTATTTTAAATGAGATGATAGCATCACAAACCTATCATTGGATATCTCCACATGTTATATTATTTTCGGGGGGTCAATAAAATTTTACTAATCTATGCATAACCCCTTTCCTGCCTTATTCAGCCACATTCTGCTGTAGCCTGTTTCAAGTAACATATCTAATTCTAAACACCATAAACTGTAGCCATAGAGTGACTTTGGTATCTGTACCAGTCCTTCCAGGAAATATTGAACTGGAATAATAGATTATTTTAGTGGTCAGAGTGATTAGAAACAGAATCCTATCACGATAATCTTCTTCAAATTGGACCCACAAATCATGGATATATTCCCCTATTTACCTTAACTCTGTTTAAAAAGCATGAATTTGCAACACCTATACTGGAGTGTGAGAAACGTACGACTTTTTCTGTAAATCAAATGTAGTCAGTTCCAATCTTCCCTTCATCTACTGGTGAGAAGTTGAAACACTTCAATTTTTTGACGTTGCCTGCCCCACGAGCACTGGGGAAATTCCCAGTGAGGCTCTTACACATTCTAGAACACGGGGGGGTTGGGCCTCTGTACCTTGACCCACACCGTATTGAGAGCAGTGTCCAAGCCTGCATGCTTCCTTGGCAGTGGGTGGCTCCTTTAAACTGTGACCAAATTTTCACGAGAGTAATTCTGCCTGGGTTGAGCCACCAAATCTAAGGTCAAGTTTTCTAATGGCACCGTACAGAAATTTTTCTTTTAGGTAATGCCATCTTCCCTGGATAACATAAGCAAGCAGGATACTGCTCTCTACTGCCCTTGCAACCTCCAGCCACCGTTGTTGGGGGAGATCTCCCTAGAACTCTCTACCTCCCCTTCCTTTCATTCACCCTACATTCTTCTTTTTTTCTTTTTAAAATTCTGTTTAGTACTTTTAACATTGAAACTTAAAAACCTCTTCATAGGTTTTTAAGTGTACGATACAGTATTGTTAATTAAAAGCACAATGTTATTTATCAGATATCTAAAGCTTATTTGTCCTGTATAACTGAACTTTTATACAAGTTAATAAGAAATTCCCCATTTCCCCCTCCCCCAGGCCCTGGCAACCACCATTCTATTCTTTGCTTCTATGAGTTTGACTATTTTAGATACCTCATATAGATGGAATCAAGCAGTATTCGTCCTCCTGTGACTGGTTTATTCCACTTAGCATAATATTTTCAGGGTTCATTCATGCCTCATATTACAGGATTTCCTGAATGCTGAACAATAAAGGCTGAATAATATTCCTTAATATTTATAAACAATATTTTCTCTATCCATTTATCTGTTAATGTATATTTAGGTTATTTCCACATTTTGGCTCTTGTGTATAGCACTGCAGAGAACATAGGAGCGCTGATAACTCTTTAAGATCCTGACTTCAGTTCTTTTGGATAAATACCCAGAAGTGGGATTGCTAGATCATGTGGTAATTCTACTTTTAATTTTTAGGAAGCTTCATACTGTTTTCCATAGTGGCTGCTCCATTTTGCATTGCAACCACCAGAGTACACTAGTTCCAATTTCTTCACTTCCTTACCAATACTTTCATTGTCTTTTGTGGGGTTTTGTTTGTTTGTTTGGGGTTTTTTTAAATAATAACCATCCTAACAGGTGTGAGATGATGTCTCATTGTGCTTTTGATTTGCATTTCCCTGATGATTAGTGATATTGAACAATCCTTCCTACATTATTTTCCCTTCCAGCGGGCCTCAGCCTAATTTCCCATCGTTGTGCCTGTAGAAATGTGAAATTGGTTTCCCTTCTGGGAGTGAAGTGGAGAAAAGAGATGAGAAAACCAATCAGCTTTCCTAATGGTCACTGTTTACCCACCATAAAATGATATATCCCACAACAACTTTCTGTTTGTTCAATAAGATCTTCAATTTTTGCATGCCCAAATCTTCAAATAATATTGTCATATAGATAATGAAATAATTTCTAAGTTATCTTTCTTTATTGTGGTTAAATATGTCAGTATAGATAATATATGTGTTCTTTGTGCTAGGTTTTACACATTTGAACATTGTTTATATTCAGGTGGGCTACTATGTAGTTTTGGTTAGCATAATTTGAATGAGTTTTCCTCTTTACTGACAGTAGCATTGGCCTGAGAGTTAAAAGGAGTTCATATTTCTGCATTACCATCAGCTAACTGTGTGATGTTAGAAAAGTCATGTCACTTCATGTTTCACTTCTCTAATATATTGTACAAAAGACTAAAACTAGCACCTCTATACAGATCTTGCTTACTTTATAATGAGTCTATGAATTAGTTGACATGCCTTTGCAAGACATTTCATTCATGTAATCCTCCTCAATGACCCTTTTATTATTGACCATTAATACTGCAAAATATGTGATCATCTGTTTTCTTTACAATTTTTTTAATGAATGGAGGCATATCTGTTTTACATCTGGAAGTGTGGAAGTCATTAATTCTAAATATTTTCAGTAGACTCAGACCTAGAAAAAAAAAACTGTGGGTAAGCTCAGACAGTTCAACAGTAGTCTTTGATATTTCCTAGATAATTTTTTATATTCAAAATGTGATAATTTTGTAATATGTAAATTTCATTTGAGAATTTATATATGCAAGCCATACCTTGCTGATTTTTAAAGTGTTTCAGGTGTACAGTATTGAACATCTTATCATAATTGAGGACATCTCCTTTAATCTGTAAATAAGCAAGACACTACTCAAATACTATTTTTTTTAACTTTACCTCCCTCCATTCTGTTTTCCTTTCCTTTTTTCCACCCTTCTTTCTTTCTTTCTTTTATATTAATGTATAAATAGGCTAAAATTGTAAAATATTTTAAAATGTAGTTTTGAAAAATAATAAAATCCATCTACCTATGCATTTCTCTTATACTAACATTGCCTAATTTGAAAATGAATGAGTAATTAGTATAACTGTTGGGGACAATGTATTGGACTCCTGAAAATCACTTGCAGGGTTTGTTTGCTATTTAGAAAGCCAGGGCAGATAACCAGTTCAGCTGAGTTTTTCCTACTGATGCTAGTTTATAGAGGGTTATTGAGAGCAGATGTCCAAATTTAGAAAATTAATCTAGAGTCATAGTTAATAATATCAGTGGAAAAAAGGATAAAAAATAAATTATAAATAATTTATTATATGCATATTTTTAAATTGTTTTGTGGGGTTTTTTTATCCCAGCTGCATCCAATTCTCATTTCACAGCACACCAGCCCTGTTGGTTCCCATAAGGTCCCCTGCTCTGTGTGTGTGGTGGGGGGGGGCTGTTTGCTTGTTTGTTTATTCATTCATTTATTAACTCGTTTCTTTCTTTTTATCTCACTTTCTTTTCCTATCTGTTCTTCCCTCCATGAAAAACCATGATAATTTATGTAATGGTCTGTTGTTTATTTGTATGATATATAATGTTAGTATGTGTGAATATCATTTTAATGAACACAAATGTCATTGCCCTATAGATCAGATCCTGTTTCTCACTTGTTTTTACTCGGCAGATGATTTTAAGATGGATCTGCCCTTTGGTGTTAACACCTGGTATGGTCTCTTTCCTAAAACTGCAAAGTGTTTCCATCATGAGTATTTAATAAGCTCTCATTGTCCATTTTTCCTGATACTACCACCTGCACACAAATAGAAAGTCAAGAAGATTTCTGGGTCCTAGGGTGTACATATGCTTAATTTAACGACGTTCTGCCACATTGCACTCCAGAGTGGTTGCATTTGTCTGCATTCCCATTAAAATAATTACATGTTTATAAATTGTAAATGAGCAGTTGTTTTTTTTTCATCCTAACAGTCATAGTATTCTCACATCACAGAGTGGGGATAAAGCTAAAAAACCTCCAAGCAATTATAATCTCTCTTGAAGTCAAGGTCCCCTAAATCCCATATCCTGGTCAACACGCTGTATTTTCTGGCTTTCAAACTTTCCTCAATATGATGCACGTTAAGTAATACATCATTATTGCTTTGATTTGAACTTTCTAATCTCTAATGAGTCTGGGCTTTTCTTCATATACTTAAAACACTTTTGAATTTCCTTCTCTGTGAATCTTCATTTTACTAATTGCCAAGATACTTCTGCTTTTTCTAGTAGAGTATCATTTTTATTAATTTTTATAACAGCATAAAATAGTAAATACAAAGGTGGGGATCATCACAAAGGTGATGAATTGTGTAGTGCCTGCCACATAAATATTTGTGGAATAAATAAAAGTCATGAGCTTTTGTGTGATATATGTTTGGATATACATTAACTTATAAGATTTTGACTGTTAATGCAATAATTTTAATACAGAAGATGTTTTTGCAGTAATGGTAAATATTATAGACAGAGAAATAACATACATGAACTTCTGAATTGTAAAGATAAGAATAGCTTTTGCCAATTTGAGAAGCATATGAAATTCAGTAATCCCAGAAGTTATAAAAACACATATTTGAGAATGTTTTATAGTGATTGATGTTTTTAGAATTCAAAAATTACCTGATTATTGTCTTTTTTCAGTTTTTAATAACATATCAGGTGTAAGACTTTGAGCAGCTAATTCTATCATGACTGTTGCACATTCAAAAAAATTCATATAATCTTAGTTTTCCTATTAAAAGTTATTAGAAGAGGCACTTTCTAGGGATGTAATTGAAGTATCATCTATGCAATCTCAAACTTGAACAACTTGTTAACATACATGTTGATATAATTTCAACATAAAGAAAATGTGTTTGCTCATAATGCTAAATAATAGATAAAACCATTCATGTGTTCACTGTGTTCTGGGAATTATTTCTAAACCAAAATCAGAGTAAAAAGTTTCTTTAAGATTGAATATGCTTACATTCAAATCCTTGAAATGATAAAATACTACCTTGGTTTCTGTGTAGTATGATCAAACAATTTCTACATGCATTTTAAAATAGTTTATAGGATTTTACAATTAAAGTATTTTCAAAGATATCATATTTGAAGACACATACTTAACAGTACTTAATTCTCACAGTGACTAAAACCATCTTATGAATTTAAAAGTAGTTTGCATATTCACTTGGTTATTTTACTGTGGTTCTTGTAGGATTTGTAGGAAGTTAGTTGGAGAGGCAGAGGAAAGGGAACTGTGTTCAAGTAGTCACATTCCCTATAGATCGCATACTCACCATTGAAACCGAAAATAAAAGGATAAAAGAACCGGCAAAATCTTTTGAACTGCAGTACTGCCCCAGTGCTAGTGGGAAACTCAGTAAGGGGAAAAGAAGTTCAGCTGGTGTATCTTAGGACAGAGCAAATCATGTAGTTCATGATCTCAGGTATATATCTAGGTTAAGATCCTAGTTATCTGTATTTTTCATCAGTTTTATTAATGTGTCTAAATAGTTTTCCTGTTTACAACTAGAAGCATTTATTCATTTCACTGGATAAATATGTTTTATAAATTTGCCCCTTTAAGATGTGAAAAATGAACAGGTAAATTCAACAGAAGAAGCATGAAGATTATGCAGCTATTTCCTTTCATAGAATTTGCTCCTGCAGAAAAGTGACAATGCAATTTCTGAATTATAGCACTATTAATTTGTTTCAATTCAGAATCATCTGTTCATAAATGTACTCTTTCTTGTGACTAAGAAAAAGTGTGTTTTTCAGTGTGCTTTTCCTCTTTCAGCTCTAAATTTTTCTTTAGTGGTATTATCACTGTCTTTTATGTAATTTTCTCATTTTATGTGTACAACAGCCTGGGATTGTTGAAATAAACCTAAGGCCCATCTGAAGATAAAGTTTTCTTGGAGTAAGTTATAGAAAAGTCATTCTTGTTTGTGTTATTGTGGGCATTTTTATGGACTTCTTTTGCCATTTCCCAATAGTAAAAGAACTTCCCTTACTTGTTTGCAACTGGTAATATGCTTTCCAATGTATATCAAAATCATTAAAACTTTTAAAGACCCAGTCATGCCATGTTGAGAATTTCCCATGGAAGCCAATAGTGAGTAATAGGGAATTTCACATTGGCATCTGTGAAGCTCATTGAAAACCTAATTGTTCAACAAGTATTTCTTTTTATTTAAATTATAACCTAGTCATGGCATACAGGTATTTTTTTCTCAGGTAAAGCTGGTAGCATTCACAAATATCTGGGCACTATAACTCTGGATGGTTTCATCGAATTTATATCTAGCCCACATAGCTACATATTAGGACCATGTGATTTGTGCGAAATACGTTCCCAAAATTATTTGACAGCTCATATAAAATGGACAAAAATACTAAATGTAAAATATTGAAATATTAATTATGTTACTACTTTTTTGTATGAAAATTACCTTTCTAGGAAGAGAGGAAACATGAAATGCTCTGTAACCAGTCCAGCAACATAATTTATGGGACCCAGTGCAAAATAAAAATATAGGACTCTTTGTTCAAACAGTGTTAAGAATTTCAAGATGGCAGTAGCAAAGCATTAAACCAAGCATGGGGCCCTTCTGAGCACAGGGCATACTATTGCACAGGCCACACACACACCCATGACGCTGCCCTCTGTATAACATTTCTGCTGCTTCTACTCAGGACTGTCTTGCATGCAGCGAAGAAAAACACACACCATGGGAATCTTTTTTATCTGAGCAAAGTTGAAGCTGTAACAATTTCTTAAAGGGAGCTTCGCAACAAAATCCTAATGACTTTTTTCAACCCCTCCTATTCTGCAATAGAATGGAAGTTTACACTCTTCTAGTTGCTCGTTGCCCGTGGAAAAATTATATTGGTGGTTGCAATTATTTTTTTTCCCACACAAAATTGGTTTAAGCAATATACAGTCGAGAATGTTTTCTTTAAAGCAGTGTGAACAAAATGCATGTGTTTGATACTATTTAATAGATTTTCAAGAGCAATGTTTTGCATGTTCTGTTTGACATATTTTATATGTTCAGGTAAGTTGATGAAATCAAACTTCATATGATTTTGATATTAATGTTCCAGAGAACTTTGAACTGATGTTCTCTGAAATGGTGTGCTGAGTTGGTTTTTAAATGCAAAGCAATGTCTTCTGTGCCTTGTGGACCCAGATGAGACAGCACACCTTTTTTATTTTATACTTGAATTTGTCTTTGTAGGCATGCAAGTATTGGAATGGAATGGAATTCCTTTAACTTCCAAAACATATGAAGAAGTGCAGAGTATCATTAGTCAGCAAAGTGGGGAAGCAGAAATATGTGTAAGACTGTGAGTTTTTCCCCATCTTTTTGTTTCCATTTTTTGGCTATTCATGTCTCTTTTAATTTAAAATTGTTAAGGTGGAACCTTTGCCAGTCAGCAAGATTTCCTGTAATTAGAACATGAAGTGAATACAAGTTTTATAGATTTCTTGTGTTCAGAATCAAAGTCTAAAGCATAGAAAGAATCCAGCTAATTTTGTTTCTGATTATGTCCCCTTTCATGCTTTTATTGAAACATGCGTCATTTAAATGAAAGCCTAAACCCATTTAGATTTCATGGATGTGTACAGTATTTCAAAATGAACTTATATTTAATCCATAAAGATTTCACCTTAAATAATCATTTTTATCAGCTGACTTTTAACAGCATTGCAAATATAGATTTGGTTAGAAGGGTGAGCATGCTTTGAAATTGCTTTATATCATTAACCACTTCTCATTTACCTACTGAAAAAATATATTCAGCATAGTTGGGAAAAAAGGCCTTTTGTCTCAGACTTCCTCAGTTGCTTCCTTAATTTTTTTTTTTTTGTTTTAATTTTTAGGGACCTCAGTATGCTGTCAGATTCTGAAAATCCCCAGCACCTAGAACTTCATGAACCACCAAAAGCTGGTAAGTGAAAGCAGTCTGCTTCCAACTCTGGGTAAAGATGTAGATTTAAATGGAGGAGTAATTGTAGAGGCAGATGTAGCTGTAGATGAAGACATAGACATATACATAGATATAGGCAAAAATAAATTTATAGACAGATGTTTATATATTTATGTAATCATAAAGAAAATCAAAAGCATTGTAACTACACTTTTAGTGTTCTAGGAAAACACATATTTACATGTTAGACCCATTAAAGAAATTCATATGAAATTCTTACTGTGAGAGTTATTTTTAATTCTTTAAAATTAAATTCACTGTATGAAAGTAATCCATGGAGCCATTTGTTTGGGGTCCTATATAATTTTTAGATGATGCTGGTTCTTTTTAGCAGTTGGTTTTGGAACACTTACTCCTAAACCTTTTGATTGCCTCTTATGATAAATAAAATTCAACATATAATTTCATAACTACATGATGAAGTAGATTTATCTCTTAGATAACAAATACAGTCTACACATTTAAATCACTTATAAGACTAAAAGTATCACTATAGCTTTGTTCAACAGATATTTATTGGGCACTTCCTATGTTGTAGTCAGCATTTCTAAGAGGCTGGGTCACTGCACTGAACAGAACAGGCCAAGGCCTATAGAAATTTTCATACATCTGTAATAGAATAGATATATAGATATATAGAGAGAGATATATAAGATTTCAAGATTTCATATATATATAGATATATAAGATTTCAAGATATATAAGATTTCATATATATTTCAAGATATATAAGATTTCAATAGATATATAAGATTTCAAGAAGGAAAAACAGCCAGTCATACAAATTAAATGCCAGTGAGTAAAACAGTATTTTATCATGCATAGAATTCTCTATATAAAACATTTAAAAACATTTTTCTGAAGATATAATAGGAACCTCCATTTTCCTCTGTAATTTAGTATTCTTTTACTTTTCTCTGAACCTTCCAGACTTCTTTAAAAATAGATTCATAAAGGTACAATTGCATGTATTTTTTTTATTTAGCTTGTTTTATAAGTAACTATAAAACTTTTATAAGTTCTAGATGACTTTGTTATCTAGAACTCAGATAAGTTCCATGGTATTAAGTACCTATGAAACTGAGACTGTGTGAAGCCATTTCATTTTGTTGCAGTGGATAAAGCAAAATCCCCAGGGGTTGATCCTAAGCAGTTGGCTGCAGAGCTCCAGAAGGTCTCGCTACAGCAGTCACCACTGGTTCTGTCGTCCGTCGTTGAAAAAGGATCTCACGTTCATTCAGGTCCTACATCAGCAGGATCCAGTTCTGTTCCCAGCCCTGGGCAACCAGGGTCACCCTCAGTGAGCAAAAAGAAACACAGCAGCAGCAAGGTGAGAAGTGTCCAATGCAACCTCCAAGTTACTTATTTTCTAGCTCCTTATTCAGACTAGGAGATAGGAAATACAATATTATTTCCTAAGGTGTTTTTCATGTGATTTCTCCTTTCCTAATGATCTACTGAAACAAACAAAAAATGTTTCCATTTCTGAGTTTATAACTGATCAGGATGTATCAAAATGATGCATTTCTACATCTCTTAAAATATTGTAGCAGTTATTATTATGGGGAACTTGAAAAATGTCTCTAATGCTTCATGTTCTTTTTCTTTGTTGTTATTATACAAATCTGAGCCTCTGTATATCAAATATATCTTTGTATCTTTTTGGAAACACAAGATATACATTACAATAGATTTTGTAACTTAAGTAGAAGGTAAAACGGACAAAGAAATGATGATAATTTAGGACAACAAGAAAGAAGGAAAGCCAGTAATATAGTATTGCCATTTTGAAATTTATCCCGAATTCCGTAGTAATACATTTTCTCTTGATGCAGCTCTTCATTTAGAACAAATGTTTCTAACATTATTATTTTGGAGTTACTGGGGAATTAAAAGAAAACATGAATTAATTTTTTAACTTTATAAAATCAGATGATAATATAGACAATTTGTGATTTTCCCCCATAGATTTGATTATTAATAGAGAAACTCTCTTCATGGTTGATAAATACATTTAAAAAGGTTTTTTGTTTGTTTGTTTAACCACAAATAAGATTTTTTCTTTATGTGGTGAGATACATAGGAAGGACAGGCTGTGGTTGGATAAGTTGACTAGACTTCAGAAAATAAAGTTTTTTCTACTAAGTGTAAAAACACAGCAGATGTCACTAAAAAACCCTTTTATTCAGAAGCAAAAAAGAATGGTAGGATGATGTTAATCATTGCATCATAAAATGACTTGTTTCAAACTAAATATAGTAAGGTTTTGTGAGGAATAAGTTCAAGGATAGACTCAATTTCAAAATAAATTTTAACAGAACTATATTTTACCACATGTGTTAATTTTGAAGAATTACCTCGTGGAGGCGCCCTGTCTCTGGAGTTACACACTGATACCATTTCTGATTCCTTTCTCAGTATCTCCACACAGTAGAACTAAAGACATGACAGACTTGGCTAGCAAAGTTTTCACACCAAGCACATTGTAGTTCTATAAGTCTGTCATCCAGATATTTTTTATTTCAGCATTTGACATCACCATCCTCCCAGAAAATTAAGTACAAATGTAAAAGCACCATTGCCTCTTCTTTTATCTTCATTCGCTGAATCTTAATCCTGTGAATTTTACTTTTTTAATAAGTCTTTAATAATTTTTTATGTTCTCTGAACTTGCCAACTTCTTTAGCTAAGCATTATTTTTTTGGCCAACAGTATTGCACCCACTACTGGTCACTCCACTCACCAGTCTCTTTTCCTTCCTCTTAAACTACCCTACAACTATCTGATCTGTGACACCATGTTCTGATTGGATCACTATCCTGTCGAAAATGAAGCCCTGCTCCCTGGAATGTCAGCTTCCCTACCTTTGTCTAAGACCCTGTCCTGCTCATTCTAAGAGAGCCTGTCAATGGTTTTCCTTAGAAGATTATCACCATAAGCTTAATGTTGTCAGATCTTTACAATAGCCTTGCCAATAAGTACTCTATTTATTAGGGTTTTAAACTCATTCCTACTTTCCACAGACATTTTTGGATGCCACCTCAGTGTCACGGGTCGTAATTGGTACCCAAGATACAAAGAGGGGTAAAATCCTTCCCTGTATACTACATAGATGAGTGGTTCTTAAAGCGTGCTCCCAGTCTAACAGCACCAGCATCATCTAGGAACTTGTTAAAAATGCAGACTCTTGATCCCACCCTCGGCCTTCTGAATCAGAGACCCCAGGGATGGGACCAAGCAACCCGGGTTTTAATAAGTTCTCCAAGTGAGTGTGGTGCCCCTTGTAATTTGAAAAGTGCTGATCTACATAGAGATGAAGAGGATATATAAACAAATTTAGTAAAGCTGTAACGTTGGTGGTCATTAAGAAGTACACGGAGCACTCTTAGGAGAGTGGGGTTAGAAAAGCTGGCATTTAGCTAATGAACTGATTTGCTAAAGGGGAGAAAGGAACCAACATCCAAAGAAGAGAATGCAACATGAAGAAAATCTCAGAAACAGAAAATTGTATGCTTAGGACATAGGTGTACAAAAGATATAGGGGTAAGAAATAGAGGAGAAGCCTAGATGATTGTAAACTGGAAGACATTACATGCCATGTATGGCTTTTACAATCTGTGGAAAATAAAGAGCCAGTGATAAGTGAAAATAAAATAACAGGAAGCCTTCCTCCACAACGTCTTTCCGTATTCTAATCCTTCCTTAAGTCAGAAGTTATCCTTCCTTCCTCCTTCCCTCCATCCAAAGTGCCAGATGCTTTATGTACCTCCTAAGACAATTTGTATCTTGATTATAATTACTTGTCTCCTTATTTTATCCTCCCAAATGGGCTGCAAACTCATTGAGAACCAAGAACCATTTCTTACTTCTTCTAGCTCCCTAAGCGCATGGTAGAGTAGCTTGCATAGACCGTAACAGAATAAATTAAAATTAAATTAAAACGTCAGTGGCACCTGTGAGTCTCTGTAATATTATGGGGGTACAAAATATAATTGTTTTGTAATATGTTAACTTTTTTGGTAATGAGTAGAGATGAAAACAGGTATTGTAGGACAAACATCAAGGAAATAATATGAGCAGGTTTTATGATATGTGGTCATTCTTTTCTGTGCCAGGAATGTGGCCTATGTAGTTTTTATAGAAGTTTTGCTAAGATAAAGAGTTATAGAGCTGCGCTGTCCATGACAGTAGCTGCTAGCCACATGTGACAGCTGAGCTCTTGAAATGTGGCTAGTCCTAATTGAGATATGCTGTAAAAGTGAATTACACAGCAAATTTCAAAGACTTAGTATAAAAAAAAGAATGTAAAATAGCTCATTACAACTTTTATATTGATTTCATCATGAAATGATAATATTTTCAATGATTTGGATCAAATAAAATATGTCAGTAAAAATTAATTTCACCCATTTATTTTTATATTTTTAATGTTACTACTAAAATATTTCAAATAACCTGTGTGGCTCACATTATATTCTACTGGACAGTGTTGGTGTATTCCTTTTTAACTCTTATTAGTAGTAATAATAATCAAATCTGGTTATTTTTGAGATTTTATATATATATAGAAATGTATAGTCAATAGATGTTAACACTCTTGAAGAAAGGTACTACCACCTATTCATCTTTTGGGGGGGTTATCATCAACATTTAGCTGGTACTGAATTTCTTAAAACATTTTTGCTGAATGAATGAATGAATTTAATGATATTTCTTGGCCAGTCAACGTGTAGTATGCATAAAAAGCAATACTTTTATTTGTTCTCCAAATTCTGCAATGTTAAGAAAATTGATATTGAGAGATTAGAGAAATATCGAGCAATTGTCTAAAACTCACATGTTCCTGAGTCAGGTAATATAATATTTAAAAATATAGCATATGTTCTTCAGTTAATTTAGAAAAGTATAGTTTTAACATCCTTTTGTTTTTACTAGGTATGAGGCTAACTATATATTAAATAATAAAACATTAATGTAATAGAATGTATTAAAACTAAAAATTGAAATCATAG
Source organism: Leucopleurus acutus (assembly GCF_964270905.1). NCBI lineage: Eukaryota > Metazoa > Chordata > Mammalia > Artiodactyla > Delphinidae > Leucopleurus > Leucopleurus acutus. The sequence goes on along the minus strand of NC_139144.1, from coordinate 28,932,256 downwards.
CATAATTATACATTTAGATATTTAGAGCACCATCTATTAAACATTTTGAATGATTATTCATAATTAATTATTAATCTATTAATACTCTAGTTTAAGTGATTACTTCTGAGTAAATGTAAGTAAAATATGAATCTATTTAGATATATGTTTAAGTTAAATGTTATGTATATAAGACTTTTTATTATTTTGCTTACTAATTGAATATGAATTTTTGTCTTCAAAATTTTTAGGTTACTGCCTCAAGGTCTTTTATTTCTGAAATCTAATCAGACTTTTTTCATTTTATCTTTAAAATCTGAATAATTTCTTCCAAGTCATGGTATAAATAAATAATTGAACTAAGTGCTTACTAGTTTTAAGTGTTCTAATGAAATAGGTTCTTGCTTTCCCAAACTTTTCTATCATGGCACACGACATCTCAGTAATTTTTTCATGATGCCCTTATGCCCAAAGAAATACATAAAACAATTTCATTTATTATGTAGTTAGGTCCTAACAATTTAACTAGTATTTATACCCTAACGTCTTAGTAACCATTGGAAAAAATAATACCCATAAAATGAAATAAAAATAATATATTTATTTCATTGTTAATAATTCAAATTATGTATCAGTGGGGTATGTGCCTGATGGGCACTGCACAGCTACTCAAATGGTGGAATTGGTTTGGACACTGACACTCTCATTTCCTGTTCCACACTGATCTCACTGATTTTCTTGCAGTACATTTTTTTTTTATCACCACAGTCATCACAAAGCAGCCTCACAAAGGTATGACGTTATCGAAAAGAAATACTTGTCTCTAATCTTAAACTGTAATTATCTGGAGCTGCTAGTTTGCCCACTGTACAACAGATAATACAACATCCTTCTGTGCTCTTATGAGTTCACTGCCATACCCCAGAACATTTAAAGATGGTCCATACATTTATTCTCTGTGTTGAATCTAGTTATGTTTGCACAATCATATGTCAAATGAGTTACAACTTTAAAAAATAAATCAAAACAAAATACATTATCATTATTCTTTTTTCTTTTTTTCTGGTCTTATTTTTGACTTTTTATCTCTAGTTATTCCCCAACGTTCCTAACTGACATGCAAGGATATCTGGTTTTAGGAAACTCCCCTTCTTTAATTGAGATAGAAATAGTTTGAGGAAGTTGTGTGGTCCTTTTTCTAGATTCAGTTTCTTTCTCTTAAAATTTAAACAGTAAAATAATTATTAAGTAAATATAATGGTTCATTACCTAGAAGTTTATCCTTTGCAGCCAGAGCATAGTTTCTTATAAAAGAGCTGAACTAATAAAGGATATATGGCTTAGAAAATTTAACCCTTACTCCGTAACTTTACCAATGATTACATTATTTTTATTCTTATTTCACAGAACAAGACCTGGAATATAGCTGTCTTCTTTGATTGCTCTCATTTCTAGCATAAAGTTATAAAAGAAAAGGTAGCAGAACAAGTATATACACCTAAGTATTATGAATTTCTCCTTTTCTCGTTAATTATGAAAATAAAACCAATATTATGTATATATAGGGAGACAGGACCTTATTTGTAGGGTAGCAAGCTTGCCTCCATTTTAGTAAATATTTCCCTATAATGATGCCACGTTGCCTGAAATTCTATTATAGATCTAGTCAGGAACAGCATCTCTTTTTTGGTACAGATCTGTATATTCTATTGAAATGTAACAATTCAGCAATTAGTCACTTAATCAGCAGAATGAATCACTTTACCAGATCACAGTCCTAACGGTTTTTAAGGCTTTACTGACATAAGGAAATTATTAAGGAGATGAGAACTTATATAGACTGGGATGGAATTTTAATTAAAGGAGTATGAAATACTAAGAAGTGATTGCCTGGGTGTTCCACTCTAGAATAGAGTAGGAATAGGCTGAGAACCCAACAAAGGAATATAAGGATGGACTTTTATAACTTCTGGGCTCCTAGGCAGTTGAATGAAAACAGTACCATTTTCATTCTCTTATAGATATTTAAAATCTGTTCATATTTAAATTGAATACTTTCAACCAAAATTGTTCCATTTCTTAGGTAATTGAACATAGATTACTGCAGGTACAAAATTATAGCCTCAAAACAGGCTTCACAAAATGAAAAAGGGATTTATGTATTTATAAGATTAAACATGTGTTGAGAAGTGTAAGTAGACACCCTAATCTGGAGCAGCCAAATGGATGAAATGTGTTCTCCAGGCAGGGTGTGCTCTGACCAACAGAAATTAATTCAGAAGGAAGTTGAAATGGTAAATCCTATGAAAGGTTTATCCATTAATCTGTGTTTTGATATTGCAGCCTACTGATGCAACAAAGGTTGTCTCTCATCCAATTACGGGGGAAATTCAGGTATGAAAGTTTTTAAAAGATCATTGCTATACCATCTTTTGTGGCTCTTTTTCCCACTGGTCTATTGAAATTGTAAGCATTGTTAGAACCTTTCCTGTTTTATAACATATGTAGATGTATAATGGAAAATACAATTTTACAGAAAAGTATTTTAACACAAATACATGTTTTATTAAATCTAATGATATCTGTGGAATACTATACTTCAAAGTCTGCCTGATAACAGTATAAATGTATTATGCCTCGGTTACTTCATACATGTTGAAAGTGTTTCAAACGTGACAGATTCTCCGGGAAATTTGAAGGTTCCTCTTTAAGAGTTTCATGCGTCTAATGCTGTCCTCTTTTCTTCCTCTGATCAATAATTGTCAAATAATTGCTCAGCAGTTCTTTTAGAGCAGTGTTTTTCATATTGGGGGTCATAACCAATCTGTAATTTATCAAATCAATTGAGAGTATTTTGACCAGGAAAATAGAAGAAAATAGTGTAAATCACTATCTTTTTTAGTTTTGTATGTGTGTTTCTGTGTTTATATTGCATTGTACATGGGCAAATTCAAAAATGTTAGAAAAACTGTACTTTAGATGGTACCAAAAAGTAATTTAGTGTAGATAAGAAATGTCATGTGGAAAGAGTTAACACAATACCAAATAATAACTATTTGAAGATAGTACATTTCAGATAAGGGAAAGAGAACAGTGAGTCTTAGTTGCATCTACAGTACATTTTCACAAAGTGTAACAGAGATTTGAACTAATTTGAGGGTAAGCATAGAGAAAGGGGGAGTGTTTTCCTGGAAGAAATGGTACAAGGGAACATTCTTCTGCCAGAGGGTAGTGAAAGGAATAGATCTGCTTTGCTGCAGGAAAATGTTCCTGTAGAGGTAAGTTGAGACTAAATTAAGAGAACCTTGAACAGAAGCCAAGGGATGTTAGCCATGACATAATAGAGTGATCAGGAAATAAATATTTTCGAGTGAGGGAGAGGCTAATTCAAAGCAATATGTGATAGAAAATTCATAGAGCCTTGGCCTCTAGAAAGTATTATGAAGGGTAGGACACAAAGACAAAGAAATCAATTAAGTGTTATCTAGGTACACCCTGATTGAAGCAGAAGCGCAGTATGAGAGTGGAAATGGAGAAAGAGTGCAGAACGTGGGCACCTTAGTAAGAAGGACCCAGCAGGATGGAGTCGGGATCACCTGTGTGCTCCTGATCTTGCTGTATCGCTGCTATTTCCCACTTCTAGAAAAACACACCTGATCTTTCTTCATTTCACATGCAGCACAGAAAATGCTATGTGTTCTCATTCATAATATCTCCTTCTCTCCGCTCATTTTTTTAAACTTCTTGCTCATGGGCCAATATGTGCTGTTTCTTTTTGGCTTGTTGTTTTTATTTGTCCTTATTTTATTTTCCTTTCCCTTCAGTCGTAATATTTAATTCTATAGTGGAAATTTACTCTAATAATTTTCCTTCTTCACACCCAGGTTCTTTTCTTTTCTTTTCCTTTTTTTTGGGGGGGCGGGGGATATTTTCTTATGACAGTGATTTCAATTTTTTACATTTTATCTTTTGTCTTTTAGCAAAACCTTATTCCAAATGAAACCTTATGTAAACACCCAAACAATGAATTACCAGCATGGCGTAGCTCTGGTTGAGGGTTACTGGGGGCATCTCATTCTCTCTCAGATGTAACCTCCAAGCAACTCTAAGTGTTCTCTAAGGCACCAAATTTACAGAGTACATTTTGGAAAGCACTCTCTTAGGGTAGCCTGCAAATCTCAGTTTCAATAAGAAATGATTTTACTGCCTTACCAGTTAGAAGTGGACTTTCAGGCTAGCAGAGAAAGGAGAAAATTGAAAAGAATTTCTCCTTAAAGATTTGGAAGCCATTCTAAACCTCAGTGAAATTAATTGCAGAATAATTCTTCTATTTCAGTACTCCATTAGAGCACAGTTACTGCAGTTCTAAACTTTTCATTTCTCCTCTTCCTTCACGGCCCTTTGTTTCATGTTTCATATTGCTTCCATGATAGTCAGAGAGACTCTGGGCCTTTCTGTACTAAGGAAAGCAAAGATTTGTTTTCTGCCACAAAACATAACCAGATCAAGATTATGCTGAAATTAGGAAATTATTTTAATTATTAACATGAAGATTATCTCATCTAAATTATTCCATTTTCAACATAAACATAGCATATCTGTTTTGTATGATTATAAAAAATACATTCATTTTTTATTTACGGATTTTCTTTTTCAAAATATAGATCCCTTCCCTTCTGTTATTTGATAAACAGAAAGAGCAACAAACAGAATTGTCTTATTCTAAATGATGCCAAAAGAATCTTTCATTTTTGATGGTGAAAAGTTAGTTAATTTGATTATTTTGAATCATGCAGGCTTCTCAAATATTAATTTGAATTGTAAGTCTTTTACTATTCAATGACAGTTTTACAACAGCCATTAAACGTCTATGAGACAGTGCCTCTTCTTTTCTCTTCAGCTTCTAAAATTAAAGAACAATATTTCATTTTCTTAGCATCACTATTAAGAAAGCATGCACAGAAAGAATAGCTATAGGTTTATCAGCTAATGTAATATAGGAAGGGATAAAATCTACACATTCTTAAATATTCTTACAATTCAGTACTAACATCTTTGTCTTTAAATAATGTTTCCACCCACTGCTAATTACTTGATGAAATGCAAAAGATATTTTCTAATAAATTCATCAATTAGTTAATCTATTTTCAAAATTCTGCCAATTGTATTTATGAATGTTAACATTTCTGATTTTCCTAAGAGTACAAATTTAGTTTAAAAATGGAACTAGCGTTCACTGTGTGATTATCCTAAATGAATTTTTGAGAGGCCAGAACTTTCACCGTAGAAAGAATGAACAGCACATTTACTAGTAATTAATGTGTGCCTGGGAGTTCCCAATTAAATTAGACATTAACTGGTCTGTTCAGTTTCAAATAAAATGAAAGTAGCAGTTGATGCTGCTTATGAGAACTTTTTTAAATACGGGTAAAATACTGAATAATAATGTATTATATGTTTTTTTATACAAAAAAACATAATGTTCATGGAATATTTTCTGTCCCTTTAAGCTTCAAATCAACTATGATCTTGGAAATCTCATAATACATATTCTCCAAGCAAGAAACCTTGTCGCTCGAGACAACAATGGTTACTCAGACCCCTTTGTTAAAGTGTACCTTCTTCCAGGGCGAGGGTAAGTAAAGAAGCACTATATTCTTAGTATTGTAAATATTGCCCTGTGGTTTAAAAAATAGTGATAGTGTCTTCTGGTCTCTAATCTAAAGAGTTTAATATCTTTTCCTTAGTTTTATCTACATGTCATATTTATTTATTTCCAATTAGTAAGTAAGGTGGAATTAAAAATTTGTAATTAGGCCTTAATGGGTTTTAGGAGAGCCATGATAGTAACAAAACCTGACTGGATGAGAACACATCAGTATTTCAATTCTGGAAAGCACTTGTGCTATGACCAATCAGGTAGACAGTAAAATCATTTCAGGAATTATTTGTGGAAGATTTAAAGAATTAGTTTACTTTTCAAAATGTATTTGTGAAACCAGTGTTCAAGGACTAATCAGTTAGTCTTTTATAGGACGTGTATTATTCGATACATTAAATGTTCATTAACTGACTTGATATATTATTATTCATATGCATATTTTCAAATGGGTGTTTTAAAATTATAAAATAAAGCTTTAGTTAGCATCTATCGCCTCATACAGGTAAAATAAAATGAAAGGAAAAAAAAATCTCCTTGTGGTGAGGTCTTAGGATCTACTGTCTTAATAATGAGGTAAACAATATATTTAGTCAGAAGACACAATTAGCAATCATGAAGACAGGTCAATTGAGATTGTTTAGTTTAAGGTACAGAAAGAAAAAAGAATGAAGAAAAGGGAACAATGCCTTAGAAACCTAGGATATCATAAAGTATACAAACATACACAGAGAGGCAATTCCAAGAGGAGAGAAAGAGGCAAGGGCAGAAAACATTTCTGAAGAAATAATGGCAAAAGATTTCTCACATTTGTTGGAAAAAATCTGCACAGCCAAGAAGCTCAACAAAATCCAATCAGGATAAACAGAAAAAATTTATACCAGGTCTCTTCTTAATCATACTATCAAAATCCACAGACAGAATCTTGAAAGAAGCAAGAGAAGTGGCTCATCATATCCAAGGGATCCTCTATAAGATAAACAACTGATTGCCAATCAGAAACCATGGAGCCCAGAAGGTAGGGAGATGACATAATCAGTGTACTAAAGGAAAAAGATGGTCCACAAGAATTCTGTATCCAGCAAAACTGTCCTTCAAAAATAAAGACTTTTTTTTTAATAAATAAGACATTGGAGAGGACCTTCAAGATGCCAGAGGAGTAAGACGTGGAGATCACCTTCCTCCCCACAGATACATCAAAAATACATCTACATGTGGAACAACTCCTACAGAACACCTACTGAATGCTGGCAGAAGACCTCAGACTTCCCAAAAGAACAGAGGGAGACCTACATGCAGAGACGGGGCCAAATCCAAAGCAGAACACCAGGAGCTGTGTGAACAGAGAAGCAAAAGGGAAATTTCTCCGCGCAGCCTCAGGAGAAGCGGGTTAAATCTCCACAGTCAACTTGATGTACCCGGCATCTGTGGAATACCTGAATAGACAATGAGTCATCCCAAAGTTGAGGCAGTGGACTTTGGGAGCAACTGTAGACTTAGGGTTTGCTATATGCAACTGACCAGTTTCTGACTTTTATGTTTACCTTAGTTTAGTTTTTAGCGCTTGTTATCACTGGTGGATTTGTTTATTGGTTTGGTTGCTCTCTTCTTTTTTTATTATGTATTTATATTTTAATTTTAATAATATTGTTTTAATTTTTTATTTTAATAATTTTATTTATTTTCTTTCTTTCTTTCTTTCTTTCTTTCTTTCTTTCTTTCTTTCTTTCTTCCTTTCTTCCTTTCTTCCTTCCTTTCTTTCTTTCTTTTTTTCTCCCTTTTATTCTGAGCCGTGTGGCTAAGAGGGTGTTGGTGCTCTGGCTGGCTGTCAGGCCTAAGCCTCTGAGGTGGGAGAGACGGGTTCAGGACATTGGACCATGAGAGACCTCCCAGCCCCATTAATCTGCAAGAGCTCTTCCAGGGATCTCTGTCTCAACGCTAATACCCATCTCCACTCAACGACCAGCAAGCTCCAGTGCTGTACACCCCATGCCAAACAACTAGCAAGACAGGAACACAACCCACCCATTAGCAGAGAGGCTGCCTGAAATCATAATAAGTTCACAGACACCCCAAAACACACCACCAGACCCTGTCCTGCCCACCAGAAAGATAAGACCCAGCCTTATCCACCAGAACACAGGCACCAGTCCCCGCCTCCAGGAAGCATACACAACCCACTGAGCCAACCTTACCCACTGGGGCAGACACCAAAAGCAGCAGGAACTATGAACCTGAAACCTGTGAAAAGGAGACCCCAAATACAGTAAGTTAAGCAAAATGAGAAGACAGAGTAATACGCACCAGATGAAGGAGAAAGGTATATGCCCACCAGACCAAACAAATGAAGAAGAAATAGGCAGTCTACCTGAAAAAGAATTCAGATGATAGTAAAGATGATCCCAAATCTTGGAAATAGAGTGGAGAAAATAAAAGAATTGTTTAATAAGGACCTAGAAGAACTGAAGAGCAAACAATGATGAACAGCACAATAAATGAAATTTAAAATTCTCTAGAAGGAATCAATAGCAGAATAACTGAGGCAGAAGAACAGATAAATGACCTGGAAGATAAAATGGTGGAAATAACTACTGCAGAGCAGAATAAAGAATAAAAATGAAAAGAATTGAGGACAGTCTCAGAGACCTCTGGGACAACATTAAACACACCAATATTCGAATTATAGGGGTCCCAGAAAAAGAAGAGAAAAAGAAAGGGACTGAGAAAATATTTGAAGAGATTATAGTTGGAAACTTCCCTAATATGGGAAATGAAATAGTCAATCAAGTCCGGGAAGTGCAGAGAGTCCCATACAGGATAAATCCAAGGAGAAACACTCCAAGACACATATTAATCAATCTATCAAAAATTAAATACAAAGAAAAAATACTGAAAGCAGCAAGGGAAAAGCAACAAATAGCATACAAGGGAATCCCCATAAGGTTAACAGCTGATCTTTCAGCAGAAACTCTGCAAGCCAGAAGGGAGTGGCAGGACATATTTAAAGTGATGAAATGGAAAAACCTACAACCAAGATTACTCTACCCAGCAAGGATCTCATTCAGATTCAACAGAGAAATTAAAACCTTTACAGAGAAGCAAAACTAAGAGAATTCAGCACCACCAAACCAGCTTTACAACAAATGCTAAAGGAACTTCTCTAGGCAGGAAACACAAGAGAGGGAAAAGACCTACAATAACAAACCCAAAACAATTAAGAAAATGGGAATAGGAACATATGTATCGATAATTACCTTAAATATAAATGGATTAAATGCTCCAGCCAAAAGACATAGACTGCCTGAATGGATTCAAAACCAAGACCCATATATATGCTGTCTACAAGAGACCCACTTCAGACCTAGGGACATGTACAGACTGTAAAAGTGTTGATGGAAAAACATATTCCATGCAAATGGAAATCAAAAGAAAGCTGGAGTAGCAATTCTCATAACAGACAAAATAGACTTAAAATAACAACTATTACAAGAGACAAAGAAGGACACTACATAACGATCAAGGGATCGAACCTAAAAGAAGATATAACAATTGTAAATATTTATGCACCCAACATAGGAGCACCTCAATACATAAGGCAAACGCTAACAGCGATAAAAGAGGAAATCAACAGTAACACAATCATAGTAGGAGACTTTAACACACCACTTTCACCAATGGACACATCATCCAAAAGGAAAATGAATAAGGAAACAGAAGCTTTAAATGATACATTAAACAGGATGGACTTAATTGATATTTATAGGACATTCCATCCAAAAACAACAGAATACACTTTCTTCTCAAGTGCTTATGGAACATTCTCCAGGATAGATAGTATCTTCGGTCACAAAACAAGCTTTGGTAAATTTAAGAAAATTGAAATCATGTCAAGTATCTTTTCTGACCACAACGCTATGAAACTAGAAATCAGCTACAGGGAAAAAACTATAAAAAATAGAAACACATGGAGGCTATGCAATACGCTACTAAATAACCACGAGATCACTGAAGAAATCAAAGAGGAAGTCCAAAAATGCCTAGAAACAAATGACAATGAAAACACGACGGCCCAAAACCTATGGGATCCAGCAAAAGCAGTTCTAAGAGGGAAGTTCATAGCAATACGATCCTACCTCAAGAAGCAAGAAAAATCTCAAATAAACAACCTAACCTTACACCTAAAGCAATTAGAGAAAGAAGAACAAAAAGCTGCCAAAGTTAGCAGAAGAAACCATAAAGATCAGATCAGAAATAAATGAAAAAGAAATGAAGGAAACAATAGCAAGGATCAATAAAACTAAAAGCTGGCTCGTTGAGAAGATAAACGAAATTAATAAACCTTTAGCCAGACTCATCAAGAAAAAAAGGGAGAAGACTCAAATCAATAGAATTAGTAATGAAAAAGGAGAAGTAAAAACTCACACTGCAAAAATACAAAGGATTATGAGAGATTGCTACAAGCAACTATATGCCAATAAAATGGACAGCCTGGAAGAAATGGACAAATTCTTAGAAAAGCACAGCCTTCTGAGACTGAACCAGGAAGAAGTAGAAAATATGAGCAGACCAATCACAAGCACTGAAATTGAAACTGTGATTAAAAATCTTCCAACAAACAAAAGCCCAGGACCAGATGGCTTCACAGGCAAATTCTATCAAACATTTACAGAAGAGCTAACACCTATCCTTCTCAAAATCTTCCAAAATATAGCAGAGGGAAGAACACTCCCAAACTCATTCCACAAGGCCACCATCACGTTGATACCAAAACCAGACAAAGATGTCACAGAAAAAGAAAACTATAGGCCAATATCACTGATGAACAGAGGTGCAAAAATCCTCAACGAAATACTAGCAAACAGAATCCAACAGCACATTAAAAGGATCGTACACCATGATCAAGTGGGGTTTATCCCAGGAATGCAAGGATTCTTCAATATACGCAAATTAATCAATGTGATACACCATATCAACCAGTTGAAGGAAAAAAAAACATACGATACTCTCAATAGATGCAGAAAAAGCTTCTGACAAAATTCAACACACATTTTTGATAAAAACTCTCCAGAAAGTAGGCAGAGAGGAAACTTACCTCAACATAATAAAGGCCATATATGACAAACCCACAGCCAACATTGTTCTCAATGGTGAAAAATTGAAACCATTTCCTCTAAGATCAGGAACATGATAAGGTTTCCCACTCTCACCACTATTATTCAACATAGTTTTGGAAGTTTTAGCCACAGCAGTCAGAGACGAAAAAGAAATAAAAGGAATCCATATTGGAGAAGAAGAAGTAAACTGTCACTGTTTGCAGATGACATGATACTATACATAGAGAATCCTAAAGATGCTACCAGAAAACTACTAGAGCTAGCCAGTGAATTTGGTAAAATTGCAGGATACAAAGTTAATGCACAGAAATCTCTTGCAATCCTATACACTAATGCTGAAAAATCTGAAAGAGAAATTAAGGAAACACTCCTATTTACCACTGCAACAAAAAGAATTAAATGCCTAGGAATAAACCTACCTAAGGAGGCAGAAGACCTGTATTCAGAAAACTATAAGACACTGATGAAAGAAATTAAAGATGATACAAACAGATGGAGAGATATACCATGTTCTTGGATTGGAAGAATCAACATTGTGAAAATGACTATTGTATCCGAAGTGATCTACAGATTCAATGCAATCCCTGTCAAACTACCAATGGCATTTTTCACAGAACTAGAACAAAAAATTTCACAATTTGTATGGAAACACAAAAGACCCTGAATAGCCAAAGCAATCTTGAGGAAGAAAAACGGAGCTGGAGGAATCAGGCTTCCTGACTTCAGACTATACTGCAAGGCTACAGTCATCAAGACAGTATGGTTCTGGCACAAAAACAGAAATATAGATCAATGGAACAGGATAGAAAGCCCAGAGATAAACCCACGCACATATTGTCACGTTATCTTTGATAAGGAGGCAAGAATATACAATGGAGAAAAGACAGCCTCTTCAGTAAGTGGTGCTGGCAAAACTGGACAGCTACATGTAAAAGAATGAAATTAGAACACTCCCTAACACCATATAAAAAAATAAACTCAAAGTGGATTAAAGACCTAAATATAAGGCCAGACACTGTAAAACTTTTAGAGGAAAATATAGGCAGAACACTCTATGACATAAATCACAGCAAGATCCTTTTTGACCCACATCGTTGAGAAATGGAAATAAAAACAAAAATAAACAAGTGGGACCTAATGAAACTTAAAACCTTTTGCACAGCAAAGGAAACCATAAACAAGATGAAAAGACAACCCTCAGAGAAAATATTTGCCAATGAGGCAACTGACAACGGATTAATCTCCAAAATATACAAGCAGGTCATGCAGCTCAATATCAAAAAAAACCCAACCCAAACCAAAAATGGACAGAAGTCCTAAGTAGACATTTCTCCAAAGAAGATATACCAATTGCCAGCAAACACATGAAAGGATGCTCAACATCACTAATCATTAGAGAAATGCAAACCAAAACTACAATGAGTTATCACCGCACACTGGTCAGAATGGCCATCATCAAAAAATCTACAAACAATAAATGCTGGAGAGGGTGTGGAGAAAAGGAACCCTCCTACACTTCATGGGAATGCAAATTGATACAGCCACTTGGAGAACAGTGTGGATGTTCCTTAAAAAACTAAAAATAGAACTACCATATGATCCATCAATCCCACTCCTGGGCATATACCCTGAGAAAACCATAACTCAAAAAGAGTCATGTACCACAAGATTCATTGCAGCACTAGTTATAAGAGCCAGGACATGGAAGCAACCTAAGTGTCCATAGACAGATGAATTGATAAAGAAGATGTGGCACATATATACAATGGAATATTACTTAGCCATAAAAAGAAACAAAATTGAGTTATTTGTAATGAGGTGGATGGACCTAGAGTCTGTCATGCGGAGTGAAGTAAGTCAGAAAGAGGAAAACAAGTACTGTATCCTTACACATATATATGGAATCTAAAAAAAAAAAAATGATTCTGAAGAACCTAGGTGCAGGACAGGAATAAAGACACAGACATAGAGAATGGACTTAAGGACATGGCAAGCGGGAAGGGTAAGTTGGGACGAAGTGAGAGAGTGACATCAACATATGTACACTACCAAATGTAAAATAGATAGCTAAGGGGAAGCAGCCGTATAGCCCAGGGAGATCAGATTGGTGCTTTGTGACCAGCTACAGGGGTGGGATAGGGAGGGTGGGAGGGAGATACAAGTGGGAGGGGATATGGGGATAGAAATGTGCCTATAGCTGATTCACTTTGTTATACAGCAGAAACTAACACAACAATGTAAAGCAATTATACTCCAGTAAAGATGTTAAATAAATAAATAAGACATTGCCAGAAAAACAAATCTGAGAAACAGTTTTTTTCCCTGCTGAGTTGCCCTTCGAGAAATATTAAAGAGAATTCTGCAGGCTGAAATGAATTTAATTCATACATTACCAACTAGCCATATAGAACAGGAAAGGGAAGTTTTTATTTTATGTTAGTTTATATCTTTATGTAGTAGTTATAACTGTAATTTGTCTATCTTTTTGAGGTATAGTTGATTTATAATGTTGCATTAGTTTGTAGTATACAGCAAAGTGATTGTTATACATATATATGTATATATATTCTTTTTCATATTCTTTTCCATCATAGTTTATTACAAGATATTGAATATAGTTTCCTGTGCTACACAGTATGACCTTGTTGTTTATATATTTTATATGTTGTAGTTTGTATCTACTAATCTCAAACTCCTTATTTATCCCTCATCCCACCACTTTTTTTTTTAACATGAATATAACAAAGTGATAACTTCATTCTGCCTTTGATTTGGGTCATTAGACCTTCAGTGTTATTTAATGACAGTATTATGGGACAAGAGGAAATGCCTGCCAAGGGTATATCTCCAATCAGCATTTGCTAATGAATGAATGAAAATAAAGCACTGTCTTTTATTTTCTATCTTCTTTAATATCCTAGTATCACCTTTTATACTATAAGAGAGTAGTTATCCTTTATTTGTTACAGGATATGTTTCAATTAGACTATTGCAAACTTGAATAACTGGAAAGGTCAGGCAGGTGGCATGAATATGTCAGTCCATTCTGGAGTAGGTAACAGAGAAAGTGTTGAAACTATAGTGAAATGAAGAGTGAGGTCCCACCTAAAGCTATCCCCGTGCCATTTGTCAAACAAAACATGCCTTCTGGGTGGAATTTGACCAAAAAGCAGGCTAATGTGCTACTCGTATTCAATTCCTAGCACGTTCATTAAATTACTCTTAATTATTACAGTGGCCAAGACCTTGGAATTTACTACACTTGTGAGGTATTATTTTCACTTTAGTTCTAAGATTATTTTCTGCCTCATGTTGTTAATATATTATGGTATAGCTCCTCTAGTTTTTATTCTCACATTTTCTTCCTTATTTCTGTTCCTAACTTTTTTCTTCCTGTCTTTCCTACTTTCCTGCTGTATCCTTCATTCTCGCTCTTGGAATCAATGCAGTCAAGTCATGGTTGTCCAGAATGCAAGGTAGAGTTGGTTCTCTTTCAGTGTCACCCTTCAATGAAATGTCTAGAGTTCTCTTGTTTGCCTTTTAAGTACATTCACCTGCAGTTCAACTTCGGCTGTAATTTTTATTTTTCTACATGTTGGTATCAGTTGAATTAGGCTAATAGCAGACTATTCTGACCACAACATTATTACTAAATATGTGTAGCAGGTATGTGCATTGGAGCCCAGAAAAGTAGAAAAGAGTAAAAACGTAGAAAGGTATGAATAAGGAACTATCACTTTGAAATTAGATATAACTAAAGTTTTCATTTATAATTTGTCTGCTAAAATTCATTTAGCTTCTCTTACAAAAATTATGGCTCAGATTCTTCTGAGTCTTCTATGACAACCAAACAAATAAATCTAGTCATTTTTCAAAAGGAATTAACTGATCTTCTGGATGACCAGTACTAGGTGTGTATGTCATCTTAAAGATGATAGCTGTCTGGTCTCTTACCCTCAGTTAGACCTGATGTTGAAACATTTTCATGCCTTTATACCTTCTGTACCACAGAATTATTACTGTGTAATATAGGATGCCATAATCTGCCTGCTCTAGGGTGTTAGCAACAGCATAAGAGCAACCTCCTTGGTTTGTCTGTTTTCTGCTAGAGCATGTTGCATCATTACATCGTCAGCTAAGGATATTTCTTAACACATAGCCGAAAGCATTTTTTTGCACATCTCATTGCATTGTAAATTAAATGTGTTATTTAATTCGGGAGGTGAATCTTGTACCATCTGAAGCAACAGGGTGATGGGAATTTTAGTCCCACCCAGAATATTAGTGGTACAGGATTTTTGTCTGTGACATTAAAATTCAGCATCTTTACTAAACCTGACAAGCTGTTGCCCAAAAGAGGCAGTTTCTGATTTGTAAAGGCTTAAATATTTAAATATCTCAAAGAATAGTATTAGTCAGTACAACCTTTCTGGTGCCCAGAAACTTCCTGTTTCTTTGCAACCACATAATTATGGCAACCAGTAAAATTTGATACTGAGAAAGGTTGCTTGTTATGACTGGCTCTCTCATCTTCAGATCTCTCAGACTGATACGCGAAATGAGTTTTGTTTCAAAGAGATAGTGTCATTTTAGAACAAACATTATCAGTCACTTTATTCAGAAGCTTCTCTCTTTTATCCAGAGAAACCAGGGGGAAATTGTCAGAATGACAATGATTGTCTATATTTAACTTAGAAGAGAACGTGTTTTCTGTAAATGTAAATAATGGTCGAAATAATCTGGGATGTATTAGATTACAATTTAGAAGATCTAGAGTCACTTTCTCATCATATCTTTCATCTTGAAATCACTTTCATCATCTCTTCGAGAATTGTCAGTGTGGAAAGGAATTATACTGATGAGGTACTGACATTGTAAGTTAGGCTGAGGAGGCCCATGAGCGAAGTCCTTAAGAACTTGGATCTGAATTTCAGTCCTGCCACTTAGAAGTTGTGAGGTTTCTCTAAAACTGTTTCCTCTTCCACCTAGGAATCATAATAGCCCCCTTCCCAGGGTTTTTGTGAAACACAGGGAGAATGCACCCAAAATGATAAGCATAATGTCTGGCATGTAGTAAGCTCTCAATAAATGACAGTAGCTATTATTGCTAGAAATATGTATAATAAACTTCATGTAGCCAATGGTCAGTTATCCCTGCAAAAAAGAAATGCAGAATGCTTGGGCTACTGAATTACACCAAATTATTTAACAACACTATATAGAAAATCAAACAACTTTTCTTCAATAATAAGTATAATACATCCTTCATTCTTAAATTTTTTTAAAAAAATGTCCTGTTAACTAAAAGAATTTCACTGGTCCAGTTTTCTTGTCTCCTTTCATTTCCTCTTGCCATCCTTTAATCAAGATACTCATAAGCTCTGACAGCCCAAATGTCAGCCGAGATGAGGTGAAAGAAAGACAAGGAAATAGCCTGAAGAGTCCATGAACTCAAAATTTGTCCCCGGATAATTAAGAAATGGAAATGAGCATATCTGAAGGATTTCGCTGTGGTTTTCTCTCATTACACTGTTGGACAAAGTACAGATTTTTTCACACTAATGAGATTTTGCCATGACTGAAGCTGATTTTTACTCTCATGATAGCTGGAAGCCTAATTCCTGGCTGGACTTTCTCTAAACACCCTTGTTAGCATCTCAAACTATTTCCTCTGGAAAGAATGTAAAGCAGATTCAGCTGTTGTATGTATTTACAATTTGAAGGCCAAAACATTTTATTTTAATAGATTTTAAAGGAAAAAGAGAAGTACAAACATGTTTGAAAGATCCATACGGAAACCATTTATTTAGCACAGACTGCTCCAGACTCTGTTGGAATTGAGAACACAGCCATGGTGTCAGACTTCAGGGAGCACAGAGGACAATCAAGTGACAGCCCATAAATGCACTATTGCACACAGAGAAACAGGGCTTATAAAATGGGATATGCTCTGTGCTTCTTTCTAAATTAAAGGCAACATCCTCAGAGGAGTAATTTTGAAAAAAACTACACACACACACACACACACACACAAATATATATATATCTTTATTGGACTCATTATATATTTTTTCAATAAAGAAATTTATATGTATTTTTTCCAATCAAGAAAAAACAAAAGAAATGAAGACCTTCAGTACTTTAGATAATTCTGTGAAAGTTAAGAACAAACAAGCCATTATATTCCATTCTTGTTTCTCAATTTTTTTTTGCAGAGAACTTTTTTTTCTTCTGGTTTAGGAGAGAGTAATTGAATTTTAAATACCTTTTTCTGCCAGCCTTAAAATCATATCTACCTATGAGAAAATGATTGTCCAATAATGAAAAGAGAAAGAAAAAGGAAATCAGTCAAAACTTTAAGGAAATAAAGGTTTAGATTTTTTTTTTTTTTTAAGTTTTTGGCTGCACCCCACGGCATGTGGGATCTTAGTTCCCCAACCAGGGATCGAACCCACGTCTCCTGCATTGGAAGGCAAAGTCTTAATCACTGGAGCACCAGGGAAATCCCTAGATTTTTGTTTGCTAAACACCGTGTTCCATCTTGATTAATTGACTTTTTATTTTCCCTTATTAAAAAACTTCTCTGACTATTACATATGGCTTAATTGTCCTAAAATAATGTCATTATTGCAGTCTTCCCATGAGGGATTTCAGTGTGTTTAACAGACATGGTAGGAAAGGAAAAGGAACTCCACTTATTTCTCAGCCTAGATTTCTGCTCACATTCAAGAATCCCTCTGCTTACCTGGCCACCTTCAACTTGTAAATCCACAGATTTTGATATGGAGATGAGAACTGTGGAGTTTTCAATTGTGTAAAGTGGGAACACAGCCCATTGACATCATGCCCAAGATGGTCAGTACATGGTAGCCATCAGACAAGGGTTCTTGAAGGAAGAGCTTTATGTGGCCATCTCTGCGTGTCAGGAAATTCAAGTATGAAAAGATTGCAAAGAGATCTCATTGGCATTTACACAGGTCAACCAGGGCTGGTAGAGGCAGGATCAGGAGACAGGTGTGTTTACCCTCGTTAACCCTAAAGGACACAGACCTTGAGTCTTGAGAGAACTAGAGATTCAAACTTATTAGTAAGATTAAGATAACCTAGTAAAGTGAACATCTAGATTTTTCCCGACTAATTGGGGTTATATGTGAATGTATCTGAGCAAAAGTAAATTTTAATAATAATTATCCCTAGTTGTTCCACAGCACTCTCTTAGTCTTAGGATACACCATTCAATATTTCCCTAGGCAACCCTAAAGCTGTCCTCATTTTCTATATGTGTATATATACACACACTATAAATAATTTATGTTATATATGTAAAACATATATTTAAGTTGAAGTGTACAGTTTTTGACTGTAAAATAAAGAAGACAAACTAGACACTTCAGCTAATGAAATATGCAATTAAGAAATTTTATGATGGGCCTAATCAACTGAGTTCATATAGCTCATGTTTCAGAGCAAGAAATTAGTTTCCCTGTGTTTGAAACCTGGTCCTATGAATTAATAACTATGCAACCTTGCCAACGTGCCTGAATTCCTCTGAGTTCAATTCTTATCAGCTATAAAATAGGATAATAAATAATACTGGACACATAGAGTTGCTTTGAGGATTAAATAATGTAACACACGAAAAGCACTTAGAACTCTGCCTGTGAAAAAGTAGCGTTTCGTAAATGTTAGCTGTTATTATTTCAATGTGCTTACTTTATAAAGTGCTTCTCATGACATAATGGTATGTCAGTACAATTAAGAGTTTTGCAGTTGTACATTTTGATAGAGCATAATTCCTGGTGCAGAGTTGGCATTCGATAATTTTGCTACATATGGGTGAAAAATGACTAAAGTATGCATGTGAAATATAACAATTATTAATATTATAAATTAAAATATGTTAACTAATATATCTTTTTGAAGACATTTCAATGGTTCAGCCTATTTTAATATACACTGACATATCTAGAATTTTAGTAAAAATACATGAGTTTGCATTTGACATTAATTTTCCATCTTCAATCTTATTTTAAAATTTTGTGCATTCAATTTTTCAGAATTTGAAAAAAATAACAATTTTACCACTGTTCAGTGTATTATGAATCTTAATCCCTAATATGTTTTTCCCATGGTCTCACCACTTGGATAATTAAGTCCAAAACAGATAGAAACTTTAAAGCTCATACTACACAATGTGTTTTTTCTTAGTATACCTACTACAGGAATAGCCATGAATTCTAAAGTAGCAACCAGAGTTGGCTGTTAACTTAAAAGTGGTCATATTCATTCTTCTTATGTCATTAATTTAAAGAATCAAAATCATAAAGTATAAAGGGACATAATTTGCTAAAATAGTTTTGAATTTTGTTATAAAATATTTTAAACTTACCGAAAATTATAGACAATACTGTCCCAAATACTTGTGTTCTTGCTATCCAATTTTATCAAATCGTAACATTTTGCTATATTGGCTTCAGATTTTTTTTAATAAAAAATATATTACAAGTACCCCTGAAGTCCTCTGAAACCATTCCCCTGTCCTCCTGAGACAACCACATAATAGAGTTTAACATCTATAATTCCCAAGCTGTCATATGGTATTAATGTTTGTCATACATATATACAAGTAGACATAAATAATTTACAGTATTATTTCATGTAATTTTAACTTTATATCATGATAACTTACCATAGGTTTTCTTCTGCAAATTATTTGCTCAAGATTTTTTTTAAGATTTATCTATCTTGATAAATGAAGGTATATTTCATTTAATTTAACTGCTGCTTAAATTTTCATTGAATAAATATATCATAATGTATTTATTTATTATATTATTAACACACTATTAGAAACAATGTTGCAATGAATGTTCTTTAACAAATTCCTTTTGTACGTGTGGGAGAATTTCTCTAAAGTAGAAGTGGAATTAAGTCAAAGTGGAATTTTCTGGGTACTTGAGTGCATAAACTTCACTAGACATAGACGAATTTACCTAAAAAGTATATGTACAAATGTATACTTTCTGTTCACGGTCTATGAAAGTTCCTGTGTCTTTGAATCATTGCCTATACATTTCCCCAGAATTATTTGCACTTTGTGCTGAATGAAAAAATTGTCAAATCCTACTCTCTTTTTTTGTACTTTCAGATAGGTTGGTTACAAATGAGAATAGTGCTGCTTCATTTCTTAAATTGCATTCAGTTCACAGTGGCTGAAATGTGAGGTCTTAGGAGACATGAGCTCAGCGGTTCTCAGCGGTTCTCAATCTTGGCAATACTTTAGATTTACCTAGATCATTTTTTAAATTCTGATGCTCAAGCCTCCCCCCAAACCTGTTAAATAAGACTCTCCTTGTGGGTGAAGGGCAGGGGGATGTGGGTGCCATGCTAGTTGCCCCACCTACCACCCTGGGAACTCAGATCCCAAAGTGATCCTAATATGCAGTCAACGTTGGAAATTATTGCCCTTGTGTATGTCTGATAAGAAACAGAATAAAGCCAGAGGGAGAAAAAAAGATACTTGGCTGTAGACCCATCTCTAAAAGTGAGTGGTGAACTGGAGCTTGATTCTTTAGTTTTATCTAGGATAGTTTTATCTAGGATGAATAAGTAAATTAGCATCTGGGGAACAATAGTAGGTATTCCAGAATTTGGCAATGCTTGAGACCAGGAATATAACAAGAGTTAGTCTGCTGACAGCAGTTGGGAATAGAACTACAGATCCAGGGTCAGGATGCAGTACCTTTAGGGTAAGGCAGTTTATGAAGTCCAGGCACGTGAATGGACCCCAAACAAATAGGTTTGTTTTCTAGGCAGAAAATTTGGAAAAAGCCAGTGAGTGTTAGAGAAAAGCTTTGTCTATGTGGGCACCATTGGCTCATAGCAAATAGCAATAATTCCAACCCCATTAGCTGGTTGATGCCAGTTATAAATGTTTTGTCAGACTTAATTAGAATAAATTTTGAAAGTAAGTTATGCTTAAACGTGTAAGATATAAGCTTCTAACTGGTGATCAGAGGGTATGGAAGAGTCAAGGATAAACTGAAATGCCCCAAGTTATAATGCATGAGGGAAAATTTTGATTTGGTTCATCATTTGTAACATAAGCTATTGACATAAACCAAGAATTTGTATTTAATTAAGATTGTTTCATAACTAGATTAAGTATTCTACTTTACCAAGAGTGTCAAAATCTACTATAAATATAAAGTAACAAATGTTCATGGAATCTCACCTATAGCAACAGCCATTTTTCATCCTTTCCTCAGTCAGTACAGTTATTTCAGCTTTTTACAGAAAAAAATGAATTGAAAGACCATTTGGCTTTGCTGACATGATCAGTTGCAAAACTATTGGAAAGTTAAATATCCAATTATTATTTATGCGACAAGAAGATATTGATGTTACTGTATAGTTCATGTAATTATCTCACACATTCAGGAGAGATTAAGATTTCTAAAATTGTATTCTAGTTAGAACACCTAAAAGCTTTTCTTTAAAAAAAAAAATACCTTAGGGAAAATAAAACTAAAGGCATCCAAGATATTTTTGAATTGTCGTTGTGCATTCAACTTAAAATACAGTTTAAGACATGAGGATGATGAGATGATTACGTAGTGATTCAAAACAAAATACCTTTAAAAGTCTGCATGCCCTTCAGGTTGACTATGAAGTCATCGGTCAAGGTAAATAATCAGGGTAATTCTTTCTCTTTTTCCAATTCAGTGCTGAGTACAAGAGAAGGACTAAATATGTTCAGAAAAGTCTTAATCCTGAGTGGAATCAAACAGTAATTTATAAAAGTATCTCCATGGAACAGGTATGCAATGATTATTTTCCATATGACAGATTCAGGCTAATATAAAAATAGTGATGATAGAATTACTGAAAGATTGTGATTCATATCAATTTTTCCATACAAACAAAAAAAATTAAGTAAAATACATGCAAGAAATATAGCCAGTAAAAGGAACTGGGTGCAGTTCGAAGATACAGTGAAAGAAAATGTGCACATTTTCACAAAACAGCTAAAAAATAAAATGAATAAGACTAGTGGGACCTTTTCCACTGATTATTTCAAAATCAAATATTTCAATAGACTGGGCTCTATTTATCATATTTTGAGGGAAAATATTTGCCAGCTAGCTGTATTTTGACTTTCATAAACAAAGAAAAAATAAGATGCAGATGCACTGAAATAAATTACCCTTCCTGGCAACAATTTAGGGATCATCTCTTTTCTAAATTGAGGCTTCCTACGGATCTGGCATTGTGCAACTAAACCGTACAGAAGAAAGCGTGAAGAAGACTAGTGTAAAGGATTATCACAACAGATAGATGACTCTAAGCAAAATTGCATCAATGTGTTTCTGAAAATCTTCATGTCATAACTTTGTATCAATAATAGAAAATAACTGATGGTTTATAAAGATGAATTCAGAGAGAAGAATACAAATAGAATAGGAAGAAGACATCCATGAAAACAATTTACAAATGAGTTGTCTTTCAAAATGAGGTTTCTCATTTATCCTTTGGAAGATTTCTAATTTGACTATGAAATTGAAGCTGGATATAAATTGTAATCTGGGTTCTTGAGTTTAAAATAAGTTACGTTCACCTGCAGAAATAAGACAGTGCTACTGATGTGTTTTGGCAATTTACTGAAACAAAAAACTATAACCCAAATACTTTGAATAACCTAGACATTTTTGCAACCTATGAATTTCATGTATTTAAAGAGTATATATAGATTCTGCTTGGTACTTTTAATAATGGGCAGGGGTAGAATAACAGGAAATAAGTAAAAATCACCCTTTTTTTTGCAAAATAGTGAGGTATCTTATGATCAAATACTTGATTGGACCACAAAATGATTGACAGTTTACATAATATTGAATGTAAGTATACAGTTTTATATAAACTTAAAGTATTTTTACATAAGCGGAAAGAGTTCAAGGAATGAAAATATAAATGAGTCTATTATATGAGTATAATGAAAATTTATGATGAGAAACGAGGTTAATGACATTTTGATTTGAACTGTAGCTCAAGAAGAAAACACTGGAGGTGACAGTCTGGGATTATGATAGATTTTCTTCCAATGATTTTCTTGGTGAGGTGAGCCTATGGTTTCCTTTTTTTTATTTGCTTCATTATAAACCATCAATTAAATCTTTATGGAAAGCATATTTCTTAAGTGTATAAGATAACTATTTCTGGATAAAATTCTTTGGTGGATAGAATTTATTTACAGATGACTCTGAATAGATGAATAGCAACTGGAGAAATAATTTTCACTTTACCACTTGATGTACTTTCTAATTAATTTGCAAGATGAAATATTAATTGTTTTGATAGAAAGTTATATAATCATGCTGTGAATCCAAATGATTATGTAAAATATTGGAGATAAGTTTATTGTATTATAAAATGAGCTGGATTTTTTTCAAATGCATTTTCAGTTTATTTAATTGCTATTCCTCATTGCACGTATGAATGACTTGATGTGACATTTTACATACTTCGTTTAAGTGTCCCACAAAACATCTCAAAATATTTTAAGAAGCAAAACTAGAAGTAGGAGAAAACAGTAAAAACAATTTTTATAAATTCACAAGGAATGTAACCTAATTATGAAATGTGGCAGGATGGTCAGATTCTGTGATATTTTTCATCTATCATATTCCAAAAATACATATTTTGTTTAGTGATCTTTGCTTAAAGCAGAAGTTATGAATTAATGTTAAAAAAATAAATCTCCAAAAATATATAACACCTAGAAAATACAATATCCTTTTGATAGAGACAATAGAAAACAGTTGAGTAGTCTAGGTGACATGATGTCTTGTTTGGCTCCTACACTCTGTACCTTTTTCCCATCAAAACTAGATCATTTGAACTTCACCTACAGGCTCCATGTGGTATAGCCACTTGGACTAATCTTGGTCTTAGACAGGACTACTCTAGAGTACGGTTATATCTGATTTATTGTCCTATTTCAAAAAGCTGATTTATTGATGTCCTTATAATTTATTGTTCACATGAACCTAAAGCATATATCCATTGTGTGGTTTTATTTTTTAATATCTGCTCAAATATAAGATGCCAACTACTGTAAAATGCACCATTGTTTATGTACCACTAAGAAAAAATGTTGCCAATTAAACCATGACACAGCGCTTTCTTATTGTAAACTGTTGGTAATCTCTGTTTCAAATGTGAACTAAAGTATGTTTTAAAATAGAGGGAATAAGTTAGTAATTGAAAATTAGCCATTCTTTTTCATTTTGTCCCTCTTGGAACTAAAATCAAACAATCTGCAAAAAAACACTAGCCCAGTTTAAGAATATCATGTGTCCATTTAACAAAAGAAGACTTTATTTCATGAAGAGATTGACTTGTGACTCTACCTTTTTGCATCATCTCCAAATAATTTAATTAATAGAGATGTCATACAGTTCAAGTTAACCAAACGTTTATACAGCATCTGGTATGCACAAGACATTCTCAGTATCATGGGTGAAGAAAAATGAGGAAGACCTCATCATCCTAAAGGTTATACTATATCCTTTGACTTATGTCCTTGAGTAAGTTTCAGATCACAGAAAAAAAACAACAAACGAATTACAGCTTAATCCATAAATTTTACTCACTTATTGCACTTTTTTCCAGGTATTGATTGATTTATCTAGCACATCTCACCTCGATAACACGCCTAGGTGGTATCCTCTCAAAGAACAGACTGAAAGCATTGATCATGGCAAGTCCCATTCCAGTCAAAGCAGCCAGCAGTCCCCAAAGCCGTCTGTCATCAAAAGCAGAAGCCACGGTATCTTCCCTGACCCATCCAAGGGTAGGAGATATTTCAAGTAGAAAAAAGCCTTTGTCTGTTTGTTCACTCAGTATCTTCTTGAATATGAGTGCCTGTATATTTAATATCTTTTGACAGGTATTATATTGGGAAATATTTAATATAGTATCATGCAAAGAGTAGTGGATGTGGAATCAGGAGAAAGGGGCTTTAGTCTCAGATCAGCCCTTAATTAGGTTGATGCCTTTGTGATCTTCACGCCTCTGGTTCTCTGTTTTTCAACCTATAAAATAGAGGAGGTTGGGTTATATGAGCTATTGGGTCTTTTTCAGCTCTCAAAATCTAGGTTAATATGACTTTATAAAATACGTTGGGGTGTTTCATAAAGAAAACATAAAAATCCTCAACAGTTCATTGACTAGACATAATCATCATTACCATTTATGCATGTTTCTTCTGTTTAAATCCCTATTTTTTCATATGTATATTCTTACTCATAAATCATATATGTAATATATGGACATAAACAGTTTTGCATTCTGCTTTTTAATGATATCAAAAACATTTTCCTCATGTCATCAAAACAATTGGTATGCTGAAAATTACTTAAACCTTTCCTAAGTCGTGCATTCAAACTAATTCTATGATTTTTTTAACTACTATTACTATTTTTTAATTGCAGCATCGTACATTGGGTTTGGCAATATGCACAGCTTTCCCATTGGAATGAGCTTTTCCTTTGGGAGGTTCATTAACCAGTTATCCTACAACACAACAGTAATCTTCATCATAAAATGAGTTAACTGCCTATATGAGAGAACTATGTAGTATCTTTCCAGGATATGCTGAGCTATTTATAAATATTAAATAAAAATTTTTATATTGGATCTGAGTATTCCTTCCTTTTCGCCTCTTCTCAGGAAGTACAGCAAATTGAAAAGTGGTTCTTTGCAATTTGGATTGGAAATGCAAGTGTTCTAGGAGATGAAAAACTGAGGTCATGTCCAGGAGGCCACTGAGTTAATACAATAAACAACTGACTACAATAAGTGCTGTAGATTACTTATGAGTTGTATAGATCATTTCTGGATTCCACTTAGCCAGATCAGCTCTGCACTGATTAACATTCTGGAAGATGATTGGTATAAAGACCTGTCTCTCTATGACTACCACAGTAAATGTGTGATCTTATATATACATTCTCTAAAATCACCTGAGATGATGATATAGTACAGTCCCCACTTCCGTGTATCCCAGTGACTCGCGCACCTTCCTCCAGGAATTTTACTTAAAACTCCTCCTGCGGCAGTGTCAGCCTATTGTTTCTTACCTGGTCCCTACTAGAATTAGCAGAGTTGCTTGGTGAAACTGTAAGTTAATATATTCGTTTATATGAGACTACTTAGAATGTATTTATTCCTCTTCTCAAACCTCTCTTCTCAAGATTATCATCCTCTTGCCTTTCCTCCCAAAAATTGTCTCCCAAATGTTGAATCACCTCGCTGTATGGTGAGCAGCTGCATAAACGCACGAAAAAAGAAACAGAGTTAACTTAAATCTTAGACGGTTTCAAATTATGTGAGACCCAGCTTGACAGGAGGAACGCTGGAGCAAATTTAACTCATGTTTTACCCTTTTGTAACCAGACATGCAGGTTCCCACCATTGAGAAATCCCATAGTAGTCCCGGTAGCTCGAAATCCTCATCCGAAGGCCATCTCCGCTCTCATGGACCATCTCGCAGTCAAAGCAAAACCAGCGTCACTCAGACCCACTTGGAAGATGCAGGGGCTGCTATAGCCGCTGCCGAAGCCGCCGTGCAACAACTCCGCCTTCAACCAAGTAAAAGACGCAAATAAATTCCTCAGCATGGCAGCTTAATGTTCATCTGTTGCCTTTCTTTCCTGCTGTCCTTCCCCATTTGCTTTGTTTTGTGCTTTCCCTGCTCCCTCTGTTCTCTGTCCCTTTGTCTGTGTAGGAACAGTATCGATACATAAATATGCTCTCTCTCATTTAGTTCTTTTTTGTTTTACTTTACATAGAACGAAATAAAACTGGCTGTTTCTCCTTTGTCTCCACCATCCATCCAACCTGGCTCATAGTATTTGGTAGCTGTGTCTGTGATGTGTGCAGGCAAAACTATGTTGTGTGTCCTTTTTGTGTGCACTTAAATATCCTTTAGAATACAGGAATTATAAGCACAAGTGGCTGCCAGTTTTCCAGGCATTACACCAAAAAAAGGCACACACATAAGCATTTTGAGCAGATTAGCAATGAGTGTCTCACCTCTGAAAAACACTAAAAAATTTTAGGCAGAAGAGTCATGTAACCAACAGTCAAGTTCTAGAACCTAGGGGAAATGGAAAAAACATTTTACGCTTAAAATTTTTAATAAATTATGCATGTGAAATAATGAGGCTTTCCACGTGAGAAACTTTGTAGTCTTTTGGAGAAAAAAAATCTGTAAAGAAAATAATGTTTCCTATATTCTCAAAAAAGTATGTAGTATTAATATATGTCTAAGCATATTCGATGAGGCCATGTTACCTCATTAAGGAGCACAGTGGGATCCATTCTGTTGGATCACACTTTGTATATGATACAAGAGAATTTATAGGGTTATTCTTCTTTCTAACCACTGGAAATCATTTGGAAGCCAAGATATCAATTAAAGCGTAACAATTCACCCATCTTAACTGCTATAATTTCAATTGATAGAATTATATAAGAACTTAGTGAGTACAGACACTTTAAAAATGTGGGGGCACTGTTACTTCCAAGAGGCATCAGGCAAACAACGGAGATAGATGAATGTTCTCCCCATCTCCCAAAGTCATCATTTCCAAAGAAACAGCCAGTTTTAACCCCCTTTAGTGCCGTGCATGTGGTGTCATTTTGGCATTTGAAAACACAACCTACTTCGATAGAGCAAAAGATCACTTCTGTTTGCATGAATAACATTCAAGCTGGTTCCATCTGAGGATACATACTCTGGGTTTCCATTTCACCCACACTACCACAGCAGCACATAAAAGCGGTCAGTCTAATCATGCCAGGAAGCAGCACAGACACAGCATAGCAGGAGTCCTCCCCATTCAAAGAACTCAGTCTGATAATCTGCCTCCACCAGCTAATGGCAACCAAGACCAAAGCCAGCTAGCCCTCAGGAAGGTGATGTCTGATGGACCAGTCAAGCCAGAAGGAGGTGAGCAGAAAGGCGCTATTCAAAGCACACAGCAAGAGCATCCCCCAAATTTAAAGCCCTCATCTTTTAATTTTTAGAGATTGTCTGATAAAGTATGTTTATCCACTTTTTAATGTGCTTTTGTGGGCATGGCATTTCAGGACTTCATCATCACTGTGTAAGTCCCAAGATGAGTCCCATAATATATTGACTACAGTGATTTGTATTTTTCTATGCACTGGGCATCTTTTGACTTTTGTTGGGAAATAGATTAACAGTATTCATATTGCAGAATGGAACGCATGCTACTAACATAATCTGTTCAAGCATGACTATAAATATGTTGCACTGTGATAAAAGTTTAAACTGCTCACAATTCGAGTTAGCATACCAGTTGGAATGTAGATCAGTTTTTGTTGAATATTATTTCAAGTGTAACTTTTTAAAAAAATTCAGTGGATTTTGGAAATCTTAGAGGAAAGTAAAGGAAAAAATTGTTAATGCACTCATTCACCTTTACGTGGTGAAAGTTCTTTCTTGATCCTACGAACACATTTTTTCCACTCATGTTTCCATAGTTTTCAAGTGTATCAGATGTGTTGGGCATGTGAATATCCAAGTGCCTGTGTAATAAATAAAGTATCTTTATTTCATTCATAAACCACTGGGTTCTGAGCCATTGTTATATGATGCAGCTTAAAATGAGTGTGTCAGTTTTTGCTTTCTCATTTGATTCCTTGCGATAGAGAATTTAAAGTTACTGCTTCGTTGCCAGTGCAAGCTATAATGATAGAATATTGAGTTGCAGGACAAAGTTTCATGTCGGAAACATAAGATAGATGGGGAGTTATTACCAAATAAAAGTACCAGAGCTTACATAAACATGTAAATAAATAATGGGTTTGGGCTACTCTAGGCAATGCTTCCACTCCTCCTTTCTTGCACGTCTGATCTACTTCACAATCTTCTCAGCTTTCTGGGTAAAGGAAGACAAATCCAATGAGTCTTGCTCCGGACAGGCACCTAGACTTGATTCCATGGCTTGGTTAGGAAGGAAAGCAAGTTAATATCTGTCCCTAACTTGACACCAACAATTTGTGGAATTTTCCCCAAGAAAGAATGCCACTCACTGCCAGTGAAAGGGATCAAACCAGGGTGATTATAAAATTATCTTCATTGTAATTCAAATTTAATTTTAATTCAAAAACATATATCAAAGAAAGGATAAAAAAAAACGATAGCAGTGTTTGCCCCCTTAAGTCCCTTCCAGCCGTAAAACACTTGATTCTATGATTCTGTACTTTCCACAAACTAAAATTAAGACTTGTACTTTTCTATTGCGTTTCTCTGTATTCTCAGAAATTTTTAAAATCTAATATGCTTTTGTCCCAACTAATCAGACTTTTAGGAGCAATGGAGGATGTATGTGGCAGTACAAAGGCCAAACCACTGTGATGTTCCTTGAATTAGCAGGCAGTTAAGGAAACAGCTTAAATATTAAGATAATTGTAAATATGCATTTACTCAGCCCAGTTTATAGACTATCACCAAAGCAGTTTCCCTTTTCTAGTTAGCCTTACTAGTACTGTCCAAGAGTACTTAAAATTCCACCTCTCACCTTTTTTTCCATCAAATAAGTTCAGTTGATTTCTTACTTCATTTTCTTCCCGCAAATATTTAATAATTGTAAATGTCACAGTAGTCAGATGCTTCTCTTATTTCACTCTATTTTTAATTATCATGATTTAAGTATTCCTATGATAGTTTGTCCTAGTTTTCCTAGATGTGGGTCTTAAAATTTGTAGCAAAATGCATTTAACTCCCTTTCTTTGAATAATGCTCTAATGGATATTCTCATACATTTAGAATAGTTCTTCACATTGTGCAAAGTGTTTCATCACCCATTTTCTCATTTTGTCACACCTAGTGGGTGAGGGATTCGTTGCAGATATTTTCATTTCTGTTTTCTGAGTGAGCCATCAGAGAGTCGGGGTGTGCGTGTGGCAGCATGACTGGTGAAGAACACATACCTGGAAATTGTCAGGATCGGCAATCTAACCCTTGTTTATGACCGCACCTAATAAGCCTTTGCTTTTTAAATACATTGGCTCCTTTGAAATCAAACCCCCCTGATTTCACTAAAAACAATTGTCATTTACTTATTTGCTATTTACACTCCAGTCCTTACAAATGATTAGAGGTTGCTAGAAATTATGGCGGAATACAATTTAGACTTGGTCTACCTACTTGATCCTCTTTTCTGAAGGCTGATAATTAAACTGCCACAAATCAGGGAAGTAAAACCTTCCCACTGCACAAGCCGAGTGCAGCAGTAAGCAGGCTCTGTAGAGGAGGCTGTGTGTACATCTGCAGTCATTGCTATCAAGGGTGACGAAATTGTCCCTAAAGAGCTTTTCATATATATATATATATATATATATATATATATATATTTTTTTTTTTTTTTTTTTTTTTTTTTTTTTTTGGTGAGCTTTTCAGCAGGTTTCTGCTTGAAGTAGCAGAAAATATGGGTCAGGTAAGAATTATGGAGTAAGAAAGGAGGAACTTTTTCTCTCCCTCCGGGGTTTAGTTGCATGCTAGGAAACCTGAAGGACAGAACTTAGACAGATTGTGCCAGATCATCCTGACACCTAAACAACTCTCCATTTGTATTTAGAAATCCCTGGAAATGTTTTTTTCCAAGCCAGTTGGTTTGGTGGAATATAGGCCCGGCTGTTGTAGAAGGTAACGCCAACCAGGGAAAAGAGTTTCAAAATAGGTTGTTTTTTAAAACCATACCCAAACTAAAACAAATTCAAGTATTTTTACAACCTTGAAAATTAATTTAATTGCTATGGAATATATTACATTTTATATATGTATATATATATATATATAAAGGGCATTTTTAAATTCCTGAGCTGTTTTTGTTTGATCTGAGATTTTAGGTAAGCTTTAAGTTTAGAAACACTCATACAGGATAGATAGAAGTATCCCTCCACCCTGGGCAGTAAGATGAGAGCTTGGAGAGGTTAGTAAGAAGATGAATCATTGACTGAGTTGTGTGAGGAACTATGACTGAAGGTCCCTTGTTGTGGCCAAATTGTAGGAGAAGGTCCTGAAGCTACTTCCACAGACCGCTGCTGTAAACTCCACTTTCCGTAAGGCTCCTTTGCGGCACCTGTCAAAGAAGAGTTTCCTATCCATATTGCCGTGGTGAACTCTGACTAAGCCATCTCTCTGTGAGAGCTGCTGTCTTGGGCAAGTGGTATGGGTGGCTGGGTTGGGAAACAGGGCGGGCACTGGGAGTGGAGAGAAGTGTTGGTTACAAAGGCAGTAGTTGATCAGTGGTCCATTCTCTTCTGACCGGAAGCAGATGGTCACTTTTGATCAGAAGGAATTTGGCGTTCTCTGTTTCTGGAAAGGAGAGGGTTCAAAAGGGAAAGAAATCAGAATGAGATCATTTGGAGGTGAAGTCTTCTGGAATGTGTGTAAGAGGTTAATAAAAACAGACTTAACATTCCTCATTTCAATGTGTTTGTGCAAAGAAAAGAAAGGCAGCAAAGCTTTAAAAAGGAAACTTTGCATAGTTTAAAATAGAAAGAAAACAAACTGTAATGATGTGAACACAGCAAATAGCCAGCAGAAATCTGAGAGCATCAAATTGGATTTCAGCTTTCAAAGTTTTCTGCCTATTTCTCTGGGGGCAAGGGTTGTATTTCTTTGTTGTCTCTGAAAATCAAAGTGTTCTTCTAAAGTTCTGGGTTTTTAAGAGTTTCCATATTTTCTTAGAAAGATTGGTTATGCATTTTCAAATCTTTCTATAGTCATTTAATATTCATTGCCAGAAATATCTCTGCTGCACATGCAGAGGCACAGACAGTAAATATATAGCTCTGAACATATGACACTGTCTCTTGTTTGTGCACCTTCCCTCCCAAAGGTGAATTCACTGACGTATCATCAATGGATACTTTTGTTCTTTTCTAGTAGTAGCCATGAGTGTGTCAAGCCATCCACGTAAGGAATTACTGGTTCATACTGCAGTGTGCCTTTGTCGCGTGATCTAACCAGGGGCCTATATGATTGAGCGGGACTATTAATACATGATCCGAGAAGAGAAAGGCCTAATTTTTAACATGTCAAAGTGCCTTAAATGCTATTTATGACATGTCTTTAACAAAGTTAAACTTATTTTTTGATTGCAAATTATTGTATTTTAGGTTTAAACAAATTTATTTTTAAAAAGTTAATTTACCAAATTACCAGCAGAGAGCAGGACCCAGAGCCAATGAGACAGGCAAGTAAATGCTGATGGAGGAAAGAAATGAGAAGCATGGAAGATGAGAAGGCTGATGGGGACACTGCGGGACCATGGACAGAGGGTACAATCTGAGCTTGGGGCTGGGAACGTTATCGCCTGGGTAGGAAGGATCCTGGAACTGGGTGAAGTGCCACCTGGGGAGAGGCAGAAGAATGCCAAAAGCTAATAGCTTAAGCTAAAGCTTAATAATAGCTAAATTAATAGCTAAAGCTTAATAGCTAAAGCTTAACGACATTGCCTAATTCCAGATATCTATCCATGAATTACTTGATTTTTTTCCCACTTTTCATCCGAATGTACTACATTATGTAAAATCATGATATTTCACCCATTCTCTGTTGTGCAAGATAATCTTTGGGAGGGAGGGGGACATATGAGGATGGGATAGGATGAAAGGAATCTTTATGTATAATGAGTCAGACCGTGAAAAATAGCCTTTTTATTTTATTACTTTGTTGAGTCTGTAAATATATATTTTAATCATTGAGGTGACAAAAAAAACTTCCGGATTTCAAATGAAAACATTTCCGCAATATTTTGATTGGGGTATTACGGTTTTCAGATGTATAAAGAGAAATAATGTAGATAGAACCATAGCTTTATACCTCAATGTGTTTTAAAATACTGAAAGCTAAAATTAATTAAATGATCATTTGAACAGAAACTAATCAAAATATTAATAATACAAATCAAACAAGAACAGATAAGTTTTTAAGAAGAAAATGTTTGATGAAAATCAGGGGTTAGGAATTCCCTGGTGGTCCAGTGGTTATGACTCCACACTCTCAACTGCCAGGGGCCCGGGTTCAATCCCTGGTTGGGAAGCTAAGATCCCACAAGCCTCAAAGTGCAGCCAAAAAAAAAAAAAAAATTAGAGAAAATGTCATGAGGTAGGTCCCTATTTCTAAACATAAGAAACAAAATGGAATAAAATTTCTACTTCTACTTTATTCTTAAAAGAACACAGAAGCAAAATCTACTTTTCCTCATTAAGACATTTGAAACTAAAAACCACATTATTTTAAGTTCTATAGATCACATTTTTTTTTCAGAGATCTTATAGCTTTTATTTTTATTTAAAAAAATTTTTGAAGTATAGTTGATTTACAATGTTGTGTTAGTTTCTGGTATACAGCAAAGTGATTCAGTTATACATACTGGTCACATTATATTTTTATCTGACTCTTTAGGTAAAATGAGGTTGGAATCTAGAGAGAGAAAAAATGTAATTTTTATACTACACAATTCAAATTTCTTTCTATATGGATATATTTATACTTTCTATATATACTTTTAGTTTCTTGTAAAGCATTCTTATTGCTACTGACATTTTTAAAGTAAATAACTACTTTGGCTCCATCCAACTATTAATGTACAAGAAAATTGAAGAGACAATGTAGAGAAAAGCCATTTTGGCAAGAATTTGCATTGTTTTATGCCTGCCAAATTTCATTATTTACTCTGGATTTCTGTGTAATATAGTTTTTTGTGGGTTTTTAGGCAAAAATAGAACAGACAAGCAAATTTTTTATGATACATATAATATTTAACTCAGACCTTATAATTCTAGAGTTGTGAAGTTCTAGGTGAAACAAATTCTGAAGAAGCTTAGAGAAATTCAAAGGGTGATGATAATAATAATAAATCTTTTCAAGTAAGGCGTTAGAACTTGATTTTTTTTAGTGCAGAAAATAAAAAATAAAAGACACCATAGAATGATTGTCATGTATATACTGGTTTAAGATGATTGTCAAAAAAGGTTGGTGCTAATTGTTTCTTTTTTTT
The DNA here is from genome assembly GCF_964270905.1 of Leucopleurus acutus. Lineage (NCBI taxonomy): Eukaryota > Metazoa > Chordata > Mammalia > Artiodactyla > Delphinidae > Leucopleurus > Leucopleurus acutus. The sequence goes on along the minus strand of NC_139144.1, from coordinate 28,898,402 downwards.
TTTTCATTTTCACAGTTCATACTTCATTTTCATCACTGTAGATGTAGACCAGTGATTCTCAAAGTGTGTCCATTGATCCCTAGGTGTCCCAGAGACCTTTTCAGGACTCTACAAGGTCAAAAAATTCTTAAGACTCTTAAGATGTTATTTGCCTTTTTTACTCTCATTCCTTCCTTAGTGTGCAGTGGACTTTTCCTACATTTCCATGAGATGTCATGACATCATTGCTCTGATGGCTAATGGAATATGTATTTGTCAACTGCTTATGTTAAATTTTTCTTAATTTTGAATATGATAAATATTGATAGATATATTTCACATAAAGCGATGTTCTTTAAGAAATTCAACAATATTTAAGACTGGAAAAGGGGTCTCGAGACCAAAATATTTAAGAGCCACTGATCTATACCTGGGTATAATCATAATTTTAGCAATAGTCAATGATGTTGGATAATTAGAAATTTCTTACAAGATATAATTATCATATTTGCCTCTAAATTTTCTATGCCTTTTCTATCTTGTATTGCATTTTGGAACCCCTACTTTCTTTTCTTATTTAATGTTAATTTATAACTTAAGATTGACAAATGATTTTTCATTTTATATTCTTATTTTAAATATTTTATTGGGCATGATTTAGATTAAGTTATGATTAGATGCCCATTTTCATTATTTACATTTGCAGTAAGTTGTCTGTCAACTTTAATCAAGTTGTTCCTAGCCGAAGATAGAATGAAAGGGAATATTATAAAGGTAGAATACATTTTATTTGTGTCCTTATTTTGATGATCAAATTTATTGGAAAAACATTTATAAATTATTTGTTTCTTTAATCTTCTATTGTATTATCTATATTAGTGGTCCTATACTTTGCAAATTCATTGTTGGCATAAATAACAATAGAAACACTGAAGATCATCACTTTGATTCAAATTTGAGGAAATGTTAAGCTTCTTACCTCTTACCTAATCCTTGATCCTTAATTTCAAACATATAATTTATTGTGTTTTTAAATAATTAAAGCTAAACAGGGAATTCTGAAAATATTTATCATTTACAAAAAATATTATCTGAATTACCCCTATTAGTTGCTCATCATTTATTCACATTCATACACACAGTTTTTTTAATGAATAGTATGTTTCAGAAACTCTTCAAAGTGTTAGTGATTCTGCAGTGGACACAATAGACAAAAATCACTGTCGCCATAAATATCCCATCCTAGTAATATTTATCAAATAACAGATTAAAGATATGTGGGAAAAATTTGAAGACTGACAAAAGCATGACTTTTGTCTGTCTTCAACTGAAATTGAAGTAGAACATTGCAGTTGGTCATTGACTTAAGTTTATATACACAGACACCATCATGTTTAGAAATATCTGAAAATAGAATTATTTTGTTATTTGTTCTGGTCTGGTTATCTCTTGTAATCTTTACAGTTCACTGGGATATAACCAAGTATAGGAGGAGAGAAAGTGTTTGAAAATGATCTATTTGGAGAAGGTAGGAATATTAATGAAATTAATTAGAGACGTTGTATTCCATGGGACTGGACAGGTGTTTACCAAATAATTGTCCAAATTCCTCTTTACTTTATGGCCACTGACTACATTTGAATGATATGAAAAATAATACTCAGTGTTTGTTGTAGCATTAGCCATGTAAATCAGTATGCTATTATAAATTTGTATTTGTTTACACTGGAAATGTCTCCTTTGGGCAGGATTTTTATATAAATCAAATTATTTGGATTCCGTTTAAAGGTAACATCCTTGTTATCTTAGTATTCATGATCTAGGTGATCAGTTTCAGGATTATATAAGAACATTTTTCAAAACTATTTTTATAATTACTTTCACTCAAACAGGACCACTTGTTTTGCAAGCAAACTGAGAGAGAATATTTCAGTTTCAAAGGAGAATGAAATAAATATTGAAAAATTGAGTTGCCCTTGAAAAATTGATGTAGATCTTGAAGATTTTTTTCTGTCAAATATATTTCTCCTTACTCTTAATCTTTTAAAGGTAAAGATTTTTACTGTGTTATTTAAAGGTAAAGATCTTAATTGTGTTAGCATTTTTTTAGCACAAAACCAAAACTTGGTCCTTGATAAACTCTTTGTTCATTCTATTTATTTGGACGTAGCTAGAATTATAAACTAAACTTTTTAAAGATAAAATGAATTTACTATCTTTGTGATGTCTTAATCAAACTCCATTATTTACTCTGAAATTTTGGTCCCCACTTAAACTGTATTTATTTTAAGTGTCTTCTTCCAAAATAAGTTCTGAACCAAAAACACCTTTAGAAAGGAAGACACACTTAAAAGGCAACATTATAGCATAAATGCAAGAACTATAGTACAGTGAGCCATCACATATTGTATTTATGTAAGAAAAAAACCTTCTCTACCATGTTATTAAGCTAACTTTACTCTCATTTCAAACACATGTTGTATTGAAGTTATATGCTATTACTTTTATTCCCTAAAGTGATCATTGATCCTATTATCCATAAAGCTAGGGAGTGAATGGGAGACACCTGCAAAATAGTGATGCATTAGATCAAAAAAGATTGAACTGATTATTAAAATGTCTTGAAAAAGTCAGTTGTAAGGCCAGTGTGGATGGAGAGGGAAGAATGCGAACATGATGTAAAGCTTTACCACCTTTCCCACGACATAGAAAATAGAAGCATCACATCTTCCTCTCCCTCTCTGAAAGAAGCTACTATGTGAATAATATGGAATATCTTGAGGGACATATTTTGATTTTTATAAGTTTGTTGTAACTTTCTGATATATATAATTATTTTTTCTGAGTGACCAAGCCAAGTGTTAGTGTTAATTTCATCCTCAGCGACCCTGGGAGAGAGGTAATATAATCACCAATAATTTTTCATTTAAAAAGTATTTCAGTGACATCCCTCCTTTCACTGACCCCACCTAGGGGTTTACAAATGACTGATATATTGTAGAAATCAGAGTTGTCTATTTTAAATACTTTTATTTGTGAAAACTTGTAATTTGGAGGTATGTGAACATTCCTACAAATAGTTGTATTGAAGCTACCTATGCCATTTTTCTAGTGTCTTCTTTTAAATTTTTCCAAATTGGATAATGAATATACTGAAGTAAATTCAGAAAAAAGTATATTAAATTTCTAAAGTCCTTGTAAGATGCAACACCCCTTCTTAATACCCCTGGATGATAGTAGAAAACCTAAAAATGTTATTGCACGTAATTCAAGGGGAAAACTACCAACAGTGCTGGTAACAGTGGAAATTAAAAGTTGACATTTTTCAGGGCTACATCCAAATGCAATCAACAAATGAGATAAAACTGCAAAGTCTCTTTAGTAAATATAACAACTAAAACAACAGCAATAATAAAAGGTAGATAGATAGAGAGTGAAAGGTAAAGGAGATAAAGTAGAAAAAGTCACTAAAGTTAATACCAGCTAAATTAAAGTTAAACCAGCTAAAGAACCAAAAAAAAAAAAAGCATGCTGTAAGTATATAATTTCTAAAATAGCCAGGTAGTTATTTCAGTTCCATCATTATACTATTGGAATAAACAAAAGAATTATTGATTGTTTTCTCTTAATTTCAAGCAGTTGATCCTAAAATCCTATACATTGTATCTATGAAGATAATACTAATAGTGCGTCAACCAAGTAATTTGGGAAATTACAGGTTACCTACATAATAAATTACTCCTGAAATATTTGGAAATACCTTTGAGCGAGACCAAAGATATAAAACCAATGGAAGTGAGGCTTCATACATTCCAGGCACTGAATTCTAAGGTAGGTAACCTCTCTTAATTTGAGACAATTCAGTGTGATAGAAAAGTGGATGAGCACTTTTCAGTTTTGATTTGTGACCTGGAACAAGTCACTTAAAACTTTCCAGGGCTTAGTTTTTCTATAAGCAAGATGATGGTTCTGGAACAGCTTATCTTTAGAGTCCTTACCAGCTTTTAATTTCCGTGATTCCACAATTATAAAATCATCTACAATTCTGATCCGAGACTTTGCTCATGGTGCTGCCATCGTGTGGTAGGCACAGTGATAGTCCTGCATTTTTTAAGTATGTATATATAGTAGAGGGGAAAAATCAACAGAGCAAACTAATTGAAGACAGATGTTCAGTCAAAGAGACACTACCAGGTTTAATTAAGGTTAGCCACAGAGGAGTAATAAAATAAAATGTTTTCTAACCACCTAGCAGCCGCAGAAAATGAAGAGGTCAAAGAATAATTTAAAACAGATTGAATTGCCTCACTGAAAATAGAATTCGTTTACCTGAAATGCCCCCTCAATAACTGAGTCACAAAATTATTCAACACGCTAGTATTTATACTTCTAGCATATAGGGACCCTCTTTGTAGGAGTGGACTTCTTCCATCTCATATTTATATGATACATTCTTTTTTCTGGTTGGTACTTAATAGTACAAATAAAAATTCAAAAAGAAAGTAGGCCCCCCAAAATGTAACTCTTTAAGAAAATGGCTCCAAAAATGTTTTTCATTATTAAATAATTCTCAATTCTAATGTAAAATAAATATTTTCATATGTAATACACAGGTGCATAATACAGGATTTCTGAAATTCTGATTTCAAGATTTGGAAAAAGCAGATAGAATATTTTTAAATTGTTAATTATGAAATCATAAAATTATGGAAAGTCATATTTAGTTTTAATGTTTTAAAATAATATTTTCTACAAGAACATAGAAAGAGAGACGTTACACTGAAATATAAACTGGAGCTCACCATCTGTCTGTATACCAAGAGGTACAATCAGCCTAAGTACTAGTGTCTGTATTAGCACCATCTAGTGCCTCCCATGGAATGTTACCATACAAATTATTTTGTCACTTCAATTTAGAAATATATATATATTCATGGTCTGATATGAATTTTTTAAATTCACAAGCCTATGCTCTCCCATGTTTCATGTATTATCATTAAATATTTCAGTCAAACCAGTTTTGAGGGAATTGGGATAACAGAACATCTGGTTGAGTGATCACATTTTTATATACAGTATGACAGATTAAAGTTGAATCTCTGATTTTAAAAGCTGCCAAAAATAGGTTACCCAAAATTTCATTGACAAAGAAAGTGGGGTTAAAAAACTATATTGTGGTGTCTTTGATGAGATTTTTTTGATATGTATCAACAGAACTGGATTAAAAATGAAAAATCTACTAAATCACTCAGATGTTTTAAGTTGTTTGGTTAAAGGAAAGAATTATGAATATGTTATCATTATTATAATTTTACTATCAATTTATTAAATATTGCTTAAGCATAGTCCCAGGATTAAGCTTTTAAGAATGCTACCATGGAGCTAACATAGGTAGGTTCTGTTTCCAATAACCACATGGATGTAACAACTACAATTAAAGATAGAAAGTGACAATTACCATAAAAGACAAAAATTATGTGCTATGAGAGTCTAGGTATAGAAGTTCACTTCTGATTGTAAAGATGAGGAAAATGTATGAAGCAGGTTCTATCTGAGCTGAGCCTTTCTGGATGAGTATAATTTAGATATGAGAAAGTGACAGGGTCAAAGGAGGGTATAACAAAACTGGTAAGAAGAGGCTTGGCTAGAGCTCAGGAGAAAAAAAGCCGAACTATAGGGATTCAGAGTGAGTGGTCTGAATGGGCTTCAGTGAAGGGTATACAAAGGAAAATTATGGGAGGTATATATGGAAAGAAGCAGACGATAAAGGACTTCGAGAGGCAAACTAAAGAATTTGACTGAAATCGTGAGATGTCTTGAAATTGCATACGATCTGGCCTCCAATATTAAATCCTAAAAGCACTTTATTCATTAAGAAGTTTGCAGTAATACAGATTTAGTTCAGTTTAATTGAGTTGATGGCTTCTTATGTGGGGGTTGATTCAATTAAATGAAATTAGCAAATAGACGTGTTGTTTCAAGTAACTGAAAAAGAACTTTTAAAATATTTGGACTCTTAGCACCAGCTTATCAAAACCTCACCATTTCTGTATTTTTAGTCTCATTTTATGCTATGTATATATAGCCCTGTACAGGGAAGATCCACTTTGCATTTTAGTTTAAGTCATTTTCAGAAACTAACTGTCAGGCTATCTATCTCTACGCTTACATACCAGGTTAAGTATAAAAAATTCAGTCATGCACCAGATGTTTTGAGATAATGCCTAATATCTAGACTCATTTGAATTATTCACCTAACTGCCCAAAATTTCTTTAGATTCAACATTGCATGTAATTTTGTTTTGCAAAGATGTTAAGGCAGACTTAGAGTTATTCTGAAATATGTATATATGCCCTATATTTAGTTTTCTTTCTTGTAATATTTCTTATAAACTATGACTTGTTTGCGTTTAAAATATTGACGACACTTGCACAGGTTTTCCAAATGAAATTTCTATTCACCTAGGCAGTATGACAAAATTGGCTTTCCTTAAATTTATTTCTATCCTTGATCCTTTTCTATTATTATATTGTTTTACATTCTGTTCACATTTCTCAAATTTCCCAGAAGAGGAATAGAACTAGAAATTGCATCAGGTAAAATCAAAGTTTGCAAAAGAAAAGATTGGATATTTTGATATGTAAATAAGAAGACATCATTTCTATAATGTGGATATTTTGATATATTGTGAGATTTCTCTGGGATAAAAAAAAGTTTTAAATTAGTAAAGATAAATTGATTTTAAAATTAATGTCTATTAATTAAGGTTTGTCTTTGAAAATGGTATATTGAGATTTTCCAGTTGATGAAATTAAATTTTTACATTCAATATCATACTAAAAATTATTAACAATCTAGTAGGTTGTATTATATAATGACAATCAAAAGGTATCATAGCTTTTCCTTGTTTACAATCAGTTGACTTATCTGACTCATGTGGTTGTTTATACAGTTTAATATTCTTTATAATGTTCATAATTTTATATCAGTCATATTACCTTTACATTTTTTAACTTATCCTTTTAAAAGGTCTTTAACACTAAATACGTCAGCTGGGTTTCTTCTACATAAGTTGAAGAAAATATTAAACAAACATTATGACTATTATTCTTTTCCTGGAAATCTAGTCCTATGAGTTACTCTTAATTCACTGGTGACTGGCTATGTAACAGGATTCAGAGCCTTTTCTAACTAGCTATTCCCAATTTATAGATACCTGATATATAACTGACTAATTGTCAAACATTTCTTCCTTCTCTATTCTGAGAAAGGAATCCTACTATCACTGGAATAGATAGTATGAAAATTTCTGGTGGCTTTAGAGAAACTGCTAGTTCAGAAATAGAAGGGAAGAAGTGAGGAAAAGCTAAAGCCTTGGCAAGACTTGATCCTGGCTAATCTGATGGAGAGTTTCCTGCCCTCAGATGATTTCCTTCACAGTATCTATGCTTTTCACTTTATTTGGGTATATTGGTTAAAACTCCACCCACCGGATTGTCATTGTGTTTTTATACATTTCCTTAAGAAAAATGTTGATAATTTAGAATCATTAAATGATTATCAACTCTCTACCCAGTTGTGTGGATCTATCCAGCTGCTTGAGAAACTGCTGAGTGAACAGGAGGAGAGTATTTATGGAGGAGAGAGACTCTTAAGTATTTTTGCAGCCTAGAATACATCTAAAATTAGAAGAGAATCAAGGTGAATTCATTGTCCGGGACTAGGTGTGCTCTTCAGTGGGGAACAGCCATTGACCATAAAGCCCTGAAGAAGAGCTTGGGGGTACAGCAAATTAAATCACAAGACAAAGAAGAGTGAGTTCCAGTTTTATCTCACTCCTCATAATCACAGTCTTATGAGGGGGGCTTTACTGACCCCATTATTTTAAAGTGAGGAAACTGAGACCACCTAGAGTTAACTTCAGCAGGAGTTGGGATACAAAACCACATCCGTGTGATCAGAGCTTATGCTCTTAAACTCTGACCATGTGTCAGAAGACAAATGACAATTTCAAAAATTTGCCTAGAGAATCTCCACCCCCACAAAAAAAGAGGAAACACTTGCCTTCTGTTTCTTTTTTTTTTTAGTTATTTCTGAGATATACATTTTAAAGTAATAACTAGAATTATGATTTATAACATTATACCAGAACATATAAGATTTTTAGAAATTTCATGTAATGCCTGAAACATTTATATTAACATATTTCCATGCAAATAACCCAAAGAAAGTTTAGTATTAGTTGTTTTTTTGTTTGTTTTTTATACTGCAGATTCTTATTAGTCATCAGTTTTATACACATCACTGTATACATGTCAATCCCAATCACCTACACCTGCCTTCTTTTCATTCCTTTTGCATCAGAATTTCCTCCCAAATCTCTAATCTAGAACTCTGCTAACAATATTACCATTCTCTTACTGCATAATTTATAACACAAATTCATAACTCTTCTATGGGAATATGGATTCTTATATACAAAAAATCAAACTCATGGGTTATTTAAAACAAGTCCCAGTCACAAACTAGGATGTGCCTAAGGGGAAACAAATATCTTCAAATTTAAAAACCTGCTGGAGGTAGTTGGTAGAGCTACATACAAACAAGTCCAGGATTTTCAGTCATTTCCTGAAATTATCTATTCTATTTTGCATCTTCACTTCTCAGGAGAAAAACAAATTACTGGTTATTAATATGGGAAATAATTAAGCAATTTTCACATATTCTGTCATTTCTATCTACCCAAGTCTTCCTAAATTCCTTTCTCCATGAAATAGCCACAATTCTTATTTGTTTACCATATCGTTATTGCAATACTCTATAAAGAAATCACAAGTAATAATAATACTGTTCAACTCAGTCTAAAAATGTGATGGTTGATTCCTAGAAGTTAATCTTTTTTTTTCTTTTATATCCAACAAAAACAACCAAGGGCTTTATTGTTGCCACTGAGAGTTACTGGTTAAGGAAAAGAAAATGAAAGGCAGGTTAAGAGATGTGGAGTTCTTGCTAGAGCTGTTTCTTTACACCCGTAAATGAAGAAACATATAAGTATGCATTCGGATATCAATGGGAGGTTCATTGATTGACTGTGGTGTTGACTCTTCCCACACCATGCAGCCAAGCCCACCAATCACCGGCCTGCAGAAAGCTCCGTGTCCACTGGCTCCTCGGGCAGCAGCTTTGGCAGTGGGTATAGCGTGGACAGTGAAGGAAGCAGCAGTACTGCAGGGGACACTAATCTATTTCCTATTCCAAGGATGTAAGTGGTGGTTTGTTTGCTTTTTTTTCCACTGGAAAGTTAACAGCCTCATGAGTAAGCTTTTCTTAACATTGAAAAGGAAATAACTAGATAATTATCCAAGTCTGAGTCAGTGTCCCTGAAGGACTTCAGCTGTTTATGCCTATGTAAAAAATAGACTGTTCAGGAAAGATTGGATTAACTTAGTGAATTATAAGCATGAATGCTGGTCACCACCAGGACTACTTAATCAGTGCATTCTGTATTTAATAGAAAAACTGCTAAAATAATAATAACTTAGCTATGCCTGAATCAAGTTCAGCAGCAGTAATACATGGCTGCTTTAATCGCATAATGCATAGATTAATTGATTTTGAATCAGGAGATATTTAAACATATTTAAAGAACTCATATATCACATTTGAAATAGCACATTGGGCCACTCATATAGACTTTTCAACTATAAATTCCTCTACCATTAAAATAGAAGATTTTGAAGTGGATCCATATTTTCTAGAACAAATAACAAGCAGGACATAGGTCCCCAAATAGATACTCTTGGAATAAAGTTAATTTATAATACGTTAAGCCTCGAGAAAATCATATTGCAAATAAAATGCAAAACTAAAGCAGACTGTATTTAAAATGTGTTAGAATGGGTTTAGTCATATCGGTGGCAAAATCTAGCAGCATCCAAGATAAATCCAAGATAAATATGTTATCTCTATTCCAATGTCAAAATCTAAACTTCCTGACTTTCTCCAGTAACTAGTTTTCTAAGTTTACAAAAACAACATTGGGCCATGCAGCTCCAGGATCTAACCCAGGGTGAGTCCAGCCTGCTGCCTGGTTTTGTAAGGTCTGTGAAGAACTAAAAATGGCTTTTGCATTTTTAAATGTTTCCCAAAACCCCAGAAGAATAGCATTTTGTGACGCATGATAATTACATGAATTTGAAATTTCAGTGTCCATTATTAACTTTTATTGGAACATGGCCACACCAGTTTGCTTATGTGTTGCCTAATGTTGTCTGTGCTCTAGGGGCAGACTTGTATAATTACAACAGGGACCATTCAGATCATTCACTGTCTGGCCCTTTGCAAAGTGAGTTTGAAGATCCCTAGTCTGGGCCCTTGTTAGAGGGTCTTTTTCATTTTCTCTGTTAAGTGAAACCATCTCTGGGAGTGGAACTTCTATTTCTCTTTGTTTAAATATCACAGTTTTTTATGAATCTTTCCTTTTGATCCCCAGAATAGTTCTAATATTTAGATAATGGCTCATGTTTATAAAAGCAAAATAATGGGGAAAATGGATTTGTAAGGTGAAAATGTGTTTATTTTGTGATTTTCGGGTTACATTTTTCCTACTTAAATTGACTAATTATTGGATTATCTGTCTATTTTTTTTGAGACCTAGGCTGTGGATTCAATGGAGTTATTTGTATTTAATCAGTTCTTTTTATATTGACAGTTATTTCTAAAAGGAGTGTGATCTCATTAGTCCGCAGACTCTGATGATCCAATTTAACTGAAGAGAATTTCTACAAATTCATTACACTCCTCTCTCCAAGCTGTGAATATCATATAAATTTGTAAAGGTTTTGCACCACACATCACTTACTATCCTTCCAATTTATCTGTGTCTTTCAAAATATATAATCTAACACTGATGATAAAGTTACAACTTTCAGAGCGTAAAATACATTATTTCCTCAATATCTGAATGTCTGAAGTGGAAGTAGATTGGTTTTTTTACATACAAACCACATTTCAATTTTGCTTTTTCCCATTTTCCTGTTTCTCTTGTAAATCAAAAGCTTTTAAAACTGCGTAGGATGCTTTTGTTTTTGCCATATGAGCACAAAGAAAATTCTCTTTTCTAAAGCATTACCAGATATAAGTAAAAAGCAGTATTTGGTGGTTCTTTTCTGTCTCTCTTTGTATCTGACACAGTTTTGCTTGGGCTAGCATAAGTATTCAATAACTATTTGGTGATTGTTTAACAAAGATAAATTATAACCCGTGCAGTCAGAATGTCCTGAGATGAAGATTATTTATTGGGAATTCAGAAAAATTGCCGCCTTTAAGACCCACACAGTTACATTTCCTTTGTACTTCATTAAGCTTCACAGTGCTGCAAGTTTTCTGTATAATCTTAGAAATGCACCTAATACACGTTTTGGCTAAATACCAAATGTTAAAATCAGTTTTCATTAGAAGCAAATACTGCAGCTGAATAGCATCATTAAAATATGAAATGTAGCCCTCAAGATCAAATAAAAATTATCAAAAATTTTTTTATTACAATTACTAAAAATTATACTTATTTTGTTAAAGTTTGGCAAAGTATAGGATAGTAATTTTTCAGTACTCTCATCTACTCGATTAGCACTACTAAAACGATCCTCACTTTCAGTTGAGTTTGGCTCAGTAACAAGATGTGTTTTGGCCCGCTCTGCTTGTATAGTATACTGCTAAAGGTGAGATTGCTACTAAGTTATTAAGCTTTCTCCATGTCTAATCCTGGCAGACAAAGTTAATTTTTTTAATTTATCAGCTGTTTGTCTTGAATCTCATTGAAGTAATTACACAAACTGAAGTTTTGTGCATTGCTTAATCAAGACTTTTTTGTATATATTCAGATGCAAACTATATATAATTATAGATATAATTTATAACGTTTCTTCATGCACTTTATCCTTCACATAATCACTTAATAAAAATTTGTGTTTAAAACTTTGACCTAGAATTGTCATCTTGGAGCAATGTAATGGCTTTCAAGATAAAATGATTTTTGAATTTACATCAGTTCCTCTTTCGTTATGTGCAGAACCATTTCAGTCGAATGATGAGAGGATCTTTAGAGCAGTTTTCAAGTAAGATCTAATTGGAGTCTTAGCAATAAGTATGGTTACATTTTCAGCTGGTTGGGCAAACTAAATGTTTCTTGTGAGAGTAAGAATGAATTGTTAGTAAATACTGCTATGTTTGAATTATTGTCTAGAAAGTCTAGTGTCAAGACATTCCTTTGTTCAAGCACCATTTTTAACACTTAAGCATTTTTATTCCATTTTTTTAGAACATCTTATATAACTACATATAAAGGCAACTTCCAAATCTTTTGTACGCCATGTAGCTTTTTCTCTGAAGAAATAAGAAGTGACCTATTATCGTTTGGCTCTTACGTTATCAATATTCTGAACCCACAGTGCTCAGAGTATAATGAATTCTTCATTTGTTTGGCCTTCTAAGAAGTTTAAGGCTGAAATTAAAAATGGTTTGCAGCCTTTGGCTGAATTCTAAAGCTGTTATATACACATCTACCTATTAGTACTTTATATTTATCGAATATTATGATGTTTCAGACACTCTGCTAAGCACTTACATACATTTTCCATGTGATTTTCCCATAACCAAATGGTAGCTCATGTTACTATCCTTAAATTACAAAAGAAGAAATAGTCTTCACCAGATTGAAAGATTTACCTTACATGATGTATAGCTTAAGGTAGCAAAGCCAGAAGTAGAAACCAAGCTGTATGACTTCAAAAGCCAATGTGCTACACACAGCTGAAAATACAGGAAGGATCTGAAAGAAATAATAATCCATGTAATTATAATATTATATTTATAAATTATTCAATTCAACATTTCCCTTCTCACCAAAGGATCTATACAACTCCTCATAACAAAGTGTGAATATATAAGAAACCCTTCTCCTTCTTGAGTTAAAAATGGCAGAAAAAAAAAATTCTAAAACAAAATTTGAAGATTTCATGATGGTCATGTCTTTGATAAATGAGTCCATGAATAGGACACTGAATTTTGAGGTTCTATGTTTGGACTCAATAGGAATGATAAACAAATTTCCACTTTAAAATTAATATGATATAGAGTGATTTATTGTGTTCGTACAACATTTGCCATTCAAGTAATTTGTTGCAGGTCTGAATATATGATGTCATTCTATTTTTTCAAACTTGGACTCCTCATTTGCATTTAGGATTATAATTGAATATATAAACTTTTATTTCCTTTTTAAACAGAGGAAAGATGGGGCAGAATGGGCAAGAGACTATAAAACAGCCAGGAGTAGGCGTAGGACTAGCAGACACTGAAGGTAAGTTACAGTTTACAATACACTGGATTTTGGTTGTATCTGTATGCTATACTGTTTGCTTTGTTTTTGTTTTAATATGAATGTTAATTCCTAAGTACTCATACCAAAAGCACTAGGAAATAAGTCACCATTATCCATATGATCTATTAAATTAGAGTGACTTTGTCACTTCATTTAACATTCATATTTAACATTTAAGCACTTTGGGGTACTACAAATTTTAAAGGGAAAGAAGAATGAGGATTACAGAATGAAACTGGAAGACTTTCTCTGGGAAAAAATATCTTGAAATTTAAAAAAATGTTTTTGTTTAAAATACTATACAAATAGAAAATCATGAAACCTCATTTAAGTCAATGGCAAGCCTTAAAAATGTGGAACTAAGAGGAAACTAATGGTGTAAAAATCTTTTTAGAGAAAAATAATGACTGAACTAACTTCTAAAGTGAAAACTTAATTTGAAATTAAACTTTGTTTTATTAAATAGTATTATAAATGTATTACAAAATGCAAAAAAAAATCCTTTTCTTCCACACATAATCAGTATCTCTAAGGTGCACAATGACTTTTCCTTCGTTTAAAAAATTTTTTTCCTAATGTTTTGATAAGATCTGATAGCACTGGTATACATCATGATTTACACTGTCAATAATTTTAACTATTCTAAGTACTTAACACTATTCTAAGTACTTTTCACATATTATCTCATTTAATTCGTACAATTACCTATGAAGGTACCTGGTTTTACATGAAAAGAAACTGAAGTGCAAACATCACACAAGGTAAGAGCAAGTGATTGAATCCATGAAAATGACACCAAATCACACGCTATTAAAAAGAATCATTAATGCCATGGTACCACATGGACATTCAATGAGGAAATAGGAAACCCAGATTTAAGGTTCAAATCTTGTCTTGACTGGTGACCTGATCTTTCTATCTTTAGAAACCTGATCTGAAAAATGCTGGGTCTAAGTGATGCTTAAGTTTCCTAGTGGACTTAAGTAGATATCACATATTTCTGGTCCTACTAAAATTTTTATTTGAACTCATTCAAAGACTGTGCTTCCTCTACTTGTTGCCATGGTCCCACGGTCCCATCCTCAATCCACCATTCCTTTTACCCATCTTCCTTCTGCATAAACTCATCAACTCTTGTCTATATGTTGATTGCCATCCAAGCTCCCTGGAATTCAGACTCAGATATCCACCAGGCATTTGTGCCCAACCAAGAAAATAGAAACCATATTAAAAATATACGTATTTTAAAAATAGGACATTTATGGCTGGCAATTATTATATACGTGTGGAAGATGCTGAGAAACCCAGCAGGGGGTACGGAGGTAGCAGAAGAAAGCTACTGTCCCTAAAGGCTGGAGGGCAGGGAGAGCTGAAACCAAGATAAGCCTGTCTGCTGGGATCAGCAGGTAAGGAAGAGACACAACAAAAGATAGAAATATATATTGAGATAGACAAGGATGGGGAGAAATATCCCAGTTTCTCCCTTCCTCCCCTTCTCCAGTCTCTGCCAGGGCCTGGTCAAATCAGCTGGAAGCCAACTAACAGGGGAGGCTGGAAAACATGCTAGGGAGCAGCTCTTCTGAAAGCAGGGCAGAGAAAGACCAAAGATGCATCCAAGGGCACACAGGCATAGGGCTGGTACAGTACTTCACCTGGAAATTCCATAGATGCATCAAACTACATATGCCCTGAATTCAGTTTTCCCTCTTTCTCCTCCTATACTTGTCTGTCACTCAAAAATCTGTGCCTATTTATACCGTAATTTTCATCTTGTGTTATTATTGTTCTTTGACTTAAATTTACCTATTTCTATGCCTGTCTCCTTCATAAGGCTGAACAACTCTCAGACCAGAGTTATGATTTATTCATCTTGGTGTCCCAGCACTTAGCAGAAAGCCTTGCCCATAAAGTTGCTTCAAGAACGTTTAAGTGAATGAATAAACAATATAATCTTATATTAAAGTAATGGCCATTGATTTTCATCTGACTCTATACTTCATGTATACAGAGAAGCAATTCATGGGCGCTTTTTCCCAAAAGTTTTAACTACTTAACTTCATCTTTCTCTTAACCTTAAAGTTTATAAATAAAATTATTTTAGTATAGATGTTAACATTTGAAAAGAATAGAAATTTTTCATCCTAATGCTACCTTCTTATTTCCTATCAGTCCCACACAAAACATGCTTGTTTTCCAAGAAGAAGCCAGTCGTAGGCTACTTTATATTTTATTTAACCTTATGGGTCAATGTGTTTATATTGTAGTGAACTGACCCTTATCAACAGTTAATCTCAGATTAGTTACTGAGCAGAGGGGTGGGAGTTGAGGATGGGAACCATATGGAATATGTAATGTAATGTGAGTCATGCCCTTTCGGCAGCAATATTTTGGACAAATTATTTTTGACTGAGTTACTTATGACATTTTGACGATAAGCAAATTTACAAGTAACACATTTATGTGAAGTTATGAGTAGTTCTATAAGAGATACATAAGAGATTGCTAATAATATGAAAAAGAAAACTGCAATAAATATTAAACCTTTATAGGAAAGTTATACTTCAAAATCCAGCAGGTATACCCTGGACCAGCTACAGGGATATTCTGGCCTCAGAGAAGCTGCCAGTGGGCTAGCAGTGCCCTGGCTGTAGCAGGGTCCCTGCCCCCACATGAACAGTAGCATGCCACAGAGAGGGGTATCTCAGTTAGGCCTAGCCACGTGCCAGCGTTAGAAAGCATCCATGTCTAACAACAAACAAAGAAGTACTATGTGAAGTACTGTGATGATTAAAGTCCCAAGTGAAGAAATTTTACTTAGATACCAAGTAAATATACATTATACTTGTAGGAGCTTTAAAATGGAACACAAAATTTCTCCATTTATTTAGTCGAGTCTTCAAAATCTATGAAAAAATTCTTTTTCCTTTTCACATTTCTTTGCTTTTCTGTATTATTTTTCACAGGGTGTAGTGTGTACACTTACAATTAATGCACTAGAAAGTCTCCTCCTTTGAAATAGTATAACAAAAACACAAAACAAATTGGTACTGATCATATCAAAGGAAATAGCTAAATAAGGAGACAAAACACTTGGTATAGATTCATTTTATAAATCATTTCATTAAGATCTTTTCACTATGCTCTTCATGTAATAAAATTTTCATATCATTAGTAAATTTTAAAAAGAAATCTAAAATAATATTTCAACATAGTTTTCTTTTAAACTATGGTCAGACAACAATATTTACTGAGCAAATACTATGTGCCAAGTACTGTGCTACATACAATGATTAAGACAGACTGCCCTCATGGAGCTTACAATCTAGCAAGAAGAGTAAATGTTAAACATTTATTACAAGTGTGATAAGGAAGATGTGGCACATTATACAATGGAATATTACTCAGCCATAAAAAGGAACAAAACTGAGTTATTTGTAATGAGGTGGATGGACCTAGAGTCTGTCATACAGAGTGAAGTAAGTCAGAAAGAGAAAAACAAATACCATGTGCTAACGCATATATATGGAATCTAAAAAAACGGTACTGATGAACATAGTGGCAGGGCAGGAATAAAGACGCAGACGTAGACGACGGACTTGAGGACACAGGGGTGGGGGAAAGGGAAGCTGGGATGAAGTGAGAGAGTAGCACTGACATATATACACTACCAGATTTAAAATGGATGGCTAGTGGGAAGCTGCTGCATAGCACAGGGAGATCAGCTCGGTGCTTTGTGTCCACCTAGAGGGGTGGGATAAGGAGGGTGGGAGGGAGACGCAAGAGGGAGGGGATATGGGGATATATGTATACATATAGCTGACTCACTTTGTTGTACAGCAGAAACTAACACACCATTGTAAACCAATTATATTCCAATAAAGATATTAAAAAAAAAAAAACCTTTATGAACAATTTTACATTAAGAAGAATATATAGGCAGAGGTTGGGGAGAAAATTATCAAATCAGACAGAAATTTATTTGTTCTAAGCAGATAAGAAGAAGATACCAATTTAAAGTGTAAGATTTTGTTTTGTCCCCATAGAAATACGGACTTAACCTTGTGTTGGACTTGAGGTATATGTATGATGTAAATTTTGTCGGGGTTTTTTTTTTTCTTTTTTTCTTTTTTTTTTTTTTGCGGTACGCGGGCCTCTCACTGTTGTGGCCTCTCCCGTCGCGGAGCACAGGCTCCGGACGCGCAGGCTCAGCGGCCATGGCTCACGGGCCCAGCCGCTCCGCGGCATGTGGGATCTTCCCGGACCGGGGCACGAACCCGTGTCCCCTGCATCGGCAGGCGGACTCTAAACCACTGCGCCACCAGGGAAGCACGACATGGTATATCTTTATACGCCAGTGTGCACATGACAATTTTTATATGTATGATATTAGACAAGTTACTCATATTCTCTAAGTCTCTGATTCCTAATCTACAAAAGTAAGAATAAGAGTAGTATTTTACCTTATCAGTGTATTGCAAGGATTGATGGAAATAACGAGTGTAAGGCACTTGGCACTGTGGCTGGCACGTAGTCAATAAATGCTAGCGGTCATTGTCCCAGTCATCGCCTATATCATGTAAGTGAATACTTCTGACCTGATTTTCCCCAAGACTTTTAAACTCATGTTTTCTAAAATGGTTTCTTTTTCTGCCTTTGGCATTCCACCAGAAAAGATGTTTTCAAGGTCCTGCATTTTCCAGTTTGTTTTGAAAAGATGATATATATATTTATTACAGTATTTCAAACTACTCTTCTTCCCAGAATAAATCTGATGTGATCCCTTGTATAGTAATGTCTCCCCTCTACGAAGGATGTCTTTTCTAGACCTTATTATGCTTTACTAAATGGCCTGAGTTTAAAATTCAGTGCTACTGATTTCTAGTCCTGGATTGCTGACTGGGAATTTAACATTGAAAGCATATCCTAAAAATTGTCTATTATTGAAACAAAAAATAATTCTGGGTCTTTACTGTGAGACAGATGCATCACTGGAGGTTATTAATTGACCACTAAAAACGAATTAAATGAATTAAATTTCTGGAATAGATCTTGACTGTTTCTTAGCCTTAAGCACTCATCAAAGAATTGACATTTGCTAAATTTAAGCCCAGAATATTTTAGACTTTCAGGGATTCATATCTCTAATGGCAGTTTTTAATATTTTTTGAAAATGTCTTCTTTGCCTAGAAGTCCCCAAACTGCTTGCCTTGGGAGTTGGTGCTCTGATTTATTTATGGGAGAGGGGCTTTTGAATCAAGATAAGGACATTAAAACATAGCAAAGGGTAGTGAATGAATATAAACTAAGAATAGTCTCTTAGCATAGTTGTAGAAAATTAACAAAACAAGACATATAAATATTAGAGATATATAGTTTTACTTTGTTCTAAATGCCTTTACTTTATCCGGTTCATTGTCACAAAACAGTAGGGGATATAGACATAGAATAATGATTTCGATTTTAAAGTTATGGAAACAGAGACATAGAACAATGACACCATTCACCCAGAGTCAACTAATTAAACAGTGTGGGTTAAAATCTACAGATATATACTCTAATATCAACAGACTCTTGCCTATTGTACTTTCCAAGATTTTTTAACATTAATGGTTACAGTGCTATTGCATGAAAAATAAATTTATAAAACTAGCTGCAACTATTCGAAAGAAAACTAACATTGTTGATGATTATGGCCAGTTAACTGAGATTAATATCAATTACATTATAGGTACTATGTAGCTTATAAAACCATTTTAAATCTTGTTCTATCTGATATTAAAAATGTCCATAAAATTACTGTATTCAAAACAGCAAGAGATATAAAGAAGATTCCGATATTCCCATAAACCTAATTAAAATACATTACATACAAAGGAGGAAGGATAAGAATCCATACGATGTCTCAACAGCAATAACAGACACTTAAAAGAGGGTCATGGGTAATGCCCTTGAAATTCCAAGTGGAAGAGAGTATAAACTAAAATTCTATCCACAAACTATCCATTAAGTATAAGGGTTGAATAAAATCATTTTGGGATGTCTAGTTCTCAAAAAATTTTAGGTCTCCATGCTACCTATCTGGAAGTTACTTGAGGGTATGTTCCACCAACATAGAGAATAAACCACACTCAAACACACACTGACCCCTCCCCCCCCCCCCCCCCCCCCGCACACACACACAACTTGGGAGCCAAGAGACAAGACGGGTAGAGAAAAGAAGAGTGGGGACGTCAATAGTGAAATGAGGAGATTCTAAAGACAGTAGTCATGCAGCAGGCAGAGAGAACACGTGGGAAAATCTGAGCAGATATGGTGAGTTCTAGCTGCCAGTGGATGACAAGTGAGGTGTTAGTGTGGGAAGGAAAAGAGGAATTGACAGGCGTCAGTATCTAGCCAAGTGAAAAATGGTCTTCAGAGGGGTTGAGTACTCTTGGAAATTTTGGGAACAGTTAGGAATAGGTACATAGAAAGCAAAGCAAATTGTAAAACAGAGTAATTAATAACTTGAGGATAAAACACAAAAGAAATCTTTGAGAACTCCATGAAATACCCAATGGTCTCAGAAGTGAACAATATTAGTCACATTAATGTAAATTCCAAACATTAGTTTAATCAAGATTGTGACATAACTATATGTCAAGGTGGAGGAAGGCTAACTCTTCATCTACCAAAATTTAAATATCAATAAATTAATGAAGGCAATACAAAATTATTCTGAGAAATATGAATATAAAGAACCAAAGAAACATATAAAAAGACTTGACAGTAGATTTTTCTTGGCAATTTTATTAAGGGTTTGGGGAAATGAAGAGTTGGGCCAAGGGAGAATTGATTTTTGAAAAAGAAGTCATAAAATTATGTAAAATGATTCAACCTTTTGATATATGAGGAAATAAAAAATGAGGGATAGTGATCAGTGTTAACAAGTATGAGAAAAAAAGTGGCAGTTTGTAATAAATAATTTCCTATTATTACCCTAAATGATTATGAATATCCATTCTCTTAAAGCTTTTTAAGTAATAGTTATTGCAACTAAGTACTCTGTTTAACATACTCATTAAAGATATTCTGATAGCACCAATGCTATACACAG
Organism: Leucopleurus acutus; assembly: GCF_964270905.1. Lineage (NCBI taxonomy): Eukaryota > Metazoa > Chordata > Mammalia > Artiodactyla > Delphinidae > Leucopleurus > Leucopleurus acutus. Next base: position 28,877,948 of record NC_139144.1, on the reverse strand, counting down.
GGAGCTTTTTCACTTTTAAGAAATTTAACTATAACCAATAACAATAAAATACAAAATCTCTGGGGAAAAAATGCTGTAGAATTCAAACTACCAAGTAGTTTTAACCTTTTTTTCACTTCAATCAAAAGTCAAAATGAATTTTCTAAATGCCCAGCAAGAAATAAATTTCAGAATTTTGGAAAATGCAAAATTCATTGAAGATAATTCATTTTTCTACCATTTAGTTTATTAGTTACTTTCTCTAACTGAAACATTCTGATTTATCCAGAAAGTCATTTGGAAATTTATATAACTGTCTACAGGAAAAAAAAAACCCTACATTTAAGTAAAAAAGAGTAGAACTGACCAAAAAAACCCCACAAAAACAGCACATTTCACAAAAGTAGCCCTTGCTCAACCACGTAATACTTTCCCTAAAGGAACCAATTTTACAGGTAAGAAAGTAACCCAGACATGAGATAATACACTCTGAGGAAAGTCCACACTGCTTTATTAAGTGACTGCTGGTCTCTAAAAAAATCAATATATTCTACTGTTTGCTTTGCGACAATACAATTGTAGAAAAGAAGCATTTGCCTGTTTAAATGTTTTATTTTAAAAATATGCTTTGCTATCTACTCAAGTCATCTTTTGCATCTGAGTATTTTCCTGCACCAAGCAAATGCAGTTTTAGACTGTTATCACAGAAGATGCTTCTTATCCATTAAACAACATACCACTGTGATTCCTGTAATTTACATAACCCTCTGGCGCACAGACAACTATCACTGGTGTATGAAATACTAAGTAGCAGTAACAGGGCTTTACCTTACGTATTTTATTGTGACATTGTTGCTATTGAATAAATAAATACATATACATATTATCCATTCTACTTGATGACTCATCCTCTCAAAAAACCCAGCACATCCTCCTTAACAGCAATAACCACGGCAACATTACAACTGATATTTATTGGCTAAACATTTTGCTGGGATCTTTAAAAATTTGGCAGCTCCATTCTCACAATAACCCTCTAAAATAGATATTATAATATTTATGATATTCCCAATGTCTAACACTGAGACTTCTACAAAATACCCACACAATAAATATTTTTTGAATCAAGGCATTAAGACTCCAAGAGACTAAAGGATAAATCAAGCCTAGTAATACACCTGTGAAATTGAAGTGAATATTTACGCAAAAAATATTTCATAAGATGCTATGGAAAATCCGAACGAACTTTTTGGCCAACCCAAATGTATCAAATTTTAGTGTAGTTTTGTTTTGTAGGGAGTTTTTAAATTACAGATTCTATTTCTCTAATAGGCTGTATGTTTCTAGAAACTTGTCCATTTCTTCTAGGTTGTCAAATTTGTTGGCATATAATTTGTCATAATCAAGAAAGAGATTTATAGCACAATATTATTTCCATTAAAAATAAATAAATACAAAGTAATACTAGATTTTTTATAGCTACCTCATTATGTAAATATTTACATAAACAAATATATGGAAGTTGGATTGAAAGGATTGTAGTAAATATACAAGATTGGGTGGCTGCTGTTGGGAGGGTGATGAGTTGAAGTTATTGGGATGAAAGGGAAAACTATAAAGATAATTAAATACTATACAAAGAAGGATCCTGGCAGAGACAATGCTGATTGAGTGCTTGTGGGCTATGAATTGAGGAGTGTGAGCAGCTCAATTCTGGGCACCTGCAGTTAAAAAAAAGTTGGGAATAGTGTTTTCTGGGAAAGCTTCACTGAGAGACAGTTGTGTCAACACTGGAGGAGATGAAAGAGAGCCATGCGGATACCTGGGGGGAGAATTGTCCAGGCAGAACAAAATGTTTTTAAGGAGAAATGAGCCCCACACATCTAATGAAAAGGGAGCTAGTGTGGCAAGGAAGAGCAGAGGTGAGGAGGTCAGAGGAGGAACAGGAGCCTAGGAGAACACAGCATGAACTTTGCCTCCTATTGAAAGTGGTGTGGGACATTGTTGGAGGGTTTTGAGCCAAGGAATGCAACAGTCTGACTTAAGTTTTAAAAGATTCATCCCAACTACTCTTTTGAGACTATTCTGCAGGGAAGAAAAGCAGAAGAAGGAAGAACTGTTGGGTATTTATTGCACTTATCCAGGGAACAGATGATGATGTCTCAGACCAGGTTTAGGGTCCAGTGTAGTGAGAAGTGCTTAGATGATACATATATACATAGTAATAGTATTAAAATATAATCATCAAATTAATAATGATTACTTTGGGGATGTGGGAAAAGGACGCAACTGGGGAAGGGTTCCATAATTGGCTTCATCTGAATTTATGTTTTATTCCTTAAGCTGACCTGTCATTACATGAGTGCTTACTACATATTATTTATACTCCATTAAACCTACCTAAAGTATTTTAAATTTTTAGAAAACAGTATTGAGTAATTTTGACATTTATTTGTTTATTACATCCAGGGTGCAATTTTTTAACATGATATTTCCTCAACTATACCTATATAAGGCAGTATCTTTCACTGTTGAGAGACAGATAACAACACAAACTAACTTAAAAGAAAAGAATGTTTATAGGTTGCTATAATTGAGAAGTTGATAGCTGGAAATAGCCTCAGGAAATACCAGCCTCCAGCCTGTTCTAGATTCTCAACTGTTTTCTCAGTTTTCCCTGCAAGTTAACCTTGTACTCAGGCTGTTCCATGAGGCTGGGGACAGAGCTCCCAGCTGTTCTGGGACCCACTTTTAAGCTCTTAACTGAAGGGAAAGAGAGAATATGTCTCAAATATCCTAAGTGAAGCACTCTACTTTTTCCTACGTGGCTCAGATGCCCACCTCTGGAACAATCACTCTGGCAAAGAAAATGAAATATGGTGGTTTTCAACCTAACAGACCCATTTGGATTTGGGGGGCAGACCTTCCCAGTGTAGTGGTAGAAGAAGACAAGGGATACTGGAAAGATAAAATAAGAGATTTATGTTAGAATATATCTGCGTATACTTTCAAACATGTACTGAAATCCATGAATGTGAGTGGAGCAGTCAGGGATATGGCAAAACAAACACACACAAAAACCTCTTAAATAGATGCTAGAAAAATTTCTAGTAAGTATTAAAGGGAATTTTTTTTAATAGATAAAGAATGTAACTAATAAGAATAATAATAAAAATAAGTATCGCAACTACTTATTACATAGAAACGGTAGAAGAGTTTTGCTTGGAATGAAATACAGAACAGAGGGCTAGAATAAATTTCTGAAATGTGTTTTGATATTCTATAATAACGTGAAAAAATTTCAAAATTCATCAAGTATTAATGGATAATTCATTTAGCGTATCATTTCCAATGTGGCATGGGGACTATTTCCAGAAATTCCAGAAATTCAACATTTTACTCTTTTTTATTTCGGCTTCTTCTGGCTAAACATATATCACCACAATAGATTTACAATCTTGGATGCACTACTGCATTATCAGTCCTCTTAAAACTGACATAGGGCTTCCCAGGTGGCGCAGTGGTTAAGAATCCGCCTGCCAATGCAGGTGACATGGGTTCGAGCCCTGGTCTGGGAATATCCCACATGCGACGGAGCAACTAAGCTCGTGCGCCACAACTACTGAGCCTGTGCTCTAGAGCCCGCGAGCCGCAGCTACTGAGCCCATGTGCCACAACTACTGAAACCATGCTCCGCAACAAGAGAAGCCACTGCAATAAGAAGCCCGCACACTGCAAAAAAAAGTAGCCCCCACTCGCCGCAACTAGAGAAAACCTGCGTGCAGCAACGAAGACCCAATGCAGCCAAAAATAAATAAAAGTAAAATAAATCAATTTATTTTGAAAAAGATAATATTATTTGGGTAAATTTCAATTAAAAATTTACAGGTCATTGCCTTTCTTTTCAAAGCACTGATTATTTAATTTTTAAAATATTTATTAGTGTTTTGATTATTTAAAAATAATTTACTCTTCTTTTTCAGAAAACTTACTCATGTCAATCCACTATTGATGAAGCATTTTTATGTGAGTCTGATTTCAAGGATTATTTTACTGTGAGCTAAAGTGACATGCCGATCTTTGCAATACCTAGCAGTATATTCTCAATATACTTTGGCCAATCTAAAATTATGGTTCATCCATTTCCTGTAATTTCAACCTTTAAAAAAGAAACCAAAGAAAGTCTAATTTACTAATTTGGGGGATAATAATGCCAAGTGCTTTTGTACCAGATACTATCTTTGTCATTTGAGGAAAATGATTGACTTATGAGGACTTAAAAGAGAGCTAATATTAACTACTTATTCAGAGTATCACTGTGTAAACTGAGTATAGAGAGAATATAGGAGGCTTTTATTTTGCTGTTGAAGCACTTGGGGAAATGATAGCTATTTTTGATTAGAAAAGGGCTTAGCTTCAGTCAATCAGAAATAGTAAAATTGGTAGCAGGTTTTCAGAAGTGGTGGCAAGCAGTAGCAATTAGTCCATAGAACATTCTATTTTTTGTTCTTTGAAGGTAGGTTACTAAATTCTCTACTTAATAATTTCAACTTTAATAGTAATTGTGTTTTGTATTTATCAGGAGTATCAATGATCTTGCATGCTTCATTTACTAGGAAGCCTGAGGTCAGTGCTGCTCATGTATGTAAGATGAGCAAAGCCCAGTTCCAGGAGGCACTGTTCACCTAAACCAATTAGTGATTGGTACACTCTGGAGGTATCAGTGTGAAGTTCCTGTCAGAAGGATAGGGTACAAAATACTGCCTGGACTTGGGGATCAAAATGATTTGGGGTTTATAAAAATTGGATAATAAGAAATGATTTCCATTATAGTAAAGAGGAAATGTAAATAACTTAAATCTGTCAAGAGCTTAACCATGCTGAGCACTATGTTAGCTAATTTGATTTTTGTGAGAACCCTGTGGTGTAAAATCCTTTTCTCTCTGACCCATATTATTGTGTCTGGAAGGTAGACGTGATGCCTGGATATGTAGCATGCATCTTGCTACCATTAGACAAAAAGGGCAAAAAAAACAAGTACTAAAAATGACACAGTAGAAAGAAAGAAAGAATGTGGGTGCCTGCCTCATTACTGAAATGACAAACCTGTGCTAATCTCTGGATTTCTTTTATATTAAGAAATGAATCCCTATTTGTTTAATCATTCTAAGTAAGTTTTTCTGTTACTTACAGATGAAAGCATTCCTTAAGGAGGCAGAAGGAAAACAATAGAGAAAAGTGCAGTTTTAAAACAAAGGAGTTAAACAGAAAGTAAAATTAATTCCAAATTACTTCTAACTTGTTGATGTATTAAAATCACCTAATGAAAGAGAAATTTCATCCAAGTAGTTAAACACATCTAGCTGCCTGCTATTTACAGAAAATCTACCTAAAGTAAAAGTCTCACAGATGAGTTGAAAATAAAAGAAGTGGAGGGCTTCCCTGGTGGCGCAGTGGTTGGGAGTCCGCCTGCCGATGCAGGGGACGCGGGTTCATGCCCCGGTCCGGGAGGATCCCGCGTGCCGCGGAGCGGCTGGGCCCGTGAGCCATGGCCGCTGAGCCTGCGTGTCCGGAGCCTGTGCTCTGCAACGGGAGAGGCCACAGCAGTGAGAGGCCCGCGTACCACCAAAAAAAAAAAAAACAAGAAGTGGAAATATATACATCACACAATTATTATTCAAAATAAAGCTGGTGAAATGGTATCAGAGTCAGAAAAAATAGAAAAATCAAGGCAGGAAATAATAGCCTTCTTATGTCACCTATAATGACCACTTCAAAAACATTATTTAAAAAGAGAAACTCTTCACAGTAGAGATAAAGTCTAAGATTCCAGGAGATAAATCTAACAAAATACTCACACTTTTATGAGAAAATTGCAAAATACTGTTGAAATTCCAAAAAGAAGGCTTGAATAAGTAGGCATATAGAGCATGTCATAAAGATTAATATCATAAAGATTGCAATTGTTTCCCACTTAATATGGGAATACCATGAAAGTTCAATTAAATAACTAAAAGTTTGTAGTGGAATTTTGAAAGCTGACCCTGAAATTTATATAAAGGAAGTAAAGGCTAGGAAATTTTGAATAAAAATGATAAAGTACGGTTATTCCTAGTTATCAAGATTAATTAGAGAGTTATAGTATACAAAATACTGTGGTACAGCACATGTATTATCTAGTCGAACAATGAAACAGAGCAGATGGACCAGAAAATATTTTCCTGTATATGAAACCTTAAGTTATAACAAAACTTGCATTGCAAATAAAGAAATGATTAAAGAAAATTTGGCTGCCTGCAAAGAAAAATAAATTCCTACTACCTCATACTGTAAAAAAGCAATAAAGAGTAACTGAGGATGTTTTGAGTATCTGAAGTGAAAAACTTTTAGAAGAAAATAGAGACTTTCTTCCTAATGGAAAAATATGAAAGAACTGTTAAAAAACAAAAAAACAAAACTATTTAAACACAAAACCAAAACTGTAGTGTAAAAAACTAACAAATTTGACCACATTGCAATTAAAATAAAACTTTTGTTCAAAAAATTATAACAAAAACAATATGAAGACTGAAAGTAGATATGTGTTATGCGTATAAAAGAAATGGATCAGGATTCAGTATGTGTGTGTATGTATATATTATTTTTCTAAAAGTCCTTTAAAAAAATTCAGAATTTGCAGAAGTGTGACAAAATTATTATAGTGCTGATAGAAAAGCAGTACATAAATTGTTAGTATAAACTGTTTCGAGACTAATTTGACAGTAACAACTAAATTTGAAAATTTGCATTATGTTTGATTAATCATTGGCTAATGATTCCAACATATCCTAAATATTCTACTATATTCTAGCTAAATTCTTTTATCCATATGTGAAGAGTTGTGTAAAAAATGTTTATTTTAGCTTTGTTTATAATAATGTAAATTGGAAAACTATATTTATGACAGATTAATACATAATTTTAATATATTCACTAATATAATAAATTAAACTACATGGATGAAGAAAAATCATTTGATTTACATTAAACATCTGTTTTTGATGACAGTTCCTAGCAAATTAGGAAAGGTAGGGCCTTTCCTTAATTTTGTAAAGATTATATTAAAAATTATTTTACTTGTAGGTGAAATTTTGGCACATGCCTTTTAAGATCAGGATTGACAAGGATGTCTACTATTAATATGTGACATAGCATTGGTCTTGGTTAATATATAGGGAAAGAAAATTGAGTAAGAGGTACAGTGATTGGAAGGGAAAGAATAAAACAAATTATTTGTATACAATTTGAATATGTATGCAGAAAATCTGATGGAATCAACAGATAAATGTTAGAACTAATAAGAATTACTCTAGATCACCAATAATTAATCATAAATGCACAATAGCAGCAAAGCAACAAAAATAATAATATCACTCATAATATCAAAACTAAACAGTATCTTAGGTTTAACTTGTACAATAACCAAGATATCCATGGCAACCTTTAGACTCTATTGAAGGGCATAAAAGGAAATCTGAATAAATGTAGAATCATTCCGTGCTTTGCAGTGAAACAATTTAAACATAAAAATGTAAATCTAATAAAATTCTGGTTAAATTACCAGCTAGATATTTTTGAGGAACTCAATATAATTATTCGAACATTCATATGAAATAATAGAGAACTTTCAACATCCAAGTCAACTTTGAAAAGGAGCAAAGGAAGTTTTGGTGTTCATTATTGTTGCTCACTAATTATTTCTGTTTCTCTGACTCCCAGACTGTTTGGCTCCTTTGTGACACAGTTGACCCTTTGACTAGCTCTAGCCAATGAGTCATGGATGGTCAAGATGTGTGCCATTTTTGGACTGAACATTTAACTGCTGGTAGAGACTTGTAGAGTTCTCTTTTCTTCCAGACGTGGCAGTCAGCAAGGGGGAAAATTGTGACTCCCCATCAGCCTGAGATGGTGTGACTAAAAAGAGCAGAGACCCTGCCAACCTTTATTGGATATGTACAGTGAGAGAGAATAAAATCTTGCAGTTTTTTTAAATTAACTTTTTTTTATTGATGTATTGTTGATTTACAGTGTTTTAGTTTCAGGTGTACAGCAAACTGAATATATGTACATATATATATATATATATATGCTTTTTCAGATTTTCTTCCATGATAGGTTATCACAAGATATTGAATATAGTTCTCTGTGCTATACAGTACATCCTTGTTGGTTATCTATTTTATATATAGTAGTGTGTATCTGTTAATCCCAAACTCCTAATTTATCCCTTCCCCTACCCCTTTCCTCTTTGGTAACCATAAGTTTGTTTTCTATGTCTGTGAGTCTTTTTCTGTTTTGTAAATAAGTTCATTTGTTTGTTTGTTTTTTTTAGATTCCACATGTAAGTGATATTATATGATGTTTGTCTTCCTCTGACTTATTTCACTTAGTATGATAATCTCTTTTGGTAGTGTTTCTTACTACAGCAGAATCTAATCTATCCTGACTGAAACAAGGGTGAGGTTACCCTGCAAGGTGTTAAAACATAAAGACAAAAGAGTCTGGTACTTGTGCAAGATGAAAGGAACAATGACATAGAATACAAAGCATAGATATAGACCCAGGAATATATGGGAACTCAAAGTGGCACCACAAATCAAAGGGGACTGTTTCATAGATGGAATTGGGAGAATGTCTCCCTATAGAGAAAAAGCAAACAAACAAAACAAAACAAACCCTGGATTACTGTCTGACTTTATATGCAACAGGGGATGTCCTGCGAAGCCCTAGTGGGAAGCAGGTAACACATTCAAAGGGGAAGTATAAAAGAATTTAATGACCATTTACAAGGTGGGGAAGGTTAAAGGAACTAACAAGGAAAGGTGATGCGTATTAAGGACCAGCCACAACAAAAAGCCATCCTACCCTGGGTCTAATGAAGCATGGGGAGGGAAGCTATTGCCAGAACCCAGCAAGATATACAGCCACGGTACAGGAGATCGCAGACAGGAGTGGTAGCCTTTGTAACAAGGCACGGCCACTGCAAAACTAGCTGACAAAGAGGATGGAGACAAAGAAGACAAAAAATAGCCCAGCCTCTCTGCTCCTACCCTCACATCTCCTTCTGGCTCTTCATTTCTAAAACCCCACAGAAGTCATATAAGGTAAGGACACCCCGGTGATGAAGTGCAAGCGAGTGTTCTTCTTGGGGCAAAGCAGGTAGGACTGATGAAGAGGGGAACTGGAGCAGCAAATATATACACATACAGTCCAAGTGGACTGAGAATACAAGACTGAGGTAGAATTATAGTGTGCTCTTTTATCTAGCATGGCAGTTAAGGACAAGGAAGACAAAGTGATTGCTGCAAAAATTGTATTGAGGAATTGAGGAATGGTTTTATAGAATGGAACAAATACTGCATTAGTAGTAAGTGAAAAACTGGAGAATTGGTTAAAACTGAGAGGAAGATCAAAAGTACTGTACGTTAAGAGTGGTAGAATTAATCTAAACACAAAGAAATCAAAATGGTATAAGTAACCTAGTGGGCCAATGGAAACATATGACTCTCATAATCTATTTAACCCTCATTCAGGTGGTTTTCTCAGGTTTATTCAGAGGTTACCTGACTGCCTGATCACAAGAAACTGGGGATTGTTCTACAGTGGATCGGTAGCTTCACTCTTACAGAGACAAACTTTTTTATTTTTCACAAGAACTTCGAGTTTCCCTAATATTATACTCTTACCTGATTTTATTTTCTAAAATCATTACATGACGATGCTAAGGTTTCTCTGTAAAAAGAGAATATGTGTAGACCCATCACTTCTCCTGGGTGGGTAATCTTCCTGGTTTTAGACCAGAGGCCAAGAAGTTTAGATGGGAGGTCTAGTCAATGCCTTGTGAACTCAGGAAACTAGCCTTGTTTCTTAAACTTGACGCTTCTCTGGAAAAGAACATTACTGCCCTCTTGCTATATCATACCAGCTCTCCCATTTCACTCATTTTAGGATTTGTTTTCCTGACACATCTGAGGGGTATTTCATAACTGCACATGTTTAAAATGTAATGTCCTTTTAGGTTTTCAATTTTTATTCTCTAACAGCGGATGTTGTTTTGTTTTTGTGAGGATTTTGGGGTGTTTTTTTAGGTCTCATACAAGATAATGGATGGGAGGCTTTAATTAAAAGTTTTTTTTTTAAAGAGCTCTGGTTATTTTCAGTCACAGCAAAATGAATGCTAAGAATCATGTACCAAAAGGACAAAAGATGCCAAAAACACTGAAGATCAATCAGAAAAATCTATTTTTTCCTTCTAAAATCATGTTCTTTCTGGCTTTGTCTCAGAAAGAAAGGCTTTCTTTATGTAAGAAGAGATAGAGAATGTTCAGGCCTGGCCTACTTTCACAAAACTCTTAAATCATATTAGACCCAAATGCCTGCCTTATTGTATAAAATATCTCCTTGAATCTGGGTTATTTCAAATAAGGGCCTTAATGAAAGCTTATAGAACTCTTTTGCCTTGCAAAAAAAACTTAATGAAAACATAACAAAATGCCTCCTCCTTCGGCTCCATTCAGCCCTGAGACATGACCATGTATTAGGATGTCTCCCCATGGCTTTGAATAACAGAGGCTTGTATATGCACGTAAACAGAGAATGCAATTAATAAACTGACAAAAAAGCATTTATTTGGGGGTGAAAACCATAGGTTTGAAAAAAGATTCCAAAATATCTCCAGATCTATGGTCTCAGCTTAGTTTAATGGGAAGAGCATGGGCTTTTAAGTCAAGCCTTATCAATCACTTTCTTAAGAGCTAAATGAAAATGATACCTCATTTGTAGGTTTGCTGTAAATATTAGAGAAAGTTTTACAGATTCATTCATTAAATATGTAACATATTCTAGGTGTCTCTTCTGTGGGCTAAAAAGACCAGGATAAATAAGGAACAGTCTTTACCCTTTAAAGGCTGTAGTAGTCTACATACATAATGTGCCTGGAATAGGAGAGTTGTTTAAGAAATTGAATGCATTGTGGATACCATTCGAGTATACTGTAATTCCCTACATGCAGCAAATCAAGAAGTATATGATCACAAACTAATGCTTTGGAAAGGGAATGGGTGAGCATTTGCTCCTGTCTGTACCTGGTTTTTCCAGCACAACTTCCCCACAAAACCTGAAATTTACGCCCCCCAACATAGGCATGCTCACAAGCATATACATGAATTTGGCACATAATCGCTGTTACATAATAGATAATCAAAATTTTGGCATTAACCTTGGGGTGTCTTGCTGGAAGCATCTAATCTAGCTATGTGACTTTTGGCAGATTAATCAACCTGAACTTTAGAGTCTCTTTTCTTGAAAGTGAAGTTAGTCATACCTCTGTCTATTTCAAATGGTTTAGGAAAAATTGAGATGATATGACTGATGCTTACATGTTATTTTATTTTTTTTGTTTTTTAATTGAAGTATTGTTTATTTGCCATGTTGTGTTAATTTCTGCTGTACAGCAAAGTAACTCAGTTATACATACATATATATATATATATAAAACTCAGTTATAATATGTATACATATACACTTTCTTTTTTTATATATTCTTTTCCATTATGGTTTATGATAGAATATTAAATACAGTTCTCTGTGCTATACATATGTTATTTTAAAATGTATTTAATCTGTTTTCTTTATCCATAATATTATAGTAATATTTATTCACTTGGTTACAGATGAATATATACTTAAACTGTTAGAGAGTGGAAAATTACATTTTGTGAAATATTTTTGGGATGAGGATTCATTTATTTTGAAAACCAAATACATTGAATTGTCCTATAAAGGAATTACTTATATCTAATCGCAAAGCATTTCACATATCCTGTCTTGGGAATTCTCTAACACTTTATTTATGGTATGTTTTAGTAAAAAGTGCTGGACCCAAGCATTTACAGTCATCTGTTATATACAAAGGTAGCAAAGAAGTCAGATAATGGAGTTGGATGCATGGTGTCATTCTCATTGTATGAGCAAGCTGATTTATGGAGCGTCAACTTCAGGAGATCTTGCAGTGAGAGTACTTGGAATCGAATTTAATACAATATAGAATGAAGAAATTAGTTTCATTTTTGCTTCCTCCTTTCAAACATTAAATTACTAGCATAAACCTTTAAAAACTAATTCTTCACTCCTTCTATTCAATCCTGCATATAAAGTGTTCTATACAGGTAAGAACCTTTGTCCAGAAAACATGTTTCTGAGAACTAAGTTTAAAACATATCAATGACTTGAATACAGCCGCTAGAAAACAACAATATACTAGGAGATGAAATTCAATACAAATAAGATTACCAGACTTGTTAAAAGATCTAGTAGCTTTCCCTGCTACTCAAGGACATGGTGTAAAGAAAAAGGAAGTACCAATTTTAGATAATTATTGGATACCACCATCAAATTAGTGAGTACCACTTTGAACTTTTGGAAGAGAGAGAGAATTTCAGCATGGAAGGTAAAATTTATTATAGGCTGTAGGGTAGGGTTGATACATATGGTTGCAAATTATAGAGAGACTGTTGAATAGAACAAGCTACAGTTAGCTCACTTCCTTTCTCTGAAAGGCTCAGTGAAGTAGAAGAAGACCTTTAATTAAAGAAATTTCCATTTAAAAAGTCTTGATTTATATGGATATATCAAGTCATATTTTTTGTTTTGTTTGTTTACTTTGAATAGATTGAGCAATTGACCTAATGCTATAGAAGCGCTTGCTAGGTGTAAACTGTCAATTACTCCTAGAACTGATCTTCCATTGCATCAAATGTTGAGACATAAAAAAGAATTAATGCTTATTGAATAATTACCATTTTAGGCATTCCGCTAACAATTTGCCATTGTTGTGCTAGCTTTTTTTTAGAGGATCATCACTTAGACTAAAACTGATAGAGTAAAAATAATTGAAATGAAGGAAAATACAACTATACATCACTATTTTGGCTATTAACAGGTATTAGCACATTATTAAGACTTTCTATAATGAGAAGGTTTAGAACACCTGAGTAAACAGACAAAATTATCTAGGATAGAAGATGCTTAGTAGAGGGTCAGGACTAAATAATATATAGATAATATCAAAAAATGTCTAAAAATTTATTATTCTGTAAAGTTGACAGATATTATAAATGGTCTGTAAATAATCGTATTACATATTTTCACTTTACAATATGAGGAAATACAAAACAGAGATATTTAATGACAGGCCTGCCATCTCACAGGGCTAGAAGCCAGAATTCCTGGTTTTTAATCCATCTTAATTCTATATTGAACTTTTCTTAGACTTGGAATGAGTGATAGGAGCTAGGAAACAAATTATGAGGTGATAGACTGTCAGAGCTAAATATGCGTCTTACCTAAAACCATTTCAGACTGTATTAGCTAGCACCAGTGACCTGCAACATTGCTATGTAGTATTTATTAACGAAAATTTGCAAATGCAAAGAAATCTAAGTGTTGAGAATTGTATTCGCTCTGTTTTTTTCCTTACACAGACTTTCCTTTTACAAAGTAACATTCTTTGCTTCTTTACTTTTCCACATTTTATTCACTTCCAGCTCATTAAACATTGCCTCTGAAGAGACTTTTGCTGGAAATGGTCTTGCATTGGCAAAAGCTGCTCAAGTTGCAATATAATATGCTTACAATTTTGGGAAAACGTAAACCTCAATTTGTACTCCATCCAGTTAAGTGTTAAAAATACCAATAATGCAAATAAAAAAGAAATATTTTCGTAATCAGTAGACACTTCTTTTACTTTGTGTGTCTAAGTCAATTCCATATAGACTCTCATATAATTATGAATATTTCAGAAAGTATTTATTGCTGGTTTTTGTTCTTTAATATAAATATTCTGTATAATCAATCTAATGTATAAAGGTAGACGATAACTTCTAGCTATTGTTTAACCAACTAAAATAATTGTTTGCTATGCCTTCCCTGCTTTCTAAAGTCCTATGTCTGGGTAAAATAAAATAGCAAAATAGCCCCTGAAAAATCCTTTCATTCTGATAATATTTTTTTAAAATATTTTTAAATGCATATTTCCATGAATGAGCCAGTGTTCTACAAATATTATTCATAAGAAAATATAAGGTGTGCATGAGAGAAGAGAGCCCTGTGCTTAAAATTAGAAGATCTAGAGTAAAGTTCTGCCTAGGATGCTTAACAATTTGGCAAGTTACTTAACACATGCAAGCCACTATTTTCTCATCTGTAAAATGGGGATTTTACCAACTTTATTTCTTGTGAAATAATGATTGTGTTCTGTTAATTGCAATTTTTTCTTAAAATATACTTTACTAAAAATATAAAGTAGTTGGAGATATAGATCTAGGTATGTGTATAAATGTTGCTTACAGATAAAACATACACATTTTTTCAAAGATAAAATATATGTAAACTCTTTTTTAAGAAAACAAAAAAGTGGAAAGAACACTGCATATCTTAAAGGAGAATAAAGCACTGGAGAGTGTGAAAAAAGAAAGCTGGGCAAGATAAAAGTAAGCCAGTTGTACAGTTCCACTTACTTGGAGCACTTCAGCTAGCTAAAGAGAGGGACACACACAATTTTGTTAAAATGGAATTAAATTAGTCCTGTTCTTTGTCAAAAAATAATTATATTGTTTTTAAATTTAACAGAAAAGAATATAACATTGTAAAAATAAAGAAATAACTTAATTTCAATAACTATTTTAGTCATGTAAAATATTTCGATAAATATTTTAGCCATAGTTTATAAAAGATCTCACTAAGTTTAAGAAACAAAATGGAAAATATTAAGAGGTTGAGTAATTATGTTTTTTAATACTCTATTTCAAATTTAAATTTTATTGATTAACTCTCTGCTTAAAGGAAATCAACACTCATCCACTTTCTTCCACTTTCCTCTTCCATTGTTTTATTGGTGGCCTGGATTTCATCTTCAGATTTTCCCTTCATTCCCTCTTCCCTCCCTCTCTCCCCCTCTCTCTCCTCTCTTTTTCTTTCCCTCATTACTATAGCCTCTATATCCTTGACAGAGTCTTTTAAATATTTTAGGAAGGCTGTTTCTTTTATACACAAATGTACTCTTTCAGAGGACTCTTTTTTTCCCCCTGGATTTTTAAAGAATGTTTTCTGTATCCTTGAAGTAGCTTAAGCTGGATATATCAGTGTACCAACTTAGCACTTCTGTGAGTGTAGGATGATCTTTTGGTCCAGAGATTCACTCTCCTGTTATTTCAGAGAAATATCTTTATGTTTTAAATAGATGTTATTTCCTATTCTCTTGAATTTACTTTTTCTGAGCAATAAGTTATATTGGATCATATTTTTCAGTTCTAATATATCTGCCATTGTTCTGTAACTACTTTTCTCTCTGTATCATCCTGAGCCTTCTTCCCTCTATGTCAATAATACTGATTTCTATCTTATTTAATTTTGTTCCCAGGATGTTTCTAATTCATTAACAGCTTTCAAATGGGATTATTTGTGTTTTAGCTCTGTTATCCCCATTTTCACCCCACCTATTGTTTTGTCATCTCATTTTTGAACTATGCCCTGTATATATCCATCATCTCTTCTTCTTTCTATTCTTTTTTTTTTTTTTTCCTGTACGCGGGTTTCTCACTGCAGTGGCCTCTCCCGTTGTGGAGCACAGGCTCTGGACGCGCAGGCTCAGCGGCCATGGCTCATGGACCCAGCCGCTCCGCGGCATGTGGGATCCTCCCAGACCGGGGCACGAAACCGTGTCCCCTGCATCGACAGGTGGACTCTCAACCACTGCGCCACCAGGGAAGCCCCAATTCTTTTTTTTTTTTAATTTAAGTATAGTTGATATACAATGTCGTGTTAGTTTCTGGTGTACAGAAAAGTGATTCAGTTATATATATGTGTGTGTGTGTGTGTGTGTGTGTGTGTGTGTGTGTGTGTGTATATATTTGTACATACATATATTCTTTTTGATATTCTTTTCCATTATGGTTTATTGCAGGATATTGAATATAGTTCCTTGTGCTATACAGTAGGACTTTATTGTTTATCCTTTATATATATAATAGTTTGCACCCCTCTCCCACCCCTCTCCCCCCTGGCAACCAAAATTCTCTATGTCTGTGAGTCTGTTTCTGTTTCATAAATAAGTTCATTTGTGTCATATTTTAGATTCCACATATAAGTGATATCATATGGTATTTGTCTTTCTCTTTCTGGCTTACTTCATTTAGTATGATAATCTCTAGGTCCATCCATGTTTCTGTAAATGTCATTATTTCATTCTTTTTTATAGCTGAGTAGTATTCCGTTATATATAGATATATTGATCACATCTTCTTTATTCTTCTGTTGATGGACATTTAAGTTGTTTGCATGTCTTTGCTATTGTAAATAGTGCTGCTGTGAACATTGGGGTGTATGTATCTTTTTGAATTATAGCTTTGTCCAGATATATGCCCAGGAGTGGTATTGCTGGATCATGTGGCAACTCTATTTTTAGTTTTGTGGGGAACTTCCATACTGTTTTCCATAGTGGCTGCACCAATTTACACTCCAACCAACGGTGTAGAAAGGTTCTCTTTTCTTCACACACTCTCCAGCATTTGTTATTTGTAGACTTTTTAATGATGGCCATTCTGACCGGTGTAGTTTTGATTTGCATTTCTCGAATAATTAGTGATGTTGAGCATCTTTTCATGTGCCTATTGGCCATCTGTATGTCTTCATTGGAGAAATGTCTACTTAGGTCTTCTGCCCATTTTTCGATTGGGATGTTTTATTGTTGTTGTTACTGAGTTGTATGAGTTGTTTGTATATTTTGGAAGTTAAGCCCATGTGGGTCACACTGTTTGCAAGTATTTTCTCCCAGTCCATAGGTTGCCTTTTCATTTTGTTTATGGTTTCCTTTGCTGTGCAAAAGCTTGTAAGTTTGATTAGGTCCCATTTGCTTATTTTTGCTTTTATTTCTCTTGCCTTGGGAGACTGACCTAAGAAAACACTGGTATTACTTATGTCAGAGAATGTTCTGCCTACGTTCTCTTGTAGGAGTTTTATGGTGCCATGTCTTCTATTTAAGTGTTTAAGCCATTTTGAGTTTATTTTTGTGTATGGTATGAGGGTGTGTTCTAACTTCATTGATTTATATGTGGCTATCCAGCTTTCCCTATACCACTCCACACAAAAACTACTAGAACTGATAAATGAATTCAGCAAGGTAGCAGGATACAAGATTAACATACAGAAATCTGTTGCATTTCTTTACACTAACAATGAAATATCAGAAAGAGAAAGTAAAAACACACTCCCTTTTAAAATTGCATCAAGGGCTTCCCTGGTGGCACCGTAGTTAAAAATCCTCCTGCTAATGCAGGGGACATGGGCTCGAGCCCTGGTCCGGGAAGATCCCACATGCCGTGGAGCAACTAAGCCCGTGCACCACAACTACTGAGCCCACGTGTCACCACTACTGAAGCCAATGCACCTAGAGCCCGTGCTCCACAACAAGAGAAACCACCACAATGAGAAGCTTGTGCACCACAACAAAGAGTAGCCCCTGCTTACCGTACCTAGAGAAAACCCGCACGCAGCAGCGAAGACCCAACACAGCCAAAAATAAAATAAATAAAAATAAAAAATTATAAAATAAAATTGCATCCAAAGGAAAAAAATGCTTAGGAATAAACCTGACCAAGGAGGCAAAAGACTTACATGCTGAGAACTCTAAAACATTAATAAAGGAAATTGAAGATGACTTAAGGAAATGGAAAAATATCCCATGCTCTTGGATTGGAAGAATTAATATTGTTAAAATGACAGTACTACCCAAAGCAATCTACAGATTTAATGCTATCCCTATCAAATTACCCATGACATTTTTCACAGAACTAGAGCAAATAATCCTAAAATTTACATGGAACCATAAAAGACCCAGAATTCCAAAACAATCCTGAGGAAAAAGAACAAAGATGGAGGTATAACCCTCCCAGACTTCAGACAATACTACAAAGTTACAGTAATCAAAACAGCATGGTACTGGCACAGAACCAGACATATGGATGAATGCAACAGACTAGAGAGCCTAGCAATAATCCCACACACCTACAGTCAATTAATCTTGGACAAAGGGACAATAATATACAATGGAGAAAAGACAGCCTTCTTTCTACTTTTAATCATAGCTATGTATCATGTTGTAAGATAAATATCTTCTCTAGAGTAGGATTAATTTTTATTCTTTTAATACAACAAAAACATAAATTTTGGGACACCAAGAGACCTGGAGGCTGATCAAAGCAATTTTTACTGCCCATTTACTCTCTACTCCAAACACAATGACAAAACACCCACACATGGCCTCTATGTGTGCATTGTCTTCTTCAGTTCAGAGGCCCAAGCAGATCTATAGTTTCTGACCTCCCACCCACCACTCTCTCTCATCCTGTGGAGAGAGTGAAAACAGGTTTTTGTCACCATCCATATGCATCTGTTTCCAATGCCAAAGTTTTCTGAACCAGTGAAAGGGCAAGCACGATTGATAGTGATAACTCATAATTAATGCAAGCATCCTTTGAGATCACCTCAGTAAGTATGTTCCTCTCCTCCTTTAGTAGAAACAATAAGGAACAATCTGGAGTAGGAAAAACTTAACAAGAACTTCACAAGTACCACACTGTGAAGCATGTGAATTTAACCTTCCAAGAAAAAAATAGGCAATATGGTGCTTTGAGAACTTTAGTTAGCAAGTGTTTAATTCTACCTTTCTTCTGAAGTGAGAAAGTGGTAAACAGCAACAATAAATTTTATATGCTTGGCATGTTGGAGTTTTAGAGGAGTATGACCCATAACAGTGAATTTTTCCCAGAAAAAATTTGTCTTGATGTTTCATTTCATCATGTTCAGTGGTGTGATCAATTCTGTCCACAACTCCTATTGGCTCCAAATACTGGGAGTATTTTCCTTGACTCCCTCCTTATCAGGTAGAATACTCTTTTTTCCCCTCTATCCCAGTTACTGTTGGAGAGATGGAGCAGTAGTAGTTCTATCCAATTTTCTATGCCTTTGGAGGAAAGAAATAGAGCTGTTTCACAGGTAGATTTGCTGCCCTGATTGACTACATTTTGCTCTCTCTTGAGATTTGATTTAAATGGTTTTTGGTTTTGTTTTTGCTTTTGTTTTGCCAGCATTCACTCAACCAAGCCCAGTTATGTCTCTCTCAGCTTTGGATTTTGCTCCTCCTTAACCTTGGATCCCCAGTAAATGGGGAGCACTTGTTGTTTTTCCTATTTTCAGTGAAACCCTCAGATCTTCCTAGCGATTAGCCAAAGCTGCCACTCTCAAGGGTTTAGTATAACTTTTCTGGGGCTGCCTAAACTCATTGTTCATCCACTTCTCTGTGCTGGGGACTTGGTGATAATTCTCAGGATTTTGGCAATTCATCTCTCTTTTTCCTGGCAAAATTTTGTGATACGTGGTATGGTTGGGGATGCTGCTAAGCTGAGCCTTCCCAGAATCTGCCTTTCCATTCCTACACACCACTCAGCATTTTCTGGCAGGAGACTATTCTTTGGTTAGGTGCTACTGGCTAATACTTTCCTGAATTTTACTTTTTCCCCTAGTTTTTCTAGGTATTAAAGAAAGGAGATTCTAACATCTGTCTTCTTTTCTCATTTTAATATTGAAGATTCTTCATTTTCCTGCAAAGTTCTTTAAAATAAAACAGGTTGATTTGAATGGGCTTGTTTATACTTATTTAAAATCGTTCAGTAACCTGAGCTAGATGGTCCCTCACAAGTTCAAAGAAATATATTAGACATGTTTGCTGTTTCTGCCTGTCAGGAATGTGTAAACAGAATGTGAGCTGATAGTATTAGGGTATATCCAGGACACTAAAATGTTTACACCAAATCACTGAGAGGAGCATAGTGTCATAGTTAAAAGGCCACATGCCATTTGTAAATCATAATATTAAGGCCACATGTTATTGACTAAATTCATTATTGGTTTTTCTATTTTATTGATGCTAGTCAAAGTACCAGAATTTTGATTCATTAATTTTATCTACTATTTTTCTATTTTTTCTATATGCTGCCTCATTAATTTCTCTGTATATTTTTATTATTTATTTTCTTGTACTTTCTTGTATATTACTTTGTTGTTCTTCTTCTAGCTTTTGGAATTTTAAATCAATTGTATTTTTTAAAATTTTGTTGATGGAATGTTAATGCATATATGCACTTTCTTCTGATCACTGCTTTAAATGATATAGGTGTTTAAGACTGGTGATTTTCCTCTGATCATTATTTTAATTCTCATTGATTCTGATAGTGTTTTCATTATCATTGTTTTTCAGAACTTCTGTATTTTCTCATTGTATTTTTCTGTTCAGCCAAGAATTGTTTCGTTAAAGCCTTTGTGTGTGTGTGTGTGTGTGTGTGTGTGTGTGTGTGTTATCAGACAATGTATTAGCTTCATTTTATAGAACTTACCGTTGTCTACTTTGTAAGTCAATACATAATCAATCAATATGATCCATGTTCCATATTTAATTGAGGAAAAGATATTTTCTTTCTTATCAAAGTATAGTGTTTAATATATACATCCTGAGATCTGCTATATTGGTTCTGGTGTCTCAGTATTCTGTCTTTACGTATTTTAGTCTACTTCACCTGTCTTGTACTGAAAATACTGTGTTAAAGTATTTTATTATTATTCTCTTTATTCTGGCTTTCATCTCCTACATCTTTACACCTTATTTTCTAGTTTCAACCTATTTTAATGGTGCATAGATATTCATAATTGTTGTGTCTTCATTATGATTTTTGGATATTTAACTTTATAACATGTCCTTTTTTTTGTCTTGTTTACTACATTTCAAACTGATTTCTATTTAGCCTCACAATAAGATATCAACCCCTACTCTCTTATTGTTTCCATACATCTGGCATGCTTACAATTTATGTATTTGTGACTATTTGAAACGAAACTAAGTTTTAGCATAGCATAGCTCATAAGCTTTGCTTTATGGGCCAATCTGAGTATCTTTTTAAAAATATGCTCACTGAGCCTGTTCATGTTTATTGATATGACAGATATGTTTGATCACAACTCTGCATTTTGTTTTATAACTATTGTGTATATGATGTTAGATTTGTTGTGTTTCTTCCTCCGTTTGGTGTCTTTAATTTTTTTTAATTTATTTTGTAATTAAGAAAGCTTTGTATCTTTGTTCCAATGATTGTCTTTTTTTATACCTTTTATTATGTTTGCTCTTCTTACTTACCATTTACCATCTGTCTTGTCAATTTTAAATAGTATAACTTGTGTCACCTACCATTTACCTATACAAAAATCGACAATCTCATTCTACTTGTCCCTTTCTCTCCCTTTGTCATCCATCTCTTTCAGTTTCATTCTTTATACTCTATCAGAATACATGACAATTACATGCTGCCCTTCTACCCACCTATATTCTGACTTTTATTTTAGTCTCAGTTCTACAATTAAATGTATTAAATATTCACCATCACTCCCTTGGCTGAAGTCTCTCTAGTTATCTCTTTGATGTGATGAAATTCATCCTCTCATATATTTCTTGAGAAGGAATTTTTCTATGGTATTCTTGAGTTCCTTATGCTTAAACTTATGGGCTTGCTGCTTGAAAGACACTTTAGCTGTATAAAAAAATCCTTGGCTTGCACTTTATTTTCTTGAATTTCTCAAGGGTAAAGCTAACACCCAGCTACTGTGAAGTATCTATGATCATTGGCTGCTGAATTATCACGATTTAACTATGTCTAGAAGAACTGTGTTTCAGTTTATAAAACATATGGAGGGCAACTTTGCCTATTTGGGGAACTTAGTGTTTTGAAAGAAGGAAGAGAGCAGGCCAAAGTATGGTATTGGTAGATAGTTTTCCACATGTTAGGGTACATCTAGACATGAAAATATAAGTTAATTAAAGCAAAAATTAATGCAGGGAAGAAATGCATTCTAAAAACCCATATCCAAATGTGTGATAAAATTAAATCGAAATGATTAAATAACTACAATCTAATAGATTTTGTACATGATGCTTTTGTTACTTTAATTTCCAATTGGAGATTACTCAACTATATTCTTTAACAGTCATTCTCAAAGCATGGTTCAGAAATCCTCGTGGGTCCCCAAGACTGTTGAAGTGCATCCAGGTCAATTACTTTTTAAGTATACTAAGATATTATTTACCATTTTACCATGTTGACATTTACATTGATAATGCAAAAGCAATGCTGCAGAAAACTGCTGGTGACTTAGTATAAATCAGGGCAGCAGCACCAAATTGTACTAATAGTGACTGTATTTATTTATTTTTTACCACCATGCACTTATATGAAAAACTTGCCTGTTTCACTTAACAATATCCTTTATAAAGAAATTAAGGTTCTTGTTATTAAACCTAGACCCTTAAGTACATGTGTTTCTAATAGTCTATGTTCTAGACTATTCTGTGTGATAAAATGGGAACTACACACAAAGCACTTCTGCTGCATACCAAAATATGAACGTTGACTTGAGAAAACATGTTAGTGCAATTTATTTGAGTTGCAAGCTGAGCCAGCCTTTTTTTTACAAGAGATATCATTTTTACTTGAAAGACAACTGACAGATAAACTCTGCCTATTCAAACTTTGGTAACGTCAACCCTTGGTATCCATGGGAGATTGTTTCCAGGAGCCTCCTCAACCTCCACAAATACCAAAATCTGCTTACACTAAAGTCCCTTATATAAAATGGTGTGATATTTGCATATAACCTATGCACATCCTCCCATATACTTTAAATCATCTCTTGATTACTTATAATACCTAATACAATGTAAATGTTATGTAAATAGTTGCCTGCATGTGGCAAATTCAAGCTTCGCTTTTTTGAACTTTCTGGAAAAATTTTCTTTTTGATATTTTGATCTTCAGTTGGTTGGATCCATGGATGCAGAAGCCATGGGTGCAGAAGGCTGGCTGTATTCAGCTGCCATTTTCTCAAAAATTAACAAAGTGAGTTTTTCACTTTGATAAAAACAATTGGCAATAGTTGTTGTCAATAATAAAAATCAACTTTTAAGTAAAAATAAAAATTTCCAAAACTTATACCTGCCTCCCTGAGCTTGTCAGCTTTTCAATAGTCAGAATTTTTTTATGATATCGATGGTGATATTAACAAATGTGCTTTTAATATTGTATGAATTGTGTCAATGTTTTTGAAAACCTGCATAACTCAGTAAACCGGTATTTTCCAAAACGAACAATATAGGATGTTACCAATTCAGGCATAGTTAACTGGTCCATTCAAGGTGCAAGATAGACAATTGTATTTTAAAGTAACAGTCCAGGGCTTCCCTGGTGGCGCAGTGGTTGAGAGTCCGCCTGCCAATGCAGGGGACACGGGTTCAAGCCCTGGTCTGGGAAGATCCCACATGCCGCGGAGCAACCGGGCCCGTGAGCCACAACTACTGAGCCTGCGCATCTGGAGCCTGTGCTCCGCAACGAGAGGCCGCGATAGGCCTGCGCACCGCGATGAAGAGTGGCCCCCGCTTGCCACAGCTAGAGAAAGCCCTTGCACAGAAACGAAGACCCAACGTAGCCAAAAGTAAAAATAAATAAATAAATAAATTAAAAAAAAAATAAAGTAACAGTCCAAAGGTTCATTGATACGGTTTCAGATTTCACATTTACACTAATCTTAAAGAAACTACCACTTTTCAAGTGTTAATGTAGTATCAAAGATTGTCCACAGTTGTCTGAAAGGATATTAAAATACTCCTTCCTTTTCCAACTATGTATATATATATCTGTGTGAGACTGTCATATATTTCAAATAAAACAGCATATTGATCTGGATTTAGTGTAGAAACAGGTATGAGAATCCAGCTGTCCTCTATTAAGCCAAGCACTAATGAAATTTGAAAAATATAAAATGTCACTCCTCATTATTTTTTGTTGCTTTGGAAAATACAGTTATTTTTCATTAAAATACTTATTTATAGATATATTGTTGTCATTTTAACTGAATCAATAAATTTTTAAATATCCAATTTTACTTTTTAATTAGAAATTTTAATGTTCTTTGAGTACCACCATTTTTTTTAAGACTATAAATAAATCCTGAGACGGAAACATTTGAGAACAAATGATCTACATCCGTGTTAAAGACCTTTAATAGATTCCTGTTGTTCTAAAGGTAAAACCCAAATTCTTAACATAGTACCACTTAACAGTATCTTATAATCACACGAATATTTATTTAGTTCCTCAGTCCCATTATGTTGCCTTTTGTGAACACACTGTTCCTTCTCTTTATAATGTTCTTCCCCGCCCATGTCACCTAGTTAATTCTTTCTTATCCTTCTGGTTTCAGCTCATGAAGCCCTTTCCTAGGCTTTTCTGTATCCATGCTCTTGTACTTCAGAACCTTTCCTCTCTTTCTAATTGTACACTTATTGACGAAAATATTTCATTGATGGATTTCTTCCCAATAGACAGAAAAACCATAAAACCAATAAGCATGTGTATGTTGGCTTATCATTGTATCCATTCTTCCCAACAGAGTGCTTATCGCAGAGTAGGGTGGAAAATAAAATATTTGTTGGTGAATGGTAAGTGGATAAATATATGCATCGATAGAGAAAAGGATGAAACTATAAAGAATTTGACCTAGTATGAATAGCTTCTTCAGTAATGTAAAGATCCAAGATAAACACTAGAAAGAAATACATTGAATTCATTTCAATCACTCATATTTTCCCTTGTGTAATGTTATTGCCATATACTCTTGTTGCCTACTTCTTTTACAAGAAAAATAGAATGGAAGTAGATATAATATACAACGACATTTAGTTGTATTAGCAAGTGTTCTTTTGTAAGCCTGGTAAGTAGTGAGCAATTGTCGGCAAACAACTTCTTACATTTCACTTGACTTAATACTGCCTATATAGTATATTAGAATTCTATTATTTTTATGTATGACTGTCTTCCTATAGTCCCCTGTAGTCTCATCTATTACCTCATTTAGCCTAAAAATCTACAATTGAGTAATACCTACTTGCATTTCTTCCATACCCCTCTTGTTACTTGCTTATCATTATACTTAACATACTTTATTGTAAGCATATAATTTATCAGTCTCCCCATGAGGCCTCCCCATGAGGCCTTCTCCTTAAGGGCTGGGACTGTATTTTATTCATCTGTGTATCCACGGGATGCGATAAGGTGTTTAGCACTTGATAAACACTCAATAAATGAAAATATGAGTAAATTATTGAACTAACCACTTAATTAATGGCATGACATATTCCTTAACTTTTTAATTAAATTGTTGCAGTTAAAACTCAGGTAATGGGAGAAATCAAGATTGCACTGAAGAAAGAAATGAAGACAGATGGGGAACAACTCATAGTTGAAATCCTCCAATGCAGAAATATCACCTACAAATTTAAATCTCCTGATCACTTACCAGGTATCTAATTTTATGATAATGAGCAATATAATGTATCTAGGAACTCTTTAGGAGTATGTCCTAAATAGCTAAAAAATGCTAATTAAAATTTGGGCTGTGTACCAAATATATCTGAAAAATATGAAATAAGAATGAGTTTCTCTTATATAGAGCAAGTTGATATTTTACTAGTTAAAAATTAGATTTTTTCAACACAAATGTAGAGTGATGTATTTATTATACAACAAGAAAACATTTAAGTTGCTAAGAAAATTGGTGTATATTTTAATTACTCTATGTTGTCTGAAACAAATTGTTCACAGGCTACTGGCTTTGTGTAAAATGTAGGAGAACTCTCCATATACGATTATAACTCTTTCAATAGAAAATTGTATTATTAATGGACACTTAACAAGCTGAATTCTTATTTTCAGATTTATATGTGAAAATATATGTGATGAATATTTCTACCCAAAAAAAGGTGATCAAGAAAAAAACAAGAGTATGTAGACATGATCGAGAGCCTTCATTCAATGAAACTTTTAGATTCAGCCTAAGTCCTGCTGGACATTCTCTTCAGGTAACTCATACAGTTCTGATTTTTAGATTTTCATTTATACTGTAGTTATTTCCCATTTAATTATTCAATATTTAAATGCCAATCATACACTATGTGATATTTTATAAGTTAATTTTTAGAGGTAACTTCCCAGGGGCCCTTTAAAATTCCCCAACCCGCTCATCCCATCCATTTAGCTACCAAGTTGCCTCTCCTACCTACTCAGTTTCTTTTACATAGATTTTTTTCCATGCTCACTGCCACACTAATCTTCTTTGGGTCCTCATCTTTGTTATGCAAATCATCTCAGCAGTATATACCTGGCCTACTTGCCATCAATATCTTACCCTTTAATTCATTTTATCACACTGATGGCAGAGGTATCTTTTAAAAACACTGGCTAGGTTACATTGAAACCCTCCAGTGATTCATCATTATCCTGACTCATTGAGAGTCCTCTAAGGTGAGTTCTAATTGTATTGACTTAATTTCATCTCCTTGTATACATTTCCACTCACGCTTGACCCCAGTTACACCAGAATCTTGAAATCAAGTTAAACCTCTAATTCTTTGCTCATATTCTTCCTCTCCTTCAATACTCCCTTCTCCATCTCTCTCCATCTATCGCAATTTTCCATGTCTTTTGATGTAAACAGCTCTTTAATAATGACCCTGGGTGTAATTTATCACACCTTATTCACATAATGTTTTGCTTATCTCATTAGGCCATTAATCCCAGTCTTGTACAACAATTTGTGTACTTACCTCTCACTGCTTCTGTACTATCAGCTTCTCTAGTGCAAGGCTTGATTTTCGTTGCTCTTTGTTTTGTAGCCTAGCACAATGCTTGTGCATAGTATATCTTTAGTAGATACAGAGACATGGAATGAAAGAGGAAAAAGGAGGAGGGAGGGAAGAGATGAAAAAATGTGGGAAGAGAAGACCATGGTACTGGCACTTAGAGGCCTGTACTAGAGACCTATATAAGAGATACTGCAAAGCAAAAACTGCACTGAGAGGATTAATTGACATTAGAGTTGAAGGGAGTAAAAAAGTTAAATGATACTCTGAAATCTGTGTGAACAAATGTGTCAATCACAGAGATTGAGTAGTTACAGAAGGGATGGATAGGGAGAAAGAACATGAGTTTGTCTGAAATGTGATAAACTTGATAGGAAGGCAGGGTCCAAGTAAAACATATAATGTGCCATTTGAAATCCCCAAACCAGAGGCTAAAAGAGACAGAAAAGTAGATTTTGAAGTCAGAAACGTAACAGTAAATTTTAATCAGGAATAAAGATGAATTATCTGAAGGAGATTCCGAAAAGAAAGAGAGAGCATGAGAGAAGAATTGTCAAGGATTAATGGTTATCTCCATCTCAATTTCTCTACCTTTCTTTCAACTGATCCCTAAAAGAAAAAGATTTCTTGAGTATGAGATCCCGTGGAATTTCAACTAGTGTAAGCTCTACATATGACAAGAAGCCACTTTGGAAGTGCTTCCTATAATAAAATTCCCAGTAAATTAAATGGCATTTAAAACAGTATTATGTTCTATCCGCCTTGTAAACTCGTATTTATGTACTCACCACTCAAATAATTCTGTATTTGAGTTAATATTTCATTAAGTAATAAAACATGCACCTAGCAAATTTCTTTTCTGAAACTTTCAATCAGTTTAATCACAAACCTAGTTAGAGTTAGCTAGGTTTATCTAGCTAGCTAATATTATCTAGAATTCTCCTGTCCTTCGGGATATGTCTTTGCCTTTGGGAATGTTGAGGTAAATTAATTAATATTATGCAAATCTTTTGAGGACACGTTAGTTATTAGTTCTCCTACAAGTATGCCTGCTATTTCTCTCACCCTCACCCTTTCTTGTCTCTGTTACTTCTTTGATGAGCAAATGTCCGTAAAAGAGGTTGAAAATATACACACAAATATATATAATTTTGGCTATTTTTTCTAGATTTTACTTTTTTCCAATGGAGGGAAGTTTATGAAAAAGACCTTGATTGGTGAAGCCTGTATCTGGCTAGACAAAGTGGATCTCAGAAAAAGAATAGTCAACTGGCACAAACTTTTGGTCAGTCCTACTCAAGCCCACTGAAGAAATGTGTCTGCTCAGGGTATAGAAAGTGCTTTAAACAGTCTTAAATCAAGACTATAGTCGAATACTATTGTTCTAAGCTATGTTTACAGGGGTAACCATGAGAAGAAGAACAAAAGGCAAAAACATGCTCAAAGGCTTGCAAATGTATTGTTGTGGAACATAGAAAAAAAAACCTCAAATGAAAAAGTTCATATATTGAAGACAAGAAAAAAAGTTCTCAAACCTTGGATTTCTTGTGGCTGTCAAGAAAAACGGTGAGAGAAATTTTGTTTGCTTAATGCAAAAATTTTTGAGTAGAGTTGAGCTACAGCTATCTAAAGGCTGAGACTCAAAGATTAATATGTTTTCTAATGCAGACAAAAGTAATCCTTTATGCAAAAGAACTTGGTTGAAAGGAAAAAACTAATGGAACAAATCTCAGTTTTAAAAAGTCTCTTCTTCATCTTATCTTCTCAGACAAATAACTGTTTTGAGATTCTGACATAGGATACACCTACAATATGTGTCCAGACTAGAAGTAAGGAGCTTGTGTTTACAGGAAAAAGGGAACCAGGGATGTAGAAATTATAGCTTTTAGATCATGTTGTACAGGTTTTCTCTGTGTCTAAATGTTACAAGGGTGAACACCACCAGTTTTAGAATTCATGTTGTAAAAGCACACTAGTAAAACTTGAAATAAAGTATAGTTAAGACAATACTAAGTAGAAATGAAATGACATTTATCTAGAAATAAAGCCATGACTGGCTAACAAAAAAGAATATTGCCCCACAAACTTTTGGAACCTTGGTTGAAACATCAAAAACTCCATAATTTACCCTTAATCCAAGACATTTTCAGTCTACGTGGCGAAGGACCTAGATTAAATTAGTATGTTCTAGGAAGCATGATAACTTGTTCTTTGTGGAATTGCAAATAAATGTATTATCCCATATATTTTCTTTCTCTTGAATGATACATGGACAGAGAGAAAATTCTTCCTCTGGCAAACAAATCGTATTAATCTGTGACATTGATTAAGTTGGTGTCATTTCCTGCTCTTCCACAATGGTCTTTTTTTCCCCTTAGTACATTAACTTGTACAATGAAAACCCTGACACTAAATTCAAGTTCTCTTTAGTGCTCTATTTTCCTACTTTAGTGACAGTATCACAGTGATCAAGTTCATCAATGTTGGGAAAATATGTGAAAAATCAACATTATATTAAAGTGAAAATATCCTTTGAGCTATTTTAATAATATGGAATAAAGGACCAACGTCTAAGTCATTAAAATGAAGCATCCTCTTCCCCATCAACCAACAACGTGAACAAAGGAGGTAACGTGGACTTATAGGAGATGCACTCGGCTAGGATTAAAAGCCTGGCTTCTGGTCTTGGTTCTGCCGCTGACGAACTGTGTCACCTTGCACATGTCACTTAAACTCAATTTTCCTCAGTTTTCTTATTTGTGGGAAAATATAATTATATATTCCTAGCCTTCCTAATGGGATGTTGGGATGATCAAGCTAAGTGATCTATGAGAGAAGATGAAAGCACATTTCCAAATATAGTTTTATACACATAAGTGAGGAATAAGTATTACGCAGTTTTTTATTTCCCAGTTTTTGTATGTGAAAAAGCATCTTCCAAACCAATAGCAAGCACTGACATGGATAAAAGCAGTATATTGGCTCCAAAACTATTTTTTTCTTTAAAATATAAACTTTCGTTTAACCTAAAAAGGGGAGAAAATTCAATGAAAATGACTTGCAAATCGGATTATCATAAATTAAGTAAATTATGCCGATTTTATCCTATTCCCATATCCACAAAAATAAATTAATTAAATTGCTTCTCTGTGAATTCTGAGCTTAAGAGCTGATTCTTTATTCAAAGGTGAGGTTTTAGTGGGATCAGAGAAATCATCTCCAAATATGTTGCTCAGATATTGAATC
The DNA here is from genome assembly GCF_964270905.1 of Leucopleurus acutus. Taxonomy (NCBI): domain Eukaryota; kingdom Metazoa; phylum Chordata; class Mammalia; order Artiodactyla; family Delphinidae; genus Leucopleurus; species Leucopleurus acutus. The sequence goes on along the minus strand of NC_139144.1, from coordinate 28,847,893 downwards.
TTCTCATTTTTAGAGAAAAACATACTTGAAATCTGAGAGGAATCGATTGAATTTAAGACATTAAAAAATAATTTCTAATAAATACCAGGTTACATATCTTTATTGTATTCATAAAAAATACAAATTCACTCCTTTCCCATCGGAGAAAGATAAGTCACTTTTCTTCCCTCTATTTTTTAAGAACCTCTCCCCCGAAAATGCAATGTCATTTATCATTGATATTGCTGTAAAATGAACGTGCAGCGAGGGGATCGCTAAGGATTTGATATTGCTAGGATTCTATTTTTAGAGACAACTAGATCTGCTGATGGTTGCCATGGATATTTCCAGCAGAATTTAGCACTTTAGGAAGCTTATAATCATCACTCATAACTGGGGAAGGGAAGGGTTCAGGAAGATCTCTTTCTGACATAAAAAGGCTCTGCTGTTTGTCCTTAAAGGAAACTCTGGCTCCCGTGGATCCTTTTCTGCAGCCACTTACATCCAGAAGTGTGCGTGAGAGGTTTATGACCAGTTAGTTTACTTCATTCCAGCTGCAGTTTCTTTTAGGATACACAAAAGGAGGTGCCACGGAAACAAAGGTCATACCTTGGTAGCTATTTGACCTGAAAAAGTAGGAGTCTTTCCATTACAGGTGCCCCTCTGTTCCAACAACTGGTGATGGGGCCAGACCAATCCAGAGAGTTAAGTGACAGGGCTTCTTTTTGTGCACCAGCATCCCCCTTCAGAGAGCATAAGTGTGCCAAGTTTGCAGCTGACCAAACACCTAGGTTGTACTGGAATTATTCTATGCAACACTGATCCTTCTACAAATGCATTTCTTCTGAATGATATTGATTACCCTTCTTACAACAAAACTATTTCTTTTTTAATTGCAAATAGGGCTCGTGGTGTTTTTTACTTTTTGTATATATCACAGCACATGATTTTCCACTTTTTATTTCATTTGTTTTACCAGAATTAGCTTTTTTTATCCTAATAGAGACAAAGTTTGTAGTCTCTAAATAACACGTGATTAGTCCGACTATAGCACTTACACCTTGAAAAGCATCTTAATTTTTCCTACAACTTCACTGAGTCATCAGAGATGGAAGTTGCTTCTTGGTTTAAAATTCGGTCCTCAAGAAACCTTTAGCTGTGAAGCAAAAGCACAGAGTGAATTTTTACAAAAGACAGGGATATCTAGAATGGTCGTGACAGACACAGACAACGCTAGGAGCAAGAAGTTGGTGTTTCCCTGTTTTACTTAAGGTTAAGGAGACTTTTGGCAACTCTGAACTCTTTATTTATCACTTCAGTTTAAAGGAAGAGTATCCAAGACTAAGGGGTAGTGATTGTCTTTGCTCCTTAGTGTTGCCCATATTGTAATTAATCACACTAGTAAATGCATATTTTCAGCATATCAGTGGATTTAATTTTGTGGATCACACACATTAAGATAGTCATATTGTGGGAATATTATAGCTGGTAACCAGCTGATATTGATTCTTATTATAGGAACGGTTGTGATGATCATGGTGATAGAGGTAGTGAACTAGGTTGGTGGTGATGTGAAATAAAATGAAATAATATACTATATTGTGCCCAATTTATTAGAAACGATTTGATCAGTGTTTCATTTCATTAAGATATCATAAAGATGTTTATAGTATTTTTTTACTTTATTATTTAAATCATAACTAACAATATTTTTAAAAACTTATTTTCATTGCTACAATGTCTAATATTCCAAAAGCAGCCAACTACAGCTATATATGTGTTTATAACTCTATGTGTGACAGAGTGATTTTCCCTCTTTTTGAGCTTGGAGCTGGAAGTAAAAGAAAGCTCAATGAATAATTATGAGCTGTCTCTTTAATAATAACTTGCCTTTGATGTAACACAAGAATGAATGAGTGAAACAGATAATCTCATTGAATATGACACATTGATGTTTTCTGTATGTTCCATGTTGTTATTATTAAAGATAATAAATCAAAAGCATTTAATCAAATGATTCCTTATCTGATACGTAGATTGACAGCATTTTCTTAATTCGTTACCCTGTACATAATTATACATTTGGTAACCTAGACGAAGTTGAAATATTAAATCCTTGTGGCATTCAGCATGTGAATATGATTCTTGTTTGATTGTGTCTGTATATTTGTTGGTGATGTGCTCAGGTGCTCCCACTACCAATTAATGTGTGTGCTGATATCCTAACAAAAACACATCTGATGTTAAAGGAAATAAATTTCTTGTCTGAAAAAATAAAAACCTAATAAAATTGATTTCAAGATAAAAAATAGAGTACTTGGAGATATGTCTTGTTTCTAACTGTATGTTGCATGCTGTGTTGGTGATTTGCTAATGTGTCCTTTTTTTCTGTTCTACCCGAATCTCTCTGGAAAATCTAATGAACAAATAAAAATTCTTGGGCTAAATGTTGTATAAATTGAACTGAAATACATGAGATTTGTATAAAAATGCTTGTAAATCTGTCCTGAGTTTTATTCTATGTAAAAATATGTCTTGGTTTTGTGATTGTATACAAGAAGTATCTTGATAACTTATGCAAATTGTGCTGTATAAAGGCTGTGGCCTCAGCCTTACTAATAAATATTGAAAATACCAACTTCGACTTCTTGCGTTTATCAACTTGATAGATTGATACTTAATAAGGACATGGAATTTTCTGGAACATTTTCTCTGAAAATTATATGATGGATACATTCACTCACCCACTTTAAAAAGTATGTTTTAAACAGCACGGTTACAGAAACAGAATTAAACAAATGTATAACTTAATAAATTATTATATCAGACATTCTTATAACCACCACCCAGATCAAGAAATTGAACTTTAACATATTTGATACATTTTAATTCATTGAAGTTGTTACTCATATTAATCCTCAAATTTACCCTCTTGGGCCAGCAGGTAAGTCTTTGAGTGGACTTACATGTATCTTAGTTTATTCGATAACTTTCTCTGTGGCAAGAATGTTATATATCATTTCTTTAACCTTAAAACAGTGTAGGAAATCTACTTAACTTGAATTTTTACTTTTATTTTTCTTTCTATTTATCTCTATAAAATAATTAAATTTAGGAATGCACTGAACTGATTGATCAACTTTTATCTAATGTGCTATCCCTTCTCAATGTTTTGCTAAGATCAAGTGTAACATAGATGCCAATACCAAAAGCCAAAATTTAACAAACCCAATCAAACAGTGTATAAAAGTGGTAGACTCATGGCCATGTTGAATTATCCCAGTTACACAAGATTATTTCAATATTGGGAAATGAATTAATGAAATCCAGTACATTAATATATTAAAGTATAAAAATCATAAGATGGTGGAAAACATTTGATAAAATCCAACATCTATTTATATCTATAAACTGAACAACTGAACAAAATAGTGAGACCAGCCGACTCGCACAGGAATGGACCCTTCATATCTAACAGGAGATAAAGCAGAGCTGCAAAAAAGCATGAACTTTCTAAGCACGGGTCAGTTGGGTAGCCACTTGAAAACGGTGCTTAGCAAAATAAGGTTAATTAGAAACATGTGTAGCCTGTTTTGAGTGGAGTGATGGGGACAGAACCAGTTTTTTTTAATGGACTCAACAAATATTTAATTCTTTTTAGACCTCTGGATTGTGTCAAAGGTAGACTGAAAACTCTTGGACAGAAGTGGACCTGCAGTCCACAGGTAGAATTTCTTCATTTTGGAGCCTAAGCTTTTGAAAGGTTTTTAGGACTTTCAGCTGATGAGATCAGCCACACCCACGCAGATTATTGAGGATAATCAACTTACTTAAAATCAGCTGTTTAGAGATGTTAAATATCTCTACAAAACGCCATCCCGGCAATGCCTCCAGTCGTGTTTGGATGAATAACTGGGTGCTACAGCCTAGCCAAGCTGATACAGAAAACTGCTCACCACAGGTAGGCTGGAGAAATTTAAAGTTTTTTGTTTTGGTTGGTTGATTGGTTCGTTTGCTGGTGGATTGGTTTGGTTTGTTCTTCTGTTTGTTTGTTTTTAACGCCTCTGTGGGGTTTTTTCCTTTTCTTAACATCTTTATTAGAGTGTAATTGCTTTAAAATAGAGTGTTAGTTTCTGCTTTATAACAAAGTGAATCAGCCATACATATACATATATCCCAATATCTCCTCTCTCTTGCGTTTCCCTCCCACCCTCCCTAACTCACCTATCTAGATGGTCACAAATCACCGAGCTGATCTGCCTGGGCTATGCAATTCTTCCCACTAGCTATCTGTTTTACATTTGGTAGTATATATAAGTTCATACCACTCTCTCACTTCGTCCCAGCTTACCCTTCCCCCTCCCCGTGTCCTCAAGTCCCTTCTCTACGTCTGTGTCTTTATTCCTATCCTGCCCCTAGGTTCTGCAGAACCTTTTTTTTTTTTTTAGATTCCATATATATGTGTTAGCATACGGTATTTTTCTCTTTCTGACTTACTTCACTCTGTATGACAGACTCTAGGTCCTTCCACCTCATTACAAATATCTCAATTTCATTTCTTTTTATGGCTGAGAAATATTCCATTGTATATATGTGCCACATCTTTATCCATTCATATGTCGATGGAAACTTAGTTTGCTTCCATGTCCTGGCTATTGTAAATAGAGCTGCAATGAACACTGTGGTACATGACTCTTTTTGAGTTATGGTTTTCTCAGGTTATATGACCAGTAGTGGGATTGCTGGGTCGTATGGTAGTTCTATTTTTAGCTTTCTAAGGAACCTCCGTACTGTTCTCCATAGTGGCTGTATCAATTTACATTCCCACCAACAGTGTAGGAGCGTTCCCTTTACTCCACACCCTCTCCGGCATTTATTTTTATTTTTTTTTTAACATCTTTATTGGGGTATAATTGCTTTACAATGGTGTGTTAGTTTCTGCTTTATAACAAAGTGAATCAGTCATACATAAACATATGTTCCCATATGTCTTCCCTGTTGCGTCTCCCTCCCTCCCACCCTCCCTATCCCACCCCTCCAGGCTGTCACAAAGCACCAAGCCAATATCCCTGTGCCATGCGGCTGCTTCCCACTAGCTATCTACCTTACTACGTTTGTTAGTGTGTATATGCCCATGACTCTCTCTCGCCCTGTCACAGCTCAACCTTCCCCCTCCCCATAACCTCAAGTCCGTTCTCTAGGAGGTCTGCGTCTTTATTCCTGCTTTACCCCTAGGTTCTTCATGACATTTTTTTTTCTTAAATTCCATATATATGTGTTAGCATACAGTATTTGTCTTTTTCTTTCTGACTTACTTCACTCTGTATGACAGACTCTAGGTCTATCCACCTCATTACAAATAGCTCAATTTCGTTTCTTTTTATGGCTGAGTAATATTCCATTGTATATATGTGCCACATCTTCTTTATCCATTCATCCGATGACGGGCACTTAGGTTGTTTCCATCTCCAGGCTATTGTAAATAGAGCTGCAATGAACATTTTGGTACATGACTCTTTTTGAATTTTGGTTTTCTCAGGGTATATGCCCAACCGGCATTTATTGTTTGTAGATTTTTTGGTGATGGCCATTCTGACCGGTGTGAGGTGATACCTGGTAATTTTGATTTGCATTTCTCTAATGATTAGTGATGTTGAGCATCCTTTCATGTGTTTGTTGGCAATCTGTATATCTTCTTTGGAGAAATGTCTATTTAGGTCTTCTGCCCATTTTTGGATTGGGTTGTTTGTTTTTTTGATATTGAGCTGCATGAGCTGCTTGTAAATTTTGGAGATTAATCCTTTGTCAGTTGCTTCGTTTGCAAATATTTTCTCCCATTCTGAAGGTTGTCTTTTCTTTTTTTTTTTTTTACACCTTTATTGGAGTATAATTGCTTTAAAATGGTGTGTTAGTTTCTGCTTTATAACAAAGTGAATCAGCTATACATATACATATATCCCGATATCTCTTCCTTCTTACATCTCCTTCCCTCCCACCCTCCCTATCCTACCCCTCTAGGTGGTCACAAAGCACCGAGCTGATCTCCCTGTGCTATGCGGCTGCTTCCCACTAGCTATCAGTTTTACATTTGATAGTGTATATATGTACATGCCACTCTCTCACTTCGTTCCAGCTTACCCTTTCCCCTCCCCGTGTCCTCAAGTCCCTTCTTTAGTAGGTCTGCGTCTTTATTCCCATTCTGCCCCTAGGTTCTTCATGACCATTTTTTTCTTTTAGAGTCCATATATATGTGTTAGCATACGGTATTTGTTTTTCTCTTTCTGACTTACTTCACTCTGTATGACAGACTCTAGGTCCATCCAACTCACTACAAATAACTCAGTTTTGTTCTTTTTTATGGCTGAGTAATATTCCATTGTATATATGTGCCACATCCTCTTTATCCATTCATCTGTTGATGGACACTTAGATTGCTTCCATGGCTTTGTAAATAGAGCTGCAGTGAACATTTTGGTACATGACTCTTTTTGAATTATGGTTTTCTCAGGCTATATTCCCAGTACTGGGATTGCTGGGTAATATGCTGGTTCTGTTTTTAGTTTTTTAAGGCCAATAACAATTTTTATAATGATTTCCTGGCCATATGCATACGTATATCCCCTCCCTCTTGCGTCTCCCTCCCACCTTTCCTATCCCACCCTTCTAGCTGGTCACAAATCACTGAGCTGATCTCCCTGTGCTGTGTGACTACTTCCCACTAACTAGCTATTTTACATTTGGTAGTGTATTTATGTCCATATATACACTACCACTCTCCCACTTTGTCCCAGCTTACCCTTCCCCCTACCTGTGTCCTCAAGTCCACTCTCTAGTAGGTCTGCATCTTTATTCCCATCTTGCCCCTAGGTTCTTCATGACCTTTTTTTTATTTTTTAGATTCCATATATACGTATTAGCATATGGTATTTGTTTTTCTCTCTGACTTACTTCACTCTGCATGACAGACTCTAGCTCCATCCACCTCACTACAAATTATTCAGTTTCTTCCCTTTTTATGGCTGAGTAATATTCCATTGTATATATGTGCCACATCTTCTTTATCCATTCATCTGTTGATGGACACTTCGGTTGCTTCCATGTCCTGGCTATTGTAAATAGAGCTGCAATGAACATTTTGGTACATGACTCTTTTTGAATTATGGTTTTCTCAGGGTATATGCCCAGTAGTGGGATTGCTGGGTCTTATTGTAGTTCTATTTGTAGTTTTTTAAGGAACCTCCATACTGTTCTCCATAGTGGCTGTATTAATTTACATTCCCACCAACAGTGCAAGAGCGTTCCCTTTTCTCCACACTCTCTCCAGCGTTTATTGTTTGTAGATTTTCATGATGGCCATTCTGACTGGTGTGAGATGATATCTCATTGTAGTTTTGATTTGCATTTCTCTAATGATTAATGAAGTTGAACATTCTTTCATGTGTTTGTTGGCAATCTGTATATCTTCTTTGGAGAAATGTCTATTTAGGTCTTCTGCCCATTTTTGGATTGGGTTGTTTGTTTTTTTGTTAGTGAGCTGCATGAGCTGCTTGTAAATTTTGGAGATTAATCCTTTGTCAGTTGCTTCATTTGCAAATATTTTCTCCCATTCTGACGGTTGTCTTTTGGTCTTGTTTATGGTTTCCTTTGCTGTGCAAATGTTTTTAAGTTTCATTAGGTCATATTTGTTTATTTTTGTTTTTATTTCCATTTCTCTAGGAGGTGGGTTCAAAAGGATCTTGCTGTGATTGATGTCATAGAGTGTTCTATGTTTTCCTCTAAGAGTTTTACAGTTTCTGGCCTTACATTTAGGTCTTTAATCCATTTCGAGTGTATTTTTGTGTATGGAGTTAGGGAGTGTTCTAATTTCATTCTTTTATACCTATCTGTCCAGTTTTCCCAGCACCACTTATTGAAGAGGCTGTCTTTTCTCCATTGCATATTCTTGCCACCTTTATCCAAGATAAGGTGACCATATGTACGTGGGTTTATCTCTGGGCTTTCTATCCTGTTCCATTGATCTATATTTCTGTTTTTGTGCCAGTACCATACTGTGTTGATTACTATAGATTTGTAGTAGAGTCTGAAGTCCGAGAGACTGATTCCTCCAGCTCCATTTTTCTTTCTCAAGATTTTTTTGGCTATTCAGCATCTTTTGTGTTTCCATACAAATTGTGAAATTTTTGTTCTAGTTCTGTGTAAAATGCCATTGGTAATTTGATAGGGATTGCATTGAATCTGTAGATTGCTTTGGGTAGTATACGTATTTTCACAATGCTGATTCTTCCAATCCAAGAACATGGTATATCTCTGCATTTGTTTGTATCATCTTTAATTTCTTTCATCAGTGTCTTATAGTTTTCTGCATACAGGTCTTTTGTCTCCTTAGGTAGGTTTATTCCTAGGTACTTTATTCTTTTTGTTACAATGCTAAATGGAAGAGTTTTCTTGATTTCACTTTCAGATTTTTCATCATTAGTGTATAGGAATGCCAGAGATTTCTGTGCATTAATTTTGTATCCTGCTACTTTACCAGAATCATTGATTAGCTCTAGTAGTTTTCTGGTAGCATCTTTAAGATTCTCTATGTATAGCATCATGTCATCTGCAAACAGTGACAGCTTTACTTCTTCTTTTCCGATTTGGATTCCTTTTATTTCTTTTCCTTCTCAGATTGCTGTGGCTAAAACTTCCAAAACTATGTTGAATAGAAGTGGTGAGGGTTGGCAACCTTGTCATGTTCCTCATCTTAGAGGAAATGGTTTTAGTTTTTCACCATTCAGAACATTGTTGGCTGGTGGTTTGTCATATATGGCCTTTATTATGTTGAGGTAATTTCCCTCTATACCTACTTTCTGGAGGGTTTTTATCATAAATGGGTGTTGAATCTTGCCAAAACTCTTATTGCATCTCTTGAGATGATCATATGGTTTTTATCCTTCAGTTGGTTAATATGGTGTATCACATTGCTTGATTTGTGTATATTGAAGAATCCTTTCATTCCTGAGATAAACCCCACTTGATCATGGTGTATGACCCTTTTAATGTGCTGTTGGATTCTGTTTGCTAGTATTTTGTTGAGGATTTTTGCACCTTTGTTCCTCAGTGATATTGGCCTGTAGTTTTCTTTTTTTGTGACATCTTTGTCTGGTTTTGGTATCAGGGTGGTGGTGGCCTCGTAGAATGAGTTTGGGAGTATTCCACCCTCTGCTATATTTTGGAAGATTTTGAGAAGGATAGGTGTTATCTCTTCTCTAAATGTTTGACAGAATTCACCTGTGAAGCCATCTGGTCCTGGGCTTTTCTTTGTTGGAAAATTTTCAGTCCCACTATCAATTTCAGTGCTTGTGATTGGTCTGTTTATATTTTCTATTTCTTCCTGGTTCAGTCTTGGAAGGTTGTGCTTTTCTAAGAATTTGTCCATTTCTTCTAGGTTGTCCATTTTATTGGCATATAGTTGCTTGTAGTAATCTTTCATGATCCTTTGTATTTCTGCAGTGTCAGTTACTTCTTCCTTTTCATTTCTAATTCTATTGTTTTGAGTCTTCTCTCTTTTTTTCTTGATGAGTGTGGCTAATGATCTATCAATTTTGTTTATCTTCTCAAAGAACCAGCTTTTAATTTTATTGACCTTTGCTACGGTTTCCTTCATTTCTTTTTCATTTATTTCTGATTTCATCTTTATGATTTATTTCCTTCTGCTAACTTTGGGGTTTTTTTATTATTCTTTCTTTAATTGCTTTAGCTGTAAGATTAGGTCGTTTATTTGAGATTTTTCTTGAGGTAGAATTGTATTGCTATAAACTTCCCTCTTAGAACTGCTTTTGCTGCATTCCTTAGAATTTGGGTCATTGTGTTTTCATTGTCAGTTGTTTCTAGGTATTTTTTTATTTCTTCTTACATTTCTTCAGTGATCTCTTGGTTATTTAGGAGGGTATTGTTTAGCCTTCATGTGTTTTTTTGGTTAGTTTTTTTTTCCGCAGTACATGGGCCTCTCACTGTTGTGGCCTCTCCAATTGCGGAGCACAGGCTCCAGATGCGCAGGCTCACTGGCCATGGCTCACAGGCCCAGCCGCTCCATGGCGTGTGGGATCCTCCCAGACCAGGGTATGAACCCGTGTCCCCTGCATCGGCAGGCAGACTCTCAACCGCTGCGCCACCAGGGAAGCCCAATGTATTTTTTACAGTTTTTTTCTTGTAATTGATATCTAGTCTTATAGCATTCTGGTAGGAAAAGATACTTGATATGATTTTAATTTTCTTAAATTTACCAAGGTTTGGTTTGTGACCCAAAATAAGATCTATCCTGGAGAATGTTCCATGAGCTCTTGAGAAGAAAGTGTGTTCTGTTGTTTTTGGATGGAATATCCTATAAATATCATTTAAGTCAATCTTGTTTAATGTATCATTTAAAGCTTGTGTTTCCTTATTTATTTTCCTTTTGGATGATCTGTCCATTGGTGAAAGTGGGTTGTTAAAGTCCCCCAGTATGATTGTGTTACTGTCAGTTTCCCCTTTTGTGGCTGTTAGCTTTTGCCTTATGTATTGAGGTGTTCCTATGTTGGGTACATAAATATTTACAATTGTTATATCTTCTTCTTGGATTGATCCCTTCATCATTATGTAGTGTCCTTCTTTGTTTCTTGTAATAGTCTTTATTTTAAAGTCTATTTTCTCTGTTATGAGAATTGCTACTTCAACTTTCTTTTGATTTCCATTTGCATAGAATATGTTTTTCCATCAACACACTTTCAGTCTGTATGTGTCCCTAGGTCTGAAGTGGGTCTCTTGTAGACAGCATATATACAGGTCTTGTTTCTGTGTCCATTCAGCCAGTCTATGTCTTTTGGTTGGAGCATTTGATCCATTTCATTTAAGGTAATTATCGATATGTATTTTCCTATTACCCTTTTCTTCATTGTTTTGAGTTAGTTACTGTAGGTCTTTTCCTTCTCTTGTGTTTCCTGCCTAGAGAAGTTCCTTTAGCATTTGTTGTAAAGCAGGTTATGTGGTGCTGCATTCTCTTAGCTTTTGCTTGTCTGTAAAGGTTTTAATGTCTCCGTCAAATCTGATTGAGATCCTTGCTGGGTAGAGTAATCTTAGTTGTAGGTTTTTTCCCTTTCATCACTTTAAATATGTCCTGCCACACTCTTCTGGCTTGAAGAGTTTCTGCTGAAAGATCCGCTGTTAACCTTATGGGGATTCCCTTGTATGGTATTTGTTGTGTTTCCTTTGCTGCTTTAAAATTTTTTCTTTTTATTTAATTTTTGATAGTTTGATTAATATGTTGGTGTGATTTACCTTGGATTTATCCTTTATGGGACTCTCTGCGCTTTCTGGACTTTATTAACTATATCATTTCCCATATTAGGGAACTTTCCAACTATAATCCCTTCAAATATTTTCTCAGTCCCTTTCTTTTTCAATTCTTCTTCTGGGACCCCTATAGTTCACATGTTGGTGTGTTTAACATTGTCCCAGAGGTCTCTGAGACTGTCCTCAATTCTTTTCATTCTTTTTTCTTTATGCTGCTCTGTGGTAGTTATTTCCACTATTTTTTCTTCCAGGTCACTTATCCGCTCTCCTGCCTCAGTTATTCTGCTATTGATTCCTTCTAGAGAATTTTAAATTTCATTTATTGTATTGTTCATCATTGTTTGTTTGCTCTTTAGTTCTTTTAGATCCTTGTTAAATGTTTCTTGTATTTTCTCCATTCTATTTCCAAGATTTTGGCTCATCTTTACTATTACTCTGAATTCTTTTTTCAAGTAGACTACCTATTTCCTCTTCATTTGTTTGGCCTGGTGGGTTTTTACCTTGCTCGTTCATCTGCTGCATATTTCTCTGTCATCTCATTTTGCTTAACTTACTGTGTTTGGGGTCTCCTTTCCTCAGGCTGCAGGTTCATAGTTCCCGTTGTTTTTGGTGTCTGCCCCCAGGGTAGGTTCAGTGGGTTGTATAGGCTTCCTGGTGGAAGGGTGTTGGTGCCTCTGTTCTGATGTATGAGGCTGGATCTTGTCTTTCTTCTGGGCAGGACCTCATCCAGTGGTGTGTTTTGTGATGTCTGTAAACTTATTATGATTTTAGGCAGCCTCTCTGCTAATGGGTGGTATTGTGTTACTGTCTTGCTAGTTGTTTGGCATGGTGTGTCCAGCACTGGAGCTTGCTGGTCATTGAGTGAAGCTGGTTCTTAGCATTGAGACGGAGATGTCTAGGAGAACTCTTGCCAATTAGTATTATGAGGGGCCAGGAAGTCTCTGGTGGACCAATGTCCTGGACTTGGCTCTCCCACCTCAGAGGCTCAGGCCTGACACCCAGCCAGAGTACCATGACCCTGTCAGCCACATGGCTCAGAAGAAAAGGAAGAAAAGAAAGAAAAAAGAAAGAAGAAAAAGATAAAATAAATACAGTTATTAAAATAAAAATTTTTAAATTTATTAAAATTAAAAAGTAATTAAAAAAAGAAGAGAGCAGCCAAACCAATAAACAAATCCAATTATAACAAGTGCTAAAAACTATAATAAAAAAAATGGGCAGACGGACCCCAGGACAAATGGTAAAAACAAAGCTATACAGACAAAATCGTAGAAAGAAGCATACACATACACACTCTCAAAAAGAGAAAAAGGAATAATATATGTGTATATATATATATAGAGAGAGAGAGAGAGAGCAACCAAATCAATAAACAAATCTACCAATGATAATAAGCTCTAAATACTAAACTAAACATAAAAATAGGAACAAATTAGATGTGGAAAACAAACCCCAAGTCTAGAGTTGCTCCCAAAATCCACCACCTCAGTTTTGGGATGATTCATTGTCTATTCAGGTATTCCACAGGTGCAGAGTACATCAAGTTGATTGTGGAGATTTAATCTGCTGCTCCTGAGGCTGCTGGGAGAGATTTCCCTTTCTCTTCTTTGTTCACACAGCTCCTGGGGTTCAGCTTTCGATTTGGCCCCACCTCTGCATGTAGGTCGCCTGAGAGCGTCTGTTCCCCACGCAGACAGAACGGGTTTAAAGTAGCAGCTGATTAGGGGGCTCTGGCTCACTCAGGCCGGGGGGAGGGGTACGGAATGTGGGGTAAGCCTGCGGTGGCAGAGGCTGGCATGATGTTGCAACAGCCTGAGGCGTGCTGTGTGTTCTCCTGGGGAAGTTGTTCCTGGATCACGAGCCCTGTCAGTGGCGGGCTGCACAGACTCTCAGGAGGGGAGGTGTGGATAGTGATCTGTGCTTGCACACAGGTTTCTTGGTGGCTGCAGCAGCAGCCTTAGCATTTCATGCCCATCTCTGGTGTCCGTGCTGATAGCCACGGCTCGCGTCATCTCTGGAGCTCGTTTAGGTGGTGCTCTGAATCCCCTCTCCTCGTGCTCTCCTGCCTCTTAGACAGATCCAGACATTTTCCTGGACTCCCTCCCGGCTAGTTGTGGTGCAGTAGCCCTCTTCAGGCTGTGTTCACTCAGCCAACCCCAGTCCTCTCCCTGGCATCTGACCTCCAAAGCCCAAGCCTCAGCTCCCAGGCCCAACCCACCCCGGTAGGTGAACAGACAAGCCTTTCGGGCTGGTGAGTGCTGGTTGGCACCAGTCCTCTGTGCGGGAATCTCCCCGCTTTGCCCTCCGCACCCCTGTGGCTGCGCTCTCCTCTGTGGCTCCGAAGCTTCCCCCCTCTGCCCCCCGCAGTCTCCACCCACAAAGGGGCTTCCTAGTGTATGGAAACCTTTCCTCCTTCACAGCTCCCTCCCAGAGGTACAGGTCCTGTCCCTATTCTTTCGTCTCTGTTTTGCCTTTTCACTTTTGCCCTACCCAGGTACGTGGGAAGTTTCTTGCCTTTTGGGAAGTCTGATGTCTTCTGCCAGCATTCAGTAGGTGTTCTGTAGGAGTTGTTCCGCATGTAGATGTATTTTTGATGTATTTGTGGGGAGGAAGGTGATCTCCATGTCTTACTCCTCCGCCATCTTGAAGGTCCTCCCTTTGGTTTGGTTTTTAATATGAGAGAAGATTGAGTAAATTGCAGTGTCAATGGAAAAAATGAATTTGAGAGGGAGTGATTCTCTAAACTCCCTCTATATATAAAGAACAAACAAATTAGTTTGAGTGTATGATATGAGAAGATGGAATGTTAATACTTGTTCAGCAACTCCTCTTTAAGAGGAGAAAGAAAAATTTTTCTAAGGATTGATTCCCAGCCTTGACTACGCATTAGAATCATATGAGGAGCTTTCAAAAACATGGATACCCAAACTCCAACCCAGACTATTTAAACCAGCATCACTGGTGTTTGAGCCCAGGTAGAAGTATTTTTTGAAAGCTCCCCAGGTGCTACTATCAATGTGGAGCCAAGGCTTAAAACTACTACCCTAATGAAACAAAAAAAGAAAGGGAGATCTTTAGTACAGAAGTAGACATTGTAAGTTTGATAGGAAGCGGTTAAGAGTCTTTGCTTCTGATGGCTATATTTTTCTCAGTGAGCTATGAGGTCATCTGCTTTGAGTGAAGAGGAAATGAATAGAAGTTAGATATTTGAAGAGCAAAGGAGGTTTAAAATAGTCCTGGAAATGAGTGGGAGAGCAAGTAGACAGGAAGAGAAGGATGCTGTGCTGTATTGAAGGCTCTTTGGAGCTTAGTGACAGCACATAGTCACACCAATCTTCCTTCCATATGGCTTTCCCCTGCCTTGACTTGGTTTATTTCTAGGAGCAGAGAACAGACACTGTAAATTTTAATTAAGTGAATTAGACAGAAAGATAGATGTGCAAGGGAGCACAGGTCTCAGGACCTTTACATTGCCAGACCATAGAAGGTATAACTGTTTTGGTTTTTTTTGGCTGTGTCAAGTCTTTGTTGTGGCACGGGGGATCTTTGTTGAGGCATACAGGGTCTTTCATTGTGACAAGTGGGCCCTCTTGTTGAGGCACACGAGCTCAGTAGTTGCGGCACGCGGGCTTAGTTGCACCACTGCATGTGGGATCTTAGTTCCCTGACCAGGGATCAAACCCACCCATGTCCCCTGCATTGGAAGGTGGAGTCTTTACCACTGGACCACCTGGGAAGTCCTGGTATAATTGTTAAGGAGGGAAGTAAAGAAAGTGAATGATGATTGGATTGGGTAAAAGAATAATATAAAAAATTAAGTAAGATGGAATAACTAATTCTTCCTGGGAAAATCAGGGAAATTTTAGGGAACTATGAGTAAAGTTTTAGAAGGGGACTAGAATTTACCAGTTGAAACAAGAGACTAAGAATTAGGCTAAGGGAATATTGTAAACAAGTGTTGTGAAACTGCATTGCTTATTTCAAAAATACTGAGAAACTGTATTTCCCAAGCTTACAATGGTAAAGAAGACCTGAAAAGAGAGGTTTATAAAGTATCAGGATCAGATTGCATAAACTGTCATAAATTCTGATTTTTGGTAATAATGGTATCGCTATAAAATAAGTGTTATGATTCCAGGGGGGCAATATCTGATTCTATCTTTTATTTGTCAATTGAAAATTTTGCAAATAATACATTTCTAAACATATTTTAGTCTCTATTCTTCAAAGAATGTTTCCAAAAAAATAAGAGATTACCACTTTCTTCAAAATATACAGTATTGCACCTAAAAGTTTGAAAAAAGCTGAACCAGAGACAATAACTGATTATTAGCAAAACTGACCAATTTTCCTTCATCAGATGACATTTCTGCTTTCAATGAAGAAAAGTTTCTAATGTGGGGGCCAGCTTTATTCTGTTGAGCTGGAGAATTTAATTTTCTGTTCTACTTGTGAAATTCAAGGAACTATTTTTGTCAATTGATTAGAGCTTTTGAATGCTTCCCATATTCCCTTGAAAGGGACTACTCAAATCTGCTGTAGACCTTGAAAAGAAAGTCATACACTATTGAATTACTTCCTTTTAACAGTAGTTAGGACTTGCAGACTAAATGAATTACAGCTGCCCAGAATATTTGATTCAGTTATGCCTCATTCAGACTCTATCAACTCCTACTTGGATTTCCACAGTAGCTTCTTAATGGCTTTGCCACCTCCTCTCCTTCAAATGCATCCCCTGCACAGTCACCTGTGACTTATCTATAATCCATATCTGACCATAACAGGTCCCTTCTAAAACTTCATAGTGGTTCCTATTGCCAAACCATACAAGAAACTGGACAACATCCTTGACACCTTCTTCTCTTATACTCTCCCCCTCAAATTCAAGCCATTAAAAAAACTGCATCCTTCTCTTTTTCTAATTCTCTCTCGCACTTGAACTATTTATTGCAAATGCTTCTTGTTTGGTTCACCCACTTGCATGGGGAGTTGTTTTTCCATTGGTATAAAGTTTCAGTTGTGCAAGATGAGTAAATTCTAGAGATCTGCTATACAATGTAGTGCCTAGGGTTAACAATACTGAATTGTGCACTTAAAAATGTAAGTGGGTAAATCTCATGTTAGGTGTTCTTATCACTAAAAAGGGAGACATGAGGAAAGTTTTGGAGGCGATGAATATGTTTACTAACTTGATTGTGGTGATGGTTTCCACATTTGTACATGTCCAAACTCATTGAATCTTATCCATTAAATATAATATCTTTTGTATATCAAGATTATATTAAGAAATTAAAATTAAAGTAAGCTCTAAGGAAAGAGAGATCAGGGGCCTAGAGGCAGGAAGAAGCCTGTCTAAAGTTTGGCAAAGTTGAATTAAATGTTAAGGCCATTTTGGTCACTAACTTATTTCTCACTCACCCCCCATCTTCAACATACACACAGACACACACACACATACACTTACACATACATACTACATACACACAGACACTTTTCCTTTTCTCTTGAAAGAAAAAGGATAAATACCAGGTGGGATGAAAGTCAGGAGAAACACTGATAGAACAGAGAGTTACATCTTTCTTAGTCTTTATAAGCAGTAAGGTTAGGAGGGAGGTGATGGCTTGTCAGAAAGTGTGGTGTGGAAAGGGAGAAGGGGAAAAAGGACTTTGAGGCCAGAATGGTATTGGTATAACAGTAAAAGATTTTCACGAGCTTCAGTACTTTAGAGAATGAGAGAGTGGAAAAATCACTTTAACTTTCTTGGCCTTATGTTATTTCCTTTCTGATTCTAGCATTCAGTCAAATCTTAGACAAGTGGACCTTTTTTCTTACAATTTCTGATAGAACATTTCTTGTCATTCAATATTTTTGTCAATGAATTTAATGTAAGGTGCTCATACAAAGTACATTTTACATAATAAAAATATTTCACAGTAAAAGGCTATTGAATTTATAAAATATATAGAGAAGAAGGAGAAAATTATTCTCAGGTAAACTTTTGTCACCTTATGATCTCAGAATCATCACCTGAGTGATGAAAATACTTACACTGATGAGGAACCTGAGAAAGAAAATAAAATTCAAGAAAATCGGTGTGAAATGCTGATTAGCTAGTGCTACAGAAATAATCTGAAGTTTAGAATCGGAAATGGGAAAAACCCTGAAAGTGAGCTCTTGTTGTTAAACTGATCAAAAGCAAATTTAAATTTTAAATGAAATCTTAGAGTTGAGGATGGATAATCTATAACCTCATCTCAAGAAGGTACATGGTAATCAAAGAAGAGTGTCCAGGGGTAGAATAGTTTGATTAACATTTTCTAAAAAATGGCACTATTAAATATGTGAGAAAACAGCTGGTATAAATTCATAATTTAGAAAGTTACCTGTTATCAATGTTCATACTTTTCAGCATTATCACCATTTCCTCAAGTTGCATTTTTAATTCTTCTTTTTTTTTTTTTTTGCGGTACACGGGCCTCTCACTGTTGTGGCCTCTCCCGTTGTGGAGCACAGGCTCCGGATGCACAAGCTCAGCGGCCATGGCTCACGGACCCAGCCGCTCCACGGTATGTGGGATCTTCCCGGACTGGGACACGAACCCACGTCCCCTGCATTGGCAGGTGGACTCTCAACCACTGCGCCACCAGGGAAACCCTAATTCTTCTTTTTTTTTTGCGGTATGCGGGCCTCTCACTGTTGTGGTCTCTCCCGTTGCGGAGCACAGGCTCAGCAGCCATGGCTCACGGGCCCAGCCGCTCCGCGGCATGTGGGATCTTCCCGGACCGGGACACGAACCCGTGTCCCCTGCATCGGCAGGCGGACTCTCAACTACTGCGCCACCAGGGAAGCCCCTAATTCTTCTTTTGAACAAAGCAAATGCAGGATTTATTCAGGACCACCATTAAGACGAATTAAGAGATCAGTTATTTCAAGGAATATGAATTTCATGTGGGTAACGACAGTATTTTCAAATAACATTATTCTAAGTACAACAGACTATATGACATAGTGGAAAAATAATAGACTGTCAGAATAGCTGGATTCTAACAATAATTTTACCACTAATTAGTGCTATGACACTGTCTCCCTTCTCAAGGCCTGATTTTCCCAGACTAAAGAGTTGAACTACATAATCTGCAAGGTACCCCACAAATCTAACAAAATTGAGAATGCAATTGCATTCCTGAAACAAAACCTTTCTGCTGACTCATTTACTCCCATTTTATGTAATTTCTACCCCCACCCCCACCAAATCACTATAAGTAGCCATGTTTTAAAACAAGATTTTTCTACAAAGTCTGAGTCAAAATTGAATCTAAATAAGTGCTATCAATAAAGTAAGGCTCGGACTTCCCTGGTGGCGCAGTGGTTGAGAGTCCGCCTGCTGATGCAGGGGACACGGGTTCGTGCCCCGGTCCAGGAAGATCTCACATGCCGCGGAGCAGCTGGGCCCGTGAGCCAAGACCGCTGAGCCTGCGCGTCTGGAGCCTGTGCTCTGCAACGGGAGAAGCCACAACAGTGAGAGGCCTGCGTACCGCAAAAATAAATAAATTAATTAATTAAATAAAGTAAGGCTCACTTTCTGTGGAACTTACTGTGCTTCTGGTTGAATACTGTCTTGCTACATAATTCTGGTATTGATAATTTTCTTCTAAACCTCATGACTTGTTTATATAATTATCATAATTCTTCGTTCTATATTTTAAACACAATAGAAACGTATGGGGACAATTAAAAGACAAAGCTGTAAGCATAAACATCATTTAAGCTTTGCCCATTAAAAAAAAAAATCTTTGCCCATGATCAAGAAATACCCGTAGTGTGACTGTGGCCATTCCATTCATGTGTCCCTAATGCCAGTTCTAGACTGGACAATGACAAAAGTGGCTAATGTCAACTGAGCCAAATCATTTTGTCTACTTCATTGTTCAGTGCCTCTTCTTTGGTGGATACTTTCTGTTAGGCATTAATATATGATTCAAAAATTATACTCAGTGCCAACTCCCACATATCCATCCACAGCTATCCCAGACCTTCTCGTCTCTGATTTTCCAATCTTTTCCTTCCATGCTCCTGACCAGTCTACTAGGCCATTAGCAAATGGCCAGAAATGTACATATGTTCTCCCCTTAGGTCACTTCTCCTTCCACAAAGAGTGGGTGATCAGATTCTCCGTTTGGACTTCTACCCATTGGGAAGGTTTTCTCTCTTCACTATTATCAAGAAATACTGCTCTCCACTGTTATCCAGTTTCAGTTTGCATTCTTATACCCATCTAGAAATTAAGCTTAGGCCTTTTCCTCTTTCTTCAGCTCGTCATAGGGAATTTACCCACAAAGGGGCTCTAGTACAACAATTGTGAATGACATGGGGTCTGGGCCACCTGTTCATGCAGCTTGCCTATGCCCTCTGTTGTCATTTACACTTGATCCCAAATGCACTATTTCTAACTTATGAGGGACTGCTGCTCAGCCTTCTGCTTTTTGAGGTTGTGGGCCTAAGAGAATTCAACCCATTATGGGCAGTTCCAGACACATGGTCACTTGGTGCCCCTTTGTCAAGTATCATGCCAGGAGACGATTCTCTAATGAAGTAGAATTCTCCACTGCAGATGGCATGGCCTTGTTCCAGAAGCCCAGTAGAACGCATTAGGATTCTCTCGCTAAGGTTTGCCGTAAACTTGGATTCCATCTTTCCCACCACTGACACTTCTAACAATATAGAACCTACAAGATTATGTGGCCCGAGTAGCAGGACCGCTTGTACCATAGCCTGGGCCAGCCGCAGAACCCTTTTCTACTCTGGGATTTTATTCAGTTCTGGTAAGCTTCCATATCATTGTACTTAAGCATCCTAACACTTCTATGTGCACAATGTGTTCCGGCCAGAACCCCAAATGTCCTACCATGTGTTGTGGTTTCTTTCCTATTATAGGAATTGTAAGACACATCAATTTGTCTTTTACCTTTCAGGGGATATTGCAAATGTCCCTGGCCACTGGACCCCTAAAAACTTTACTGAAATAGCAGTTCTCTGAAATGTGTCTTAGCAAGGCCTCCAATTTAATAGCCACCAGTTTTTCATAGTGCCTAACTTAGCATCAATGTAATGTCATCAGTGTAATAATGGGATAATCTGTCCAGATAATATATTCAGAAGAAATCTGAATTATGTAAGAGGAGTGAGAGAGTTAATATAGTCCTGGGGGAAAGCCATAAGTAAATGTTGTTGTCCATTCCACAAAAATGCAACTTTTTCCTGATCTTTTGTGATCAAATTTTTTTTTAAAGCGCATTCGCAAAACCCATGTCTGTATACCATGCACATGAAGCCTTATTAGTAAGCTTTAGCAGCAATACCGCATATAACATAGCAGCTACGACCAGAGCCGTTACTTGCCTGAGCTTATAGTAGTCTGTGGTCACTCTCCACAATCCATTCATTTTCTCTGAGGGCCAGAATGATGAACATTAGGGCCATGCATCCTTTACGTCTGTAATGGTGGTGCCAATTTCTATATTCCTTCCTGTCCCCCAGGGATGCTTTGATTTACTATCTTGGCTGGGAGGAGAGTAGAGGAAGTAATTTTGGAGTCTTCCACTTGGTCTTTCCAATAAATTCAAGGACTCAACATGGGGAATACCCCAACTTCCAAGTGACATGCCAATTGTGTATTTGGAGACCAAGAAATGACTATCAGTTATATCTATTGACACAGTGGATCCACTCTAAGCCAGATTTTAGCAGGATTCCATTTATTCCATGGCTCCTGTAATCCGCAGAGTAACTAGGGGGTCATGATGATACACTAAATCTACATGTATCACTGTCAGCTCAGACTCTGTGTCTAATAGTCCTCTGGGTGTTTCCGTCTTCCCAGTATATAATCACATGAGAAAATGGCTGTAAGTCTCTTTGGAGAAGGACCTGGGGAATCAGTACAGCATACACTTGCTTTGGTGTTACAGAATTGTTCCTCCTGGATACGTGATCCTCTCTTCAGTCCATGAATTCTGTTTTAGGTTTGAGAACTGAGCAAGGAATTTCGAGTTTTTATTGCGACAATAGCCCTCAGCTTCCTGCTCTTCCGTTCTAGGCTGCTTCTGATTGTACAAGTCAAACAGCACACTCAGTGGCTACCTGTCTACTTTGCGTGTGGTGGTGTCATGTTCTATTAACAATCTGTGTAACTCCCTGCAAGTCCAGCCCCCTTTGGCTACTACTCCTATCCTATGGGCCCCTTGTTTCCGGCAGTTAATCACTGCCACCTAGACTCGATTACTTCAGGGCTTCTCATCCTCATGGAGAGTGATCAGACCAGCTCTATGAGCACTTCTTCTAATGACTGCCCTGTCACTCCGAGATGAGCTGCCCCTGAACTTATGGATGCTGGTACCCCTCCCAATGCATTCCTGCCTGCCCTGCTGAATGCTGGATTCCCCTGAATGCTGGCATCCTCTGGTGGGTCTTCTGACCTCACATAACTTCAGTTCCACCGGGCCCACATTCCTGAGTCTTCTTCTTCTTCCTCTACAACCTGCCAGGCAACAAAGGCATTTGCACTTTGCTCAGTGTGAACCATCTTATTCTTAGCTTCTAAGAGCCACTCTTAGCGGTGAGTGTTCCATTTTCTGGGGTCCTTACCCAGGTATAAAATCAAACATTCCAAGAAGATGCTGCCGAGTCAATATATTGCTCTTGTTCAGTTTTTAATTCTGGCCCCCTTGATCAAACAGCCTCAAAACCTAATCCCAGTGGTATTCCCTTGGCTACCACTTGTAGCTTCTTCAGTGTATAACCTCATTCCTCCCTTCTCAGGCCCATCATATCTCTCATTAAATGATGCTAGGATTTAATCATAGTCATCAGCCTAGTAGCCAGGATGCAGGGAGGGGCAACTCTTGAGAAGGACACCTGCTTGGTGTCTTGCAGCCTATTCCTGCCTGGAGAAGCATTAGCTCTTACTAAGGAGGGACAGCCTCCTCCCCTCTGTAAGTCCCCAAGGTCAGAGGGATCTGAAGAACTACTATTCTCAGGGATGTTGTGAAAACAAAAATTGCACGGGAAAACTTTACTCAAGGCTGTTGAAATAGGGGAGAGAGGCCAGAACTCATCTGACCTCAACCCCATGGAAACAAATGTCAAGAGGGTTTTCCAGCTCTGGGGTGAGCTAGCAAAAGTGTGCTGGAGGATGTCAGGGGCAGGGTGGACAATGGGGTGTGTCTAGCACATTGAGTCATTCCTGAGTTCACAAATGTTCTTCTCTGTTACTAGGCCTTCTGTATAATTGGTGCCCATGGAAGTTAGTCTCCTACTTTCCCAGAGAAACTGGGAGAAGATGCCCTAGCTTCCTGATGGTTAGGTTTTGAAAGGATGGCTCCCAGTTCACCCCAGAAATACTTTCCTGGGTTGTAAAGCAGTCAAGATGTTTTTTAAAGGATTTACATAGGAAAAGGACAAAGAAAAATATATAACACATTTTCTAAAGTAAATGCTCGAAGGAAAGAGAGGTCAGGGGCTTAGAGGCAGGATGAAGCCTGTCTAAAGTTTAGTCAAGGAGAGGGGAGCGTTAAGGCCATTTTGGTCAGCATTTCCAAGGTTCACGTTTTTCCAGCCACTGCCCTGACCTCAGGGTACCAATACTTTCTGTGCTGAACATTTAATTGTCTCTGGAGCTCTGCAGTTCTAAATATGAAATGTGGGTCAGCTCCCCTACTGCATCTGCTCTTCCAGTACAGGAAACAAGGGCTTCTACTTCACACTACAATAGTGGTCCTCCAGCCATCACATTTTAATTATTTGTTAACTGCCCTCAATTTGTCATTGTCCTTCTCTAAAGCCTCAATTTAATTCAGTAGTAAACAGTCAACTGTGCTGTCCTTATGGGCTTTTTAAACCCTATATCTTTAAAACGCCTTAATCATCACACCAGCAAGGGCATTCCTCTCCATGGAGACATCTTCCTAAGTCACCACTCATGAAATCATGGCAATTGGGCTGCGTTTTTTTTTTTTTTTTTTTGCGGTACGCGGGCCTCTCACTGTTGTGGCCTCTCCCGTTGCGGAGCACAGGCTCTGGACGCGCAGGCTCCGCGGCATGTGGGATCTTCCCGGACCGGGGCACGAACCCGTGTCCCCTGCATCGGCGGGCAGACTCTCAACCACTGCGCCACCAGGGAAGCCCTGGGCTGCCTCTTTATGCAGGAACTTTCTTTGCCTCACATTTCATTCAAGATGAGGTCTCACTTGCCAACTGGACAGTGACCCCAAACCACATCTCGTCACCTGTATACAATTTGTGTCAGTTTGTGTCTTCCAAGAAGACATCTGGAGTAGACATCTGGGCAGGATTGGATGTGTCAGGGATTTGGGGTATTACCTGTGAAGGATAAGGCAGTGGGGAGAGGAAGTAGGCAGGGAGAGCATTCAGGATGAGATGGAAGGGTGACAACTGTGAAGACAGAGAAGAAAAGGAAGGCTGGGCAAGCAAGGGAGCCTCAGATCACAGAACAAGTCTGAGAAAATCTTGGGCAAGCTAAGGGAAGGCTCCAAGGAAAATTCGTTCGTTAGAAGTATGACTTCAGACAGGCCTGGGCTGGGTCTCATCCCCTGTCCTGCTTAGCCATTGGCTGGGAGTAGCTGGGATGCATGGCTTCAGGGCTCATGGGGGTAGCTCATTAACGTGCTTGATCCCCTAGTCTCCACACAGCAGGTTTTCATGCAGGCGTGGCCACTTCCCCAGCTACCACAACTCATATGCAAGAATCCACTGTACGACACAGAAACAGGCTAGAGAAGTTTAAAGGCAACTAAAACTTAAGACTATGGAAAAATTGGGATTGGGTTTAGAATTAGAAACCAGTGTACCTCATATTCCATTCTACTTTAGAAAATACTGAACACGACTTTTTGTTTGTTTAAGTAAAATTTAGATATTTAACCCAAATGAATATGTTTCCCTCAAATAGTCTATTTCTTACACCAAATACAATGCATAGGTAAAGTTTGCCCTTTAAAAAATTACACAATTTGCAATTGTATAAATGTGCAATTAAAGAGAGATACAATGTTTCAACTGTAGCTTCAAGTCTGGTGATCTTGGAATTTTAGAAATATGTTGTGTGAACTATGTTATCTACTTATTCCTTTAGCTCAGAGGAGAGGCTTTTGAAATGTTTCCCAAAGTCAGAAATTTAGTGGTCTTAGGTTAGAATCTGCAAACTCTAATTTTAGTGTTCTATTAAGTTTCCTTTCGAGAAAAAGATTTTTTATTTTTGGAATTTTTGTTTGCTTACTAAAAAAAAAACAGTTTTGGAAAACAAATCATGCCTTCTAGCCAAATAGATTCAAATAATTTGAGAAGTTTTGAGTGCAGGAATAGGGTTAAGCATTTTTAAAAAAATCAGATGTGAATCTGATAGTAAAAATTTTAGGAAGCATAAGTGTTTATGTCTTTATTACTTGTAATAAATAAAAATAATAAAAAAAAATTAGACAAACAGAACACGAAAAATGCTAAGAATATGCTGGCCAAGTGCTTTATTTGTTGATGAGTAAACAAGAAGAGCCCTTTTTAACAAATGATTTTGGATGGCTTGATGTTCTTTTAATGTATGAAAGAAATGTTTGAGCCTAGTGTAAACATGCTTTTGGTCCCTGAATTTTAATACTGGCTTTTAATGATAGTGCAGCAGACATTTAGTAGAGCTTGAAATGCCTCCTTAGTAAATACTTCAAAGGAATGCCGAGCCACTGCCTCTGCAATTCTTTGGTACTCTCATAAAATGGAAAATGAAAGTGTGTCTGCTCCCAAGGAAGAAGAAAAATCCCAGGACCTACGTACATTTAGATATGTAATTGAGATGGATATTTTATTTTTTTCATTGGGGTCCAGGACCTCAGTTGAAACAGCCTATTGCCCTTTCTATTCGTATTTGTTTTCTATGTTCTCTATTGTTCTTTGTTCTATTTGCACAGTGTTGTTCTTCATTGCCATCATCAACATTATCAAAAGTCACTATTAAAACTATCACTTTGCCTTCAATGTGTTATATGTTACCCAATCTGAGATAATGTCTGAAATCTCCTATGTGCAACAGGACAGATTCAGGGCTGAGGGCCAAATACAAGCTAAAGCTAAAAACTCAAACCCATCGTTTTCAGAAACATCGAGATCAAATGTTGGGATCTTGAGTCAGAAGGTGAGAGAGAGCTATTGGGGATTTTTTCCTTCCAGTCATCATAAAGTTTAGCCTGACTTGGACAAGGTGTCGGCGGTGGGGTGGGGTGACCCCACCCACAGAGGAACGTTGTATGGAAGCTGATCTGAGGTCAGGACATTTTGAGTCGGCGGAGAAATCCTGATGATGGAGATTCGTCCCTCAGCTCCTCTACCAGTTTCCTCATATTCCCTGAATATTTTTGACCTCAGGAATATTTTTAAATTACAACATATAGATTTTAAGACACTCACCTGAGAAGAAAAGCTAATTATTATTCAGTGGTGGGGTTTATGTATGTGTGCATACATGTGCTGTTTAGAATTCACTGTTAAGAACTCTTATCAAGCTCTGGGTGCTTTCCCAACTGTAGTCACCTTTCCTTCCTAAGATAGGCTGCTAACTTGGCATTAAAAAATATGTTTTTTCCCCCTCCTTCAGATTCTGGACTCAATAAGGCAGCTCATATCCATAAAGAAAGAAACATAGTCAAGCATTTTAAAGAAAAATGCAATTTGCCAAAAAGAATCATTTTTCAGTAAATATTTTTAAATATTTTATTCAATAATTAATCTCTCTCTAGAAAACCAGCTTCCTGTTTCTCATTGCCATTTTCGTTTGTTTGTTTGTTTTGTTTTTTGCGGTACGCGGGCCTCTCACTGTTGTGGCCTCTCCCGTAGCAGAGCACGAGCTCCGGACGCGCAGGCCCAGCGGCCATGGCTCACGGGCCCAGCCGCTCTGCGGCATGTGGGATCTTCCCGGACCGGGACATGAACCCGTGTCCCCTGCATCGGCAGGCGGACTCTCAACCACTGCGCCACCAGGGAAGCCCTCATTGCCATTTTCTAGGGTAAAAAACATGAAGTATATTAGCTTTCATTACTAACTCCCTGAATGGAGCCCACTACAAAAGGAAAGCAATCTGAGGTTGAGAGAAATTGGAAATTTCAGATCCATCTCCAGATAGATGGATGGATGGATGGATGGATGGATGGATGGATGGATGGATGGATAGATAGATAGATAGATAGATAGAATAAATAGATAACGCTTCCCCCTCTGCAGCATTTGTGAATCATGCCCTCTGCTGGAGTCCTACAGCTTTGGTTTAAAGATGTGGGATCAGTACTGCATGATTATACTGAGTGCACCAAGAGCTCTTTCATCAGTGCCAATCCTGCTAATGGAGAAGATGCACAAAGTGTGTGCTCAGCAGTCCCTCAGAGACGACAGCTTTTCTATTGTGATCTATTTATGATTTATTTCTTAAATGACTAACGTGGCTTAGTCAGATTTTTCTGACAGCTTTGGATCTTCAGCTTTCTGCTTTCATCATTTGTCCTTAATAGCAAAATCTAGATTTAAAGTGTTTTAGTTTTCTATTCACTTATACGTAGTTATATAGATAAAAAATGTCAACATCCTATACAAATGCACCCTTCCCTACTTCTACCTCTCAGTATTTTGTGGAGACTTTTGTCTTTATGCAGAGAGTGTATTCGGGGGGGGGAGGGGGGCCCCTGTTTAAATAAAATTGCATTTAATATAAACCAAAATCAATACTTTATACCGTTAGTACCACCAATATGCCACTCAGGCTGTCCTAAAAGCATCCCTTAAGCAGTTCCTGTGGAAAACAGAAAACAGGCTGTTTGCAGTTCGTGAAGAACACCCCAATACTATTCCACTGTATTTTATGTCAAAAAAATCATGGTCTCTACCAATTTGAGACATCATGTTTTAGAAAATTCGGATATAAGATGCATTTTTTCCCTTTCCTAGCGAACCTAAATTAATAGCAAAAGTAATCATTTATTGAGCACCTACTATGTTACACAAATTATTTATAATCTTTATAACACACCAGCAATGTAGGCATTATAGTTGCCATTTTTTAAATGAGGAAATTGAAACTCAGAAATACAATATAAGCTGAGCAGTTACACAGCTATTGAACAGCAGAGCTAGTATTAAAACCTGTCTTGTCATATACCAAAGTCTATGTCTGTATTAAGATAGGAAGACTATAACTTTCTGATACTCAATACACCTAAAACAGTGAAATTTAGAGAATTTGAAAATTCCCCCCATATCAGAAAACTAGTCTAATTTTTAAAAGAAGTATCATGAGCAGAATCAGGCAATTAAGTAAAAGTACTATTCAAGTACACAAATCACTGTGATCATTGGAGAACATGTTACTGTCACATGAAAGGCAATGAGAGAAGAGTAGTATTTACAGCGGTGGGAGAAAATTTCTATATCTTTATGCTTCTTTTCCTTTTAAAATGTTAATCTCATAATGATAAAACTAAAGGAACAATAAGGTTTTGTTTCCAAAAGCTGCTAATAATGATGTGTTCACTATACCATAGGCTGGCTAGGCCAGTGTGTTTGTGCATTACTTGTTTATTTATGTATATACTTAATTTTTAAAATAAGTCTTTTATTATAAATATGATATACCTTCATTGCTACATATTCAAGCCATAGAGAAAGGCACAGAATCGTTTTTCATTATATTCTTCCAGATTTTATTATTTTTTCACTTCCTTTTACTTTCCTCCCTTTATTTGAGGTTGTTATTTATGGAAAGGCTGGCCCAAAGCTTGAAGTTTCTAATGACTCTATTAAGCTTCAACCATCCCACTTCCCGTTTCCAAGTGGCAAACGCTTTGAATTTTTCAACTTGATCTTTTGGTATTTACCTCTGCATCTCCATGTAACATGTTTAAACATGTTTCTACTTCTTGTATTTTCTCATTGAAATTACCTTTTGACTTCCCATTTTTGGAAGATGAGGATTTATATCTTTTCAAAATCCCTTCTCACCCCCCACTACACACACACACACACACACACACACACACACACATGCACACACATCCTTTCAACTTGCTAAGAGTGAAATTTTGGTTTCGTTTTTTAGGACTGAATCCCGTATACTATGATCACTTTTTCTTGTACATTTTGTTTAACTTTGAGCTAATATTTTCTTATGTACTCTTCAGTAATTCACCCCCAAAGGCTCCTTCTCTTATATTATAAACTTCTTATTATATCCAAACACGTTAGGTCTTCTCTGAATTTTCTCTTCTTACTAAAAAATAACTTTCCTGGAAACTTCTGAACTGCTAAAATCTAGACTCGATCCTCTCTGTGACCACCTTTGGTCCTGGACACACTTCACTATCATTTTAATTCCCTTCATTGTAGGATCTCCTATTTCCTGGGTTCCTGTTGGGGAAGAAGGGAGTGTTTGTTTGTTTGTTTACTTCCTGTTTGGGTGGAGTATATCTTCCAGCATATTCCTAATAAAGGGATGCATGTGAAACATTTTTTGAGAATTTGCATATGTGAATATTCCCTTATTCTATCATCTTTCTACTTAATAGCTTGGCAAAGTGTAGAACACTAGATTGGAAATTGGTGTCTCACAGAATTTTGAAGGTATTTCTCTGCTGTCTTCTAGGCCCAAATGTGACTGAAATCATTCAAATTCTTATCTTTTCTTTGAAACCTAGTTGTCTCTCTCTCTCTCTTTCTCTCTCACCTTGTCAATATTCCTCTGATTCGCAGGTATATACTTTGATGGGCTCTGTTTCCTTCCATTATGTTAGGCACTCTGTGTGTGAATCCCTTTTGAGTGCAAATTTATATTCTCCAGATCTGCTAATCTTTTGAAAAATATTTTATTCATGACTTTATCCTTTCTACGGACTTTTTTTTCCTCTTTTTGGAAATTTCTATCAGATCTCTTGGACTGCTTCCTTTCTTTTTCCCCCTCACTGTTTCCTATTTATTTGCTTCTTTATCTTACTTTATGCGAGAATTGTTGACTTCATATTCCAAATCTTGTGAATTTTTTTCTTTTCTGCTCTAATAGTTTCAATTTTCAAAATATCTCTGTTAGTTCTTTGAATGTTACTTTTTCAAAGCATCCATTTTAGTTTATGAATGCAATATCTCATGGCTCTGAGGATACTTACGATATTTTAATAATGTTTTTCTTCTCTCCACTTAATTCACATTTTCTTTTATTTTCTACCTGTTTTGTTGCTTGCGTGCTTGCTCATATTTAAGAGTGGTACATTAGAAACCCAAACGGAAACTCTGAGAGCAGATGAATTTTTTAAACCGTGACCTTTATGTAGAGTGATCTGGCGGGGACATTTCCTTGTGGAAATCCCGATGTTGGCGTATTTAGAGCTTTCCTCTGGGGCTGCTCAAATTCCCAAGCATAGTCTTCCTCTGTCCTGTTTGGAGGGAATCGTCCTGGTTGCTACTTCGGGAATTTGTTTTTTCCCCAGCTTGCTAACACACACCCAATTTTGTGATTTATTATTAAAATTACGTTCTCTTGGGACTTCCCAGGTGTTCAGTGGCTAAGACTCTGTGCTTTCAATGCAGGGGGCCCAGGTTTGATCCCTAGTCAGGGAATTAGATACCACATGCCAAAACTAAGAGTTCACATGCCACAACTAAAAGATCCCTCATGCCACAACTAAGACCTGGCACAGCCCAATAAATAAATAAATATTTTAAAAAATAATAAATAAAATTACATTCTCTCACTTGAACACAATTTATGTGAAGGAACTAGGATAACTAGGAGGTAGAGGTGTCAGGCACTTAAAAATTATCTCAACGGAATTTTTCTTTTCACTGACGTCCTTAATACTCTACTGTTTGTGAGGGCCTGTTACAAGAGCAAACTCTTGGAGTTAACAAAACTGTGTATAAGGTATGGGATTACGAAGTTGAGATCAGCTGATAGAGAAAATTGAACCAGGTGACATTAGCACCACAATTCAGGGTTATATTTTTTCTGTAAACTACAACACCAAAAATTTAATTGACTAAATCAAGTTGTTCTTCCTGATAGAGTTCACAATCTATAATGTTGAAAGCTATTTTGGTGAGTGTGATGTTGCAATTTACAATAAAAAGTGTATATTCAGTCTTCAAACCCTGTTCCTGCCACAAATCTCCTAAAAGTCTTGGAATTTCCTAAGTTATAAGGACAACAAACGTCTTTTTACGTTAATGAGGTGTCTTTTGGAAAGAACCTAAGGATGGCTGGTTGCTAGCTGAGTCAAAGATTTGATTAGAATGTTGGAACTTTCGCTTTCCTCCCCACCCCTGAACCTCCAGCCTCAGGGGAGAGGACAGGGCTGGAGACTGAGTTCAGCCATCAGTGTTGTAATCAGTCATGCCTTTCAGGAAGCCTCCACAAAAACTCAAAAAGAGGGGTTCCAAGAGCTTCCGAGTTGGTGAACAAGTGGAGATTTGGGGAGTCACACCCAAAGAGGGCAAGGAAGCTCCATGCCCTTTCTCATACTTTACCCTAGGCATCTCTTTTATCTGGCTACTTCTGAGTCATATTCTTTTATAATAAACCAGCAATCAGTTAAGTAAATGTTTCTCTGAGCTCTGTGAGCCACTCAAGCAAATTTACCCCAAACCAAGGAGGGTCGCTGGAATTGCTGATCTATAGTCAATCAGTCAGAAGCACAGGAGATAACCTGGACTTGCGATTCACATCTGAAGTGTGTGTGTGTGTGTGTGTGTGTGTGTGTTTGTAAGGAGGTGGGTGGCAGTGGAGGGCCATGTGGTCTGGTAGGACTGAGCCCATAACCTGTGGAATCTGATGCTGTTTCCAAGTATGTAGTGTTAGAATTGAGTTGAACTGTAGGACACCCAGTTGGCCTCCAGAAAACTTCTTGGTGGTGGGAAACACCCTCCCTCCACACATTAGAAATGAGGTGTTCAGAGGACCAAATAGTGAGTTTCCAAAATAATTGAGATCAGTTCAAAAGTGACACTGAGATGCGTGTGCACAGACTCACACAAATCCTTCACTGTGTTCATGAAATTCACATTTATTTAATAGAGTAGGAGGTTTGTCAGTGTGTGGGGGGAAGAAAAAAAATACAAACCTCATTAAGTAGAAGTACATAAACTCATATTGAATCAGACAACAATCTGTGACTTCAGATATTGAATACAAATGTAGCACATGTGCTGGTAAATTTAAGAGGCCCCCTACAGGTGACTTTAAAATTGTAAAATTACCTAATTTCATTTCCAAGTCAAAATCTAGAATAACTTTATGAATATAACCAGCTAATTCATGGCTTCTTGGGATAGATCCTCAACCACATGACAGCTTCTGATAACTGGAATATTACTTTTATGTATTAGTTCAAATTCCTTGGAAAGTGGATCGGTTTGGTCTAGCTAATCTTTATGAGCCTGTCCATCGAGTTCACTGGTTACCTGTCACCTTTGGATCTGCTGTCCATTAGCCACGTGCCCACACCTGAGCAATGAACTCTGGAGGAAGGACAACTGGAGATGGGCTGCACGTCATGGTCACTAGGCAAGAAGGAACTGTCTGAAGGAAAACTTTTACCTAGAAGGGAAATATCATCATTTCCTCCCTAGCTTTAAGATTCAATGTTTTTCCATTGCTTTTTTAAAAAAAGTTTTTTATTGGAGTGTAGTTGATTTACAATGTTGTGTCAGTTTCTGCTGTACAACAAAATGAATTTTATATATATATATATATATATATATATATACTCTTTTTTAGATCTTTTTCCCATATAGGTCATTACAGAGTTCTGAGTAGAGTTCCCTGTGCTATACAGTAGGTCCTTATTAGCTATCTATTTTATATATAGTAGTGTGTATATGTCAATCCCAATCTCCAAGTTTATCCCTCTCTCCCATCCTCGCTGGTAACCATAAGATTGTTTTCTACATCTGTGACTCTCCTTCTGTTTGGACAATGATTTTTTTCTTTTTTTACAACTTTATTGGAGTATAATTGCTTTACAATGGTGTGTTAATTTCTGCTTTATAACAAAGTGAATCAGCTATACATATACATATGTTCCCAAATCTCTTCGCTCCCACCCTCCCTATCCCACCCCTCTAAGTAGTCACAAAGCACCGAGCTGATCACCCTGTGCTACGCGGCTGCTTCCCACTAGCTATCTATTTTACGTTTGGTAGTGTATATATGTCCATGCCACTCTCTCACTTTGTCACAGCTTACCCTTCCCCCTCCCCATATCCTCAAATCCATTCTCTAGTAGGTCTGTGTCTTTATTCCTGTCTTACCACTAGGTTCTCCATGACATTTTTTTTCTTAAATTCCATATATATGTGTTAGCATACGGTATTTGTTTTTCTCTTTCTGACTTACTTCACTCTGTATGACAGACTCTAGGTCCACCCACCCCATTACAAATAGCTCAATTTCGTTTCTTTTTATGGCTGAGTAATAGTCCATTGTGTATATGTGCCACATCTTCTTTATCCATTCATCCGATGATGGACACTTAGGTTGTTTCCATCTCTGGGCTATTGTAAATAGAGCTGCAATGCACACTTTGGTACATGACTCTTTTTGAATTATGGTTTTCTCAGGGTGTATGCCCAGTAGTGGGATTGCTGGGTCCTATGGTAGTTCTATTTGTAGTTTTTTAAGGAACCTCCATACTGTTCTGCATAGTGGTTGTACCAATTCACATTCCCACCAGCAGTGCAAGAGTGTTCCCTTTTCTCCACACCCTCTCCAGCATTTATTGTTTCTAGATTTTTTGATGATGCCCATTCTGACTGGTGTGAAATGATATCTCATTGTAGTTTTGATTTGCATTTCCCTAATGATAAATGATGTTGAGCATTCTTTCATGTGTTTGTTGGCCGTCTGTATATCTTCTTTGGAGAAATGTCTATTTAGGTCTTCTGCCCATTTTTGGATTGGGTTGTTTTTTTGTTATTGAGCTGAATGAGCTGCTTATAAATTTTGGAGATTAATCCTTTTTCTCCCATTCTGAGGGTTGTCTTTTGGTCTTGTTTATGGCTTCCTTTGCTGTGCAAAAGCTTTGAAGTTTCATTAGGTCCCATTTGTTTATTTTTGTTTTTATTTCCATTTCTCTGGGAGGTGGGTCAAAAAGGATCTTGCTGTGATTTATGTCATCGAGTGTTCTGCCTATGTTTTCCTCTAAGAGTTTGATAGTTTCTGACCTTACATTTAGGTCTTTAATCCACTTTGAGCTCAGTTTTGTGTATGGTGTTAGGGAGTGATCTAATCTCATACTTTTACATGTACCTGTCCAGTTTTCCCAGCACCACTTATTGAAGAGGCTGTCCTTTCTCCACTGTACATTCCTGCCTCCTTTATCAAAGATAAGGTGACCATATGTGCGTGGGTTTATCTCTGGGCTTTCTATCCTGTTCCATTGATCTATCTTTCTGTTTTTGTGCCAGTACCATACTGTCTTGATTACTGTAGCTTTGTAGTATGTCTGAAGCCAGGGAACCTGATTCCTCCAGCTCCGTTTTTCATTCTCAAGATTGCTTTGGCTATTCGGGGTCTTTTGTGTTTCCATACAAATTGTGAATTTTTTGGTTCTAGTTCTGTGAAAAAGGCCAGTGGTAGTTTGATAGGGATTGCATTGAATCTGTAGATTGCTTTGGGTAGTAGAGTCATTTTCACAATGTTGATTCTTCCAATCCAAGAACATGGTATATCTCTCCATCTATTTGTATCATCCTTAATTTCTTTCATCAGTGTCTTATAATTTTCTGCATACAGGTCCTTGGTCTCCTTAGGTAGGTTTATTCCTAGATATTTTATTCTTTTTGTTGCATTGGTAAATGGCAGGGTTTTCTTGAGTTCACTTTCAGATTTTTCATCATTAGTGTATAGGAATTCCAGAGATTTCTGTGCATTAATTTTGTATCCTGCTACTTTACCAGATTCATTGATTAGATATAGTAGTTTTCTGGTAGCATCTTTAAGATTCTCTATGTATAGTATCATGTCATCTGCAAACAGTGACAGCTTTACTTCTTCTTTTCCAATTTGGATTCCTTTTATTTCCTTTTCTTCTCTGATTGCTGTGGCTAAAACTTCCAAAACTATGTTGAATAAGAGTGGTGAGAGTGGGCAACCTTGTCATGGTCCTCATCTTAGTGGAAATACTTTCAGTTTTTCACCATTGAGAACGATGTTGGCTGTGGGTTTGTCATATATGGCCTTAATTATGTTGAGGAAATTTCCCTCTGTCCCTACTTTCTGCAGGGTTTTTATCATAAATGGGTGTTGAATTTTGTCGAAAGCTTTCTCTGCATCTATTGAGATGATCATATGGTTTTTCTCCTTCAATTTGTTAAGATGGTGTATCACATTGATTGATTTGTGTATATTGAAGAATCCTTGCATTCCTGGAATAAACCCCACTTGATCATGGTGTTTGATCCTTTTAATGTGCTGTTGGTTTCTGTTTGCTAGTATTTTGTTGAGGATTTTTGCGTCTATGTTCATCAGTGATATTGGCCTGTAGTTTTCTTTCTTTGTGAAATCCTTGTCTGGTTTTGGTATCAGGGTGATGGTGGCCTCATAGAATGAGTTTGGGAGTGTTCCTCCCTTTGCTATATTTTGGAAGAGTTTGAGAAGGATAGGTGTTAGCTTTTCTCTAAATGTTTGATAGAATTCGCCTGTGAAGCCATCTGGTCCTGGGCTTTTGTTTGTTGGAAGATTTTTAATCACAGTTTCAATTTCAGTGCTTGTGATTGGTCTGTTCATATTTTCTCTTTCTTCTTGGTTCAGTCTTGCCAGGTTGTGCATTTCTAAGAATTTGTCCATTTCTTCCATGTTGTCCATTTTATTGGCATAGAGTTGCTTGTAGTAATCTCTCATGATTTTTTGTATTTCTTCAGTGTCAGTTGTTACTTCTCCTTTTTCATTTCTAATTCTATTGATTTGAGTCTTCTCCCTTTTTTTCTTGATGAGTTTGGCTAATGGTTTATCAATTTTCTTTATCTTCTCAAAGAACCAGCTTTTAGTTTCATTGACCTTTGCTATCGTTTCCTTCATTTCTTTTTCATTTATTTCTGATCTGATTTTTATGATTTCTTTCCTTCTGATAAGTTTGGGTTTTTTTGTTGTTGTTGTTCTTTCTCTAATTGCTTTAGGTGCAAGGTTAGGTGGTTTATTCAGGATGTTTCCTGTTTCTTAAGGTAGGAGTGTATTGCTATAAACTTCCCTCTTAGAACTGCTTTTGCTGCATCCCATGGGTTTTGGTCATCGTGTCTCCATTGTCATTTGTTTCTAGGTATTTTTTGATTTCCTCTTTGATTTCTTCAGTGATCACTTCGTTATTAAGTAGTGTATTGTTTAGCCTCCATGTGTTTGTATTTTTTACAGATCTTTTCCTGTAATTGATATCTAATCTCATAGCGTTGTGGTCAGAAAAGGTACTTAGTACAATTTCAATTTTCTTAAATTTACCACGGCTTGATTTGTGACCCAATTTATGATCTATCCTGGAGAGTGTTCCATGAGCACTTGAGAAAAATGTGTATTCTGTTGTTTTTCGATGGAATGTCCTATAAATATCAATTAAGTCCATCGTGTTTAATGTATCATTTAAAGCTTGTGTTTCCTTATTTATTTTCATTTTGGATGATCTGTCCATTGGTGAAAGTGGGGTGTTAAAGTCCCCTACTCTGAATGTGTTACTGTTGATTTACCCTTTTGTGGCTGTTAGTATTGGCCTATGTATTGAGGTGCCCCTATGTTGGGTGCATAAATATTTACAATTGTTATATCTTCTTCTTGGATCGATCCCTTGATCATTATGTAGTGTCCTTATTTGTCTCTTCTAATAGTCTTTATTTTAAAGTCTATTTTGTCTGATATGAGAATTGCTACTCCAGCTTTCTTTTGGTTTCCATTTGCATGGAATATCTTTTTCCATCCCCTTACTTTCAGTCTGTATGTGCCTCTAGGTCTGAAGTGGGTCTCTTGTAGACAGCATATATATGGGTCTTGTTTTTGTATCCACTCAGCCAATCTGTGTCTTTTGGTGGGAGCATTTAGTCCATTTACATTTAAGGTAATTATCGATATGTATGTTCCTATTCCCATTTTCTTAATTGTTTTGGGTTCGTTATTGTAGGTCTATTCCTTCTCTTGTATTTCTTGCCTAGAGAAGTTCCTTTAGCATTTGTTGTAAAGCTGGTTTTGTGGTGCTGAACTCTCTCAGCTTTTACTTGTCTGTAAAGTTTTTAATTTCTCCATCAAATCTGAATGAGATCCTTGCTGGGTAGAGTAATCTTGTTTGCAGGTTTTTCTCCTTCATCACTTTAAATATGTCCTGCCAGTCCCTTCTGGCTTGCAGAGTTTCTGCTGAAAGATCAGCTGTTAACCTTATGGGGATTCCCTTGTGTGTTATTTGTTGTTTTTCCCATTATGCTTTTAATATGTTTTCTTTGTATTTAATTTTTGACAGTGTGATTAATATGTGTCTTGGCATATTTCTCCTTGGATTTATCCTGTATGGGACTCTCTGTGCTTCCTGGACTTGATTAACTATTTCCTTTCCCATATTAGGGAAGTTTTCAACTATAATCTCTTCAAATATTTTCTCAGTCCCTTTCTTTTTCTCTTCTTCTTCTGGAACCCCTATAATTCGAATGTTGGTGCATTTAATGTTGTCTCAGAGGTCTCTGAGACTGTTCTCAGTTCTTTTCATTGTTTTTTCTTTATTCTGCTCTGCAGTAGTTATTTCCACTATTTTATCTTCCAGGTCACTTATCCGTTCTTCTGCCTCAGTTATTCTGCTATTGATCCCTTCTAGAGTATTTTTAATTTCATTTATTGTGTTTTTCATCATTGCTTGTTTCATCTTTAGTTCTTCTAGGTCCTTGTTAAATGTTTCTTGCCTTTTGTCTATTCTATTTCCAAGGTTTTGGATCATCTTTACTATCATTATTCTGAATTCTTTTTCAGGTAGACTGCCTATTTCCTCTTCATTTGTTAGGTCTGATGCGTTTTTATCTTGCTCCTTCATCTGCTGTGTGTTTTTCTGTCTTCTTATTTTGCTTATCTTACTGTGTTTGGGGTCTCCTTTTTGCAGGCAGCAGGTTCGTAGTTCCTGTTGTTTTTGGTGTCTGTCGCCAGTGGCTAAGGTTGGTTCGGTGGGTTGTGTAGGATTCCTGGTGGAGGGGACTAGTGCCTGTGCTATGGTGGATGAGGCTGGATCTTGTCTTTCTGGTGGGCAGGTCCACGTCTGGTGGTGTGTTTTGGGGGTGTCTGTGGACTTATTATGATTTTAGGCAGCCTCTCTGCTGATGGCTGTGGTTGTGTTCCTGTCTTGCTAGTTGTTTGGCACAGGGTGTCTAGCACTGTAGCTTGCCGGTCGTTGAGTGAAGCTGGGTGCTGGTGTTGAGATGGAGATTTCTGGGAGATTTTCGTCATTTGATATTATGTGGAGCTGAGAGGTGTCTTGTGGACCAGTGTCCTGAAGTTGGCTCTCCACCTCAGAGGCCCAGCACTGACTCCTGGCTGCAGCTCCAAGAGCCTTTTATCCACATGGCTCAGAATAAAAGGGAGAAAAAAAAGAAAGGAAGAAAGGAGGGAGGGAGGAAGGGAGGAAAGAAGGAAAGAAGATAAAATAAAATAAAGATAAAATAAAATAAATTTATTAAAATAAAAAATATTAAGAAAAAAATTTTTTGAAAAGAAAACAAACAAAAACACGGGTGGATGGAACGCCTAGGACAAATGGTGGAAGCAAAGTTATACAGAGAAAATCTCACAGAGAAGCATACACATACACACTCACAAAAAGAGGAAAAGGGGAAAAAATAATAAATCTTGCTCTCAAAGTCCACCTCCTCAATTTGGGATGATTCGTTGTCTCTTCAGGTATTCCATAGATGCAGGGTACATCAAGCTGATTGTGGAGCTTTAATCCACTGCTCCTGAGGCTGCTGGGAGAGATTTCCCTTTCTCTTCTTTGTTAGCACAGCTCCCGAGGCTCAGCTTTGGATTTGGCCCCGCCTCTGCGTGTAGGTCCCCAGAGGGCGTCTGTTCTTCGCTCAGACAGGACGGGGTTAAAGGAGCCACTGATTCGGGGGCTCTGGCTCACTCAGGCTGGGTGGAGGGAGGGGCACGGAGTGTGGGGCGAGCCTGCGGCGACAGAGGCCATTGTGACGTTGCACCAGCCTGAGGCGCACCGTGCGTTCTCCCGGGGAAGTTGTCCCTGGATCCCGGGACCATGGCAGTGGTGGGCTGCACAGGCTCCCGGGAGGGGCGTGTGGAGAGTGACCTGTGCTCGCAGACAGGCTTCTTGGTGGCGGCAGCAGCAGCCTTAGCATCTCATGCCCTTCTCTGTGGTCCGCGCTTTTAGCCGTGGCTCACGCCCATCTCTGGAGCTCCTTTAAAGCAGCGCTCTTAATCCCCTCTCCTCACACACCAGGAAACAAAGAGGGAAGAAAAAGTCTCTTGCCTCTTTGGCAGGTCCAGACTTTCCCCCGGACTCCCTCCCGGCTAGCCGTGGTGCACTAACCCCTGCAGGCTGTGTTCATGCTGCCAGCCCCAGTCCTCTCCCTTCGATCTGACCGAAGCCCGAGCCTCAGCTCCCAGCCCCCGCCCGCCCCGGCGGATGAGCAGACAAGCCTCTCGGGCTGGTGAGTGCCGGTCGGCACCGATCCTCTGTGCAGGATTCTCTCCGCTTTGCCCTCCGCACCCCTGTTGCTGCGCTCTTCTCCGCGGCTCCGAAGCTTCCCCGCTCCGCCACCCGCAGTCTCCGCCCATGAAGGGGCTTCCCAGTGTGTGGAAACCTCTCCTCCTTCACAGCTCTCTCCCACTGGTGCAGTCGACCATGATTTTTGATTCCACATATAAGCAATATTATATAATACTTGTCTTTCTCTGACTTACTTCACTCAGTATGACAATCTCTAGGTCCATCATGTTGCAAATGTTACTATTTTTTGTCATTCTTTTTTATGCCTGAATAATATTCCATTATGTATATATGTATACACACACACACACACACACACACACACACACACACACACACACACACATCGTGTCTTTTTTATCCATTCATCTGTTGATGGACATTTAGGTTGCTTCCATTTCCTCGCTATGGTAAATAGTGCTGCAATGAACATTCGGGTGCATGTATCTTTTTCAAATTATGGTCTTCTCTGGATATATGCCTGGGAGTAGGATTACTAGAACTTACGGTAGCTCTAAAAACAATTAATGCTGGAGAGGGTGTGGAGAAAAGGGAACCCTTGTACACTGTTGGTGGGAATGTAAGTTGGTATAGCCACTGTGGAGAACAATATGGAGGTTCCTTAAAAACAAACAAAACCGGCGGGGTGGTGGTGGTGGTGTGATGAATTGGGCGATTGGGATTGACATGTATACACTGATGTGTATAAAATTGATGACTAATTAAAAACAACAACAACAACAAAATCTACTAAAAATAGAGCTTCCATTGCTTTTAGGATAGATCCTACAAAGGCTGATGTGACTGGGCCCCTGCCTCGCCTCTTCTCTCATCACTCTCCCCTCCTTCTCTCTGCTGCAGCCATGCTTACTTTGCAGTTTCTCAAATCACCCTTGTTTCCATGTTGCCACACAATATTTGCCTAGGCTTTTCCCTTTGCCCACCTAATAATCACCCTTTAGATCTCATTTCAAATTACATTCTCAGTGTCTTTGAAGAAGTCTGCAGAACAACTTACTTCTGGAAATTAGAGCTGCCAATTAAATTCCATTTTGTTATGAAACTAATTGTGTGAATCTGTTGATTGGGGTTCAGGACACACTAACCCAAAATATGACACCGTGGCATACTGAATATTTTAAGCTGAAGGAATTTGAGAAAGAGCATATGTAAAAAGGACTCTCTGACCTTCCCCTGAAGGAGATCATAAGACCCTTATGTGAGGGGTGCCTTTTCTTTACCCAGAGAAAATGTTCATCCCCATCTCCAAGACGTCAAGAGGAATTAGACTGAAAAGGCTTTGCTGTTTCCCCTAATTTACCGCATTAAACTCATACCCCTTTTTGTCCTATCATATTTTCCATGACTTTCCAGTCTTCTTCCAACCAAACAGAAACACTCCCAGGTTTAACCACTTCTTCAGGTCTTCATTTTTCTAATGAAGTTTCCAGTGTCACGTGAAACTTACAATAAACGAATTTGTATGCTTTTCTCTTGTCCATCTGTCTTTTGTTAGAGGGGTCTCTGTCAAGAACTTAGAAGGGTAGAGGAAACAGCTCTTTTTCTTCCCTACTTCAGTAACCAGGTAAGAGGCTGTCAAGGTAGCCAAAAAAGAGGAAGTTTCTAGACGGTGAGAAGGGTCACACTGTGTTGAGTAGTGATTAGCAAGGAGAGAAGAGTTAGTAGCAAGGGAGTGGTACTGCTCTCAGAAGTCATCTCTCCCATCTCTGAAGTCTCCTCACATTTGCTACTTAGGCAGTGAATTGTTCCCATAGTATATTTTTTTTCTTCTCCTTATCTGAGATGCTCATTGAAGACCACATTTATAAGGTACAATTTGATCAATATATGTGGATGGCTTGGTGCATTATATTTGGAAATTTTTAAATTGTTATTGAGTAATAAGTAAGCTTTGTTGAAGCCTTGTCTTTTTTTTTCAGTGTTTGTAATATACTTTAATTTGATTTGATTTTTTACTGAAGTATAGTTAATTAACAATGTTGTGCTAGTTTCAGGTATACAGGAGAGTGATTTAGTTTTATATATGCATATATTAAGTTATATATATATTGTATAATATATATATTCTTTTTCAGATTCTTTTCCATTATAGGTTATTACAAGATATTGAATATAGTTCCCTGTGCTATACAGTGGTTGCTTTTTCATGTTCTTATTAGGTTTCATCTTCCTGCATTTTGTTTTTTAAGTTGCTTTTTTTTTTAACATCTTTATTGGGGTATAATTGCTTTACAATGGTGTGTTAGTTTCTGCTTTATAACAAAGTGAATCAGTTATACATATACATATGTTCCCATATCTCTTCCCTCTTGCGTCTCCCTCTCTTCCACCCTCCCTATCCCACCCCTGCATTTTTTTTTAAACGGGAAATTTTTATCTGATTATGTTAGTCTATGGACTATCATAGTTCTCTAAATTCAGAAATATATATTAGTAAATGTTCCCTTCTGCATCCCTACATTCATGGGTAATCTCCTGCTAATTATTAGCATGATGAAGTAAATTAAGGAAGCTATTATTGGGTGTATATGTTAATAGAGTAATAATTGGATACC
Source organism: Leucopleurus acutus (assembly GCF_964270905.1). Taxonomy (NCBI): domain Eukaryota; kingdom Metazoa; phylum Chordata; class Mammalia; order Artiodactyla; family Delphinidae; genus Leucopleurus; species Leucopleurus acutus. Next base: position 28,806,254 of record NC_139144.1, on the reverse strand, counting down.
AGTGGGTAAGAATTAAGTAGGAAATGTCCAGGTGAGTTCAGAGACGTTTCCTTAAAGAAAAAAATAGGAAAATGCTGAGGAGCTTACAGTCAATTGCTTATTTTACACCAAATGGCTTTTTAAAATTAATCTCATCTGGTCACAAAAAGTGGATAAACAGTAAAATCTACATTTGAGCTGATACAAATTGTCAGAAGAGAAATAAATATTGACACGTTTCACATTTGAGGTAGATTAGATAAATGTTTGATTTTTGAACATTCATTTCAAACAACAAAATTGAAATAACCTAAAATTTTCATGAAAGCTGTGCTGACCTTCTAAATCAGTTATGCCATCATTTTGAAAATGATCAAGATGGGAAGGGGAGGTAGGAAGATGAGATTCCACGTAAAATTCATCCGAAATATTTTTCTAAGAGGATTTGGACAACACACTTAGGATTTCAGGGATGCCCATTCTGTGTATAACGTATCTATCTGCAAACGTGTTACGGCAAGCATCACTTGACTGACACACCTGCCTACTGTCCTACCTACAGTGAGCTGTCTGAGATGTCGTGGGAGTTGCCTCTAACCGGGACCTGATACCCAATGCCCCGACACCGCTGCCTTTTCAAAGCTTGAACTGCGGCTCTTCACTTGGCTCCGCAGGCCCAGGGCAACTTGAACACCTGGCAAGACAGTAAGTTGGCAGATTCCTGCCTCTGAAAGATTTGCAATTTTCAAGTGAGAGCTGCATTTCTCAGTTTTACTTTTTCGTTTAGGGATCGGTTTGCTTATTTGTTCACTTATTCATTCACACATTTACATTTATCGGCCAATATTTGTACAATTATGTTTTGTTTCTTCACTTGAATAAATAATTATTTTCTCCGTGATGACTAAGGAACAAGCTGGTAAATGGTTGTTTTCTCTACAGTCATTTTGCCACAAGGTGGTGGTATAACTCTTTGAAGTAAAAAAAAAAAAAAAAAACTTGCAAAAAGTGTAATTTCAAGATTTATAAAAACAAATATAACTCATGAGAACGGCTTATTTTTGTTTCATAGTTTAATTTCTCTACAGCTTTAATAACTGTAGAAATTATGTTTCTATTGCAAATGAATTTTTCTTCAATAATATATAAATTCTAAGAATTGAAGTCACTGATAATGATGATGATATGCAGTTATCACAGCTAACATTATCTAAGGCCTTATTTTGTGCCAGGCACTGTGCGAGGTGTTTTACGTACAGTGAGTCAGTGCTTAGTGTCCTATCATTACTTGAATACAATCACTGCTACCCTCTTTGCAGATAAGAAAACCAACACTTATATTAAGAGGGATTCTTATTTATCTGGTCTTTTACTACTGTGTCTTATGTTAGGTTTTATAGTTGAATTAGAGCTATGTTTCCTGAGTTAGCAGGACAGTAATCTCCAGGGGGTACATTTTTCCATAAATAATTTTTGCAGAGTCCTAACCTGAAGATTCTAATTCCGAGGGTCTGGAATTGGGGCCTAGTAAACTGTACTTTGAATAAATGTCCCTTATGATTCTTACTGTTAAACAAGTTTAAAAACTATTGATTGATAGTTAGTTGTCTTTGAGTTTAACTGCTTTGCTTAAAAGATGCTTAAAATCACTTATTTCCAGCACTGCATCATTTATCTCAAGATTTTAAAATCAAGATTATAAAATTACAATAATGTTTCATTCAATACCACTTTCACCCTGATTTTGAGGATTTGGGCAAGTGATGTATTATAAAGTGGTGAATGCTTTTGTATTTTATTGTAAAAAAAAATTGATATGTAAAGAAAGTACTTTGTGCTCTGTTACAGAAATATCCTGGTGAAATTCATACTACACAATGTAGTAAAAACAGATATAAAATGCTTTATCAGTTTAAAAGCACTGAAAATTCTAATTTATCTTTTAGGGACGCATATAAACTATTAATTCAAATATTATATGGCAATATTGAGTTAGTAAAATCTCTTATAACATAACTGATCCCAACTTTTTAAAAAGCATGTAATATTTCACCTCACAAGCTTTACACTGCTGAAGTTTAAAAATGAACAAAGTACTGAAATCCAGTGACAACAGCTAGCAGAACATTTCCCTTTGCATCTAAAATATTTATAGTGCTCTGTGTATTTAGATTTCTCTTCTCCTAGATATTAGGTATCCGTATTAGGTATCAGTATTTTCATTTTTGCATTTTTTCAGAACAATTTAATTGTTTGCTCTACAGTCATTTTATCACAAGGTGGTGGTATAACCTTCTGTCTTAGATTCCTTGACACTCCCAAAACTTAACTGGATTAAAATTGCTTAGAGAAAAATATCCCATTACCTTTGTAACTATTTTAACAAACTTTAAGAGGTTTAATTAATTATTATGTGTTGCCAATGCACCTATAATTTATACCAATTTGACAAGTGATATTTTCTTAAAATGATAAAGAAAACCTAATGTTTTAAAACTCTTGTGTGCTATACCAAGAGATGACACTAATCACCAGAAAAACTTAAGCTAATTCTGGAACTAGCCAACATTAATGGAGGTACTATAATAGGAGTAGTAGGATGAAGTCTCTGAATATTTTTCATTGCCTTGAACTTTACTTTTAGAACTTGGTAGTTTATCTATTTAATGTTTATTCTAAAACTGGATTTTTCAAAATTAATTTTTTCTTTTTATATTACTGGTAGCAGCCTTAATCCTAAGTGCCCCATACTGAAACATTTATATAAGTTACTGTGGTAGATACTTGAGTGTACCTTTCAGATGTGATCTGCAGAGAGCCTCTAGCTATCAGCTCCTTCTGTCTCAGCCGCAGAGAACCACCTATGTGGAGGTTAGGCCCTTCCCAGGGCAGCCCACTTCTACTGACTGAGCAAGATGGCAGTATAACGACCTGGCCATTTGGGCTCTACACAGAATTTATTTTTATTGACATATAAATGACATATAACTTTGTATTAGTTTTAATCATACAATATAATTATCTGATACCTGTTTATATTGCAAAATGATTAACATGAGTTTAGTTAACATCCATTACAACACATAGTAACAATTTTTATCCTTGTGATGAGAACTTTTAAGATCTACTCTCTTAGCAACTTCTAAATATACAATACTGTATTGTTAACTGTAGTCACCATGCTGTATATTACATTCCCAGGACTTATTTATCTTACAACTGGAAGTTTGTACCTTTGCACCACCTTGACTCATTTCTCCCATTTTCCCACACACCCTCCTACCCCACATACATACCTGCTCTGGTAATCACAAATCTGTTCTCTGTATCCATGAGTTTGGTTTTTTTAATTTTAACTTATTTTTTAAGATTCCACATATAAGTGATATCATAAGTATTTGTCTTTCTCTGAGTGTCTTATTTCACTTACCCTCCAGATCCATCCATGTTGCCACAAATGGCAGGATTCCCTTTATTTTTATGGCTGAATAATATCTCATTGTGTATATACACTATATTTTCTTTATCCGTTCATTCATCCATGGACACTTAGTTTGTTTCCATGCCTTGGCTATTGGAAATAATGCTGCAATCTATATGGGGCTGCAGATATCTTTTGGAGACAGTGATTCTGTTTCTGTTAGATAAATACCCAGAAATATAATTGCTAGACCATATGGCAGTTCTCATTTTTATTTTTTGAGGAGCCTCCATACTGTTTTCCACAGTGGCTGCACCAATTTACATTCCCACCAACAATGTACGACGTTTCCCTTTTCTCTACATCCTTGCCAACACTTGTTATTTCTTGTCTTTTTGATAATAGCTATTCTAACATGCATGAAGCGATATCTAATTATGGTTTTGATTTGCATTTCCCTGATGATTAGTGATGTTGAGCATCTTTTCATGTACCTGTTGGCTTTCCGTATGTCTTCTTTGGAAAAATCTCTATTCAGATATTCTGCCCATTTTTAAACTAGATTGTTTCTTGCTTCTTTTTTCTGCTGAGTTGTATGAGTTTAAATACTTTTTAGATATTTACCCCTTAACAGATACATAATTTGCAAATATTTTCTCCCATTCCATAGGTTGCCTTTTCATTTTGTTGATCGTTTCCTGTGCTGTGCAGAAGTCTTTTAGTTTGATATAGTCCTACTTGTTTATTTTTGCTTTTTTGCCTTTCTGTTTAGTGTCAAATCCAAAAAGTCATTGCCACAACTGATGTCAAGGAGCTTACCTCCTATGTTTTCTTCTAGGAGTTTTAAGGTTTCAAGTCTTCTGTTCAAGTCTTTAATCTATTTTGGGTTAATTTTTGTGTATGGTGTAAGATAGGGGTTCATTCTCTTGCATGTGGCTGTCTAGTTTTACCAACACAATTTATTGAAGAGATTATCCATTCTCCATTGTGTATTCTTGTCTCCTTTGTTGTAAATTAATTGACCATACATATGAGAGTTTACTTTTGGGCTTTTGATTCTGTTCCATTGATCTATGTTTCCATTTCTGTGCCAGTACCATACTGTTTCAATTACTGTAGCTTTGTAATACGGTTTGAAAACAAGCAGCATGTTGCCTCCAGCTTTGTTCTTCTTTCTTTCTTTTTTTTTTTTTTTTGTTCTTCTTTCTTAAGATTGTTTTGGCTATTCCAGGTCTTTGTGGTTTTATATATATTTTAGGATTATTTATTCTTGTTCTGTGAAAAATGCCATTGGTATTTTGACAGGAATTGCATTGAATCTGTAGGTTGATTTGGATAGTATGGACATTTTAATATCTATTCTTCCAATCCATGAACCTGGAATATTTTTCCATTTGTTTGTGTCTTCTATTTCTTTCATCAGTGTCTTATAGGTTTCAGTGTACAGATCTTTCACCTCATTGGTTAAGTTTATTCCTAGCTATTTTATTCATTTTGATGTAATTGTCAATGGATTGTTTTCTTAATTTCTCTTCATAATAACTTGTTATTAGCATATAAAAATGCAACTGATTTTTATGTATTGATTTTGTATCCTGCAACTTACTGAATTCATTGATTAGTTCTAACTTTTTTTTGGTGGAGTCTTTAAGGTTTTCTATATATAATGTCATGTCATCTGCAAATAGAAACAGTTTTATTTCTTCTTTCCTTCCTTCCAAGCCTATACTGAATAAATGTGACAAGACTGGGCATCCTTGTCTTATTCCTGATCTTAGAGAAAAAACTTTATGTTTTTCGCTGTTGAATATGATATTAGCTGCAGGCTTGTCACATATGGCCTTTATTACATTAACATATGTTCCCTCTATACCCACCTTTTTGAGAGTTTTTTCATAAATAAATGTTGAATTTTGTCAAATACTTTTTCTGTGTTTATTAAAATGATCATATGATTCTTATCCTTCATTTTGTTAATGTGGTTTATAATATTGATTTGCAGATAGTGAACCATCCTTGAATCCCTGGAATAAATCCCACTTGATCATGGTGTATGATCTTTTTAATGTATTGTTGACGTAGTTTGCTAATATTTTGTTCAGAATGTTTGCATCCATCTTCATCAGGGATATTGGCCTGTAAATTTCTTTCCTTGTAGTGTCCTTGTCTGGTTTTGGTATCAGGGTAATGGTGGTATCATAGAATGAGTTTGGAAGTGTTGCCTCCTGTTCTCTTTTTTGGGAGAGTTTGAGAAAGATTGGTATTAATTTTTCTTTAAATGTTTGGTAGAATTTGCCAGTGAAGCCATCTGGGTGAGGACTACTGTTTGTTGGTAGGTTTGATTATTGATTCAATCTCCTTACTAATAATTGGTCTGTTCAGATTTTCTGTTAATTCATGATTCAGTCTTGGTATGTTCTATGTTTCTAGGAATTTATCCATTTCTTGTAGATAGTCCAATTTGTTAGCATATAATTTTTATAGTAGACTCTTGTGATCCTTTGTATTTCTGAGGTATGAACTGTAACATCTCTTTCATTTCTGATTTTATTTATTTGAATCCTCTCTCTTCTTTTCTTAATGAGTCTGGCCAATGATCTATTTTGTTTATCTTTTCAAAGACCCAGCTCTTAGTTTCACAGATCTTTTCTGTTGCCTTTTTAGTCTCGACTTCATTTATTTCTACTCTGACCTTTGTTATTTTCTTCCTTCTACTAACTTTTGTCTTAGTTTCTCCTTCTTCTAGTTCCTTTAGGTACAAAGTTAGGTTGTTTGATATTTTCTTTTTTCTTCATGTAGGGGTTTATCCTTATAAATTTCCCTCTTAAAACTGCTACTACTCTATCCAGTAAGTTTTGGTATATTGTATTACCATTTTCATTTGGCTCAAATTTTTTTAAAAATTTCTTTTCAACCCACTGGTTGTTCAGTAGCATGCTATTTAATCTCCACATATTTGTGAATTTTCCAGTTTTCTTCTTGTAATTGATTTCTAGTTTCACACCACTGTTGTTGGAAAAGATACTTGATATGATTTCAATCGTCTTAAATTTAAGATGTGTTTTGTGGTTTAATACATGATCTATACTGGAGAATGTTCCATGTGTAAATGAGAAGTATGTGTATTCTATTGCTTTTGAATGGATGTTGTGTAAATGCATGTTAAGTCCATCTGGTCTAAGATATTGTTTAAGTCTAATGTTTTCTTGTTGATTTTCTGTTTGATATTCTATATCTGTCCGTTGACGAAAGTGGGGTGTTTTAGTCCCTTACTATTACTGTATTGCTGGTTTTTTCCCCCTTTGTGTCATTAATATTATATATTTAGGTGCTTCTTTTTGGGGTGCATAAATATTTACAAATGTTACATTCTCTTGTTGGATTGACTGCTTTATAATTATACAATGACCTTCTTTGTCTCTTATTACAATCTTTGTCTTAAAGTCTATCTTGTATTATATATTACCTCAGCTTTCTTTTGGTTTCCGTTTGCATGGAATGCCTTTTTCCATCCCTTCACTTTCAGTCCGTGTGTGTCCTTAAAACTGAAGTGACTCTCTCACTTAAGGCAGCATACATAAATTGGGTCCTGTCCATTTACCTTTTATAACTCCCAGTGAGATCCATTTATCATGGAATAATATATTTAATAATATAAATGCAATTCACTATTAGCATTATTATGAAGAATAAGAAATATCAAAACAATTCCTGGGCTTCCCTGGTGGCGCAGTTGTTCAGAGTCCACCTGCCGATGCAGGGTACACAGGTTCGTGCCCTGGTCCGGGAAGATCCCACATGCCGTGGAGCGGCTGGGCCCGTGAGCCATGGCCGCTGAGCCTGCGTGTCTGGAGCCTGTGCTCCACAATGGGAGAGGCCACAACAGTGAGAGGCCCACATACTGCAAAACAAACAAACAAACAAAAAACAAACAAAAAACCAATTCCTATATTTATTTGGCTATTGTTATTCAAGGAAGTGATTTTTTAAAAAGAAAAGTCTGATCAAATAAGTTATTGTTAAACTCTAGAAGGAAACAAGTGAAGAAATCACTTCTCCATTCACTGTTCTCTCCTTTGCTCACTCTGCTCCGGCAACACTGCCTTTCTTGCAAGCTTTCTAACATGCTGGGGACACTACCCTTGAACCTTTGTTCTGGCTGTTTCTTCTGTGGGTCTAGATGTGGTCAATCCAGGTTGCATCACAGCTCCTGAACGAATTTTGTAAGAATTTCTCTCCCTCTCACTGTCTTTCTCTTTTTTCTTTTCTAATTAATTTTTATAATGGTGTATAGCTGATTTTCAATGCTGTGTTTCTTCCTTCTGTACATCCACTTGATTCACTTACAGAGAGACATCAATAAATTCTTTTTCAGATTCTTACCAGTCTTATATATTCTTTTCCGGTGACTAGAGTGTGCTGACTAAAGTGCTTTGAGCTATAAAGTAGGCCTTGTTGATTACCTATTTGGTCTATGGAATGGTATCTGTGCTAATTTCAACCTCCTGATTTGTGCCTCACACCACCCCACCTTTCCCCTTTAGCAGCCATAAGTGTGTTTTCTAAATGTGTGACTCTGTTCCTGTTTTGTCATTTAGTTCATGTGTAGCCATTTTTAGATTCCAACTATAAGTGATATCTTATGATAAGTCTCTTTTACTGTCTGACTTATGTCACTTAGAATGATCTTACCTAAGTCCACCCGAGTTGCTGAAACTGGCCTTCTTTCATTCATTTCATGGCTGAGTAATATTCCGTTTTACATAAGTACCACATATTCTTTTTTTTTTTTTTTTTTTTTTTTTTTTTTTTTTTTTGCTGTACACGGGCCTTTCACTGTTGTGGCCTCTCCTGTTGTGGAGCACAGCCTCCAGACGTGCAGACTCAGTGGCCATGGCTCACGGGCCCAGCTGCTCCACAGCATGTGGGATCCTCCTGGACCGGGGCACAAACCCACTCCCCCTGCATCAGCAGGCAGTCTCCCAACCACTGCGCCACCAGAGAAGCCCAGTACCACATATTGTTAATCCATTTTTTCCTTCCAAGTTCATTTACATTGTTTGCAAGTCGAGGCTCTTGTAAACAGAGCAGCACTAAAGGTTGGGGTGCCTGTGTCCTGTCGATTTTTGATTTCCCAAGAAATATGCCCATGGGCTAATATGCTCTGTAGCTCTGTTTTTTAGACTTTTAAGGAAACACAATACACTTCTCCAGAATAGCCTTGGCAATTTACATCCCCACCATCAGCGTAACAGGGCTCCCTTTTCTCCACCCCCTGTCCTGTATTTCTGGTTTTTACACTTTGTGAGGATGGCCCTTCTGAATGATGCGAAGTGATACCTCTTTGTAGTGTTAATTTGCATTGCCTGCTTGTTTGGTTGGCCAAAAAGGGCGTATGCGTTTGCCCTGAATAGATTCAGGACAAACGCATACGCCCTTTTTGGCCAACTGCATCATTGGCAAAGTTCAGCCGCTTTTCATGTGCTTTAATGACGAGTCCATTCTACCTCTTGAAATCCCTTTCCTGCAATTGTGCCTTGATTACAAGTCCTTTTCGATGACTTACCTCAAGACGTTTTTCAATGATAGCTATCATTTACAAACCTGCTGGTTTGTGAATTGCAGTGCCCCTGAGCTCCATTTTTCAACTTGTATTTTTGGGAACGGGCCACAAAACAGTAGGATTGCTTCAAGCCCTATTCTGGTTCCAGGGGTAAAGTGAGCCTTTGGTCAGTTCCTCTTCCTGATTGGAAATTAGCGTGGCATGTGCCTGTCCAAACACCTAGGGCTTGTCTCTCATTGGTTCCCCCTCTTCCGCTTCATCCTCCAGACAACTTCCAAACTGTGTGAAACAGGGTGTTGAAGGTGCTGACTTCCCCAAGTGGGGAGATTGTTAGGAAAGAGGCTGCAGGGGGAACCCGAGCACCTGGAGATGAGGAGATGAGGTGCCTTTTCCAAACACTTCCTTATCAGACGGTGTACCATCCTCTGGGTGTGACAGGCATGTTTTAGGTGTAGGAAGGGTCCCCTCCAAGTAAGGGGAACACCAGGGACCTTTCCAAAGTAGTGTCTCCCCGAACCCTAAAACTGGGGATGTTTTAAGCTACGGGTACTTGTACGTTCATGAAGGGCCTTGGACAGTAGGCAGAGTCCAAGCTTTAGATGATTGAAGTCTTGAGTGTCAGAAGCGGTCATCATCGGCCTCCCTTAGGTTCCATTTTATCTGGCGTTTATAGATGATGTACATATAGATATCTATTCATTTTCAGATTCTTTCCTCTTATAGGTTATTACAAAATGTTGTGTGTAGTTCCCTGTGCTATACAGTAGGTCCTTGTTTATTATCTATTTTATATATAGCGGTGTGTATATGTTAATCCCAAACTCTTAATTTATTCCTCCCCCCGCCTTTCCCGTTTGGTAACAATAAGTTGTAGGATTTTATATTCCTCAGAAATGGGGGAGTTGAAAGAGGGGTGTCATTTTCAATAGAAAATTATTCAAAAGAAGATTGGAGCTTCAGCCCAGATTATTAGATGAACATCCTTGGAAAAAAATCACTTAGTTTCTCTAAACTTGACCTGACAAATAAGACGAAAGCCCTTCACTGAACTTGCTTATAATAAAGTGATGGAAATATCAAATGGAAGTGTCAGAAACATCTTATTTTACCCGAGCCGTATACACTGCTCTCTGTTAATTACAGTTTGGCTCACACATCTGTTCATTGAAGTTACAATGTTCTCAAATTCTGTCACTGATCCTCCAGAATGGGTCCCAACAAGGGTCCCCCTGCCCAGTGTCATTGGAGCCAACAGAACGAGACTGAGTTTGGTTCAGAAGCAAAGGAAAACTTTATTATTATTATTTTTGCGGTACGCGGGCCTCTCACCGCTGTGGCCTCTCCCGTTGCGGAGCACAGGCTCCGGACGCGCAGGCTCAGCGGCCATGGCTCACGGGCCCAGCCGCTCCGCGGCATGTGGGATCTTCCCGGAACGGGGGCACGAACCCACGTTCCCTGCTTCAGCAGGCGGACTCCCAACCACTGCGCCACCAGGGAAATCCGGAAAACTTGATACTTTAATCGGAGAATGGAGAGGTGAGAGCGTGCTCTCCCCCGCGGGCTGTGGGCTGGGCTGCTGTGTAGGGATCCCGGCGGTGTCAGCGGGAGGGAGGGGCGGAGCTCTCGAGGGCCGGGTTGGCTGCAGCTCAGGCTCTATGTCGCCGAGTCTGCACCGGGTTCCGCGAGCTGAGGTGTCAGCCCAGCCATTTTGCACTAGGAAATCGGGTCTGAAGTGCCGGGTGTGGGACCTCTGCATGTGGAAAGCTAGGAGCACGTGAAATTAGACAAAGCACAAAGGAGAAAAAGGTTAGACTTTATTTTATTGCCCAGATTCTATTTTTATCTCCCAGGAATTTTTCATGGGCTTTGCCGGTGACAAACCACTCCTCTGTCTTTTGTCCCGTTCCTCATTCTTGGGGGGCTGAGGGTGCAGACAACCCCTCTTGTGTAACTGCTTCGTGCTGAGTTAGGAGTCCTCATAATCGTGGGGAGAGGCAGAACTTCTCCCCAGCAGCCTCCAGGTGAGGTTGATTGTCCCCAGGCCTCCTGCCTCACCTCTCGTCCACCTGAGCACCAGCATTGGAAGTGTTATAGATTCTAAGGACCTTTAAGGGTCCAGGAAAGAGATGCGCAGAGACGCTGGGGGGGCCGGTTTTATCCCGCCCCACATTTGTTCAGCCACCTTAGGCTGACGGTTTCTGCCAGCCTAGATGCTCTGACCAGTAGTCTGCACTTTTCTTCAATTAGGCCCCTGAATTAACGTACAAACAGCACCAGGTGTCAGAGCCCAGCCCGTTCAACTCCCAGACAGTCCAGGGCCGGTGGTGATCCAGGACCATGACGGCCACTGAGTCAACGGCCTTTTGAAGTAGCCAGGAGTCCAGCCGGTCTCATTGGCCGCCGTCACCGCGGTGTCTGTAGGCTTTTCTATGGTGACAGCATGATACACGTTTCCCCTGCCAAGCTTATTAGCTCCCCTCTGGGTGCAGTAAGTCCTGCAGGCAGTAGTCTGCTCTTTTGGGGCACACCCTTGTTGTTTTCTGAGAGAAGCTCCAGGTCAAGTGATGGTCACACGAGTCGTCATGGGGGCCCGTTGCCCCAGGTTGTCTCTCTGGAGGTTGGAGTTGGAGGGCCTCCTCACTCGAGGTCAATGTGCCCATGGAGCGACCCCTGCAACTTCAGGGCATGGTGGGTGGTTAGGATAACCACGTGGGGTCCTTTTCCCTTAGGAGGAAGCTGGCCTTGCGGGCTGTTGATTTCCAGGTTTTTAGATACCCCCAGTATCCTGGCAGGATGGGGAGGCGGGCCAAGCCCTTGGTGACCGTAGTTTATCCTCCCTGGAGGGCATTCTTGCGTTGTTCCATTTCAAGTGGTCCCAGTTTTTGCACTAATACTCCAAGGGCGATTCACATTCTATGGGGATGTAAAGGTCAAAGGTTTTAGCTAAATTAGGGAGTTCCAGGGCAAGTGTCTGAATTGACTGCTCTTTGCATTCTTGAAAGGCCGCTTCTGGATTCTATTCGAAAGGATCATCATCTTTTCCTTTCAGTGTTTCCTGTAGAGGCCCAGCTATTAGATTGTAGTTAGGAATCCAGATGCAGCAAACCCCGGCCTCCCCAGGAACCCCTAAGCTGTCTTCTAGTTTTAAAAGGGGTGAGGCTGCAAGTGGCTTCTTCCCTTTCCTGGGATGGGCTTCTCCGACCTTCTGTGAGAATGAAGCCCAGGCAGGTCACCTTAGTCTGTGATATTTGAGCCTTTTTCTTCGACACCTTCTATCCTTTATTGGCTAGGTAGCTCAGAGGCCTCCTTAGTAGGGCTGGCGATCAGAATGTCGTCTGCATATTGAAGGAAGTTTCCCTTCTCCAGAGGTAGATCTTTCAGGTCTTTAGCTGAAGTTTCCCCCAAAGATGGTGGGGGAATTTTTGAACCCTGGGGGCAGGATGGTCCAGCAATATTGTTTTCCTTGTATGTTGAGTCCTGCCACTCAAAAGCCAAAATTTTTTGGGACTCTGGGACTAATGGAATACAGAAGAAGGTATTTTTTAAGTCTAATACAGAATACTAGGTCCTGGTGGATGGTAGAATGACCAGCAGGATGTAGGAATTCGGAACTACTGGATGTATATCCTCAGTGGCTTCACTGACTATCCTGACATCCTTTACCAGGTACCCAGCAGCCCACGGGGCTCTTGTGGTCAGGCCCCTCCCAGGATATGGAGCTCGCCTGAGAACGTACCCAGCAGTGCACGGGGATCTCATGGGCAGGGCCCTCCCAGGATACGGAGCTGCCCTGGGCAGGTACCCCAGCAGGGCTGGGCACACAGGAACCGTGCACATAGCCCTCATTGCAGAGCACCCCCAGCTCACCTGTCGCTCAGAGCTGACACAGAGCACCTCAGAGCAGGACTTGAGCTAACAAACAGCAGCTCAGACAGGTCTGTGACCCTGATCTACAGTCTGTGCGGCCTCCCTCCACCTGGTCTTCCAGAGGCTTCCACTGCAGCCGGAACGCCAGGCCTCTGTCTCCACCCACCACCCCTCCTCTCCCTGACTCCTGGGTTCCTCTCATTAGGAGAGGGTCTTCTTGAAGTTGTCTCCTACTCATGGGACAGATAAAATGATTAGAAAACAAGCCAGAGCTGCAGCCCCTTGTCTATCCTGACTCTCAGGAGCCCACACCTGTTCCTTGGACCTGGCCGGTTCATCAACGTCCATTTTCTGCAGCTGTGAGCCCCTGAGGGTCGAGGATTGGCTGACCTAGGCAGCCTGACACTGCCGGCCAGCCCTCCCCAGGTGTGCCTGGGTTGAGGTCAATATAAACACCGCTCCAGGCAGCAAGAGCCCCTGTAGCTGTGCCTGACGCCATATTCTCTGCCCCGTCAGCAGTGTCGGGGCTTGGCTGGTGGGAGGGAGTGAGGGGCCACGGCTTTGTGGGTGGCCTGGTGTGAGTGGGGCTCTGCTGGACTTTCTGCAGGAGTTGCTGGGCTGCCACCTGCTAAACAAGAGGATGTGTCACCCATACCTGCCGCAGGAATTTCTCCCCGGGCATAGGTAAGGAAGGAAAAAAGCAGTGGGGGCCGGGACAGGAGGGGTACCTCAGGCAGGGAAACGGAAAGCTTCCAGAAGAGCGCCCGGGGCCAGGACCGTCCTGGCTGGCCTGCAGGCACCAAGTCGGCCGGCGTGCTGTCGCTGGGGTGGCTCCACGGCCCTTCCTCTAGGCTTTCAAGTCCTTGCACACATTCAGGTGTTTTACCTGGGAAGGGTGGGAACAGTTCGGCAGCAGCTGGCCTGGGGCTCAGCTCACGTTTACTCACAGACGCCTCGGCACGGTCCCCCAGCTTTGCTATGAGAACGCTCCTTGCGGGGGTGCTGCTGGCTGCATGGGAGACGATTCCCCGCCTCTGACCAACTTCAGAATTGTTTACCACTGGAGCAAGTGCCCTGATAGGGTTTTCCTCTGTATAACCAGTAGGTTCTGTTTTTTATTTTTTATTTTTTGGTTCAAGGTAGGCTTTATTCCTCTTTTTTGTATTTATAGATATAAGCGTGGAAATAATTCATTCATATAAATAGGTCTATGGGAAGGGAAGAAATTCTTTTTAATTTTATTTTTTTTTAATTTTTGAGTTTTATTTATTTTTTATACAGCAGGTTCTTATTTGTTATCTATTTTATACATATTAGTGTATATATGTCAATCCCAATGTCTCAGTTCATCCCACCCACTCCCCGCCACTTTCCCCCCTTGGTGTCCATATGTTTGTTCTCTACATCTGTGTCTCTATTTCTGCCCTGCAAACTGGTTCATCAGTACCATTTTTCTAGGTTCCACATATATGCGTTAGTGTACAATATTTTTTTCTCTTTCTGACGTAGTTCACTCTGTATGACAGTCTCTAAATCCATCCACATCTTTACAAATGTCCCAATTTCGTTCCTTTTTATGGCTGAGTAATATTCCATTGTATATATGTACCACATCTTTATCCATTCATCCATCGATGGGCATTTAGGTTGCTTCCATGACCTGGCTATTGTAAATAGTGCTACAGTGAACATTGGGGTGCGTGTGTCTTTTGGAATTATGGTTTTCTCTGGGTATATTCCCAGTAGTGGGATTGCTGGATCATATGGTAATTCTGTTTTTAGTTTTTTAAGGAACCTCCATACTGTTCTCCATAGTGACTTGGTATGTTCATACAAATTGAATGTATCAATTTACATTCCCACCAACAGTGCAAGAGGGTTTCCTTTTCTCCACACCCTACAGCATTTGCCGTTTGTAAATTTTCTGATGATAACCATTCTAACTGGTGTGAGGTGATACCTCATTGTAGTTTTGATTTGCATTTCTCTAATAATTAGTGATGTTGAACAGCTTTTCATGTGCTTCTTGGCCACCTGTATGTCTTTTTTGGAGAAATGTCTATTTAGGTCTTCTGCCCGTTTTTGGATTGGGTTGTTTGTTTGCTTAATATTGAGCTGCATGAGCTGTTTATATATTTAGAAGATTAATCCTTTGTTGATTCATTTGCAAATATTTTCTCCCATTCTGAGGGTTGTCTTTTCGTCTTGTTTGTAGTTTCCTTTGTTTTGCAAAAGCTTTTACGTTTCATTAGGTCCCATTTGTTTATTTTTGTTTTTTATTCCATTACTCCAGGAGGTGGATCAAAAAAGAACTTGCTGTGATTTACAGCAAAGAATCTTCTTCCTGTGCTTTCCTCTAAGAGTTTTATAGTGCCTGGTCTTACATTTACGTCTCTAATCCATCTGGAGTTTATTTTTGTGTATGGTGTTAGGGAGTGTTCTAATTTAATTCTTTTACATGTAGCTGTCCAGTTTTCTCAGCACCACTTATTGAAGAGACTGTGTTTTCTCCATTGTATATCCTTGCCTCCTTTGTCATAGATTAGTTGACCTAGGTGCGTGGGTTTATCTCTGGGCTTTCTATCTTGTTCCATTGATCTATATTTCTGTTTATTTGCCAGTACTGTATTGTGTTTATTACTGTAGCTCCGTAGTATAGTCTTAAGTCAGGGAGTCTGATTCCTCCAGGTCCATTTCTTTCCCTCAAGACTGCTTTGGCTATTGTGGGTCTTTTTTGTCTGCATACAAATTTTAAGCTTTTTTATTCTAGTTCTGTAAAAAATGCCACTGGTAATTTGATAGGGATTGCATTGAATCTGTAGATTCCTTTGCGTAGTATAATCATTTTCACAATATTGGTTCCTCTAATCCAAGAACGTGGTATTTCTCTCCATCTGTTTATATTATCTTTGATTTCTTTCATCAGTATCTTATAGTTTTCTGAGTACAGGTCTTTTACCACCTTAGGTAGGTTTATTCCTAGGTATTTTATTCTTTTTGTTGCAGTGGTGAATGGGATTGTTTCCTTAATTTCTCTTTCTGATCTTTCATTGTTAGTGTATAGGAATGCAAGAGATTTCTGTGCATTAATTTTGTATCCTGCAACTTTACCAAATTCATTGATTAGCTCTAGTAGTTTTCTGGTGACATCTTTAGGATTCTCTATGTATAGTATCATGTCATCTGCAAACAGTGACAGTTTTACTTCTTCTTTCCTAATCTGTATTCCTTTAACTTCTTTCTCTTCTCTGATTGCTGTGGATAGGACTTCCGAAACTATGTTGAATAATACTGGCAAGAGTGGACAGCCTTGTCTTGTTCCTGATGTTAGAGGAAATGCTTTCAGTTTTTCACCATTGAGAATGATGTTTGCTGTGGGTTTGTCATATATAGCCTTTATTATGTTGAGGTAGGTTTCCTCTATGCCCACTTTCTTTATCATAAAGGGGTGTTGAATTTTGTTAAAAGCTGTTCCTGCATCTATTGAGATGATCATATGGTTTTTAGTCTACAGTTTGTTAATATGATGTATCACATTGTTTGAGTTGTGTATATTGAAGAATCCTTGCATCCCTGGGATAAACCCCACTTGATCATGGTGTATGATCCTTTTAATGTGCTGTTGGATTCTGTTTGCTAGTGTTTTGTTGAGGATTTTTGTATCTCCACTCATCAGTGATATTGGTCTGTAATTTTCTTTTTTTATAGTATCTTTGTCTGGTTTTGGTATCAGGGTGATGGTGGCCTCATAGAATGAGTTTGGGAGTGTTCCTTCCCCTGCAATTTTTTGGAAGAGTTTGAGAAAGATGGGTGTTAGCTCTTCTCTAAATTTTTGATAGAATTCACCTGTGAAGCCATTTGGTCCTGGACTTTTGTTTGTTGGAAAATTTTTAAGCACAGTTTCAATTTCTTTACTTGTGATTGGTCTGTTCATATATTCTATTTCTTCCTGGTTCAGTTTTGAAATGTTATACCTTTCTACGAATTTGTCCATTTCTTCCAGGTTGTCCATTTTATTGGCATAGAGTTGTGTATAGTAGTCTCTTAGGATGCTTTGTATTTCTGTGGTGTCCATTGTAACTTCTCCTTTTTCATTTCTAATTTTTATTGATTTGAGTCCTCTCCCTCTTTTTCTTGATGAGTCTGGCTGAAGGTTTATGATTTTTATTTATCTTCTCAAAGAACCAGCTTTTAGTTTTATTGATATTTGCTATTGTTTGCTTTGTTTCTGTTTCATTTATTTCTGCTCTGATCTTTATGATTTCTTTCCTTCTAGTAACTTTGGGTTTTGTTCTTCTTTCTCTAGATCCTTTAGGTGTAAGGTTAGATTGTTTATTTGAGATTTTTCTTGTTTCTTGATGTAGGCTTGTATTGCTATAACTTTCCGTCTTAGAACTGCTTTTGCTGCATCCCATAGGTTTTGGATCATCATGTTTTTGTTGTCATTTGTCTCTAGGTATTTTTTGATTTCCTCTTTGATTTCTTCAGTGATCTCTTGGTTAACTAGTAACGTAGTGTTTAGCCTCCATGTTTTGTGTTTTTTACGTTTTTTTCCCTGTAATTGATTTCCAGTCTCATAGTGTTGTGGTCGGAACAGATGCTTGATATGATTTCAGTTTTCTTAAATTTACTGAGGCTTGGTTTGTGACCCAAGATGTGATCTATCCTGGAGAATGTTCCATGTGCACTTGAGAAGAAAGTGTAATCTGCTGATTTGGGATGGAATGTCCTATAAATATCAATTAAATCTGTCTGGTCTATTGTGTCATTTAAAGCTTGTGTTTTGATTTTAATTTTCTGTCTCGATCTCCAGTGATGTAAGTGAGTTGTTAAAGTCCCGCGCTGTTATTGTGTTACTCTTGATTTCCTCTTTTATAGCTGTTAGCAATTGCCTTATGTATTGAGGTGCTCCTATGTTGGGTGCATATATATTTATAATTGTTATATCTTCTTGGATTGATCCCTTGATCATTATATAGTGTCCTTCCTTGTCTTTTGTAACATCCTTTATTTTAAAATCTATTTTTTCTTTTTTTTTTTAAATTTATGTATGGAGTTTTCCATTTTTAATACTTGGTTAAACAAAATACATCTTTTGTAAACAAACCCAGCACAAGGCCAACAAAAAGGAATAAAAGCAAGAAAAACAAAAAGCCTAGGATTGCCCCTTACTGGGCATCAGGGTCAGGACTGCCCCCTTTCTTAAAGGAAGTGGGGCTTTTTGCCCTTGGGCATCAGCATAGGTCCCTGTCCCTAAGCACCAGAATTGGATATGAACAGAGAAACCAGCCCTGAAATGTTTAAGCGTCTTTGCATATATCCCACTGGCTCGTGGACTCCAAGTGCATGGGGACTCCTTTGAAGTGCCATTTATACAGGCCCCAGCAGATTGGTGGCGAGGAGTTTCCTTCTCCTCCCAGGAAATGGCTTACATCACTGACAGTGCCAGTGGACCCAAGGTCCTGCTTGTGACAATCAGCAACATTGGCTGTAACTTCTGGCTGGTGGTGGTTGGAATGTCTGTGCAGTGGCGAAGAGCTCCCTGTGGTACCAAGCAGGTCTGGTGTAGAAAATGGTGCAGAAGAGAATGCGGCCACTTGCTGAGAGGGTGCAATGCAGTTGCCACTTGGTGGCCTCTGTTACTCAGCATAAAAAATGGCCTTGTTGGATTGAAGATACATGTGCAGAAAAAGTGCTGGTGTACACTGCACTCCAGTCACAGTGGGGAGAAAGCCTCAGCTTCATCCTGTTAAGCTTGCTCAGGCTGGACATGCAAGTCCCAGGCTGGCTCTGCTATTGGAGAGGTCTGGCCAGTGGGGCAGCTCTCAGACCTACCGAAAACACTGACGTGTGAGGGCTGGACAGGCCATCCTTGCCTGCCCGCCTGCCCTGAGAAAACCACAGCCCCTGTGGTTACAGGAGGTGTAGTATGACCCTTACTTCTCCTTTTGTTTTCCCAAGTTACAGGGAGAATAGTGGCCTACAACTATTTAAAGAGGTAGGGGGCAGGTCTATTCTCAGTTGATCTGTAAAGGAAGCTACAGAGAGATGACAAAGCGTAATGCACATGTCCACCCAATGTGAGGGCTCTGCTTCTTATCACTATAGTGACTCCAAGCCTAGGATTTCTACCCATTCTAGCTGCTCCAAGTTTCTGAAGGCTTATCTTCCCAATACTTTCCTTGCCCAACTCTGTCTCAAACTAGTAGAATTTGATGTCAAAGGCAGTCTTATTTTTTTCCTGATTTTTGCCAGAGTGGGTCAGCTGGAAAAACTGCCCTTTTGACTATCTTGTGCCCCAAAGCCTCCTAAACCAATGCAATGCAGTGAAGTGGGAGGGATGATGATGGAGTGAGGCGGACAAGCTGCCCATGCCTTCCCCAGCCTGGTTCTGGCCACATCCTCTTAGGTATCTAGCTCACCCTGTCACACTAGACTGTCGCAGGATTCAACCACCCGGCATGGAATATTAGAGAACTTTTCATTATAAAACTCCAAGGATGGCCATAAACCACTCTTAAAAATGGGGTAAGGGCTGCATTAAGTGTTGGAGACAGCATGCTGTACTGCTGCTGCAGTTTTGGAGATGGTTTCCTAAGAGGCCTTTTTGCTCTAAGTCCTTCAAACCCGTCAACATGGGCTTTGCCTGTACTGTGTCTTCAGATCCACTGGTTGCCAGGAAAGGGGAATTGAAGGCAACATCTCCAGGTGAGTCAGAGTAGCAGTGAACTCCAGCAGAGCCTCTGCCAAGTCCTCAGAGAAATGGGGAAATAAGCTAAGACCCACCTTTCTTTCTCCTCTCTTAAATAAAACAAAAGTCTTCCATAACTTGCCCTAAGCACACAGAGCTCCCACTTTCCTTTCCCAGAATAAGTAACACTGGTTGATTCTGTAACAGTCTACACGTCTGTCCTATTGCACTGTCAAACCTGAGGGGGAAATTTCACCCATTGAGATGTTTGGGGACGTGGCAAGGGCAGACCCACTGTAGAGGCCACAGCACATCACAGAGGATTTCGGGGTTTGAGGTGAGGGAAGGCTGGGTAGAACTGTGTTACACATCAGCCCTCCAACTCTGATGGGCCTCCACCTCTTCTGGTACCACCAGCAGGAGTTCACAGTTCTTTCCTCGCAAAAGATGTTTTAGAAATTTCCTGAGCTCGCCCTTGCCTCCAATCCATTCGGGATCTTCAGTTTGGAGTCGAGGTTGTAATAGGCACCTCCCACCTCTCGAACACAGATCCAGTGCTGCCTTTTGAGTGGCAACTTCAGTGGACCCCAACACAGGCTGGAGGGCAGATTCATGATGAAGCCCATAACGTTAGTGAGAGCAATGGCTCCGACATCCTTGAGCTTGTCCCACCAAACGGCTTCATAGTCTTTGGTTTGAAGTGCTGCCATAATGACGTTCACATCGTAGTTCCCATTTCCCAGCATGCTCTTCTTGTGGGGGGTCATCACCATGGTGTTTGGAGACAACCTCTGGAAAATCTCTTGCAGCGTGTCCCGGGTGAAGGCATTGCTGTCCTGGAAGACATTATTGAGGGCGTGTAGAGCACAAAGCTCCCTGCGCTGTTTCTCATGGTAGATTTGTAGGGGTGCAGCCTGGGGCAGCTCCAATGATTCGGATTTGGCCTTGTCTCCTTTCCATGGCACGCAACTCATGTTTTTCGTTTTAGGTTCCAGAGAGGGCTAAAAACACCCCACTCTTCCCTCCTGAGGAGGAATGTAAGCTTCTCAGTTTTTGCAGGATTCCTGAGGTCTACCTTATTTTCTGGTGTCCATGATTTATGCTTTGTCACGGGGAGAAAAGGTTGTAATCAAAAGGAACAATAATCCCCCTCTTCTCAAAACAAAGATAACTTTTGGATTTAGTGTATTTTGCCACCACTGTCGAAGTGCAGAAGTTTAAAAAAACATATAAAATCTAAGACCTTGTTTTCCTTCTTCCACCCTCCTCTTCTACCCCTTCCAAAAAAACACGATTTTCTTGCTGTATTTTCCTTTCTGCAAATGCCAAATAGGCCTCAAGGCAGGAGGACCGAACGGAGTCGGTCACATCGCTCCTTTTCTTCCATTTCTTTGGTACCACAACGCCACTGACTCAGCAGACAAGGCCTAGGTGGCGGATAAAATGCAAATTTCGAGCAGCTAGCGAGGGCCGGCCAGCGTGGGATCGCGGGCCCTGCTGGGGCGTCGGAAGAGGCTCTCCATCCTCTCGGGTGCGGTGGGATCCCGCGGGGCCGAGGACGGCGCAGCTCCCTCGGAAAGCACGGACTCTCACCCTCTCGCCGCGGCCCGCTGCAGGCCGCCACCTGGGCCGCGCTCGGGCGGGCGGGCGAGCGAGCGCGCGCACCTGAGCCCGACGTCAGCGGCCCCAGCCCGGCGCCGTGCTCCGAAAACGCCCTCCTTCGCCGTCCCAGCCCCCGCGCCGCCACGGCATCCCCTCTGATGTCGGCCTGACGTCAGCGGCGCCGGCTTTGGGGCCGCGGCCCCCGTGCGTCTGTTGCGCTGGTGCAGGCTGCGTTGGGCCCCCTGGTGGTGTGGGGTGGGTAGCCCGGCGGCGGCTGTAGCGGCAACTCGCCGCAGGTAGAGATAGTGCCCGGCTACTCGGCTGGTGCCCGGATCCTCTGCTCTCTCCCTCCGGGGCTGGGCAGGGCGGACGGAGTCCCGCCCCTATGCCTGTCCCACCCCTCTCCTCCCCCGGGGCGTCGGCTCAGTTCCCAGTCTATTTTTTCTGATATGAGTGTTGCTACTCCAGCTTTCTTTTGATTTCCATTTGCATGGAATATCTTTTTCTATCCCCTCACTTTCAGTATGTATGTGTCCCTACGTCTGAAGTGGGTCTCTTCTAGACAGCATATATATGGGTCTTCTTTTTGTATCCATCCAGCGAGCCTATGTCTTTTGGTTGGAGCATTTAATCCATTCACGTTTAAGGTAATTACCCATATGTATGTTCCTATTACCATTTTCTTAATTGTTATGGGTTTCTTTTTGTAGGTCCTTTTCTTCTCTTGTGTTTCCTACTTAGAGAAGTTCCTTTAGCATTTGTTGTAGAGCTGGTTTGGTGGTGCTGAATTTTCTTGTTTTTGCTTGTCTGTAAAATTTTGATTTCTCCATCGAATCTGAATGAGATCCTTGCTGGGTAGAGTAGTCTTGGTTGTAGGTTCTTCCCTTTCATCACTTTAAATATATCATGCTACTCCCTTCCAGCTTGTAGAGTTTCTGCTGAGAAATCAGCTGTTAACCTAATGGGAGTTCCCTTGTATGTTATTTGTCGTTTTTCCCTTGTTGCTTTCAATAATTTTTCTTTGTCTTTAATTTTTGTCAATTTGATTACTATGTGTCTCGGTATGTTTCTCCTTGGGTTTATCCTGCCTGAGACTCTCTGTGCTTCCTGGACTTGGGTGGCTGTTTCCTTTCCCATGTTAGGTAAGTTTTCAACTATAATCGCTTCAAATATTTTTTCGTGTCCTTTCTCTCTCTCTTATCCTTCTGGGACCCCTATAATGGGAATGTTGTTGGATTTAATGTTGTCCCAGAGGTCTCTTAGGCTGTCTTAATTTCTTTTCATTCTTTTTTCTTTATTCTGTTCTGCATCAGTGAATTCCATGATTCTGTCTTCCAGGTCACTTATCTGTTCTTCTGCCTCAGTTATTCTGCTATTGATTTCGTCTAGTGTAATTTTCATTTCACTTATTGTATTGTTCATCTCTCTTTCTTTGTTCTTTAATAATTCTTCTAGGTCTTTGTTAAACATTTCTTGCATCTTCTTGATCTTTGCCTCTATTCTTTTTCCAAAGTCCTGGATCATCTTCACTGTCATTATTCAAGGTTGCCTATCTCCACCTCATTTAGTTGTTTTTCTGGGGTTTTATCTTGTTCCTTCATCTGGTACAAAGTCCTCTGCCTTTTCATTTTGTCTGTCTTTCTGTGAATGTGGTTTTTTTTCCCACAGGCTGCAGGAGTGTAGTTCTTGCTTCTGCTGTCTGCCCTCTGGTGGATGAGGCTATCTAAGAGGCTTGTGCAAGCTTCCTGATGGGAGGGACTGGTGGCGGGTAGAGCTGGGTGTTGCTCTGGTGGGCAGAGCTCAAAAAAACTTATTCTGCTTGTCTGCTGATGTGTGGGGCTGTGTTCCCTCCCTGTTGGTTGTTTGGCCTTAAGTGATTCAGCACTGGAGCCTACCTGGCTCTTTGGTGGGGCTAATGGCAGACACTGGGAGGGCTCACTCCAAGGGGTACTTCCCAGAACTTCTGCTGCCAGTGTCCTTGGCCCCACGGTGAGCCACAGCCACCCCCTGCCTCTCCAGGAGACCCTCTAACACTAGCAGGTAGGTCTGGTTCAGTCTCCTATGGGGTCACTGCTCCTTCCCCTGGGTCCTGATATGCACACTACTTTGTGTGTGCCCTCCAAGGGTGGAGTCTCTGTTTCCCCCAGTCCTGTCAGAGTCCTGCAATCAAATCCCACTAGCCTTCTAAGTCTGATCCTCTAGGAATTCCTCCTCCCGAGGCCAGAACCCCAGGTTGGGAAGCCTGACGTGGGGCTCAGAACCTTCGCTCCAGTGGGTGGACTTCTGTGGTGTAAGTGTTCTCCAGTTTGTGAGTCACCCACCCAGCAGTTACAGGATTTGATTTGATTGTGATTGAGCCCCTCCTACCATCTCATTGTGGCTTCTCCTTTGGATGTGTCTTTGGATGTGGGGTATTTTTTTGGTGAGTTCCAGTGTCTTCCTTTCGATGATTGTTCAGCAGTTAGTTGTGATTCCGGTGCTCTCGCAAGAGGGAGTGAGCGCACGTCCTTCTACTCTGCCATCTTGAACCAATCTCCACTGGTGAGTTCTTAATTAGCAGTGTGAATGATATTGTTAAAGGTCCTGAATCAGGATTGAAATACCCCACACACATAAAGGTGTAAGAACCTGGGGAGGCCACGCACAGACAGCACCCTTAGGGCTTCCGACTTGACCCCTCAACGCTCTGGTGTCCAGCCACTGCTTTAGGATTTCTGGGGGCCCAATGCTGACTTTAAGGGTTCCATAATCCAGCCTCTGTCTGCCTTTAGTGAGACCCACATTTCCAGGATCCTACAGAGCAGGGTCTGTGTGACTGTTCTGTGGCTTCTCTAACAAATGACCACAAGCTGAGTGGTTTAAAACAACAGGAATTCATTCTCCCCCAGTCCTGGAGATCAGACATCTGAGATCAAGGTGTTGTAGGACTGAAGTCCCTCCAGAGGTTCCAGGATAGGGTTTTTCCTGCCTTATCCAGATTCTGGGGGCTCCATGTGTCCCCAGGCTTTTGACTGTATCCCTCCCATCTCTGCCTCTGTCTTCACGTGGCTTCTCCTGTGTCTGGGTCTCTCCTCTTTTGTCTCTTGCGAGGATGCTGTCATTGGATTGGGGGCCACCCTAACCCAAAATGACCTCACCTCTAGATCCTTAACTACATATATGAAGACCCTTTTCCAACATATGGTCCTGTTCACGTGTTCTAGGGGGGACACATCTTTTGGGGTCACCATTCAACCCATTATCTGTGTATAAAATAACCCTAATTTTAGGAGATTACCAAGATCTCGAACAGATTGGCACAGACAACAGCCATGTGGGTGGGGGTCTGGTGATGATGAGGACTCTAGAATCACCTGGATAGGATCAAGGCCTGGCTTCATCAGAAAGTGAGCTCTTCCACCATGGGGGCCGTGGAAACAGCCACTCCTCTCTTTCCGTGGAAAGAGACACAGTGCCAAGTCCAGAAGTGGTTACATCGCAAAGCTGGCTCTTCTGGGATTTCCTCATCAATAGCATTATGTAACCAATAACTACTGACTTGGAGAAATCGCTTTCTGGTACGTGATGACAGCACTGTCACTTTAGGTGCAGCAAGCCTAGAGTAGGAATGGTTGAAGGAGAAGAGTTTGAGAGATTGTGAAGCTTGTTTGTTAAGGAAACTGAGCAGATTTTTCACGGTTGTCAAAGAAACTTCTCTCTTAAACTGAAGGCAGGGCTGAGAGAGCTGAACTCCAGGGATCTTTTAAAGGGGCGGCTCTGAAGCACCATCACTAAGTGGTGGTCTCAGCATGAGCTGGGGTTTGTGAAAAGTGTGATGAGATTAAGCCCGACTTTGTGTGACAGGTGGGGAGGGGTTTGCAAAGCACCTTGGCTTTTAGAGTAAAGGTTTGTTGCTGGAACAAAGTGTCTCCCAAAAATGGGCCGAAGCTGAAGATGCCTCTGTCCCCCTCCTTGTGAAAGTCCAGGGAAGGTGGGTGTCGGGGCCCAGGCTTTTTTCCCCTTGTTTCTCCTCCCTGCTTCCAGGTGAGGGCTCTAACCAGCAGGGTGGGGTGACCACGGGGGCGTCATTCCCTCCATCCTAGGATGCAGGCTGGCCAAGCCCCTCACCACCTCCCCCGCTTCCCTTTGGTAACACAAGACACTGTGTCCCAGCTGCAAGGGGTGGGAAGGCTGGGGGGTGCAGGGTAGCCATAAACAGGAAAAAGGGAAATGGGTTCTGATGGGCAGCTGGGCGGCTCTCCTGTGAGGGTCACCTGGACGCTAGTGTGGTCCTGTGAAGCTTTGATGCTTTGTGGTTCTGGAAATCCTATAGGAGACGGTCCACAGCAGGTGAAACTATTGCTGTCAGTGGAGGTGGTGAAGCCAAAGATCTACAGTCCAGACTAAAGGTGCCGATGTACATACAGGACAAAACCATCTCATGTGAATGTAGTTCAGGCACGTTTAACATGAATGCAGTCGTGTTAATGCCTAACATCTTCTGTCTTGTGCCTCCCCTCCGGGACCCCCTCCTCAGTTCCTGAGGCTCCTGTAACTCATGTACAGGGGAATGGAGAGTGGGCTCTGTCCAGTCTGAGCCCTGAGTTATCCTGTGTGTGAGTCTATTTGGGGCTGCCGTAACTAATACCACAGACAGGACAGCTTAAACAACAGACATCTCCCAGTCCTGGATGCTGTCTGAGATCAAGGTGTTTCTTCTCAGGCTTCTCTCCTTGGCGTGTAGACAGCCATCTTCTCCCCATGTCCTCACATGGTCTCCCCCTGTGCCCATCTGTGTCCTAATCTCTTCTTGTAGGACATCAGTTTTTTGGATTAGGATCTACCCTAGTGACCTCATTTTTACCTTGATCGCCTCTTTAAAAACCCCGTCTCCAAATACAGCCACATCCTGGGGTCCTGGGTTTTAGGGATTCAACATGTGAATTTGTGGGGGACGTGGCTGAGCCCACACCATCCTGCCTAGGAACCAATATATGCCTCGGTCCCTCCTTCCCTCAAGTCCCACGGGGATCATGCGATGGCTCAGGGAGAGTCTGGGCAGCGTTTGTGTCCCGGCTGGGGAGCCCTTCTCTGCTCGCTTTGATTATGCAGTGGCAGTGCATTGCTAGCCCCGTCCTGAGGTGAGCCGTTCTGGGGTTTTGTGCCGTGTCGCCTAGCCTGCTGAGATGCTCATTGTCAGGGGACGCAGGAGCCAGCAGCCTAGTGGGGATGCCAGGGACTCTCAGGGCCATGATGGATGCCTCTCCCACCAGACACCCCAGCAAAAGTGGGGAAACTTTGCGGGGGTGTACAGGTGGGAGAGAGTCAAAGCCTCATTTATGCTTCAGAAAGACCACTCTTTGGGGTGGGATGTGAGATGCACTTTGGGGGCAGCGAGCTTTGTCAGGGCCTAATGGAGGGATCGGGCTTGGGCCAGGGCTGTGGGTGTAGAGGTGAAATAGTGTGGAGACTGGCCACAGACTCTGGAGGAGGAGCTGACAGTCACTGGGGCACAGGGAGAGTGAGAGGCTGGGAGGCCCCAGTGTTACTGAAGCAAACTTGGGTCCCCTTGCCCAAGCGCGGTAAAGCCAATCTACTGACACCGGTTGTGGTGAAGGAAAGTAGAGCTTTAACTGTAAAAGTGCTGGTACATGGAGGACAGGTGGCTTTTGCTCTAAAACCCCGAACTCCCTGAGGGATTTCAGCAAAGCATTTTAAAGGCCAGTTTAAGAAGGGAGGTCACAGGGTATGTGACCAGCTGGTGCACAACCCTCTGGCTGATGGTGAGGTAACAGGGCAGTTAACACTGTAAATTCTTAGGCACCAGAAGCTCTGGGGCTACCTGTTCATGATCATCAAGTAGTTAATTTCTTCCACTTGGTGGTAGTTTTAACCTCTGTAAACAACTCAGGAAGCGTACATCAGATACTGTTATCCAGGTACTTCAGAGAGGAGCTACAGAAGAGGATATGGGGGAGGCCTCTGTCCTGGGAAGGCCCTATAGGGTCCTGCTCTGTTACACCTGGTGCCTGGGCTCGGCAACCTGGGAAGGTGGGGCTGCTCCTGGGTGTGGGGAGCTGCAGGATCACAGTCCTCTGAGGGGCCTGGTAACCCCCAAGGTGAGATGGGGATGCAGTGGCTGGACAGAGGCGTCTGGCCTGGGAGAGGGGTCCAGGCTGGAAATGTCACTGGAATCATCACAGGGAGGGAGAGGAAAGGCCAATGAGGGCAGGTAGGTCACAGCAGACTACGTGCAGGTGACGACTGCGGTCCTGATGGAAACACCTCAGAGCCAGAAAGGAGTGGCCGTCAGGGACTCAGCTTCATTCTCTTGTTCCTTTGTAAAACCACTGTGTCAGAGTTTGAGTCACTGCCAGGAGACTTCTGAGCCCAGTGCTGCCATGGCTTCATCAAAGGGCCCAGGTGGAACACAGAACCACTGCAGGCCCCGCCCATGTCCCCACACGGAATGAATCCCATTAGGGCACCAGGCATCACAGACTTCAGAGAACCTCTGTCCTCAGGACCGGTCTTCCTCCTTCCTCTCACCTGCTGGTCAGAGGCCCAGGAACCCCCAATCTGGCTCCACCCCCAGGGTCTGGATTCTGGGACAGCTTAGGGGTAAGCAAGACCCTTAGGCTCTGTTATCTGCCTAGTGGTGAGGATGTCTTAAAAGCTACAATTGACTGATTATGCAGGACTGAGTGTTTCCAGCAGGTATGGGTGGAATGATGGGGTGTGAAGTTCCTATGCCTGCAGGGTCTTCCCAGAGTGAAGATCTGTGCGTTTCCCCCGGCCAGTCAGCATCCTCCCAGGAAGCCCAGATCCAGGATTATGAGGGCAGAGGCTCTCCCCTTGCTTACTTGTAACTTCCCACTCGCACACCAAGGAGCCTGGCCCCCACCATCTGCCATTTATCTATGCATTGCTCCTTTCCAGGTTACATGTGCAGAGGTTTCAGAATTGTTAGCTACTACACCCTGGAAAGAACTTCATAAAATAAAGCCCACTGTTTATGCATGGTCATCTTTACCTTTAGTCTACAGATTCTGTTCATTTCCAAAGGTTACTTAGGTCAGCACCTTTTGCCCTATCCCCTACCCCTACTGTGAGTTTTTTCCATACATTTCTTTCTTTTTGGGGGGAGGGGTTGCATTGGGTCTTCGTTGCTGTGCATGGGGTTTCTCTAGTTGCGGCGAGCGGGGGCTACTCTTCGTTGTGGTGCGTGGGCTTCTCGTTGTGGTGGCTTCTCATGTTGCAGAGCATGGGCTCTAGGCTCGCGGGCTTCAGTAGTTGTGGTGCGCAGGCTCAGTAGTTATGGCGCACGGGCTTAGTTGCTCTGCAGCATGTGGGATCTTCCCGGACCAGGGCTCGAACCGTGTCCCCTGCATTGGCAGGTGGATTCTTAACCACTGAGCCACCAGAGAAGCCCCTTCCATACATTTCTAATGCAGTTACATTCTGACACATTATGTATTCCATCCTGTGACACTCCTACATTCTAAATAACTAAAGTTGAATAGATTATGATTGACCCCTTGGGCTATACAAATCTATGGGCATAGACAAATGTATAGTGACAGGTATCCATCCTAGAGTATCACATGGAATACTTCAAACCCCCACCCCAGGATCTGCTTATCATCTATGCAGCTTTGTCTTTCCTAGTGTGTCATAAATGGGGTCATACTGGGTGCAGCCTCTTCAGACTGGGTCCTTTCACTTAGCAGTATATACTGAAGATTTATCCATGTGTTTCCATAGCTTGCTGGTGCATTCCTTTCTACTGCTGAGTAGTATTCCATTGCACGTGTATGGGAGGAAAAACAATTTTCCCTCTACTTTTCTAGGTTCTTGGTTGAGACGCCCCCCTGCCCCCCAATAATAAAAGACAGATTACCAGGAGAAAAACAGAAGTTTAATAACATGTATACCCCCCTGTATACAGGGGAGATACCAAGGAAAACTGACTCACTCCCTGAAATGACCAAAGCCATCACCTTAAAAACCATCTTCAGCTAAAAACAGAAGAAAGATGTTGGGGAAGGGGGGAAGCCAGTTATGGCAAGTTATCATGCAAAGCACAGCAAATAAACGTATGATTGTTAGCACATTTAAGTCAGGACTTCTTCACTGATAACAGTTACTTGAGATTTCATTATCCTTTCTGGTGCAAAGAGGGACATACCCTTATAAATGGAGACTTCTATATTGTAAATGTCCTTCACAAAAGGGAAATCTCTACTCAGTTTTCTGAGATTCCTTTTTTTTTTTTTAAGCAGACTGAAATAAACCTTATGCCAGAGAGACATATTTTGGGGTGGCATATTCTACTTACCTTGACATGGATGTACCCCAGTTTGCTTATGCATTCATGTATTGAAGGACATTCTGATCTCCTCAGGTTTTTAGCCATTTATGAGTAGAGCTGCTGTGCATAATTGCATCTTTGTTTGCATTTGGACATAGATTTTCAAAGCAGTTGTCTAAATATTGAAAGCACGATTGTTGGATCCCAAGGTGAGACTTGTTTAGCTTTGGAAAGAAGTGACAAACTGTCTTACAAAGTGGCTGTACATGCATCCCACCAGTAAGCAGGGAGAGTTCCTGTTGTTCCTCACCCTCTAGCAATTGGTATTGTCATTATTTTCAGTTTGGCTGTCCTGATCTTGGAGAGGCACCAGTAAGTGGTGGCGTGAAGTGAGATCTTAATTCCCTGCCCAGGAATTGAACCTGGGTAGCCTGGATGAAAACTAGGAATGCTAGCCACCACACCCCCTGGCTCTTGCCCCCAGTGAGAAATGCATTTCTTACAGAGGCAAAACTGTAAAAACAGGTACAAAGTTTATTATTAGAGACATAGCACAACAACAAGTGGGAAAGCACACAGAGAAACAGTTTGTTTAGTTAAGACAGAAGCAAGGCAGAGATGCACACCGGGAGAGAAAGGGTGTGGGCATCCCCCCAATGAGAAGGAGCGTAGTAAAGACGTCTCGTTAAGTCACTTATATAGGGCAGTTCTTCCGGGTCTCTGTTTACCTCTGGCCAATTATCTGGTTTCTTTTTCCGCACCTGCCCTGCCCTAGGACCCTCCCCAACATGCATGTGCAACTTTTTTCCAAGATGGATTACAGCCCAAGAGACCTATGGGACGTCCTTAGCATCACCTATTTTGGGGTGGTGCCCCTTCCTTTTTGACCCCCAAGGAGGCTTTCTGCACATGTGCAATGTCTCCCTTGCCCCAAGGATGAGAAATGTATGACCTCTTGATCTTTTAACAGGGTTTAGTCCCACTCTGTCCTTGCCATAAAAATGTGCAATGTCCAGTTACCCTGTTTCTGTTGCTGGTTTTTGTATCGAGGTGCAGATCTCGAAATATAGACAGGAGTCCAGTCATAAACATGTAGTCCTGGAGCCCGTTTGTCTCTTGCTTCAGGAAATGTAAACAGGGGGCTGCTAATGAATGTCCGGCCTGGAGCCCATCTTCTTCTCACCCCGGGAAGTGTGAACAGGAGGCCAGTTGTAAATTTCTATCCTGGAGGCCATCTATCTCCTGCCTCAGTCCTAATAGGTGTGCTGTGGTATCTCATGATTTTAATTTGTAATTCCCTAACGGTGTATGATGTTGACCATGTTTTTGTATGACTTTTACTATCTGTATATCTTTTTTGGCTGGGTGTCTGTTCAGATCCTAACCCATTTTTTTACGGGGTTGTTTTAGAGGTCTTTGTCTATTTTGAGTCCAAATCCTTTATCAGATACAAGTTTTGCAAATATTTTTCTCCCAGTTTGTGGCTTGTCTCTTGATTTTCTGAATAAGGTCTTTGAGAGTAGAAATTTTTAATTTCATAAAGCCCATAAGATTACTTTTTTCTTTTGTGCATTGACATTTGTGTTGTGTGTTAAAACTCAAAGCTCATGATCTCCAGACCAAACCCAAGGTCATATAGATTTTCTGTTTATCTCTGTAATTTTTATAGTTTCACATTTTAAATGTCTGTTAATAAATTTGAGTGAGTTTGGCATAAGTTTTAAAGTTTGTGTCTACAGTCATTTCACTTCATACAGTTTCCAGTTAATTGTTCCTTAACTATTTTGGAGAAGTCATGGGATACTTGACTATTTCAGTTTGCATTTTCACAGTTTATCGGATGCAGCAGAAGTGCCCTTAAAGGGCGGGGCCTCCACTGAACTGGGAGGTGGCTTGGTCTGCACGTTTCCATTGGCTGGCAGGGAACGTGAGCCCGCCTTCCTGACCCTCGGCAGGAACGCACATTTTGCCTGCGGACTTGGCTCCCCGCGCAGCCGACGGGAGCCCCGTCTCCTCAGGACCGCTGGGGCTTTGGCTTCTGGAACACGCGGGGCTGAGTCCATGCTGACGGCCAGGCTTCAGGACAACAGGGTCGAGTCCACACTAACGGAAGCCGGGTCTCCTCAGGACCCACTGGGGCTTCAGCTTTGGGACATCGTGGGGTCCATTTCTCTCTGACAGGAGCCTGGTCTTCTCAGGACCTGCCGGGAGGTGATGCCACTGAGGGAAAAGGTGTGGAAAAGTGGGGAGAAGGTTCCTGTGTGTGAATGGCCACTGAGGGTGTCTGTCTTCAGAGGAGCCAGGAGAGGAAGGGCTTGATGTGGAAAACTGGGTTTGGGGCCACTTTTGTAGTGTTGTTCTTTGGCGTGTGGCGTCTGGTTTTCCCAGCACCATTTACTGAGGGGACTGTCCTTTCCCTGGTGTATGTTCTTGGCTCCTTTCTTGTGAATTAACTGACCACATACCTGTAGGTTTATTCCTGGACTCTCTGCTCTGTTCCTCTGGTCTGTGTGCCTGTTTTTTTGCCAATTCCACACAGTTTTGGGACTGTAGCTTTGTAATATAGTGTGAAATCAGGGAGTGAGATGCCTCCAGCCGGTTCTCCTTCCTCAGGGTCGCTTTGGCTCTTCTGGGTCTTTTGTGGCTCCACATAAATGTTAAGATTGTTTGTTTTGTTTCTATGAAATGTCATTGAAATTTTGGTAGTGGTCACATGTATATGTATATTCCTTTGGGTAGCATGGACATTTTCACAATATTTTCACCCATGCGCACGGGATACCTTTCCATTGATCTGTGTCTGTTCAGTTTCTTTCATCAATGTCTTAGTTTTCAGTGTGCAGGTCTTTCAAGTCCTTGGTTAAATTTATTCCGAGTTTTTTGGGGGATGAAATTATAAATGGAATTGTTTTCTTAATTCTTCCTTCTGATAGTTCATTATTAGTGTATAGAATCACAAATGATCCTGCAGTTTTACTGAATTCATTTTTTCAGTTCTGACAATTTTTTTGGTGGTTTTATGTGAAAACCTAGAATTCAGAAATCCCACTGTTTTCCACTACACCCAGGTCATCCACAGCGCCCAAGACCTAGTGAATCCTAATATTATCTTCCCACAGTGCCTCTTAATACCATGTGGACAAAGTGATTAGCATCACTGCTTTGGTTGAATTTGGTCTGGGTAAGTCTTGGCCTCTCTAGCAATGTTTGATGTCATCTCTGATTTTCTGGCATGTTACTGACATGGCTGTATTGAAAAGTATTTTCTAGTAAATTTCAAATGTTTAAACTTTAAATAGCAGTACAAACTTTTCTACATTCACACCAAATACTGCAGTGTGTTTTAGCCAAAACAGGGCCAGTCTCCCAGGGAACCAGGACATAACTTCAAAATGAGGGATAATTATGGTTTCCACATTATAATCCTATCCACAGGACCACTTCAGCTTTCACCAGCTGCCTCAACTTTGTGGAAATGTCTTTCTCCATTCTAATCCAGTTTTCTTTTTCTGGGACCATCACTGGGGCTTTCCCTCATTTAAAAAACCTTCATGGATTTTAAGTGTACAAGATGAGTATGATCTGGGTGGCTTTTCCTGTATGGCTTCTTTCACTTAGGATGTTTTCAGTGTTTATCCATGTTGTAACGTGTATCATTTTTTTCATTGTGATTGAAAACACATAACATTTATCATTTAAGTCATTTTAAGTATACGCTTCTATAGCATTAATACTTTCACATTGTTGTAAAAACATCCTCACCATCCGTCTCCAGAACTTTTTCCTTTTCCCCAAGTGAAACTGTAACCGTTAAACACTTATTCCCCTCAACCCCTGGCAAACTTATTCTACTTTTTGTCTTTGAATTTGACTTCTCTGGATACCTCATACTAGTGGAATCATAGAATGTTTGTCCTTTTGTGTCTGGCTTGTTTCACTTAGCATAATGACTTCAAGGTTCAGAGACATTGCAACCTGTGTGAGAATTACCTTAGTTTTAAAGGTTGAACCACACTCCATTGTGTATATACTACACTGTATTTATGCATTCATCTGTTGAAGGACACTTGTGTTGCTTCCACCTTTTGGCTACTGTGAATAATGTTGCTATGAATATGGGGTACAGATATCTGTTCCAGTGCTTGCTTTCTAATATTTTGGGTGTATGCCCTGGAGCGGAATTGAGGGATCATACGTTAATTCCATGTTTAAGTTTTTGAGGAGCCGCCGTACTGTTTTCCACGGCAGCAGCACAATTTTACTTTATTTCTTTATATGACAGAATAATGCAGCTTATGGATCTACCTTATTTTGCTTATCCATTCACCCGTTGGTGGACATTTTAATTGTTTCTATCTTGGGCTATTGTGAACATTGCTGCTATGAATATTGATGTATAAGTTTTTATTTGAACACCTGTTGTCAGTTCTTTGGGTGTATATCTAGGAGTAGAGTTGTTGAAAATATGATAATTATATTTGTGAGAAAATGCCAAGATTGCACCCATAGATTGTACCCATAGATTGCACCATTTTACATTTGCATAAGTAAAGTTTAAGGGTTTCAATTTCCCTACATTGTTGCCAACATTTGTTATTTTTATTTATTTTTAATATAATCATTTTAGTGTGTGTGAAGGGGTATCACATTGTGGTTTTAATTTGCATTTCCATCATGACTACTGTTGTGTGACTTCTTTTCATGTGCTTGTTGACCATTTGTATGCCTTGTCTGGAGAACAGTCTATGCAAGTCCTTTGTGCATTTCAAAAATTGGGTTGCTCTTTTATTGAGTGGTAAAAATTCTTGATATATTCTGTAAAGACTCTTAATCAGATATATAATGTGCCTAAATTTTCTTCCATTCTGTGGGCTGTCTTTTTACTTTTTGGATAGCCTCTTCTGATGTACAAAAGTTTGTAATTTTGAGGAACTCCAGATTATGTTTTTTTTCTTTCATTGCTTGTGTTTTAGTGTCAGATCTGAGAAACTATTGTTAA
This sequence comes from Leucopleurus acutus, assembly GCF_964270905.1. Classification (NCBI taxonomy): domain Eukaryota; kingdom Metazoa; phylum Chordata; class Mammalia; order Artiodactyla; family Delphinidae; genus Leucopleurus; species Leucopleurus acutus. The sequence goes on along the minus strand of NC_139144.1, from coordinate 28,771,842 downwards.
ATGCAGGGTCATGAATCCCTTGGTTTATTCCAGAGTACCGTCATCCCTCTGTATCCACTGGGCTAGGGTTTAGGTCTGGGGTTCGAGTCAGGTCATGGGAGTCAGGGTAGAGGGTCTAGGGTCCTGGGATTAGGGTGTTAGGGTTAGAGGTTAGGGTTCTCTGGGGTTAGGGTTAGGTTTAAGCATAACCGGCCCCCATTACCCTTCCTTTCTCCTCTCTGAGGTCTCCAGGATGGATAGCATTTGCCCAGGATCACACACGAGTCAGGGAGTTGAGCTGGACCACTGTATTTCTACCTCCCAGTCCTGGGCTCTGAGAGAAGAATGAAATGTCTGTACTGTCTCTGACTGTTTCAAATCGAACTCGATGTCAGTCATGGGTTTTGGAGGGTGTCAGGAGTCATGCATGGTTGCTTCCTGCCCTCCCATCTGGGAAAGGTGGTGCTGGCCTACTCTGCCCAGAGAGGAGGGCACTCAGTGGACATGTGTGGATTAATGCAGGACTGGGTGTAGCAATGTGCCAGCCCCCTGCCTACCTGAGGGCTGGTGGGGCCCTCCTGGGACTGCAGGCATCCTTTGTCCCATCTGAGTGGGTATCAATAGACAATCAAGTCTCAGGCAGGACAGTCCTTGACCTCTGACCATTCAGGGAGGCATCTGTGGTCCTCTAGCTCAGTTCAGCCTGGGCCCTGTCAAGACCCTGTGGACAGTTAGTGAGCTGACCATGGTGGTGAGCAATGGAATAGCCATGTGGGCAATGTAGCCTTTCCTTTGAGAAGTTTCAACTACCAACATCCATGTGGTTGAGATAAGGGCCTCCCCTTCACAGCCTTCACAGCCTTCACAGCCTCATAGCCTGCTAAGAGAGGTAATAACCCTCTAAATATTTGAGTGTGTCCCTGACACAACAACCATACAGCAGACCATGGCCCTGCAATCCTTTGTCCTTTTAGTTGTTAGAAATTTTGACATTCATATTCGTTAAGAGTCAAAGTTATGGGAGTAACCGGGCCTCCCAATGCTATGTTCACACTGAGACTGCATTGTCTTGGAGAGCCATGTGCATCCATGTGGCCTCTGGAAAGCCTGCCAATTATGGGTTCCATGGCATGGAATAATTCTGAGCCTCCCATTACTTCATTGCACAGGAGTTTCCTTACCACCCTAGCATTTGGTTTCTTCCCTTAGTAAAGGAGACAGAAGAAACTGGAAAAGGAGCAGTATTGTTTTTCAGGGATGGGTAATTAATATGGCAAGGGGGATGGCATAACTCAAGGGCTCCCACCTCTCAGGGGCAGGAATGAGGTCTGTGTGTTTTCTGAGGGCACATGGGCTGTTCTGGGCCAGCCTCTGAGATGTGAGGACCTGATGCCCAAGGCAGGAGACTTGAGTTTACCAACAACAATGATCCTGCCTTTTCAGCAAGTCAAAGAACTTCTTGCAGTCTTGGGAAGACAGTAAAAGCACTGGATGAGTAGCTGCAGCCCCTGACCCTAAGTGAACCCCTTTCTTCCTTTTGTGTCAGATTGTGTGCTATGCTGTGAGCTGTCATTGACATAGAATCTGCTGCTTTCTCCCAGCCAGCATCTGTTCTCATGCCCAAGTCTAGTGCCTCAGTTTTCCTTTGGGAATTACATCTCACCTGCTTCCAGTCCAAATAGTTCCAGAAGAATGAGCCCATGTTCCACCCAGCTCGAAGATGGGTTTACAACCCACATCTAGCCGGTCCCATTTTCCATCTTCTGGTGATGGGTCAAGGATGAGAATGAAACCCAAGCCAGGCCAAAGGTATTCAAAACCATGACTTTTCTTAGAACCCAGGAAAAGGAGAAACTTTTTATCGGAAAAAGGATGGTGAGTGGTTGTCAGCCTAGAGTTGCTGTTGGCCCAAGGGCAGTGAGAGAGACTGTGCCTGTGAATGGGGTCCCCCAAAGGCACTGAGCAGGACAAAGGTTTGGTGAGAAACAAGGTCACACAGAGAGTGTGAGACACTGGACCTGCCAGGTCCAAACACATTCTTAAACTTGCCACTTGCAAGTATTAATTTATTTCTACCCTTATAATAAATACTAATTTATTTTACTTCAGTAAGTGTGTCCAGTTCCTGGGAATAAAAAAAGTCCTAGTTGACACATCCAAATGAATAATCCCTGATCCATCCTCAGGTGTCCTCACTGGGTAGGTGTGGCTGGGGGAGATGAAGACACTGGCTGGGGTCATATACTAGGGGAGCTGCCAAACAGCTCTTTCCCTGTCCTGGGAGAGGAAAACCCTGGAACAGTGATAGGATAACCAATAGGGGAAGAGGTTCCTCAGTGGTTAATTAGTCTTTTTGTATTTTCCTTAATTTAGGGTTCATTTTGGTAATGTGTTTTCACAAAGAAATCACCTGTTTCCTCTAGATTTCCAGTTTGTTACAATAGGTTTCTCTTATTTGACTTTTAATTTTTCCAGTCTAATTTTCTACAGAATCATCACAAATAATGAACAAATACTGATACTTTATTATTAACGTAAGTCTCTATTCATGTTCCCTTTGTTATACCTTTCCTTGTTCCAGGGTCTCAGAGGACATGGGGTCATCATGTCTGTTTAGTCTCTTCTGGGCATTGACAGTTGCTCAGACTCTCCTTGTTTCCATGACCTTGACAGTGTGGAGGAGGACTGGTCAGGTATTGTGTAAGCTGCCCTGCACTGGAATTTGCTTGGTGTTTTTGTTGTAATTAGACTTGGCTTTGAAAAAGCAGATCACAGAGGTAAAGTGCTTCCTCTTCACTGTATATCAAGAGAACAGGCTCTTAAGGGAACTGCTCACTTACATTATTAACTTTGGTCACCAGGCTGAGGTAGTGTTTGTGAAGTTTTCCCACAGTGCAATTAATTTTTTCCCATGTCCATCCTGTGTGTCTTATTAGGAGGAAGTCATAATGCAGAAGCCACACTTGAGGAGAGAGGGGTTAGCTTCACATCCTTGATGGACAGCTAGAGTTGCTTAGTCTATATGAATTGTTTAGAAGCTTTCTGCCTAGGAGATTTCTATTTAACATCATTCATCAAAAACTATGTAACTTATTTTTACCAGTTTGGACACATGGATAATTATTGTAAACTTTTGGTTATAATCCAGCACTACATTATTAGACTGCTTAGTTCATTCTTGCTTTGGCTGTTGAGAGCATTTTCTGTTTGCTCCTGTTTTCATTTTACATAATTTTTCTTTTGTGGGTTTTTAAAATTTTTGGTACTTCTTTACTCTGATATTTTAAGATTATCCTGCTTCATATGTTTACTGTCTCAGTCCTAGCATCAGCCCTTTCTTCAAAGAGCCCTTGTTCCTTTTATTAGAGAATGGTGTTAAAAACTTACATGTGGGAGCTAAATATGCTCAGCTGATAGTGCATGGAAATATACGCATGTATCCCAGCCTATGCATATACACATAATTATAAAGATTTCCATGTGGAACTATGAGTATCTCTATTAGCCTAAAGATAGTTTATACTGATGCCTCCAACCTGATCTGTTATGACATGGATATTGTAACCTTCTCACTTTGTCTGTGACTTCCCACTCCAGTGGTAAGAAACCTGGCTTCCACCATTTGTCATTAAATTCAGTACTTGTTCCACTCAATTACTGATATAGTAGTTTCAGTACTGTTAGCTACTACCCACCATGGGAAAGAACTTATAGAGTCCACTGTGTACGTACAGCATATTTTGCCTTTGGCCTACAGAGTCTGCTCATTTCCAAAGTTAACTTAGGTCAGCCCATTTTGTCCCACCACCAACAGTGAGTTTTTTCATGCCTTTCTAAATCAGTTAGATTGTTTGTTACATTCTGTATGCCAGTCTTTGACACTCCCATATCCTAAGTAAATAATTATAATTTATTTGTTGGGTTGTAAAAAATCTGTGGGTGTAGACAAATGCACAGTGACAGGTTTTCACTAAAGTATCATACGGACCTTTTCAACTACATATACCATAAACTGTTTACCATGTCTGTTTTGCCTTTTCTAGAATGTCATATAAATGAGGTCATACAGTGTGTAGCACTTCAGACTGGATTCTTTCACTTAGCAATGTGTTAGATTCATCTATTTTTTCTTTTTTGCACGGGTTGATGATTCATTCCTTTATATCTCTGAATACTATTGCATTGCACTTATATGAGAGGAAAAATAATTTTCCCTCTACTCTTCTATGTTCTTCATTGAGATCCCCCTTGTAATGAAAGGGAGATGAACTGGAGAAAAACAATCAGAAGTTTAATATATACCATGCATACCTCCTGTATTCTTGAAAGATACCCAGGAAAACTTAGTCTGGCCCAAGCCATTACCTTAAAGGCTACCTTCAGCTAAGAACAGAAGAAAGATATTAGGGAATGAAGGAAGCCATTTAAGGAAGGTTATTAGGCAAAGCACAGTAAACAAGGGTATGGTTGTTATGCAGATTTACATCCAGACCTATTTCATTGACAAGCTTTTTTTTTTTTTTAATATTTATTTATTTGGCTGTGCCAGGTGTTGCGTTATGTGGGATCTAGTTCCCTGACCAGGGATCGAACCCAGGCCCCCTGTATTGGGAGTGTGGAGTCTTAACCACTGGATGACCAGGGAAGTCCCGACAAGTTTTTCTTGATATTTATTCATCATTCAATTCCTGGTCCAGAGAGGGACATACCCTAATAAATGGAGATATCCTCAATAAATGTGAATTTACCTCATAAAAGGGCATTTTCTACTTGGTTTTCAAAGATTCTCCTGGGTCTGCTGTTTTTTAAATTAATCAGTCCAAAATAATCCTTTTGTCTAATGAGCATATTTTGGGGTGGTGTATTCGGCTCCCCTTGACATATATGTGCCCTAATTTGCTTATGATTTCATCTACAGAAGCACATCGTGATATCTTTAAGTTTTTAGCCATTATGAATAGAGCTGCTGTGCATTACTTGATGCTGGTTTTTGTTTGAACAGAGGTTTTCAAAGCAGTTGTCTAAATACAAGAGGTACGCTTCTTGGATCCTAAGGTGAGACTATTTAGACTTGGAAAAAACTGCCAAACTGTCTTCCAAAGTTGGTTGTACATGCATTCCACCAGCATCTTGAGTATATTCCTGTATGCTTATTTAGTATCTGTTTATCTTCTTTGGCCAGGTGTGTGTTTCAACCTTTATCAAATTTTAATGGCATTGTTTGGTATAATTTGGGTACAAACCCTTTATCAGATATGTGTTTTGGAAATAGTTTATTCCAGTTTGTGCTCTGTCTTTTGGTTTTCTGAATAAGTTCTTTCATAGAGTAGAAATTTTTAATTTTATAAAGTCCACATTATCAATTATTTTTCTTTTGTTGATAGACTTTTGGTGTTGTGTGTTAAAAACGCATCACCAGACGCAAGGTCATGTAGATTTTCTTTCTTTTTTTAAAATAAGTTTATTTACTTATTTTTGGCTGCGTTAGGTCTTCGTTGCTGCACGCAGGCTTTCTCTAGTTGCGGCGAGCGGGGGCTACTTTTGTTGCCATGAGTGGGCTTCTCATTGCGGTGGCTTCTCTAGTTGTGGAGCATGGGCTCTAGGTGCGCGGGCTTCAATAGTTGTGGCATGTGTGCTCAGTAGTTGTGGTGCCTAGGCTCTAGAGTGCAGGCTCTGTAGTTGTGACGCACGGGCTTAGTTGCTCTGTGGCATGTGGGATCTTCCCGGACCAGGGCTCGAACCTGCGTCCCCTGCATTGGCAGGCGGATTCTTAACCACTGCACCACCAGCAAAGTCCTAGATTTTCTTTTTTCTTCTAGAATTTTTATAGTTTGGTAATTTAAACTTGTCTACGGGCACTTTTGAGTGAATTTCGGTTTACACTGTAAAGTTTGTGTCTACATTCATTTCATTACATATGGTTTCTAATTAATTGTTCCTTAACCATGTTTTGAGAAGATACAGAGAGATACTTGTCTCCATTTCAGTTTGGATTTCCAAACTTAGTATATACAGCAGAACAGCATTCTGGATGAGGCCTCTGGGTTTGTGAGTGTGGCACTCCCGGCACTTTTCTGATGTCCCACAGGGGGCGCTGTCTGACCCTGGGGGCACAGGTGCATCCGGCCCACAGACTTTGCTCTGTGACAAGCAGACAGCAGCTTTGACTCCTGTCAGGGTTTAGGTTTCTGGACCATGGGGCAGTGTCTACACTGACTGGAGCTGGCTTTTCTCAGGACCCATTGGTGAGGAGATGCCACGAGAGGAAAAAATGAGAAAGTGTGGAGAATCTTCCTGTGCAGCTGACTGCTGGGTGGGTGGGGTGCATCTTCAGGGTACTCAGGAGAGAAAGGGTTTAATGTGGAATACTGTGCGCTTTTAGTTAGTTTTATGTGCAGTGTAGATGGTGACCACTGTTGTTCTTTGGAGCCTGGTGTCTAGTTTTCCTGGCACTGTTTGTTGATGGCTTTGGGTAGAATAAACATTTTAATAATAGTCATTTTTCTGATGCATGAGCATGCAATATTGTTTTCTATTGTGTCTTCAGTTTCTTTATCAATACTTTATAGTTTTCTGAGTATAGGTCTTTCATGTCCTTGGTTAAATTTATTCCTAAATAGTTTGTTCTTTTTGATGGAGTTGCAAATGGGATTGTTTTCTTAATTTTTCTTTCTGATGGTTCGTTTTAAGTGTATAGAAACAAAACTGATTTGTGCGTAATGATTCCATATTTTGCAACTTTACTGAATTTATTTTTTAACATTTTTTTGAAGTAATGTGAAAAATTGTAATGCTAAAATCTCACCGTTTCTACTGCATCCCAGGTAATCCACAGGACCCAAGACATGGTAGCTACTAATGTACTCCTCTCACGTTGCCTTTTTTTTTTTTAATTTATTTATTTTTGGCTGTGTTGGGTCTTTGTTGCTGTGCACGGGCTTTCTGTAGTTGCGGCAGCGGAAGTTACTCTTTGCTGCAGTACGCGGGTTTCTCATGGCAGTGACTTCTCTTGTTGTGGAGCACGGGTTCTAGGCGCGTGGGCTCAGTAGTTGTGATGCATGGGCTTAGTTTCTCCACAGCACGTGGGATCTTCCCGGACCAGGGGTTGAACCTGTGTTCCCTGCATTGGAAGACTGATTCTTAACCACTGTGCCACCAGGGAAGTCCCTCCCACTGTGCCTCTTAATACCACGTGGACCCCTACAAAGGAAATAACAATCACAACTTTGGTTGAACTTTGTCTGGGTAAGTCTTGGCCTCTGTAACAAAGTTTGATGGCTGTCTTATCTGATTTTCTGGCATGGTACTGACATGGTTGTTTTGAAAAGTAATTTACTTGCCAGTAATTTAAAATGTACAGAAAAGTTTCAATGATGGCAAAAGTACTCACATTTGCCACTTTACACAAAATGCTCAGTGTGTTTTACCCAAAACAGGGACACTCTCCTGAGGAATCAGCATATAACCCCTAAATGAGGTTAGGGGTTAAATGAGGAAATCATGATGTCTACATTATAATTTAATATAATTTAATTATAAATTATATTAAATGTATAATTTAATATACAGGCCCACTTCAACTTTCGCCTGTTGTCCCAACTGTATGAAAATGTATTTTTCCATCCTGATCCAGTTTTCTTTTTCTGGAACCATTACTGAGTTTTTTCCTCATTTGGACAACCTTGATGGATTTGAAGCAGACAAGATGAGTATGGGATATACTCATACTCATGGGATATACTCAAGTGTATGGTTTTTTTCACTAAGGATGTTTTTAATATACATTTATGTTGTGAGAAATATCAGCAGTACACTTTTTTTTTCATTGTCATTAAAAATACAAAACATGACATTTACCATTTAATTCATTTTACATATACACTTTTGTGGTATTGACTGCCTTCGTATAGTTGCACAAACAAGTTAACTAACATGTGTACCTCCTGTGTGCATGGGAGATACACAGGAAATTGAGTAGCACCCTGAAATGGCCGAAGACATCACCTTAAATACCGTCTCCATCTCAAAGGAAAAAAAAGGAAGGGTATGGTTGTTTCTGTCTACATTCATTTGATTGCATATGGTTTCCAATTGATTGTCGTATAACTAGTTTTGGAGAAGTCATGGGATAGTTGGCTTCATTTCAGTTTGAATTTCCAAATTTAGTGGATTCTGCAGGCTTGATACAAGGTTTACAAACTTGATATTGGATCAGGACATCCCATGGTGTAATCGGTATTAATGTTTTTTTCAACAATTAAAGTTCTGTGTGATATGAGTTCAGACTGGAGTAATCCTGGTTAGTTTCTATCTGTTATACATTTGTCCCAGGATGAAAGGACAAGAAAAACAAGGCCTACTTTATAAAAGTGCCTTCAAACTAATTGATGGTATAATCTCCACCTAATTTTTTTTTTTTTTTTTTTTTTTGCGGTACGCGGGCCTCTCACTATTGTGGCCTCTCCCGTTGTGGAGCACAGGCTCCGGACGCGCAGGCTCAGCGGCCATGGCTCACGGGCCCAGCCGCTCCGCGGCATGTGGGATCCTCCCGGACCGGGGCACGAACCCGTGTCCCCTGCATCGACAGGCGGACTCTCAACCACTGCACCACCAGGGAAGCCCTCTCCACCTAATTTTTAAAAAATTTATTTCATTGAAGTACAGTTGACTTACAATGTGGTGTTAATTTCTGCTGTACAAGTGATTCAGATATACATATATATATATATATATATATATATATATACACACACACAAACATACTGTTTATTACATATATACACATGGTTTACTACAGGGTATTGAATATAGCTTCCTGTGCTGTACAGTAAGACTTTATTTTTTATCCATCCTATATATAATAGTTTACATCTGCTAATCCCAAACTCGCAATCCATCCCTCCCCCGTCTTCCCCTTGGCAGCCACAAGTCTGTTTTCCATGAGTCGGTTTCTGTTTTGTAGATTCATTTGTCTCATTTTAGATTTCACATATAAGTGATATCATATGGTATTTGTCGTTCTCTGTCTGACTGTACTTAGTATAATTGCTAGGTCCGTCCATGTAGATGCAAATGGCATTATATCACTCTGTTTTATTGCTGAGTAATATCCCATTGTATATATTTATCATATCTTCTTTATCCATTCATCTGTTGATGGACATTCAGGTTGCTTTCATGTCTTGGCTATTGTGAATAGTGGTGCTATGAACATAGTGGTGCACGTATCTTTTCGAATTATACTTTTGTATGGATATGTGCCCAGGAGTGGGATTGCTGGTTCATATGGCAATTCTATTTTTATTTTATTTATATTTTTATAAATTTATTTATGTTATTATTTATTTTTATTTTTGGCTGTGTTGGGTCTTCACTGCTGTGTGCGGGCTTTCTCTGGTTACGGCGAGTGGGGGCTACTCTTCATTGCGGTACACGGGCTGCTCATTGCGGTGGCTTCTCTTGTTGGGATCACGGGCTCTGGGCGCGTGGGCTTCAGGAGTTGTGTCATGTGGGCTCAGTAGTTGTGGCTCATGGGCTCTAGAGCACAGGCTTAGTAGTTGTTGCTCACGGGCTTAGTTACTCCACAGCATTTGGGATCTTCCCGGGCCAGGGCTCGAACCCGTGTCCCTTGCATTGGCAGGCGGATTCTTAACCACTGCACCAACAGGGAAGCCCCAGCAGCTCTATTTATAGTTTTTTGAGGAACCTCCATACTGTTTTTCATAGTGGCTGCACCAATTTACGTTCTGACCAACAGCATAGGAGGGTTTCCTTTTCTCCACACACCCTCCAGCGTTTATTTGTAGACTTTTTATTGATGGCTATTCTGACCACTATGAGGGGATACCTCACTGTAGTTTTGATTTGCATTGTGCTAATAATTAGCAACGTGGAGCATCTTTTCATGTGCCTATTGGCCATCTGTATGTCTTCTTTGGAGAAATGTCTATTTAGACCTTCTGCCCACTTTTTGATTTTTTTTTTTGAGTTGTATGAGCTCTTTGTATATTTTAGAAATTAGGCCCTTGTTGGTCACATCATCTGCAAATATTTTCTCCCAAACAGTTAGCACAGGTGCTGGGACAGCTGGATACTGACACACAGAAGACGAAAGTTAGACCCTTACCTTCCCCCATCCCATAAACAAAATCAACACAAAATGGATCAAAGGCCTAGATCTAAGAACCAAAACTCATAGAAGAAAACATGAGAGTAAATCTTCATGACCTTGGATTTGGGTATGATTTCTTAGACCTGCTAGCAAAAGCACAAGCAACAAAAGATAAAATAGATGAATTGGACTTCCTCAAAATGAAAAAAACATTGTTTATAAAAGGAGCAAGGAACAAGATAATCCACCATCCGAAATGGCACAAGATGTTTGCAAACCATGTATCTGATAAAGGACTGGAGCCCACCAGCCAAGCCCCCGCTGGTCCAGTGGAGTGTCTGTGTGGCCCCTCCCGTCCTAGGTGATCAGGAGATTTCAGGCCCCACAGCACCCAAGGGGTGGACACTGCTCATTCTCAGCACCCTCAAGGAGTGAGTGCCAGATTGTTCTGAGCCCATATTCCCTCCCATTACTGCCCTCAAAGGCTGAAGGCCTCAGCATGCCTCCAGAAGGACACAGAGTATTTGCAAGTCTTTGAGAACCAAGAGAAGAGTCTTTACTTTTCTGAAAAAGGCATCTTATTATTTCACAACATGAACATTTTCAATCTGGCTCCCGGGGGCGCCCTCCCACCTTCTTTATTTCTCTGAAAGTGGGCATGGTGGTTTGGATGTCCCCAATCCCCACACCAGGTGACAAGGCCAGTGGGGCCAGCTCCTGGTGGTCCTTAGCTTCATTGGAGATTAACCTGGACTCAGCCTGAGACTGCACGTGCTTCTCCCCATCATCGATTCTCATCTCCTGCCCTGTCTCTTTTCCTCTTGCTTTTCAGAATCAGATTTACCTGGTGGTTACCACTCACAGTTCCCTCAGAATCCAGAGATTTCTCCTCGAAGGAAAGGTTCTGGAAAAATCAGAGGGATAAATAAAGAATGCAGCTGATTCCGGCCTTGTGCTGATGCCTAAGAGGGTGATGAGAATGAGTGTTTTCATTAGAATTTTAAATCCTCCAAGTAATAGATCCTTGGGTGGGGGGGGCATCCTGTGCCTTCCTGCTCATTCTAATAATGTCATTCCTGAATTTTAATGTGGCAAATAATTTATATTATAAATATGCCGAGGGGAAGATCCATTTAAAAAATGTTAGAGGTAACTCCAAGGATTTTACAACAAACAAGGACAAAGAACCGTGTCCAGACACTGGCTGAGTGATTCCTACCCTGAGCTGCAGTCCCCTGGAGGGCAGAGTGGCCATGACCCTCCTCCCGCAGGTCAGCTTATTCAGGCACATCCCACATGGGACCACTGCATCGTAGAATCTTAGAGTAGCCAATGGCAGGCAGCTGGCTAGAGATGCGGACAAGAGAAAACTGCCCATCAGCCTGGGACAACCCCGATGTGAGGCCTTAGTAAGGGCCAGTGTCATGTCATTAGTTAGGGCCAGCATCAGGGCCAAAGTTAAGACCATTCTCAGGGCATTAGTGAGGGATATAATTAGGGTGTTAGTTAGATAAAGAGTCAGGTCATTAGTTACAGACAGTGGCAGGGCCACAGGTAGAGACTTTGACAAGGCCTTAGTTAAGAAGAGCATCGGAGCTTCATCGATGTTAGGGACAGTGTCAGGACATTAGGGCCAGCCTCAAGGCCTTAGTTAGGGATAGTGTCAGGACCTCAGAGAAAACTTGAGGGCCTTAATATAAGACAGTTCAGGCCATTAGTTAGGGACACATCAGAGACTTTCTTAGGGACACATTCAGGGCCTTGGTAATGGTCAGGATCGGGGTGTTATTTAGTGACAGTAAATGCTATGAGGGACAGCTTCAGGGCCATGGTTAGGGACAGCGTCAGGGCCTCAGAGATAACTTAGGGCCTTAGTAAAGAGAGTTCAGGCTGTTAGTTAGGGACATCGTAAGAGACTTTCTTAGGGACATATTCAGGGCCTTAGTTATGGACAGGATCAGGGTGATAGTGTTGGATATCTCAGTCTATTAGGGTCACCGTCAGGGACTTAGTTAGAAATAGTTCAGGCTGTTCTTTAGGTATATTCTCATAGACTTAACTAATGCCAGAATCAGAGCTGTAGATAGGGTGAGTGTCAGGGTATTATTGTGGGATGTCTGCAGCTATTAGCGACATCATCAGGGTATTAGTTAGGGAAAGAGGCAGGCCATTATTGTAGACAGTGTCAGGGCCTCAGGTAGAGACAGCGTCAAGGCCTTAGTTAGGAAGAGCATCAGGGCCTTAGTGTCAGGACCTCAGAGAAAACTTGAGGGCCTTAGTAAGAGATAGTTAGGGACACCTCACTGACTTTTTTAGGGACATATTTAGGACCTTAGTAATGGACAGGATCAGGGCATTATTTAGTGACCACTTAGGCTCTGAGAGCATCAGGGCCTAAGTTAGGGAGAGTATCAGGGTCCTAGGGCCAGGGTTAAGGACTTTGCAAGTTCTAGTTCAGACCATTAGCTTGGGACAGCATCAGGGGCTTCGTTAGGGAGAATGTCAAGGCTTCAGTTAGAGATAATTTGCGGGCCTTAATTGGACACACTTCAGGCTGTTACTTAGGGACATCTTCAGAGCCTCAGGGACAGCATCAGTGTGTTAGTTAGGGAAAGAGTCGGGCCATTATTATAGACAGTGTCAGTGCCTCAGGTAGAGAGTGCATCAGGGCCTTAGGGACAGCATCAGAGACTTACTTAGGGACATATTCAGGGCATTAGTTAGATGGAATCAGGGCATTATTGAGAGGTATATGAGGCTATCAGGGACAGCATCACGGTGTTAGGGAAAGAGCTGGGGCATTATTATAGACAGTGTTAGTACCTTAGGTAGAGATATCATCACAACCTTAGGAAGAGGGTCAGGGCCTTGGTTAGGGACAGGGTCAGGCCAACAGTGAGGGCATCTAAGGCTATGAGGGACATCGTCAAGACCTTAGACTGGGTCAACATCAGGGCTGTTGTGTCGACCAGTGTCAGTGCATTAATGAGGGACAAAATTAGGGTGTCAGGGAAAGAGGTCATTAGTTATAGGCAGTTTTAGGGCCTCAGGTAGAATCAGCATCAAGGCCTTAGGAAGAGCATCAGGGCCCCAATTAGGTTCAGCATCAGGACGTTAGTTAGGGCCCAGCAACAGGGCCTTAGGGACAGTGTTGTCAGGACCTCAGAAATAATTTGAGGGCTTTAGTAAGAGACAGTTCAGGCCATAACTTAGGGACACTTCAGAGACTTTCTTAGGGACATATTCAGGGCTTTAGTAATGGGCAGGATCAGGGTGTTATTTAGTGACAGCCTGGTCTATGAGGGAAAGTGTCAGAGCCCAAGTTAGGGAGAGTGTCAAGGTCTTAGGGACAGGGTTTGGGTCTTCACAAGTTATAGCTCAGGCCATTAGCTTGGGATGGCATCAGGGGCTTGGTTAGGGAGAATGTCAAGGCTTCAGTTAGAGATAGCTTGAGGGACTTGATTAGACACAGTTCAGGCTGTTACTTAGGGACATTGTCAGGGCCTTAGTTAGGACTAGTGTCAGGGTGTTAGGGACAAAGTTAGGGTGTTAGCTAGGGAAAGAGTCAGATAATTAGTTACAGAAAATGTTAGTGCCTTAGGTAGACACAGCATCAAGTCTTTAGGAAGAGTGTCAGGGCCTCAGTTAGGGACACTGTCAGGACATTAATAGGGCCAGCCTCAGAGTGTTAGGTAGGGCCATTGTTAGGACATTAGTTAGGGGCAGATTCAGGGCCTTAGTTAGGGACAGCATCAGGGCCTCTGTTAGAGAAAACTTGAGACCCCTAGTAAGAGACAGTACAGGTGTTAGGGACATTGTCAGGGCCTTAGGGACAGTGTCAGGTACTTAGGGGTAGTGTCAGGACCTTAGTTATCGACAGTATCAGGGCCTACGTTAGCAACACTGTCAGCATCTATTCAGGGACATGTCAGGGCCTTTGTTAGTGCCAGTGTCATAAAGTAATTAGGGGAAAAGTTAGACCATTAGTTAAAGACAGACTTAGGGAATTAGAGACAGCGTCATGGCCTTAGTTAGGACCAGCGTCAGGACATTAGCTAAGAATAGTGTCAGGACCTTAGTTATTGACAGCATCAGGGCCTACTTTAGGGACAGCACCAGCGTCTAGTTAGGACCAGCATCAGGGCCTTAGTTAGGGAAAGCACTTCAGCCATTATGAGAATAAAATATGTTGTTTATAAACTACCAAGTCTCTGGTATTTCATTTTAGTAGCCAAAGAGCTGGCTGAGGATAAATATCTCTGAGCTTGAATACCTATCAAGAGAAACCTTCAAATCCCAAAAGAAAAGAGAAAATGAGCTGGAAAGAAACCAACAGAACCAAATAATCAATAATTGTGGAACAACTAAAAATGCTATGACATATACATAATGAGTATAGCAAGAGAAGAATAAAGATAGAAAACAGAAGATATTTTTTAAATGACTGAGAGTTTCCTCAAATGAAAGTCTGACACCAAAAACACAACGTGGGAACTCAGACAAAAATATGAATAGTAAAGGAAACTACTGACCAATATCTCTCTGGAACTTAGATGCAAAACTCCTCAAAAAAATATTAACGAATTAACGAACCCAACAATGTTTTGACAGAATTGTGTACCATGAATGAGAAGGATTTATTCCAGATATGCAAGGCCTGTTCCCCATTCTAAAATCCAATAATTACAGCCATCATATTAACAACCTAAAGAAGAAAACTATATTATCATATCAATAGATGCAGAAGACTTTTTTAAAAAATCCAATACTCATTCTTCATGAAAACTCTCAATAAAATAGAAATAAATACGAGTTTTCTCAAGTTGATAACAAAAATCTACAACAACTTTCACCGCACATTGTGCTTAGTGGTTAGAAACATGAGACTTTCCCACTAAATTCAGTTAAAAATCAAGGATGTCCCTTGCTCATGCAGTAAGGCAAGAAAAGAAATAAAATACAGGTTGGGTCGAAAAAAAATAAGAAAAGCAGCTCAGTTAAAAAGTGGACCGACACAATTTATAGCCACCTCACCAGAGAATACAGACACTTTGCATGTAAGTATATGGAAGAATAATCCAGATTACATGCTGTCATTAAAATGCAAATTAAAAATACAATGATATACCACTATGTAACTCTTAGACTGGCCAAAATGTGGAACAATGACAGCAACAAATGCTGTAGAAGATGTGGATCAATAGGCGCTCTCGTTCATTGCTGGTGGAAATGAAAAATAACAGACCTACTTTGGAAGACAGATCGACACTTTCTACAACATTGAACATACTCTTACTATACAATCCAGAAAGTGTTCTCATGCATGTATACTGAAAGGAGTTAAAAACATTTGTCCATAAAAAATCTGCATATGGATATTTTTAGTACCTTTATTCAATATTGCCAAAATGTGAATGAAACTAAGGTGTCCTTCAGTAGATGAATGGAAAAATATGCTCTAGTATATTCTGGGAAGGGAATAATATTCAGCACTAAAAAAGTAAGCTATCAAGCCATAAAAATATATGGGAAATTCTTTTTTTCTCTTTTGAAGTATAAATGATATAAAATAATATTAGTTTCTGTTGTACAGCATACTGATTTTTTTTGCAGATTCCATTCCATTATAGGTTATTACAAGCTACTGAATAAAGTTCTCTGTGCTATACAGTAAATCCTTGCTGCTTATCTATGTTATGTATAATAGCTTGTATATGTTAATTCCATACCCTAATTTGTTCGTCTTCCCCTGCCTTTCCCCTCTGGTAACCATAAGTTTGTTTTCTGTGTCTGTGAGTGTTTCTGTTTTGTATATAAATTTATGTATTATTTTTTTAGATTCCACCTATAAGTGATCATATAGCATTTGTCTTCCTCTGTCTTATTTCATTAAGCATAATGTTCTCTAGGTCCATCCATGTTGCTTTAAATAGCATTATTTTATTCTTTTTTATGGCTGAGTAATATTCCATTATACAGGTACATACACCACATCTTTTTAAAAATATTTATTTATTTTATTTCTGGCTGCGTTGTGTCTTCATTGCTGCACATGGCTTTCCCTAGTCGCGGCACGTGGGGGCCACTCTTCGTCGTGGTGTGCAGTCTTCTCGTTGCGGTGGCTTCTCTTGTTGCGGAGCAGGGGTTCTAGGCACGTGGGCCTCAGCAGCCGTGGCATGCAGGTTCAGCAGTTGTGGCTCATGGGGCCAGTTGCTCCACGGCATGTGGGATCTTCTCAGACCAGGGCTCAAACCCATGTCCCCTGCATTGGCAGGTGGATTCTCAACCACTGTGCCAGCAGGGAAGTCCCTACCATATCTTCTAAGGTCAATTGTCTGTTGATAGTAACTTGTGTTGTTTCAGTGTCTTGGCTACTGTAAATAGTGCTGCTATCAACATAGAGGTGTAAGTATCCTTTCGGATTAGTGTTTTTGTTTTTTTTCAGATTTATACCAAGTAGTGGAATTGCTGGATCATATGGTAGCTTTTAGTTTTTTAAGGAATCTCCAAACTCTTTTCCATAGCGGCTGGAATTCTTAAGTGCGTATTACAAGGTGAAAGAAACAAGTATGAAAATGGTACAAGATATGTGATTCCAAAGATACGATATTATGTTAAAGACATATGTATAAGACAGTTAAAAAGTCAGTGGTAGCCCAGGGTGGCAGAGATGGGACAATGAATAGCTTAAGTCTAGAGAATTCTCAGGATAATTAAAATAATCTGTATAATACTATTGATATAATGATGGATTCTTATCATTATGCATTTGTCCAATCCCACAGAATGTACATCACTAAGGATGAACCATAAGGTAAACTATGGTCTTTGAACAAGTATGATGTATCAATTAGATCCATCGACGGTACAAATGTACCACTCTTTTGTGGGGTGTTGAGCATGAGGGGCCTATACCTGTGTGGGAGCAGGAAGCATATGGGAAATCTCTGTCATGTTTTCACTTTTGCTATGAACCTAAATGGCTTTTTAAACAATCACTTAAAATTTAAATATTTACATTGGTAAGTGGAGCATGAAACACTTATTGGCATATATTAAAAGATTCCAAAACTAAAAATAGAACTACCATATGACCCAGCGATTCCACTCCTGGGTGGATAACAAAAACAGCCCCAAAACACTAATTCAAAAAGATACATGCACCTCAGTGTTCATAGCAGCATTTTTTACAACTGCCAAGATATGGAAGCAAGCTAAGTGTTCATCAACAGATGAATGGATAAAGATGATGTGATATATATACACACAATGCCATCCTACTCAGCCATAAAAAAACATAAAATTTTTCCATTTTCAGCAACACGGGTGGAGTTGGAGGGCATTATGCTAAGTGACATAAGTCAGACTGAGAAAGGCAAGTACTGTGTGATATCACATATATGTGGAATCTAAAAAGTACAACAAATCAGTAAATATAACAAAACAAACTCACAGATATAAAGAACAAACTAGTGGTTACCCCTGGGGTTCATGGAGGAGCAATATAGGGGTTGGGGAGTGGGAGGTACAAATATTGGCTGTGGGTGGGGATGTATTTTACAAAACAGGGAAATAGTCAATATTTTATAATAACTAAGTGAAATGTAAACTTAAAATTGTATAAAAAATTAATTTTAAAAAAAGAATAAAATACAATTTTTAAATGATTCAGTATTCTCAAAGAATATTTGAAAAAGCAGATATGCTTTTCTCTAATTTTTATTTAATTAATGCACTTTAAAGATGTTAGAAAGCATAAAGTGGGGGTCAGGAGAACAAACTGTGACTCTACAATTCATAACACACACACAGTAAGCAAATTATTCTGATCTGTTGATTCATTTATAATGTGCTTTATTACTTAATATAGATCATGACTTTTTTTGTTAATCATCAGATACGCATTCATGTCATTATTTTCAAAGGTTTCTGTCCATTCCCAACCCAAAATGTTAACCCACCCTCCATCACTGCCTTCGGTTTATTTTCAAACAAATCTGTGATGTAAACAACTTTGTGCCCTGCATCTTTTGGGGTATGGAGTCTCAGCTTACCTAAGGACAGGTGGTCATGCTCTGCCCCCAGGAAGTCCTGTGGGTCAAGTGGGCCCTGAGAGGAGAGGGGGCTAGAGGACCTGAGGACTAAGGGTACCTTTCAGTAGATTTCTAGGGGTGACCCCTCACATCTCCTTAAACCCACCACATGATTTCCACCAACACAGTAGCATCTACCCTAGGCAACAGCAAGGCCACACCCATTCCAGGAAGAGCTCAGTCCCTAGGAATCAGGCCCAGGGAACCTGCACTTCTGGAAGTTCTTATCCCAAACCTTCACGCTACACAGTGGACTCAGGTGTGCTATGCCTAATATCTCTAGCTCAGTGCTGCTGAATACGGGTCTGAGGGAGTAACATCTGCTCCAACAAAAAGCTTGTTAAAGATGCCATTTCATGAGCCCCATGAGGAGGATCATAACTTAAAGTGGGGCCCTGATCTCCCTCAAATTTATATGCACTTTGAAGCTGCAGAAGAAATGTTTGCTACGTGGGTCCCATGCAGTTTCCCATTAGTACTACATGATGAGTATTTAGAAATAACATCATCATTGCCCTCCCCACAATGCCCTGTCTATTGATCTGGGTGGGAGCATCCATGTTGTTTTAATTCCAGGTGATTCTAAGGTGAGGCCAGGTTTAAGCCCGAGGGCTGCTGGGTAATCGGTGAGAGTTGCTTCCAGTCTTTGGTCCTTCTTCCTTTGGGGAGGCATCGGTGTCTGCTCTACATGGGACTGGAAGGGGCGGGGCAGCATAGTCCACTGACTCTGTGCTGTAGCAGAGTTTTTGGGCATCTGCGTGAGGGGAGAGTGTGTGTAGACAGGAAGGAAAAAGCTCACAGTTTGGTCTCCATTCAGGGGTCATCGTTCCTGAATCTCTCTTTTTCAAAATGTTGGCATTTCAGCATTTCGAGGTCCATTTGTCTGTGGCTGTAGTGGGAACAGGTGAAGGAGCTGTGCTGATGGTGCTGAAAGCATATTCTCAACATGCTGATGTGGTGCCTCAACATAATGTCCATGAGAAGACGACCAAAGCAGGAGGAAGATGAGGGAATGGCAGCTTCCCAGGGGAGTGTCCTGTCCTGGGCCAGAGGCTGTGTCTGCTTTTCCTCCTGAAATTTCATGGATTGAGAACCTACAAACCTTTAATTTTCTACTGATGTTCCTGCCTTGCAAAGTTCTTTTCAACTACTTATTTTTTTCCTTCTTATGATAGTCAAAGTCCACTCTTTAGGGTACCTCTCCCCTGTGATCCAGAGCCTTTTCCCCATTGTCTGCATCCATGCTCCCTACAGAGCATGGAGAATTCTCACTATGAATAAATGACATTCAACTACTGAAATTATTCTCTTTGTGAAAGATCAACATGGGAAGGCAGTAATAGCCGAAATGCCCTATGGCATAATTTCAGATGCTGGATATTAGTGAAGAAGGGAAAGTGGAATGATTAATGTACATCTGAATGCAACAGAAACGTCAGCTTATCACAGCAGGATTAAGAAAATGCTCTTTTAAGTGGGATGGCATTAGTGGCCCAGATAAGGTTCTGGGAGAAAAAGTAATTAGGAGAGATTTGCTCTGTATATTGATAAGAAAGACTATTTAAATACAGTGTAACAGTCAGGGAACATGGGAGGTATATGTGGACTGAAATTTGCATAAAAGTGACATTTTTTTCATGATAGTTTCAGATTTTGCTTTTCTTATGTATTTTCACCTGGAATACCACAGTAGTGATAATGTGTCTTGTGAGCTTCAGTCACCTGATAATCATTTGTCCCATTACACCTGCCGTTCACTGGTTCAGGTGCTTTCCGCAAGATTCCTCCACTATGAAGTTCATATATTTAATCTTTAGTAAACGTCTGGTGTGATTCACTGAGAAAATGTGCATAAACCATTAAGGTAAATCTGGAAAACCCCATTTCTTCTTCTTCTTTCTTTTTTTTGGCTTGTAGTTTTCTTTGGAAAATGAACATTGTCACCTTTGTTTATTAAAGATATTGGCTTTTCAAGTGGAGGTTGCAATTGGTCAAGCCTTGTTCTTGTAAGTTTCCATTATACTCCATACTAATGTAACAGACATACTCTTCTTTATCACTTCTTTGTATTTTCAAAAAAGTTTACAAAAATCTCATTATTAATGTATGCTCATTTGTGTTTAATTTATGAAACAAAGCTCAACTCAAATGATAAATAATTTTTCAAAGAAATCAGAGATTAAGAACCAGTAGCTCTAACTTATTTTATATCACTGTGGGTATGTCTCCCCTAGTGTATTTATAATATACAAAGTGTATCACCCACAAATAGATTTATATGATTTACCCAATTAAAAATGATTCATATTAATTCTTCTTTAAAAGTTTTGTAGAATTCACCAGTGAAGCCATCTAGTCATGGTATTTTTTTGTTAGAAGGTTTTTGAGAACTGATTCAATATCCTTAATAGTAATTTGGTCTGTTTAGATTGTTTCATTTCTTCATGATTCAGTCTTTTTATTGATTTTTTAAAATAAATTAATTTATATGTTTTTATCTTTGGCTGTGTTGTGTCGGCGTTGCTGCACACGGGTTTTCTCTGGTTGCCGTGAGTGGGGGCTACTCTTTGTTGCGGTGCGCGGGCTTCTCATTGCGGTGGCTTCTCTTGTTGCAGAGCATGGGCTCTAGGCATGCGGGCTTCAGTAGTTGTGGCATGTGGGCTCATTAGTTGTGGCTTGCGGGCTCTTGAGCACAGGCTCAATAGTTCAGCGCACGGGCTTAGTTGCTCTGCAGCATGTGCGATCTTCCTGGGCCAGGGATCCAACCCGTGTCCCTTGCATTGGCAGGCAGATTCTTAACTACTGTGCCACCAGGGAAGCCCGTGGTCTTTTTATTTAGTTTTTTCCTTTGGCCCATTGATTATTTAGGATCATGTTGTTTAATTTCCACATATTTGTAAATTTTCCAGAGTCTGTCCTGTTCGTTTCTGGTTTCTTACCATTATGGTTGAAAAAATACTTAGTATGATGTCAGTCTTCTTAAATTTGTGAAGACTTGTTTAGTGACCCATCACATGATCTGTCCTGGAGAATGTTCAATGTTCACTTGAGAAGAATATGTATTCTGCTGCTGTTGGATGGACTGTTCTGTTTTGGTCTGTTCAGTCCATTTGGTCTAATGTACAGCTCAGGTTCAGTACTTCCTTATTGATTTTCTTTTTGGATGACCTATTCACTGTTGAAAGTTGGGTATTAAAGATCCCTACACTTTTTTTTTTTTTTAGTATTGTCTATTTGTCTCTTCAAATCTGTTAGTGTTTGCTTAATATATTAAGATCCTCCACTGTTGGGTGCATATTTATTTATGATTTTTGTCTTGATAAATTGAAAACATTATCATTATATAATGCCCTTATTTTTTTTTTCCTTGTTGCAGCTTTAGGCTTAAAGTCTATTTTGTCTGGTATAACTCTACCTACCACTGCTTTCTTTTGGTTTCCACTTGTATGGAATATCTTGTACCAGAGCTTCAATTTGAGCTTATTTGTGTTTTTAACTCTGAAGTGAGTCCCTGATAGCCAGCATATAGTTCGATCTTGTATTTTTATCTGTCTAGCCACTCTATGACTTTGGACTAAAGAATTTAATACATTTATGTTTACAGTAATTATTGACAGTTAAGGACTTTCCGACGCCATCTTATTGTTTTCTGGATTTTTTTGTTGTTTCTTGTTCCTTCCTCTGTTGCTGCCTTTCTTTGTGAGTTAGTGATATTCTGTAGTTGTATGTTATGATTCCCATCTCTTTATGTTTTCTGAATCTACTGTAAAATTTTTGCTCTGTGGTTCCATGAGGCATACAGAAAACATCTTACAGATATAAGTGTATTTTATGTTGATAATAATATAATTCCATGACACAAATGCAAAACTCTGCTTTTACTCCCCTCCATGAATTTTTGTATATGGTGTTACAGCTTACCTCTTTGTATATTGTTTACACGTTAAAATTATTATAGCTGCAGTTATTTTAATAATCACATACTTTAACCTTTATACTAAAGTTAATCGGTTAACACACCACCATATCACATTATTAAAAGTATTCTTACCTTAACTATATACTTATGTTTACAAGTCTTGCGTATTCTCGTATGTTTTCATGGTACTATTTAGTTTACTTTTATTGTAGCTTGAGGAACTCTTTTAGAATTTTTTAAAGACAGAAATAGTGATTATGAACTCAGCTTTTTTGGGAAAGTTTTTAATCTCTTTATTTAAGAAGGACAATGATGGAGAGGATATTCTTTGTTGGCAGTTTTTTTTTCATTGGGTAATTTGAATGTATTATCCCACTCTCTCCTAGCCTGTGAGGTTTCTGCTGAGAAATCAACTGATAACCTTATGAGGTTTCTCCTGTAAGTTATAAGCTTCTCTCCACTTGGTGCTTTTCAGATTCTTTGCTTTTGATGGTTGACAGTTTTACTATAATGTGTTTTGGGGAATGTTTTTCTTTAATTTTTTTTTATTTTGGTGCCCTGTGAGCTTCATGAACTTGGATATCCAAATCTCTCCCCTGATTACAAAAGTTCTCTGCAACTATTTCTTTAAATAAGCCTTCTCTCTCTATCTTTTCCTTATAAGACTCCATAATTCACAGAAGGTTTCTTTTGATGGTATCCGATAGATCACAAAATCCTTCTTCACTCTTTTTTTCGTTGTTCTCCTCTGAGTGGATATTTTCAACTTACTGTCTTCTAACTTACAGAAAATTTATTCTGCTTGATCTGTTTGTATATTGATTATGCTTATTGCATTTCTTTTTTCTTATACTTAACCTAAAATATTACTTGAATTTAATGGTACTTTGATACATTTAAGTGTTATGCTTTGCCACTGTAGCAGTAGCTATCACCTCTGTCATGTCACATAATTATTATTTCTTTATTGTGATTAGAAAAATTAAGATCTAGTCTCTTAGCAAGTTTGATGATTATAATACAATACCATGGTCTGTATTGACTATCGTGTGCATCAGATCTTTAGGAATTATTTACTATTAGTTAAAAGTTTGTATCCTTAAACAACATCTCTCCTATTCCCCACATGCCAGCCCCTGGTGACCAACATTGTATTCTTTATTTTTATAAGTTTGGCTTCTTTTTATTTCCATATATAAAGGATATCACATAGTATTTGTCTTTTTCTTTATGACTTATCTCAGCATAATTACCCAAGGTACATCAGTGTTAAAAATGGTAGAATTTCTTTCTTTCTAATGGCTAAATAATATCCACTGTATGTATGTAAATATAGGTAAATATATAGATATAGATATAATATCTTTCTTATCTCTTCATCTTTTGATAGGAACTTAGGTTGATTCCATATATTGGTTATTGTGGATAATGCTGCAAGAAATATGGGAGTGCATATTTCTTTTCAAGTTAGTGCTTTTATTTTTTTTTGGATAAATACCCAGAAGTGGAATTGCTGGATTGTGTAACAGGGCTATTTTTAACTTTTCTGAGCAAGCTTCATATTGTTTTCCATAGTTGCTGCAAAATTATATCCCCACTAACAGTTCACAAGTGTTCCCTTTTGTCAACATCATCACCAACACTTATTTTCTCGTCTTTTTGATGATAGCCATTCTAACAGGTGTGAGATAATATCTCATTGTGGTTTTTATGGGCACTGTACTGATGATTAGTCATGTTGAGTACATTTTTGTATACTTATTGGCCATCTATATGTCCTTTTTAGAAAAATGTTTCCTTTGCCCATTCATACATTGGATTGTTTGATTTCTTGTGGCATTTTATGAGGTTTTTTTAAAATGTATTTTGATTACATGCCCCTTATCCAGTCTATGGTTTGAATTTTTTTCCCATTTGGTAGGTTTACTTTTCATTTTGTTGATTGTCTATATTGTTGTACAGTAGCTTTTTTTTTAGCTTTATTTATTATTCATTCATGTATTTTATTTATTTATTTTTTGGCTGCATTGGGTTTTAGTTGCGGCATGCGGGCTCTTTGTTGCTGTGTGCGGGTTTCTCCCTAGCTGTGGTGTGTGGGTTTTTTTTTTTTCTTCTCTCTCTCTAGTTGTGGTGCGCAGGCTCCACGGTGCGTGGGCTCTATAGTTTGCAGCATGCAGCCTCTCTAATTGAGGCGGGCAAGCTGAGTAGTTGTGATGCACGGGATTAGTTTCCCTGCGGCATGTGGGATCTCAGTTCCCCAACCAGGGTTCAAACCCACGTCACCTGCATTGTAAGGCAGATTCTTTACCACTGGACCCCCAGGGAAGTCCCTAGAAGATTTTAAGTTTGATTTCTTCTTGGTTGTGGATTTCTGCTTTTGTTGTTTGTGCTGTTAGTGTCATATTAAAAAAAAATCATCAGAACCAATGTGGAAGAGTTTTTTATGCTTTCTTTTAAGACTTTTATGGTATCAGTCCTTAGGTTCAAGTCTTTGATCCATCTTGAGTTAATTCTTGTGACTGACCTAAGATAGGTGTTCAAATTTCTGTTTTGCTTGTGCTTATCCAGATTTTCTAACCCCATTTATTGAAAACACTATTATTTCCCTATGATTGCTCTTGGCTACCTTGTCAAAAATTAGTTAACCTTAAATGTAGGGGTTTAATTCTGGGCTCTCTGTTCTGTCGCATTAGTCTGGGTGTCTATTTTGATGCCAGCACTTTACTGTTTTAATTAATATAGATTGTAGTATAGTTTGAAATTAGGAACTGTGATGCCTCAGGTGTTGTTCTTCTTTCTCAGGACTGTACTGGCTATTCAGATTTTCTCTGGTTCCATAGAAAGTTTAAAATTGAATTTTTTATTTCTGTGGAGAATGTCATTGGATTTTTGAGAGAGATTGTTAGAATCTACAGATGGTGTTAAGGACTTTTAATCTTAGAAATTCCTCCAATCTATAAACATAGGATATCTTTCCATTTTTTAGTGACTCCAGTTTATTTTATCAGTGTCTTGCAGTGTTCAATGTAGAGACTTTTCAACAACTTTGTCAGATTTATTTCTAGATATTTTATTATTTTTGATGCTATTGTAAATTAGATTGTTTTCTTTATTTTTTCAGATGTTTTACTATCTGTGTATAGAAATACAACTGATGATGTATGTTGATTTTATATACTGCAATCTTACGTACTTTCTTGATTAGTTACAACTTTTTGGTGAATTCCTTGGGATTTTTTACATACAAAATCATACCATCTTCAAATAATGAAAATTTTAGTTCTCTCTTTCTGATTTATATACCTTTCTTTGTCTTGCCTAATTGCTCCAGCTAACACTGCCTGTACTATATTGAATAAGAGTGATTAAGTGGGCATCACTGTTCTTGATCTTAGAAAAATAGCTTTTACCTTTTTACCAACGAGTATGATGTTAGCTATGGGCTTATTACATATGGCCTTAATTATGTTGAGGTACATACCCCCCTATACTCAATCTCTTCAGAGTTTTTAATCATAAAAGAATAGCATTCTGTCCATTGCTTTTTCTGCATGTATTGAAACAATCATGTGTTTTTTATTTTTACTCTATTAATGTGATGTATCTCGCATATTCACTTGTGTATGTTGAAACATTCTTAAATCCCAGCGATAAATCCCACTTGGTCACAGTGTATTATCCTTTTAATGTATTGTTGAAGTTGATTTGCTAATATTTTGTTCAGAATTTTTACATCTGTGTTAATCAGTTTTATTGACCTGTAGTTCTCTTTCCTTTTCTTTCTTTTTTTTCTTTTTTGCGGTATGCGGGCCTCTCACTGTTGTGGCCTCTCCCGTTGTGCAGCACAGGCTCCAGATGCACAGGCTCAGTGGCCATGGCTCACGGGCCCAGCCGCTCCGCGGCATGTGGGATCTTCCCGGACCGGGGCATGAACCTGTGTCCCCTGCATTGGCAGGCGGACTCTCAACCACTGTGCCACCACGGAAGCCCCTGTGTTGGGAGTTTTTTGATTACTGATTCAATCCCTTGTTATTGGTCTGTTTAGATTTTCTATTTCTTCCTGATTCAGTCTTGGTAGGTAGCGTGTTTCTAGGAGTTACCAGTTTCTTCTAGGATATCTAATTTGTTGGCATATATTTGTTCATAGTAGTCTCTCATGATCCTGTATTTCTGTCGTATCAGTGGTACTGTCTCCTCCTTCATTTCTGATTTTGTCTTCTCTCTTTTTTCCTAGTCTAGCTGAAAGTTTGAATTTTATGGTTTTGAAAATACAGCCTTTATTTTGTTGATCCTTTCTATTGATTTTCTTTTATCTATTTTATTTATTTCTACTCTAGTCTTTATTGCATCCCTCCCTCTGCTAACTTTGGGGTACATTTCTTCTGTTTCTAGTTCCTTGAAATGTACAGTTAGATTATTTAGGTGCTTTCTAATTTCTTGCCATATGCACTTATGGCTGTAAACTTTCCTCTCTGACTGCTTTTGCAGCATCCCATAGGTTTCGGTAGGTTGTGTTTCCATTTCCATTTGTTTTGAAGTTTTTTTTAAATTCACTTTTAAAAAATGTATTTATTTATTTTTGGCTGTGTTTGGTCTTTGTTGCTGCACAGGGGCTTTCTCTAGTTGTGGCAAGCAGGGGCTACTCTTGGCTGTGGTGTGCAGGCACTACTCTTCATTGCGGTGCGCTGGCTTCTTATTGCGGCGGCTTCTCTTGTTGTGGAGCACAGGCTCTAGGCGTGTGGACTTTAGTAGTTGTGGCACACGGGCTCAGTAGTTGTGGCCCGTGGGCTCTAGAGCACAGGCTCAGGGGTTGTGGCGCACGGGCTTAGCTGCTCCATGGCATGTGGGATCTTCCTGGACCAGGGCTCAAACCCATGTCTGCTGCATTGGCAGGTGGATTCTTAAGCACCGCACCACCAGGGAAGTCCTTTTAATTCACTTCTGATTTCTTTTTTGACCCACTGATTTTTCAGAAGTGTACTGTTTAGTTTCCACATTTTTGTAGATTTTCCAGATAGACTCTTGTTGATTTCTAGTTCTATATCATTGTGTCCAGACAGTTGATATGATTTTGATCTCCTTAAATTTGCTAAGATGTATTTGTGTTTTATGATATGACCTATCCTGGAGTATGTTCCATGAGAACAAGTTGTTGGATGAAATGTCCTGTAAATGCCTGTTAAGTCCATTTGCTGTAATTATAGGTCAGAATCTTGATTGTCAGGAAGTTCCAGTGGGGGATATGGGGGATGCTGTTCAAATGGTATAAAACTTTGATGAAAGATGAGTGAATTCTTGATCACTGAATACAGCCTGGTGAAACAGTCAGTTATGGAGTGTATTATACTTTAAAAAAAAAACTTAGATTTAATCAACAAATTATCAATAACATTCTGAAACATACCGTGCATTACAACAGAGTTCACCAGTTAAAGTATAATGTTAAAGCAAATCTTCTGCGGTGAAATATTACTCCTTTTCCAAACTATCCTTGCACTCATATAACTTTTTTAATGCAATTTATTTTTATATTTTTTATTGAAGTATAGTTAATATACTATATTCCTCCCCCCCATCTTTCACCTTTGGTAACCATAAGTTTGTTTTCTTTATCTGTGAGTTGACTTCTGTTTTGTAAATAAGTTCATGTGTATCATTTTTTTTTAGGTTCCACATACCAGTGGTATCATATGGTATTTGTCTTTCTCTGTCTGACTTACTTCACTTAGTATGATTATTTCTAGGTCCATTCATGTTGCTGCAAATGGCATTATTTCATCTTTTTTATGTCTGAGTAGTGTTCCATTGTATATATATACCACATCTTCTCTGTCCATTCATCTGTCAATGGACATTCAGGTTGCTTCCATGCCTTGGCAGTTGTAAATAGTGCTGCAGTGAACATTGGGGTGCATGTGTTTTTTTATTAATTAATATATTTTTAACATCTTTATTGGACTATAATTGCTTTACAATGTTGTCTTAGTTTCTGCTGTATAACAGGGTGAATCAGCTATACTTATAC
This sequence comes from Leucopleurus acutus, assembly GCF_964270905.1. Taxonomy (NCBI): domain Eukaryota; kingdom Metazoa; phylum Chordata; class Mammalia; order Artiodactyla; family Delphinidae; genus Leucopleurus; species Leucopleurus acutus. The sequence continues at coordinate 28,743,715 of NC_139144.1, read as the reverse complement.
ACATATCCCCATATCCCCTCCCTCTTGCGTCTCCCTCCCACCCTCCATATCCCACCCATGTAGGTGGTCACAAACCACCAAGGTGATCTCCCTGTGCTATGAAGCTGCTTCCCACTAGCTACCTATTTAACACTTGGTAGTGTATATATGTCAATGCTACCCTCTCACTTCATCTCAGCTTAGCCTTCCCCCTTCCTGTGTGCTGAAGCCCATTCTCTCCATCTGCATCTTTATTCCTGTCCTGCCCCTAGGTTCATCAGAATTATTATTATTATTTTTAGATTCCATATATATGTGTTAGCATATGGTATTTGTTTTTCTCTTTCTAACTTACTTCACTCTGTAGGACAGACTCTAGGTCCATCCACCTCACTACAAACAACTCAGTTTCGTTTCTTTGTATGGCTGAGTAATAGCCCATTGTATATATGTGCAACATCTTCTTTATCCATTCATCTGTCAGTGGACACTTAGGTTGCTTCCATGTCCTGGCTATGGTAAATAGTGTTGCAATGAACATTGTGGTACATGACTCTTTTGGAATTATGGTTTTCTCAGTGTATATGCCCAGTAGTGGTGTTGCTGGGTCATATAGTGGTTCTATTTTTAATTTTTAAGGAACCTCCATACTGTTCTCCATAGTGGCTATATCAATTTACATTCCCACCAACAGTGCAAAAGGGTTCCTTTTTCTCCACACCCTTTCTATCATTTATTGTTTGTAGATTTTTTGATGATGGCCATTCTGACCAGTGTGAGATGATACCTCATTGTAGTTTTGATTTGCATTTCTCTAATGATTAATGATGTTGAGCATCCTTTCATGTGTTGGTTGGCAATCTGTGTATCTTCTTTAGGGAAATGTATATTTAGGTCTTCTGCCCATTTTTGGATTGGGTTGTTTGTCTTTGTGATGTGGAGCTGCATAAGCTGCCTGTATATTTTGGAAATTAATCCTTTGTCAGTTCCTTCATTTGAAAATACTTTCTCCCATTCTGAGGGTTGTCTTTTCATCTTGTTTATGGTTTCCTTTGCTGTGCAAAAGCTTTTAAGTTTCATTAGGTCCCATTTGTTTATTTTTTGTTTTATTTCCATTTCTCTTGGAGGTGGGTGAAAAAGGATCTTGTGATTTATGTCATAGAGTGTTCTGCCTATGTTTTCCTCTAAGAGTTTGATAGTGTCTGGCCTTACGTTTAGGTCTTTAATCCATTTTGTGTTTCTTTTTGTGAGTGGTGTTAGGGAGTGTTCTAATTTCATTCTTTTACATGTAGCTGTCCATTTTCCCCAGCACCACTTATTGAAGAGGCTGTCTTTTCTCCTTTGTATATTCTTGCCTCCTTTATCAATGATAAGGTGACCATATGTGCGTGGGTTTATCTCTGGGCTTCCTATCCTGTTCCATTGATCTATATTTCTGTTTTTGTGCCAGTACCATACTGTATTGATTACAAAAGCTTTGTAGTATAGTCTGAAGACACGGAGCCTGATTCCTCCAGCTCCATTTTTCTTCCTGAAGATTGCTTTCGCTATTTGGGGTCTTTTGTGTTTCCACACAAATTGTGAAATTTTTTGTTCTAATTCTGTGGAAAATGCCATTGGTAGTTTGATAGGGATTGCACTGAATCTGTAGATTGCTTTGGGTAGTACAGTCATTTTCACAATGTTGATTCTTCTAATCCAACAACATGGTATATCTCTCCATATGTTTGTATCATCTTTAATTTCTTTCATCAGTGTCTTATAGTTTTCTGACTACAGGTCTTTTGTCTCCTTAGGTAGGTTTATTCCTAGGTATTTTATTCTTTTTGTTGCAGTGGTAAATGGGAGTGTTTCCTTAACTTCTATTTCAGATTTTTCATCATTAGTGTAAAGGAATGTAAGAGGTTTCTGTGCATTAATTTAGTATCCTGGTACTTTACCAAATTCATTGATTAGCTCTAGTAATTTTCTGGTGGCATCTTTAGGATTCTCTATGTATAGTGTCATGTCATCTGCAGATAGTGACAATTTTACTTCCTCTTTTCTGATTTGGATTCCTTTTCTTTCTTTTTCATCTCTGACTGCTGTGGCTAAAGCTTCCAAAACTATGTTGAATAATAATGGTGAGAGTGGACAACCTTGTCTTGTTGCTGATGTTAGAGGAAATGGATTCAGTGTTTCACCATTGAGAATGATGTTGGCTGTGGGTTTGTCGTATATGGCCTTTATTATGTTGAGGTAAGTTCCCTCTATGCCTACTTTCTAGAGAGTATTTATCATAAATGGGGTGTTGAATTTTGTCAAAATGTTTTTCTGCATCTATTGAGATTATAATGTGGTTTTTATCCTTTACTTTGTTTATATGGTATATCACATTGATTAATTTGCATATATTGAAGAATCCTTGCATTCCTGGGATAAACCTCACTTGGTCATGGTGTATGATCCTTTTAATATGCTGTTGGATTCTGTTTGCTAGTATTTTGTTGAGGAATTTTGCATCTATGTTTATCAGTGATACTGGTTTGTAGTTTTCTTTTTTTGTGACATCTTTGTCTGGTTTTGGTATCAGGATGATGGTGGCCTCATAGAATGAGTTTGGGAGTGTTCCTCCTCTGCTATATTTTGGAAGAGTTTGAGAAGGATAGGTGTTACCTCTTCTCTAAATGTTTCATAGAATTTGCCTGTGAAGCCATCTGTTCCTGGGCCTTTGTTTGTTAGAAGATTTTAAGTCACAGTTTCAATTTCAGTGTTTGTGATTGGTCTGTTTATATTTTCTCTTTCTTCCTGGTTCAGTCTCAGAGGGTTGTGCTTTTCTAAGAATTTTTCCATTTCTTCCAGGTCGTCCATTATATTGGCGTATAGTTGCTTGTAGTAATCTCTTATGATCCTTTGTATTTCTGCATTGTCAGTTGTTACTTCTTTTCATTTCTAATTCTATTGATTTGAGTCTTCTCCCTTTTTTTCTTGATGAGTCTGGCTAATGGTTTATCAATTTTGTTTATCTTCTCAAAGAACCAGCATTTAATTTTATTGCTCTTTGCTATCATTTCCCTCTTTTTTATTTATTTCTAATCTGATCTTTATGGTTTCTTTCTTTCTGCTAACTTTGGGGGTTTTTGTTATTGTTCTTCTTCTTTCTCTAATTGCTTTAGGTGTAAGTTTAGGTTGTTGATTTGCTTGTTTCTCTCTCTCTTTTTTTTTTGTGGTATGCGGGCCTCTCCCATTGTGGAGCACAGGCTCCACATGCACAGGCTCAGCGGCCATGGCTCACAGGCCTAGCCGCTCAGCGGCATGTGGGATCCTCCCGGACCGGGGCACGAACCCGTGTCCCCTGCATTGGCAGGCGGACTCTCAACCACTGCACCACCAGGGAAGCCCTAACTTGTTTCTTGAGGTAGGATTGTAATGCTATAAACTTCCTTCTCAGAACTGCTTTTGCTGCAACCCATAGGTTTGGGCTGTCGTGTTTTCATTTTATTTTGCTTCTAGGTATTTTTTGATCTCCTCTTTGATTTCTTCAGTGATCTCTTGAATAGTTGAGCCTCCATGTGTATGTATTTTTTACATATTTTTTCCTGCAATTGATATCTAGTCTCATAGCATTGTGGTCGGAAAAGATACTTGATACAATTTCAATTTTCTTAAATTTACCAAGGCTTGATTTGTGACCCAAGATATGATCTATTCTGGACAATGTTCCATGAGCACTTGAGATGAAAGTGTATTGTGTTGTTTTTGGATGGAATGTCCTATAAATATCAATTAAGTCCGTCTTGTTTAATGTATCATTTAAAGCTTGTGTTTTTTAATTTATTTTCATTTTGGTTGATCTGTCCATTGGTGAAAGTGGGGTGTTAAAGTCCCCTACTATTATTGTGTTACTGTCGATTTCCCCTTTTATGGCTGTTAGCATTTGCCTTATGTATTGAGGGGCTCCTATGTTGGGTGAATAAATGTTTACAGTTGTTACATCTTCTAGGATTGGTCCCTTGATCCTTATGTAGTGTTCTTCTTTGTCTCTTGTAATAGTCTTTATTTTAAAGTCTATTCTGTCTTATATGAGAATTACTACTCCAGCTTTCTTTTGATTTCCATTTGCATGGAATATCTTTTTCCATGCCCTCTCTTTCAGTCTGTATGTGTCCCTAGGTCTGAAGTGGGACTCTTGTAGACAGCATATATACTGGTCTTGTTTTTGTAGCCATTCAGCCAGTCTCTGTCTTTTGGTTGGAGCTTTAACCCATTTACATTTAAGGTAATTATCAATATGTATGTTCCTACCATTTTCTTAATTGTTTTGGGTTTGTTTCTGTAGGTCTTTTCCTTCTCTTGTGTTTCCTGCCTAGAGAAGTTCCTTTAGTATTTGTTGTAAAGCTGGTTTGGTGGTGCTGAATTCTCTTAGCTTTTGCTTGTGTGTAAAGGTTTTAATTTCTCCGTCAAATCTGAAAGAGATCCTTGCTGGGTACAGTAATCTTGGTTGTAGGTTTTTCCCTTTCATCACTTTAAATATGTCCTGCCCCTCCATTGTGGCTTGCAAAGTTGCTGCTGACAGATCAGCTGTTAACCTTATGGGGATTCCCTTGTATGTTATTTGTTGTTTTTCCCTTGCTGCTTTTAATAATTTTTCTTTTTAGTTAATGTTTGGTAGTTTAATTTGCGTTTTGGTGTGTTTCTCCTTAGATTTATCCTGTATGGGACTCTGAGCTTCCTGGACTTGATTGACTATTTCCTTTCCCACATTAGGGAAGTTTTCAACTATAATCTCTTCAAATATTTTCTCATTCCCTTTCTTTTTCTCTTCTTCTGGGACCCCTATAATTTGATTGTTGGTGCGTTTAATGTTGTCCCAGAGGTTTCTGAGAATGTCCTTCATTCTTTTTTCTTTATTCTGCTCCGTGGTAGTTATTTCCACTACTTTACCTTCCAGGTCACTTATCCATTCTTCTGCCTCAGTTATTCTGTTATTGGTCCCTTCTAGAGAATTTTTAATTTCACTTATTGTGTTGTTCATCATTGTTTGTTTGCTCTTTAGTTCTTTTAGGTCCTTGTTAAACGTTTCTTGTATTTTCTCCCTTCATTGTAGTTTTGATTTACACTTCTCTAATAATTAGTAATTTGAGCATCTTTTCATGTGCCTGTTGGCCATCTGTATGTCTTCTTGGGAAAAATGTCTATTTAGATCTTCTGCATTTTTTTCATTGTGTTTTTTTATATTGAGCTGCATGAGCTGTTTGTATATTTTAGAGTTTAATCCATTTGTTTATTTTGGATGGATGTCCCATTGGTTTATTTTTGTTTGTATCATCATTACTCTAGGAGGTGGATCCAAAAAGATTTTGCTGCAATTATGTCAAAGTGTCTTCTGCCTATGTTTTTCTCTAGGAGTTTTATAGTATCCACTCTTACATTTAGGTCTTTAATTCATTTTAAAATTATTTTTGTGTATGATGTTAAAGAATGTTCTAATTTCATTCTTTTACATGTAGCTGTACAGTTTTCCCAGCACCACTTACTGAAGAGGCTGTCTTTTCTCCATTGTATATTCTTGCCTCTGTTGTCATAGATTAATTGACCATAGGTGATTGGGTTTACTTCTGGGCTTTCTTTCCTGCTCCATTGATCTATATTTCTGTTTTATGCCAGTACCCTGTTGTTTTCAGGACTGTAACTTTGTATTATGGCCTGAAGTCAGGAAGTCTGATATCTCTAGCTCCGTTTTTCTTTCTTAAGGTTAGTGTGGCTACTAGGGGTCTTTGTGTTTTCATACAAACTTAAATTTTTTTATTCTAGTTGTGTGAAATATGCCATTGGTCATTTGATAGGGATTGCATTTAATCTGTGGATTGTCTTGCATTATATTATCATTTTAACAATATTGATTCTTCCAGTCCAAGAACATAGTGTATCATTCCATCTGTTTGTGTCATTTTTAATTTCTTTAATCAGCATCTTATGGTGTTCCTAGTATGATTCCTTTGTCTCCTCAGGTAGGTTTGTTCCTAGGTATTTATTTCTTTTGATGTGTTGGTAAATAAGATTGTTTCCTTCATTTTTCTTTCTGATCATTCATTGTGCCTTAAGGCTCCAGTTCCCCCCTCTACTCCCAGTCCAGCCACACACACAGGGACCTTGCCACCTGGCTTCCAGTCAAAACCTTGTAAAGATCCATGAAAAATCTGGACTGCAGAGGTGGTCCCTGGGGCCTCCAGCTTAAGAAGTGCTGCCCCAGGGGTTCCAGAAATTGAGAAAGGAAAAGTGAATGGAGTAGTGGGGTGGCATAGAGAAGGGTGAGTGCCCTGGGAGATTTTGAGAGAAATACCCTCCATCCAAAACCCCTGTCCCTGCAGCTGACCCAACGGTGCCATGGGATTTCAGTGTCTTTTGTGAGGTGATGGCTCTGCTTCTTTACTCCTGTGCTCAACACTGTGCCAAATGAAATCCTCGCCTCTTACTGATTTCCAATGCCTTTATATGCATGTGTGTGTGTGTTTATTTGTTTATTCATCATTCATTCAGTCTCTCTTTTTCTTATTCTTGCTAACAGTTTGTCATTTTGTTTATCTTTTCAAAAAGAAACTCCAATATTATTTATCCTTGTATTGTTTTTGTAGTCTCTATTTATTTTTAATTTTTTTGGAGTATAGTTGATGTACAATGTGTGTTCTGTAAAGTGAATCAGTTATACGTATGTCCACTCTTTTTTAGATTTTTTCCCATATAGATCACTACAGAGTATTGAGTAGAGTTCCCTGTGCTAGACAGTAGGCCCTTTTATTACTTTTATAACTGCTCTAATCCTTATTATTTATTTCATTCTGCAAATACTGGGCTTAGTTTGTTCTTTTCCTAGTTCCTTTCATTGTAAAGTTAGGTTCTTTGAGGTTTTTTTCAGAGACAAAAGGTTTTATTACCTATGGCACAGCAAGCATGAGCATAATATTGTATTGGTTCTCCTTCCCTATACCCCAGTTCCCACTGGGATGACAGAGAGGGATCCAGTTGAGTGCTATGCATGCACTCAGTTGTGTTACACTGAGGAATCCTGAGTTTGAGGACTCCACTGCTTTTAAAATGAGAGGTTAGCAGGTTCCTGTGTGTCTGAGGGAGAGACATTAGCTCATTCTTCAAGGCTGTTCATTACAAACACACTCCCAAGAAATGGCTCAGGGGAAATTCTGTCAGGGCATGCTCTCTTTTTCTTTCTTTCTTTCTTTTTTTTAATTGAAGAATAATTGACATAATATTACATTAGTTTCATATGTACAACAATGATTTAGGATTTAAGTATATTACAAAACGATCACCTGATGAGGCTAGTAACCATCTGTCCCCATCCACAGTTGCTGCAATATCATGAACCATATTCTTTATTCTGTATATTAAATTCTTGTCAATTTTTATCATATAACTGAAATTTTGTACTTCTTACACCCCTTCACCTGCCTTTTCCAAGACCCACTCACCTCCCCTTTTGCAACCACCAGTTTGTTCACTGTGTCTGTAAAACTGGTTTTGTTGTGTTTGTTTTGTTTTTAGATTACACATATGAGTGAGATCATGTGGTATTTGTCTTTCTCTGTGTGACTGACTTCACTGAGCATAATAGTCTCTAGGTCCATCCATGTTGTCAAAAATGGCAAGATTTTATCTTTTTATGGCTAATATATAATATATAACTGTATATGTACATTTGTATACATATATATACATATATGTATCTGAATATATATCTACATATGTATAGATACATGTATATATGTGTATATTCATATGTATGTGTATACATGTATGTGTGTGTGTGTATATATATATATATATATATAAAAAAAACACTTTTTTATCCATTTGTCTATCATTGAACATTTAGGTTTCTATCATATATCGGCTATTGTAAGTTATGTTGCAATAAACACGGGTGCATGTATCTCTTTAAATTAGTTTTTTGCTTTGTTTTATTTTCTTTGGATAAATAGCCAAAAGTGGAATTGGTAACTCATACGTAGTTTTATGTTTCTGTTTTCAGAACCCTTCGTAATGTTTTCAATAGTGGCTGCACTGATATACATTCTTGGCAACAGTGCAGGTGAGTGCTCTTTTCTCCACATCCTCAGCAACAGTAATTAATTGTTGTCATTTTGATGATAGCCATTCTAACACGTTTAAGGTGATCTCTTTTTGTGGTTTTGATTTGCATTTCCCTCCTGATGATTAGTGATGTTGAGCATGTTTCCATGTGCCTTATAGCCATCTTTTTTTTTTCTTTTTTTTGGCAAAATGTATATTCAGTTCCTCTACCCAATTGTTTTTTTGTTTTGTTTATTTTTTAAAAGTATAGTTTATTTACAATATTATAACAGTTTCAGGTGATCTGGGAGTTTTTACAAATTACACTTGATTAAATGTTTTTACAAGAGAATGGCAATAATTCCCTGTCCTATACAATATATCTTTGTTTTTTATCTATTTTATACATAGTAGTTTGTACCTCTTAATCCTATATGCCTAATTTGCCCCTTCCCACTTACCTGTCCCCACTGGTAACCACTAGTTTGTTTATAGGTCTGTGAGTCTGTTTCTGTTTTGCATATACATTCATTTGTATTATTGTTAGATTCCACATATAAATAATATCACAGAGTATTTGTCTCTCTCTGACTTACTTCATTAAGCATAATATTCTTGAGGTCCATCCACGATGCTGCAAATGGCAGAATTTTATTCTTTTTATGGCTGTGTAATATTCCACTGTACATATATACCATATCTTATTTATCCATTTGTCTGTTCATGGGCATTTCGGTTGCTTTCAAATCTTGGCCATTGTCAATAGTGCTGCTATGCACATTGGGGCTTAACATATTTTTTGAGTTAGTGTTTTCAGTTTTTTCCTAGATAGGTACCCAGGAGTGTTATTGAGGAATTATATGGTAGTTGTATTTTTAGTTTTTTGAGAAAGCTCCATCCTATTTTCCATATTGCCTGCAACAATTTACAGTCCTACCCACAGTATACAAGGATTCAATTTTCTCCACATCCTCTCAAAAATTTGGTATTTGTAGACATTTTGATGAGAGCTATTTTGATATCTCTTTTTGATATCTCATGGTTGTTTTGAATTGAAATTCTCTAATAATTAGTGATGTGGGGCACTTTTTCATCTGCCTTTTAGCCATCTGTATCTTCTTTGGAAAGATGTCTGTTCATGTCTTCTGACCATTATTGATTGTGTTTGTTCATTTTTTATGTATGTGTTATTGAGTTGTATGAACCATTTATATATTTTGGATATTAACCTTTTGTCAGTCAGACCATTTGCAAATATTTTCTTACACTTTGCACTTTGAATTTTTATTTTGTTGATGGTTTTCATGGCTGTGCAAAAGCTCTTAAGTTTTATTTAGCTTCCATTTGTTTATTTTTGCTTTTATTTCTTTTGCCTTAGAGGCCAGATCCCAAAACAATATTGCTACAATTTATGTCAAAGAGTGTTCTGCCTGTGTTTTCTCCTACAAGTTTTATGACTTGGTGTATTACCTTTACACCCTTAATCCATTTTGAATTTTGTGTCTGTTTGAGGAAATGTTCTAAAATCATTGTTGTACATGTAGCCCTCCAGTTTTCACAACACCACTTATTGAAGAGACTGTCTTTTCTCCATTGTATATTCTTGCATCCTTGGTGGTAGATATTTTCACCATGAGTGTGTGGGTTCCTTTCTGAGCTCTCTGTTCTATTCCCTTGATCTATGTGTCTTTTTTGTGATTATTGTAGCTTTGTACTCAGGGAGCATGCTATCTCCAGCTTTGGTCTTTTTTTCTCAGGATTGCTTTGGCAGTGTGGGTATTTTGTGGTTCTATATTTATTTGGGGATTATTTGTTCTGTTTCTGAACAATGTCATGGGTATTTTGATAGGGACTGCTTTAAATCTGCAGGTTGCTTTGAGTAATAAGCCTATTTTAAAAAGATTAATTCTTCTGATCCAAGAGCATGGGATATCTTTTTACTTATTTGTGTCATCTTCAATTTCCTTCATCAATGTCTTATAATTTTTAAAATAAAAATCTTTCACCTCCGTGGTAAATTTATTCCCAGGTATTTTATTATTTTTGGTACAATTGTAAATTTTTTTCTTAATTTCTCTGATAGTTTGTTATTAGAGCAGAGAAAAACTGTATATTAATTGTGTATACTTCAATGAAAATAAAAACAAAAATTAACAAATGGGACCTAATTAAACTTAAAAGCTTTTTTACACAGCAAAGGAAACCATAAACAAGACGAAAACACAACACTCACAATGGGAGAAAATATTTGCAAATGAAGCAACTGACAGAGGATTAATCTCCAAAATATACAAACAGCTCATGTAGCTCAGTATCAAAAAAGACAAGCAACCCAATCAAAAACTGGGTGGAAGACCTAAATAGGCGTTTCTCCAAAAAAGACATACAGATGGCCAACAGGCACATGAAAAGATGCTCAACACCATTAATTATTAGGGAAATGCAAATCAAAACTATAATGAGGTATCACCTCACACCGGTCAGAACGACCATCGTCATAAAATCTACAGACAATAAATGCTGGAGAGGGTGTGGAGAAAAGGGAACCCTCTTGCACTGTTGGTGGGAATGTAAATTGATACAGCCACTATGGAGAACAGTATGGAGCTTCCTTAAAAAACTAAGAATAGAGCTACGTTATGATACAGCAATCCCACTACTGGGCATATATACCCACGCAGAGAAAACCATAATTCAAAAGGACACATGCACCCCAATATTCACTGTGACACTATTTACAGTAGCCAGGACATGGAAGCAACCTAAATGTTCATCAACGGAGTAATGGATAAAGAAGATGTGGTATATATATACAACAGAATATTACTCAACTACAGAAAGGAACGAAATTGGGTTATTTGTAGAGATGTGGATGGACCTAGAGTGTCATACAGAGTGAAGGAAGTCAGAAAGAGAAAAACAAATATATATTAACGCATATATATGGAATCTAGAAAAATGGTATAGATGATCTAATTTGCAAAACAAATAGAGACACAGATGTAGAGAACAAATGTATGGACACAAAGGGGGGGAAACGGGGATGGGAGAAATTGGAAGATTGGAATTGACAGATATACACTATTGATACTATGTATAAAATAGATAACCAATGAGAACCTACTGTATAGCACAGGGAAATCTACTCAGTGCTCTGTGGTGACCTAAATGGGAAGGAAACCCAGAAAAGAGGGGATACATGTATAGGTGCTTCACTTTGCTGTATAGTAGAAAGTGACACAACATTGTAAAGCAACTATACTCCAAAAAACTTAATAAGAAGAAAAAAATTGTGTATACTTCAAATTTACTGAGTTTATTTATGCTGATAGTTTGATGGTGAGATCTTTAGGGTTTTCTCTAAATATTATCATGTCATCTGCAAACAGTGACAGTTCTACTTCCTTTACAAGTTAGATCCTATTTTTTATTTTAATTTTTGTCTTTTGGCTGTGGCTGGAACTATTCATCCTGTGTTGAATAAAAGTGGTGAGAGTAGGCATCCTTGTCTTGTTCCTCTTCTTAGAGGAGATGCTTTCAGCTTTTCACCATTACGTATGATATTAGGTCTGCTTTTGTCCTATATCCCCTTTATATTTATTTATTTATTCATTCATTCATTCATTCAGGCTGCACCACACAGCATGGGGGACCCTAGTTCCCTGACCAGGGATTGAACCCACACCTGCTGCAGTGGAATCGCGAATTCCCAACCACTGGACTGCCAGGGAAGTCCCTGTCCTTTATTATAAAAAGGTATGTTGCCTCTATACCCACCTTGTTGAGAGTTATCATAATTCAAATACTGAATTTTGTTGAATTTTGCCAAATCCTCTACTGGAGGTATGAAGTTGATCATATGATTTTATCCTTTGTTCTGCTAATCTGGATTGTCACTTAATTGATCTGCATAGACGGAATCATTCTGCATTACTCAGATGATCCATTTGATCATGGAGTATGGTTCTTTTAGTGTATTGTTGAATTCAGTTTACTAATATTTTGTTGAGGGTTTTTGCATCTATGTTCATCAGGGATATTGGTCTGTAATTTACCTTTTTTGATGTGTGTTTTTCTGTTTTTTATATATGGGTGATGCTAGCCTCAGAAAATAAGTTTGGAAGCATTCCTTCATCAATTGTTTGGAATAGTTTGAGAAGGATAGATGTTAGCTGTCCTTTAAATGTTTGGTAGAATTTATTAGTAAAGTTACCTGGTCCTGGACATTTAGTTATTGGGAGTTTTTTGATTATTGATTGATTTCATTTCTAGTAACTGATCTATTTAGATTTTTTATTTATTGCTAACTCAATCGTGGAAGATTTATGTTTTTAGGAATTTATCCATTTCTTCTAGGTTGCCCCATTTGTTGGTGTATAATTGTTTGTTGTAATCTCTTAGGATACTTTGTATTTCTCTGGTGTCTGCTGTAACTTCATCTCTCTTGTTTCTGATTTATTTGGGCCCTATCTTTTTAAAAAAAACATATTACTACAGTCTTTTATTCTTTACAGAAGATTAATAAGTGTTTGATCTACTACCCTTACTCTATGTATACTTTTTGCAGTGAGATTTTTACTTTTGTTTGTTTTCTTGTTACTATCAATAATTAGTGAGACTTCTTTTAAGCCTAAGTAAATTCCTTCAACATTGCTTATAAGGCTGTTTTATTAGTGATGAACTCTTTTAGCTTTTGCTAGTCTGGGAAACTCTTGATCTCTCCTTCAATTTTTTTTTCCTTAAATTTACTTATTTATTTTTGGCTGCGTTGGGTGTTCGTTGCTGCGCACAGGCTTTTCTCTAGTTTTGGCCAGCAGGGGCTACTTTTTGTTGTGGTGTGCGGGCTTCATTGCGGTGGCTTCTCTTGTTACAGAGCACGGGCTCTAGGTACACGGGCTTCAATAGTTGTGGCTCGTGGGCTCAGTAGTTCTGGCTCACGGGCTCTAGACCACAGGCTCAGTACTTGTGGCGCACAGGCGTAGTTGCTCTGTGGCATGTGGGATCTTCCTGGACCAGGGCTCGAACCCGTGTCCCCTGCATTGGCAGGCGGATTCTCAACCACTGTGCCACCAGGGAAGACCTCTCCTTCAATTCTGAATCATAATCTTGCCAGTAGAGTATTCTTATTGTAGGCTTTTTCCTTTTAGCCCATTGAATATATCCTGTCATTCCTTCCTAGTCTGCAAATTCTGCTGAAAAGTCAGCTGTCTTATGGGAATACCTTGAACATAACTAGATGCTTTTATTTCACTGCTTCTATGGTCTCTCTTTACCTTAAATTTTTGGCACTTTATAATATGTCTTGGTTTGGACCTGTTTGTCTTCATCTTGTTTGGGACTCTGTGTTTCCTGGACCTGGATGTATGTTTCCTTCCCTAGGTTAGGAAAGTTATCAGTTACTGTATCCTCTAATAAGCTCCCTGCCCCTTTCTCTCTTCTCCTCTTTCTGGGACCCCTGTAATGCTCATGTGAATATTCTTGATGTTGTCTCAGAGGTCCCTTTACCTATAGTCTTACTTCTTTTTTCTATTCTTTTTTCTATTCATGCTATTAAGCTTGGGTGATTTTCACTACTCAGTTTTTCATTTCACTGATCTGTTCTTCTGTATCATATAACTTTGCTTCCCTCATATGTGTGTATGTGTGTGTGTGTGTGTGTGTGTGTTTTAATCTCATTTATTGTATTTTTCAGCTGTTTGGTTCTTTATGACATGTTATTACTCTTTGTTGAAATTCTCACTATGTCCATCTATTCTTCTCCTGACTTGGGTGAGCATCTTTATAGTCATTACTGTGAACACTTTTTTTATCGGGTAGAATGCTTATCCCTGTTTTATTCAGTTCTTTTTCTGATGTCGTGTCTTGTTACTTCATTTGTAACATATTCCTCTATTTCCTCATGTTTCCTAATTCTCTGTGCATTTCTATTCATTAGGTTCAGGTTGTTACATTCCCGGGTCTCAGAGAAGTGGCCTTATATAGGCGATGACTCATAGGGCCCAGTAGCATATTGTCCTCTGGCCAGCAGAGCCACATACATGCTCCAGGGGTGTCCCCTGTGTGGGCTGCACACACCTTTCTCTTACAGCAGGACCAACTACTGTGGACAAGCTGGTAGGCGGTGTTGGACCCTGGCCTAAACGGCTGTGAGCCCCTGCAGTATGTGATTGCTGTGGGTGTGCTGGTAGCCAAGGAAGCCCTCTGTTATGGGTGGCTGTGTGGTGCTCCAGGTGCACAGGTGGACAGGGTAGGCCCCCAGTGTGTCTGGTTGTGAGGCCTTGTGGTGCAGGAGTGCTATGGGCATGTTGGTTGATGGGGCAGGCCCCTGATTCTAATCAGTTCCAGGGAAGACGCTAAAATGTTGCTTGCCAATGTCTCAGTTCCTAGCGGGAATCTCAGCTGCCTCCTGCCTCTCCAAGAAGCTCTCCGAGATTAGCAAGTGGGTCTGACCCAGGTGTCTTTCACACTGTTGGCTCTGCATAGGGACTGAGAACGTGTGAGATTTGTGTGTGCCCTATGAGAGCAAAGCCTCAGTTTTCTTTAGCCTCCAGCTTTCCTGAAAGTAAGCCCTGCAGGTTTTCAAAGCCACACCTGCTGTGTTCTTTTCTTCCCAGTGCAGGAACCCTGGGCTGAGCAGCCTGATGCAGGGTTCAGACCCTTCCCTTCGTGTGGAGAACCTATGCAATTGTGATATCTTCCAGCTGTGGGTCACTTTGCTCGAGGTGTGGGTTCCAATTAGACTGTTTCTAGTGCTCCTACCTGCCTTGTGGTTTCTCCTTCCTTATATCTTTAGTTGTGGAAATTTTCCCTGCTAGTCTTCAGGTCATTCTCAGAGATAATTTCCCTGTACATTGTTGTAATTTGGGTGTGTCCATGGCAGGAGGGCAGCTCAGTATCTTCCTACTCTATCATCTTGATCCCTTCTCAAGAATTTTTTTTAATATATGCATTTATCACTGTAAACAAAACTCTTTGAATTGCATTGTTTTTCCTGTATTCCATAAATTTAGGTACTTTGTGTTTTCAATTTTGTTTAAGATTTTTAAAAAATTTCCCTTTTGATTTATTCCTGTATGCATTGGCTATTCAGGAGCTTATTGTTGAATTTCTAAGTGTTCTTGAATTTTCAATTTTCCTTTTTAATATTGAATTTCAGTTTCATACCATTGTGGTTGGAAATGATACTTGATATGATTTCAGTATTCTTGGATTTTGAAGACTTGTTTTGTGGCTTAACATATAATCTACGCTAGGAAATCTTCTTTGTGTACTTAAGAAAAATGGAAATTTTACTGCTGTCGAGTGGAATGTACTGTATATGTCTGTTAGGTTCATTTGATATCAATTGTTATATGTTGAGAGGCTCCAATGTTGGATACATACATATTTATAATTGTGATAATTTCTTGATGAATGATAACCTTCTTTCCTTTAAGAGGTTTGACTTCAGGTTTTTTTCTGCCTGATAATAGACTAGTCAGGCAAGTATCATTTTCATGGAGTATCTTTTTTCCAATCATTCAATTTTATGCTATATATGGATTTAAAGTTAACATGAATCTCTTGTACACAGTATGTAACTGAACTTTCTTTAATCCATTCAGTCACCCTAGGGATTATTTAAATTGAAGTATAGTTGATTTATGATATTACATGAGTCTCAGTGCTACAACATGGATTTAATATTTTTATAGAGCATGCTCTACTTAAAGTTATTACAAAATAGTGGCTATATTTCCCTGTGTTGTACTATATATCCTTGTTTATTTCATACATAGGAGTATTAGATTTACAGAAACAAACTACTGTCTTTCCCTCCCCACTTCACTCGCCCCACCAGTAACCACTAATTTGTTCTCTGTGAATCTATTTCTATTTTGTTCTATACATTCCTTTCTTGCATTTTTTAGATTCTACAGGGAAGTGAGAACATAGGGTATTCCCCTTTCTCTAACTTATTTAAGTAGGTATAAATATTGTAGGCCTATCCACTTTGTTGAAAGTGGCAGAATTTGATCCTTTTTAATGGCTGAGTAATAGTCTATTGTGTATACATACCACATCTTCTTTATCCATTCATCTGTTGATGGACATTTAGTTTGCTTCCATATGTTGGCAATTGTAAATAATGCTGCTGTGAACATTGGGATGCATGTATCTTGTCAAATTGGTGTCTTCATTTTCTTTGGACATATACCAAGCAGTGGAATTGTTGGCTAATATAATTCTACTTTTAGCTTTTTTCAGGATCTCCATATTGTTTTCATAGTGCTTGTACCAATTTACAATCTCACCAACAGTGTACTAGGATTCCCTTCTCTCCATGTCAGGAACAACATTTCATATTTGTAGACTTTGGAATAACAGCCATGTTGAGAGGGATGACGTGATGTCTCATTGTGGGGTTTTTTGTGGATCATTGATTAAGTTTAATTTACAGAAGAAGGTGATAGGCTGGATGTGATCTGCAGGTTTAGTTTGCTAATACCTGGTATAGGTTAATTTGAGGAGAAGTAATACCTTTACAATGTTATTTATTGCTTTTTTCAGGGTGACATTTTTTAAAACTTTTCTCCCTAAAGGGTATCTGAAGTCTATTGGTTTCTGTTTTATAAATTAGTTCATTTCTATCATTTTTTAGACTCCTATAAGTGATATCATAGGATATTTGTCTTTTTCTATCTGACTTACTTCACTTAGAATGAAATAATGCCATTTGCAGCAACAGGGATGAACCTAGAGATGATCATGCTTTTTCATTTCTGAGTAATAATCGATTGTGTACATGTACCACTTTTTCTTTGTCCATTCATTTGTTGATAGACATTTTGGTTGCTTCCATGTCTTGGATATTGTAAATAGTGCTGCAGTGCATGTTTGGGTTTGCGTACATTTGTCTTTTTGAATTCTGGTTTTCTGTAGATGTACTCCCAGAAGCAGGACTCCTGGATGATATGGTAAGTGTATTTTTACTTTTTAAAGGCATCTTACTGTGCTTTATAGTGACCATTACCAGCTTACATCCCACCAACAGCATAGGAGGGTTCCCTTTTCTCCATGTCCTCTCCAGCATTTATGGTTCATAGACTTTTTGATGATGGCCATTCTCACTGTGCTAGGTGATACCTTGCTGTAGTTTTGATTGCATGTGTCTTATATTTCGAGATGTTGAGCATCTTTGCATGTGTTTTCTTAAACACTGTGAGAAAAAGTTACAGTTGACATTGGCTTTTTGAAAGTCTATTTTGAGTTTTTTTTCTATAACTACCACAGGACATTTGTTAAGAGCAGGTGTCATTTACACCCTGGCAGTCCTTGTGAATATTAAGTGCCCATAAGCACATGTTTTATAGTTGCTATTGTGGAAATGGGCACAAGCAGTTGGATTTCCTTCATGCCCCTCTCTGATTACTTTGGTAACCAGAGCCACTGTGGAAGATGGGCACCTGGATTGTAAATGAGTGTGGACTGTGCCAGAACAAACACCCAAAATCTTGTGTTTTGTTATTCTTGGGTTTCTTAAAATTTAATGTTTCTTTTTAATTGGAGTAAAGCTGATTTAACATAGTGTGTCTGTGGTAGGCATACAGAATCTTGTTCAGTTGTGTATATTCATATGTCTATTCATCTTCAGATTCTTTTCCCATTTAGATTATTAGAGAGTGTTGCGTAGACTTCCCTTTGTTATACAGTAGGTCTTTGTTGATTACCTATTTTATATGTATTAGTGTGTAAATGTTTTTTCCCAATCTCCTGATTTATTCCTTCCCCCCACCTTTCTCAGTGGGTAACCATAAGTTTGTTTTCTAAGTCTGTGAGTCCGTTTCTCTTTTATTTCTTTGGCTGCACTGCGAGGCAGGGATCGAAACCACACCCCCTGCAGCGGAAGCTCAGATTCTTAATCATTGGATCACCAGGAAAGTTCCTGTTTTTCTCTTGTAAATTAGTTCATTGGTATCAATTTTTAAATTTCACCTATAAGTGGTATCATATGATATTTGACTTTCTCTTTCTGACTTCACTTAGTCCATCCATTATGCTGCAAATGGCATTCTTTCATTCTTTTTCATTTCTGAGTAATATTTCACTGTGAACATGTATGACTTCTTTATCCATCCACCTGCCGATGGATATTTTGGTTGCTTCCATGTCGTAGACATTGTAAATTGTGCTGCGGTGCACATATGGGTTTTCCAATTCTGCTTTTCTCTCAATATACGCCTGGGAGTGGGACTGCTGGATCATATGGCAGCTCTAAGTTTACCTTGTAAAGGCACCTCCATACTGTTTTCTATAGTGGCTGTTACCACCTTAGATCCCAACATCAGCATAGGAGGGTTCCCTTTTTTCTACAAACTCTCAAGCATTTATTGTTTGTTTGTAGACTTTTTGATGATGGCTATTCTGACTCACGCTAAGTGATCCCTCATTGTAGTTTTGATTTCCATGCTGCTAATAAACATGAATTAGAGCATCTTTTCAAGTGTTCTTTTATACAGTGTGAGTAAAATTTACCTATTGAAATAGGATCCTGAAAGTCTCTTTCTTTTGGATTTTTCTTTTTGCTTACCTACCCCTGGACATTTCCTGATTGCAGGTGTCATTTACAGCCCTACAGACCTTGTGAATATTAAGAACCCATAAGCATTGGTTTTAAAGTTGCAGTTGCAGGAAAGGGCAGCAAGGCAGAAAAATTTATTCATACTCAACTTGATAGCTAGGGCAAACAGAGCCTCAGTGGAACTCCTGTTCCTAGGTTGTAAATTAGAGTGGAAAATGCCAGGACAAATACCCAAAAGCTTGTGTCACATTACTTCTTGTTAATTTAATTTTTATTTCTTATTGGAGTAAATTTGATTACAATGTTTTGTTTATTCTAGGTGTACAGAATCTGGATCATTCCTACATATACATATATCTAATCAGGTTTAGATTCTTTCCCATCTTGGTCATCACAGAGCATTGAGTAGCCCTGCCTTGGCATCCAGTAGCTCCTTCCTGATTATATATTTTATATGTATTATTAAATGTATGTTAACCCCAACCTTCTAATTTTTACATTCCTTTCACCTTTTTCTAAGTCTGTACGGGTCTTCCTCTGTGGAAATATGTTCATGGGTATCAATTTTCAGATCACACCAGTAAATGATATCATCAGATATTTGTCTTTCTCTTTCTGACTTTATGTAGTATGATTATCTCTAGGCTCATCTGTGGTGCTGCAAAAGGCATTGTTTCATCTTTTCCATAGCTAATATTCCATTCTGTCCATGTACCACTTCTTCTTTGTCCATTCATCTGTAGATGGACATTTTGATTGCATCCACGTCTGGCTATTTTAAATATCACTGCAGTGCACATTTGGGTGCTGGGTCTTTCTGAATTCTGGTCTTCTCGGGTTATAGGCCCATTAGAGGTTCGGCAGGATCATATGATAGCTCAACTGTTACATTTTAAAGGCACCTTCATTCTGTTCTGATTAGTGGCTGTTACCAGCAACAGCACAGGAGGGTACACATTCTCAGAAACCCATTCAGCATTTGTGGTTTGCAGACATTTTTTTTCTGATGGCCATTCAGACTACTGTGAGGTGATACCTTTCTGTAGTTTAAAATTGCATGTCTCTAATAATTCTTGATGTTGAACATTTTTTCATGTCCCTTTAAAAAAAAAAGAAAAACACTGTGAGCAAATTTACCTGTTGAAATTGTCTTCTCGAGAGTTTGCCGTACTTTGAATATTAATGTACATCCCTGACCCCATGATATTTTTTGAGGGCAGGTGTCATTTACAGCCCTGCAGTCCTTGTGAATATTAAGTGACCATTAGCACTGTGTTTAACGCTGCTGTTGTGGTAAACAGCCACAAGGCGCCAGCATTATGACGTTCTCAACTCTCGTTACTGGGGCAACAGAGTCTTCCTGGATGTCGTGTTCCTCCGTTGTAAATTAGAGTGGAATGTGCTCGGAGAAACCCCCGGAAGTTTGTTTCCTTACTTAGGTTTGTTTTTTAAATTTAATTTATATTCCTTAGCGGAGTCGATTTGATTAGAGTGTTGTGATTGTCTGGCTGTACAGAATCTGGTCAATTATTCATATATATATATCTTTTCATCTTTGGATCCTGTTACCATGTAATTACAGAGTGTTGAGTAGACCTCCCTTGGTATTTGGTAGGTGTTTGGTCATTATATATTTTATATGTATTGCTGATTATATAATTCTTATAGTTTATATGTTATATGTTTATATACATTTAACATACATTAGTATATGTATGTTACCCCCATAATCCTAATTTATCCATCCTCCCACCTTTCATTTTGGTTAACCATTCGTTCGCTTTATAAGCCTGTGAGTGTCTTTTTCTGTGGAAATATGCTCACTGGTAGCAATCTTAGGATAACATCTATAAATGGTATGATATTTGTCATTCCCTTTTGACTTACTTCATAGTATGATTATTCCTACGCACATCAGTAGTCATGAAAACGGCATTGTTCATTTTTTTCCGGGGCCAATATTCCATTTGGTACATATACCACTTCATCTTTGTCCATTTATCTGTTCATGGACATTTTGTTGGCTTGCATGTCTTGGCTATTGTAAATATTGCTGCAGTGCATGTTTGCCTGTCTGTGTCTTTCTGATTCTGGTCTTAGGTTATAGGCCCATTAGGGGATCGGCCGCATCATATGGTACCTCAATTTTTAGCTTTTAAACGCAGCTCCATTCTGTTCTCATGATTAGCTGTTACTGGTTTACATCCAACCAACAGCATAGTGGGTATGCATTTCTCCACAAACCCATCAGCATTCATTGTTTGTAGACTTCTTACTGATGGCATTTTGAATACTGGGTGGCGAAATCTTTCTGTAGTTTGGATTTGCATCCAACTAATAATTCCTGATATTGAGCTTTTATCCATGTTCTTCTATTTTTTTAAATGAGTGAGTAAAACTTACCTCTTCAAATTGTTTTCCTGAAAATTTTTCTGTGTTTTTAACTTTTTTTGCCATTACCTACCCCAGGACATTTTTTGAGGACATGTGTCATTTACAGCCCTACAATTACTGTGATATTAAGTGACCGTTAGCCCTGTGTTTAAAGCTGCTGCTGTGGGAAACGGCCACAAGGTGGCAGCATTTCTACATTCCTAAATCTGGTTACTAGGGCAGCAGAGCCTTCCGAGAAGTCGTGTTCCTAGGTTGTAAATTAGAAAGGAATCTGCCGGGAAAAACCCCAGTAAGATTATGTCTTAATTGTTGCTCGTGGTTTTAATTTTTTAAGTTGGGGTAATGATTAGAATATTGTTTTTTCTAGGTTACACAATTGGGTTCAATTAACATTATATATATATATTCATGTATAGATCCTCTTCCCATGTAAATTATTATTATTTAATTATTTGTTCATGTATTTTTGGCTGAGTTGGATCTTCGTTGCTGTATGTGGGCTTTCCCTAGTTGCGATGAGCGGGGGCTACTCTTCATTGTGGTGCATGGGCTTCTCACTACAGTGGCTTCTCTTGTTGCACAGCACAGGTTCTGGCGTGCAGGCTTCAATAGTGGCTCGTGGGCTCTAGAGCGCAGGCTCGATAGTTGTGGTGCACGATCGTACTTGCTCTGCAGTATGTGGGATCTACCCGGACCAGGGATCAAATCCGTGTCCCGTGCACTGTCAGGCAGATTCTTAACCATGGCACCACCAGGGAAGCCCCTATGTAAATTATTACAGAGCGTTCAGTAGACCTCCCTTGGTATATGGTCGGTCTTTTTGATATATGTATTTGTATACGTATGGTAACCCTAATCTTTTTTTGTGTGTGGTACGCGGGCCTCCCACTGCTGTGGCCTCTTCCGTTGCCCTGGATGTGCAGGCTCAGCGGCCATGGCTCACAGGCCCAGCCGCTCTGCGGCACGTAGGATCCTCCCGGACCGGGGCATGAACCTGTGTCCCCTGCATCGGCAGGCAGACTCTCAACCACTGCACCATCAGGGAAGCCCCACACCAGGGCATTACTTGAGGGCAGTTGTCATTTACAACCCTGTAGTAATTGTGAATATTATGTGACAATTAGCACTCGGATTAAAGCTGCTGTTGCAGGAAATGGCCACAAGGTGGCAGCAATTCTCTATTCCCAATGCTGGTTACTAGGGCAACAGAGCCTTCCTGGAACTCCTGTTTGTAGGTTGTAAATTAGAGTGGAATGTGCCAGGACAAATCCCCCAAAACTTATGTCTCCTTATTTTCTGTTGGTATTATTAGTTTAATTTTTATTTTTATCAGAGCAAATTTGATTACACTGTTGTGTTTGTTCTAGGTGGACAGAATCTGTTTCATTGTTACATATATCTTTCATTGTTTGGTCATTGTATGCAAACATTTTGTATGTTTAGAGATATAATACACATATCTGTGTATACATTAAAACGAATGTATACACCAAAATGAAACAAAGCCACTTGCAGCACCACAGATGAGTCTAGAAGTAATCACGCAACTTGTAGTAAGTGAGAAAGTGAAAGACATATCCTATCATATCACTTATAGGTGTTACCTAAAAGTTGATAGCAATGAAGATATATCCACACAGAAAGGCAATCACAGATTCATTTAAGCAACTTATGGTTCACCAAATGGAAAGTTGTGAGGATTCGATACATTACGATATTGGGGTTAACAAAGATATACAAACACTTGTGAAATAAAGAATTACCCAAGACCTATGGCATACCAAGAGAAGACTACCAAACATTGTGTCATAACCTACATGAGAAAAGGATCTGAAGAAGAATAGACATATGTATATGTGTAAAAGAACCACAACTTGCACACCTAGAAGAAACAAAACATTGTAATCAAATTTGCTGTTATAAAAAATTAAATTAAAAAGTGAACAAGAAGTAATGAGACGTAATCCTAATGGGCTTTTCCTGGCACTTTCCGTTCTAATTTACAAGCTACAACACAACTTCCATTATGGCTCTGCTGCCCTAGTAACCAGATTTGGTAAGGAGAAGTGCTGCCGCCTTCTGGCCGTTTCACACAACAGCGCTAATGGTAACTTAACATTCAAAATAATTGCAGGCCTGTAAATGACACCTGCCATCAAAAAGAAAAAGGGAATGGAAAAATGCTCAACATCAGCAATTAAAAAAGCCTTGCAAATCCAATCTACAGAAACGTTCACCTCACAGTCGTCAGAAGGATCATCAGGAGAATAGCCTACAAAGAATGAATGCTGAAAGGGTTTTAGAGAACTGTGTACCCTCTAGCTGCTGGGGGGGAGATAAAATGGTAACAGCCAGTAGTGAGAAGAGAATGGTGGTGCGTGTAAACTTAAAAATTGAGCTACCATGTGATCTGGGAGGTCCTTTGATGTGCCTATCACCTGAGCAGACCAGAATGAAAAAAGGAAAAGGCTGGCAATCCTGCACTGCAGGAACTTTACCATAGCCAAGAATTGGAAGAAACCAAAATGTCCATCAACAGAAAAATGTGCAACGAACAAGTAGTCCATGGACACAATGGAATATTGGCCATGTTAAAGAATGAAACTGTGCCAATTTGCACCACCATAGAAGAACCTAAACATCATCACCCAACTTGAAGTACGAAAGAAACTGAAAGATATCCTATGACATCACTTATAGGTGTTACCGAAAAATTGATACCCACGAACTTATTTCCAAGAGAAGGAAAAGCATGGATTAAGAAAACAATATTACGTTTAGCCAAATGGAAAGGTGTAAGGAATGGATGAATTAAGATCTGGGGGTTGGGGCTTGCCTGGTGGCGCAGTGGTTGAGAGTCTGCTTGCCGATGCAGGGGATACGGATTCAAGCCCCGGTCCAGAAAGATCCCACATGCTGCGGAGTGGCTGGGCCCGTGAGCCATGGCCGCTGAGCCTGCGCGTCTGGAGCCTGTGCTCCGCAACGGGAGAGGGCACAACAGTGAGAGGCCCACGTGCCGCAAAAAAAAAAACAAACAAAAAAAAGATATAGGGGTTAACAGACATGTACTAATATATATGAAATATATAATCACAAAATACCTATGGAATACCAAGAAAAGTCTACTCAACACTCTGTAATAACATACACGGGAAAGCATCCAAACATGAACAGATACATTGATATAATGAACCAGATTCTGTACACCTAGGAGAAACAAAATATTTTTTAATCAAATTTGCTCTGATAATTAATAAAAATTAAATTGAAAAAGTAAAGAAGAAGGAGATATAAGCTGTTGGGGGTTTGCCCTGGCACATTCCACTCTAATTTGCAGCCTACTAACACCATTTCCAGGAACTCTCTGCTGCCCAAAAACCCAGAGATGGAAATGGAGAAATGCTGCCGCCTTGTGGCCGTTTCACACAACAGCGGCTTTAAGCCCACAGCTAATGGTCACTTAACATTCACAACGACTCAGTGCTGTAAAGGACAGCTGCCCGAAAAATTGTGCTGAGGTAGGCAATGGGCAAAAAAATTTAAAACAGGCAAATGTGTCAAAAAGATACTATGAAGAGGTAAGTTTGACTCACTCTCTTAAAAAAAAAAGGAATGTGGATAAAAGCTCAACCTCAGGAATTATTAGACTCATGCAAATATAATATAAAAAAAGTTTTCAACTCACACCTGTCGACTGACGATCACCAAGAAGTCTACAATCAATAAATACTGAAGGGGTTTGAGAGAACTGTGTACCCTCTAGCTGCTGGTGAGATGTAAAGTGGTAACAGCCAATAATGAGAACAGAAAGGAGCTGCCTTTAAAAGTAAAAATTGAGGTACCATTCAATCCAGCAGTCACACCACTGGGCCTCTCTCCTGAGAAGACCAGAAGCGAGAAGACCCGGGCTGCACTGCAGCCTATTCACAATAGCCAAGACAGTGAAGCAACCAAAATGTCCATCAACAGATAAATGGATAAAGAAGAGCTCCATGTACACAATGGAATATTAGCCATGGAAAACAATGAAACAGTGCTGTTTGCACCACCATATAAGGACTTAGAGATAATCACCCACCTTGAAGTAAGAAAGAAAGTGAAAGACAGATATCCTATGACATCACTTATAGGTGTTACCTAAAAATTGATACTCATGAACTTATTGCCAAGAGAAGGAAAAGCATGGATTAAGAAGAAACAATTATGTTTAACCAAATGGAAAAGTGCAAGGAAAGTGTGAATTAGGATATGGGGGTTAACAGACATGTACTAATACATATGAAATATATAATCACAAAATACCTATGGAATACCAAGAGAGGTCTACTCAACACTCTGTAATAACCTACACAGTAAAGAATCCAAAGATAAAAAGACAGATACATTGATATCATGAACCAGATTCTGTACACCTAGGAGAAACAAAATATTTTTATCAAATTTGCTCTGATAACTAATAAAAATTAAATTTAAAAAACAAACAAAAAGTAAGGAGATGTAAGCTCTTGGGGATGTGCCCTGGCACATTCCACTCTAATTTGCAGCCTACTAACAGGATTTCCAGCAAGGCTCTGCTGCCCAAAAACCCCCGAGTTGGTAATGTAGAAATGCTTCCGCCTTGTAGCCGTTTCCCGCAAGAGCGGTTTTAAGCCCACAGCTAACGGTCCCTTAACATTCACAAGGACTCATGGCTGTAAAGGACACCTGCCCTCAAAAAATGTCCTGAGGTAGGGAATGGCCAGAAAATTCAAAACAGGCAAAATGTTCAAGAAGATAACATGAAGAGGTAAGTTTTACTCACTCTCTTTAAAAGGAAAATGGATAAAAGCTCAACCTCAGGATATATTAGACTCATGCAAATCTAATCTACAAAAAGGTTTCAACTCACACCAGTCGACTGACCATCATCAAAAAGTCTTCAAACAATAAGTGCTGAAGGGGTTTTAGAGAACTGTGTACCCTCTGGCTGCTGGTGAGATGTAAAGTGGTAACAGCCAATAATGAGAACAGAAAGGAGCTGCGTTTAAAAGTAAAAAACGGAGCTCCCATTCGATGCAGCAGGCCCACCGCTGGGCCTCTCACCTGACAAGACCAGAATCCAGAGGACACAGGCTGCAAAAGCTGCACTGCGGCCTTATTCACAATAGCCAAGACATGGAAGCAACCTAGATGTCCATCAACAGATGAATGGATAAGGAAGAAGTGGTCCATGTACACAATGGAATACTAGCCATGTAAAACAGTGAAACACTGCACTTGGAGGCACCATAGATGAGCCTAGGGAGAATCACAGAACATGAGGTAAATTGGAAAGCAAAAGACAGATATCCTATCGTATCACTTATAGGTGTTACCTAACTACTGACAAAAATGGACATATTTCCACCGACAAAGACACACAGAGACTTTAAAAAACAAACTATGTGTATCTAAGAGGAAAGGTGGTAGCAATGGATGAATTAAGATTAGATTTACCATGCCTATAGAAATACAGATTAAGTACATATACCAAAAAGACGGAGCACATAGCAAGGGAGGTCTTCGGAACACTCTGTAATCTTTTACATGGGAAAAGGATCTGTACATGAATAGGTACATATGAGGCACAAATGAACCAGACTGTGTACACCTAGGACAAACTGTATTCTAATCATTACCCCGATTAAAACAACGAACAGGAAGTAATGAGACATAAACTTCAGGGGTTTTTCCTGGCACATTCCATTCTAATTTACAACCTGGGAACACGACTTCCAGAAAGGCTGTGCTGCCCTAGTAACCAGATTTGGGAATGGAGAAATGCTGCCGCCTTGTGGCCGTTTCCCACAACAGCAGCAGCTTTAAACCCAGTGCTAATGGTCACTAAATATTCACCAAACTTGCAGGTCTGTAAATTACACCTGGCCTCCAAAAAAATCCTGGGGTCAAAAATCGACCAAAAATTCAAAAGAGGGCAACCTTCCAAGAAGACAATTTCAAGAGGTATATTGTTCTCACACTTTTTTTCTTTGTTTTTGCTAAAGAAAAGAGAAAGGTGTGGAAAGATGCTGAACATTAGGGATTATTAAAGACATGCAAATCCAAATTACAGAAACCTATCAGCTCACGCCAGTCAGAAAGGCCACAAGCAAACATTCTGCAAACAATAAATGCTGAAGGGGTTGTGGAGAAATGCATACCCTTGGTGCTAATTGGGATGTGGTAAGAGCCACTAATGAAAACACAATGGAGGTGCTTTGAAAAGGGAAACATTGAGCTAGCAGTCAATCAGTCACACCCACTGCCGGGCCTATCACCTGAGAAAATGAGAATCAAAAGTCACAGGCTGGCAGTACTGCACTCCAGCAATATTTACCGTAGCCAACACTTGGAAGCAACGAAAATGTCCATCAACAGAGGAATGCACAAAGAGGTGGTCCTTGAATACAATGGAATAGTACTCCACTAAAAAATATAAATTAAATTAAAAAACCAAACATAAGTAAGGAGACATCAGCTTTTGGGGGTGTATCAGGGCACACGGCACTCTAATTTATAACTGAGGAACACCACTGGCAGGAAGGTCTGTTTCCCTAGGTACCAGAGTGGGGAACGTAGAAAGGCTGCCGACCTCTGGCCAATACCTGCAACAGCAGATTTGAAATCTGTGCTAATGGTCACTTAATATTCAAAATAATTGCAGACCTGTAAATGACACCTGCCATCAAAAACAAATCTTGGGGTTGTAAAGCGACTACAAAATTCAATAGACGTCAACATTTCAAGAAGACAATTTCAAGAGGCATATTTTACGCACATTTTGTCTTTTCTTGCGTTTTTATCTTTAAAAAGAAAAAGGGAATGGAAAAATGCTCAACATCAGCAATTAATAAAGCCTTGCAAATCCAATTACAGAAATGTTTACCTCACAGCCGTCAGAATGTTCTTCAACGAAAAGTCTACAAAGAATAAATGCTGAAGGGGTTTCAGAGAACTGTGTACCCTCTAGCTGCTGGGGGGATGTAAACTGCTCACAGCCAGTACTGAGAACATAATGGAGGTGCCTTTAGGGGTAAAAATTGAGCTACCATGTGATCTGGTAGGTCCTCTGATGCGCCCATCACCTGAGCAGACCAGAATGGAAAAGACACAGGCTGGCAATCCTGCACTGCAGGAACATTTAACATAGCCAAGACTTGGAAGAAACCAAAATGTCCAGCAACAGACAAATGCACAAAGAGGAAGTGGTCCATGTAAACAATGGAATATTAGCCATGGAAAACAATGAAACAGTGCCGTTTGCACCACCATATAAGGACCTAGAGATAATGACCCACCTTGAAGTAAGAAAGAAAGTGAAAGACAGATATCCTATGACATCACTTATAGGTGTTACCTAAAAATTGATACTCATGAACTTATTGCCAAGAGAAGGAAAAGCATGGATTAAGAAGAAACAATTATGTTTAACCAAATGGAAAAGTGCAAGGAATGTGTGAATTAGGATATGGGGGTTAACAGACATGTACTAATACATATGAAATATATAATCACAAAATACCTATGGAATACCAAGAGAGGTCTACTCAACACTCTGTAATAACCTACACAGTAAAGAATCCAGAGATAAAAAGACAGATACATTGATATCATGAACCAGATTCTGTACACCTAGGAGAAACAAAATATTTTTATCAAATTTGCTCTGATAACTAATAAAAATTAAATTTAAAAAACAAACAAAAAGTAAGGAGATGTAAGCTCTTGGGGATGTGCCCTGGCACATTCCACTCTAGTTGGCAGCCTACTAACACGATTTCCAGGAAGGCTCTGCTGCCCCAAAACCCCCGAGTTGGAAATGTAGAAATTCTGCCTCCTTGTGGCCGTTTTCCGCAAGAGCGGCTTTAAGCCCACAGCTAATGGTCTCTTAACATTCACAAGGACTCAGGGCTGTCAAGGACACCTGCCCTAAACAATTGTGCTGAGGTAGGGAATGGACAATAAAATTCAGAACTGGCAAATTTTTCAAGACGACAGTATGAAGAGGTAAGTTTGACTCACTCTCTTTTATTAAAAAAAAGGAAAATGGACAAAAGCTCAACCTCAGGAATTATTAGACTCATGCAAATCTAATCTTCAAAAAGGTTTCAACTCACACCAGTCGACTGACCATCAGCAAAAGGTCTACAAACAATACATTCTGAAGGGGTTTTAGAGAACTGTGTACCCTCTAGCTGCTGGTGAGATGTAAAGTGGTAACAGCCAATAATGAGAACAGAAAGGAGCTGCGATTAAAAGTAAAACGTGAGGTACCATTCAATCCAGCAGTCACACCACTGAGCCTCTCACCTGAGAAGACCAGAATTGAGAAGACCTGGGCTGCAAAAGCCAAGACAGTGAAGCAACCAAAATGTCCATCAACAGATGTATGCATAAAGAAGAAGTGGTCCATGTACACAATAGAATATTAGCGATGGAAAAGAATGAAACCCTGCTATTTGAGGCACCATAGATGAGCTTGGAGAGAATCACAGAACATGGGGTTAGTCGGAAAGCAAAAGACCTATATCCTATGATATCACTTACAGGCGTTATCTAATAACTGACACAAATGAACATATTTACACAGAGAAAGGTACTCACAGACTTAGGGGAAAAAAACTATGCTTATCTAAAATGAAAGGTGGACGGAATGGATAAATTAAGATTAGCGTTACAGGGCTTCCCTGGTGGGGCAGTGGTTGAGAGTTCGCCTGCCGATGCAGGGTACACGGGTTCGTGCCCTGGTCTGGGAGGATCCCAAATGCCGCGGAGCGGCTGGGCCTGTGAGCCGTGGCCGCTGAGCCTGCGTGTCCGGAGCCTGCGCTCCACAACGGGAAAGGCCACAACAGTGAGAGGCACGCGTACCGCAAAAAAAAAAAAAAAAACAAAACAAAAAAAAAAACGATCAGCGTTACGATACGTATACAAACACGTATTGTATACGTATATCAAGAAGACTGACCATATAGCAAGGGAGGTGTACGGAACACTCTAATATTTTACATGGGAAGAGGATCTGTACATGAATAGACATATAATATACAAATGAACCAGACTGTGTACACCTAGGACAAAGAATATTCTAATCATTACCCCGATTACAAAAGTTTTAAAAACCAAGAAGTAATGAGACATAAACACATGGGAGTTTCTCCTGGCACATTCCACTCTAATTCCACGATTTCCAGGAAGGCTCTGCTGCCCAAAAACCCAGAGTTGGAAAATGGAGAAATGCTGCCGCCTTGTGGCCGTTTCACACAACAGCAGCTTTAAACCCAGGGCTAAAGGTCACTAAATATTCACCAAACTCGCAGTTCTGTAATGACACCTGCCCACCAAAAACATCCTGGGGTCGACAATCGACCACAAAATTCAAAAAACGGCAAGCTTCCAAGAGGACAATTTCAAGAGGTATATTGTACTCACACTTTTCTCTCTCTCCTTTTTTTAACAGGAAAGAGAAAGGCGTGGAAAAACGATGAATTTTAGGAATTTCTAAAGACACGCAAACCCAAATTACAAAACCTATCGGCCCACAGCAGTCAGAAAAGCCATTAGCAAAAATGCTGCAAGCAATAAATGCTGCAGGGATTGTGGAGCAATGCGTACCCTCCGTTCTAAGGGGGACGTGGTAAGAGCCACTAATGAAAACACAATGGAGGTGCTTTGAAAAGGGAAACATTGAGCTAGCAGTCAATCAGTCACACCCACTGCCGGGCCTATCCCCTGAGAAAATGAGAATCAAAAAGTCACAGGCTGGCAATCCTGCACTCCAGCAATACTTACCGTAGCCAACACTTGGAAGCAATGAAAATGGCCATCAACAGAGGAAGGCACCAAGAAGAAGCCGTCCATGTACGCAACGGAATGTTACTCCACTGAAAAATATAAATTAAATTAAAACATCAAACGTAAGTAAGGACACAAGGTTTTGGGCGTTTATCAGGGCACACTGCACTCTAATTTGTATCTGAGGAACACCACTGGCAGGAAGGTCTGCTTCCCTAGGTACCAGGGTGGGGAACGTAGAAATACTGCGGCCCTCTAGCTGATACCTGCAACAGCAGCTTTGAAATCTCTGCTAATGGTCACTTCATATGCACAAGTACTGCAGGGCTGCAAAGGAAACCTGCCCTCAAAATGTCCTGACGCAGGTGAAGGCCAAAAAATTTCAAACTGTGGCACGTATGTCCAGAAAACAATTTGAAGAAGTAAGCTGTAATAACAGTTTGAAAAATAAAAGGACATGCCTGAAAGCTCAATTTCAAGGGATTATGAGACACATGCGGATCCAACCACAAAGAGGTATCAGCTCACCCCGCTAAGAATAACCATCAGCAAAGAAACTACAAACGCTCAATGCTGAAGAGGTTGTGGAGAAATGCATACCCTCAATTTGAAGTGGGACGTAACCTGGTAAGAGCCACTAATGGGAAGAGAATGGATGTGTCTTTAAAAGGTAAACACTGAGCTACTCTATGATCCATCAGGCCCACTCCTCGGCCTGTAACCTAAGAAGACAGAACTGGAAAGACACAGGCAGGAAATATGCACTGCAGCAGTATAACAATAGCCAAGACACGGAATCAACCAAAAAGTCCATCAAGAGATGAGTGGACAGAGAAGAAGCGGGACGTGTACAGATGGAATATTAGCCGAGGAAACAAATGAAACAATGACATTCGCAGCACGGTAGATGAGTCTAGAGGTAATCATGCAACTGGTAGTAAGTGAGAAAGCGAAAGACACATATCCTATCGTATCACTTACAGGTGTTACCTAAAAATTGATACCAGTGAAGATATTTCCACAGAGAAATGTAATCACAGATTCATTAAGCAAACTTATGGTTCACCAAATGGAAAGGTGTGAGGATTGGATACATTAGGATGTTGGGGTTAACAGAGCTATGCAAACACACGTGAAATGTGTCATCACCAAAGACCTACGGCATACCAAGAGAAGACTACTCAACATTGTGTCATAACCTACATGGGAAAAGGATCCGAAGAAGACTAGATCTATGTATACGTGTAAAAGAATCACATCTTGCACACGCCTAGAACAGACAAAACATTGTAATCGAATTTTCTCGGATACAAAATAAAAATTAAATTAAAACAAAACGAACAGCAAGTAATGAGACCCAAACGTAAGGGGCTTTTTCCTGGCACATTCCGTTCTAATTTACAAGCTACAACACAACTTCCATTATGGCTCTGCTGCCCTAGTAACCAGATTTGGTAAGGAGAAGTGCTGCCGCCTTCTGGCCGTTTCACACAAGAGCGCTAATGGTCACTTAATATTCAAAATAATTGCAGGCCTGTAAATGACACCCTGCCATCAAAAAACATCCTGGGGGCGTAAATCGACCAGAAAATTCAAACGACGTCAACATTTCAAGAAGACGTCTCAAGAGGCATATTTTATGCACATTGTGTCTTTTCTTTCTTTCTTTCTTTGAAATAAAAGGGAATTGAACAATGCTCAACATCAGCAATTAATAAAGCCGTGAAAATCCAACCTACATAAATGTTCACCTCACAGCCGTCAGAATGACCTTCAGCAAAAAGTCTACAAAGAATAAATGCTGAAGGGGTTTCAGAGAACTGTGTACCCTCTAGCTGCTGGGGGGATGTAAACCTGTAAGAGCCAGTAGCGAGAACATAACGGAAGTGCGTTTAAGGGTAAAAATTGAGCTACCGTGTGATCGGGTAGGTCCTTTGATGCGCCGCCTATCACCTGAGCAGAGCAGAATGGAAAAGACCCAGGCTGGCAATCCTGCCCTGCAGGAACCTTTAACATAGCCAACACTTGGAAGAACCCGATAAAGGTCCATCAGCAGAAAAATGCACAAAGAGGAAGTGGTCCACGTAAACAATGGAATATTAGCTATGGAAAACGATGAAACAGTGCCCTTTGCACCACGATATAAGGACGTAGAGAGAACCACCAAACTTGAAGAAAGAAACTGAAAGACAGATATACTATGACGTCACTCACAGGTGTTATCTAAAAAGTGATACTCATGAACTTATTTCCAAGAGAAGGAAAAGCACGGATTGAGAAAACAAAATGATCTTTAACGAAACGGAAAGGTGTAAGGAATGGGTGAATTGGGATACGGGGGTTAACAGACATGTACTAATACGTATGACATATATAATCACAAAATCCTATGGGATACCAACAGAGGTCTACTCAACACGGTATAATAACCTCTCCTTTGGAAAGGATCCAAAGATGAATAGACGGATACGTTGATATGATGAACCAGATTCTGTACACCTAGCAGAAACTGCATGATATATCAAATTTGCTCTGATAATTAATAAAAATTAAATTTAAAAAAACAAACACGAAGTAGGAGCTATAATCTCTTGGGGGTCTGCCCTGGCACATTCCACTCTAATTTGCAGCCTACTAACAGGATTTCCAGCAAGGCTCTGCTGCCCAAAAACCCAGAGTTGGAAATGGAGAAATGCTTCCGCCTTGTGGCCGTTTCCCGCAAGAGCGGCTTTAAGCCCACAGCTAACGGTCCCCTAACATTCACAAGGACTCAGGGCTGTCGAGGACACCTGCCCTCAAAAAATGTCCTGAGGTAGGGAATGGCCAGAAAATTCAAAACAGGCAAAATGTTCAAGAAGATAACATGAAGAGGTAAGTTTTACTCACTCTCTTTAAAAGGAAAAGGAAAATGGATAAAAGCTCAACCTCAGGATATATTAGACTCATGCAAATCTAATCTACAAAAAGGTTTCAACTCACACCAGTCGACTGACCATCATCAAAAAGTCTTCAAACAATAAGTGCTGAAGGGGTTTTAGAGAACTGTGTACCCTCTGGCTGCTGGTGAGATGTAAAGTGGTAACAGCCAATAATGAGAACAGAAAGGAGCTGCGTTTAAAAGTAAAAACGGAGCTCCCATTCGATGCAGCAGGCCCACCGCTGGGCCTCTCACCTGACAAGACCAGAATCCAGAGGACACAGGCTGCAAAAGCTGCACTGCGGCCTTATTCACAATAGCCAAGACATGGAAGCAACCTAGATGTCCATCAACAGATGAATGGATAAGGAAGAAGTGGTCCATGTACACAATGGAATACTAGCCATGTAAAACAGTGAAACACTGCACTTGGAGGCACCATAGATGAGCCTAGGGAGAATCACAGAACATGAGGTAAATTGGAAAGCAAAAGACAGATATCCTATCGTATCACTTATAGGTGTTACCTAACTGCTGGCAAAAATGGACATATTTCCACCGACAAAGACACACAGAGACTTTAAAAAACAAACTCTGTGTATCTAAGAGGAAAGGTGGTAGCAATGGATGAATTAAGATTAGATTTACCATGCCTATAGAAATACAGATTAAGTACATATACCAAAAAGACGGAGCACATAGCAAGGGAGGTCTTCGGAACACTCTGTAATCTTTTACATGGGAAAAGGATCTGTACATGAATAGGTACATATGAGGCACAAATGAACCAGACTGTGTACACCTAGGACAAACTGTATTCTAATCATTACCCCG
Source organism: Leucopleurus acutus (assembly GCF_964270905.1). Classification (NCBI taxonomy): domain Eukaryota; kingdom Metazoa; phylum Chordata; class Mammalia; order Artiodactyla; family Delphinidae; genus Leucopleurus; species Leucopleurus acutus. The sequence continues at coordinate 28,709,153 of NC_139144.1, read as the reverse complement.
ATTAAAACAACGAACAGGAAGTAATGAGACATAAACTTCAGGGGTTTCTCCTGGCACATTCCATTCTAATTTACAACCTGGGAACACGACTTCCAGAAAGGCTGTGCTGCCCTAGTAACCAGATTTGGGAATGGAGAAATGCTGCCGCCTTGTGGCCGTTTCCCACAACAGCAGCAGCTTTAAACCCAGTGCTAATGGTCACTAAATATTCACCAAACTTGCAGGTCTGTAAATTACACCTGGCCTCCAAAAAAATCCTGGGGTCAAAAATCGACCAAAAATTCAAAAGAGGGCAACCTTCCAAGAAGACAATTTCAAGAGGTATATTGTTCTCACACTTTTTTTTCTTTGTTTTTCCTAAAGAAAAGAGAAAGGTGTGGAAAGATGCTGAACATTAGGGATTATTAAAGACATACAAATCCAAATTACAGAAACCTATCAGCTCACGCCAGTCAGAAAGGCCACAAGCAAACATTCTGCAAACAATAAATGCTGAAGGGGTTGTGGAGAAATGCATACCCTTGGTGCTAATTGGGATGTGGTAAGAGCCACTAATGAAAACACAATGGAGGTGCTTTGAAAAGGGAAACATTGAGCTAGCAGTCAATCAGTCACACCCACTGCCGGGCCTATCACCTGAGAAAATGAGAATCAAAAGTCACAGGCTGGCAGTACTGCACTCCAGCAATATTTACCGTAGCCAACACTTGGAAGCAACGAAAATGTCCATCAACAGAGGAATGCACAAAGAGGTGGTCCTTGAATACAATGGAATAGTACTCCACTAAAAAATATAAATTAAATTAAAAAACCAAACATAAGTAAGGAGACATCAGCTTTTGGGGGTGTATCAGGGCACACGGCACTCTAATTTATAACTGAGGAACACCACTGGCAGGAAGGTCTGTTTCCCTAGGTACCAGAGTGGGGAACGTAGAAAGGCTGCCGACCTCTGGCCAATACCTGCAACAGCAGATTTGAAATCTGTGCTAATGGTCACTTAATATTCAAAATAATTGCAGACCTGTAAATGACACCTGCCATCAAAAACAAATCTTGGGGTTGTAAAGCGACTACAAAATTCAATAGACGTCAACATTTCAAGAAGACAATTTCAAGAGGCATATTTTACGCACATTTTGTCTTTTCTTGCGTTTTTATCTTTAAAAAGAAAAAGGGAATGGAAAAATGCTCAACATCAGCAATTAATAAAGCCTTGCAAATCCAATTACAGAAATGTTTACCTCACAGCCGTCAGAATGTTCTTCAACGAAAAGTCTACAAAGAATAAATGCTGAAGGGGTTTCAGAGAACTGTGTACCCTCTAGCTGCTGGGGGGATGTAAACTGCTCACAGCCAGTACTGAGAACATAATGGAGGTGCCTTTAGGGGTAAAAATTGAGCTACCATGTGATCTGGTAGGTCCTCTGATGCGCCCATCACCTGAGCAGACCAGAACGGAAAAGACACAGGCTGGCAATCCTGCACTGCAGGAACATTTAACATAGCCAAGACTTGGAAGAAACCAAAATGTCCAGCAACAGACAAATGCACAAAGAGGAAGTGGTCCATGTAAACAATGGAATATTAGCCATGGAAAACAATGAAACAGTGCCGTTTGCACCACCATATAAGGACCTAGAGATAATGACCCACCTTGAAGTAAGAAAGAAAGTGAAAGACAGATATCCTATGACATCACTTATAGGTGTTACCTAAAAATTGATACTCATGAACTTATTGCCAAGAGAAGGAAAAGCATGGATTAAGAAGAAACAATTATGTTTAACCAAATGGAAAAGTGCAAGGAATGTGTGAATTAGGATATGGGGGTTAACAGACATGTACTAATACATATGAAATATATAATCACAAAATACCTATGGAATACCAAGAGAGGTCTACTCAACACTCTGTAATAACCTACACAGTAAAGAATCCAAAGATAAAAAGACAGATACATTGATATCATGAACCAGATTCTGTACACCTAGGAGAAACAAAATATTTTTATCAAATTTGCTCTGATAACTAATAAAAATTAAATTTAAAAAACAAACAAAAAGTAAGGAGATGTAAGCTCTTGGGGATGTGCCCTGGCACATTCCACTCTAGTTGGCAGCCTACTAACACGATTTCCAGGAAGGCTCTGCTGCCCCAAAACCCCCGAGTTGGAAATGTAGAAATTCTGCCTCCTTGTGGCCGTTTTCCGCAAGAGCGGCTTTAAGCCCACAGCTAATGGTCTCTTAACATTCACAAGGACTCAGGGCTGTCAAGGACACCTGCCCTAAACAATTGTGCTGAGGTAGGGAATGGACAATAAAATTCAAAACTGGCAAATTTTTCAAGACGACAGTATGAAGAGGTAAGTTTGACTCACTCTCTTTTATTAAAAAAAAGGAAAATGGACAAAAGCTCAACCTCAGGAATTATTAGACTCATGCAAATCTAATCTTCAAAAAGGTTTCAACTCACACCAGTCGACTGACCATCAGCAAAAGGTCTACAAACAATACATTCTGAAGGGGTTTTAGAGAACTGTGTACCCTCTAGCTGCTGGTGAGATGTAAAGTGGTAACAGCCAATAATGAGAACAGAAAGGAGCTGCGATTAAAAGTAAAACGTGAGGTACCATTCAATCCAGCAGTCACACCACTGAGCCTCTCACCTGAGAAGACCAGAATTGAGAAGACCTGGGCTGCAAAAGCCAAGACAGTGAAGCAACCAAAATGTCCATCAACAGATGTATGCATAAAGAAGAAGTGGTCCATGTACACAATAGAATATTAGCGATGGAAAAGAATGAAACCCTGCTATTTGAGGCACCATAGATGAGCTTGGAGAGAATCACAGAACATGGGGTTAGTCGGAAAGCAAAAGACCTATATCCTATGATATCACTTACAGGCGTTATCTAATAACTGACACAAATGAACATATTTACACAGAGAAAGGTACTCACAGACTTAGGGGAAAAAAACTATGCTTATCTAAAATGAAAGGTGGACGGAATGGATAAATTAAGATTAGCGTTACAGGGCTTCCCTGGTGGGGCAGTGGTTGAGAGTTCGCCTGCCGATGCAGGGTACACGGGTTCGTGCCCTGGTCTGGGAGGATCCCAAATGCCGCGGAGCGGCTGGGCCTGTGAGCCGTGGCCGCTGAGCCTGCGTGTCCGGAGCCTGCGCTCCACAACGGGAAAGGCCACAACAGTGAGAGGCACGCGTACCGCAAAAAAAAAAAAAAAAAAACGATCAGCGTTACGATACGTATACAAACACGTATTGTATACGTATATCAAGAAGACTGACCATATAGCAAGGGAGGTGTACGGAACACTCTAATATTTTACATGGGAAGAGGATCTGTACATGAATAGACATATAATATACAAATGAACCAGACTGTGTACACCTAGGACAAAGAATATTCTAATCATTACCCCGATTACAAAAGTTTTAAAAACCAAGAAGTAATGAGACATAAACACATGGGAGTTTCTCCTGGCACATTCCACTCTAATTCCACGATTTCCAGGAAGGCTCTGCTGCCCAAAAACCCAGAGTTGGAAAATGGAGAAATGCTGCCGCCTTGTGGCCGTTTCACACAACAGCAGCTTTAAACCCAGGGCTAAAGGTCACTAAATATTCACCAAACTCGCAGTTCTGTAATGACACCTGCCCACCAAAAACATCCTGGGGTCGACAATCGACCACAAAATTCAAAACACGGCAAGCTTCCAAGAGGACAATTTCAAGAGGTATATTGTACTCACACTTTTCTCTCTCTCCTTTTTTTAACAGGAAAGAGAAAGGCGTGGAAAAACGATGAATTTTAGGAATTTCTAAAGACACGCAAACCCAAATTACAAAACCTATCGGCCCACAGCAGTCAGAAAAGCCATTAGCAAAAATGCTGCAAGCAATAAATGCTGCAGGGATTGTGGAGCAATGCGTACCCTCCGTTCTAAGGGGGACGTGGTAAGAGCCACTAATGAAAACACAATGGAGGTGCTTTGAAAAGGGAAACATTGAGCTAGCAGTCAATCAGTCACACCCACTGCCGGGCCTATCCCCTGAGAAAATGAGAATCAAAAAGTCACAGGCTGGCAATCCTGCACTCCAGCAATACTTACCGTAGCCAACACTTGGAAGCAATGAAAATGGCCATCAACAGAGGAAGGCACCAAGAAGAAGCCGTCCATGTACGCAACGGAATGTTACTCCACTGAAAAATATAAATTAAATTAAAACATCAAACGTAAGTAAGGACACAAGGTTTTGGGCGTTTATCAGGGCACACTGCACTCTAATTTGTATCTGAGGAACACCACTGGCAGGAAGGTCTGCTTCCCTAGGTACCAGGGTGGGGAACGTAGAAATACTGCGGCCCTCTAGCTGATACCTGCAACAGCAGCTTTGAAATCTCTGCTAATGGTCACTTCATATGCACAAGTACTGCAGGGCTGCAAAGGAAACCTGCCCTCAAAATGTCCTGACGCAGGTGAAGGCCAAAAAATTTCAAACTGTGGCACGTATGTCCAGAAAACAATTTGAAGAAGTAAGCTGTAATAACAGTTTGAAAAATAAAAGGACATGCCTGAAAGCTCAATTTCAAGGGATTATGAGACACATGCGGATCCAACCACAAAGAGGTATCAGCTCACCCCGCTAAGAATAACCATCAGCAAAGAAACTACAAACGCTCAATGCTGAAGAGGTTGTGGAGAAATGCATACCCTCAATTTGAAGTGGGACGTAACCTGGTAAGAGCCACTAATGGGAAGAGAATGGATGTGTCTTTAAAAGGTAAACACTGAGCTACTCTATGATCCATCAGGCCCACTCCTCGGCCTGTAACCTAAGAAGACAGAACTGGAAAGACACAGGCAGGAAATATGCACTGCAGCAGTATAACAATAGCCAAGACACGGAATCAACCAAAAAGTCCATCAAGAGATGAGTGGACAGAGAAGAAGCGGGACGTGTACAGATGGAATATTAGCCGAGGAAACAAATGAAACAATGACATTCGCAGCACGGTAGATGAGTCTAGAGGTAATCATGCAACTGGTAGTAAGTGAGACAGCGAAAGACACATATCCTATCGTATCACTTACAGGTGTTACCTAAAAATTGATACCAGTGAAGATATTTCCACAGAGAAATGTAATCACAGATTCATTAAGCAAACTTATGGTTCACCAAATGGAAAGGTGTGAGGATTGGATACATTAGGATGTTGGGGTTAACAGAGCTATGCAAACACACGTGAAATGTGTCATCACCAAAGACCTACGGCATACCAAGAGAAGACTACTCAACATTGTGTCATAACCTACATGGGAAAAGGATCCGAAGAAGACTAGATCTATGTATACGTGTAAAAGAATCACATCTTGCACACGCCTAGAACAGACAAAACATTGTAATCGAATTTTCTCGGATACAAAATAAAAATTAAATTAAAACAAAACGAACAGCAAGTAATGAGACCCAAACGTAAGGGGCTTTTTCCTGGCACATTCCGTTCTAATTTACAAGCTACAACACAACTTCCATTATGGCTCTGCTGCCCTAGTAACCAGATTTGGTAAGGAGAAGTGCTGCCGCCTTCTGGCCGTTTCACACAAGAGCGCTAATGGTCACTTAATATTCAAAATAATTGCAGGCCTGTAAATGACACCCTGCCATCAAAAAACATCCTGGGGGCGTAAATCGACCAGAAAATTCAAACGACGTCAACATTTCAAGAAGACGTCTCAAGAGGCATATTTTATGCACATTGTGTCTTTTCTTTCTTTCTTTCTTTGAAATAAAAGGGAATTGAACAATGCTCAACATCAGCAATTAATAAAGCCATGAAAATCCAACCTACATAAATGTTCACCTCACAGCCGTCAGAATGACCTTCAGCAAAAAGTCTACAAAGAATAAATGCTGAAGGGGTTTCAGAGAACTGTGTACCCTCTAGCTGCTGGGGGGATGTAAACCTGTAAGAGCCAGTAGCGAGAACATAACGGAAGTGCGTTTAAGGGTAAAAATTGAGCTACCGTGTGATCGGGTAGGTCCTTTGATGCGCCGCCTATCACCTGAGCAGAGCAGAATGGAAAAGACCCAGGCTGGCAATCCTGCCCTGCAGGAACCTTTAACATAGCCAACACTTGGAAGAACCCGATAAAGGTCCATCAGCAGAAAAATGCACAAAGAGGAAGTGGTCCACGTAAACAATGGAATATTAGCTATGGAAAACGATGAAACAGTGCCCTTTGCACCACGATATAAGGACGTAGAGAGAACCACCAAACTTGAAGAAAGAAACTGAAAGACAGATATACTATGACGTCACTCACAGGTGTTATCTAAAAAGTGATACTCATGAACTTATTTCCAAGAGAAGGAAAAGCACGGATTGAGAAAACAAAATGATCTTTAACGAAACGGAAAGGTGTAAGGAATGGGTGAATTGGGATACGGGGGTTAACAGACATGTACTAATACGTATGACATATATAATCACAAAATCCTATGGGATACCAACAGAGGTCTACTCAACACGGTATAATAACCTCTCCTTTGGAAAGGATCCAAAGATGAATAGACGGATACGTTGATATGATGAACCAGATTCTGTACACCTAGCAGAAACTGCATGATATATCAAATTTGCTCTGATAATTAATAAAAATTAAATTTAAAAAAACAAACACGAAGTAGGAGATATAATCTCTTGGGGGTCTGCCCTGGCACATTCCACTCTAATTTGCAGCCTACTAACAGGATTTCCAGCAAGGCTCTGCTGCCCAAAAACCCAGAGTTGGAAATGGAGAAATGCTTCCGCCTTGTGGCCGTTTCCCGCAAGAGCGGCTTTAAGCCCACAGCTAACGGTCCCCTAACATTCACAAGGACTCAGGGCTGTCGAGGACACCTGCCCTCAAAAAATGTCCTGAGGTAGGGAATGGCCAGAAAATTCAAAACAGGCAAAATGTTCAAGAAGATAACATGAAGAGGTAAGTTTTACTCACTCTCTTTAAAAGGAAAAGGAAAATGGATAAAAGCTCAACCTCAGGATATATTAGACTCATGCAAATCTAATCTACAAAAAGGTTTCAACTCACACCAGTCGACTGACCATCATCAAAAAGTCTTCAAACAATAAGTGCTGAAGGGGTTTTAGAGAACTGTGTACCCTCTGGCTGCTGGTGAGATGTAAAGTGGTAACAGCCAATAATGAGAACAGAAAGGAGCTGCGTTTAAAAGTAAAAACGGAGCTCCCATTCGATGCAGCAGGCCCACCGCTGGGCCTCTCACCTGACAAGACCAGAATCCAGAGGACACAGGCTGCAAAAGCTGCACTGCGGCCTTATTCACAATAGCCAAGACATGGAAGCAACCTAGATGTCCATCAACAGATGAATGGATAAGGAAGAAGTGGTCCATGTACACAATGGAATACTAGCCATGTAAAACAGTGAAACACTGCACTTGGAGGCACCATAGATGAGCCTAGGGAGAATCACAGAACATGAGGTAAATTGGAAAGCAAAAGACAGATATCCTATCGTATCACTTATAGGTGTTACCTAACTGCTGGCAAAAATGGACATATTTCCACCGACAAAGACACACAGAGACTTTAAAAAACAAACTCTGTGTATCTAAGAGGAAAGGTGGTAGCAATGGATGAATTAAGATTAGATTTACCATGCCTATAGAAATACAGATTAAGTACATATACCAAAAAGACGGAGCACATAGCAAGGGAGGTCTTCGGAACACTCTGTAATCTTTTACATGGGAAAAGGATCTGTACATGAATAGGTACATATGAGGCACAAATGAACCAGACTGTGTACACCTAGGACAAACTGTATTCTAATCATTACCCCGATTAAAACAACGAACAGGAAGTAATGAGACATAAACTTCAGGGGTTTCTCCTGGCACATTCCATTCTAATTTACAACCTGGGAACACGACTTCCAGAAAGGCTGTGCTGCCCTAGTAACCAGATTTGGGAATGGAGAAATGCTGCCGCCTTGTGGCCGTTTCCCACAACAGCAGCAGCTTTAAACCCAGTGCTAATGGTCACTAAATATTCACCAAACTTGCAGGTCTGTAAATTACACCTGGCCTCCAAAAAAATCCTGGGGTCAAAAATCGACCAAAAATTCAAAAGAGGGCAACCTTCCAAGAAGACAATTTCAAGAGGTATATTGTTCTCACACTTTTTTTCTTTGTTTTTCCTAAAGAAAAGAGAAAGGTGTGGAAAGATGCTGAACATTAGGGATTATTAAAGACATACAAATCCAAATTACAGAAACCTATCAGCTCACGCCAGTCAGAAAGGCCACAAGCAAACATTCTGCAAACAATAAATGCTGAAGGGGTTGTGGAGAAATGCATACCCTTGGTGCTAATTGGGATGTGGTAAGAGCCACTAATGAAAACACAATGGAGGTGCTTTGAAAAGGGAAACATTGAGCTAGCAGTCAATCAGTCACACCCACTGCCGGGCCTATCACCTGAGAAAATGAGAATCAAAAGTCACAGGCTGGCAGTACTGCACTCCAGCAATATTTACCGTAGCCAACACTTGGAAGCAACGAAAATGTCCATCAACAGAGGAATGCACAAAGAGGTGGTCCTTGAATACAATGGAATAGTACTCCACTAAAAAATATAAATTAAATTAAAAAACCAAACATAAGTAAGGAGACATCAGCTTTTGGGGGTGTATCAGGGCACACGGCACTCTAATTTATAACTGAGGAACACCACTGGCAGGAAGGTCTGTTTCCCTAGGTACCAGAGTGGGGAACGTAGAAAGGCTGCCGACCTCTGGCCAATACCTGCAACAGCAGATTTGAAATCTGTGCTAATGGTCACTTAATATTCAAAATAATTGCAGACCTGTAAATGACACCTGCCATCAAAAACAAATCTTGGGGTTGTAAAGCGACTACAAAATTCAATAGACGTCAACATTTCAAGAAGACAATTTCAAGAGGCATATTTTACGCACATTTTGTCTTTTCTTGCGTTTTTATCTTTAAAAAGAAAAAGGGAATGGAAAAATGCTCAACATCAGCAATTAATAAAGCCTTGCAAATCCAATTACAGAAATGTTTACCTCACAGCCGTCAGAATGTTCTTCAACGAAAAGTCTACAAAGAATAAATGCTGAAGGGGTTTCAGAGAACTGTGTACCCTCTAGCTGCTGGGGGGATGTAAACTGCTCACAGCCAGTACTGAGAACATAATGGAGGTGCCTTTAGGGGTAAAAATTGAGCTACCATGTGATCTGGTAGGTCCTCTGATGCGCCCATCACCTGAGCAGACCAGAATGGAAAAGACACAGGCTGGCAATCCTGCACTGCAGGAACATTTAACATAGCCAAGACTTGGAAGAAACCAAAATGTCCAGCAACAGACAAATGCACAAAGAGGAAGTGGTCCATGTAAACAATGGAATATTAGCCATGGAAAACAATGAAACAGTGCCGTTTGCACCACCATATAAGGACCTAGAGATAATGACCCACCTTGAAGTAAGAAAGAAAGTGAAAGACAGATATCCTATGACATCACTTATAGGTGTTACCTAAAAATTGATACTCATGAACTTATTGCCAAGAGAAGGAAAAGCATGGATTAAGAAGAAACAATTATGTTTAACCAAATGGAAAAGTGCAAGGAATGTGTGAATTAGGATATGGGGGTTAACAGACATGTACTAATACATATGAAATATATAATCACAAAATACCTATGGAATACCAAGAGAGGTCTACTCAACACTCTGTAATAACCTACACAGTAAAGAATCCAGAGATAAAAAGACAGATACATTGATATCATGAACCAGATTCTGTACACCTAGGAGAAACAAAATATTTTTATCAAATTTGCTCTGATAACTAATAAAAATTAAATTTAAAAAACAAACAAAAAGTAAGGAGATGTAAGCTCTTGGGGATGTGCCCTGGCACATTCCACTCTAGTTGGCAGCCTACTAACACGATTTCCAGGAAGGCTCTGCTGCCCCAAAACCCCCGAGTTGGAAATGTAGAAATTCTGCCTCCTTGTGGCCGTTTTCCGCAAGAGCGGCTTTAAGCCCACAGCTAATGGTCTCTTAACATTCACAAGGACTCAGGGCTGTCAAGGACACCTGCCCTAAACAATTGTGCTGAGGTAGGGAATGGACAATAAAATTCAGAACTGGCAAATTTTTCAAGACGACAGTATGAAGAGGTAAGTTTGACTCACTCTCTTTTATTAAAAAAAAGGAAAATGGACAAAAGCTCAACCTCAGGAATTATTAGACTCATGCAAATCTAATCTTCAAAAAGGTTTCAACTCACACCAGTCGACTGACCATCAGCAAAAGGTCTACAAACAATACATTCTGAAGGGGTTTTAGAGAACTGTGTACCCTCTAGCTGCTGGTGAGATGTAAAGTGGTAACAGCCAATAATGAGAACAGAAAGGAGCTGCGATTAAAAGTAAAACGTGAGGTACCATTCAATCCAGCAGTCACACCACTGAGCCTCTCACCTGAGAAGACCAGAATTGAGAAGACCTGGGCTGCAAAAGCCAAGACAGTGAAGCAACCAAAATGTCCATCAACAGATGTATGCATAAAGAAGAAGTGGTCCATGTACACAATAGAATATTAGCGATGGAAAAGAATGAAACCCTGCTATTTGAGGCACCATAGATGAGCTTGGAGAGAATCACAGAACATGGGGTTAGTCGGAAAGCAAAAGACCTATATCCTATGATATCACTTACAGGCGTTATCTAATAACTGACACAAATGAACATATTTACACAGAGAAAGGTACTCACAGACTTAGGGGAAAAAAACTATGCTTATCTAAAATGAAAGGTGGACGGAATGGATAAATTAAGATTAGCGTTACAGGGCTTCCCTGGTGGGGCAGTGGTTGAGAGTTCGCCTGCCGATGCAGGGTACACGGGTTCGTGCCCTGGTCTGGGAGGATCCCAAATGCCGCGGAGCGGCTGGGCCTGTGAGCCGTGGCCGCTGAGCCTGCGTGTCCGGAGCCTGCGCTCCACAACGGGAAAGGCCACAACAGTGAGAGGCACGCGTACCGCAAAAAAAAAAAAAAAAACAAAAAAAAAAAAAAAAGATCAGCGTTACGATACGTATACAAACACGTATTGTATACGTATATCAAGAAGACTGACCATATAGCAAGGGAGGTGTACGGAACACTCTAATATTTTACATGGGAAGAGGATCTGTACATGAATAGACATATAATATACAAATGAACCAGACTGTGTACACCTAGGACAAAGAATATTCTAATCATTACCCCGATTACAAAAGTTTTAAAAACCAAGAAGTAATGAGACATAAACACATGGGAGTTTCTCCTGGCACATTCCACTCTAATTCCACGATTTCCAGGAAGGCTCTGCTGCCCAAAAACCCAGAGTTGGAAAATGGAGAAATGCTGCCGCCTTGTGGCCGTTTCACACAACAGCAGCTTTAAACCCAGGGCTAAAGGTCACTAAATATTCACCAAACTCGCAGTTCTGTAATGACACCTGCCCACCAAAAACATCCTGGGGTCGACAATCGACCACAAAATTCAAAAAACGGCAAGCTTCCAAGAGGACAATTTCAAGAGGTATATTGTACTCACACTTTTCTCTCTCTCCTTTTTTTAACAGGAAAGAGAAAGGCGTGGAAAAACGATGAATTTTAGGAATTTCTAAAGACACGCAAACCCAAATTACAAAACCTATCGGCCCACAGCAGTCAGAAAAGCCATTAGCAAAAATGCTGCAAGCAATAAATGCTGCAGGGATTGTGGAGCAATGCGTACCCTCCGTTCTAAGGGGGACGTGGTAAGAGCCACTAATGAAAACACAATGGAGGTGCTTTGAAAAGGGAAACATTGAGCTAGCAGTCAATCAGTCACACCCACTGCCGGGCCTATCCCCTGAGAAAATGAGAATCAAAAAGTCACAGGCTGGCAATCCTGCACTCCAGCAATACTTACCGTAGCCAACACTTGGAAGCAATGAAAATGGCCATCAACAGAGGAAGGCACCAAGAAGAAGCCGTCCATGTACGCAACGGAATGTTACTCCACTGAAAAATATAAATTAAATTAAAACATCAAACGTAAGTAAGGACACAAGGTTTTGGGCGTTTATCAGGGCACACTGCACTCTAATTTGTATCTGAGGAACACCACTGGCAGGAAGGTCTGCTTCCCTAGGTACCAGGGTGGGGAACGTAGAAATACTGCGGCCCTCTAGCTGATACCTGCAACAGCAGCTTTGAAATCTCTGCTAATGGTCACTTCATATGCACAAGTACTGCAGGGCTGCAAAGGAAACCTGCCCTCAAAATGTCCTGACGCAGGTGAAGGCCAAAAAATTTCAAACTGTGGCACGTATGTCCAGAAAACAATTTGAAGAAGTAAGCTGTAATAACAGTTTGAAAAATAAAAGGACATGCCTGAAAGCTCAATTTCAAGGGATTATGAGACACATGCGGATCCAACCACAAAGAGGTATCAGCTCACCCCGCTAAGAATAACCATCAGCAAAGAAACTACAAACGCTCAATGCTGAAGAGGTTGTGGAGAAATGCATACCCTCAATTTGAAGTGGGACGTAACCTGGTAAGAGCCACTAATGGGAAGAGAATGGATGTGTCTTTAAAAGGTAAACACTGAGCTACTCTATGATCCATCAGGCCCACTCCTCGGCCTGTAACCTAAGAAGACAGAACTGGAAAGACACAGGCAGGAAATATGCACTGCAGCAGTATAACAATAGCCAAGACACGGAATCAACCAAAAAGTCCATCAAGAGATGAGTGGACAGAGAAGAAGCGGGACGTGTACAGATGGAATATTAGCCGAGGAAACAAATGAAACAATGACATTCGCAGCACGGTAGATGAGTCTAGAGGTAATCATGCAACTGGTAGTAAGTGAGAAAGCGAAAGACACATATCCTATCGTATCACTTACAGGTGTTACCTAAAAATTGATACCAGTGAAGATATTTCCACAGAGAAATGTAATCACAGATTCATTAAGCAAACTTATGGTTCACCAAATGGAAAGGTGTGAGGATTGGATACATTAGGATGTTGGGGTTAACAGAGCTATGCAAACACACGTGAAATGTGTCATCACCAAAGACCTACGGCATACCAAGAGAAGACTACTCAACATTGTGTCATAACCTACATGGGAAAAGGATCCGAAGAAGACTAGATCTATGTATACGTGTAAAAGAATCACATCTTGCACACGCCTAGAACAGACAAAACATTGTAATCGAATTTTCTCGGATACAAAATAAAAATTAAATTAAAACAAAACGAACAGCAAGTAATGAGACCCAAACGTAAGGGGCTTTTTCCTGGCACATTCCGTTCTAATTTACAAGCTACAACACAACTTCCATTATGGCTCTGCTGCCCTAGTAACCAGATTTGGTAAGGAGAAGTGCTGCCGCCTTCTGGCCGTTTCACACAAGAGCGCTAATGGTCACTTAATATTCAAAATAATTGCAGGCCTGTAAATGACACCCTGCCATCAAAAAACATCCTGGGGGCGTAAATCGACCAGAAAATTCAAACGACGTCAACATTTCAAGAAGACGTCTCAAGAGGCATATTTTATGCACATTGTGTCTTTTCTTTCTTTCTTTCTTTGAAATAAAAGGGAATTGAACAATGCTCAACATCAGCAATTAATAAAGCCATGAAAATCCAACCTACATAAATGTTCACCTCACAGCCGTCAGAATGACCTTCAGCAAAAAGTCTACAAAGAATAAATGCTGAAGGGGTTTCAGAGAACTGTGTACCCTCTAGCTGCTGGGGGGATGTAAACCTGTAAGAGCCAGTAGCGAGAACATAACGGAAGTGCGTTTAAGGGTAAAAATTGAGCTACCGTGTGATCGGGTAGGTCCTTTGATGCGCCGCCTATCACCTGAGCAGAGCAGAATGGAAAAGACCCAGGCTGGCAATCCTGCCCTGCAGGAACCTTTAACATAGCCAACACTTGGAAGAACCCGATAAAGGTCCATCAGCAGAAAAATGCACAAAGAGGAAGTGGTCCACGTAAACAATGGAATATTAGCTATGGAAAACGATGAAACAGTGCCCTTTGCACCACGATATAAGGACGTAGAGAGAACCACCAAACTTGAAGAAAGAAACTGAAAGACAGATATACTATGACGTCACTCACAGGTGTTATCTAAAAAGTGATACTCATGAACTTATTTCCAAGAGAAGGAAAAGCACGGATTGAGAAAACAAAATGATCTTTAACGAAACGGAAAGGTGTAAGGAATGGGTGAATTGGGATACGGGGGTTAACAGACATGTACTAATACGTATGACATATATAATCACAAAATCCTATGGGATACCAACAGAGGTCTACTCAACACGGTATAATAACCTCTCCTTTGGAAAGGATCCAAAGATGAATAGACGGATACGTTGATATGATGAACCAGATTCTGTACACCTAGCAGAAACTGCATGATATATCAAATTTGCTCTGATAATTAATAAAAATTAAATTTAAAAAAACAAACACGAAGTAGGAGATATAATCTCTTGGGGGTCTGCCCTGGCACATTCCACTCTAATTTGCAGCCTACTAACAGGATTTCCAGCAAGGCTCTGCTGCCCAAAAACCCAGAGTTGGAAATGGAGAAATGCTTCCGCCTTGTGGCCGTTTCCCGCAAGAGCGGCTTTAAGCCCACAGCTAACGGTCCCCTAACATTCACAAGGACTCAGGGCTGTCGAGGACACCTGCCCTCAAAAAATGTCCTGAGGTAGGGAATGGCCAGAAAATTCAAAACAGGCAAAATGTTCAAGAAGATAACATGAAGAGGTAAGTTTTACTCACTCTCTTTAAAAGGAAAAGGAAAATGGATAAAAGCTCAACCTCAGGATATATTAGACTCATGCAAATCTAATCTACAAAAAGGTTTCAACTCACACCAGTCGACTGACCATCATCAAAAAGTCTTCAAACAATAAGTGCTGAAGGGGTTTTAGAGAACTGTGTACCCTCTGGCTGCTGGTGAGATGTAAAGTGGTAACAGCCAATAATGAGAACAGAAAGGAGCTGCGTTTAAAAGTAAAAACGGAGCTCCCATTCGATGCAGCAGGCCCACCGCTGGGCCTCTCACCTGACAAGACCAGAATCCAGAGGACACAGGCTGCAAAAGCTGCACTGCGGCCTTATTCACAATAGCCAAGACATGGAAGCAACCTAGATGTCCATCAACAGATGAATGGATAAGGAAGAAGTGGTCCATGTACACAATGGAATACTAGCCATGTAAAACAGTGAAACACTGCACTTGGAGGCACCATAGATGAGCCTAGGGAGAATCACAGAACATGAGGTAAATTGGAAAGCAAAAGACAGATATCCTATCGTATCACTTATAGGTGTTACCTAACTGCTGGCAAAAATGGACATATTTCCACCGACAAAGACACACAGAGACTTTAAAAAACAAACTCTGTGTATCTAAGAGGAAAGGTGGTAGCAATGGATGAATTAAGATTAGATTTACCATGCCTATAGAAATACAGATTAAGTACATATACCAAAAAGACGGAGCACATAGCAAGGGAGGTCTTCGGAACACTCTGTAATCTTTTACATGGGAAAAGGATCTGTACATGAATAGGTACATATGAGGCACAAATGAACCAGACTGTGTACACCTAGGACAAACTGTATTCTAATCATTACCCCGATTAAAACAACGAACAGGAAGTAATGAGACATAAACTTCAGGGGTTTCTCCTGGCACATTCCATTCTAATTTACAACCTGGGAACACGACTTCCAGAAAGGCTGTGCTGCCCTAGTAACCAGATTTGGGAATGGAGAAATGCTGCCGCCTTGTGGCCGTTTCCCACAACAGCAGCAGCTTTAAACCCAGTGCTAATGGTCACTAAATATTCACCAAACTTGCAGGTCTGTAAATTACACCTGGCCTCCAAAAAAATCCTGGGGTCAAAAATCGACCAAAAATTCAAAAGAGGGCAACCTTCCAAGAAGACAATTTCAAGAGGTATATTGTTCTCACACTTTTTTTCTTTGTTTTTCCTAAAGAAAAGAGAAAGGTGTGGAAAGATGCTGAACATTAGGGATTATTAAAGACATACAAATCCAAATTACAGAAACCTATCAGCTCACGCCAGTCAGAAAGGCCACAAGCAAACATTCTGCAAACAATAAATGCTGAAGGGGTTGTGGAGAAATGCATACCCTTGGTGCTAATTGGGATGTGGTAAGAGCCACTAATGAAAACACAATGGAGGTGCTTTGAAAAGGGAAACATTGAGCTAGCAGTCAATCAGTCACACCCACTGCCGGGCCTATCACCTGAGAAAATGAGAATCAAAAGTCACAGGCTGGCAGTACTGCACTCCAGCAATATTTACCGTAGCCAACACTTGGAAGCAACGAAAATGTCCATCAACAGAGGAATGCACAAAGAGGTGGTCCTTGAATACAATGGAATAGTACTCCACTAAAAAATATAAATTAAATTAAAAAACCAAACATAAGTAAGGAGACATCAGCTTTTGGGGGTGTATCAGGGCACACGGCACTCTAATTTATAACTGAGGAACACCACTGGCAGGAAGGTCTGTTTCCCTAGGTACCAGAGTGGGGAACGTAGAAAGGCTGCCGACCTCTGGCCAATACCTGCAACAGCAGATTTGAAATCTGTGCTAATGGTCACTTAATATTCAAAATAATTGCAGACCTGTAAATGACACCTGCCATCAAAAACAAATCTTGGGGTTGTAAAGCGACTACAAAATTCAATAGACGTCAACATTTCAAGAAGACAATTTCAAGAGGCATATTTTACGCACATTTTGTCTTTTCTTGCGTTTTTATCTTTAAAAAGAAAAAGGGAATGGAAAAATGCTCAACATCAGCAATTAATAAAGCCTTGCAAATCCAATTACAGAAATGTTTACCTCACAGCCGTCAGAATGTTCTTCAACGAAAAGTCTACAAAGAATAAATGCTGAAGGGGTTTCAGAGAACTGTGTACCCTCTAGCTGCTGGGGGGATGTAAACTGCTCACAGCCAGTACTGAGAACATAATGGAGGTGCCTTTAGGGGTAAAAATTGAGCTACCATGTGATCTGGTAGGTCCTCTGATGCGCCCATCACCTGAGCAGACCAGAATGGAAAAGACACAGGCTGGCAATCCTGCACTGCAGGAACATTTAACATAGCCAAGACTTGGAAGAAACCAAAATGTCCAGCAACAGACAAATGCACAAAGAGGAAGTGGTCCATGTAAACAATGGAATATTAGCCATGGAAAACAATGAAACAGTGCCGTTTGCACCACCATATAAGGACCTAGAGATAATGACCCACCTTGAAGTAAGAAAGAAAGTGAAAGACAGATATCCTATGACATCACTTATAGGTGTTACCTAAAAATTGATACTCATGAACTTATTGCCAAGAGAAGGAAAAGCATGGATTAAGAAGAAACAATTATGTTTAACCAAATGGAAAAGTGCAAGGAATGTGTGAATTAGGATATGGGGGTTAACAGACATGTACTAATACATATGAAATATATAATCACAAAATACCTATGGAATACCAAGAGAGGTCTACTCAACACTCTGTAATAACCTACACAGTAAAGAATCCAGAGATAAAAAGACAGATACATTGATATCATGAACCAGATTCTGTACACCTAGGAGAAACAAAATATTTTTATCAAATTTGCTCTGATAACTAATAAAAATTAAATTTAAAAAACAAACAAAAAGTAAGGAGATGTAAGCTCTTGGGGATGTGCCCTGGCACATTCCACTCTAGTTGGCAGCCTACTAACACGATTTCCAGGAAGGCTCTGCTGCCCCAAAACCCCCGAGTTGGAAATGTAGAAATTCTGCCTCCTTGTGGCCGTTTTCCGCAAGAGCGGCTTTAAGCCCACAGCTAATGGTCTCTTAACATTCACAAGGACTCAGGGCTGTCAAGGACACCTGCCCTAAACAATTGTGCTGAGGTAGGGAATGGACAATAAAATTCAGAACTGGCAAATTTTTCAAGACGACAGTATGAAGAGGTAAGTTTGACTCACTCTCTTTTATTAAAAAAAAGGAAAATGGACAAAAGCTCAACCTCAGGAATTATTAGACTCATGCAAATCTAATCTTCAAAAAGGTTTCAACTCACACCAGTCGACTGACCATCAGCAAAAGGTCTACAAACAATACATTCTGAAGGGGTTTTAGAGAACTGTGTACCCTCTAGCTGCTGGTGAGATGTAAAGTGGTAACAGCCAATAATGAGAACAGAAAGGAGCTGCGATTAAAAGTAAAACGTGAGGTACCATTCAATCCAGCAGTCACACCACTGAGCCTCTCACCTGAGAAGACCAGAATTGAGAAGACCTGGGCTGCAAAAGCCAAGACAGTGAAGCAACCAAAATGTCCATCAACAGATGTATGCATAAAGAAGAAGTGGTCCATGTACACAATAGAATATTAGCGATGGAAAAGAATGAAACCCTGCTATTTGAGGCACCATAGATGAGCTTGGAGAGAATCACAGAACATGGGGTTAGTCGGAAAGCAAAAGACCTATATCCTATGATATCACTTACAGGCGTTATCTAATAACTGACACAAATGAACATATTTACACAGAGAAAGGTACTCACAGACTTAGGGGAAAAAAACTATGCTTATCTAAAATGAAAGGTGGACGGAATGGATAAATTAAGATTAGCGTTACAGGGCTTCCCTGGTGGGGCAGTGGTTGAGAGTTCGCCTGCCGATGCAGGGTACACGGGTTCGTGCCCTGGTCTGGGAGGATCCCAAATGCCGCGGAGCGGCTGGGCCTGTGAGCCGTGGCCGCTGAGCCTGCGTGTCCGGAGCCTGCGCTCCACAACGGGAAAGGCCACAACAGTGAGAGGCACGCGTACCGCAAAAAAAAAAAAAAAAACAAAACAAAAAAAAAAACGATCAGCGTTACGATACGTATACAAACACGTATTGTATACGTATATCAAGAAGACTGACCATATAGCAAGGGAGGTGTACGGAACACTCTAATATTTTACATGGGAAGAGGATCTGTACATGAATAGACATATAATATACAAATGAACCAGACTGTGTACACCTAGGACAAAGAATATTCTAATCATTACCCCGATTACAAAAGTTTTAAAAACCAAGAAGTAATGAGACATAAACACATGGGAGTTTCTCCTGGCACATTCCACTCTAATTCCACGATTTCCAGGAAGGCTCTGCTGCCCAAAAACCCAGAGTTGGAAAATGGAGAAATGCTGCCGCCTTGTGGCCGTTTCACACAACAGCAGCTTTAAACCCAGGGCTAAAGGTCACTAAATATTCACCAAACTCGCAGTTCTGTAATGACACCTGCCCACCAAAAACATCCTGGGGTCGACAATCGACCACAAAATTCAAAAAACGGCAAGCTTCCAAGAGGACAATTTCAAGAGGTATATTGTACTCACACTTTTCTCTCTCTCCTTTTTTTAACAGGAAAGAGAAAGGCGTGGAAAAACGATGAATTTTAGGAATTTCTAAAGACACGCAAACCCAAATTACAAAACCTATCGGCCCACAGCAGTCAGAAAAGCCATTAGCAAAAATGCTGCAAGCAATAAATGCTGCAGGGATTGTGGAGCAATGCGTACCCTCCGTTCTAAGGGGGACGTGGTAAGAGCCACTAATGAAAACACAATGGAGGTGCTTTGAAAAGGGAAACATTGAGCTAGCAGTCAATCAGTCACACCCACTGCCGGGCCTATCCCCTGAGAAAATGAGAATCAAAAAGTCACAGGCTGGCAATCCTGCACTCCAGCAATACTTACCGTAGCCAACACTTGGAAGCAATGAAAATGGCCATCAACAGAGGAAGGCACCAAGAAGAAGCCGTCCATGTACGCAACGGAATGTTACTCCACTGAAAAATATAAATTAAATTAAAACATCAAACGTAAGTAAGGACACAAGGTTTTGGGCGTTTATCAGGGCACACTGCACTCTAATTTGTATCTGAGGAACACCACTGGCAGGAAGGTCTGCTTCCCTAGGTACCAGGGTGGGGAACGTAGAAATACTGCGGCCCTCTAGCTGATACCTGCAACAGCAGCTTTGAAATCTCTGCTAATGGTCACTTCATATGCACAAGTACTGCAGGGCTGCAAAGGAAACCTGCCCTCAAAATGTCCTGACGCAGGTGAAGGCCAAAAAATTTCAAACTGTGGCACGTATGTCCAGAAAACAATTTGAAGAAGTAAGCTGTAATAACAGTTTGAAAAATAAAAGGACATGCCTGAAAGCTCAATTTCAAGGGATTATGAGACACATGCGGATCCAACCACAAAGAGGTATCAGCTCACCCCGCTAAGAATAACCATCAGCAAAGAAACTACAAACGCTCAATGCTGAAGAGGTTGTGGAGAAATGCATACCCTCAATTTGAAGTGGGACGTAACCTGGTAAGAGCCACTAATGGGAAGAGAATGGATGTGTCTTTAAAAGGTAAACACTGAGCTACTCTATGATCCATCAGGCCCACTCCTCGGCCTGTAACCTAAGAAGACAGAACTGGAAAGACACAGGCAGGAAATATGCACTGCAGCAGTATAACAATAGCCAAGACACGGAATCAACCAAAAAGTCCATCAAGAGATGAGTGGACAGAGAAGAAGCGGGACGTGTACAGATGGAATATTAGCCGAGGAAACAAATGAAACAATGACATTCGCAGCACGGTAGATGAGTCTAGAGGTAATCATGCAACTGGTAGTAAGTGAGAAAGCGAAAGACACATATCCTATCGTATCACTTACAGGTGTTACCTAAAAATTGATACCAGTGAAGATATTTCCACAGAGAAATGTAATCACAGATTCATTAAGCAAACTTATGGTTCACCAAATGGAAAGGTGTGAGGATTGGATACATTAGGATGTTGGGGTTAACAGAGCTATGCAAACACACGTGAAATGTGTCATCACCAAAGACCTACGGCATACCAAGAGAAGACTACTCAACATTGTGTCATAACCTACATGGGAAAAGGATCCGAAGAAGACTAGATCTATGTATACGTGTAAAAGAATCACATCTTGCACACGCCTAGAACAGACAAAACATTGTAATCGAATTTTCTCGGATACAAAATAAAAATTAAATTAAAACAAAACGAACAGCAAGTAATGAGACCCAAACGTAAGGGGCTTTTTCCTGGCACATTCCGTTCTAATTTACAAGCTACAACACAACTTCCATTATGGCTCTGCTGCCCTAGTAACCAGATTTGGTAAGGAGAAGTGCTGCCGCCTTCTGGCCGTTTCACACAAGAGCGCTAATGGTCACTTAATATTCAAAATAATTGCAGGCCTGTAAATGACACCCTGCCATCAAAAAACATCCTGGGGGCGTAAATCGACCAGAAAATTCAAACGACGTCAACATTTCAAGAAGACGTCTCAAGAGGCATATTTTATGCACATTGTGTCTTTTCTTTCTTTCTTTCTTTGAAATAAAAGGGAATTGAACAATGCTCAACATCAGCAATTAATAAAGCCGTGAAAATCCAACCTACATAAATGTTCACCTCACAGCCGTCAGAATGACCTTCAGCAAAAAGTCTACAAAGAATAAATGCTGAAGGGGTTTCAGAGAACTGTGTACCCTCTAGCTGCTGGGGGGATGTAAACCTGTAAGAGCCAGTAGCGAGAACATAACGGAAGTGCGTTTAAGGGTAAAAATTGAGCTACCGTGTGATCGGGTAGGTCCTTTGATGCGCCGCCTATCACCTGAGCAGAGCAGAATGGAAAAGACCCAGGCTGGCAATCCTGCCCTGCAGGAACCTTTAACATAGCCAACACTTGGAAGAACCCGATAAAGGTCCATCAGCAGAAAAATGCACAAAGAGGAAGTGGTCCACGTAAACAATGGAATATTAGCTATGGAAAACGATGAAACAGTGCCCTTTGCACCACGATATAAGGACGTAGAGAGAACCACCAAACTTGAAGAAAGAAACTGAAAGACAGATATACTATGACGTCACTCACAGGTGTTATCTAAAAAGTGATACTCATGAACTTATTTCCAAGAGAAGGAAAAGCACGGATTGAGAAAACAAAATGATCTTTAACGAAACGGAAAGGTGTAAGGAATGGGTGAATTGGGATACGGGGGTTAACAGACATGTACTAATACGTATGACATATATAATCACAAAATCCTATGGGATACCAACAGAGGTCTACTCAACACGGTATAATAACCTCTCCTTTGGAAAGGATCCAAAGATGAATAGACGGATACGTTGATATGATGAACCAGATTCTGTACACCTAGCAGAAACTGCATGATATATCAAATTTGCTCTGATAATTAATAAAAATTAAATTTAAAAAAACAAACACGAAGTAGGAGATATAATCTCTTGGGGGTCTGCCCTGGCACATTCCACTCTAATTTGCAGCCTACTAACAGGATTTCCAGCAAGGCTCTGCTGCCCAAAAACCCAGAGTTGGAAATGGAGAAATGCTTCCGCCTTGTGGCCGTTTCCCGCAAGAGCGGCTTTAAGCCCACAGCTAACGGTCCCCTAACATTCACAAGGACTCAGGGCTGTCGAGGACACCTGCCCTCAAAAAATGTCCTGAGGTAGGGAATGGCCAGAAAATTCAAAACAGGCAAAATGTTCAAGAAGATAACATGAAGAGGTAAGTTTTACTCACTCTCTTTAAAAGGAAAAGGAAAATGGATAAAAGCTCAACCTCAGGATATATTAGACTCATGCAAATCTAATCTACAAAAAGGTTTCAACTCACACCAGTCGACTGACCATCATCAAAAAGTCTTCAAACAATAAGTGCTGAAGGGGTTTTAGAGAACTGTGTACCCTCTGGCTGCTGGTGAGATGTAAAGTGGTAACAGCCAATAATGAGAACAGAAAGGAGCTGCGTTTAAAAGTAAAAACGGAGCTCCCATTCGATGCAGCAGGCCCACCGCTGGGCCTCTCACCTGACAAGACCAGAATCCAGAGGACACAGGCTGCAAAAGCTGCACTGCGGCCTTATTCACAATAGCCAAGACATGGAAGCAACCTAGATGTCCATCAACAGATGAATGGATAAGGAAGAAGTGGTCCATGTACACAATGGAATACTAGCCATGTAAAACAGTGAAACACTGCACTTGGAGGCACCATAGATGAGCCTAGGGAGAATCACAGAACATGAGGTAAATTGGAAAGCAAAAGACAGATATCCTATCGTATCACTTATAGGTGTTACCTAACTGCTGGCAAAAATGGACATATTTCCACCGACAAAGACACACAGAGACTTTAAAAAACAAACTCTGTGTATCTAAGAGGAAAGGTGGTAGCAATGGATGAATTAAGATTAGATTTACCATGCCTATAGAAATACAGATTAAGTACATATACCAAAAAGACGGAGCACATAGCAAGGGAGGTCTTCGGAACACTCTGTAATCTTTTACATGGGAAAAGGATCTGTACATGAATAGGTACATATGAGGCACAAATGAACCAGACTGTGTACACCTAGGACAAACTGTATTCTAATCATTACCCCGATTAAAACAACGAACAGGAAGTAATGAGACATAAACTTCAGGGGTTTCTCCTGGCACATTCCATTCTAATTTACAACCTGGGAACACGACTTCCAGAAAGGCTGTGCTGCCCTAGTAACCAGATTTGGGAATGGAGAAATGCTGCCGCCTTGTGGCCGTTTCCCACAACAGCAGCAGCTTTAAACCCAGTGCTAATGGTCACTAAATATTCACCAAACTTGCAGGTCTGTAAATTACACCTGGCCTCCAAAAAAATCCTGGGGTCAAAAATCGACCAAAAATTCAAAAGAGGGCAACCTTCCAAGAAGACAATTTCAAGAGGTATATTGTTCTCACACTTTTTTTCTTTGTTTTTCCTAAAGAAAAGAGAAAGGTGTGGAAAGATGCTGAACATTAGGGATTATTAAAGACATACAAATCCAAATTACAGAAACCTATCAGCTCACGCCAGTCAGAAAGGCCACAAGCAAACATTCTGCAAACAATAAATGCTGAAGGGGTTGTGGAGAAATGCATACCCTTGGTGCTAATTGGGATGTGGTAAGAGCCACTAATGAAAACACAATGGAGGTGCTTTGAAAAGGGAAACATTGAGCTAGCAGTCAATCAGTCACACCCACTGCCGGGCCTATCACCTGAGAAAATGAGAATCAAAAGTCACAGGCTGGCAGTACTGCACTCCAGCAATATTTACCGTAGCCAACACTTGGAAGCAACGAAAATGTCCATCAACAGAGGAATGCACAAAGAGGTGGTCCTTGAATACAATGGAATAGTACTCCACTAAAAAATATAAATTAAATTAAAAAACCAAACATAAGTAAGGAGACATCAGCTTTTGGGGGTGTATCAGGGCACACGGCACTCTAATTTATAACTGAGGAACACCACTGGCAGGAAGGTCTGTTTCCCTAGGTACCAGAGTGGGGAACGTAGAAAGGCTGCCGACCTCTGGCCAATACCTGCAACAGCAGATTTGAAATCTGTGCTAATGGTCACTTAATATTCAAAATAATTGCAGACCTGTAAATGACACCTGCCATCAAAAACAAATCTTGGGGTTGTAAAGCGACTACAAAATTCAATAGACGTCAACATTTCAAGAAGACAATTTCAAGAGGCATATTTTACGCACATTTTGTCTTTTCTTGCGTTTTTATCTTTAAAAAGAAAAAGGGAATGGAAAAATGCTCAACATCAGCAATTAATAAAGCCTTGCAAATCCAATTACAGAAATGTTTACCTCACAGCCGTCAGAATGTTCTTCAACGAAAAGTCTACAAAGAATAAATGCTGAAGGGGTTTCAGAGAACTGTGTACCCTCTAGCTGCTGGGGGGATGTAAACTGCTCACAGCCAGTACTGAGAACATAATGGAGGTGCCTTTAGGGGTAAAAATTGAGCTACCATGTGATCTGGTAGGTCCTCTGATGCGCCCATCACCTGAGCAGACCAGAACGGAAAAGACACAGGCTGGCAATCCTGCACTGCAGGAACATTTAACATAGCCAAGACTTGGAAGAAACCAAAATGTCCAGCAACAGACAAATGCACAAAGAGGAAGTGGTCCATGTAAACAATGGAATATTAGCCATGGAAAACAATGAAACAGTGCCGTTTGCACCACCATATAAGGACCTAGAGATAATGACCCACCTTGAAGTAAGAAAGAAAGTGAAAGACAGATATCCTATGACATCACTTATAGGTGTTACCTAAAAATTGATACTCATGAACTTATTGCCAAGAGAAGGAAAAGCATGGATTAAGAAGAAACAATTATGTTTAACCAAATGGAAAAGTGCAAGGAATGTGTGAATTAGGATATGGGGGTTAACAGACATGTACTAATACATATGAAATATATAATCACAAAATACCTATGGAATACCAAGAGAGGTCTACTCAACACTCTGTAATAACCTACACAGTAAAGAATCCAAAGATAAAAAGACAGATACATTGATATCATGAACCAGATTCTGTACACCTAGGAGAAACAAAATATTTTTATCAAATTTGCTCTGATAACTAATAAAAATTAAATTTAAAAAACAAACAAAAAGTAAGGAGATGTAAGCTCTTGGGGATGTGCCCTGGCACATTCCACTCTAGTTGGCAGCCTACTAACACGATTTCCAGGAAGGCTCTGCTGCCCCAAAACCCCCGAGTTGGAAATGTAGAAATTCTGCCTCCTTGTGGCCGTTTTCCGCAAGAGCGGCTTTAAGCCCACAGCTAATGGTCTCTTAACATTCACAAGGACTCAGGGCTGTCAAGGACACCTGCCCTAAACAATTGTGCTGAGGTAGGGAATGGACAATAAAATTCAGAACTGGCAAATTTTTCAAGACGACAGTATGAAGAGGTAAGTTTGACTCACTCTCTTTTATTAAAAAAAAGGAAAATGGACAAAAGCTCAACCTCAGGAATTATTAGACTCATGCAAATCTAATCTTCAAAAAGGTTTCAACTCACACCAGTCGACTGACCATCAGCAAAAGGTCTACAAACAATACATTCTGAAGGGGTTTTAGAGAACTGTGTACCCTCTAGCTGCTGGTGAGATGTAAAGTGGTAACAGCCAATAATGAGAACAGAAAGGAGCTGCGATTAAAAGTAAAACGTGAGGTACCATTCAATCCAGCAGTCACACCACTGAGCCTCTCACCTGAGAAGACCAGAATTGAGAAGACCTGGGCTGCAAAAGCCAAGACAGTGAAGCAACCAAAATGTCCATCAACAGATGTATGCATAAAGAAGAAGTGGTCCATGTACACAATAGAATATTAGCGATGGAAAAGAATGAAACCCTGCTATTTGAGGCACCATAGATGAGCTTGGAGAGAATCACAGAACATGGGGTTAGTCGGAAAGCAAAAGACCTATATCCTATGATATCACTTACAGGCATTATCTAATAACTGACACAAATGAACATATTTACACAGAGAAAGGTACTCACAGACTTAGGGGAAAAAAACTATGCTTATCTAAAATGAAAGGTGGACGGAATGGATAAATTAAGATTAGCGTTACAGGGCTTCCCTGGTGGGGCAGTGGTTGAGAGTTCGCCTGCCGATGCAGGGTACACGGGTTCGTGCCCTGGTCTGGGAGGATCCCAAATGCCGCGGAGCGGCTGGGCCTGTGAGCCGTGGCCGCTGAGCCTGCGTGTCCGGAGCCTGCGCTCCACAACGGGAAAGGCCACAACAGTGAGAGGCACGCGTACCGCAAAAAAAAAAAAAAACAAAACAAAAAAAAAAACGATCAGCGTTATGATACGTATACAAACACGTATTGTATACGTATATCAAGAAGACTGACCATATAGCAAGGGAGGTGTACGGAACACTCTAATATTTTACATGGGAAGAGGATCTGTACATGAATAGACATATAATATACAAATGAACCAGACTGTGTACACCTAGGACAAAGAATATTCTAATCATTACCCCGATTACAAAAGTTTTAAAAACCAAGAAGTAATGAGACATAAACACATGGGAGTTTCTCCTGGCACATTCCACTCTAATTCCACGATTTCCAGGAAGGCTCTGCTGCCCAAAAACCCAGAGTTGGAAAATGGAGAAATGCTGCCGCCTTGTGGCCGTTTCACACAACAGCAGCTTTAAACCCAGGGCTAAAGGTCACTAAATATTCACCAAACTCGCAGTTCTGTAATGACACCTGCCCACCAAAAACATCCTGGGGTCGACAATCGACCACAAAATTCAAAACACGGCAAGCTTCCAAGAGGACAATTTCAAGAGGTATATTGTACTCACACTTTTCTCTCTCTCCTTTTTTTAACAGGAAAGAGAAAGGCGTGGAAAAACGATGAATTTTAGGAATTTCTAAAGACACGCAAACCCAAATTACAAAACCTATCGGCCCACAGCAGTCAGAAAAGCCATTAGCAAAAATGCTGCAAGCAATAAATGCTGCAGGGATTGTGGAGCAATGCGTACCCTCCGTTCTAAGGGGGACGTGGTAAGAGCCACTAATGAAAACACAATGGAGGTGCTTTGAAAAGGGAAACATTGAGCTAGCAGTCAATCAGTCACACCCACTGCCGGGCCTATCCCCTGAGAAAATGAGAATCAAAAAGTCACAGGCTGGCAATCCTGCACTCCAGCAATACTTACCGTAGCCAACACTTGGAAGCAATGAAAATGGCCATCAACAGAGGAAGGCACCAAGAAGAAGCCGTCCATGTACGCAACGGAATGTTACTCCACTGAAAAATATAAATTAAATTAAAACATCAAACGTAAGTAAGGACACAAGGTTTTGGGCGTTTATCAGGGCACACTGCACTCTAATTTGTATCTGAGGAACACCACTGGCAGGAAGGTCTGCTTCCCTAGGTACCAGGGTGGGGAACGTAGAAATACTGCGGCCCTCTAGCTGATACCTGCAACAGCAGCTTTGAAATCTCTGCTAATGGTCACTTCATATGCACAAGTACTGCAGGGCTGCAAAGGAAACCTGCCCTCAAAATGTCCTGACGCAGGTGAAGGCCAAAAAATTTCAAACTGTGGCACGTATGTCCAGAAAACAATTTGAAGAAGTAAGCTGTAATAACAGTTTGAAAAATAAAAGGACATGCCTGAAAGCTCAATTTCAAGGGATTATGAGACACATGCGGATCCAACCACAAAGAGGTATCAGCTCACCCCGCTAAGAATAACCATCAGCAAAGAAACTACAAACGCTCAATGCTGAAGAGGTTGTGGAGAAATGCATACCCTCAATTTGAAGTGGGACGTAACCTGGTAAGAGCCACTAATGGGAAGAGAATGGATGTGTCTTTAAAAGGTAAACACTGAGCTACTCTATGATCCATCAGGCCCACTCCTCGGCCTGTAACCTAAGAAGACAGAACTGGAAAGACACAGGCAGGAAATATGCACTGCAGCAGTATAACAATAGCCAAGACACGGAATCAACCAAAAAGTCCATCAAGAGATGAGTGGACAGAGAAGAAGCGGGACGTGTACAGATGGAATATTAGCCGAGGAAACAAATGAAACAATGACATTCGCAGCACGGTAGATGAGTCTAGAGGTAATCATGCAACTGGTAGTAAGTGAGAAAGCGAAAGACACATATCCTATCGTATCACTTACAGGTGTTACCTAAAAATTGATACCAGTGAAGATATTTCCACAGAGAAATGTAATCACAGATTCATTAAGCAAACTTATGGTTCACCAAATGGAAAGGTGTGAGGATTGGATACATTAGGATGTTGGGGTTAACAGAGCTATGCAAACACACGTGAAATGTGTCATCACCAAAGACCTACGGCATACCAAGAGAAGACTACTCAACATTGTGTCATAACCTACATGGGAAAAGGATCCGAAGAAGACTAGATCTATGTATACGTGTAAAAGAATCACATCTTGCACACGCCTAGAACAGACAAAACATTGTAATCGAATTTTCTCGGATACAAAATAAAAATTAAATTAAAACAAAACGAACAGCAAGTAATGAGACCCAAACGTAAGGGGCTTTTTCCTGGCACATTCCGTTCTAATTTACAAGCTACAACACAACTTCCATTATGGCTCTGCTGCCCTAGTAACCAGATTTGGTAAGGAGAAGTGCTGCCGCCTTCTGGCCGTTTCACACAAGAGCGCTAATGGTCACTTAATATTCAAAATAATTGCAGGCCTGTAAATGACACCCTGCCATCAAAAAACATCCTGGGGGCGTAAATCGACCAGAAAATTCAAACGACGTCAACATTTCAAGAAGACGTCTCAAGAGGCATATTTTATGCACATTGTGTCTTTTCTTTCTTTCTTTCTTTGAAATAAAAGGGAATTGAACAATGCTCAACATCAGCAATTAATAAAGCCGTGAAAATCCAACCTACATAAATGTTCACCTCACAGCCGTCAGAATGACCTTCAGCAAAAAGTCTACAAAGAATAAATGCTGAAGGGGTTTCAGAGAACTGTGTACCCTCTAGCTGCTGGGGGGATGTAAACCTGTAAGAGCCAGTAGCGAGAACATAACGGAAGTGCGTTTAAGGGTAAAAATTGAGCTACCGTGTGATCGGGTAGGTCCTTTGATGCGCCGCCTATCACCTGAGCAGAGCAGAATGGAAAAGACCCAGGCTGGCAATCCTGCCCTGCAGGAACCTTTAACATAGCCAACACTTGGAAGAACCCGATAAAGGTCCATCAGCAGAAAAATGCACAAAGAGGAAGTGGTCCACGTAAACAATGGAATATTAGCTATGGAAAACGATGAAACAGTGCCCTTTGCACCACGATATAAGGACGTAGAGAGAACCACCAAACTTGAAGAAAGAAACTGAAAGACAGATATACTATGACGTCACTCACAGGTGTTATCTAAAAAGTGATACTCATGAACTTATTTCCAAGAGAAGGAAAAGCACGGATTGAGAAAACAAAATGATCTTTAACGAAACGGAAAGGTGTAAGGAATGGGTGAATTGGGATACGGGGGTTAACAGACATGTACTAATACGTATGACATATATAATCACAAAATCCTATGGGATACCAACAGAGGTCTACTCAACACGGTATAATAACCTCTCCTTTGGAAAGGATCCAAAGATGAATAGACGGATACGTTGATATGATGAACCAGATTCTGTACACCTAGCAGAAACTGCATGATATATCAAATTTGCTCTGATAATTAATAAAAATTAAATTTAAAAAAACAAACACGAAGTAGGAGATATAATCTCTTGGGGGTCTGCCCTGGCACATTCCACTCTAATTTGCAGCCTACTAACAGGATTTCCAGCAAGGCTCTGCTGCCCAAAAACCCAGAGTTGGAAATGGAGAAATGCTTCCGCCTTGTGGCCGTTTCCCGCAAGAGCGGCTTTAAGCCCACAGCTAACGGTCCCCTAACATTCACAAGGACTCAGGGCTGTCGAGGACACCTGCCCTCAAAAAATGTCCTGAGGTAGGGAATGGCCAGAAAATTCAAAACAGGCAAAATGTTCAAGAAGATAACATGAAGAGGTAAGTTTTACTCACTCTCTTTAAAAGGAAAAGGAAAATGGATAAAAGCTCAACCTCAGGATATATTAGACTCATGCAAATCTAATCTACAAAAAGGTTTCAACTCACACCAGTCGACTGACCATCATCAAAAAGTCTTCAAACAATAAGTGCTGAAGGGGTTTTAGAGAACTGTGTACCCTCTGGCTGCTGGTGAGATGTAAAGTGGTAACAGCCAATAATGAGAACAGAAAGGAGCTGCGTTTAAAAGTAAAAACGGAGCTCCCATTCGATGCAGCAGGCCCACCGCTGGGCCTCTCACCTGACAAGACCAGAATCCAGAGGACACAGGCTGCAAAAGCTGCACTGCGGCCTTATTCACAATAGCCAAGACATGGAAGCAACCTAGATGTCCATCAACAGATGAATGGATAAGGAAGAAGTGGTCCATGTACACAATGGAATACTAGCCATGTAAAACAGTGAAACACTGCACTTGGAGGCACCATAGATGAGCCTAGGGAGAATCACAGAACATGAGGTAAATTGGAAAGCAAAAGACAGATATCCTATCGTATCACTTATAGGTGTTACCTAACTGCTGGCAAAAATGGACATATTTCCACCGACAAAGACACACAGAGACTTTAAAAAACAAACTCTGTGTATCTAAGAGGAAAGGTGGTAGCAATGGATGAATTAAGATTAGATTTACCATGCCTATAGAAATACAGATTAAGTACATATACCAAAAAGACGGAGCACATAGCAAGGGAGGTCTTCGGAACACTCTGTAATCTTTTACATGGGAAAAGGATCTGTACATGAATAGGTACATATGAGGCACAAATGAACCAGACTGTGTACACCTAGGACAAACTGTATTCTAATCATTACCCCGATTAAAACAACGAACAGGAAGTAATGAGACATAAACTTCAGGGGTTTCTCCTGGCACATTCCATTCTAATTTACAACCTGGGAACACGACTTCCAGAAAGGCTGTGCTGCCCTAGTAACCAGATTTGGGAATGGAGAAATGCTGCCGCCTTGTGGCCGTTTCCCACAACAGCAGCAGCTTTAAACCCAGTGCTAATGGTCACTAAATATTCACCAAACTTGCAGGTCTGTAAATTACACCTGGCCTCCAAAAAAATCCTGGGGTCAAAAATCGACCAAAAATTCAAAAGAGGGCAACCTTCCAAGAAGACAATTTCAAGAGGTATATTGTTCTCACCCTTTATTTTTAACAGAAAAGAAAAAGGCGTGTAAAATGATGAATTTTAGGAATTTTTAAAGACATGCAAACCCAAATTACAAAAACCTATCAGGTCACAGCAGTCAGGATAGCCATTAGCAAAAATGCTGCAAACTATAAATGCTGAAGGGATTGTGGAAAAATTCGTACCCCCGGCTCTAAGGGGGACATAGTAAGAGCCACTAATGAAAACACAATGGAGGTGCTTTGAAAAGGTAAACACTGAGCTACTAGTCAATCAGTCACACCCACTGCTGGGCCTATCACCTGAGAAAATGAGAATCAAAATGTCACAGGCTGGCAATCTTTCACTCCAGCAATATTTAATATAGCCAACACCTAGAAGCAACAAAAATGTCCATCAACAGAGGAATGCACCAAGAAGTGGTCCATGAATACAATGGAATATTACTCCATTAAAAATATAAGTTAAATTTAAAAAACAAACAAACGTAAGTAGACATCAGTTTTTGGGGTTTATCCGGGCACATTGTACTCTAATTTATAACCGAGGAAGACCACTGGCAGGAAGGTCTGTTTCCCTAGTGCCAGCATGGGGAACAAAGACAGGCTGCTGCACTCTGGCCGTTACCTGCAAAAGCAGCTTTAAAGCTTGTGCTAATGGTCACTTCATGTGAACAAGTACTGCAGGGCTGTAAATGAAACCTGCCCTCAAAATTTCTTGAGGGAGGTAATGGCCAATAAATTTCAAAATGACAAACAACATACAACGGAACTCCCATAACGTTAACAGCTGATTTCTCAGCAAAAATCTACAAGCCAGAGGGAGTGGCATGAGAAAATTAAAGTGATGAAAGGGGAGAACCTACAACCAAGAGTACTCCACCCAGCAAGTATCTCATTCGGATTTGTTGGGGAAATCAAAAGCTTTCCAGACAAGCAAAAGCTAAGAGAATTCAGCACCATGAAACCAGCTCTACAACAAATGCTAAAGGAACTTCTCTAAGTGGGAAATACAAGAGAAGAAAAGGACCCACTAAGACAAAGCCACAACAATTAAGAAAATAGTAATGGGAACATACATATCGATAATTACCTTAAACATGAATGGATTAAATGCTCCAACCAAAAGACACAGGCTCGCTGAATGGATACAAAAACAAGATCCATATATATGCTACCTACAAGAGACCCATTTCAGACCTAGGGACACATACAGACTGAAAGTGAGGGGATGGAAAAATATACTCCATGCAAATGAAAATCAAAAGAAAGCTGGAGTAGCAATACTCATATCAGATAAAATAGATTTTAAAATAAAGAATGTTACAAGAGACAAGGAAGGACACTACATAATGATCAAGGGATCAATCCAAGAAGATATAACAATTATAAATATATATGTACCCAACATAGGAGCACCTCAATATATAAGGAACTGCTAACAGCTATAAGAGGAAATCGACAGTAACACAATAATAGCTGGGGACTTTAACACCTCACTTACACCAATGGAGATCATCCAGACAGAAAATTAATAAGGAAACACAAGCTTTAAATGACACAATAGACCAGATAGATTTAATGGATATTTATAGGACATTCCATCCAAAAACAGCAGATTACACGTTCTTCTCAACGGCACACGGAACATTCTCCAGGATAGTTCACATCTTGGGTCACAAATAAAGCCTCAGTAAATTTAAGAAAACTGAAATCATATCAAGCAGCTGTTCCGACCACAATGCTATGAGATTAGAAATCAATTACAGGGAAAAAAACGTAAAAAGCACAAACACATGGAAGTTTAACGATACGTTACTAAATAACCAAGAGATCACTGAAGAAATAAAAGAGGAAATCAAAAACTACCTACAGACAAATGACAACAAAAACACGATGATCCAAAACCTATGGGATGCAGCAAAACCAGTTCTAAGAGGAAAGCTTATAGCAATACAAACCTACCCCAAGAAACCAGAAAAATCTCAAATAAACAATCTAACCTTACACCTAAAGGAACTAGAGAAAGAAGAACAAAACCCAAAGTTACTAGAAGGAAAGAAATCATAAAGATCAGAGCAGAAATAAATGAAATAAAAACAATAGCACAGATCAATAAAACTAAAAGCTGGTTCTTTGAGAAGATAAACAAAAATGATAAACCTTTAGCCAGACTCAAGAAAAAGAGGGAGAGGACTCAAATCGATAAAATTAGAAATGAAAAAGGAGAAGTTGTAACAGACACCACAGAAATACAAAGCATCCTAAGAGACTACTACAAGCAACTCTATGCCAATAAAATGGACAACCTGGAAGAAATGGACAAATTCTTAGAAAGGTATAAACTTCCCAGACTGAACCAGGAAGAAATAGAAAATATGAATAGACCAATCACAAGTAATGAAATTGAAACTGTGATTTAAAATCTTCCAACAAACAAAAGTCCAGAACGAGATGGCATCAGAGGAGAATTCTATCAAACATTTAGACAAGAGCTAACACCAAAACTTCTCAAACTCTTCAGAAATTTTCAGGGGAAGGAACACTCCCAAACTCATTCTATGAGGCCACCATCACCCTGATACCAAAAGCAGACAAAGATACTACAAAAAAAGAAAATTAGAGACCAATATCACTTATGAATATAGATGTAAAAATTCTCAACAAAATACTAGGAAACAGAATTGAACAACACATTAAAAGGATCATACACCATAATCAAGTGGAGTTTAACCCAGGGATGAAAGCATTCTTCAATATACACAAATCAATCAATGTGATACACCATATTAACAAAATGTAGAATAAAAATATGATCATCCCAATAGATGCAGGGAAAGCTTTTAAAAAAATTCAACACCCATTTATGATGAAAATGTGTTAGGGTATGGGTACCTGTACCTGTACCCTAAACCATCCCAGTTCCGTAACCCTAACACTAACCCTGATCCTAACCCTAACGCTTACCCGAAACCTTACCCTAAACCATCCCCTAGTCCTAAGCCTTACACTAACACGAACTCGTACCCTAACATGTACGCTCACCCTAAACCGTTGTCGAACCCTAACCTGTACCGAATCCGTCCCCGTTCCCTAACCCTAACCCTAAACCTAACCCTAACACGAAGCCTTAACCTAAACCGTCCCCTAATCCTAACCAGTACAATAACACTAAGCCGTACCCTAACACGTATGCTAACCCGAAACCGTTG
The DNA here is from genome assembly GCF_964270905.1 of Leucopleurus acutus. Taxonomy (NCBI): domain Eukaryota; kingdom Metazoa; phylum Chordata; class Mammalia; order Artiodactyla; family Delphinidae; genus Leucopleurus; species Leucopleurus acutus. The sequence continues at coordinate 28,674,037 of NC_139144.1, read as the reverse complement.
TCGTACCCTAACCTGTCCCCTAAACCGTCCCCGTCCCCTAACCCTTACCCGAAGCCTCACCCTAACCCGTCCCCTAATCCTAACCCGTACGCTAACACTAACCCGTACCCTCACACGTACGCTCACCCTAAACCGTTGTCGTACCCTAACCTGTACCCTAAACCGTCCCTGTCCCCTAACCCTAACCCTAACCCTTACCCGAAGACTTACCCTAACTCATTAGAATTGGCGTCATCAGGAAATCTACAAACAACAAATGGTTGAGAAGGTGTGGATAAAAGGAACCCTCTTCCACTATTGGTGGGAATGTAAATTGTTACAGTCGCTATGGAGGACAGCATGGAGGTTCCTCAAAAAACTAAATATAGAATTACCATATGATCCAGCAATCCCACTACTCGACATATACCCAGAGAAAACCATCAATTGAAAGGACACATTCACCACAGTATCTTTGCAGCACTATTTACAATAGCCAGGTCATGGAAGCAACCTAAATGCCCAGAGGCAGACGAATGGATAAAGATGTGGTACATATATAAAATGGAATATTACGCAGCCATAAAAAGCAATGAAATTGGGTCATTTGTAGAGACATCAATGGATCTAGAGACTGTCCTGCAGAGTGAAGTAAGTCAGAAAGAGGAAAACAAATATTGTATATTAATGCATATATGTGGAACCTAGAAAAATGGTACAGATGAACCGGTTTGCAGGGCAGAAATAGAGACACAGATGTAGAGAAGAAACGTATGGACACCGAGAGGGTAAAGCCGTGGGGTTGGGTGGTGGTGGGAGGAGTTGGGAGATTGGGATTAACATGTATACATTCATATGTATAAAATAGGTAGCCAATAAGAATCTGCTGTATAAAAATGTAAATAAAATTAAACTAAAAAATTAAAAAAATAAATAAAATTTAAAAAACAGAAAAAAGTTATTCCCTTCACATACATGTATTTATAGGAATGAATTATTTCCATGCTTGTATCTATAAATACAAAAAAGAGGAATAAAATCTACCTTGAACCAAAAAAGAAAAAAAAAAAGAACCCACCAGTTATACAGAGGAAAACCCTATCAGGGTACTTGCTCCAGTGGTAAACAATGCTGACATTGGTCAGAGGTGGGGAATCGTCTCCCATGCAGCCAGCATCCCCCCACCCCGCAAGGAGCGTCCTCATTGCAAAGCTGGGGGACCGTGCCGGCTCGTCTGTGAGTAAACGTGAGCTGAGCCCCAGGCCAGCTGCTGCTGAACTGTTCCCACCCTTCCCAGGTAAAACACCTAAATATGTACAAGGACTTGAAAGCCTACAGGAAGGGCCGTGGAGCCACCCCAGCGACAGCACACTGGCCGACTTGGTGCCTGCAGGCCTGCCAGGACGGTCCTGGACCCGGGCGCTCTTCTGGAAGCTTTCCATTTCCCTGCCTGAGATACTCCTCCTGTCCAGGCCCCCACTGCTTTTTTCCTTCCTCACCTCTAGCCGGGGAGAAATTCCAGCGGCAGTTACGGGTGACACATCCTCTTCTTTAGCAGGTGGCAGCTTGGCAACTCCTGCAGAAAGTCCAGCAGAGCCCCACTCACACTGGGCCACCTACAAAGGCGTAGCCCCTCACTCCCACCCACCAGCCCAGCCCCGACACTGCTGACGGGGCAGAGAATATGGCGTCAGGCACAGCTGCAGGGGCTCTTGCTGCCTGGAGCGGTGTTTATATTGACCTCAACCCAGGCACACCTGGGGAGGGCTGGCCGGCAGTGTCAGGCTGCCCAGGTCAGCCAATCCTCGCCCCTCAGGAGCTCACAGCTGCAGAAAATGGACCTTGATGAACAGGCCAGGTCCAAGGAACAGGTGTGGCCTCCTGAGAGTCAGGATAGACAAGGGGCTGCAGCTCTGGCTTGTTTTCTAATCATTTTATCTGGCCCATGAGTGGGAGACAACTTCAAGAAGACCCTCTCCTAATGAGAGGAACCCAGGAGTCAGGGAGGGGAGGGGTGGTGGGTGGAGACAGAGGCCTGGTGCCCCAGCAGCAGTGGAAATCTGTGGAAGGCCAGGCGGAGGGTGGCCGCACAGAGTGATGCCCAGGGTCACAGACCTGTAGGCGCTGCTGTTTGTTAGTTCAAGTCCTGCTCTGAGGTGCTCTGTGTCAGCTCTGACCGACAGGTGAGCTGGGGGTGCTCTGCGATGAGGGCTATGTGCACGGTTCCTGTGTGCCCAGCCCTGCCAGGGTACCTGCCCAGGGGAGCTCTGTATCCTGGGAGGGGCCTGACCACGAGAGCCTCATGGGCTGCTGGGTAGCTGCACAGGTGAGATCCATACCCTGGGAAGGGCCTGACCATGAGAGCCCTGTGGGCTGCTGGCGACCTGCCCAGGTGAGCTCCATATCCTGGGATTGGCCTGACCACGAGAGCCCCGTGGGCTGCTGGGGACCTGCTGAAGGATGTCAGGACAGTCAGTGAAGCCACCGAGGATATACATCCAGTAGTTCCTAATTCCTACACCCTGCTGGTCATTCTACCATCCACCAGGACATGGTATTCTGTATTAGGCTTCAATGATGCCTTCTTCTGTATTCCATTAGTCCCAGAGTCACAAGAAATTTTGGCTTGTGAGTGGCAGGACTCAACATACACCAAAAACAATACTGCTGGGCCGTCCCGTCCCAAGGGTTCAAAAATTCCCACACCATCTTTGGGGAAACGTTAGCTAAACACCTAAAAGTTCTACCTCTGCAAAAGGGAACCCTCCTTCAATATGCAGATGACATTCTGATCGCCAGCCCTACTAAGGAAGCCTCTGAGCTACCTAGCCAATAAAGGATAGAAGGTGTCGAAGAAAAAGGCTCAAATATCACAGACTAAGGTGACCTGCCTGGGCTTCATTCTCACAGAAGGTCGGAGAAGGCCATCTCAGGAAAGGGAAGAAGCCATTTGCAGCCTTACCCCTTCTAAAACTAGAAGACAGCTTAGGGGTTCCTGGGGAGGCCGGGGATTGCTGCATCTGGATCCCTAACTACAGTCTAATAGCTGGGCCTCTATAGGAAACACTGAAAGGAAAAGATGATGATCCTTTCGAATAGAATCTAGAAGCGGCCTTTCAAGAATGCAAAGAGGAGGGGACCTTGAAGATGGCGGAAGAGTAAGACGCGGAGATCACCTTCCTCCCCACAGATACACCAGAAATACAGCTACACGTGGAACAACTCCTACAGAACACCTACTGAACGCTGGCAGAAGACCTCAGACCTCCCAAAAGGCAAGAAACTCCCCACGTACCTGGGTAGGGCAAAAGAAAAAAAAGAAAAAACAGAGACAAAAGAATAGGGACGGCACCTGCACCAGTGGGAGGGAGCTGTGAAGGAGGAAAAGTTTCCACACGCTAGGAAGCCCCTTCGCGGGCGGAGACTGCGGGGGGCGGAGGGGGGAGCTTCGCAGCCGCGGAGGAGTGCACAGCAACGGGTGCGGAGGGCAAAGCGGGGAGATTCCCGCACAGAGGATCGGTGCCGACCCGGCACTCACCAGCCCGAGAGGCTTGTCTGCTCACCCGCCGGGGCGGGCGGGGCTGCGAGCTGAGGCTCTGAGGCTCGGGTTTCGGTTTCGGACGGAGCGCATGGAGAGGACTGGGGTTGGCGGCTTGAACATAGCCTGAAGGGGTTAGTGTATCACGGCTAGCCGGGAGGGAGTCCGGGGAAAAGTCTGCACCTGCCGAAGAGGCAAGAGACTTTTTCTTCCCTCTTTGTTTCCTGGTGCGTGAGGAGAGGGGTTTAAGAACGCTGCTTCAGGGAACTCCGGAGACGGGCGCGAGCCGCGGCTAAAAGCGCGGACCCCAGAGACGGGCGCAAGCCGCGGCTAAAAGCGCGGACCCCAGAGACGGGCGCAAGCCGCGGCTAAAAGCGCGGACCCCAGAGACGGGCGGGAGACGCTAAGGCTGCTGCTGCCGCCACCGAGGGGCCTGTGTGCGAGCACAGGTCACTCTCCACACCCCTCTTCCGCGGAGCCTGTGCAGCCCGCCACTGCCAGGTTCCCGGGATCCAGGGACAACTTCCCCGGGAGAACGCACAGCGCGCCTCAGGCTGGTGCAAAGTCACGCCGGCCTTTGCCGCCGCAGGCCCGCCCCGCACTCCGGGCCCCTCCCTCCCCGCCGGCCTGAGTGCGCCAGAGCCCCCGAATCAGCGGCTCTTTTAACCCCGTCCTGTCTGAGCAAAAAACAGACGCCCTCCAGCGACCCACACGCAGTGGCAGGGCCAAATCCAAAGCTGAGCCCCTGGGAGCTGTGAGAACAAAGAAGAGAAAGGGAAATCTCTCCCAGCAGCCTCAGAAGCAGCGGATTAAAGCTCCACAATCAACTTGATGTACCCTGCATCTGTGGAATACCTGAATAGACAACCAATCATCCCAAATTAAGGAAGTGGACTTTAGGAGCAAGATCTATGATTCTTTCCCCTTTCCTCTTTTTGTGAATGTGTATGTGTGTGCTTCTGTGTGAGATCTTGTCTGTATAGTCTTGCTTCCACCATTTGTCCTAGGGTTCTATCCGTCCATGGTTTTTTTTTTTAATTTTTTTCTTAATAATCAATTTTAATTTTAATAACGTTATTATACTTTACCTTCGTTCTTTTTCTTTCTTTCCGTCCTTCCTTCCCTCCTTTAGACAACGAATCATCCCAAATTGAGGAGGTGGTCTCTGACAGCAAGATTTATGATTTTTCCCCCTTTACCTCTTTTAGTGAGGGTGTATGTGTATGCTTCTGTGTAAGATTTTGTCTGTATAGCTTTGCTTCCAACATTTGTCCTAAGGTTCTATCCGTCCCTTTTTTTTTTCTAAATAAGAATTTTTTAATTCAATAACTTTATTATACTTTATTTTATTTTTACTATATCTTCTTTCTTTCTGTCTGTTTTCCTTCTTTCCCTCCTTCCTTCCTCCCTCCCTCCCTCCCTCCCTCCTTTCTTTCCTTCTTGTCTTCTTTCCTTCTTTGCTTCTTTCTTTCTTTCTTCCTTCCTTCCTTCCCTCCTTTCCTTCTTTCTTTCCTCATACTTCTATTAACTCCCTCTACTTTTTCTCCCTTTTATTCTGAGCCGTGTGGATGAAAAGCTCTTGGTGCTCCAGCCAGGAGTCAGGGCTCTGCCTCTGAGGTAGGAGAGCCAACTTCAGGACACTGGTCAACAAGAGACCTCCCAGTTCCACATAATATCAAGCGGAGAAAATCTCCCAGAGACCTCCATCTTAACACCAGCACCCAGCTTCACTCAAGGACCAGCAAGCCACAGTGCTGGACAACCTATGCCAAACAACTAGCAAAACAGGAACACAACCCCACCCATTAGCAGAGAGGCTGCCTAAAATCATAATAAGGCCACAGACACCCCCAAACACACCACCAGACGTGAACCTGCCCACTAGAGAGACAAGATCCAGCCTCATCCACCAGAACACAGGCACTAGTCCCCTCCACCAGGAAGCCTACACAACCCACTGAACCAACCTTAGCCACTGGAGACAGACATCAAAAACAGCAGGAACTACGAACCTGCAGCCTGCAAAAAGGAGACCCCAAACACAGTAAGATAAGCAAAATGAGAAGACAGAAAAACACACAGCAGATGAAGGAGCAAGATAAAAACCCACCAGACCTAACAAATGAAGAGGAAATAGGCAGTCTACCTGAAAAGAATTCAGAATAATGATAGTAAAGATGATCCAAAATCTTGGAGATAGAATGGACAAAATGCAAGAATCAGTTAACAAGGACCTAGAAGAACTAAAGATGAAACAAGCAACGATGAACAACACAATAAATGAAATTAAAAGTACTCTAGATGGGATCAATAGCAGAATAACTGAGGCAGAAGAACGGATAAGTGACCTGGAAGATAAAATAGTAGAAATAACTACTGCAGAGCAGAATAAAGAAAAAAGAATGAAAAGAACTGAGGACAGTCTCAGAGACCTCTGGGACAACATTAAACGCACCAACATTCGAATTATAGGGGTTCCAGAAGAAGAGAAAAAGAAAGGGACTGAGAAAATATTTGAAAAGATTATAGTTGAAAACTTCCCTAATATGGGAAAGGAAATAGTTAATCAAGTCCAGGAAGCACAGAGAGTCCCATACAGAATAAACACAAGGAGAAATACGCCAAGACACATATTAATCAAACTGTCAAAAATTAAATACAAAGAAAGCATATTAAAAGCAGCAAGGGAAAAACAACAAATAACACATAAGGGAATCCCCATAAGGTTAACAGCTGATCTCTCAGCAGAAACCCTACAAGCCAGAAGGGAGTGGCAGGACATACTGAAAGTGATGAAGGAGAAAAACCTGCAGCCAAGACTACTCTACCCAGCAAGGATCTCATTCAGATTTGATGGAGAAATTAAAACCTTTACAGACAAGCAAAAGCTGAGAGAGTTCAGCACCACCAAACCAGCTTTATAACAAATGCTAAAGGATCTTCTCTAGGCAAGAAACACAAGAGAAGGAAAACACCTATAATAACAAACCCAAAACAATTTAGAAAATGGGAATAGGAACATACATATCGATAATTACCTTAAATGTAAATGGACTAAATGCTCCCACCAAAAGACACAGATTGGCTGAGTGGATACAAAAACAAGACCCTTATATATGCTGTCTACAAGAGACCCACTTCAGACCTAGAGACACATACAGACTGAAAGTAAGGGGATGGAAAAAGATATTCCATGCAAATGGAAACCAAAAGAAAGCTGGAGTAGCAATTCTCATATCAGACAAAATAGACTTTAAAATAAGGACTATTAAAAGAGACAAAGAAGGACACTACATAATGATCAAGGGATCGATCCAAGAAGAAGATATAACAATTGTAGATATTTATGCACCCAACATAGGAGCACCTCAATACATAAGGCAAATACTAACAGCCATAGAAGGGGAAATCGACAGTAACACATTCATGGTAGGGGACTTAAACACTCCACTTTCACCCATGGACAGATCATCCAAAATGAAAATAAATAAGGAAACACAAGCTTTAAATGATACATTAAACAAGATGGACTTAATTGATATTTATAGGACACTCCATCCCAAAACAACAGAATACACATTTTTCTCAAGTGCTCATGGAACATTCTCCAGGATAGATCATATCTTGGGTCACAAATCAAGCCTTGGTAAATTTAAGAAAATTGAAATTGTATCAAGTATCTTTTCTGACCACAACGCCATGAGACTAGATATCAATTACAGGAAAAGATCTGTAAAAAATACAAACACATGGAGGCTAAACAATACACTACTTAATAATGAAGTGATCACTGAAGAAATCAAAGAGGAAATCAAAAAATACCTAGAAACAAATGACAATGGAGACACAACGACCCAAAACTTGTGGGATGCAGCAAAAGCAGTTCTAAGGGGGAAGTTTATAGCAATACAAGCCCACCTTAAGAAACAGGAAACACCTCGAATAAACAACCTAACCTTGCACCTCAAGCAATTAGAGAAAGAAGAACAAAAAAACCCCAAAGCTAGCAGAAGGAAAGAAATCATAAAAATCAGATCAGAAATAAATGAAAAAGAAATGAAGGAAACAATAGCAAAGATCAATAAAACTAAAAGCTGGTTCTTTGAGAAGATAAACAAAATAGATAAACCACTAGCCAGACTCATCAAGAAAAAAAGGGAGAAGACTCAAATCAATAGAATTAGAAATGAAAAAGGAGAGGTTAACAACTGACACTGCAGAAATAAAAGAGATCATGAGAGATTACTACAAGCAACTCTATGCCAATAAAATGGACAATCTGGAAGAAATGGACAAATTCTTAGAAATGCACAACCTGCCAAGACTGAAACAGGAAGAAATAGAAAATATGAACAGACCAATCACAAGCACTGAAATTGAAACTGTTATTAAAAATCTTCCAACAAAGAAAAGCCCAGGACCAGATGGCTTCACAGGCGAATTCTATCAAACATTTAGAGAAGAGCTAACACCTATCCTTCTCAAACTCTTCCAAAATATAGCAGAGGGAGGAACACTCCCAAACTCCTTCTACGAGGCCACCATCACCCTGATACCAAAACCAGACAAGGATGTCACAAAGAAAGAAAACTACAGGCCAATATCACTGATGAACATAGATGCAAAAATCCTCAACAAAATACTAGCAAACAGAATCCAACAGCACATTAAAAGGATCATACACCATGATCAAGTGGGGTTTATTCCAGGAATGCAAGGATTCTTCAATATATGCAAATCTATCAATGTGATAAACCATATTAACAAATTGAAGGAGAAAAACCATAAGATCATCTCAATAGATGCAGAGAAAGCTTTTGACAAAATTCAACACCCATTTATGATAAAAACCCTGCAGAAAGTAGGCATAGAGGGAACTTTCCTCAACATAATAAAGGCCATATATGACAATCCCACAGCAAACATCATCCTCAATGGTGAAAAACTGAAAGCATTTCCACTAAGATCAGGAAAAAGACAAGGTTGCCCACTCTCACCACTCTTATTCAACATAGTTTTAGAAGTTTTATCCACAGCAATCAGAGAAGAAAAGGAAATAAAAGGAATCCAAATCGGAAAAGAAGAAGTAAAGCTGTCACTGTTTGCAGATGACATGATCCTATACATAGAGAATCCTAAAGATGCTACCAGAAAACTACTAGAGCTAATCAATGAATTTGGTAAAGTGGCAGGATACAAAATTAATGCACAGAAATCTCTGGCATTCCTATATACTAATGATGAAAAATCTGAAAGTGAAATCAAGAAAACACTCCCATTTACCATTGCAACAAAAAGAATAAAATATCTAGGAATAAACCTACCTAAGGAGACAAAAGACCTGTATGCAGAAAATTATAAGACACTGATGAAAGAAATTAAAGATGATACAAATAGATGGAGAGATATAGCATGTTCTTGGATTGGAAGAATCAACATTGTGAAAATGACTCTACCACCCAAAGCAATCTATAGATTCAATGCAATCCCTATCAAACTACCACTGGCATTTTTCACAGAACTAGAACAAAAAATTTTGCAATTTGTATGGAAACACAAAAGACCCCGAATAGCCAAAGCAATCTTGAGAACGAAAAAAGGAACTGGAGGAATCAGGCTCCCTGACTTCAGACTATACTACAAAGCTACAGTTATCAAGACGGTATGGTACTGGCACAAAAACAGAAAGATAGATCAATGGAACAGGATAGAAAGCCCAGAGATAAACCAATGCACAAATGGACACCTTATCTTTGATAAAGGTGGCAGGAATGTACAGTGGAGAAAGGACAGCCTCTTCAATAAGTGGTGCTGGGAAAACTGGACAGGTACATGTAAAAGTATGAGATTAGATCACTCCCTAACACCATACACAAAAATAAGCTCAAAATGGATTAAAGACCTAAATATAAGGCCAGAAACTATCAAACTCTTAGAGGAAAACATAGGCAGAACACTCTATGACATAAATCACAGCAAGATCCTTTCTGACCCACCTCCTAGAGTAATGAAAATAAAAACAAAAATAAACAAATGGGACCTAATGAAACTTCAAAGCTTTTGCACAGCAAAGGAAACCATAAACAAGACCAAAAGACAACCCTCAGAATGGGAGAAAATATTTGCAAATGAAGCAACCGACAAAGGATTAATCTCCAAAATTTACAAGCAGCTCATGCCGCTCAATAACAAAAAAACAAACAACCCAATCCAAAAATGGGCAGAAGACCTAAATAGACATTTCTCCAAAGAAGATATACAGACTGCCAACAAACACGTGAAAGAATGCTCAACATCATTAATCATTAGAGAAATGCAAATCAAAACTACAATGAGATATCATCTCACACCAGTCAGAATGGCCATCATCAAAAAATCTAGAAACAATAAATGCTGGAGAGGGTGTGGAGAAAAGGGAACACTCTTGCACTGCTGGTGGGAATGTGAATTGGTTCAGCCACTATGGAGAACAGTATGGAGGTTCCTTTAAAAACTACAAATAGAACTACCATATGACCCAGCAATCCCACTACTGGGCATATACCCTGAGAAAATCGAAATTCAAAAAGAGTCATGTACCAAAATGTTCATTGCAGCTCTATTTACAATAGCCCGGAGATGGAAACAACCTAAGTGCCCATCATCGGATGAATGGATAAAGAAGATGTGGCACATATATACAATGGAATATTACTCAGCCATAAAAAGAAACGAAATTGAGCTATTTGTAATGAAGTGGATAGACCTAGAATCTGTCATACAGAGTGAAGTTAGTCAGAAAGAAAAAGACAAATACCGTATGCTAACACATATATATGGAATTTAAGGAAAAAAAATGTCATGAAGAACCTAGGGGTAAGGCAGGAATAAAGACGCAGACCTCCTAGAGAACGGACTTGAGGTTATGGGGAGGGGGAAGGGTGAGCTGTGACAGGGCGAGAGAGAGTCATGGACATATACACACTAACAAACGTAGTAAGGTAGATAGCTAGTGGGAAGCAGCCGCATGGCACAGGGATATTGGCTCGGTGCTTTGTGACAGCCTGGAGGGGTGGGATAGGGAGGGTGGGAGGGAGGGAGACGCAAGAGGGAAGAGATATGGGAACATATGTATATGTATAACTGATTCACTTTGTTATAAAGCAGAAACTAACACACCATTGTAAAGCAATTATACCCCAATAAACATGTTAAAAAAAAAAAAAAGAATGCAAAGAGCAGTCAATTCAGACACTTGCCCAGGAACTCCCTAATTTAGCTAAACCCTTTGAACTTTACATCCCCATAGAATGTGAATCACCCTTGGAGTATTAGTGCAAAAACTGGGACCACTTGAAATGGAACAACACAAGAATGCCCTCCAGGGAGGAGAAGCTATGGTCACCAAGGGCTTGGCCCGCCGCCCCATCCGGCCAGGATACTGGGGGTATCTAAGAACCTGGAAATCAGCAGCCCGCAAATCCAGCTTCCTCCTAAGGGAAAAGGACCCCATGTGGTTATCCTAACCACCCACCATGCCCTGAAGTTGCAGGGGTCGCTCCGTGAGCACGCTGACCTCGAGTGAGGAGGCCCTCCAACTCCAACCTCCAGAGAGACAACCGGGGTCAACGGGCCCCCATGACAACTCGTGTGACCATCACTTGACCTGGAGCTTCTCTCAGAAAACAAGAAGGGTGTGCCCCAAAAGAGCAGACTGCTGCCTGCAGGACTTACTGCACCCAGAGGGGAGCTAATAAGCTTGGCAGGGGAACCGTATATTATGCTGCCACCATAGAAAAGCCTACAGACACAGCAGTGATGGTGGCCAATGAGACCGGCTGGACTCCTGGCTACTTCAAAAGGCCGTTGACTCAGTGGCCATCATGGTCCTGGATCACCACCGGGCCTGGACTCTCTGGGAGATGAGTGGGCAGGGCTCTGACATCTGGTGCTGTTTGTACGTTAATTTAGGGGCCTAATTGAAGAAAGCACAGACGACTGGTCAGAGCATCTAGGCTGGCAGAAACCGTCAGCCTAAGGTGGCTGAACAAATGTGAGGCGGGATAAAACTGGCCCCTCCAGCGTCTCTGCCCAGCTTTTTCCTGGACCCTTAAAGGTCATTAGAATCTATAACACTTCCAATGATGGCGCTCAGGCGGACAAGCACTGAGGCAGGAGGCCTGGGGACAATCAACCTCACCTGGAGGCTGCTGGGAAGAAATTCTGCCCCTCCCCACGAGTATGAGGACTCCCAACTCAGCACGAAGCAGTTACACAAGAGGGGTCTGCATCCACAGCGCCCCAAGAATGAGGAACGGGACAAAAGACAGAGGAGTGGTTTGTCACCGGCAAAGCCCATGAAAAATTCCTGGGAGATAAAAATAGAATCTGGGCAATAAAATAAAGTCTAACCTTTTTTTCCTCTGTGCTTTGTCTAATTTCACGTGCGCCTAGGGTTCCGCATGCAGAGGTCCCACACCCGGCACTTCAGACCCGATTTCCTAATGCAGAATGGCTGGGTCGACAATTCAGCTCCCGGGGCCCCATGCAGACTCTGCGACATAGAGCCTGAGCTGCAGCCAACACGCCCCTCGAGAGCTCCGCCCCTCCCTCCCACTGACACTGCTGGGATCCCTACACAGCAGCCCAGCCCACAGCCCGCGGGGTAGTGCACGCTCTCATCTCTCCATTCTCTGAAGAAAATATAAAGTTTCCCTTGCTTCTGAACCAAACTCAGTCTCGATTTGTTGGCTCCAATGACACTGGGCAAGGGGAGCCTTGTTGGGGCCCACTCTGGTGGATCAGGAACAGGAATTGACAACATTGTAACTTCAATGAACAGATGTGTGAGCAAAACCGTAATTAACATATAGCAGTGTAAAAGGCTCGGGTAAAATAGGATGTTTCTAACACTTCCATTGGATATTCCTATCACTTTATATGGAGCACAGGGGCACTGCAATTCACCCGTACCCTAACCCTAACCCTAATCCTAAACCGAACACTTACCCTAAACCTTACACTACACGGTGCCCTAATCCTAACGGGTACACTAACAATAATGCATAACCTAACATGAACCCTAACAGCAACCCGTTGTCGTACCCTAAACTGGACCCTGAAACGTACCAGTTCCCTAACACTAAGCCTAACCTTAACCCTAAACCTAACCCTAAACCTAATCCCAACCCATATACTAACACTAACCCATACCCTAACACATACGCTAACACTAAATTGTAGTCGTACCCTAACCTGCACCCTAAAACGTCCCCGTTCGCTAACCGTAAACCTAACTCTAATGCTTACCCGAAGCCTTACCCTAACCCTAACCCGTACACTACAACTAAAACATACCCAAACACGTACGCTAACCCTAAAATGTTGTCGCATAATAAACTGTACCATAAACCATCCCCGTTCCCTAATACTACACCTAACCTTAACAATACACCTAACCCATAACCGAAGACTTACCCTAACCCGTACCCTAACCCTAACCTGCACTCTAACACTAACCCGTACACTAACATGTATGCTAACCCAAAACTCTTCTCGTACCCTAAATTTACCCGTTCCCTAAACCTAACCCTAACCCTAACGTAACACTAACACTTACCAGAAGCCTTATCCTAACCCGTACCCTAATCCTAACCCGTACACTAAAACTAACGCGTACCCTACCACGTATGCTAACAATAAACCGTTGTCGTACAGTAACCTATACCCTCAACCGTCCCCATTCCCTAACCCTAACCCTAACACTTACCCGAAGCCTTACCCTAACCCGTCCCCTAAACCTAACCCGTATGCTAACATTAACCCGTACCCAAACACGTACGCTCACACTAAACCGTTGTTGTACCCTAACCTGTACCCTAAAACATCCTCGTCCCCTAACCTTAAACCTAACCCTTAACCGAAGCCTTACCCTAACCTGTCCCTTAATCCTAACCCGTACAATAACACTAATCCATACCCTAACACGTACGCTCACACTAAAACGTTGTCGTACACTAACCTATACCCTAAACCGTCCCCGTTCCCTAACCCTAACGCTACCCTAGCCCTAACCTTAACCCTTATCCGAGGCTTACACTAACCCGTCCCCTAATGCTAACCCATACGATAACACTAACCCGTGCCCTCACACGTACGCTCACCCTAAACCATTGTCGTACCCTAACCTGTCCCCTAAACCATCCCCATCCCCTAACCCTAACCCTAACCCTTACCCGCAGCCTTACCCTAACCCGTCCCCTAATCCTAACCCGTACGCTAACGCTAACCCGTGCCCTCACACGTACGCTCACCCTAAACCGTTGTCGTACCCTAACCTGTCCCCTAAACCGTCCCTGTCCCCTAACCCTAACCCTTACCCGAAGCCTTACCCTTACCCGTCCCCTAATCCTAACCCGTACGCTAACACTAACCCGTGCCCTCACACGTACGCTCACCCTAAACCGTTGTCGTACCATAACCTGTCCCCTAAACCGTCCCCGTCCACTAACCCTAACCCTAACGTAACCCTAACCCTTACTCGAAGCCTTAACCTAACCTCTCCCCTAATCCTAACCCGTACGCTAACACTAACCCGTGCCCTCACACGTACGCTCACCCTAAACGGTTGTCGTACCCTAACCTGTCCGCTAAACCGTCCACGTCCCCTAAACCTAACCCTAACCCTTACCCGAAGCCTTACCCTAACCCGTCCCCTAATCCTAACCCGTACGCTAACACTAACCCGTTCCCTCACACGTAGGCTCACCCTAAACCGTTGTCGTACCCTAACCTGTCCCCTAAACAGTCCCCGTCCCCTAACCCAAACCCTAACTCTAACCCTTACCCTTACCCGAAGCCTTACCTTAACCCGTCCCCTAATCCTAACCCGTACGCTAACACTAACCTGTGCCCTCACACGTACTCTCACCCTAAACCATTGACGTACCCTAACCTGTCCCCTAAACCGTCCCCGTCCCCTAACCCAAACCCTAACTCTTAACCCTTACCCTTACCCGAAGCCTTACCTTAACCCGTCCCCTAATCCTAACCCGTACGCTAACACTAACCTGTGCCCTCACACGTACACTCACCCTAAGCCGTTGTCGTACCCTAACCTGTCCCCTAAACCGTCACCGTCCCCTAACTCTAACCCCAACCCTTACCCGAAGCCTTACCCTAACCCGTCCCCTAATCCTAACCCGTACACTAACACTAACCCGTGCCCTCACACGTACGCTCACCCTAAACTGTTGTCGTACACTAACCTGTCCCCTTATCCTTCCCCGTCCCCTAACCCTAACCCTAACCCGAAGCATTACCCTAACCCGTCCCCTAATCCTAACCCGTACGCTAACGCTAACCCGTGCCCTCACACATACGCTCACCTTAAACTGCTGTCGTACCCTAACCTGTCCCCTAAACCGTCCCCTAACCCGAACCCTAACCCGAACCCTAACTGTAACCCTTACCCGAAGCCTTACCCTAACCCGTCCCCTAATCCTAACCCGTATGCTAACACTAACCTGTGCCCTCTCACGTACGCTCACCCTAAACCGTTGTCGTACCCTAATCTGTCCCCTAAACCGTCCCCATCCCCTAACCCTAACCCTAACCCTTACGCGAAGCCTAACCCTAACCCGTCCCCTAATCCTAACCCGTACGCTAACACTAACCCGTGCCCTCACACGTACTCTCACCCTAAACCGCTGTCGTACCCTAACCTGTACCTTAAACCGTCCCCATCCCCTAACCCAAACCCTAACACTAACCCTTACCCGAAGCCTTACTCTAAGCCGTCCCCTATCCTAACCCGTATGCTAACACTAACCCATGCCCTCACACGTACACTCACCCTAAACCGTTGTCGTACCCTAACCTGTCCCCTAAACCGTCCCCGTCCCCTAACCCTAACCCTTACCCGAAGCCTTACCCTAAACCATCCCCTAATCCTAACCCGTACACTAACACTAGCCCGTGCCCTCAAACGTACGCTCACCCTAAACCGTTGTCGTACCCTAACCTGTCCTCTAAACAGGCCCCGTCCCCTAAACCTAACCCTAACCCTTACCCTAAGCCTTACCCTAACCTGTCCCCTAATCCTAACCCGTACGCTAACACTAACCCGTGCCCTCACACGTACGCTCACCCTAAACCGTTGTCGTACCCTAACCTGTCCCCTAAACCGACCCCCGTCCCCTAACCCTAACCCTAGCCCTAACCCTTACCCGAAGCCTTACCCTAACCCGTCCCCTAATCCTAACCCATACGCTAACACCAACCCGTGCCCTCACACGTACGCTCACCCTAAACCGTTGTCGTACCCTAACTTGTCCGCTAAACCGTCCGCGTCCCCTAACACTAACCCTAACCCTAACCCTTACCCGAAGCCTTACCCTAACCCGTCCCCTAATCCTAACCCGTACACTAACACTAACCCGTGCCCTCCCACGTACGCTCACCCTAAACTGTTTACGTACCCTAACCTGTCCCCTAAACCGTCCCCGTCCCCTAACCCTAACCCTTACCCGAAGCCTTACCCTAACCCGTCCCCTAATCCTAACCCGTACGCTAACACTAACCCGTGGCCTCACACGTACGCTCACCCTAACCGTTGTCTTACCCTAACCAATCCCCTAAACCGTCCAGGTCTCCGTCCCCGTCCCCTAACCCTAACCCTAAACTAATCCTAACCCTAACCTAACCCTAACCCTAACCCTAACCTCTAAACCTAACCCTAACCCTAACTCTTACCCGAAGGCTTACCCTAACCCGTCCCTAATCCTAACCCGTACGCTAACATTAACCCGTGCCCTCACACGTACGCCTACCCTAAACCGTTGTCGTACCCTAACCTGAACCCTAAACAGTCCCCGTCCCCTAACCCTAACCCGAACCCGAACCCTAACCCTTACCCGAAGCCTTACACTAACCCGTCCCCTAATCCTAACCTGTACGCTAACACTAACCCGTGCCCTCACACATACGCTCACCCTAAACTGTTGTCGTACCCTAAACTGTACCCTAAACCGTCCCCGTCACCTAGCCCTAACGCTAACCCTAACGTAACCCTAACCCGTACTCGAAGCCTTACCCTAACCTGTCCCCTAATCCTAACCCGTACGCTAACACTAACCCGTGCCCTCACACGTAGGCTCACCCTAAACCGTTGTCGTACCCTAACCTGTCCCCTAAACCGTCCCCGTCCCCTAACCCAAACCCTAACTCTAACCCTTACCCTTACCCGAAGCCTTACCTTAACCCGTCCCCTAATCCTAACCCGTACGCTAACACTAACCCGTGCCCTCACACGTACGCTCACCCTAAACCGTTGTCGTACCCTAACCTGTCCCCTAAACCGGGCCCGTCCCCTAACCCTAACCCCAACCCTAACCCTAACCCTTACCCTAACCCTAAACTAACCCTAACCCTAACCTAACCCTAACCCTAACCCCTAAACCTAACACTAACCCTAACCCTAACCCTTACACGAAGCCTTTCCCTAACCTGTCCCCTAACCCTAACCGTACGCTATCACTAACCCGTGCCCTCACAGGTACGCTCACCCTAAACTGTTGTCGTACCCTAACCTGTCCCCTAAACCGTCCCCTTCCCCAACCCTCACCCTAACCCTAACCCTAAACCTTACCCTAAGCCTTACCCTAAACCGTCCACTAATCCTAACCCGTACGCTAACACTAACCCGTGGCCTCACACGTACGCTCACCCTAACCTTTGTCGTACCCTAACCTATCCCCTAAACCGTCCCGTTCCCCGTCCTCGTCCCCGTCCCCTAACCCTAACACTAACCCTAAACTAAGCCTAACCCTAACCTAACCCTAACCCTAACCCCTAAACCTAACCCTAACCCTTACCCGAAGCCTTACCCTAACCCGTCCCCTAATCCTAACCCGTACGCTAACACTAACCCGTGCCCTCACACGTACGCTCACCCTAAACCGTTGTGGTACCCTAACCTGTCCCCTAAACCGTCCCCGTCCCCAACCCTAACCCTAACCCATACCAGAAGCCTTACCCTAACCCGTCCCCTAATCCTAACCCGTACTCTAACACTACACCGTGCCCTCATACGTACCCTCAACCTAAACCGCTGTCGTACCCTAACCTGTCCCCTAAACCGTCCCCGTCCCCTAACAATAACCCTAACCCGAACCCTAACCCTAACCCTTACCCGAAGCCTTACCCTATCCCGTCCCCTAATCCTAAACCGTACGCTATCACTAACCCGTGCCCTCACACGTACGCTCACCCTAAACTGTTCTCGTCCCCTAATCTGTCCCCTAAACCGCCTCCTTCCCCAATCCTAACCCTAACCCTAACCCTTACCCAAAGCCTTACCCTAACCCGTCCCCTAATCCTAACCTGTACGCTGACACTAACCCGTGCCCTGATACGTACGCTAACCCTAAACTGCTGTCGTACCCTAACCTGTCCCCTAAACCGTCCCCGTCCCCTAACCCTAATCCTAACCCTTACCCGAAGCCTTATCCTAACCCGTCCCCTAATCCTAACCCGTACGCTAACACTAACCCGTGGCCTCCCAAGTACGCTCACCCTAACCGTTGTCGTACCCTAACCTATCCCCTAAACCGTCCCGGTCCCCGGCCCCGTCCCCGTCCCCTAACCCTAACACTAACCCTAAACTAATCCTAACCCTAACCTAACCCTAACCCTAACCCTTACCCGAAGCCTTACCCTAACCTGTCCCCTAATCCTAACCCGTACACTAACACTAACCCGTGCCCTCAAACGTACGCCTACCCTAAACCGTTGTCGTACCCTAAACTGTCCCCTAAACCGTGCCCGTCCCCTACCCTAAACCGAACCCTAACCCTTACATTAACCCTAACCATAAACTAACCCTAACCCTAACCTAACCCTAACCCTAACCTCTAAACCTAACACTAACCCTACCCGAACCCTAACCCTTACCCGAGGCCTTACCCTAAACCGTCCCCTAACCCTAACCGTACGCTATCACTAACCCGTGCCCTCACACGTACGCTCACCCTAAACTGTTGTCATACCCTAACCTGTCCCCTAAACCGTCCCCTTCCCCAACCCTAACCCTAACCCTAAACCTTACCCGAAGCTTTACCCTAACCCGTCCCCTAATCCTAACCCGTACGCTAACACTAACCCGTGCCCTCACACGTACGCTCACCCTAAACCGCTGTCGTACCCTAACCTGTCCCCTAAACCGTACCCTAACCCTAACCCTAACCCTTACCCGAAGCCTTACCCTAACACGTCCCCTAATCCTAACCTGTACGCTAACACTGACCCGTGCCCTCACACGTACGCTCACCCTAAACCGTCCCCATCCCCTAACCCTAACCCTTACCCTAAGCCTTACCCTAAACCGTCCCCTAATCCTAACCCGTACGCTAACACTAACCCGTGGCCTCACACGTACGCTCACCCTAACCATTGTCGTACCCTAACCTATCCCCTGAACCGTCCCGGTCCCCGTCCCCGTCCCCTAACCCGAACCCGAACCCTAACCCGAAGCCTTACCCTAACGCGTCCCCTAATCCTAACCCGTACGCTAACACTAACCCGTGCCCTCACACGTACGCTCACCCTAAACCGTTGTCGTACCCTAACCTGTAGCCTAAACCGTGCCCGTCACCTAACCCTAACCCTAACATAACCCTAACCCTTACTCGAAGCCTTACCCTAACCTGTCTCCTAATCCTAACCCGTACTCTAACACTAACCCGTGCCCTCACACGTACGCTCACCCTAAACGTTTGTCGTACCCTAACCTGTCCCCTAAACCATCCACGTCCCCTAAACCTAACCCTAACCCTTACCCGAAGCCTTACCCTAACCCGTCCCCTAATCCTAACCCGTACGCTAACACTAACCCGTTCCCTCACACGTACACTCACCCTAAACCGTTGTCCTACCCTAACCTGTCCCTAAACCGTCCCCGTCCCCTAACCCAAACCCTAACTCTAACCCTTACCCTTACCCGAAGCCTTACCTTAACCCGTCCCCTAATCCTAACCCGTACGCTAACACTAACCCATGCCCTCACACGTACGCTCATCCTAAACCGTTGTCGTACCCTAACCTGTCCCCTAAACCATCCCCGTCCCCTAACCCTAACACTTACCCAAAGCCTTACCCTAACCCGTCCCCTAATCCTAACCCGTACGCTAACACTAACCCGTGCCCTCACACGTATGCTCACCCTAAACTGTTGTCGTACACTAACCTGTCCCCTTAACCTTCCCTGTCCCCTAACCCTAACCCTAACCCTTACCCGAAGCCTTACCCTAACCCGTCCCCTAATCCTAACCCGTATGCTAACACTAACCCATGCCCTCACACGTACGCTCACCCTAAACCGTTGTCGTACCCTAACCTGTACCCTAAACTGTACGCGTTCCCTAACCCTTACCCTATCTCTAATCCTAATCCTTACCCTAAGCCAACATCAGTAATTATTAGAGAAATGCAAATCAAAAGTACAATGAGGTATCACTTCGCACGTGTTAGAATTTGCATCATCAGGAAATCTACAAACAACAAATGCTGGAGAGGGTGTGGAGAGAAGGAACACTCTTGCACTACTGGTGGGAATGTAAGTTGATAGTCACTATGGAGAACAGTATGGAGGTTCCTTCAAAAACTAAAAATAGAATTACCATATGATCCAGCAATCCCACTACTCGACATATATCCAGAGAAAATCATAAATTGAAAGGACACATTCACCACAATATCCTTTGCAGCACTATTTACAATAGCCAGGTCATGGAAGCAACCTAAATGCCCAGAGGCAGACGAATGGATAAAGATGTGGTACATATATAAAATGGAATATTACGCAGCCATAAAACGCAATGAAATTGGGTCATTTGTAGAGACGTCAATGGATCTAGAGGCTGTCCTACAGAGTGAAGTAAGTCAGAAAGAGGAAAACAAATATTGTATATTAATGCATATATGTGGAACCTAGAAAAATGGTACAGATGAACCGGTTTGCAGGGCAGAAATAGAGACACAGATGTAGAGAAGAAACGTATGGACACCGAGAGGGTAAAGCGTGGGGTTGGTTGGTGGTGGGATGAGTTGGGAGATTGGAATTGACATGTATACATTTATATGTATAAAACAGGTAGCCAATAAGAACCTGCTGTATAAAAATGTAAATAAAATTAAATTAAAAAATTAAAAAAACAAAAACTTATTCCCTTCACATACATGTATTTAAAGGAATGAATTATTTCCACGCTTATATCTATAAATACAAAAAAGAGGAATAAAATCTACCTTGAACCAAAAAAAAAAAAAACACCCACCAGTTATACAGAGGAAAACCCTATCAGGGTATTTGTTCCATTTGTAAACAATGCTGAAGTTGGTCAGAGGTGGGGAATCGTCTCCCATGTAGCCAGCAGCCCCCCACCCCGCAAGGAGCATCCTCATTGCAAAGCTGGGGGACCGTGCCGACTCGTCTGTGAGTAAACATGAGCTGAGCCCCAGGCCAGCTGCTGCTGAACTGTTCCCACCCTTCCCAGGTAAAACACCTAAATATGTACAAGGACTTGAAAGCCTACAGGAAGGGCCGTGGAGCCACCCCAGCGACAGCACACTGGCCGACTTGGTGCCTGCAGGCCAGCCAGGATTGTCCTGGCCCCGGGCGCTCTTCTGGAAGCTTTCCATTTCCCTGCCTGAGGTACCCCTCCTGTCCCAGCCCCCACTGCTTTTTTCCTTTCTCACCTCTGCCCGGGGAGAAATTCCAGCGGCAGTTACGGGTGACACATCCTCTTCTTTAGCAGGTGGCAGCTTGGCAACTCCTGCAGAAAGTCCAGCAGAGCCCCACTCACACTGGGCCACCTACAAAGGTGTAGCCCCTCACTCCCACCCACCAGCCCAGCCCCGACACTGCTGACGGGGCAGAGAATATGGCGTCAGGCACAGCTGCAGGGGCTCTTGCTGCCTGGAGCGGTGTTTATATTGACCTCAACCCAGGCACACCTGGGGAGGGCTGGCCGGCAGTGTCAGGCTGCCCAGGTCAGCCAATCCTCTCCCCTCAGGGACTCACAGCTGCAGAAAATGGACCTTGATGAACAGGTCAGGTCCAAGGAACAGGTGTGGTCTCCTGAGAGTCAGAATAGACAAGGGGCTGCAGCTCTGGCTTGTTTTCTAATCATTTTATCTGGCCCATGAGTGGGAGACAACTTCAGGAAGACCCTCTCCTAATGAGAGGAACCCAGGAGTCAGGGAGGGGAGGGGTGGTGGGTGGAGACAGAGGCCTGGTGCCCCAGCAGCAGTGGAAATCTCTGGAAGGCCAGGTGGAGGGTGGCCGCACAGAGTGATGCCCAGGGTCACAGACCTGTAGGCGCTGCTGTTTGTTAGTTCAAGTCCTGCTCTGAGGTGCTCTGTGTCAGCTCTGAGAGACAGGTGAGCTGGGAGTGCTCTGCGATGAGGGCTATGTGCACGGTTCCTGTGTGCCCAGCCCTGCCAGGGTACCTGCCCAGGGGAGCTCTGTATCCTGGGAGAGGCCTGACCACAAGAGCCTCATGGGCTGCTGGGTAGCTGCACAGGTGAGATCCATACCCTGGGAGGGGCCTGACCATGAGAGCCCTGTGGGCTGCTGGCGACCTGCCCAGGTGAGCTCCATATCCTGGAATTGGCCTGACCACGAGAGCCCCGTGGGCTGCTGGGGACCTGCTAAAGGATGTCAGGACAGTCAGTGAAGCCACCGAAGATATACATCCAGTAGTTCCTAATTCCTACACCCTGCTGGTCATTCTACCATCCACCAGGACATGGTATTCTGTATTAGGCTTCAATGATGCCTTCTTCTGTATTCCATTAGTCCCAGAGTCACAAGAAATTTTGGCAGGACTCAACATACACCAAAAACAATACTGCTGGGCCGTCCCGCCCCAAGGGTTCAAAAATTCCCACACCATCTTTGGGGAAACGTTAGCTAAACACCTAAAAGTTCTACCTCGGCAAAAGGGAACCCTCCTTCAATATGCAGATGACATTCTGATCGCCAGCCCTACTAAGGAGGCCTCTGAGCTACCTAGCCAATAAAGGATAGAAGGTGTCGAAGAAAAAGGCTCAAATATCACAGACTAAGGTGACCTGCCTGGGCTTCATTCTCACAGAAGGTCGGAGAAGCGCATCCCAGGAAATGGAAGAAGCCACTTGCAGCCTTACCCCTTCTAAAACTAGAAGACAGCTTAGGGGTTCCTGGGGAGGCCGGGGATTGCTGCATCTGGATCCCTAACTACAGTCTAATAGCTGGGCCTCTATAGGAAACACTGAAAGGAAAAGATGATGATCCTTTCAAATAGAATCCAGAAGCGGCGTTTCAAGAATGCAAAGAGCAGTCAATTCAGACACTTGCCCAGGAACTCCCTAATTTAGCTAAACCCTTTGAACTTTACATCCCCATAGAATGTGAATCACCCTTGGAGTATTAGTGCAAAAACTGGGACCACTTGAAATGGAACAACGCAAGAATGCCCTCCAGGGAGGAGAAACTACGGTCACCAAGGGCTTGGCCCGCCGCCCCATCCAGCCAGGGTACTGGGGGTATCTAAGAACCTGGAAATCAGCAGCCCGCAAATCCAGCTTCCTCCTAAGGGAAAAGGACCCCATGTGGTTATCCTAACCACCCACCATGCCCTGAAGTTGCAGGGGTCGCTCCGTGTGCACGCTGACCTCGAGTGAGGAGGCCCTCCAACTCCAACCTCCAGAGAGACAACCGGGGGCAACGGGCCCCCATGACGACTCGTGTGACCATCACTTGACCTGGAGCTTCTCTCAGAAAACAAGAAGGGTGTGCCCCAAAAGAGCAGACTGCTGCTTGCAGGACTTACTGCACCCAGAGGGGAGATAATATGCTTCGCTGGGGAACCGTGTATCACGCTGTCACCACAGAAAAACCTACAGACACCGCGATGATGACGCCAATAAGACCGGCTGGACTCCTGGCTACTTCAAAAGGCCGTTGACTCAGTGGCCGTCATGGTCCTGGATCACCACCGGGCCTGGACTGTCTGGGAGTTGAGTGGGCAGGGCTCTGACATCTGGTGCTGTTTGTACGTTTATTTAGGGGCCTAATTAAAGAAAGCACAAGACTACTGGTCAGAACATCTAGGGTGGCAGAAACTGTCCGCCTAAGGGGGCTGAACAAATGTGGGGCGGGATAAAACCGGCCCCCCCAGCGTCTCTGCCCATCTCTTTCCTGGACCCTTAAAGGTCATTAGAATCTATAACACTTCCAATGATGGCGCTCAGGCGGACAAGCACTGAGGCAGGAGGCCTGGGGACAATCAACCTCACCTGGAGGCTGCTGGGGAGAAGTTCTGCCCCTCCCCACGAGTATGAGGACTCCCAACTCAGCACGAAGCAGTTACACAAGAGGGGTTGTCTGCACCCTCAGCCCCCCAAGAATGAGGAACGGGGAAAAGACAGAGGAGTGGTTTGTCACCCGCAAAGCCCATGAAAAATTCCTGGGAGATAAAAATAGAATCTGGGCAATAAAATAAAGTCTAACCTTTTTTTCCTCTGTGCTTTGTCTAATTTCACGTGCGCCTAGGGTTCCGCATGCAGAGGTCCCACACCCGGCACTTCAGACCCGATTTCCTAATGCAGAATGGCTGGGTCGACAATTCAGCTCCCGGGGCCCCATGCAGACTCTGCGACATAGAGCCTGAGCTGCAGCCAACACGCCCCTCGAGAGCTCCGCCCCTCCCTCCCACTGACACTGCTGGGATCCCTACACAGCAGCCCAGCCCACAGCCCGCGGGGTAGTGCACGCTCTCATCTCTCCATTCTCTGAAGAAAATATAAAGTTTCCCTTGCTTCTGAACCAAACTCAGTCTCGATCTGTTGGCTCCAATGACACTGGACAAGGGGAGCCTTGTTGAGGCCCACTCTGGTGGATCAGGAACAGGAATTGACAACATTGTAACTTCAATGAACAGATGTGTGAGCAAAACCGTAATTAACATATAGCAGTGTAAAAGGCTCGGGTAAAATAGGATGTTTCTAACACTTCCATTGGATATTCCTATCACTTTATATGGAGCACAGGGGCACTGCAATTCACCCGTTCCCTAACCCTAACCCTAACCCTAACCCTAATCCTAAATCGAACACTTACCCTAACCCTTACACTACACGGTACCTTAATCCTAACCGATACACTAACAATAACGCATAACCTAACACGTACCCTAACACTAACCTGCTGTCATACACTAAACTGGACCCTGAAACGTACCCGTTCCCTAACCCTAACCCTAACCTTAACCCTAACCCTAAACCTAATCCTAACCCGTACACTAACACTAACACTTACCCAAACACGTACGCTAACACTAAAATGTTGTCGTACCATAAACTGTACCATAAACCGTCCCCGTTCCCTAATACTAACCCTAACAATACACCTAACCCTTACCCGAAGACTTACCCCAACCCGTACCCAAATCCTAACCCGTACAATAACAATAAAATGTACACTAACCCTAAAACGTTTTCGTACCCTAACCTGTAACATAAACCGTCTCTGTTCCATAACCCTAACCCTAACCCTTACCCGAAGCCTTACCCTAACCTGTCCGCTACTCATAACACCTACACTAACACTAACCCGTACCCTAAAACGTACGCTAACACTAAACCGTTTTCGTACCCTAACCTGTACCTAAACGGTCCCCGTTCCCTAACCCTAACACTAACACCCGTAGCCTTACCCTAACCCATACCCTAATCCTAACACGTATACTAACACTAACTCATACCCTAAGAGGTACGCTAACTCGAAACCATACCCGTTCCCTAAACCTAATCCTAACCCGAACCCTAACCATTGCCCGAAGCTTTACCCTAGCCCATACCCTAATCCTCAACCGTACACTAACACTAACCCATACACTAACACGTACGCTAACCCTAAACCGTTGTCGTACCCTAACCTGTACACTAAACCGTCCCTTTACCTAACCCTAACCCTAACGCTAACCCTTACCCGAAGCCTTACTGTAAGCTGTAACCAAATCCTAACCCGTACACTAAAATTAACCCGTACCCTAACACGTACGTTAAACTTAAACCGTACCCATTCCCTAACCATAACGCTAAGCCTAACACTTATCCGAAGCCTTACCCTCACCCGTACCCTAACCCTAACCCGTACCGTAAACCATAGCCGTAACCTAACCCATACCCTAACCATAACCCTAACTCTAAACCTAACCCTAACTTGTTCCCCAACACATACGCTAACCCTAACCCGTACCCTAACACTAATCTGTACACTAATCCTAACCTGTAACCTAACCCTAAACCATACCCTAAACCCTAATCCTTACCCCTATCTTAATTTTGTTTTTTTGTATTTTCAACAATATTTTCTGGGCTTAGAACAAGTTAGCAGAACAACAAAATAAAACAGAAAGTAACCTGAGTGTCTCTCAGTAAGCTACGTCTGAAATAGGTGGTATTTCTGTTCTATGGACTGTTATGTAGCCTATAAAAAGTGTAAGAGCTAAATCTGTCTTTTTACTGTTAGTAACATGATATACTAAATGTATAGAACACCTGGATAAAATGAGAAGTCTACACATTATGCTGGTCGTTTCAGTAAATGGGAAAGGATGGCAAGTGGTAAAATATTATCTTTTCCTTTAATCTTTTTAAATTTCAGTTGTTAAAAAGAACTTGAATTATAATTGTACTTTAAAAAAGTAACAATGGAGTTTTAAAGAAAAAATTATATAGTGTGTTCAATTACATTTCAGAGAATTATTAAATGCTGCCACCCTCTGGCCGTTACCTGCAAAAGAAGCTTTAAAACGTATGCTAATTGTCAATTCATATGAACAAGTACTGCAAGACTCTAAAGGAAACCTGCCCTCATCATGTCTTGAGGGAGGTAAAGGCCAAAAAATTTCAAAATGTGGCACATACTTCAAGAAAACAATTTGAAGGAGTCAGCTGTAATAACAGTTTGAAAAATAAAAGGACATGCCTGAAAGCTCAATTTCAAGGGAGTATGAGACACATGCAAATTCAACCACAAAGAGGTATCAGCTAACATCACTCAGAATAACCATCAGCAAAAAAAAAAAAAACTACAAACGCTCAATGCTGAAGAGGTTTTGGAGAAATGCATACCCTCAATTTGAAGTGGGATGTAACCTGGTAAGAGCCACTAACGGGAACAGAACGGAGGTGCCTTTAAAAGGTAAACATTGATCTACTATATGATCCAGCAGGCCCACTCCTGGGCCGATAACCTAAGAAGACAGAACTGGAAAGACACAGGCAGGCAAATCTGCACTGCAGCAGTATTACAATAGCCAAGACATGGAAGCAACCAAAAGTCCATCAACAGATGGGTGGACAAAGAAGAACTGCTACATGTACAGATGGAATATTAGCTCGGGAAAAAAATGAAACAATGCCATTTGCAGCACCACAGATGAGTCTAGAGGTAATCATGCGACTTGTAGTAAGTGAGAAAGCGAAAGACACCTAACGTATGTCACCTATAGGTGTTACCTAAAAATTGATAACAATGAAGATATTTCCACAGAGAAAGGCAATCGCAGATTCATTAAACAAACTTATGGTTCCCCAAATCGAAAGGTGTGAGGACTGGATACATTACGATATTGGGGTTAACAGAGATATACAAACACATGTGAAATATATAATCACCAAAGACCTACGAAATACCGAGAAGACTATTTAACATTGTGTCATAACCTACATGGGAAAAGGATCCGAAGAAGAATAGATATATGTATATGTGTGAAAGAACCACATCTTGCACACCTAGAACAAAAAAATACATTGTAATCAAATTTGCTGCGATAAAAAATAAAAATTAAATTAAAAATATGAACAAAAAATAATGAGACATAAACTTAAAGGAATTTTTCCTGGCACATTCCATTCTAATTTTCAACCTAGAACAGGACTTCCATTAAGGCTCTGTTGCCCTGGTAACCAGATTTGGTAAAGGAGAAATGCTGCCGCCTTGTGGCTGTTTCACACAACAGCAGCTTTAAACTAACAGCTAATGATCACTTAATATTCAAAATATGTGCAGGACTGTAAAGGATACCGGGCCTCAAAAAATTCGTGGGGTCGTAAATCGACCAGAAAATTCAAAAGACGTCAACATTTCAAAAAGACAATGTCAAGAGGCATATTTTGCACACATTTTGTCTTTTCTTTTTCTTTTAATTTAAAAAATGCATGGAATAATGCTCAATATCAGGAACTAATAAAGCCATGCAAATCCAATCTACAAAAACGTTCACCTTATCACCATCAGAATGATCATCAGCAAAATAGTCTAAAAAACATGAATGCTGAAAGGGTTTTAGAGAACTGTGTATCCTCTAGCTGCTGCTGGGACGTAAACTGGTAACAGCCAGTAGTGAAAAGAGAATGGCGGTGCCCTTAAAATTAAAAATGGTGCTCATCACTCTGTTATAACCTACACGGGAAAGGAACCAAAGATGAATAGATAGATACATAGGTATAATGAACCAGATTCTGTACACCTAGAACAAACACAACATTTTTATCAAATTTGCTCTGATACCTAATAAAAATTAAATTTAAAAAACAAACAAGAGGTAAGGAGATATAAGCTCTTGGGGGTGTGCCCTGGCACATTCCACTCTAATTTGAAGCCTACTAACACGATTTCCAGGAAGGCTCTGTTGCCCAAAAAAAGGGTTGGAAATGTGGAAATGCTGCCGCCTTGTGTTTCTCGCAAGAGCGGCTTTAAACCCACAGCTAATGGTCACGTAACATTCACAAGGACTCAGGGCGGTAAAGGACCCCTGCCCTCAAAACCTGTCCTGAGGTAGGGAATGGCAAACAAAATTCAAAACAGGCAAATTTTTCAAGAAGATAGTATGAAGACGTAAGTTTTACTCACTGTCTTTTAAAGAAAAGGAAAATGGATAAAAGCTCAACCTCAGGAATTATTACACTCATGCAAATGTAATCTGAAAAAAGGTTTCAACTCACAAAGGTCGACTGACCATCAACAAAAAGTCCACAAATAATAAACGCTGAAGTGTTTTTTGAGAACTGTGTACCCTCTAGCTGCTGGTGAGGTGTAAAGTGGTAACAGCCAGTAAGGAGAACAGAAAGGAGCTGCGTTTAAAAGTAAAAACTGAGCTACCATTCGATGCAGCAGGCCTACCGCTGGGCCCCTCCCCTAAGAAGACCAGAATCCACATGACAGAGGCTGCAAAAGCTGCACTGCAGCCTTATTCACAATAGCCAAGACATGGAAGCAACCTAGATGTCCATCAACAGATGAATGGATAAAGAAGAAATGGTCCATGTACACAATGGAATATTAGCCACGGAAAACAATGAAACACTGCTCTTTGAGGTACCATAGCTGAGCCTAGAGATAATCACAGAACGTGAGGTAAGTTGGAAAGCAAAAGACATATATCCTATGATATCACTTAGAGGTGTTACCTAACAACTGACAAAAATGGACATATTTCCACAGAGAAAGACACACACGGACTTAGAAAACAAACTATGCTTATCTGAAAGGAAAGGTGGTGGCAATGGATAAATTAAGATTAGGTTTACCATACCTATACAAATACAGATTAAGTACATATACCAAAAAGACGGAGCACATAGCAAGGGAGGTGTACAGAACACTCTGTAATCCTTTACATGGGAAAAGGATCTGTACATGAAGAGTTATGTATGATGTAAGAAAGAACCAGACTGTGTACACCCAGGACAAACTGTATCGTAATCATGGCCCTGATTAAAACAATTAAAACAACGAACAAGAAATAATGAGACATAAACTTCAGGGGCTTTTTCCTGGCACATTCCATTCTAATTTACAACCTAGTAACAGGACTTCCAGAAAGGCTCTGCTGCCCTAGAAAACAGATTTGGGAATGGAGAAATGCTGCCGCTTTGTGACCGTTACCCACAACACCAGCTTTAAACCCAGTGCTAATGGTCACTAAGTATTGACAATCATTGCAGGCCTGTGAATGACACCTGCTCTCAAAAAAAATCATGGGGTCAGAAATCGACCACAAAATTCAAAAGAGGACAACCTTCCAAGAAGACAATTTCAAGGGGTATATTGTACTCACTTTTTTTTCGTAAATAAAAGAGAAAGGTGTGGGAAAATGCTGAATTTTAGGAGTTATTAAAGACATGCAAATCAAATTACAAAAACCTATCAGCTCACACCAGTCAGAATGGCCATGAGCAAACATTCTAAAAACAATAAATGCTGAAGGGTTTGTAGCAAAATGCATACCCTCGGTGTTAATTGGGACGAGGTAAGAGCCACTAATGAAAACAAATGCAGGTGCTTTGAAATGGTAAACACTGAGCTACCAGTCAATGAATCATACCCACTGTTGGGCCTATCACCTGAGAAAATGAGAATCAAAAGTCACAGCCTGGCAATATTGCACTCCAGTAATATTTACCATAGGCAGCACTTGGAAGCAACGAAAATGTCCATCAACAGAGGAATGCACAAAGAAGAAGTGGTCTATGTACAGAATGGAATATTACTCCACTAAGAAATATAAATTAAATTTCAAAAACAAACAAAATAAGGAGACATCAGCTTTGGTGTGTTTATCTGGCACATTCCACTCTAATTTATAATTGTGGAACACCACTGGCAGGAAGGTCTGTTTCCCTAGGTACCAGAGTGGGGAATGTAGAAATCCTGCCATCCTCTGGCCGATACCTGCAACAGCAGCTTTGAAATCTGCTAATGGGTGCTTCATATACACAAGTACTGCAGGGCTGCAAATGAAACCTGCCCTTAAAATGTCTTGATGCAGGTAAAGGCCAAAAAATTTCAAAATGTGGCATATACTGCAAGAAAACAATTTGAAGGAGTCAGCTGTAATAACAGTTTGAAAAATAAAAGGACATACCTGAAAGCTCAATTTCAAGGGAGTATGAGACACATGCAAATCCAACCACAAAGAGGTATCAGCTCACCCCGCTAAGAATAACCATCAGCAAAGAAAACCTACAAACGATCAATACTGAAGAGGTTGTGGAGAAATGCATACCCTCAATTTGAAGTGGGACGTAACCTGGTAAGAGCCACTAACGGGAACAGAACGGAGGTGCCTTTGAAAGGTAAACATTGAGCTACTATATGATCCAGCAGGCCCACTCCTGGGCCTATAACCTAAGAAAACAGAATTGGAAAGACACAGGCAGGCAAATCTGCACTGCAGCAGTATAACAACAGCCAAGACACGGAATCAACCAAAAGTCCATCAACAGATGGGTGGAAAAAGCAGAACTGCTACATGTACAGATGGAATATTAGCCAAGGAAAAAAATGAAACAATGCCATTTGCAGGACCATAGAGGAATCTAGAGGTAATCATGCAACTGGTAGTAAGTAAGAAAGCGAAAGACACATATCCTATCGTATCATTTATCGATGTTACCTAAAAATTGATACCAGTGAAGTATTTCCAGCGAGAAAGGCAATCACAGATTCATTAAACAAACTTATGGTGCACCAAATGGAAAGGTGTGAGGATTGGATACATTACGATATTGGGGTTATCAGAGATATACAAACACATGTGAAATATATAATCACCAAAAACCTACGGCATACCAAGAGAAGACTACTCTACATTGTGTCATAACCTACATGGGAAAAGGATCTGAAGAAGAGATATATGTATATGTGTAAAAGAACCATATCTTGCACACCTAGAACAAACAAAACATTGTAATCTAATTTGCTGTGATAAAGAAATTAAAGAAACGAACAAGAAGTAATGAGAAATAATCTTAAGGGGATTTTCCTGGCACATTCCCTGCTAATTTACAACCTACAACACAACTTCCATTATGGCTCTGTTGCCCTAGTAAGCAGATTTGGTAAGAAGAAGTGCTGCCACCTTCTGGTCGTTTCACACAACAGCAGTAATGGTCACTTAATATTCAAGATAATTGCAGGCCTGTAAATGACACCTGCCATCAAAAAAATCCAGGGGTCGTAAATCGACAAGAAAATTCAAAAGACGTCAACATTTCAAGAATACAATTTCAACAGCCATATTTTACGCACATTTTGTCCTTTCTTTTTTTTCTTTAAAATAAAAGGGAATTGAAAAATGTGCAACATCTGCAATTAATAAAGCCATGCAAATCCAATTACAGAAATGTTTACCTCACAGCCGTCAGAATGTTCTTCAGCAAAAAGTCTACAAAGAATAAATGCTGAAGGGGTTTCAGAAAACTGTGTACCCTCTAGCTGCTGGGGGGATGTACTGGCTGGATGCTCACAGCCAGTACTGAGAACATAATGGAGGTGCCTTTAGGGGTAAAAATTGAGCTACCATGTGATCTGGTAGGTCCTTTGATGCGCCTATCACCTGAGCAGACCAGAATGGAAAAGACACAGGCTGGCAATCCTGCACTGCAGGAACATTTAACATAGCCAAGACTTGGAAGAAACCAAAATGTCCAGCAACAGAAAAATGCACAAAGAGGAAGTGGTCCATGTAAACAATGGAATATTAGCCATGGAAAACAATGAAACAGTGCCGTTTGCACCACCATATAAGGACCTAGAGATAATCACCCACCTTGAAGTAAGAAAGAAGGTGAAAGACAGATATCCTATGACATCACTTATAGGTGTTACCTAAAAATTGATACTCATGAACTTATTGCCAAGAGAAGGAGAAGCATGGATTAAGAAGAAAAAATTATGTTTCACCAAATGGAAAAGTGCAAGGAATGTGTGAACTAGGATATGGGGGTTAACAGACATGTACTAATACATATGAAATATATAATCACAAAACACCTATGGAATACCAAGAGAGGTCTACTCAACACTCTGTAATAACCTACACAGTAAAGAATCCAAAGATAAATAGACAGATACATTGATATAATGAACCAGATTCTGTACACCTAGGAGAAACAAAATATTTTTATCAAATTTGCTCTGATAACTAATAAAAATTAAATTTAAAAAACAAAAAAAAAGTAAGCAGATGTAAGCTCTTGGGGGTTTTCCCTGGCACATTCCACTCTAATTTGCAGCCTACTAACACGATTTCCAGGAAAGCTCTGTAGCCCAAAATCCCAGAGTTGTAAATGTAGAAATGCTGCCGCCTTGTGGCCGTTTCCCACAACAGCAGCTTTAAACCCAGTGCTAATGGCCACTAAATATTCACCAAACTTGCAGTTCTGTAATGACACCTGCCCTCCAAAAAAATCCTGGGGTCGAATATCGACCAAAAATTCAAAAGAGGGCAACCTTCCAAGAAGACAATTTCAAGAGATATACTGTACTCACACTTTATTTTTAACAGAAAAGAAAAAGGCATGTAAAATGATGAATTTTAGGAATTTTTAAAGACATGCAAACCCAAATTACAAAAACCTATCAGGTCACAACAGTCAGAATAGCCATTAGCAAAAATGCTGCAAACTATAAATGCTGAAGGGATTGTGGAGAAACTCGTACCCTCGGTTCTAAGGGGGACATGGTAAGAGCCACTAATGAAAACACAATGGAGGTGCTTTGAAAAGGTAAACACTGAGCTACTAGTCAATCAGTCACACCCACTGCTGGGCCTATCACCTGAGAAAATGAGAATCAAAATGTCACAGGCTGGCAATCTTGCACTCCAGCAATATTTAATATAGCCAACACCTAGAAGCAACAAAAATGTCCATCAACAGAGGAATGCACCAAGAAGTGGTCCATATACACAATGGAATATTACTCCAATAAAAATATAAATTAAATTTAAAAAACAAACAAAAGTAAGGAGACATCAGTTTTGGGGGTTTATCCGGGCACATTCCACTCTAATTTATAACCGAGGAAGACCACTGGCCGGAAGGTCTGTTTCCCTAGTACCAGCATGGGGAACGAAGAAAGGCTGCTGCACTCTGGCCATTACCTGCAAAAGCAGCTTTAAAGTTTGTGCTAATGGTCCCTTCATGTGAACAAGTACTGCAGGGCTGTAAATGAAACCTGCCCTCAAAATGACTTGAGGGAGGTAATGGCCAATAAATTTCAAAATGTGACACATACTTTAAGAAAACAGTTTGAAGAACTAGGCTGTAATCACAGTTTGAAAAATAAAAAGGACATGCCTTAAACCTCTATTTCAACGGATTATGAGTTACATGCAAATTCAACCACAAAGAGGTATCAGCTCACACCAGTCAGAATATCCATCAGCAAGAAAACTACAAACAATAAATGCTGAAGGTGTTGTGGAGAAATGCATACCCTCAAGTTTAAGTGGGACGTAACCTGGAAAGAGCCACTAATGAGAAAGAATCGTGGTTCATTTAAAAGGTAAACCCTGAGATACCATATGATACAGGAGGCCCACTCCTGGGCCTATAACATAAGAAGACAGAATTGGAAAGACACAGGCAGGCAACTGTGCAGTGCAGCAGTATAACAATAGCCAAGACATGGAGGCAACCAAAAAGTCCATCAAAAGGTGAGTGGACAAAGAAGAACTGGTACATGTACAGATGGAATATTAGCTAGGGAAAAAAATGAAACAAAGCCATTTGCAGCACCGTAGATGATTTTAGAGGTAATCAGGCAAATTGTACTATGTCAGACAGCAAAAGACACATATCCTATAATATCACTTATAGGTGTTAGCTAAAAATTGATACCAATGAAGATATTTCCACAGAGAAAGGTAATCACAGATTCATTAAACAAAGTTATGGTTCAGCAAATGGAAAGGTGTGAGGATTGGGTACATTAGGATATTGGGGTTAACATAGATATAGAAACACATGTGAAATATATGATCACCAAAGAACTACGGAATACCAAGAGAAGATTACTCAACATTGTGTCATAACCTACGTGAGAAAACGATCTGAAGAAGTATAGATACATGTATATGTTTAAAAGAACCACATCTTGCACACCTAGAACAAAACAGTTTAATCAAATTTACTGTTAAAAATTAAAAATTAAATTTAAAAAAGAACAAGAAGTAATGAGACATAAACGTAAGGGGATTTTTGCTGGCACATTGCATTCTAATTTACAACCAGAACACGACTTCCATTAAAGCTCTGTCATCACTAATAAAGCAGCTTTAGAAGCAATGTTGAAGGTAGCTTAAAAGAAGTCTCACTGATTATTGATAGTAACAATAAACAAACAAAAGTAAAAATCTCACTGCAAAAAAGTATACATAGACTAAGGGTAGTAGATCAAACACGTATTAAACTTCTGTAAAGAATAAAAGACAACAGTTGTATGTTTTTTTAAAAAGAGAGGGCCCAAATAAATCAGAAATGAAAGAGATGATGTTACAAGAACGACCACAGGAATACAAAGTATCCTAAGATACACACAGGGTAACTCAGGGCTCAGACTGGACAGAGCCCACTCTCCATTCCCCTGTACATGACTTACAGGAGCCTCAGGAACTGAGGAGGGGGTCCCTGAGGAGGGGCACAAGATAGAAGATGTTAGGCATTAACATGACTGCATTCATCTTATACGTGCCTGAACTACATTCACACGAGATGATTTTGTTCTGTATGTACATCAGCACCTCTAGGCAGAACTGCAGATCTTTGGCTTCACCACCTCTACTGACAGCATTAGCTTCACCTGCTGTGGACCGTCTCCTATAGGATTTCTAGAACCACAAAGCATCGAAGCTTCACAGGACCCAGAGTCTGTGCGACTCCATTCCCAGTCTCAGAGTCTCAACTGCACTCAGAGACTCAGAGTCTCAATAGAGACTCCACTCTTGGAGGGCACACACAAAGTAGTGTGCACATCAGGACCCAGGGGAAGGAGCAGTCACCCCGTAGGCAAATGACCATACCTACCTGCTAGTTTTAGAGGGTCTCCTGCAGAGGCGAGGAGTGGCTGTGGCTCACCATGGGGACAAAGGCACTGGCAGCAGAAGTTCTGGGAAATACTCCTTGGTGTGAGCCCTCCCAGAGTCCGCCATTAGCCCCACAAAGAGCAAGGTAGGCTCCACTGCTGGGTCGCCTCAGGCCAAACAACCAACAGGGAGGGAAGCCAGCCCCATGCATCAGCAGACAAGAAGATTAAACTTTTTATTAAACTTTTATTTAATCCACAGACAAGCAGATTAAAGCTCTGCCCACCAGAGCAACACCCAGCTCTACCCACCACCAGTCCCTCCCATAAGGAAGCTTGCACAAGCCTCTAAGATAGATTCAATCACCAGAGAGCAGACAGCAGAAGCAAGAAGAACTACAATTCTGCAGCCTGTGGAAGGAAAACCACATTCACAGAAAGAGAAAATGAAAAGGCAGAGGACTTTATACCAGATCAAGGAACAAGATAAATCCACAGAAAAACAACGAAATGAGGTGGGGATAGGCAACCTTCCAGTAAAAGAAATTCAGAATAATGATAGTGAAGGTGAACCAAGACCTTGGAAAAAGAATGGACGCAAAGATAGAGAAGATGCAAGAAAAGCTTAACAAAGACCTAGAAGAATTAAGGAACAAACACCTAGAAGAATTAAAGAGCAAACAAACAGAGATGAACAATAAAATAACTGAAATGAAAAATACACTAAAAGGAATCAGTAGCAGAATAACTGTGGCAGAAGAAAGGATAAGTGACCTGGAAGACAGAAAGGTGGAAAACACTGCCATGGAACAGAATAAAGAAAAAGAATGAAAATAAATGAAGACACCATAAGAGACCGCTGGGACAACATTAAATGCAACAACATTCGCGTTATAGGGGTCCCAGATGGAGAAGAGAGAGAGAAAGGATCCGAGAAATTATTTGAAGAGATTATAGTCGAAAACTGCCCTAGCATGGGAAAATAAATAGCCACCGAAGTCCATGAAGCGAAGAGAGTCCAAGGCAGGATAAACCAAAGGAGAAAAATGCCGAGACACACAGTAATCAAATTGACAAAAATTAAAGACAAAGAAAAACTATTGAAAGCAACAAGGGAAAAATGACAAATAACACAGAACGGAACTCCCATAAGGTTAACAGCTGATTTCTCAGCAGAAAATCTACAAGCCAGAGGGAGTGGCATGATAAAATTAAAGTGATGAAAGGGAAGACCCTACCACCAAGAGTACTCCACCCAGCAAGTATCTCATTTGGATCTGATGGGGAAATCAAAAGCTTTCCAGACAAGCAAAAGCTAAGAGAATTCAGCACCATGAAACCAGCTCTACAACAAATGCTAAAGGAACTTCTCTAAGTGGGAAATACAAGAGAAGAAAAGGACCCACCAAGACAAAGCCATAACAATTAAGAAAATAGTAATGGGAACATACATATCGATAAT
Source organism: Leucopleurus acutus (assembly GCF_964270905.1). Taxonomy (NCBI): domain Eukaryota; kingdom Metazoa; phylum Chordata; class Mammalia; order Artiodactyla; family Delphinidae; genus Leucopleurus; species Leucopleurus acutus. The sequence goes on along the minus strand of NC_139144.1, from coordinate 28,637,161 downwards.
TACCTTAAACATGAATGGATTAAATGCTCCAACCAAAAGACACAGGCTCGCTGAATGGATACAAAAACAAGACCCATATATATGCTGCCTACAGGAGACCCATTTCAGACCTAGGGACACATACAGACTGAAAGTGAGGGGATGGAAAAATATATTCCATGCAAATGAAAATCAAAAGAAAGCTGGAGTAGCAATACTCATATCAGATAAAATAGATTTTAAAATAAAGAATGTTACAAGAGACAAGGAAGGACACTACATAATGATCAAGGGATCAATCCAAGAAGATATAACAATTATAAATATATATGTACCCAACATAGGAGCACCTCAATATATAAGGCAACTGCTAACAGCTATAAGAGGAAATCGACAGTAACACAATAATAGCTGGGGACTTTAACACCTCACTTACACCAATGGAGATCATCCAGACAGAAAATTAATAAGGAAACACAAGCTTTAAATGACACAATAGACCAGATAGATTTAATGGATATTTATAGGACATTCCATCCAAAAACAGCAGATTACACGTTCTTCTCAACGGCACACGGAACATTCTCCAGGATAGTTCACATCTTGGGTCACAAATAAAGCCTCAGTAAATTTAAGAAAACTGAAATTGCATATCAAGCAGCTGTTCCGACCACAATGCTATGAGATTAGAAATCAATTACAGGGAAAAAAACGTAAAAAGCACAAACACATGGAAGCTTAACAATACGTTACTAAATAACCAAGAGATCACTGAAGAAATAAAAGAGGAAATCAAAAACTACCTAGAGACAAATGACAACAAAAACACGATGATCCAAAACCTATGGGATGCAGCAAAAGCAGTTCTAAGAGGGAAGTTTATAGCAATACAAGCCTACCTCAAGAAACAAGAAAAATCTCAAATAAACAATCTAACCTTACACCTAAAGGAACTAGAGAAAGAAGAACAAAACCCAAAGTTACTAGAAGGAAAGAAATCATAAAGATCAGAGCAGAAATAAATGAAATAAAAACAATAGCACAGATCAATAAAACTAAAAGCTGGTTCTTTGAGAAGATAAACAAAAATGATAAACCTTTAGCCAGACTCAAGAAAAAGAGGGAGAGGACTCAAATCAATAAAATTAGAAATGAAAAAGGAGAAGTTGTAACAGACACCACAGAAATACAAAGCATCCTAAGAGACTACTACAAGCAACTCTATGCCAATAAAATGGACAACCTGGAAGAAATGGACAAATTCTTAGAAAGGTGTAAGCTTCCAAGACTGAACCAGGAAGAAATAGAAAATATGAACAGACCAATCACAAGTAATAAAATTGAAACTGTGATTAAAAATCTTCCAACAAACAAAAGTCCAGAACCAGATGGCATCAGAGGTGAATTCTATCAAACATTTAGACAAGAGCTAGCACCCAAACTTCTCAAACTCTTCAGAAATTTTCAGGGGAAGGAACACTCCCAAACTCATTCTCTGAGGCCACCATCACCCTGATACCAAAACCAGACAAAGATACTACAGAAAAAGAAAATTAGAGACCAATATCACTGATGAATATAGATGTAAAAATCCTCAACAAAATACTAGGAAACAGAATTGAACAACACATTAAAAGGATCATACACCATGACCAAGTGGGGTTTATCCCAGGGGTGCAAGGATTCTTCAATATACACAAATCAATCAATGTGATACACCATATTAACAAATTGTAGAATAAAAATATGATCATCCCAATAGCTGCAGGAAAAGCTTTTGAAAAATTCAACACCAATTTATGATAAAAATTCTCCAAAAAATGGGCCTAGAGGGAATCTACCTCCACATAATAAAGGCCGTATATGACAAACCCACAGCAAACATCATTCTCAATGGTGAAAGACTAAAAGCATTTCCTCTAAGATCAGGAACAAGACAAGGATGTCCACTCTCACCACTATTACTCAACATAGTTTTGGAAGTCCTAGACACAGCGATCAGAGAAGAAAAAGAAATACAAACTGGAAAAGAAGAAGTAAAACTGTCACTGTTTGCAAATGACACGATACTACACATAGTGAATCCTAAAGATGCCACCAGAAAACTACTAGAGCTAATCAATGAATTTGGTAAAGTTGCAGGATACAAAATTAATGCACAGAAATCTCTTGCATTCCTATACACTAACAATGAAATGTCAGAAAGAGAAATTAAGGAAACAATCCCATTCACCATTGCAACAAAAAGAATAAAATACATAGGAATGAACCTACCTAAGGAGGTAAAAGACCTCTACTCAGAAAACTATAAGACACTACTGAAAGAAATCAAAGATGATATAAACAGATGGAGGTATAAACCATGTTCTTGGATTAGAAGAATCAATATTGTGAAAATGACTATACTACCCAAAGCAATCTACAGATTCAATGCAATCCCTATCAAATTACCAGTGGCATTTTCTCTACAGAACTAGAACCAAAAAATCTTAAAATTTGTATGGAGACATAAAAGACCCCGAATAGCCAAAGCAGTTCTTGAGGGAAATTAAAAGAGCTGGAGGAGTCAAACTTCCTGACTTCAGACTATACTACAAAGCTACAGTAATCAAGACTATATGGTACTGGCACAAAAACAGAAATATAGATCAATGGAACAGGATAGAAAGCCCAGAGATAAACCTACATACCTATGGCTAACTCATCTATGACAAAGGAGGCAAGGATATACAATGGAGAAAAGACAGTCTCTTCAGTAAGTGGTGCTGGGAAAACTGGACAGCTACATGTAAAAGAATGAAATTAGAACACTCCATAACATCATACACAAAAATAAAGTTAAAATGGATTAGAGATCTAAATGTAAGACCAGACACTATAAAATTCTTAGAGGAAAATACAGGCAGAACACTCTATGACATAAATCACAGCAAGATTCTTTTTGATCCACCTCCTAGAGAAGTGGAAATAAAAACAAACAAATGGGACCTAATGAAACTTCAAAGCTTTTGTACAGCAAAGGAAAACAAACAAGACGAAAAGACAACCCACAGAATGGGAGAAAATGTTCTCAAATGAAGCAAATGACAAAGGATTAATCTTCAAAATTTACAAGCAGCTCATGTAGCTCAATATCACAAAAACGAACAACCCAATCCAAAAATGGGCAGAAGACCTAAATAGACATTTCTCCAAAAATGATATACAGATGGCCAACAAACACATGAAAGGATGCTGAACATCACTAATCATCAGAGAAATGCAAATCAAAACTACAATGAGGTATCATCTCACACCTGTTAGAATGGGCATAATCAGAAAATCTACAAACAACAAATGCTGGAGAGGGTGTGGAGAGAAGGAACCCTCTTCCACTATTGGTGGGAATGTAAATTGATACAGTCACTATGGAGAACAGTATGAAGGTTCCTTAAAAAACTAAAAACAGTATTACCATATGATCCAGCAATCCCAATACTGGGCATATGCCCAGAGAAAACCATAAATCAAAAAAATACATTCACCACAATGTTCATTGCACCACTATTTACAATAGCCAGGTAATGGAAGCAACCTAAATGCCCACAGACAGACGAATGGATAAAGAAGTGGTACATATATAAAATGGAATATTACTCAGCCATAAATAGGAATGAAATTGGGTCATTTGTAAAGACATTGATGTATCTAGAGACTGTCATACAGAGTGAAGTAAGTCAGAAAGAGAAAAACAAATATTGTATATTAATGCATATGTGTGGAAGCTAGAAAAATGGTACAGATGAACCGGTTTGCAGGGCAGAAATAGAGACACAGATGTAGAGAAGAAACGTACGGACAGCAAGGGGGGAAAGCCGTGGTGGGGGGGATGAGTTGGGAGATTGGGATTGACATGTATACATTTATATGTATAAAATAGATAACCAATAAGAACCTGCTGTATAAAAATATTAATTAAATTAAAAAACTAAAAAAATAAACAAAAATTTAAAAAGTAAAACAGAAAAAAATGTTCTTCCCTTCACATACATGTATTTATAGGAATGAATTATTTCCATGCTTATATCTATAAATACAAAAAAGAGGAATAAAATCTACCTTGAACCAAAAAAGAGAAAAAAAAAAAAAAGAACCCACCAGTTATACAGAGGAAAACCCTATCAGGGCACTTGCTCCAGTGGTAAACAATGCTGACGTTGGTCAGAGGTGGGGAATCGTCTCCCATGCAGCCAGCAGCGCCACCACAAGGAGCGTCCTCATTGCAAAGCTGGGGGACCGAGCCGAGGCGTCTGTGAGTAAACGTGAGCTGAGCCCCAGGCCAGCTGCTGCTGAACTGTTCCCACCCTTCCCAGGGAAAACACCTGAATATGTACAAAGACTCCAAAGCCTAGAGGAAGGGCCTTGGAGCCACACCAGCGACAGCACACTGGCCAACTTGGTGCCTGCAGGCCAGCCAGGACGGTCCTGGCCCCGGGCGCTCTTCTGGAAGCTTTTCATTTCCCTGCCTGAGGTACCCCTCCTGTCCCGGCCCCCACTGCTTTTTTCCTTCCTTACCTATGCCCGGGGAGAAATTCCTGCGGCAGGTATGGGTGACACATCCTCTTCTTTAGCAGGTGGCAGCTTGGCAACTCCTGCAGAAAGTCCAGCAGAGCCCCACTCACACCAGGCCACCCACAAAGGTGTAGCCCCTCACTCCCTCCCACCAGCCAAGCCACGACACTGCTGACGGGGCAGAGAATACGGCGTCAGGCACAGCTGCAGGGGCTCTTGCTGCCTGGAGCGGTGTTTATATTGACCTCAACCCAGGCACACCTGGGGAGGGCTGGCCGGCAGTGTCAGGCTGCCCAGGTCAGCCAATCCTCTCCCCTCAGGGGCTCACAGCTGCAGAAAATGGACCTTGATGAACCAGCCAGGTCCAAGGAACAGGTGTGGCCTCCTGAGAGTCAGGATAGACAAGGGGCTGCAGCTCTGGCTTGTTTTCTAATCATTTTATCTGGCCCATGAGTGGGAGACAACTTCAAGAAGACCCTCTCCTAATGAGAGGAACCCAGGAGTCAGGGAGAGGAGGGGTGGTGGGTGGAGAGAGAGACCTGGTGCCCCACCTTTAGTGGAAGTCTCTAGAAGACCAGGCAGAGGGAGGCCGCAGAGAGTGACGCCCAGGGTCACAGACCTGTCCGAGCTGCTGTTTGTCCGAGCTGCACCTCAGAGCAGGTCTTGAACTGCTCTGTGTCAGCTCTGAGCAACAGGTGGCCTGGGGGTGCTCTGCAGTGAGGGCTATGTGCACGGTTCCTGTGTGCCCAGCCCTGCCGGTGTACCTGCCGAGGGGAGCTCTGTATCCTGGGAGGGGCCTGACCACGAGAGCCCCATGGGCTACTGGGGACCTGCCCAGGTGAGCCCCATAACCTGGGAGAGGCATGACCACGAGAGCCCTGTTGGCTGCTGGGGACCTGCCAAGGTGAGCTCCATATCCTGGGAGGGGCCTGACCATGAGAGCCCTGTGGGCTGTTGGGGGGGGGACTGCCCAGGTGAGCTCCATATCCTGGGAGGGGCCTGACCACGAGAGCCCCATGGGCTGCTGGGGACCTACTAAAGGACGTCAGGACAGTCAGTGAAGCCACCGAGGATATACATCCAGTAGTTCCTAATTCCTACACCCTGCTGGTCATTCTACCATCCACCAGGACATGGTATTCTGTATTAGACTTCAATGATGCCTTCTTCTGTATTCCATTAGTCCCAGAGTCACAGGAAATTTTGGCTTGTGAGTGGTAGGACTCAACATACAACAAAAACAATACTGCTGGGCCGTCCCGCCCCAACGGTTCAAAAATTCCCACACCATCCTTTGGGAAACGTTAGCTAAACACCTAAAAGTTCTACCTCTGGAAAAGGGAACCCTCTTTCAATAGGAGACGACATTCTGATCGCCAGCCCTACTAAGGAGGCCTCTGAGCTACCTAGCCAATAAAGGATAGAAGGTGTCCAAGAAAAAGGCTCAAATATCACAGACTAAGGTGACCTGCCTGGGCTTCATTCTCACAGAAGGTCGGAGAAGCGCATCCCAGGAAATGGAAGAAGCCACTTGCAGCCTTACCCCTTCTAAAACTAGAAGACAGCTTAGGGGTTCCTGGGGAGGCCGGGGTTTGCTGCATCTGGATTCCTAACTACAGTCTAATAGCTGGGCCTCTATAGGAAACACTGAAAGGAAAAGATGATGATCCTTTCGAATAGAATCCAGAAGCGACCTTTCAAGAATGCAAGAGCAGTCAATTCAGACACTTGCCCAGGAACTCCCTAATTTAGCTAAACCCTTTGAACTTTACATCCCCATAGAATGTGAATCGCCCTTGGAGTATTAGTGCAAAAACTGGGACCACTTGAAATGGAACAACGCAAGAATGCCCTCCAGGTAGGAGAAGCTACGGTCACCAAGGGCTTGGCCCGCCGACCCATCCGGCCAGGATACTGGAGGTATCTAAAAACCTGGAAATCAGCAGCCCGCACTGCCAGCTTCCTGCCAAGGGAAAAGGACCCCACGTGGTGATCCTAACCACCCACCATGCCCTGAAGTTGCAGGGGTCGCTCCGTGGGCACACTGACCTCGCGTGAGGAGGCCCTCCAACTCCAACCTCCAGAGAGACAACCTGGGGCAACGGGCCCCCATGACGACTCGTGTGACCATCACTTGACCTGGAGCTTCTCTCAGAAAACAACAAGGGTGTGCCCCAAAAGAGCAGACTACTGCTTGCAGGACTTACTGCACCCAGAGGGGAGCTAATAAGCTTGGCGGGGGAACCGTATATCACGCTGTCACAATAGAAAAGCCTACAGACACCACGGTGACGGCAGCCAATGAGACCAACTGGACTTCTGGCTACTTCAAAAGGCCATTGACTCAGTGGCCGTCATGGTCCTGGATCACCACCGACCCTGGACTGTCTGGGAGTTGAGCGGGCCGGGCTCTGGCACCTGGTGCTGTTTGTACGTTAATCCAGGGGCCTAATTGAAGAAAGCGCAGACTACAGGTCAGAGCATCTAGGCTGGCAGAAACCGTCAGCCTAAGGTGGCTGAACAAATGTGGGGCGGGGTAAAACCGGCCCCCCCAGCGTCTCTGCGCATCTCTTTCCTGGACCCTTAAAGGTCATTAGAATCTATAACACTTCCAATGATGGCGCTCAGGCGGATGAGCAGTGAGGCAGGAGGCCTGGGGACAATCAACCTCACCTGGAGGCTGCTGGGGAGAAGTTCTGCCCCTCCCCCCTGGGTATGAGGACTCCCAACTCAGCACGAAGCAGTTACAGAAGAGGGGTCTGCACCCTCAGCACGCCAAGAATGAGGAACGGGACAAAAGGCAGAGGAGGGGTTTGTCACCGGCAGAGCCCATTAAAAATTCCTAGGAGATAAAAATAGAATCTGGGCAATAAAATAAAGTCTAACCTTTTTTTCCTTTGTGCTTTGTCTAATTTCACGTGCTTCTGGGTTCTGCATGCAGAGGTCTCACACCCGGCACTGCAGACCCGATTTCCTAGTGCAGAATGGCTGGGCCGACACCTCAGCTCCCGGGGCCCCGTGCAGACTCCGCGACATAGAGCCTGAGCTGCAACCAATCCGGCCCTCGAGAGCTCCGCCCCCACCCTCCGGCTGACGCTGCCGGGATCGCTACACAGCAGCCCCGCCCACAGCCCGCAGGGGAGCCCACGCTCTCACCTCTCCATTCTCTGGTCAAAATATAAAGTTGCCTTTGTTTCTGAACGAATCTCAGTCTCTATCTGTTGGCTCCAATGACACTGGGCAGGGAGACCCTTCTTGGGGCCCACTCTGGAGGATCAGTAACAGAAATTGAGAACATTGTAACTTCAATGAACAGATATGTGAGCCAAACTGTAATTAACAGAGAGCAGTGTATACGGCTCGGGTAAAATAAGATGTTTCTAACACTTCCATTTGATATTTCCATCACTTTATTATAAGCAAGTTCAGTGAAGAGGTTTCTCATATTTGTCAGGTCAACATTAGAGAAAAGTGATTTCTTTCAAAGGATGTACATCTAATAATCTTGGCTGAAGCTTCAATCTTGTTTTGAATGCTTTTCCATTGAAAATGATACCTCTCTTTCAGCTCCCCCATTTCTGCGAAGTATAAAATCTTAATAATTTATTATTACCAAAGGGGAAAGGTGGGAGGAGGGATAAATTAACAATTTGGGATTAACACATACACACTGCTATGTATAAAATAGATCATCAACAAGGAACTACTGTATAGCACAGGGAACTGCACTCAATATTTTGCAATAACCTATAAGGGGAAATAACCTGAAAAAGAACAGGTATTTTTATCAACATCATCTATTAACGACAGATAAAATGTAACCTAAGAGAAGCCGATGGTGAGCGCTTCTGAACCTGAAGACTTCAATCATCTAAAGTTCGGACTTTGCCTACTTCCCAAGGCCCTTAATGAACATACGTGTAGCCGTAGCTTAAAAAATTCCCCAGTTTGGGGTTCGGGGAGACACTGATTTGGAAAAATCCCTGGTGTTCTCCTTACGTGCATGGGACCCTTCCTACTGCTAAAACATGCCTGTCACACCCAGAGGATGGTACACTGTCTGATCGGGAAGAGTTTGGAAAAGGCATCTCATCTCCTCATCTCCTGGTGCTCGGGTTCACCCCTCCAGCGTCTTTCCTAACAACCTCCCCACTTGGGGATGTCAGCACCGTCAACATCCTGTTGCACACAGTTTGGAATTTGTCCAGAGGATGAAGCAGAAGGATGTAAAACAATGGTAACAAGTCCTAGGTGTTCGGACAGGCACATGTCACCCTAATTTCCAATCAGGAAGACGAATTGTCCAAAGGCTAGGATTGCCCACGGAAACAGAATAAGGCTTGAGGAAATCCCGCTGTTTTGTGGCCAGTTCCCAAAAACACAAGTTGAAAAATAGAACTCAGGGACGGTAAAATTCAAGAAACTGCAGAGTTGAAAATATCTATCGTCGAAAAATGTCTTCAGGTAAGTCACCGAAAAGGACTTGTAAGCAAGGGAGAATGGCAGGAAAGCTATTTGAAGAGGTAGAAAGGACTCGCCATTAAGCACAAGAAAAGGGGCTGAACCTCGCCAACGATGCAGTTGGCCAAAAAGGGCGTATGTGTTTTTTCTGAATATATTCAAGAAAAGGGCATACACGCTTTTTAGCCAACCAAACAGGTGGGCACTGGAAATCAATACTACAAAAGGCATCACTTCGCATCAATCAGAAGAGCCATCCTCATAAAGTGTAAACACCAGAAATGCAGGACAGGGCGAGGAGAAAAGGGAGCCCTGTGAGGCTGATAGTGGAAATGTAAATTGCCAATGGCCACTCTGGAGAAGTGCATTGTGTTTATTAAAACATCTAAAAAATGAGCTATAGAGCATAGGGCACTTGCACTCAGGGGCGTATATCTTGGGAAAAACAAAAATCGACAGGACACAGGCACCCCAACGTTTACCGCCTCTCTGTTTAAAAGAGCCTCGACTAGGATATAACCTAAATGTCCCTGGAAGGAAAAAAGGGATAAAAGAGATGTGGTACTTATGTAGAGTGGAATATTACTCAGCCCGGAAATCAATGAAATAAGGCCAGTTGCAACAACTCCGGAGGAGTTACGTATGATCATTCTAAGTGACATGAGTCAAAAAGAAAAGGACATATATCATAAGATATCACTTAAAGATGGAATCAAAAATGGCTACACTTGAAATAAATGACAAAACAGAAACATAGTCAAATATGTAGAAAACACACATAAGGCTGCTAAAGGGGAAAGGTGGGGAGGGGTGAGGCATTATCCAGGAGGTTGAAATTAGCAAAGATACCATTCCAAATACCAAATTGATAATCAACGAGGCCTACACGGTAGCTCAAAGAAATGCACTCAGCACACTCAAGTCACCGGAAAAGAATATATACGACTGGTAAGAATCTGAAAAAGAATTTATTGATGTCTCTCTGTACGTGAATCAAGTGGATGTACAGCAGCAAGAAACAGGGCTTTGAAAATCAGCTGTAACCAATACAATAACAAATTAAAGAAAAGACAGTGAGACAGAGAAAAATTCTTACAACTTTTGCTCAGGGGCTGTACTGCAACATGGAGTGAACACATCTAGACCCACAGCAGGATGAGACATAAGGCTGGAAACCATTCGCGCTAAGAGAATTAGTGAGGTTGGATGAGGAAATGCAGACCCTTTTAAGTAATACTACCTGGTAGCCATTCCATGGGTGCCAAACCTGCAGGTTCAAGGGAATCTTCCTACAGCTAAAACATGCATGGGAAACCCAGAGGACTGTACACCGAGAGATGGGGAAAGGTGTGTAAAATGTACCTCATGTTTCATCTCCTGGTGCTCAGGTTCGCCATTCCAGCCACGTTACTAAGAATTTGCCCACTTGGGGAATCAGCACCTTTAACCTCCTGTTTCGCACAGGATGAATGGGAAGAGGGGGAACCAATGACAGACTAGCTGTAGGTGTTTCGACAGGCACATGTCACTGTAATCTCCCATTGGGAAGAACTAAACAAAGGCTCAGCCTGCCGCCCAGAACCAAAATAGGGCCTGAAGCAGTCCTGCGGTTTTGCGGCCACCTCAAAAAAAGCGAGTTGAAAAATGGAGCTCAGGGGCAGTGCAATTCACAAATCTGCAGAGTTATAAATGACAACTAACGTCCAAAAATATATTGAGGTAAGGTACGAAGAGGATCTGAATGCAAGGCAGAATTGCAGGAAAAAGATTTCAAGAGGTAGATTGGACTCGCCTTTAAAGCACATGAAAACCGCAGAAGTTCGACAATGATGCACTTGGCCAAAAAGGACGTATGTGTTTCTTCCTGAATATATTCAGGAAAAAACGCATACGCCCTTTTTAGGCAACCAAGTAAGCCCGCAATGTAAATCCGCACAACAAAAAAGTCTTATTTCCCATCAGTCAAAACGGCCATCCGAAAAACGTGTAAAAACCAGAAATGCAGGACAGGCCATGGAGAACAGGGAGTCTTGTTACGCTGATGGGCGGGGTGTAAACTGCCGAGAGCCACTCTGGAGAAGTGTATGGTGTTTCCTAAAACATCTAAACAACAGAGCTACAGAACATAGGGCACGTCCACTCACGGGAGTGTATCTTAGGAAGACTAAAAGTCAACAAGACACAGGCACCCCAAAGTTTAGGGCTGCTCTGTTTACAAGAACCTCAACTTCGGTACACCTTAGATATACCAGGAAAGAGAAAAATGGATAAAGAAGTTGTGGTACTTATGTAAAATGGAATATCACTCAGCCATGAATTCAATGTCATAAGGCTAGTAGAAGCATAATGAGTGGATTTACGTACGATGATTCTAAGTGAAATAAGTCACACAGAAAAAGAAACTTATCATAAGATATCACTTATACAGGGAATGAACATCACTACACATGAACTGAATTACAAAAGAGAACAGAGTCACACATTTAGAAAACACGCTTATGCATGCTTAAGGGGAAAGGTGAGGTAGGGTGATGCATAAAACAAGAGTTTGAAATTAGCACAGATACCATTCCATAAACCAAATATGTAATAGAAAAGTCCTACTCCTTGCTCAATGAACTGGACTTAACACCCCGTATTCACTGCAGAAGAATACATCTGACTACTAAGAATCTTAAAACCTATGTATTGATATGTGGCCGTCGGTGAATCAAGTGTGTGTAGAGAGGCATAAACACAGCAATGAAAATCAGCTATACTCCATTATAAAAATAAATTTCAAACACAAAGACAGCGAAAGAGAGGGAAATTCTTAGAAAATTCGTTCATGGGCTGTGATGCAAACCGGAATGACCACATCTACACCCACAGCTGGATGAGACATAAGGCTGGACACTCTTGGGGCTGAGAGGATTGGTTACGTTGGGTGAGCAAAGGCAGACCCTCTGAAGTAATTCTGCACGCTAACCATTCCATGGGTCCCAACTATCCAGGTTCAAGGGAATCTTCCTACAGCTAAAAGACGCATGGGAAACCCAGAGGATGGTACACCGTGTGATCCAGAAACGTTTCTAAAACGCACCTCATTTTTCCTCTCCTGCTGCTCGAGTTCACCATTCCAGCCGCTTTATTAACAACCTCCTCACTTGGAGAATCAGCGCCTTTAACCTCCTGTTTCGCACAGTTTCCAATATGTGCGGAAGATGAACGAGAAGAGGGGGAACCAACGAGAGACTAGCTGTAGGTGTTTGGACGGGCACATGTCACTCTAATTTCCCATCAGGAAGAAGAATTAAACAAAGGCTCAGACTGCCGCCCCAGAAACAGAATAGGGCCCGAAGCAATCCTGCGGTTTTGCGGCCAGCTCACAAAAAAGTGAGTTGAAAAATGGAGCTCAGGGACACTGCAATTCACAAATATGCAGAGTTATAAAGGACAACTATCGTCCAAAAATATATTGAAGTAAGGCACCGAAGAGGATTTGAAAACAAGGGAGAATTGCAGGAAACAGATTTCAAGAGGTAGATTGGAGTCGCCTTTAAAGCACATGAAAAGCGGCACAACTTCGAAGGTGATGCACTTGGCCGAAAAGTGCCTATGCGATTTTTCCTAAATATATTCAGGAAAAACTGCATATGCTCTTTTTTGCCAACCAAGCAAGCGGGCAATGCAAATCCGCACTACAAACAAGTGTAATTTCCCACCGTTCAAGAGGGCATCTGAAAGAAGTGTAAAAACCAGAAAGGAAGCACAGGTCATGGAGAAAAGGGAGCCTTGTTACACTGATGGGCGGGATGTAAATTGCCAACAGCCAGTCTAGAGAAGTGTATGGTGTTTCCTGAAACATCTAAAAGACAGAGCTACAGAGCATAGGGCACTTCCACTCATGGGCATATTACTTCGGAAAACTAAAAATTAACAAGACACCGCCACCCCAAAGATTAGGGCTGCGCTGTTTACAACAACCTCGACTTCGGTACACCATAAATATCCCAGGAAAGAGAAACATGGATAAAGTGTTCTGGTACTTATGTACAATGGAATATCACTCAGACATGAAATCATTGTCATAACACCAATAGCAGCATAATGAGCGGATTTAGGTACGAAGATTCTAAGTGAAAAAAGTCACACAAAAAAGAAACTTATCATAAGATATCACTTATAGAGGGAATGTAAACATGGCTACACATGAACTGAGTTACAAAACAGAACTCACATTTAGAAAACACACTTATGCCTGCTTAAATGGAAACGTGAGGTGAGATGATGCATAAACCCAGAGTTTGAAATTAGCACAGATACCGTTCCATAAACCAAATATGTAATAGACAATACCTACTCCTTGCTCAATGAACTGGACTCAACACCACCTATTCACCACAGAGGAATATATCTGACTAGTAAGAATCTTAAAACCTATGTATTGATATCTCTGTGTCAGTGAATCAAGTGTTTGTATAGCGGCATAACCACAGCAGTCAAAACCAGCTAAACCCCATTATAAAAATAAATTTTAAAAACGAAACACAAAGACAGCAAAAGAGAGAGAAATTCTTACAAAGTTTGTTCATGGGCTATGATGCAACCCGGATTGAACACATGTACACCCACAGCTGGATGAGACATAAGGCTGGACACTTGGGGCTGATAGGATTGGTGAGGTACGGTGAGTAAATGCATTCCCTTTAAAGCAATACTGTGTGCTACCCATTCCATGGGTCCCAACTCTCCAGGTTTAAGGGCATGTTCCTACAGCAAAAATATGCATGAGAAACTTAGAGGATGGTGCAACGTGTGATCGGGAAAGGTTTCTAAAACGCACCTCACTTTTCCTCTCCAGGTGCTCGGGTTCGCCATTCCAGCCGATTTACTAACAATTTCCCCACATGTAGAGTCAGCACCTTTAACCTCCTGTTTCGCACAGTCTGCAGTATGTGCGGAGGATGAACGAGAAGAGGGGGATCCAATGAGAGACTAGCTGTAGGTGTTTGGATGGGCACATGTCACTCTACTTTTCCATCAGGAAGAAAAATTAAACAAAGGCTCAGCCTGCTGCCCCCCAACCAGAATAGGGCCTGAAGCAATCCTGCGGATTTGCAGCCAGCTCACAAAACAGCGAGTTGAAAATAGGAGCTCAGGGGCACTGCAATTCACAAACCTGCAGAGTTATAAAGGAAAACTATTATCCAAAAATATATTGAGGCAAGTCAAAGAAGAGTATGTGAAAGCAAAGCAGAATTGCAGGAAAAAGGTTTCAAGAGGTAGATTGGAGTCGCCTTTAAAGCACATGAAAATAGGCAGAACTTCGACAATGATGCAATTGGCCAAAAAGGGCGTATGCGTTTTTTCCAGAATATATTCAGGAAAAATCGCATACGGACTTTTTGGCCAACCAAGCAAGTGGGCAATGCAAATCCGCACTACAAAGAAGTCTCACTTCCCAACGCTCAAAACGGCCATCGGAATAAAGTGTAAAATCCAGAAAGGAAGGACAGGCCATGGAGAAGAGGAAGACTTGTTACGCTGATGGGCGGGATGTACATTGCCAACAGCCACTTTGGAGAAGTGTATGGTGTTTCCTAAAACATCTAAAAAACAGAGCTACAGAGCATAGTGCACTTCCACTCATGGGAGTATATCTTGGGAAAACTAAAAATCAACATGACACAGCCACCCCAAGATTTAGGGCTGCTCTGTTTACAAGAACCTCGACCTCGGTACACCTTAAATATCCCAGGAAAGAGAAAAAAGGATTAAAAAGTTGTGGTACTTATGTACAATGGAATATCACTCAGCCAAGAAATCAATGTCATAAGACCAGTAGCAGCATAGTGAGTGGATTTAGGTACGAAAATTGTAAGTTTAATAAGTCACACAGAAAAAGAAACTTATCATAAGATATCACTTATAGAGGGAATGTAAACATGGGTACCCAAGAACTGAATTACAAGACAGAACAGAGTCTCACATTTAGAAAACACACTTATCCCTGCTTAAGGGGAAAGGTAACGTGGGGTGATGCATCAAACCCGAGTTTGAAATTAGCACAGATATCGTTCCATAAACCAAATATGTAATAAACAAGACCTACTCCTTGCTCATTCAACTGGCCTCAACACACCCTATTCACCGCAGAGGAATATATCTGACTAGTAAGGATCTTAATACCTAAGTATTGATATGTCTCCGTAGAGAAACAAGTGTGTGTAGAGCGGCATAAACACATCAGTGAAAATCAGCTAAACCCCATTATAAAAATAAATTTCAAAAGCAAAACACAGAGACAGCGAAAGAGAGAGAAATTCTTACAAAATTCGTTCAGGGGCTGTGATGCAACCTGGATTGACCACATGTACACCCACAGCTGGATGAGACATAGGCTGGACACTTGGTGTTGAGAGGATTGGTGAGGTTGGGTGAGCAAATGCAGACCCTTTAAAGCATACTGCGTGCTACCCATTCCATGGGTCCCAACTCTCCAGGTTTAAAGGAATCTTCCTACTGCTAAAACATGCATGGGAAACCCAGAGGATGGTACACCGCGTGATCGGGAAAGGTTTCTAAAACGCACCTCATTTTTCCTCTCCTGGTTTTCGGGTTAGCCATTGCAACCATTATACTAACAATCTCCCCACTTGGAGAGTCAGCGCCTTTAATCTCCTGTTTCGCACAGTCTGCAGTTAGTATGCGGAGGATGAACGGGAGAGGGGGAACCAAAAAGAGACTACCTGTAGGTGTTTGGAAGGACACATGTCACTCTAGTTTACCATCAGGAAGAAGAATTAACCAAAGGCTCAGCGGGCGGCCATGGAACCAAAATAGGGCCTGAAGCCATCCTGCGGTTTTGCGGCCAGCTCACAAAAAAGCAAGTTGAAAAATGGAGCTCCGGGGCACTGCAATTCACAAACCTGCAGAGTTATAAAGGAAAACTATCATCCAAAAATATATTGAGGTAAGGCAATGAAGAGGATGTGAAAGCAAGGCAGAATTGCAGGAAACAGGTTTCAAGAGGTCGATTGGAGTCGCCTTTAAAGCACATGAAAATAGGCAGAACTTCGACAATGATGCAATTGGCCAAAAAGGGCGTACGCGTTTTTTCCTGAATATATTCAGGAAAAAACGCGTACGCCCTTTTTGGCCAACCAAGCAGGCGGGCAATGCAAATCCGCACTACAAAGAAGTCTCACTGCCCAATGCTCAAAACGGCCATCCGAGAAAAGTGTAATATCCAGAAAGGCAGGACAGGCCATGGAGAACAGGGAGCCTTGATACGCTGATGGGCGGGATGTACATTGCCAACAGCCACTCCGGAGAAGTGTATGGTGTTTCCTAAAACATCTAAAACACAGAGCTACAGAGCATAGGGCACTTCCACTCATTGGCGTATATCTTGGGAAAACTAAAACTCAACAAGACATAGCCACCCCAAAGTTTAGGGCTGCTCTGTTTACAAGAACCTCGACCTCGATACACCTCAAATATCCCAGGAAAGAGAAAAACGGATCCAAATGTTGTGGTACTTATGTACAATGGAATATCACTCAGCCAAGAAATCAATGTCATAAGACCAGTAGCAGCATAATGAGTTGACTTTGGTACGATGATTCTAAGTGAAATAAGTCACACAGAAAAATAAACATCATAAGATATCACTTAAAGAGGGAATGTAAACATGGCTACCCAAGAACTGAATTACAAAACAGAACAGAGTCTCACATCTAGAAAACACACTTATCCCTGCTTAAGGGGAAAGGTGAGGTGGGGTGATGCATAAATCCAGAGTTTGCAATTAGCACAGATACCATTCCATAAACCAAATATATAATAGACAAGACATACTCCTTGCTCAATGGACTGGACTCAAAACCCCCTATTCACCGCAGAGAAATATATCTGAGTTGTAATGATCTTAAAACCTATGTATTGATATGTCTCTGTAAGGGAATCAAGTGTGGGTAGAGCGGCATAAACACAGCAGTAAAAATCAGCTAAACACCATTATAAAAATAAATTTCAAAAACAAAACACAAAGACAGCGAAAGAGAGAGAAATTCTTACAAAATTCGTTCAGGGGCTCTGATGCACCCTGGACCCATGGGAGTACACCCACAGATATCTATTTAATACACCCTCAGAGTAATTTTTTTTCTTTTTTCTAAAGTCTCTTCTGTCCAATGAAGACTCTCAGCTCTTTTTCCTCAACATATACAGTGTCTCACCCTCTGATTACTCTCTGCTCTATCGCAGGTCCACTCCCTTTCCTGATATTACATTCTTTCCCAATTTTGTATGTTGGTAAAATCAAATAACATAAAATATAACATGTTAATTATTATCAAGTGCACCGTTCAGTGATATTAAATACATTCATATTATTGGACGATCAACATCCCCATTTATCTTTCTAATTCTTTTCTACGTTTTAAACCTGTAACTCTATATCCTTTAAACATAACTATCCATTTTGTTCCGTTACCACCTGAAAAGCATCATTACCCTCCCAATTTCTATGGTTATGACTACACTAAGTACCCCATATAATTCAAATAAGTAGTTGTATGGATATGACTCAACAAAAGTCACAAAATGGCATTTTTGGTAAATTTCCTCAAGATTCATCCATGTTGTAGCATATTCTTAGATCTTTTCCTTCTTATCACTGAATAATACAGTATTATATGGGAATACCACACTTTGCTTATCCAGGAACTAATGGATGAACACTTAGGTTGCTTTCATATTTTAGCTACTGTGATTATTACTGCTCTAAACACTGGAGTACAAATATTTCTTTAAGCCCCTGATTTCAATTCCTTTGGGTATACCTCATAGTAAAATTCCTGGATCATGTAGTAATTCTATTTTTCAATATCTGAAAAATTGCCATACTCTGCTGCAAAGCAGCTGTATCATTCTACATTCCCACTGACATAGCACAATGCTTCCAACTCCCTCACATCCTCACCAATACTTGTTTTCTGCTTGTGTATGTGTGTGTGTGTGCTTCTGGGTGTATGCATGCACACAAATATATAAACATGCATTTAGTGATATGGAGCATCTATTCAAGTGCTTACTCATTTGTACATCTTTTTGAAGAACCATCTATTCAAATCTTTTATCCATGTTTGAATCAGGGTGTTTGCTTTTGGTTGAGTTGTAAGAGTTCTCTGTGTATTCTGAATAGAAATCTTTTGTCTGATAGATGGCTTTCACATATTTTCTCCCATCTTGTGGACTGCCATTTTATTCTGTTTACATTTCTTTGATACACATTTTTTAAATTATGTACTGCAAATTGTTTAGTTTTTTTGTCAGCTGTACCTTTGTTATTCCTTCGTTTCATATTGAGGAAAACACTGCGAAATCCAATGTCATGAAGCTCTTGTCCTGTGTCTTCTTCTAAGACTTTTTATTTTATTAGGTCTTATATTTAGTTTCTTGATATGTTTCATTAATTTTTGCATATGATGTTAGGTAAGGGTCCATCTTCCTTCTTTTGCATGTTGACAACAAGACTTTTCAGCACCATGTGTTGAAAATACTATCCTTTCTACTTTGAAAAGTCTTGGCAACCTGTCAAAAATCATTTGGCCATATATCAGGGTTTATTTCTCGGTGTTCTATTCTATTCTATTGGTCTTGAATAAGGAAGAAAATAGTATAAAATATCCAGGATGATGAAGAACATAAAGAAAGACCAAGACTGAGAATTAGGAGGGTAATAATAAACAGCAGGGAGTAAAAGACAGTGTGAGAGAAGATCCTGTATTTGTGAGTTCATGGAAATATGATCATGCTAAAACCACTAAAAGCCTAACTTTGAACAATACGGTAAATGTGCTAGCAAGAAACATAACACTTACCCATCTCTGGAAAATATAGCATGGGCATAAAGATAAACTACACACAAATATATTAAAAAGGGAAGGGTTTTCATGGTGTGAGAATATTGTGGGATTTGAAATACAATTTACTTCTCTTCTACCATTGTCTCTAAAATTTATCAAAGTGTATATACAAGCAATTCCAACTCTGGTAATCTGCTTGACAGGTTTACATATGAACTTCAGCAGACCAGTAAATGTACATTCATAGTAGGAGTGTTCCCTAAACCAAAAAACAAAACACAAAAACTGGAAAGATTAGAGTTCTCTTTGTCAACACACATACAGATGCAGTGATGGTTAACGGTCCAAAAACAGACGGTGAGCATGGGTGCAAGAGGTTAATACCCAGGCTTGGGTGGGGTGCAGAGTTTGAGGGTAACACAGGTAGAAAAGGCTTTTGTCTTATCCTTGATTTTTGAGGTATGGAAATTCACAGGTCACTACCTTCATTTCAAAATGAATGAATGCACTATTCAATTTTTTAAAACAGGCGAAGTAAACATGAGTGATAATAAATTTCAAACTGTCACTAATCAAATAAGATACTAAGAAAAATTAAATAATATGATTTAAGAATGAAGTGGAGAGATTGTCCAAGACGGTAGCATTCAAAGACCCAGAGCATGATGCCTCTCATGGGCACACCAAAGTCACAAGTGTTTACAGAACAGCAATTGATGAAAAAGGCCGGAACCTACCATAAAAGATGTTTTACAGCTAAAGATATAAGGGGGCTTCCCTGGTGGCGCAGCGGTTGAGAATCCGCCTGCCGATGCAGGGGACACGGGTTCGTGCCCCGGTCCGGGAAGATCCCACATGCCGCGGAGCGGCTGGGCCTGCGAGCCATGGCCACTGAGCCTGCGCGTCCGGAGCCTGTGCTCCGCAACGGGAGAGGCCACAACAGTGAGAGGCCCGCGTACTGTAAAAAAAAAAAAAAAAAGATATAAGGAAGGCACCTCGGCAAGACACGAAGGAAGGACAAAATCTCAACAGAGTCAAGACCCATACCACCAGGTGGGTGGCCCACAAATGGGAGAATAATTACAATTTCTGAGGTGCTCCCAGGTAGCAAGGGGTATGAACCCAACATCAGGCTCCCCAAGCCCAGGGATCCTGTGCTGGAAAGAAGAGTTCCTAGAAAGTTGGGCTTTGAAGACCAGTAGTGTTTATTTTCCAGAGAGCCAGAGGGTTGTGGGAAATAGAGATTCCACTCTTAAAAGATGCTCACAAAATCCCACATGATCCGAGAATCAGAACAGAAGCAGTCATTTGAAAGGATCCTGGGTCACATCTACCTCCTGATTGTGGAGAGTCTCCCAGAGAGGCAAGAGGCAACTACAGCACAGCCTCAGGGACACAGACACTGACAGCAGCCATTTGGGGGAGCTCCTTCTACCTCGTGGCCACTGGTACCAGTAAGCATAATTTCAGAATCCTCCCTCTTATCTTTTTAGCCTCAGGACCCAGCCCTACCCATTTCCACCAGACTATAGACACAAGTACTAGGATGCTACATGCCAAGCAACTAACTGAGCAGGGGCATAGCCCCATCCACCAACAACCAGGCTGCCTTCAGACCCTCTAAATGCACAGCTGCCCCTGGACATGGTCCCAGCCCCCAAAAGCCCCAGGACCAGCATTCACACATCAGTGGACAGGCACCAGCCCCAGAATCCCTGGCCCCTCTGACAAGTGAGCCTGCTCTGGCCTTGGAATCAGCCTCACCATCGGCAAGTGATTACTGCACAGGGACTGGATGGAGCTTGGACCTACCCAACAGCAAACCTGCTCTAGCAGTGGGATCAGCCTCATACACCAACAGGCACACACCAGCTCCAGGAATACCGCAGCCCAGCAGCCTGTGTGACCAGAACACTCACTTGCAGGCCACAAGCAGCCATGCACTCAGCAGGGTCCTGACCCTGCCCATCAGAATGCCAACGCAAGATTAGGGATACCCCTACCCTGCAGATAGCTGTGTCAGGAAGAGTGATCCAACACCACTCTGCGACTCCTGGGCCCTGAAGCCAGAACTCAGGACCTGTGTCTTCCTCCCAGTAGCCAGCGTAGCTCCAGGACCAGTGACTGGGCACTAGCCCTGATATCACCTGGACTGCAATTCTACCCATAAGTGAACCAGCACTATATTCGGTGTCCGCAAGCGTTGTGCAGCCAGCTGCCTTATGATTTAGCCTCACCAAGCAGCACAGACAGCCTCCATACAAGGCAGAGTCTGGCAAACAAGCACTCTGGGGGCAGCCAAGCCTACCAGACCACCCCCAGTAGTCAGCCCACCACAACAGAAGAGCCCAAGCAGCCCACGTAGGGAGTACACCTAGAACGTATAGTCTAGTGACCAGGGGACAGTGGGCTGCTGGGACACATAGGACCTCTCCTACAAAAGGCCACTTCTCTAAGGTCAGGAAATGTAACGAACCTACTACATACATAGCAATAAAAACAGCAAGTTAAGAAAAATGACATGACACAGAAACACGATCCAAATGAAGGAACGAGATAAGAACTCAGAAGAAGATTTAAGTGAAGTGGAGATAGCCAATCTCCTCAACAAAGAGTTCAAGGTAATGACTGTAAAGATGATCAAAGAACTCAGGAGAAGAATGGAGGACCAGAGCAAGAAGTTACAATTTTTTAAAAAAGAGTTAGACCATTAAAGAGAAACAAAACAGAGATGAGGAATACAATAACTGAAATCAAAAATACACTAAAAGGAAACTACTGTAGACTAAATGATACAGAGGAATGAATCACAAAACTGAAGGACAGAGTACTGGCAATCACTGAAGATGAACGGTAAAACAATAGATTAAAATGAAATAAGGCAAGTTGAACAGACTTGTGAAACAACATCAAGTGTACTAATATTTGCATTATTCTGGTCCCAGAAGCAAAAAGGAAAGAGAAAGCAGTGTAGAACATACCTGAAGACATAAGAGCTGAAAACTTCCGTACGCTGGGAAAGAAAACAGACATCCAAGTCCAGTAAACACAGTAAGGCCAAAACAGGATCAACCCAAAGAGGACCACACCAAGACTCATTGTAATTAAAATGGCAAAAAAATAAAGATAAAAGGACACTATTAAAAGGAGCAAAGGAAAAGCAGCAAGTTACAAACATGGGAACTTGCATAAAGTTATTGGTGGACTTTTCAGGATAACCTCTGCATGCCAGAAGGGAGTGGCATGGTATATTTAAAGTCATGAAAGGGAAAAGCCTATAACCGAAAATACTCTACCCAGCAAAGCTCTGCTTCAGATTTGATGGTGAGATCTAAAGTTTTACAGAGAAGTAAAACTAAAAGAGCTCAGCATCGCCAAACCAGCTTTATGAGAAATTTTAAAGGGGCTTCTCTAAATGAAAAAGAAAAGGCCACGACTGAAACATAAAAATTAGGAAAGGAAACTTACTGAAGGAAAAACCTCATTGGATAAGGCAAATATTCAACAAAGGTAGTAAATCAACCATGTACACAGCTAATAGGGAGGATGAAATAAAACAGTAATAAAATCATCTATATTCACAATAAGAAGTTAAGGGACACACAAAACAAGTAGATGTAAAATATAAGGTCAAATTCAGTAACTGTGAGGGAGCAGAGTAACAATGCAGGGTTGTTAGTGTCCATGTGAAATTAAGAGCTCAGCAATTTAAATAATCACACATACACACACACACACACACACACAAACACAACTGAAAGAAATCCAAACATAATATTAAAGATAGCCCTCACATCACAGATGAAGGGAATAAAAGGGGAAGAAAGGAACACTGAAGAAATTAAAGAGGGATTCTAAAAATACCCAAGACAAATGAAAATGAACACATAATGATCCAAAATCTATGGGACACAGCCAACGCAGTTCACAGGAGGAAGTTATAATGATACAAGCTCATTCTTAGGAAACAAAAATATCAAATAAACAGGCTAACCTTACACCTGCAGGAATTAGAAAAAGAAGAAAAAACAAAACTCAAAGCTGTCAGAAAGAAAAAAATTAAGAAAACAATACCATATGCAATCACACCAAAAAGAATAAGATACATAGGAACAAACACACCTAAGCAGGTAAAAGACATGTACTCAGAAATCCATCAGCCATTGGTGAAAGAAATTGAAGGCAACAGAAAAAGATGGGAAAATATAGCATGTGCATGGACTGGAAGAATTAATACTCTTAAAATAACCATACTACCAAAGACAATCTACAGATTTAATGCAATCCCTATCAGAATACCAAAGCATTTTCACAGAACTTGAAAAAGTAATTTTAAAATCTGTATAGAAACACAAAGACCCCAAATAGCCAAACTATCTTGAGAAAGAACAGAGCTGGAGGCATCACGCACCTTGAATTCAGATTATACTGCAAAGCGACAATTTTCTCTTACAAAGAGAAAATTGTACTGGAGCAAAAACAGACACAAAGATCACTGGAATAGAATAGAGATCCCAGAAATAAGCCCACACACTTATATTTAATTGATTTATGACAAAGCAGGCAATGTGGAGAAAAAACTCTCTTTAATAAGTGGTACTGGGAAAACCGGTCAGCTACAAGGAAAAGAATAAAATTAGAGTGTTTTAGCACACCATATATAAAATAAGCGCAAAACTGAATAAAGACCTAAATGTAGGACCATAAAACCCCTAGAGGAGGGCTTCCCTGGTGGCGCAGTGGTTGAGAGTCCGCCTGCCAATGCAGGGGACGGGGGTTCCTGCCCCGGTCCGGGAGGATCCCGCATGCTGCGGAGCGACTGGGCCCGTGAGCCATGGCCACTGAGCCTGCGCTCCGCAACAGGAGAGGCCACAGCGGTGAGAGACCCGCGTACCGACAAAAAAAACCTAGAGGAAAATACAGAACATTCTTCAACATAAATGATAGCAACAGTTTTAGGTTCAGTCTACTAAGGCAAATGAAACAAAACCAAAAATAAACAAATGGGACTTCACTAAACTTAAAATATTTTGCACAGCAAAGAAAACCAATGACAAAATGAAAAGACAGCCTGCTGAAGGAGAGACTATATTTGCACATGATAAAGAGGTTAACACCTAACAGATGACCAAGCAAGGGTTTATATCTAAACTACAGAAACAGCATATACAACTCAATATCAGAACAACACCCAAAATCATTTTTAAAGAAATGAGAAGACCTAAATAGACATTTTTCCAAGGAAAAAATACAGATAGACAGTCAGAACTCACAAAGATGCTAAACATAGCTAATCGGCAGTAAAATGCAAATCAAAACTATGAGATATATCACCTCAGTCTTGTCAGAATGGCTGTCATCAAAAAGGTCACAAATAACAAAGGTTAGTGAGGATGTGGAGAAAGGGAAACTCCTGTACACTCGATGTGAATGTGAAGTAGTGCAGCTACTGTAGAAAGCAGAATGGAGGTTCCACAAAAAACTAAAAATAGAACTACCATAATATCCAGCAATTTCACTCTTGGGTATATCAGAAGAAAACAAAAACACTATTTCAAAAAAATAACTGCACACCAATGTTTATAACAGTGTTATTTGCCATAGCCAAGATATAGAGTCAAACTAAGTGTTCATCAATAGGTTAGGGGATAAAAAAGACTTTTTATGATGACTTCAGCAAAAAATGAAATTTTGCCATTTGCAAGAACATGGATAGACTTGGAGAGTATTATGCTTAGTAAAATAAGCTGCAGAGAAAACAAGCATGGTAGGTTATCACTTACACGTGGCATCTAAACAACTGAATACAACAACAACAACAACAAAACAGACTCACAGATTAAAGAACAGACTAGTGGTTACCAGCAGGGAGAGACAGGATGGAGGAGCAAAATAGTGGTAGGAGATTCTGAGGAAGAATCCACTATGTATAAAATCAATAATCTACAGTGACGTACTGTGTAGCATGGGGAATAGAGCCACTCCTTTATAATAAGTATAAATGGAGAAGAGCCTAAACATTTATGAATCACTATATTGTACCTCTGAAACTAATATAATAATGTAAATTAACTATGGGTCAATAAGCTATAAAGTAAGAAACAATAAAGGGGAGACAGGTTATTAGATAGAAATCAATTAAATAAACAGATGTTTTGGAAATCAAGGAATTAAAAAACAACATGTAAGATACAACATTGGCATTTAAAGTGTACAATCTATTCATTTAAAAGAAATCATTTAAATGGTGAGAAATGGTGCCTATTCTCACAATTTTGTATATCTAGGATAAATTATTATCTACAAAAAATATGTTACAAGTATTCACTCAAAAAGAAAGAGAAAATTTGGATTAACCCATTTTAGTATACAAACTTAATATCAAAGTCTCTATGTAAAATTGATTTGAATAAGTTCTGTTAGCCACTTCTAGTTTCTTTGTGATGTAAAATCTTTTAAAGCATAAAAATCAGCCTTTCTACATTATTCCATTAGACATACATAGAGGTTAAAAGAAATAAGAAGACAGAACAATCAACCAGGAAGGTGAATTTACTGAGAAACAGTCATTCGTTCTCCCTCCTCCTTTTCTTTTCCTCCTTTTCCAGGTCTCTTTCGGTTCCAATCAAGAGAAGTCTTGAGAGTTCTGAGAATATTTCTTTGAGGGCTTCAAATCACCATACCTACATCCTCTGCCACAACTACACACACGGGAACAAAAATAAACCTCTGCTATCTACTCATGTAGGAGGGATTAATGCAAAATAAACTCCTATGTGGAGACCAACAGGTGAGTTTTCTACCAGTTCTTTATAATGTCCTTCCATTATAGTAAATTGCACACATTATGAGGCAGAAGGGGTTATGTGAGCTTTTCCTTGAAGTCAAAAAACTTGCAGTCATTTCAAGTACCTGGCTACAGCCAGGGAAGGTGCCATCCCCCTTGGGGGAGGGCGGTGAATGGGCTCCCACAACCATGCACCTCCTGATGTACAGATTCTGGAGAAACAAAGGGCGGTCATACCGCAGTCAGGCTGTCGGGCCACTGGCAACCCGACCAGCCTGGAAGTGCCCCATCAATTGCTGAAAGCAAAACTCTGTCCCCCCTGTGAAGCCAGGCAATTTGGGCCAAAGAGTCAGAGGAGGCCGGTAATCAACTCCTCTCTGCTCACCTCCTTGTGGTTACAGCAACCCCAACTCCAAACCCAAATCTGACCCTGGAGTGCCAAACTGGGAGTGGCAGGTGGGCTCTGCCGGTGCTTCTGCGCCCTCTGGAGGTTGTTTTCTGTAATTGCAACTCTCAGCCCTTCTTCCCTAGTCCTGGGGGCTGCCTTGCCTCCTGCAGCTGCTGCCCTGATTTCATTCTTGTTTTTTATCCAATTGCAATGAAGTGTCTTACAGAGGTTTGTAATCTCTCGAAGAAGGAAGATCTTTTA
The DNA here is from genome assembly GCF_964270905.1 of Leucopleurus acutus. Lineage (NCBI taxonomy): Eukaryota > Metazoa > Chordata > Mammalia > Artiodactyla > Delphinidae > Leucopleurus > Leucopleurus acutus. Next base: position 28,610,880 of record NC_139144.1, on the reverse strand, counting down.
GTCAATACACCTTAACCATGAGAAGTTGCTTTCAAGAATGAACCTGAAATACTGTACTTTTCTCCTGATGATTCCAAGGAGACACAGCTCAAGTTTTCTAAATCATAAGAAAAACCAAGGTAAATACAATATTCTGAGCCAAAGATGAAAAAGCCGTTTTTAACACCCCCTCCTCATGTCATATGACTGGGATTTAAATCAATCAACTGCCACTGGTTTTTAAATCACATGACCCAACATTAAATCAATCAGCTGCTTCCCTGTAACTCACGTGACTTGGCTTTGAATAGTAAGAAATGCAGAGGTATAAAAATGATGTTCAAACAATAAATGGAAAAACATTTTAGAAAGTTTTTTTCTTTTTGAATGGATGATTCATTGCATACAGAATAAAGGATTCTCTTGTGGATTTCTTGAACTGTAAACACATAGAATGTCTCCGTTGGCTTGATTGACTTAGTTTTTTGGGTTTTGTTGTTGTTGTTGTTGTTAACATCTTTATTGGAGTATAATTGCTTTACCATGTTGTGTTAGCTTCTGCTGTATAACAAAGTGAATCAGCTATTCGTATACATATATCCTCATATCCTCTCCCTCTTGCATCTCCCTCCCACTCTCCCTATCCCAACCCTCTAGGTGGTCACAAAGCACTGAGCTGATCTCCCTGTGCTATGCTGCTGCTTCCCACTAGCTATCTATTTAACCTTTGGTAGTGTATATATGTCCATGCCACTCTCTCACTTCATCCCAGCTTACCCTTCCCCCTCCCTGTGTCCTAAAGTCCTTTCTCTATATCTGCCTCTTTGTTCCTCTGCAGCGACTCCTGCTAGGGATGGATACTTCCTTTTATGCTCAGGGAAATCCCCTAACTTGAATACGATTTGAGTTTGATCCAGTGAAACCATCAGAACTTCCCACCAGAGATAAATGAGGAGATTCTGGCCTTTATTAGTATGCATGATGAACACGGGTGTCCTGGCTGTACTTGCCAACCCTCCTATTTTACCTACCTATTTTTATCCACCTTCCTCCCTGTAAGTACCTTTGACCAACCCTGAGCTCAGACTCCTGACCTATTACAGTGACTTTGTCAGTCTTTCTTTAAGAATGGACAGGTAATAAAATGAATTTAACCTAGAAGCAGCAGCTCAGTAAGGGAAATAAAATCACCAGAAGTTATCTAATCACAGCCACAGCCATCCAGGGCTCTGTCTTATCTCCTAGGTCATAAGAATGGGACCTTCCTAAAGTTGAAGGGCATCCAATCAAATAAGTAAAGGTGTTGCTCACCTCTGGCTCTTGGAGGGATTGCTAGGCAGTCTACCCAGTGAATAATAACTGCAAAACACTGTCATGGTCTTGAAACACCTATGTTCCAGGAAAGCTTTTGGGGGTGCATGGGCAAGGTTTCTTTCTGACATCAAGCAAAAAATAAATCATCAAGCTCTTTGAGCACAGGGGTTCTTAAGAGGGCAGTAGAAGGAAGGAATGGGTAGAAAAGACTATCTCCTCTGAAGTGAAGGTCGTTTTTCCAAAAGAGTAGGATTTAGTCTCAGTTTAAGGAGAACACTTTTAAATAGCTTGGGCAGCTCCAAACTGCGGTTTAGGGAACGAGTGCTTCAAAAGAACAGTGCTTTAAAAGTCCTGGCAAGGCAGCAAGAGGATGAAGAGTTGGTTTTGCGTAGTTTTGAACAAGGAGTAAAGAAGCAGAGGCATCTCTGACTAAAAGGCCCTGAGATCCTATGGCATCAATGGGTCAGTTGCAGGGGGCAGGGGGTGTGGGGGTGATATTTCTCTCTCAACGTCTCCCAGGGTAGCCACCCCTCCCTACCCCACGCCCCTACTCCCTTCACCCTTCCTCCCTCCACTGTTGGGTCCCCAGGGACAGCACTTCTTAAGCTGGAGCGCTCAGGCACCATCTCTGCAGTCTGGATTCTTCCTGGAGCCTGGCAAGTTCTGGGACAGGAAGCCAGGTCTGCAAGGCCGCTGGGTTGCAGTCGGACCTGGAGGCCTGGAGGGGAACTGGAGCCCTGAAGCACACCCACGTCCTTGAAGCCGAGGGAGGAACACATCCTCCTAACAGTACTTCTCAGGGCTCAGCGTGCTCCCTACCCGATGGTGATCCATACTCACTTGAGGCAGCAAGGACTGCCTCTAACTGGCCCCCTCGATTCCACCTTAAGGGTGTTCGGACATATGTGAGAGCACAGGCCCCGGATCTCTTTAGTCAGCTGAGGCCAGTGCTGCCGGGGTCCCTCCAGTCCCATTCCCCAGCCCCTCCCTCTGGGACTGTATCTAATAGAAGAAAGAGCACAGAGGAATTGGATGAATCAAGGAACCCGGGAGCCTGGGTATGAGTTTGAAGACCGAGAACCTAAGGCGCAATTACATATTATTGGAAACTCTTGTGGGGCATGTGGGGGGAGGTTAGGAGGCTGAGAGGCTGAGTCGACCTGGTGAGTCCAGCCCCAGGACACCACACAGGCATGCCCCCCTCTCCCTGCCATCAGAGAAGGGGTGCCGCAACTCCAGCCAGGACTCTGCACTTCCCCCTCTCTGATTCTCCTCCAGAAGGGCAGGTGGCCCCCCTCTGAGGGCAGCGGCAAGACGATGGACCAAGTGCCCCTGCACTAAGGTGCTACTGGAAGCTCTTCCTGAACAGCAGTGCTGGCTTAGAGCGAACCCGTGCACCGCCAAAGTTGGTCTCGTCCTGCAGCTGAGGGATGCAGGCTTTAAGTCAGCTGCCTCGGCTTTAAATCAATCAGCCCCCCCTTTAAGTCAGGTGACCCGACTTTAAATCACTGTGTGCCCCTCAAGCCTGCAACTTCAAAAGTTGGGAACTTCACTTTGATGCCGGCACCTAACATAGCTGAATGCACACTGTAGTCACTCCCAAGCCTGGCTTAGAGGCAGGATATAAGGTAAGGGGATGGACGTGCACACATGGTGATGAGGGTGTACTTCATGTACCAGAACGGTCTAGGCACTCTGGGGTACAGCAAGCAGTGCACGATACAGCAGCTCCCTGGCAAAGCTGGTGATGAACAGGGAGAGCAGACACACCCATGCATGCAGAGGTTCCAGGACGGGAGCTGGGGCACAGCCAGCTGGGAGGGTGTGACAGCGGAGGATCTGAGCCTTCCTGAGAAAGGTAGACAAAGAGGATGGATGAGAAACAAAGACCAGATGAAATATGGATTTGAAAAACACACAGTGCTCTTGGAATTGGGGTGGGGCACCCCGGATTTGAGTCTTCTTACTCCCCAGTACCTAGTGCTTTGGCATTTGCCCAATTACTTATAAAATTTACTGATAATATCTTACCCATAGAATACTGCATTTGTAGTGGTATTGCGTGTTAATGTTTCTATAGTGGAATAATCGTTTCTACAAGAAAAATGTACACTATCCGAAATAAATTAAAACCCCTTACTAAAAAGTACTATATCAGACTTCCCTGGTGGTGCAGTGGTTAAGAATCTGCCTGCCAAAGCAGGGGACATCGGCTCCAGCCCTGGTCAGGGAAGATCCCACATGCCGCGGAGCAGCTAAGTCCATGCGCCACAACTACTGAGCCTGCAGGCCACAACTACTGAAGCCCGTGCACCTAGAGCCGGTGCTCCACAACAAGCACAGCAAGGGAAGCCACTGCAATGAGAAGCCCGCACACCGCAACAAAGAGTAGCCCCCGCTCGCCGCAACTAGAGAAAGCCCGCACATAGCAACGAAGACCCAACTCAGCCGAAAATAAATTAATTAATTAATTATTTTTGAAAAGTACTATATCCTTCTGTACAACTTCTCTGGGAAGAACAGAGAGATAGGGTGGGAGAGTGAGAAAGACCAATATTTAGTGCACATCTCTCATGCAGGTGCTCTGCTGGCTCAGATAGATTTATCCCCACTTTACAAAGGAGGAAATAAGCTCAGAGAGGTTTAGTAATTTTCCCAAAGCCAAACAGCTATTGAGTGGAAGAACCAAGATCTGAGCCAAGCCTGTTACCTTCAAAGCCTAAGTTCTCATCACAACAAAACTCAATTAATATTTACATTTATCGGGCTTCCCTGGTGGCGCAGTGGTTGAGAGTCCGCCTGCCGATGCAGGGGACATGGGTTCGTGCCCTGGTCCGGGAAGATCCCACATGCCGCGGAGCGGCTGGGCCCGTGAGCCATGGCCGCTGAGCCTGCACATCCAGAGCCTGTGCTCCGCAATGGGAGAAGCCACAACAGTGAGAGGCCCGCGTACCGCAAAAAAAAAAAAAAAAAAAAAAAAAAAATTTACATTTATCGAATTACATTGCAACCTGGGGACTTCCTGGCACAATCCAATAAGAGTGAGAAAGAAAGAAATAGCATTGTTCACACAGTCAACCAAAATTTTTGGAGCAGCTGCTAGATGCCAGGGCCTTTTTTGGCGTTCAGCAGTGATCAAGATAGGAAGAGTCCTGCTTTCATGAACGATGTAGTGGGGAGGAGAGACGGGTGCAACTTGAGTGAGGGATTTCACCTTGCTGGGCCTCTGTTTTCTCATCTGGAAAATGGGACGGGTGTGCCTCATTTTGTGGGATTGTTCAGCCCTCACATTCTCTGATTCCATAAGAAGCATTTGTTTTCCTGTTTCTTCAAAATTCATTCAGGCCGTGAGCCGTGATGAATGTTGTTAGCTGCTCCCCAAATCACTCTATTCCCACCCTTTTCCTGTGATCCGGTCTTTCCCAAAACATGACTCACAATCAATCAAGTAACAGAACCTAAGGGGCACCCAGCAAAAGTATTCCAACCCTGGCTTCTCAGGAGCTCTGTGGTCTACCTGGCCAGGTAAACTTAACTCACCTGGCACAAGGTGGCCATCCCTGGTTTCACATCAACATGATCTCAGGCACAAACCTCCTTCTTTTTCCATTTTGTCTTTAAGTTACTTGTTGAAACAACTGAACAAATATGACAAAGATATAAAATCAGACATCTTCTGCCCCCAGTGCCTACTAATAAATGATTTTCTGCCACTTTAATGATAAAGATAGAACATTTCAACATTCTGCTGCCCTTATTATTTGTCAATTTTGTTGATATTTCTATTGAATACATCTTTCAATATTTTAACAAAGGAACATTTATTTAGGTTGTTCCATACCCAGCCTTTAGTGGTAAAGTTTTTGTTGTTTTATTTCTATTATGTTTCCCTTAAAAATCATTATCCTGTTTAAATGGATTAAGTCAATTCTATAGGCATTTATCTTATGATACTGATGAAATTTATACATAGATGGCAGTAGTACAAGTTGATTGGACTTGAGAACCTCTATTAGCAGAGTTAAGTATAAATATTATCTATATGTAAACCAAATTACATGCTGAGTGAGGTTCTCCGACTCTTTTTCACTGTCTGCCCCTCAAGCCTGTGAGAAATGGAATATTTCTTGCCATCTCAGTAAACAAAGGATGTCACAATCATCAGCACTTGCAGCCCTCCAGTGTGAGCCGCGGGCCCTGAGGAACTCAGGATATGCAAATACAGAATGCTGGCCCCAGAGAGCTGAGGTGCATATCAAAGGAAGGATTTCAGTGAGCCCAGACTCTGGCATTTTCCCATATGAAGAAAAGCGCTACATTCCTCACGTTGGGAGAGCTGGTTTTCCTCAGTTAACAATCACCTTTTGATGTTCTCCATTACCTGCGCCAGTCCCCTGCCCTGTCCCCTCCCCCCAGTACTTTAGCTCAGGGAGGAAGGAGCGCAGAGGGACTCGGCTGAGTAAGGGGCCTGCGAGCCTCGGGAGGAGTGTTCAGACGCTTGCCCGCAGTCAGGAGGAGGGGCGCTGACGCTTCCGCCAGAACCTGCGCCTCCCTTGCCCCTTTTCCCCTCAGAACTCTCAGACCGACCCCCTCCCCACGCCCCCCAGGACCCGCGAGCCAGGCCGAGGGCAGGGGCGAGAGGAGGGACCGAAGTTCCCGGGACCACACGCTGGGGGGGCCGCCCTTTCTGCACAGTAGCGGTGGGTGGCAGCGAACCCCTGCCCCTCAGAAGCTGGTCTTGCGCTGCCGCCCGGGCACCGGACCAGGCGGAAGGTCGGTGCTCACTTACCGGGCCCGCCGTGCCGACGACTGTCGCGGCTTCGGCCGCCGGGGCCCCTCCAGAGCCGGCAGCCTCAGTGAGGCCGCCCTCCCCTCGGGCTCCGGGGCAGTTCCGTCACAGCGGAGGGAAGAGACCCCGAGCCGGGAGTTCCAGCTCTGCGGAAACGCGGGCTCCGTTCTGGGCGCAGAGGGTGGGACTTCTCTGCCCCGAGGCCTTCCGGGAGGGAAGGGGCGCTGGAGGAGGGAGCCGCCAGGAGCGCAGGGCCCAGTCGGGGGTCCTGGAGGGGCGGCCCGGCCTGGGGGCCCCGCCCACTGTGACCTCAGCCCAGGCCTTTTTCCTGGAATCCTACACAAAAAGTTAGAAGGATACACGGTCTCCAGTAAATATTCACAAATGATTGTTGCTGCTGTGCTTACTATCCTATTAAAGGTGTAAAATCCATAAAACACTTTAAGTTCAAAATTAAATATGAATTTTTACCTTTCTAATTATGTCTCTGCTATTCACAATTGTCGTTAATGAATCAGAGACTGTGGCATCATTAGTTAAAAATGAGCTTGTGCCGGGCGCGGTGGCGCGCGCCTGTAGTCCCAGCTACTCGGGAGGCTGAGGCAGGAGGATCGCTTGAGCCCAGGAGTTCTGGGCTGTAGTGCGCTATGCCGATCGGGTGTCCGCACTAAGTTCGGCATCAATATGGTGACCTCCCGGGAGCGGGGGACAACCAGGTTGCCTAAGGAGGGGTGAACCGGCCCAGGTCGGAAACAGAGCAGGTCAAAACTCCCGTGCTGATCAGTAGTGGGATCGCGCCTGTGAATAGCCACTGCACTCCAGCCTGGGCAACATAGTGAGACCCCGTCTCTTAAAAGTAAAAAATTAAAAAAAAAAAATGAGCTTGTTAAAAATATAGAACTCAGGCCTACTGGACCTACTGAATCACAATCTGCACTTTTACAGTCTCCGCAGTGTACTTGTGTACCCATGAATAGTTGAAAGGTACATTTCTACCTGGACATGTCTTTTCTGTCTGAGAAATACACACATTTTATCCAGTTTGATATAAATAAAACACTCAAAAATGCATATGCCTGTGTTGAAACCATCATTTTATCATTTCTTTTCCAGATAAGTATAGTCTCTATACTGGTTTTGTGGATCACATGCCATACTCTTTTCTTGTAGTTAGAAATAAGGTAGAGAAAGTTACTTTGTAAAATATATATATATATATTAGTGGATACTTGAAGACACTTCTAAATTAAAACCAGTTCTCTTAACTTGCTGTTTTCTTCTTGGGTCACATTATGAACTCTTCCCGTGGCCACATGGCATGTGTACTTTTAATTTCAGGGACTGCTGACATCCCAGGATATGGTCATAGACTTCTCTCAAGAGGAGTGAGAATGCCTGGACCAAGATCAGTGGGAATTGTACAGGGATGTGATGTTAGAGAAATATAAGAACCAGCTCTCCTTGGTTGAGGATACCTTCCTTCCAGAATTCCTTATCTAACCACAGCGTTTAGAGTCCTTCATTTGTAGAATGTCTCCTGGAATCTTCTGCTTCCTACAATAGGGTTTCAGATTGCAACGTTTCAGGAAAGATTGGGAGTTTGTGGGTATAATTTATCTTATTCTTTTAAAATTGCAGCCTCCCTTTTAATATATTTTTTAACTGCTTGGGATGTGTCTATATAAACCGTGTACTATATGCTTCTGTTATAGTCCTTACAATATTTTATTGTCTTATTTTCTGTAACAATTTTTCATGGATTCTTTGGGCTTAAGGTATATTAAAAGGGAGACTGCAATTCTGGGACTTCCCTGGTGATGCAATGGTTAAGAAATCGCCTGCCAGGACTTCCCTGGTGGCGCAGTGGTTGAGAGTCCTCCTGCCGATGCAGGGGACACGGGTTCGTGCCCTGGTCCGGGAAGATCCCACATGCCGCGGAGCGACTGGGCCCGTGAGCCATGGCCGCTGAGCCTGCACGTCCGGAGCCTGTGCTCCGCAGCGGGAGAAGCCACAACAGTGAGAGGCCCGCGTACAACAAAAAAAAAAAAAAAAAGAATTCGCCTGCCAATGCAGGGGACACGGGTTCGATCCCCGGTCCGGGAAGATCCCACGTGCCACGGAGCAACTAAGCCAGTGGGCCACAACTACTGAGCCTGCACACCACAGCTACTGAAGCCAGTGTGCCTTGAGCCCGTGCGCCATTCATTTTTTGGAGAATAAAACCACCTCTGAGTGATTAAAATTTAGACCAGCTAGTCAAAATGCTTTATCACCTGTTGTAAAAACACTGATCAACGGAACAAGTTTTACTAGGGATAACAGTGTAATTGTATTCTGGAGTTCATATCGGCAATATGGTTTATGACCTTGATGCTGGATCACGACATGTCCATGGTATAACTGTTATTAATTGTCTGTTTGTTCATGATTGAAGTCTCATGTGATCTGAGTTCAGACTGGAGTCATCCTGGTTGGTTTCTGTCTGTTGCAGATTTCTTTTTCCCATTGCCCCATTGCCCAATTACAAATTTCCCATTGCCGCCTTTCCTCACTTACCATTTAGACCTAAACTGTTTCTCATTTCTCAAAGTAACATCTTCACGTCCATCATTTCCCATTGTGTTTTCCCTACAATTTCAGTAAAATCAATTCTCTGCCATTATTTATCCTGGGGAAAAAATACATCTTCCTGATGGTGACCAATATTATAGCAAAAAAGTCATGTCATTTTTTATATCACATTTTTTTTTTTTTGCGGTACGCGGGCCTCTCACTGCTGTGGCCTCTCCCACTGCAGAGCGCAGGCTCAGCGGCCATGGCTCATGGGCCCAGCCGCTGCGCGCCACGTGGGATCCTCCCGGACCAGGGCACGAACCCGCGTCCCCTGCATCGGCAGGCGGACTCCCAACCACTGTGCCACCAGGGAAGCCCCACACAGTAGGTTATTATTAGTTATCTATTTTATACATATTAGTGTATATATGTCAATCCCATTCTTCCCACCACCACATTCCCCCCTTGGTGTCCATACGTTTGTTCTCTACATCTGTGTCTTTATTTCTGCCCTGCAAACTGGTTCATCTATACCATTTTTCTAGGTTCCACATATATGCGTTAATATACGATATTTGTTTTTCTCTTTCTGACTTACTTCACTCTGTATGGCAGTCTCTAGATCCATCCACGTCTGTACAAATGACCCAATTTCATTCCTTTTTATGGCTAATATTCCATTGTATATCTGTACCACGTCTTCTTTATCCATTCGTCTGTCGATGGGCATTTAGGTTGCTTCCATGACCTGGCTGTTGTAAACAGTGCTGCAGTGAACATTGGGGTGCATGTGTCTTTTTGAATTATGGTTTTCTCTCCGTATATGCCCTGTAGTGGGATTGCTGGTTCATGTGGTAATTCTGTTTTTAGTTTTTTAAGGAACCTCTATGTAAGGTCGGATCTTAACAAACGGCACCACGAAACAGAGGAAAGCTTCAAGTGAGCTTTATTAGGGAGCGCTTCCGGGTGAGGTTCACTGGTCCGAGAGAAAGGGGCCAGAGAAGTCGCACCCGGGCGAGGGTTGGGCAAGATTTTATAGGGGAAGAAGGGAAAGGGGTGTGGTGAATCTGGGAGGGCGCAGGGTATTCCTTATGTGGTGGCCTTTTCCGGTATCCTGGGGGACTGCTAGTCCCGCCCCTCGAAAGGCGGGAAGGCTGGGCTGGGTTCAAAGTCCCCAGGTCAGTTCCTGGAACTGGGTGGTCCGGAATGTCTCCAGGTCAGTTCCTGGAACTGGGTGGTCCGGAATGTCTCCAGGGCAGTTTCTGGAACTGGGTGGTCCGGCGAGTTTCGGTCTGATGCAACCTGTGAATCTGATTGTGTTCCCCTGCCTCGGGCCAGTTGGCCTTACACTCTATACTGTTCTCCATAGTGATTGTATCAATTTACATTCCCACCAACAGTGCAAGAGGGTTCCCTTTAGTATTTTTTTTTAAGCCTTGTACCATGGGCATATAAGTAATTCTATTTATATGAAGAACACATGAATAATTCCATTTATGTGTAGTTCTAGAGCAGGCAAAACTAAGCTATGGGCGAAAAATCAGAATATCATTTAACTCTGGAAGTGGGGGTGGGCAGTGATTGGAAAGGAACGTCATGGAACTTTCAGAGACCTTTAGTGATGTTACACTTAAGATTGTGTATTTCATCTGGGATTTCCCTGGTGGCCCAGTGGTTAAGACTCTACACTTCTGCAGCACAGATTTGATCCCTGGTCAGGGAACTAAGATCCCACATGCAGTGAAGCGTGGCCTAAGTAAGTAAATAAATAAGCTTGTGTACTTCATCATATGTAAATTTTACCAGAAAAAGAAACTGTAAACAAACATTCTAGCTAATTATATGCATAGGCATATGCTAAAGAGTAAGTGTAATAAAATATTAATTGTAGAATCTAGTTGATAAGTATTTGGGTGCTCAATGCACAATTCTTTCAATTTTTCTTTTGAAGATTTTCATGTTAGAAAAATACAGATGGATCAAGAAGCTCAATCTAATAATTGAGAGAAGTTAAAATGAGGACAAAGAATGCAAATGTACAAATATGGAAAGCTTAAGTTGTAAAATTAAACTCAGGATATCAATGTGGCTTTCCTTCTTCCAGCTCTTTTCTTTTCAAGAAATGTAATAAAAATGAATGTGAAAATGTAACTAAAACCAAGTGACTCTTCAGTGGCAACATGATTGATTTTTAAAGTATTAAGTTGATATGATAGTTTTATATGACATTTGTCATGACAATAATGAAAAAACAGAGGAAGTAGAGTGAAAGCAAGATCCCAAGATGTGTAATAAAGTTGGTCAAAGGGTAGACATTTTTTCCCACTGAATATATTTGACATATAACATTATGTAAATTTAAGGGATATAGCATGTGTATTTGATACATTTATATATTGTATATGGTTGCCATTTTAAGGAATTTTAGCACTTCTATCACGGTGTAAGTTAGCATTTCTTTTTTGTGGTGGGAATAATTAAGTTCTAGGCTCTTAGCAAGTTTGATGATTATAAAACAATACCCTGTAGTTTTTTAAAATAATGCTTGCCCACTCTACCAAGTGGCAGCTTAGCCTTTCTCCCCTTTCCCTTTCTCTCTGCCCAGGTCATGCCTGGCTCTGCCCTGAGAACTCAGTCCCAGGGTCTCTCCACTAAATGTTAGAAACTCCCCACCTTCACTCTTCCTCAGCTGGAGTTCCTTCTTCAAGGAAGCCTGATGTCGTCCTTCAGGCAGATTTCATGAGCAGCTTTTCTTTCATTAAACCCCTTATCTCACTTGTCAAATAAAAAACAAATCTGGACTGAGTAAGGAGAGACTTTATTTGAAAGGATTATTGCAAGGGGTGGAGAGGGAGTGTGGAAGGAGGTACTATTACAGTAAAGAAAGCTCTGCCCATAAATTCTGGAAGCTTCTCTAGGGTTAGGCAAAAAGGGTCTTTGTTTTACAATGAGGAAGAAATAAGCCTGGAAAAAAGCAGTGTGGGGAAGCAGAGTGAAAAGGTGGCTTGGTTGGATAATACATCAAAGAATATTTACCTTGAGGCCCATGTATACTCAAGACAGCCTGTACGCTGGACGAGGCTGAGGATGGGTCAAAGTTCATGTGTGTGGAAGAAGAAGAGAAGCTTAACGTTTAATAGTCATTGCGCCAAGCTCACTAATCATTTCTGAGGCAAAGAATGGGAATTTGGAGCGTCTGTGTTTGGCCTTGATGTAGGTAAACACAGGGGTGAATCCATGAATCTTATCTAAATCATATGAGGAAGTATGGTTCTCTGCAGTAAGCCATTTCCTAGACACAAGGTAGGGGGTTTCTTTAACCAGTGCTCTTTTCTGGTATCACAGGGATCCAGTAAATTTCAACAATGTCACACTTTGTAATTATACATTCATTAGTATGACTATCTGACTTTTGTATGTCTCACCCATGAAATTATGTTACAGGAAAACATGGGCCGAGTCTATTTTTGCTGCACACCATTATAACCTCAGAGCTGGGCATTCTGAATACTAACTAGTAGTCATAGTATAAAAAGGAAAGAATGAACAAATGGTTTCAGAATAGTCAGTAGAAATTTTACTTCTTTTTTTCACATACATTAAATGAAGGATTTATAGAGCTGTCTTCCTATTCCGAAATATTTTAGTTTTGTGAAAACAGGTTGTTTACAAACACATAGTATATGGATGGAATTGATTTAACAAAACTTTTAACTGTTGAGGGCAAAATGGCATTTCATTGGGTATTTTATCTTGGGCATTTGAAGTTTTGTTGAAGTATAATTCATATAGTAAATGATTGCAAAAATAGAGATGTTAATTTGTGAAAAGTGTAACATTTTAGTTTAATTACCTTTCTTCTCCATCTTCCTGAGAAACAGAATAACCACTATCATCAATCTTGTGAGTACACCTGCACAATGTCTGATGACTCTCATGATGCTTTTTCTTCCCTTAAGATCTCACCTCACTTCCATCCATTCTCCTTTTAAGAAATTAGCCAATCCACAAGCACACTCTGCTTCTGATGTCCTGCCTGAGCAACTCCATAGCTCAATGCAATAAGCAATACAAACTTGCTCTCCTTCTCCTAATGAGATGCCATTTGGAATTGTCAGTATAAGGTGTTCTTCCTTGAGGAAGTAAGTCATTAAAACTTGATTTGTTTTTATAATTACAGGTTACTTTATTCAAGAGGTCTTTTCCACACTTTATTATGATGAAACTGGAAGAAACATGACCTCCTTTAAGAAAAGGAAGTATTTGAAGAAACTATCATGTAAGTAAGCAGTCCTTCCAAAGCATACCTCTCTTGAGGGTAAGGCCAGGTGGGAATTCTCTTTTAGTAAAATAGGGTCAGAGTTATATGCAAAATGGGAATCTCATATCTAACGTAGACCAACTGAGGGTTTCAACAGGAAAATAATTCTCAAAGTCCAAGATATGTTTACTATTACAGGTACTTGAGAAAAAAAATAATGGCAACTTGGGAGTTTAAGGAACCAAGGGTCATTTCGCCCCCTTCCAAGGTACCTTGAACTTAAGCAGAAGAAGCAGAAGAAACTTAAACACCAGAACTTTAGAAGGAGAACTTTAAAACGCAGAAGGGAACCTGAAACTCAGTAATTTTAGTGGGGGAGTGAAGTAGTATTTCCAGAAATAGTTGATTTAAAAGAGAAAGGGCTGTGAGAAGTGGGTGGTCTGTGAGCTCCTCAAGAGCTTAAAGCAGTGCTTCTCAGTGTAATGTGCAAATAAATCACCTAGAGATCTTGTTAAAATGCAGGTTTTTATCCATTAGGTCTTGAGTAGTGCCTGAGATTTTGCATTTGAAACAGGCTTTCAAGTGATGCTCATACTATGGGTCCTTGGTCCACACTTTGAGTAGCCAAGTCCCTGTGGAATGTCACAAGGCACACCCCAAAGACAGAGATGTTCAGCAGTAACAAGGAAATGGTACCAGGAAGTGTAACCCCTGATCATCAACTGAATGGCTAAGCTCCACCTGGATTTATAAAAGGAATCCTTTGTAAGGATCTTTGCAAGTTTTCTTCAGTGAGACGGAGATTTGTATAGTACCAGCATGTGTCAAGCAGGCATGTTTAAGGATTTCTTCCGTGTGAATATTAAAATTTAAATTTCTTTTTTATTCTTTAACCCTCAAGGTGGTTTTTATATTGTCAATGAAAAAACATTAATCAATAGTTGATTGAAGAAAGAAATGGAAAATTTTATTCAAGCCAGTTTGACGATTTTAACCTGAGAGACAGTCTTCAGAAAACTCTGAGATTGTCTTTCATTATGTTTATGGTTTCCTTTGCTGTGCAAAAGGTTTTAAGTTTAATTAGGTCTGATTTATTTTTGCTTTTGTTTCCATTACTCTAGGAGACAGATCCAAAAAAAATATTGTTGTGATTTATGGCAAAGAGTGTCTGTCTATGTTTTCCTCTAGGAGTTTTATAGTATCCAGTCTAACATTTAGGTTTTTAATCCATGTTGAGTTTACTTTTGTATATGGCATTAAGGAATGTTCTAAATTCATTTTTTTACATGTAGCTGTCCAGTTTTCCCAGCACTATTTATTGAAGAGACTGTCTTTTCTCCATTGTATATTCTGGCCTCCTTTGTCGTAGATAAATTGACCATAAGTGTGTGGGTTTATTTCTGGACTTTCTATCCTGTTCCATTGATCTATGTGTCTGTTTTTTGTGCCAGTACCATACTGTATTGATTACTGTAGCTTTGTAGTATAGTCTTAAGTCACGGAGCCTGATTCCTCCAGCTCCGTTCTTCTTTCTCAAGATTGTTTTGGCTATTCGGGATCGTCTATGTTTCCATACAAATTTTAAAATCATTTGTTCTAGTTCTGTGAAAAATACTATTGGTAATTTGATAGGAATTGCATTGAATCTGAAGACTGCCTTGGATAGTATTTTCATTTTAACAACGTTGATTCTTCCTATCTAAGAACATGGTATATATATCTTTCCATCTGTTTGCGTGGGCTTCAATTTCTTTCATCAGCACCTTACAGTTTTCGGAGTACAGGTCTTTTGCCTTGTTAGGTAGGTTTATTCATAGCTATTTGATTCTTTTTGATGCAGTGGTAAATGGGATTGTTTTCTTAATTTTTCTTTCTGATATTTTGTTGTTAGTGTACAGAAATAAACTTAAAAGCTTTGCATAACAAAGGAAACCATAAACAAAATGAAAAGACAACCTACAGAATGGGAGGTTGTAAATGACACTTGTAAATGACACAGCGAACAAGGGCTTAATTTCCAAAATATATGAACAACTTATACAGTTCAATATCAAAAAAACTAAACAAACCAATCAAAAAGTGGGCAGAAGACCTAAATAGACATTTCTCTGAAGAAGACATACAAATGGCCAACAGGCACATGCAAAGATCCTCAGCATCATTGATTACTAGAGAAATGCAAATGAAAACTGCAATGAGATACCACCTCAAACCGGTCAGAATAGCTGTCATCAAAAAGTCTACAAATAATAAATGGTGGAAACTGTGTGGAGTAAAGGGAACCCTGCTACACTGTTGGTGGGAATGTAAATTGTTGCAGCCATATGGAGAACAGTATGGAGGTTCCTTAAAAAACTAAAAATAGAGTTACCATATGACCCAGCAATCCCACTGCTGGGCATATATCTGGAGAAAATGATAATTCAAAAAGATACATACACCTTAATGTACATAGAAGCACTATTTACAATAGCCAACACTTGGAAGCAATGCAAATGTCCATCAACAGAGGACTGAATAAAGAAGATATGGTACTTATATGCAATGGAATATTACTTAGCCATAAAAAAGAATGAAATAATGTCATTTGCAGCAACATGGATGGACCTAGAGATTATGATACTAACTGAGGTAAGTCAGACAGAGAAAGATAAATATCATGATATCACTTATATGTGGAATCTAAAAAAAAAATACAAATGAACTTATTTACAAAACAGAAATAGACTCACAGACATAGAAAAACTTATGGTTACCAAAGGAAAAAGGGTGGGAGGGATAAATTCAGAATTTGGGATTAACAGATAGACACTAATATATATCAAATAAATAAACAAGGGCTTACTGTATACACAAGGAACTTTATTCAATATCTTGTAATAAACTATAATGGAAAAGGATATGAAAAAGAATATATATATATATATATATATAAGCATAACTGAATCACTTTCTGTACACCTGAATCATTGTAAGTCAACTATACTTCAGTAAAAAAAAAAAGAAAACTTAAAAAAAAGAAAGCTCTGAGGTCAAACACAGTTATTATACACAGTTTTTGAGACAAAGGGTTATATGTCAAATGACATATTGACAGTTTACACAATCCAGATCTGCATATGCAAAGGCAGTAGTGGGTCATCTTGACCCTTTACAAGATGAAGAAGGAATGTTGTCTCCTAAGGAGGTCTGGTTAAGGAAGATGCACAATACACACCAAAGAGGAGGGGGTAGGAAAAAAAAAAAAAAGAGGAGGAAGGCCCAAAGGGGCAGAGAAAATTTTGTTTAAATTTTTCTTGTCTTGCTATAAAATATGAATTTTATTTCATTGATATAAAAATATGGTCCTGGTTACAAATTTAACTTTAGTGATAAAAAAAAGAGTTTCTGTTTATTGAGCCAGGACTTTGTCAATCTTTGAATTGAGCCTTGTCAATCTTTTCCGGTGCAGCTCATTAAACCCCATAGAGGCTTGAGGCTAAAGTTGTGACTAATTAAGTACTTAACACTGAATGATGAAGAAGTGAAAGACATCTTTTTCCCCTGAAGCAGAATGTAAATTCATGCCTAATGGAAATCATGGCTTTCAATCTCTAAGTACATTAGTGAATTCTTATATCATCTCTAGCATGTCAATAGTTGAACCACTTTAGGAAGTATTTCTCACAATAACCAGTCTATTTATCAGAAACATATTTAATTTTTTTCCCTGGAATTTTTAATGCTTTTAATTTAAATTTTTTGTTTTATAATACAGTTTTATGTATTTTGTAAAAAGCTGTTTACACGTAGTGCATCCCTTTAACTGTATAGTAATTTTCAGTGGAGGTTGTTTAGAGCATGCAGTTGAAATCAAGACTCAAGCATAATCAATAAAAATACATGTACCAGGGCTTCCCTGGTGGCGCAGTGGTTGAGAGTCCGCCTGCCGATGCAGGGCACACGGGTTCATGCCCCGGTCCAGGAAGATCCCACATGCCGTGGAGCGGCTAGGCCTGTGAGCCATGGCCACTGAGCCTGTGCGTCCGGAGCTTGTGCTCCGCAACGGGAGAGGCCACAACAGCGAGAGGCCTGCGTACAGCAAAAAAAAAAAAAAAAACATGTACCAGTTCAGCTGTCCCTAAACTCAAAGCTAAAGCATGCGTGTATCCTGAACAAAATAAGAAAGATCTATTTAATGAAAACTCCATCTCCCATGGCTGGAGCAGATGGATCACTTTAAATTGAGTCACAGTTGATAACCATTTCTCCAAGATTTACATTTCATACCCAGTATTCCTGTAGAACTCTTATGCTGTTCAGTATATAGTTACTTGATAGGAAAATTTTCTAGAGACCATGTAGAAAATGAATTCATTATTTTAAATAATTTAAAAAAATATCATTTGCTTCCCAGTTAATGGTTCTGGAGGAGAATGTATAGTGAGATAATTGTTATTAATTACTTGACCTTATGATTTTCAATCATTCTCTCTATGGAGTTGGGTATTTTGGATTTTTTCACTTAAAGTTAAAATGTGAGTGTTTTTCTATTATTAACTACACTTTGAAAACATCTGATAATGTTTGTATGGTTTGTCATTATGTGGATGCTTTTACATTCAGTTTGGACATTTTTTCCTTATTTTTTCCCTAATTTTTCACTAATTTTAGCAATAAATTTTGTCTGCTTGACCCTATGGTTTCTTCAAAAGACATTTATGTATTGCTGTATTTTTCTACTATATTGCTTAGAGATATTTTTAAAAACATTTTTTCACTTAAAGATCTTATAAAGCACTGAAATTTCCTATTTTTAACGGTTTTTTTAGAGTTATTAACTGTGTCTTTTAGCAATCTAGAGGCTTCTTATTCTATCCATGTACATATTTTAAAAGGGAGAAAAGCTAACTTTATTACTGTGCCCTTTTTCTGTTTTAAGGACAGACTACATCTGCTGTATTTCAAAAGATATATGGAACTTTCCAATTGTATTCTAATTACACTTTTTAATGATGTTTAATGTTGTCATATACAGTGAGCCATAAAATGCTATATATATGCCGAGGATGCAGATGTTAATGACTGCTTCAAAAGACTATAGCTTAGGGAATGTGCAGCATTGCAGACAGGAATATTTTTTTTCCTATCTCTGGAGGGATTTTCAATGTAGCAGTACTTAGAGAAACTGCGTCTATGATTCTGCTGAGTTTACCTCAAAGACATTTTCTGTTTTTTCCTTTATTTGCTAAGCAGCCTTCAAGCAACAAACTTACATGAGAAAACCATAGTGTACTGACTTAATTAAAACTGCACACCCGGGGCTTCCCTGGTGGCGCAGTGGTTGAGAGTCTGCCTGCTGATGCAGGGGACACGGGTTCGTGCCCCGGTCCAGGAAGGTCCCACATGCCGTGGAGCAGCTAGGCCCATGAGCCATGGCCGCTGAGCCTGCGCATCCGGAGCGTGTGCTCCACCATGGGAGAGGCCACAACAGTGAGAGGCCCGCATACTGCAAAAAAAGAAAGAAAAAAAAAACTTCACACCCAAAATGCATTGGGATTGAATTTCAATATTTAATCGAAACATAGCTTTTAAATGAAAATAACAAAGGAGGGATTTGAGACTAAGTTACTGCATGACTAAGAGACACTTTGATTTAACCATGACAGGTACACTGATGGGTCACTGTCTAGGGCACTCTTCTGACCTATGGATCACTAAATTTGTCTTGCTAATGAATAGCCCCTCCTATGTATTTTGCAGGCACTAAAGCTCAAGTCAGCCAACTTTAAAATCATCATCCCATCATTCTCCTGTACTTTTTCTTGTGGTGAATGACACTGACATCCCTCTAGTTATGAAAGCTTGAAGCCCTAATGTCTCCTACTCCCTCCCCCTCCTTAATAATCAGTGTCTTTTATGAAGACACCTTGGCACACAGCTCTGCCTACACAGGGACAATGCTAATTGACTGGCTTCATCAGAGTTTCTTTTTCTACAATTTGAGCAAGGAATTTAGAAGAACACAAGAGCAGTGGAGTCAAATCAATTCTAGCACACTCTTGTAGAAATCAATGAACTCTTGCTCTAGAGAGGGCAGCAAGGTCATGTGAAAGCCAGAGTGGCATTGAATTCAGAATGGTGTTGCATCCAATGAGTTGTGTCTGCAGCAATTCTTGTGTCTTCCCTGAAAGTTGAGCGTGTAGCTTTTGCTAGGTCCCAGTGAGATTAAGCCACAAAATACAATTCCTGTTTTTAATATTCTCAAATTACTTGAGGAAGCCTGAGCAAGCCTTTTCTGCTAACAACCAATGCATAGATGATCCTAAACCATAAATGTTAAAGGGTATTGTTCAGGTGTATCAAATGGGCATTAATGGTGATAAGCATAGTTGGATTGAGTCCTGGCTCTGCCACTTACCAGCTGTGTGACCTTAGATCATTTAACCTCTCTGTACTTCAGTTTCTTTATGTGTAAAATGATGATAATAGGACTTACCTCATGAGAATTTTCTGATTATATGACTGGAATTTCTTCTGTCTAATGGGCATTTTGTGTTTTTCTTTTGATTTATAGGAATTTTAAAAGTATTATGGGATAAATTTGATAACAAAATTAAAAAGTATTATGGGGCTTCCCTGGTGGCACAGTGGTTAAGAATCCGCCTGCCAGTGCAGGGAGACACGGGTTTGAGCCCTGGTCAGGGAAAATTCCACATGCCACGGAGCAACTAAGCCTGTGCGCCACAACTACTGAGCCTGCACTCTAGAGCCGGCGAGCCACAACTACTGACCCCGCGTGCCACACTACTGAAACCCGCTCGCCTAGGGCATGTGCTCTGCAAGAGGAGCCACTGCAGTGAGAAGCCTGCGCACCGCAACGAAGAGTAGCCCCCGCTCGCCGCAACTAGGGAGAGCCTGCGCGCAGCAACGAAGACCCAACACAGCCAAAAATAAATAAATAAAATAAATAAATTTATTTTAAAAATAAATAAATGAAATGTATTATGAATAGTAATTTTTATATGCATTGTGTATATTTTGAGAGATATGTGTGTTCTAACGTCCTTTTACTTCTGGCCTTGTCTATAGATAAGAATTATTCTGATCACTTGACACACTATTACAATGTTGATCCAGGAAGTTGTTATGTACCCCTGCAATCACCTTAAAGACTGTTTCCATTCACTTCCTAAATTCCATGATTTATTCTTCTAAATGTAGATCTCAAAGGAAATAGGTACTTGCAGGAAGACCACACCCAAAACAATGCACGATATGAAAAAGGAGCTATTTTGTATCATTTTCCCAAAGATTATATTTTTTTCTTCTACGCTAAAGCAATAATAAAGTAACATCAGTTTGGTGCAATAAGGGCTAAAGTTTATTTTCCACTTTCACTTAAAAGGGGAACTGTCATTCTTCTTTGATCAGGTCATTCATGACCTTGAAACTCATTGCTAAAAATAAATTTCAGTGTTTAATTCACTTGTGTGCTGAGGTCAGCATGTAATGGCTTTCACAAGCATTGACGTTTTAGGAATTTATAAGCCAGTTGACATGACGTTGGTGACTTGAAATTGTAAACGGTAGGAGTTCTTACATCAAGAATATCAGCAAATGCTACAAATTAGGGTTGGGTTTTTTGGGTTTGCTTTCTTTTTTCAGAGAGTTGGCTTTTAAGCGTTTGCCAGCACACCACTGATACCATTTTTCCAACATCCTGTGTTTTTCCCATTTGAAACCGAATGACTCTTTCAAATCCACTCAAACATTTGGCTGTAATACTCATTCCACAGTAAATGTAAGTAGATTTATGATAGAAGCCTGGTATCTTCTGTCCTTGGTAGAAAGCAAGAACATAAATCCATTCTGCTCAGAATATGGTCAGAGTAAAGACTTGCTCTGTCTTTCTTATCCCATCTGTCATCATAGGTAAAATTTCAGCTAAACCTTCTGAGAAATCTGAATAGAATATTTACAAAGTCTTATAATTCAGGTTGTACTCAGCAATTTCAGTTACAGAAAAAGTAGATTTTCATCCAAGAAAAAACCAAGAATGTTCTCTAAATGAATATGCATAGAAATCAGAGAAAACTTTTTTACTTATCTTGGTAAATAAGCAATTCAGAAAACATTAGCTTCTAATCTCATTCAAACTGGCTTTGAGAGAATTATTAGGTCATCTTATTCTGGTGGTAATATTTGGGGCTCATAGAAAAACCTAGACTTGTTTCCCTTTATTTTTTGTTTGATAAGGAGAATTCTCATTAATAAAAACTAAGCATAATGGATAAATGTAATTCATACAACTTACCAGGATTCCCTACTTACCTGTGGAATCCTCAAAATTACCCTTCCCAAAAGTAGAGCAACAGGTAGATTTGTTATTCCCTTTTAGAATTTCTTTTAGAGTATCTGAGCTAGTAGTATTTAGAACAACACTATCAACCAAAAAGCAGAAATTCTGGTTAACAAATAGCTTGATAAAAAGTTTTATCCATATAACGTAAGGTAAGACATCTCTCTGTACGAGTTGGTTGAAAGAAAAAAGTTATATTAGTCTAATTTGTGTGTATTTGTTTAATAATCACAATGTATAATGCATTTTACTAAGTGTTATTGGGAGTAGTAAGACATGACCACAGACATCCACAGAGAAGCTTATAATTATTTTCATGCTGAAATGATGCAAAGCCAGCAAGTACATCTTAGGCAATTAACCCAAAGACATATATTGCGCTCCCATTTTTCTTTACCTGTTTTTTCCTTTATTGAGGTATAATTCACATGCAGTAAAATCTACCTGTTTTAAGTATACAGATTGATGAGTTTTGGGCAAATATATATTGTCAGGTAATCACCATCACAATCAAGATATAGAATATTTCCATCGCCATAAAAAGTTCCCTTTTGCCCTTTAGAAGTTAATTCTTTGATTTCTAGTCCAAATGATCACTTGCTTTCTAGTGTAGATTAATTTGCCTTTTCTAAACTTTCAAATAAATGAGATCATACAGTGTGTATACACTGGATCTGGCTTCTTTTGTATCTGGCTTCTTTCACTCAGCATAATAATTTTACATTATCTTATTGTTACATACATATATCAGGAGTTCATTGAATTCACCTATTGATGGGCATTTAGTTGTTTGCAGTTTGGGGTTATTTTGAATACAAGTGTGCAATTCTTTGGTAAGACGTGCTTTCATCTCTCTTGGGAGAGTAGTTAGGAATCAAATTGCTCAGTTACATATTAAGTGTATGTTTAACTTTATAAGAAACTGCAGAACCATCTTCCAGAGTGGCTGTGCAATTTTGTACTCCCACAAGCAATATATGAGATTTCTGATTACCCCATATTCTCACCCAACACTTGGTATTGTCTGATTTTTAAACTTTTTGATATTCTAGTGGGTCTGTAGCAATATTTCTTTTTAGTTTTAATTTGCATTTCCCTAATGACTAATGATACTAATCATCTTCTCTTGTACTCATTGTTTGTCTTCTCTTTTGACCCCTAGTTTTTCTTCTACATGTCTATATCACAGGCTAGTATTTAGGCCTCTTTCGTATGTAAGCAAAAGAAACTCACTGGATGGTTTTGACCAAAAAGGCACTTTACTCACAAAATACCAGAGAAACTAAAGAAAAGTTGTACAGCCAATCCTTGGGTGAAGAAGAAACAGGAGCAGGTATCCTTTAGTATGAATGTAAATATAAATAGATCCGTTTCTTACAGAGTTGACATTTAAATGTCTCACTTCCGAAGCCTGCATACATCACAATTCCAAATTTTAGATTTCTGGAAGAAACATTGCTTCTATTTGAATGAGGATCTTCTTTAGAAAATTATACTTCTTAAATGCTTTCCCTTTAAATTATGGGTTGGGGGGGAATGTCACATTTGACACAATTTCCTCTCCTATGTTATAGTTCCTTCTCATTACTCTGATCTTTCCTTACAGAATAGCTTATCCTCATATTCACCTTTATATGGTGATGATAAAGATTCTAAATGCACTGGGCAGAAAAGAGGACGGAAATCTGCCTCACACCCACCTCTTTGATGATGAAGAGAAGCAGACCATCAAATGGATTGTGCCCAGGTGTAACAGGTCGACACGGAAGGCAGAGTGAATGGTGGACCACAGAGCCTGGAGAACTGGGCAGAGAACTTGCTTATGCCAGAGAAAATGGACACTGGACCCCTGGGGCAGAGACCAGTGCTTCACCTGTGGAGGCAAGAGGTGACTGTGGATGCATGAGAATTTGTAGGTAGGTGATTTGGAAGTTGAGAAACTTCATGCCTAAAGATCTTATTTTCTTGGTCAAGAATTCTGACGGTGAGAGGAGAGATGGTGGCACTTGAAGAAATAAGGGAAGAAAATAGCTTCAGTGAGGAATAGCTTTAAGAACCAAGGAAAATCTGAACTCATCACGCAAGGTTGGAGAGAGGCTCCAGGAGAGACTGTAGCCCACACATTTGTAATGGTTCCTAAATGCATACTTTTGTAATATTTTCTCTTAAAGCCCAGCAATCTGGAATAGGGAGAGAACAGCAAGACAATTAAATTATTACTAAGACTGAACTTTTTAAGGAAGTTGCTGTAGAAGAGAAGGACTAATGTGATACATCATACTGTTTATTCTGGAAAGAGAAAAAAGTGGAGCCTTGCGTGTGAAGCTAAATTGACCTCATTGGGTTTTTTTTTTTTTTTTTTGCGGTACGCGGGCCGCTCACTGTTGTGGCCTCTCCTGTTGCGGAGCACAGGCTCTGGAGGCGCAGACTCAGCGGCCATGGCTCACAGGCCCAGCCGCTCTGCGGCATGTGGGATCTTCCCGGACCGGGGCACGAACCCGTGTCCCCTGCATCGGCAGGCGGACTCTCAACCACTGCGCCACCAGGGAAGCCCCTGACCTCATTGTTTTTGGTATTTGGTTTTGCTTTTGTGGTGAAGTCCTTCACATTAAGAAAGTAAAAGGATAGACACTTGCTAATATTTCATTATATTTAACACTGGTATTGGTACTTTGCTGACTGTAAACCCCATTTTTTCATGTATTTTGTGATGAAATATGTTATTGGTAATCTTAATGGTAAGGTCATCAATATAATTACCTCTGAAAACCTCTGCTTATCCTGTAAGACTCACTTAGCTTAAAACATCTCCTCTGTATTAAATTTTCTTTAACCCCTCCAGGTCCATATATATTCCTTAATATTTTGTAAAAGTTCTCTGTTAACATAAGCCACATTGGCAATTTTGGGCACGCATATATTTCTATTTCCTCTACTAGTAATTAAGCACTTCCAGGATAGAACCAACATCTTTCTTTCATTCTTGCCTTAATACCTAGTACTTAAAATATTTATTAAGTAGATGAAAATTTTGGAGAATCAAGAGATAAAGTAGTACATCAGCCAATCACAATACATCTTTTAGAGAAATGCTTGATAATGGTAATTACTAATATTTATTGAATGCTTATGATGTGATATTCCCTGCTGCAAGTGCTTTTCTTATTACACTTTACTACAACCCTATGATATGGGGAAACTGAGGGTTAGGTCAAGTAAGATGCGTAAGTCCACTGTTAGCAAACAGTAAAGCTGATATTTGAGGCCAGGAAGTATGACTGCAGCCTGAGTGATTAACCTGATGTCATTTTATATTACATTAGTGATGAATATAAAAGTCAGTCATGGATTCATAACACACATCTACATAAAATCAGAAGTGTATATCTATATATACAAAACATTGTGAATTATTCCCCTATTATATTTGCTATTTATTACTAGCATTATGTTCCTTAAAAATGGACTTGCTTTGATATACTAATGAAAACCTGCCTACCCTAATGGTTAATTACATTTTACTAATTTGCAGTGATGGATTGCTTTCTATATTAAATTAACTCTTGTGCTTAAATACTCATTTTCCGATGGCTTTGTAAAGTCCCTGACAACAAAATCAATGCTTTAAGGCCTTCCTTCACCTGTACTTTCTTACCCTATATGCTGTTCATTCTCTCAATCACTTTTTAATTTATTTAATAAGACTGACTAAAATATTAATTAGGTTTCTAAATATTTATTTAAATGTAAAGAAAACACAGTAATCACTGATCAAAGTCCATTTGTTCTTGCAAAAATATGTAGTTAACTACATATGTGGTTAAAAATAAATGTTTATTCCTGGAAATTTAATGCAAATGCATTGTATGGAAACCATATTGTGGGGATGAACTCTGCTCTTTGGACCTCTCACTGTTGTGGCCTCTCCCGTTGCAGAGCACAGGCTCTGGACGCGCAGGCTCAGCGGCCATGCCTCACGGGCCCAGCCGCTCCGCGGCATGTGGGATACTCCCGGACCGGGGCACTAACCCGCGTCCCCTGCATCTGCAGGCGGACTCCCAACCACTGCGCCACCAGGGAAGCCCTGAGCTCCTCTCTTAATAGATTCTAACCAGACTTGGCACCCAGTAACCAGTGAGCTGACACTGACTCACACAGTTTGGGTTTAGGTTTGTTTTTATGGAAATTTGATATATTTGGCAACATTTAAAATTAAGGAGAATTCATACAAACTCTGATTTCTGTTTTCCCTTTTAATAATCAGATCTGGCCACTGAGCCCATCTTTTTTCAAGGCAACAATTCGCTCCTCCTGAGCAACGATAACCCCTTTAGATTATGAATATGACCTTATTTCCCTTTGTTCTCCCTAGTTACTGAGTTCACCCTGGCCCAACTCACTTGGCTACATAACCTAGCCCATTCCTGCAGACATTTAATTTTGTCCCCCTTATTCCAAGCTGACTTTTTTCATATAAGCACAAGTAAATACCATTTATAATTTATTATTGTTTATAATTATTAACTATAATTATGTCATTATTCAGTAACTCTTTGTTTTCTACTTCTTAAACTTTCAAATAAATGGCACAGAAGATGCTAAATGAGCTAAGCTATTTTGAGAAAGCCTGCAATATCTTTGGATTTTAATACCCGGATCATAGTGCTTAATGAAAGTGACTGTTCATCCTTGACATGCTAAGAAACATGGAAGAATGCAAAAAATAAATTATGTGGCCTTCAGTTTGACAGCATCGATGTATCTTAAGGTTATGACTTTATACCCTCAATTTCTATTTTCAAGTGCAACAAAGAAAATGAAATCATGCATGAACTTCTAGGACAACAATGAAAGCAGTTTTCTTGATCAAAGAAAATTTGGAAATGAGGTACAACTGTTAGACAAAAATTTTTGGTCTTGGAAAATAATTTTTATTACAAAAAATATTTTTAGCATACTGAGTTGAAGTCATATTTTTCATTAATATTTTAAACTTCATATAGACTTCATCTAACCCTACCCCCACTTTTAGTTCCCTTGATGGAAGATTGCCCATTTTCTGAGGAAAAAAGTAACCAGTGTTAGTATACAGATTTTAAGAAATATAATGGCCTTTAGGAAAGCTGATGTAGAAGGTGGGAAAAAAAAGGTGACTTAAGACAGATATAATAGTTATGGACCAGCACTAAGGAAAGGTGTGAATAGGGGTGCATCTGTCCTATAATTTTCTTACAACATCACTACAAACTATACAACTGGCTTTTAAAAATATTTTGAAAGCAATGTTGATTACATGTATGAAAGGTAGTCAGATTTCCAGTAAGCAATGAAGAATTATCTTTTGGGACTCTGTCTCTATTCACAGTACCAACCTGACGTTTTAAACTAGCCAATCCATTCATTGGTTAAAAATACACCGTACACATCAATGAACAGGTTATTTCCACCCTTACCATTATAGTGTTGACCATATAGACACTCAAATCTTGCCTTAAATGTTTTCTGGAAGAAAACATGGAATAAATATAAATAAGTAAATGAAAAGAATAAAAGGCCACACTTCCTCAATGGAGTTCTACAAAACCAAACAAAAATGAAAAGAGAATGTAGAACTAGTAATTCCTCAATAGCATACATTTAGGAGTTCATAAATATTTTAAGACATAGTTGTTGAGAGCAGAAAAACTGACCAAGAAACTAAGATATATTTATCCACAGGCTGTTAAATGATCATTTGCTTATATTTTAGCATCTTGTTCTCTCTTTATCTACCTTATATTTAACATACTCTGATAAAAACCACATACTTTCATTGGAAACACTTTTCTTGAGACTAGCTTAAGCTTTAAAAACACATATGGGGACTTCCATGGTGGTGTGGTGGTTAAGAATCCGCCTGCCAGTGCAGGGGACATGGGTTCAATCCCCGGTCTGGGAAGATATCACATGCCTTAGAGCAGCTGAGCCCGTGTGCCACAACTACTGAGCCTGCGCTCTAGAGCCTGTGAGCCACAACTACTGAGCCCACGTGCCCTAGAGCCCACATGCCACAACAACTGAGCCCATGTGCCTCAACTACTGAAACCCCATGCTCTAGCGCCTGTGTGCCACAACTACAGAGCCCACATGCTGCAAGTACTGAAGCCCACATGCCTAGAGCCTATGCTCCACAGCAAGAGAAGCCACCGCAATGAGAAGCCTGCGCACTGCAACAAACAGTAGCCCCCGCTAGCTGCAATTAGAGAAAGCCTGTGCACAGCAATGAAGACCCAACAGTCAAAAATAATAATAATAAGAAGAATAACATGTATGTGTGTGTCTATATTCATATTCAAAATATTGATTTTTTTTTCAAAATACAGAATAATATATAAAATAACCCCAATTCTTACCATTTTCTTTTTTATTATTGAGTAACAATTGGGGATAAATGACAAAAGTATATATATTTAAAGTATACAATGTGGTGATTTAATATACATATACATTGTGGAATGATTACCAAGGTCAAGATAATGAACACATCCTGCATCTCACATAGTTAACATTTTTTTTTTTTTGGTGGTGAGAATGCTTAAGATCTACTCTCAGTAACTTTCAAGTACCATATCCTTACCCTCTTGACTCCTATGACAAATAAAGTATGACATAAAGTTAGAAAATTTATATTTTCCAGGAAATTGCAAAATGCTTACCACCAGTTCCTCTCCTCAAAACATCCACTATTAACAGTTTCTTATGATTCCTTTCCCTCATCAAAATATACATTTATTCACATACATGTAGCTAGTTTTAAATTTACTTTCACAAAAATGATCTTATATTATTCTGTATTTTTCGTTTTTCCATTAACATAGATCTTAGAGATCTGTTCGCACTAGCATGTATATCAATATTTTATTATTTATCATTATGGTAGAGTATACCATCATATTCATACATTGTAATGTATTAACCTGTCCCCTTTTGATGAACAGCATTTTGGTTGTTTTTAACATTTTGCTCTTATGAAAATTTCTGCACTGAGTATGCTTGTACATAAACTTTGACAGGCTTTTGTAAGGCTATTGATAGATTAAATTTCAAGAAGTGAGCAAAAGGTATAAATATTTTAAATTTTGATAGATGCTGTGAAATTGTCCTCCAGACAGAATGGAGCAACATTTATATTCCTAACAGCAAAGTATGAGAGAGCCCATTTATCCACACCCTGGCCAGCACTGGAAAAATCAAAGTATTTTAGTTTTTGACAGTTTAATAGGAGAATAATGTACTTTTTTCATAATTTGCATTTTTCCATTGTTACCACTGTTACTGAGATTGAGCATCATTTACATGCCATTTATTGTCATTTGTATTTTTTTTAAAATGCCTTGCTCTTTTAAGAAATTGGTTCATTTTTTTCTTATTGATTTGCATAAGCTTTTTGTAAATTAAGAAAATTACCATTTTGTTATTTTTCAAGTTGTTATTAATTTTTCAGTTTTGATTTTGAAATGTATTATCATCCAGAAGTTTTGTTGTTAATTTTATAAGATCAATTTTTCAATCTTTTAATTAATAGCTACTCAAAAGCCGTTTTGTATTCCAATATTGTGACTAGCTTCACTCACATTTTCCTCGCTTTTATTTATGGCCTCATTTTGTGTGTGTGTGTGGTACGCGGGCCTCTCACTGCTGTGGCCTCTCCCGTTGCGGAGCACAGACTCCGGACACGCAGGCTCAGCGGCCATGGCTCACGGGCCTAGCCGCTCCTTGGCATGTGGGATCTTCCCGGACCGGGGCACGAACCCTCATCCCCTGCATCGGCAGGCGGACTCTCAACCACTGCGCCACCAGGGAAGCCCATATGGCCTCATTTTTTAAAATGCTTACTCCTTTGTGCTATTGGAAACTTATCTTGTTTGATTGTTCTAATTTTCAGTCATTTTTACACCACTTTTTGAATGATACATTTTGTATTGTACTTGAAATTTTGATATGCCACAATTACCATCAATCTAATTCTCCTAGGTGTTTAGGTCTATATAAAAAAAAAATCTCTTTTCTGCTTCATGGCCCTGACATATTTTTCCCTCTATCATACTACCTTAAGTATTTTCAATAAGAATAGGTACACTTTATTGAGTGACTTTGCCTTGAAACACTTTTATTTGTTTGTGTGTTTAGTAATTTTATTAATTTTAGGACTATGACTCCCTAGAAGTGAGAGGAGGTATGGTACACCTGACTTTCCCTGAATTTGCTATCTTTGCTATCCCTGAATTTGCTATCTTTCCCTGTATTTGCTATCTCATTGAATTGCTTAATTTATTCCTAACCATCATACTTCTATGCAGGTATTAATTATCCAGTGCTGCAGATGGTAAAAAATAAACTTCAGAAAGGTCATGTATCTTGTGCAAAGTCACATAACTAACAAGTGGCAAAGCTGAGATTCAAACTATATATGTCTGACCCTAAAGCCCATGCTTTTTCCACAAACCTACAGTGTTAGATGCACTTGAAAATACTCGAAAATACTGGACAGAGTCAATTGCAGAGCAATTTCTACCAGACAATTTTTTGTTGTTATAAATAAATTTTATGGGAACACAGTCACTGCCATTTGTTTACATAGTATCTGTGAATGCTTCTGTGCTACAAAGACTGAGCTGAGTAGCTTCATATTGCATGAAAAGTCTAAAAATCTGTCCTTTATGGAAAAAGCCTGACAACCCTTGTACTAGTGTATTTTCTCAAAACCACACTATGGTTGCCCTGCATAAACAGATCAACTTTGTTTATGTGAACAAAATGCCAGGTAAGGATTTTCAACATTGATTCAATATTGACTGATTCTTCAACTCCTGTCACCTTGTATAAATGCTTGAGGCACCATTTATATTAAAACTTGTACTTATTTAATTTTGTCACTATACGATGAAGCCCTTTAACTCATTGATGTCATTCAGAAAAGTGAATAAAAGTTCAGAACATAAATTGATCAGTGGAGATATTTATAAGGCCTAGATATGTCATAAAATACCTTGGAGAACACTCTTTTAAGCTTTGCGGTAATATGAAAAATTTTAGAAATATTCAAGTGATACATCAAGAATAAAAAACTGAGTTTAATGTAATAAGGAAATAGTACTGTCTATATACTATGCAAATTTAAGAGGAGGCCAAATAGACATTAATGATACTGATTATTTACTTGAATTTTCATTGCTAAAATACTTGAGCCATTAGCCAATTAACATAAAGTGCAATTTGTGAGATGTGGGAGAGGGAAAATGTCGCTAGAGTATATCCAAAGTGATTTGATTCCAAGAGCCAACTGAGCTCTCAGCAGCTCTGCCTCTTCAGCTCCTTGACTGGCGACCACATCCTGTGGTACTCAAAGCGTCTCCTGCAAATGTCACCTTCCTGCTCAATGACCTCTTCCTTCTGAACTTGTATAGAGCTTGAATTGCGTTTAAATCAATTGTGAATAATTTTTAGAAAAATGTGAACACAAAAATTCAGGGCTTATTTAAATTGATAAGGAGTAAAAATTAATAATATGCTTCTAATCAGGGTAAAAATGACTTCCTATCATTATTTACTTGAAGAATAAAGCTTTTCATATTTCAAGGCAACCTATATTTTTATCCGTACCCTAGACCAAAGTTCCTCATCCTTGGCACTGTTGACATTTTGGGCCAGATGGTTTTTGGATGTGAGGCTGTTCTGTATATTGCAGGATGTTTTCCAGATTCTCCAGTCTCTACCCACTGGGTGGCAGTAGCAACCCCCGGCCCCCTGCAAATAGTGGCAAAACTAGCCCTGGCTGAGACACTGCCCTAGATAAAGATGTGTGAAAACCTGTATCAGAACCTGTACTTTATCATCTAGTTAGTCATAAAAACCATGGTTTAAATAGGCAGCCTGCTGCTCCTCTTGTGCTCTTTTTCTTGAGAGTTATATTTATTTATTCATCTTTTATGGGGAAGCAATGTGAAGACTCAAATGTTTAATCTTCAAATTAAACTATCTTTACCACTAGGCTCTGCCATTTGCTAGCTGTATGGCTTGACAAATTGCTTGACCTCTAGGGGGTTTCAAGTTTTTTCTAACAGGAATAATATAAAGTACTTAGCACTATGCCTGATATATGTTAAGTGATTAACAATTTGGGGTTGTTATGGATGATTATATTAAACTGTATTATGATTAAAAATATTTTTTCCTTCCTTATAAAAATATTTTATATTTTCATCTTATGAATTTCCTGTATGGCTTGCTTTGGCCAATAAATTGTGAGTGAAAGTAACCACTTTCAAGAAGAGGCTTTAAGAACCGTTGTAATGGTCTACTACCTCTACCCTGGCTCTCTCCTGAAACCAGCGATGTCTCAGATAGGGGCTGTTCCTTCAGCCTAGGACCTGTTCCCCCAGAATAAAGATGACATGGAACAGAACCACAGCCTGTGATAGACATATAACTTGAACTAGGAATAAACCTTGGTTGTCCAGAAGGAATGAGTCCTAAGTTTTTTGTTTCTGTTTTTAACTGCAGCCTGTCCTGGCCTAAGGTAATTGATAAAATTATTTATCAAACATTTCTTGAACGTATATCACATGCCAGACATTATGTTATGGATAAAGAGATTAGCAAAACTCTCCATGCTGTTTTAGAACATAGATTTCAGTGTTAGAGAAGAGAAAAAATGGTATTAAACATAACACACTGTGATGGAAGCAGCTACAGATAGGGGACAGGGAAGAGCCTCTTTGAGTTGAAACCCTGAACAGAAAGGCAGAAAAAGAATCAAGCTAAAGGAAGTATAAGGCAGAGAAGCATGGGAGCATGGGACATTTTCCTTTAATGGTGAAGAGTTGGGAGGGAACGGAGCATGCAATGCATCAGAACAGGAAACGGAGATGCCACAGATAGTTTAAAGACATATTGACGCCCATGTTCTGAAATTTGAGATTTATCTTTCAGTCAAAGGGAAACCATCAAACATTTTTTTAAATAATTTTTTAAAAAATTATTTATTTTATTTTTAGCTGCATTGGGTCTTTGTTGCTGCACGCGAGCTTTCTCTAGTTGTGGTGAGGGGGGGCTACTCTTCACTACGGTGCCCGGGCTTCTCATTGCGGTGGCTTCTCTCGTTGCAGAGCCCAGGCTCTAGGTGCCTGGGCTTCAGTAGTTGTAGCACACGGGCTCAGTAGTTGTGGTTCACGGGTTCTAGAGCGCAGGCTCAGTAGTTGTAGCGCACGGGCTTAGTTGTTCCACGGCATGTGGGATTTTCCCGGACCACGGCTTGAATCCACGTCCCCTGCGTTGGCAAGCGGATTCTCAACCACTGCGCCACCAGGGAAACCCCCCATCAAACATTTCTAATCAGGAAAATGACAATGTCCTAAATTATCAATTTGATCATTGACTGTCCCTACTTATTGCCTCTTCAGAAGACTTAATGCCCTTGCAACATTACTTACAGATGTTCATCTGTGTCTGAATATCTTATTTCTCAGAGCCAACTCAAAGAATATACGTGCTTCTAATGAGCCAACATTCAACTTTTCTAATATTGAAGTTATTACTTTGAGAGATTATGATCCTAAAAGTAATCTGGAAAATTCACTTATTGAATATCATTAGATGTTTACTTCCTGTTGAAATGTTGCCAGTGATGGTGCACTAAGGTAGTGTTTCAGGGAGAAAGATAATAGCAGCAAGAGAAATAACAACAACAACAAAAACACAATACTGAGCAAGTCCAAAATAGAAATGCAAAGTTGTCATTGAGAAGGTTTCTGGAAATGGAAGACTCATTTCTTCATTATTTGAATTCTCCCTATGTGGGATTCATAAGGAATCATTGTCATTTTGTCATTTTTTCATTGGGGCTGGGTGGATCTATTCCACTGATAATAATGCCATCCTTTATAGATTTTCTGAAAGCTGTTTCTTGCTACAGAATACATTCCTAACTGATAAATCAGGACACTCAGCCCTTCCAAGAATTGTGTATCCATTATTGTCACCATCATCTTATTATTATTATCATATCATTATCATTATTGTTATTATACATCAAGTGGTTCTGCTCTCATGACTACACTCTGAGATACAGTCTCATCGATCATAACTGTGATACATGGCCACAGTCAACTGCAAAGGGATACAGAGAAAATGAGTTCTTAGTTTTTTAACTTCTATAGCCACTCTGTCCAATTTTATAGCCATAAGCCACATGTGATTATTTAAATGTAAATTTAAGTTAATTTTTTTATATTTGACTATAGTTGATTTACAATGTTGTGTCAGTTTTAGAGTACGACAAATTGATTCAGTTATACATATATATATATCTATTCTTTTTCAAATTATTTTCCCATTTAGGTTATTACAGAATATTCAGCAGAGTTCCCTGTGCTATATAGTAGGTCCTTGTTGGTTATTTATCTTATATATAATAGTGTGTATACGTTAATCCCAAATTCCTAATTTATCCCGCCCCACCACCTTTCCCCTTTGGTAACCATAAGTTTGCTTTCTAAGTCTGTGAATCTGTTTCTCTTTTGTAAATAAGTTCATTTGTACCATTGTTTTTTGGATTCCGCATATAAGCAATATCATATGATACTCGTCTTTCTCTGTCTGACTTACTTCACTTAGTATGACCAACTCTAGATCCATCCATGTTGCTGCAAATAGTTAAATAAAATTTAAAATTTAGTTCTGTGGTCTCAGTAGGCAGGTTTCAAGTACTCAAAGCTGTATGTGCCTAGTGGCTACCATAGTCTTCTGTGCACCAGGTATAGGACATTTTCATCATCACAGAACATTCTGTTGGAAACTGCTGCTCTATAGTAAAGACATGTAGTGGGGAAGAAGTTTTGCCAAACTTCCATACTGCCAGCATGGCTAATATAGAGCAGATCCATGTGCAAGGGTTCTTTTAAAAGATTAATAATCATTTGTCTATTTTTGTTGAAACCCAAATATTTTATCTCCTTTCTAACATTTTATATTTAGAAAGGGGAAGGTAACAATGGATAAATTAAAAAGTGACTGTACTCTATTGTCTAAAATTCGATGGAATCACCTACAAACTTTGATCCTCTACTGCTACTACAAAATTCAAGTAAAGGCGTATAATAAAAAAGACAGCAGTCTCTCAGAGATTTAATGTCACTTTCTTTGCCAGCCATTCTATAAAATATTAATGAGGACATTTGTGGTAATAAATGTTAATACATTCTTCTGAACGTGTGAACACTGGCAGATGATTCTTTATAGTGGCATTCAGTAGTAGGAAGAGATTATTAAAACAAAATTTTAATTTTTAGGAAGTTAAAAATAATGCTTAAATTCATATCCAAAGTTTTTAATAGTCTTCTATTTCTTTTCGATTGGAAGAAGGTAATATTTTGCATCAGAAAGTGTTTGAAACCAGGAACCAAAATACTGGGTCCATAAAGTACCTGAATCTTACTGTCTTTTCTTCATCACAACAGTGCTAGGGTCAGGAAAGAATAACTAACATCTTATGAGCCTCCGCTCTATGACTGAGAGACACACTAATCCATCCCTAGTTACTTAATGGACATGACTTAAAGTATAGTATCACTCAATATGTGGTGTTGGGAAACAGTTCAAGAAACTCTTTCATATACTAAAAGCCAACTCTAGTTTGTGTATATACCCCCAAAATCCTTATTTGAGAAATAAATTGAATGGATCCTCTCTTTTCCTCTGTTTTGATGTAACAACTGTGGTCTATATGTTATTTACGTGGTATTTCTTAGACCACTCAAGGATGAGAGCATGATTTTGAAATTTTTTTTCACTAATCTGTAGATCATGTCACAGTTGACATGCGTGTAACGGGCATGATTTTTGCAAACACTAATTACATTTGCCTTCTATAAGGTCGATAATTTTGTTTGATATTTCTGTTTATGGTCATAGTGATGTAACCTTATCTTTTTGGAAATTAGGAAGTGCAAGTAAGCAACCTAGTGATCCTCCTTAAGTAGTAAAGGCATGCCAAGAATATTGTAAGGCCTCATTTATTTAGCAAATATTTATGAAGTACCTTCCTCAGGCAAATCTTTGTACTGCATGTTTTGAGGGGCCAAAGGAGAGTTAAAAACAAAACAGCAAAACAACTTAATAGTTGGTTTGTAGTCCCTACAAGAGTCATTTTCTTCTGGCAGCATACTGGAATCACCTGGGAAGCTGTGATGACCTGAAGGTGTGTTTTCTCCGCCAATTGATACGTTGAAGCTTTCCCTCCCGATGTGATGGTATTGGGAGCTGGGGCTTTGGGAGGTAATTAGAGTTCGATGAGGTCATAAGGCAGGGCCCGCATAATAGGATTGGTGCCCTTATAAAAAGAGGCACCAGAGCGCTTATTTCTCCGTGTGCCGTGCGCACATTGCATAGAGGTCACGTGAGCACAATGCGAGATGGCAGCAACTTACAAGCCGAGGGGTGAGACCGCTGAATGAAACTTGCCTTGCTAGCACATTTATCTTGGACTTCGCAACCTCCAGAATGGTAAGAAACTAAATTTTTGTTGTTTAAGCCACCTTGTTTACGGTATTTTGTTATGGCTCCTGAGATGACTAATACAGAAGCTAAGAGAATTTTAAAAAGCCAACAACAAAATCTCAAACCCAATCCCACTTCCGGGTATTCTTATTTAATTGGTCTTGTCTTCAGGGCATTTGTATCGTTTTAAAACTTCTTCAGGTGAATTTAATGTGCAGCCGGGTGTGAGAAGTACTGTCTTGGGAAGGAGTCTGTGTTTTTGTTTTCAGTTCTTGTACTCCCGAGGGATGTAACAGTACCCACAGAAGCTTCTCAGTTAGCAGAGTACTCTGGGTAAGGAGATGAGTCGGCCCAGCTTGCAAAGTTTCCTAGACTAATGTGTCATTTCTTCTCTGTTCCCATCGGGAATCACTGTGTAAGGTAAAGAAGTATTAGGGCAGAAGATACGGCTGTTGTTTTCATGAGAGGCTTTTTGAGACCAGGGTTGTTGTTACTTTGGTGCTCAGGTGATAACAGTTGGCTTAGTGTTTAATGAGAGGCAAACCTACCTTTTGCTACATGGACTCCCTTTATTTCCCTTAGGTCCTGGGAGAACTGCATCTTAGGGACATATGTGGGACAGCAGGAAGCATGTGAGAGTCCTCAGAAGGTGCTATGTCTTGGCATGTATGTTATTTTTGCTCTTGGGAAGACTCAAGAATTTTGCAGGGAGAATGGGAGGTCTTAGGGTGCAGGTTTGAGCTAAAACTGGGATATGGGGTTATTTATGTGACTAGATTTTTTTCAGTCATAGCATTGTAAAGTCTGGGTATACAGGTGTAGTCACTTATATCTTTGTATGAATTTAAGCTGATTTGCCAATAATAATACGTATTATTCGGAAATTAAAGTCGAAGTTCCTATTATAGGAGTTTTAGTGTCGGGGGTTAGTGGGAAAGGCAATATTAGTTGCTTTCTCCATCTCATCCCAGTAATTTAAAATCATACGTGTAACTGGAAGAACAAAGTACATTATTCTCCACGTTCCAACAACTCTGAGCAGGACAGGGTGGTACCTTCCCTGAGGGGCATTATCTTATCAATACAAGAAAGAATTTCAAAGCATTTATAGTCTGTAGAGAACACTGAGGCCAGAGCTGATGCAGGGGGTACCAAAAGCTGCATAAGAGAATGAGAATAATTTGCCATTATTCCAGCTTTTTTTTTTAATTTTTAAAATTTATTTTATTTATTTATTTTTGGCTGCGTTGGCCCTTTGTTGCTGTGCACAGGCTTTCTCTAGTTGCTGCAAGCGGAGGCTACTCTTCATTGTGGTGCTCGGGTTTCTCATTGCGGTGGCTTCTCTTGTGGCGGAGCACGGGCTCTAGGCGCATGGGCTTCAGTAGTTGGGGCTCCTGGGCTTAGTTGCTCCGTGGCATGTGGGATCTTCCCGGACCAGGGCTCGAACCCGTGTTCCCTGCCTTGGCAGGTGGATTCTTAACCACTGCACCACCAGGGAAGTCCCTATTCAAGCTTCTTCATCCTTCTTCATTCTCATAATCTGCTCGCTTGTGTCTCAGAGCCGGAGAAAATAAAATAGAAATTGGTTAAGTAACGAGAGTGCACAAAGAACTCTGATTT
Source organism: Leucopleurus acutus (assembly GCF_964270905.1). Lineage (NCBI taxonomy): Eukaryota > Metazoa > Chordata > Mammalia > Artiodactyla > Delphinidae > Leucopleurus > Leucopleurus acutus. The sequence goes on along the minus strand of NC_139144.1, from coordinate 28,573,488 downwards.
CATCCTAGTGGAGAGGGTCAGATAGTCAGTGATCAATTGGTAAACAAACTGGTTCTTTGGTTAAAATGTAAAACTTCCTCCATGTCTCTAAATCTTTGGTCAGGTCCATACATACATTTGTGTGACTGTTTCTGTTTGGTTTTGGTCAATCTCAGGAAAACAGACTGAGTCCCACATTTGGGTTAAAGCCAAAATGAAGCTGGAGGATATGAAGTAGAATTGAGGAATTCAGAAAGCACAAACATGAAATGAAATACAGGTGTAAGCCCTTATAACCTTGCTAAAATTCGGAATAAGAATTTGTTCTGAGCATATGGTATGGGATTTTAAGACATCCCTATCTAGATTATATGAGTCAGGTGAGTTATACCGTTTCCAGAGGAACACTCTAGTGGGGAAAAATGAGCCTTAAAAAAAAAAAGGAGTCCCACATTAAATAAACAAACCAAAAACTTCGCTTGCTATTGAACAAAATGAGTCCTTTTTTCTGCATGGACCCTGATCTCACTTTCAGTATTTTAGACACACACACACTTGATGCAGCTCCCTGTGAAATTTTAGGAATTCAGTTACTTAGGAGACGTCAGGAACCTGCTTAAGTCCCTCAAATCATAGAAACAGTAAAATATGTCCCCTGTGGTTGTGAAATGAGCTATCTCCCTGCACCCTTCCTTTTGCTTGGGAACAATCAACACGGAAGTCTTTGCAAGGTAACTTTGCAGCAGTGGTTCTCAAAGGGTATAGGTGGTGGTGGGTGGGTCAGCTGCCACAGCATCACCGGACACCGGTCAGAACTGCTGATTACTTGGAATCGGAAGCTCTGGGGGTGGGTTCAGCAGTCAGAGCCTCAGCAAGCCTTGCAGGTGATTTGGATGCAGGCTTCAATGTGAGAAGCATTGCTTTAAAATAACATCAGCTGTGGAGAGGTACAACAGTTGCTGTAGAAACAGTATTCAGTGGACACCTACAAAATAGGGGCAATGATAAGCCTGCAGAACCGTGACTCTGTGACAAGCACTAGGCTTTATACATATTAATCAGGGACAGTGTAGTTCAGTGATTAACAGCATAGACTCTGGAACCAGATTTATAGGCTTGAATCCCCACCATTACCATTAAAGAGCTCTATTGCTGTAAACAATTTCCTTAAATTCTTTTTTTTTTTACATCTTTATAGGAGTATAATTGCTTTACAATGGTGTGTAGTTTCTGCTTTATAACAAAGTGAGTCAGTTATACATATACATATGTTCCCATATCTCTTGCATCTCCCTCCCTCCCACCCTCCTTATCCCACCCCTCCAGGTGGTCACAAAGCACTGAGCTGATCTCCCTGTGCTATGCGGCTGCTTCCCACTAGCTATCTACCTGACGTTTGGTAGTGTATATATGTCCATGCCTCTCTCTCGCTTTGACAAGTTCCTTAAATTCTGTGCTTTAATTTCTTTGCCTTAATTTCTTCATCTGCAAAATACCTAACTCAAAGAGTTAGGGGGATTAATGCATTAGTATGTGTAAAGCATTTCAAACGGTGTCTGGAACACAGAGCTCTAAAAGTCTTGGCTATTATGTTTACATTTATCAATATAATGTATAATTTTATATTATTAAGACCGCTTACTCCAATTGTAAGCTTTGCATTATCCCTTTTTTGTACATATAAACACTGCATCTTCAAGAGTTTAAAAAACTTGAATTAGGATCCTTTCAATTACAAGTATCAGATCTAATCAAGGTGCTTTTTTTTTTTTCCTTTGAGGGATTCTATTGACTTGCATAGCTGAAAATTCTAGAGAGAGATCCAGGAAAGGTCTGTATTCATGGCGTTCAAATAATGGTAGCAAGACCTGTGTTCTCTCCGTATCATTTCCTCGGGAAGACAACTGTTTACCCTGGCTCTGCCTCACCCATTGTGCTAACTCCTAGCTGAAAAGAGTGATAAAGTTAATTCTTAAATTGTGATCTGCAAAAGGGAGACTGCCCCAGTGGCCTTGCCCACATCACAACTCTAAACCCAAGTCAGCCTACACTAATGGGAAACACCTGCCAAGGCATCATACCGTACACTAGTCACAATCTTCCAACTTAGCTACCTTCCCTTGCTATAGAAAACAGGACCTGCTAGTCTTACAAGAAAATCCCCAAACTCCTGGCCAGTCATGCCGTTTCCACATTGCCTCTTCTAACTCTCTGTAACACTCACTCTTGCCCCTAATCTCTTGGGAACCGAGTTCTACTGCTTGTACGGCACTGTACTGCCCCAGTCCATGGATTGTTTTCCCTGGAATATAGGACAGCAAACTTGTTACTAAGTTGTTTTAGTTTGGTCATTTGACAAGAGGCTCTCTCTTCCCCCATAGTTTTAACAAGCTCCAGGCTTACCTGAAAAAGTCTGTTGGATGATGTACCTGTCTTGAAGACAGGTTATTTAGCCTGGGTCCTGTGACCATCTTTCCAAACTGGGATGGGGGTCAGAGCACCTGATCTACATCCTCTTTCTTCCGAAGAAGGGGAAAACTCAGGGTTCCACAACAGAAAGAAGGGGAATCATGTAGGAATTAAAACAACAGATGTTGACTGTTTTTTTTTTTTAGTACATTTGCCTAGGTATCCAGTGGTTAAAGCCGTGCCTCAAAGCCAGATCTGTTTGACTTGGAAGACAATGCTGTTAAATACAACTTCTTTAAATATGTTTGCTTTTCCCTGTGTGCTAATCTATGTCCTAGGTCCTACCTAGGAATGTAAAGATGTATAAGAATACTCTTGCCCGGAGGAGCTTTATTTAATGGTGGAGGCAAGTGTAAAGATGACAGTGCCGTAATTAAGGTGCTCAGAAAGAGGCGTGGAGGGCTCATTAGCAGCAATTAGAAGTACTTCCTGAATGATCATTAATCATCAACCCACACTTCTGAACTCCAGAATCTCCACCCTTCCTTTGCCAGGGAGCACCACGGGAGAGACTACATGAATACAAGATTTATCTCCCGGAGGGAGGAGAAATTGTCCTCAATTATTTTATTTTATTTATTATTTTAAAAATTAATTTATTTATTTTTGGCTGCATTGGGTATTCGTTGCTGCGTGCAGGCTTTCTCTAGTTGCGGCGAGCGGGGGCTACTCTTTGTTGCGGTGCACGGGCTTCTCATTGCGGTGGCTTCTCTTGTTGCAGAGCATGGGGTCTAGGCGCACGGGGTTCAGTAACTCTGGCACCCAGGCTCAGTAGTTGTGGCTTGCGGGCTCTAGAGCGCAGGCTCAGTAGTTGTGGCATACGGGCTTAGTTGCTCCGCGGCACGTGGGATCTCCCCGGACCAGGGCTCGCACCACTGTCCCTGGATTGGCAGGCGGATTCTTAACCACTGCGCCACAAGCGAAGCCCCCAGTTAGTTTAATTTGACTAGAAAACCTTGATGTTTATGGTCAATTTCAGGGAAGTTACTGTACTGGATAAACAAAAATAGCAAAAAAAAGAAAAGAAATTAAATATTCTGTGATGACATATTAGAATAGATATTCTCCAAAAGTGGATATCTTGCCTAACCTTCCCCCCTCCGCGGTTTTTCTTTTTTTTTTTTAACATCTTTATTGGAGTATAATTGCTTTACAATGGTGTGTTAGTTTCTGCTTTATAATAGTGAATCAGCTATACCCCCCAATTTTTCTACACACTTTTTTTAGTACATTATGGAGAGCCTGAATTCATTCACAAGGGAATAAAAACAAATTCATTTTCCTTTGGCACTTAATGGTGAAATGGTTCATTTAATATAAAAATGACACATTGGGTGAAACCAGCTCCATCTGGATAAACTAGACAGCTGACGTTGAAGCTACACTGGGTGCCAATTAAGACTGCATTTGACATTAAATGCTGTGCTTGGCTTGCAAGACAGAATGACCAGACTATAGTAGACAACAGAGAATTTTTCATTCATTTCAAGTAAATTTTGTGAATTTACAAAGAGAAATAAACACAAGTTGAAGAACCCGCAGCACTCCATGGTTAAATCTATGAGATGAAGGGAATAATGCAATAGTGATGCTACGTGTCTGATTTAGAATTAAATGATTCTGGTACAAAGAGAGAAATGAAAACTCTTCTGGCATTTTACAAAACTTCAGTGATTTGTGAGACTATATGCTGTAAGTTCTAAGACTGTTAGCGTTGCTGAGCACTTGAGAGGTTTAAACTATTCATAATGGACTTGTTCAGCTGCTGTCTGGTCTGGCAAATTCTTTAGGAAGAGTAGCACTCTGCTCAATAGCATTGCACCTATCAGTGGTCTCATTTTGTACAATCTGTCGTGGACATCTGCTAAGGAAACATTTTGAGTAAAAAAAGATAAAAGCATTCAGAATTGAACAGACTGTGCAAAAAAGAATGCAAGAACTTTGAAAATCAACTCTATATGCTTTGATCATAAACAATAAAAAGTATACTTTCTATTTAGTATTGAACCTATAAAGAGTCAGGTTTTGACAGAATTGGCTGATGTATCCAATTAAGTGGCTGATTATTTTTGTAGAATAATTGTCTTCACTATTTCAGTAGCTTACATATAGATAGATGTATGGTCCGAATGGTTGTATACCCCACAAATCCAAATGTTGAAGCCCCCACCTCCAGACTGGCTGTGTTTAGAGTGAGGAAGTGAAGATAAATGAGGAGCTAAGGGTGGGGCCTGATCTGCTAGGATTAGTGTCCTTCTGAAAGAGAGATGACAGAGCTCACACTCCATGTGCACGTGCTCAAAGGAAAGGTTGTCAGCTGCTTTGATTCTATTGGATGAGACCATAGAGCTATTCAGCTTTAAACATGCTTTAGCCTTCAAGACAAAGGAAGAATGACCCCAAAGGTGATTATATCATCTCAGGGCTGCCACCTCTACCACTTCTACCAGGTCCACAGGACAAGGCTGGTTCCTCCATTTTGAAGAGTGGGACTAGATTCCAGTGTCTCAGGGGCAAGGCCTTGGCCCAGTGTTAGAAAGGCAGAGCTGCTCTACAGCCAGAGGGGTGATGTGGCACTCCAGTGGATCTAGAGAGCAGAACATCAAGCCAGAGAAATATTATCGAGCCTTAAGATCTAATGGAATTTGTCTTGCTAGGTTTTCAACTTGATTGGGATCTATCACCCCTTTTTTCTTCTAAGTTTTCCCTTTCGGAATGAGAATGTCTACCCTATGCTTGTCCCATCATTGTATCTTGGAAGCACATAACTTGTCTGGTTTCACAGGCTCACAGCTGAAAGAGAATTTGCCTCAGGTTAAATCATAGTTGGAGTCTCACCCTTATCTGATCTAGATGATACTTAGATGATTCTTAGACTTCTGATCTGATCTAGATGATACTTAGATGATACCTTAGACTTCAGAGTTGTTGCAGGAATAAGTTAAGACTTTTGAGGCTGTCTGGATGGAATGAATGTCTTTTGCTTGAGAGAAAGACATGAATTAGGGGTTGGAATGAAATGTTATGGACTGAATGTTTGTGTCTCTCCAAAATCCATATGTTGAATCCCTAACTTCCAATGTGGCTTAGAGTAAATAATTAAGGATAAATAGGATAATAAGGCTGGGCCCTGATCCCATAGGATTAGTGTCCTTATAAGAAGAGACACCAGAGAGTTGGCTTTTGCTCTCTCTCGGTGCATGCTCAGAGGAAAGGCCACATAAACTTTATCTACTTACAAGCCAGGAAGAGGATTCTCACCAGGAGCCAAATTCTGCCAAAACCTTGATCTTGGACTTCCCAGCCTCCAGAACTGTGAGAAAATAACTTTCTGTTTTTAAACTACCCAGCCTATGAGCTGACAAAATACAGTAGAGAAGACCATGTTCCTATATGTTACTATTATATACACCCGTCTATATTAATGGAAATTACTATCTATTATTAATGGAAATTAATATCTATTATTGAATTGATTCATTGATAATGTAAATTATTTTTCCAAATACACTGTTCTAGTAGCCCTTATATTGAAAAGAAATAATACTTACCTAGTATAAATTTTCTCAACTATTTCTATCTTAAGATTCTGCCATCTCTCACTTTATCTTCCTACCTAGCAATGAACCATTTGCAATTCCTAGCATACATAATATTTTATACCTTTATATGATTGAGCATAATGTTCTCTTCATAGAATTCCCTTTTGCCTTCTGTGGAACTAACAAACTTGTCATCTTCCAGTGTCTGAGTTACATACTACATTGACATTCTTTGTGAAGCCTAACCTTGATAGGCAGAAAAAACTCTTTCCCCTGAGATACCTGTGTATCATGTACATAGTTTAATGTACTTAGACAAATACATAAGACGTATGCAAGGAGAGGGCTGGAAGAATAAGAGCTTGTCAGAGTTAGCGCTGATGTACAATATTTCTTAGATGTAATTAAGAAGTAATTAAAGGTTTTTTAGTACAAAAGTACAGGATGATGCCAAGATCCAGGTATCATCCAGAGATGGAGTAGCTGATGTTATTTATAAATTTAGTTTTTGATGAGTCTAATCGATGCAGATTTAAGTGCAAGCTAGAATTCAGAGTTCAGTGACTCATAGGAGCGACTGGGAGGTCATTAGGGTTACTAGATTATAGAACAAGAAGAGTTATAGTTGGGTAACTAGTATGAACTTTAAAAGAGGATGAGCCTAAAGATGAGGATGGGAGAGTGATGGTCCAGAATTGGGAGTGAAATGGTCCATATCAGCAGAGGTAGTAAAATGGGTGGAAATACATCCCTTAAATCTCCTCAGTTACCCAAGCTAGAAATCTCAGAGCCTTGTTTGACTATTATTTGCCATTCATTTGGTACAGTTAGGCCACTTCCTGGTTATCATGCTTTTTACCTATTTTTCAAATCCTACCATCTTCTCTATTCCCAAGACCTTTGCTTATGTTACTAAATTAGAATCACAGCAATAATGGGTATCTTTGGTTTATCCTTCGAGATCCACTAGCTTGCCTTCTCTACCTGGCCCTGTGCCCTGGGAGGCTATGCGCCCTAGTTTCAGTTGGAATTGGCCAGTGGCAAGCCTTAGCAGGAGATGAGAGTGAGGGAAGAGAGCGAGGTTGGGGGTATTGAATCTCCTGGTTCCTTCCATGTGAGGTATTTAAGGATACCTGTGTTGTGGCTGCAGGTCACTCTTCCTTTTGAATTCAACCAGTCTGCGTGACTCTTTGTCCATGTTCCTATAACCTTTCATTCTCCTGTCCTTTTGCCCTTAGTGCCTGGTTCATGCACCATCCTTTGTGATTCCCCTACCGTCTGTCCATGCCTTTGGAAGTACTCCATGTGCACACCCTCTCTGGTTTATCCTACATTGAGTGAGTGTGCCGGCTGTTGGGATCCTGCCAAACATTAACTCTTAGCTCCTCTCCTGAGTCAGTCCCACTCTGATAGATGTTTCTGCGATCTTCCAAACACATTTCAAAAGGAGGCTCTGATCACGTCATTCTACAAACTTATAAATTGCCCTACAAGATGAATTCCATTTCTTTGACATGGTGTTTAAGACCATTTAATCATTAACCTTTTAGGGAAGAACCTCCCCCTCACCATACTCACAGAGGGACTCTGCACTCAGGCAACAATGAGCACTCAGGCCCTGGGGCAGCCTGTGGCCCTTCCTGTCTCTGCGCTTTTGCATAAATTGTGTCCTCAATGTGAAATGACTATCTCTTCCTTAGTTCACATGGAAATGTCTCTATTTATGATCCCAAAACAAATTATCATGGGAGGCTGGCAGTAATTTCCTAACTTACCTCTGGCAAATTGTACCTACTTCTATTGCCTTGCCAGTGATACTGAATTTTCATGATTATTTGGCAGATTTTCTTAGGTCTCCTAGATTCTGGGCTTCTTAGGGAAAGGAATGTGGTCTTTCAAAATCTTTACCTTATTCAGTATCTACAATAGAGTAGATGCTCAATAAAATACATGGAATAAATATGCCAGCCTGTACATTATTACTCTAGAGATCTCATAGCTGGTTAAAAGGTGAGATGATCCAGTTGTGAAATTTTATTCTATTTATTTATGGCTAGAATGTGTTTATCTGATCCATCTGGCCAGGCAGATGTCCTTCTCCCCCAGCTGCTCATTCCATATATATCATTCCTAAACTTCAAACACAGAAAAGTTGATATGGGCAGAATATTATGAATGCTTACACTAAAAGTTAAATTTCATAATCATTCATAGGGGATAAAATTCATACCATTTTCTATCAAAAACAAATATTTACTTGCAGTTTACTTAGACATCTAATAATTTTTGAAAGAGCAGTAAAAAAAAAAGTCCATGCCTTTTGACTATAGTTCAATGATTGAGATATATATAGTGGAGGTATAGTTAAATAAGACAAATTCAGTTTATTCTATTATAACATAGGTAATAAAATATTATTACATGGATAATTTATACCTAATAAGTTAAATGGAGACCATCTTTCTTAAATCTATGATCCTATATTCCTTTGGTTTAATGAACTCCCTATAAATAATTGGTAAGTAAAATGCAAACTTCTAGTAGGATTTTTAACTAAGCCCTTTGCCACTCTTAGTTTAATAAACAGTAAGCTAAGGGGTATGCTTTCTTTGTTTTCCTGCACAGATGAAGCTTTCAAATAAAGTTTCCCACCTTCTGTTAAGCTTTCAGGAAGGCATCTGTGCCTCTGTAACTAAGCAGCTAAGAGGCTAAGGCACATATTTTTCAACTGAAAAGTCAGATCTGGATTCCTCTGCTGCCTCATTCACGTGAGACTCTACGGCAGCCCTTGCAACCCTGCTCTGGTGAAGGACGAAGGTGAAAGAGTACCTTTGAGTTGTACTGAAGTTGTTCTAAGGCCAGACCATTTGGTGGTTCACAGATTTCCTATGATAAAGGGTTCTATGAGGCACTGGCCCACGAGGAACAGGAAGGACCTTTATTCTCAGGAGCAAGTTATTCTTAAAAGAGGTCAGAGAATGAAGACTGAAATGTAAATCACAGATTCAGCACTGAGGGTACCTGTTGAAGGAATAGCATAGATTCTTGTCATTATTTCTTCCCTTAGAAGAAACACACTATTGTGGAGAAATTAATAAACTCGTTGAGCTTGAACAGAAAAATGGTCAGTTGAATAATTTGGATAAACTCAAACTATTTCCTGGCACAGGTATATCATAACATATGAAATAAAGGTTCAGTTTAAGAGTTTATGTAAACCAAATTTTCCCAATGAATTAATAATAAATGCATTGGTTGAGTTTGCCTTTTAAGGAAGACCTGAGGATTCCTTGGGAAAAATCATTAATTTGGTAAAACGTATTTTCGGATCCAAATTTATCTGAACGAATTTAAATTTTTGTGTTCAGTGATGACGTTACTTCAGGTGATACCTGTACACTGTTTTTTGCCACTTGGCCCATTTAAAGTGGTATGAAGGTAAAGGTAGGATTACATCATCAGCAGTCTGTGTAGCCATCGAGTCTTGCAGCTGTTCACATTTGGAAAGTAAATGGAGTATATTCCATTCCCAGGGAAGACCTTCAGCAGTACCTCTTCAAAGCACTAGATCACACCAATAACCTGAAGACAAAATAAGTTGTCTAATCTGTGTCCATTTTATAAGACATTTTTCTTCATAGTTAAGTTTTGCTTAACACACCAACTCTTTGAGAAGCCATGGATCTTGAAGGAGATGAGGTCTGAAAATAAAGCAAGGCACGAGTTTCAGACCCAGAAATGCCTCAATTTTTTATGAGTTATGATCAATACCATTGTGTATGCTTTTGCTTTAATATTTCATAATAAATATTTCCATGTTAAGAGACTTACAGAATGTTGCCTTATACTGTGGTTCCACGATTACGGAATCATCTTTGTAGATTATTTCAACTTAAAAAAAATAGTATAGGTAATACTGCAGTGGGTACCTTTATTTATAAACTTGTTTTTATTTTGACTCAATACATAAACGCTCGGTAATGTTATTTTCATATGGCAAAGAATTCTGCATAGTTACATCCTTCATATTGCTAGAGCTGAAGTTACCACAGTGCCATAACAGTGGTTGGTATAGACCCTGATCACTGTACTGTAGTATGGCAGCACTGGGAGATTGTCCTTCAGAATTTGTTCTTGCTAAATTGGTGTATATAAAAGAGTGTCTTAAGATAGCAGGTGTTTTACCTATGTGTTTGGTGATCTATCTGCAAAGTGTCATGATCACCAAACATCTAAACTTGCAGATAATTTATTCCAGGGAGATACTCTATTGCTTCCATTAAATAATCCTCAAACTATGTAATGAAAAGCATGGTGCTTCCTTCAGAAGCATTCCCTCTATAGGCAGCTGGACAAGGGCCTGACAGGTTTCGTTTTGTTTTGTTTTTTAATTAATTTATTTTGTTATTTATTTATTTTTGGCAGTGTTGGGTCTTTGTTGCTGCGCGCGGGCTTTCTCTAGTTGCGGCGAGCGGGGTTTACTCTTCGTTGCGATGCGCAGGCTTCTCATTGAGGTGGCTTCTCTTATTGTGGAGCACGGGCTCTAGGTGCGTGGGCTTCAACAGTTGTAGCGCATGGGCTCAGTAGTTGTGGCTTGCGGGTTCTAGAGCGCAGGCTCAGTACTTGTGGCACACGGGCTTAGTTGCTCTGCAGCATGTGGGATCTTCGCGGACTAGGGCTCGAACCCGTGTCCCTTGCATTGGCAGGCGGATTCTTAACCACTGCGCCACCAGGGAAGTCCAGGTTTTGTTTTGATACCTTCAGAGAACTAAGGAATACGACAGTGCCTGGTGCAGGAAGGACAAAAAATTAACAGTGCTAAAGATGTATTAGAGACCTTTGTGAACCCTCCAAATTTATGAGTAGACAATGATATGAATAGCATGAAGACTTGGAAAAGCTTTAGCCAAGACCTTATATGCACTCAGGAGTAAATGCTCAGGTAATTCTGTCCTTTCACATACAGTTGTGCTTCCTTGTATAGGTTTAATAAACTTTGTTTAGGGAGTAAATTCCTCTCCTTGATTTTTGAAAATCAAATTGCCCAGTTGCAGCTTCTTAGATTTCTTCCCTGTCACTGGCAATGGCTTATACAAGCACACACTATATTTCATATAATTTTATCCCATTATTAGGATTACTAGGTAAACTAAATTAGAAATCAACACATCAAAATAAAAATTGTAAATGCTGTGCAGATGGCTAGGCTCAATGTAATGTTAATTGATTGAAACTAAAAGTTGAGATTATAAATTACATGTTCAGTGGGCCTTCCAGATAACTCGTATTTAAAACTATAATTATTCAATTGTTCAAAAACAAAGTTCTACTATATTTTGAAAACTACTTTATAAGAATGACTCTCAGCCTTTATGCCTGGAAAGAAGAAACTCTATTTTACTTAAGGAAAAAATTTCCCTTGTGCTGGCTAATATTGAATAGTTTTATTAACCTGAAAGTTACTAATTTACAAAGTTTTAAAAGGTCTTTTAACAATTTAAGGCATATGGTGATATATGTATAAATATATATGTACACATTTAGGGAGTGTGGTGATATATATTTCTAGGCTCCTAATTTCCCTGACCAGATGCAAGTGTACCTATCCCAGCCATAGTCTATGCATATACCAGTTCATATGACTGTGGATGTGCTACATAAACACACACCCTTTATAGTTTTGATACATAGTATAGACCATCTTCTGCCTCTTATTTAAATTTTTTTTTCATTTTAAAATGTCTTGGAAATTATTCCATATGTGTCTTACTCTTTTTATAAGCCACACAGTGTTCCATACATCATTAGGTATTGGTCAGCTCCAGTCTTTCACTAATATAAAAATACAGTGATGGATATTCTTATAAAAATACCATAACATACATATTTGATAATATTTTTTTAAATAATTTAAAAAATTGAGTTGGTGTATCAAAGAATAGGTGCATCTTTATAACTAATAATTGCTACAAAATCTTTTTCCAAAGAGTTTGCCACCTTGCCCTCTAAGAAAGAATGTGAAATCAGCACACTGCATACTGCATGGACACTTCAGATGTTACCTTCGTCAATCCTGTAGGTGGAAAGTATCTCCACATGGATAGTTTGATTTACATTTCATTAGTTAAGACTGAGGTTGAGCATCATTTCACATGCTCTTGCTGTCTGTCAACTGTGCTTTTTGTGAATACATGCTTTTTCCAAAACACGTGGTAGGCTTGGTTTTTGTTTATAATAAACCTTTTTATACAGACATTAAAATTTGGGTGGTCAAATTTATTAATTCTTTAATAGTTTAAAGGCTGGAGTCATGCTTAGAAAGACCTTTGTACTCACAATTATTTTTTTATTCTTTAAAAAATATTTTAGAGCATTTTCTCACATTTAAATCTTTGATTCTTCTGGAATTCTCACAGGTAAAAGGAATGTGGAAGAGATTCAGCTTGTTTCATAGCCATTCCCCTCAACCTTTAAGAGTTATTACACTGCCTTAAGACTATGTATTCATCAATATTTACTCTACTAATCGGAAATGCCATATTTACCATACACTAAAAATTTATGTCTGTTTTTGAAATCTTCACTTCTGTCTGTATGTTCATGCTTCGGTACCAAACTGTTTTTTAATTCATATGGCTTTATGCAATCATAGAACTAGTCTTATTACTTTTTTTCTCTTTGTGTTCCATATTTTTTATGAAGTCTAGTAATCTTCTCCAGTCACCTAAAATTCCTGTGGGTATTTTATTGCAATTAATTTAGGGAAACTTGGGGGGCTTCGCTGGTGGCGCAGTGGTTGAGAGTCCGCCTGCCGATGCAGGGGACACGGGTTCGTGCCCTGGTCCGGGAAGATCCCACATGCCGCGGAGCGGCTGGGCCGGTGAGCCATGGCCGCTGAGCCTGCACGTCCGGAGTCTGTGCTCTGCAACGGGAGAGCCCACAACAGTGAGAGGCCCGTGTACCACAAAAGACAAAAAAAAAATTAGGGAAACTTGATATTACTTTATAATTGAGATTTTCTATTCAATAATATTCTATAGAATAGAAAAGTATACATTTAGAGTAAATCAATATTTATCTCCTCACTTTCAGAAGTTAGGTTTTGTACAGATCTTACAAATCTTATTTCTAGATACTTTACTTTACTACTATAAATATTTTTCTTTCAAATATATGGCTATTAATTTTGTTAATTGTATAACCTGCCGTGTTTACTGGATTATGTTCTTAAAATACATTTTCATCAAATGTTTAAGTATAAAATTATTTTTTGAAAATTCTGTATCTTCCTTTACAAATTTTTTGGGGACTCAAACTCTTTGGATCTGTGGATTTATAATCTTCTTCAAAATTAGAAAATTTTGGCCATTATTTTTCAATTTTTTTTCTGCATACTGCCCTCTTCCCCTTTTTCTGGGTTTCCAATTTTATGATGTTAAACTACTTGATATTTTTTCATAGGTCATGGATGTTCTTTATTATTTTTCAGTCTTTATTTCTGTGCAGTCAGGAGCTCAGCTGAGCTGAAAGAGCTGAGCTGAGCTACCAGGTGTTGGAGTAGCTGGTGAAAGCAACTAGCCCAAAATAAAAGAGTTAAACCTTCATCACTTACTGTGATGGTGTAAGCAAGAGGATAAAACCAGAGAAAGCTTCCACTTCCCCTCTTCATTGTCCCCCATAGAACACACCTGGTAGAGGGGAAAGTGGCTCAGTGCAGACTCCTGGAGTCTTCCCACTGTTGAGCACCCGCACCTCACACCCCAACAAAAGACCTGGGCAGTTTTGTGTTCACTGGGGTCAGAGAGAACGCAAGGGGGAAAGACTGGGGTGGAGAAGGACTGGGTACTGAATCTGAGTGGGGAGAAGTATTTTCAGTGTTTCCCTCTGTCCTCAAGGCCTGATCTCCCCCCTGCCCCATAAGGAGGACTGAGCAGATGTACTTGGACACCTCTTTTCAAGGCCGCAGTTAAAGAAATCCGAGAATGAAGGTGCCTGGGCCATGGATGCAAATATGCAAAGAGCATGGCCAGCCATCTGAGTCCTTGACCTCAGCTCCCTTCAGAAACAAATGTGCCTGAGTCCAGTGCAGGGAGGGCAGCTTTTCCAGTATGGCCTATCAGATAAAGTCTCTATAATGGCCTATGGTCAGGGCTGAAAAGTCACACACAGGTTTTTAACCAGGAACCAGATCCTCATGTGCTTAGTTGTGGGCAGGTTCTATTTATTCAAGTTACTGATAGGTGTTTTCCTACAGTGTCTGATTCAGTGTATTTTTCATTTCAGAGATGGTATTCTTTTTTAAACATTTTATTTATTTGGTTGTGCCGGCTCCTTAGTTGTGACATGCGAACTCTTAGTTGTGGCATGCATGTGGGACCTAGTTTCCTGACCAGGGATCGAACCCGGGCCCCCTGCATTGGGAACTCAGAGTATTAACCACTGTGCCTCCAGGGAAGTCCCAGAGATGGTATTTTTTATCTCTAGAGTTTGCGTTTACGTCCTTTCATTTTTATTTATTTATTTTAAAATATTTTAATTTACTTATTTATTTGGTTGCACCAGGTCTTAATTGTGGCAGGTGGGCTTCTTAGTTACGGTACATGAACTCTTAGTTGGGATCTAGTTCCCTGACCAGGGATCGAACCCTGGCCCCCTGCATTGGGAGCGCGGAGTCCTATCCACTGCACCACCAGGGAAGTTCCATATGTCTTTTTAAATATCATTCATTTTGCTCACTGTGCTCATGTTTTCGTCTGATTTCTTGAATGTACACATCATATGCACAATAGCTGCTTTAGTGCGTCTCTGTGTGCCACATCCACCATGTCTGTTATTTCATAGTTTGTTCGTATTACTGATTTTTCTCCTAATTATGGAATATATTATATATTTTCTTGCTTCCTTTGCCTGCCTGGTACTTTTTTACCGGATGCCAGATATTGTGTTTTTTTACTTTGTTGATGGCTGGCTTTGTTGTATTCCTTAAAATCACTTTGGATTGTGTTTTGGCAAGCAGTTAAGTTAATAAAAAATCAGTAAAAACCTTTCGAGTTTTGCTTTAAAGCTTGGTCAGGAAAGGTCCAGAGTAGCCATTGTTCCAGGGCTAATTTGGCCCCTCTACTAGGATGATACCCTACAGAGGAGTCTACCTGATGTCCATGTATTACAAGGTCTTTCCACTGTGGGACACAGACTAGGTATATATGAACAGATTAGCACTCAGGCAAAGATGCAAAAGGACCCCTGTGCAAATCTCCAGAGCCCTCTCTCAATCCATGTAATAATTTTCTTTTAGTACTGTACCCCATCAAATCTAGCTGTGTGGGCCTCCCTAACCCAGTGAGGCCACAGACATCGGTATAGATTCTTCCTCCCTGCACTGTAGCCTAGACTTTGACTCCAGGCAGAAAGCTGGTCAAATCATATAGCTCACTTTGTTCCTTATTATGGATATCACATTCCTTTGTACTGCTGGTTATCTAGTGTCTGAAAATTATTTTCATGTATTTTGTCTGGATTTTTTTAGTTATTGAAGTGTATATTAGTTCCTATCACTGTGCGTTGACCTGAAATAAATAGCCTGCAAGATATTTATTTCTTTGGCAAAGATACGTTTATTTGGGATCAGTAGAGAATTGCAGTTTGAGGTCTGCAGCCATAGCGAGGTATGTGCAAGTCCCTGCTTGGCAAGGGGAGGAGAACTGTTTTATAGAGCTGCAAAGAAAGCTGGGTGGGTTAAGTAAACAAAGAGTCTAGGACTTTTACCTAGGAATAAACCTACCTAAGGAGACAAAAGACCTGTATGTCAAAAACTATAAAGACTCTGCTCAATGTAGTACCTAGTTAGAAATTTTAAGAAATTTTAAGATACTAAGTTTGATACATATAAACTTAAGAATTATGTTCCATTGTTGTTCATTTAGATTTTGACAAACAGTCTATATTATAAGTTTAAACTGTTCGATTTTATAATCTCTTATCCATGGTAGTAAAAATCAAAAGAGTTCTGAAAAGTGAAAATTTTTTCTTAAATCATCCAGCTGCAAACCTTGGTGAGAAAAAAATAAGAAAGGCTGAGTTTTTATTTATATTTATTTTGAATATTCATATGATTTATTGCAGAAATATTAATGTACTTGATTATGGAGTGCTGCTTCAGACCCTGCTGGGGACTTAGGTAATATTGAGTATCAGTATTCTACCTTTCAGAAACCCAAGCCATATTAAATTCCAAAGTACATCTGGCTCTTGGGATTTCTGATAAGGGATTGTGAACCTATCTTTTTGCTAGAATTTTCCTCCTTAAAACAAAAATATATAGGATAGATTTAGTTTGTTACCTTTAATATTGATAAGATATAGTCTAAGGTAAGATATTTTTCAGAGTTTTATAAAATACTTTATTCATCCACTTTTTAAATGTTGTTAAAAAACAGTGTAAACAACTATTTATCAAAAATTAAAAGCAGGGATAACAACTACATTTCCTTTTATAGGGGAATAAAATATTTTATAAGTTTATATCTTCACACAAAATGTTTCAATTACGAGAAATGATGTTAAAATGCCCTGGGATGCAAGTTAATACAATGGAATTTTCAGCTACAATAAAAAGGACTTAATAATTAAGTCCTTAGAACTTTTCAAACAAACTCCTAAAGGTAGAATCCTAATTAAGTTTATTGTTGACCCTACTCCATTTTCTTTCCCTGTCTTCCACAGAATCTGTACACTTAGTACTACAGATGTGTCCAAATGTACTGTCTCTACCCTAACTTTCAATACTCCAAACTTGTATAATCAATTCAGTTATTCACACTTGGTGCCAACAGTCACCTAAGCACCCAACAGAGATGAGGAGTAGCCCTAGATGCTGAATTCTTGGCGGGGCGGGGGGGGAGGGCAGTATGGGGAGAGAGAGAGACAGAAACAGAAAACATATAATAGTATTACCATTTCTGGATGGCATAATGGAAGTTACAAAATGCTATGGGAAACAAATAGAAATAAGACACCATTTTGCCCAGAGCATGAAGGAAGGCAGAGACAAGAAGAAGTATGGAAAAGCATTAGATGTGAACCTTAGAAATTGGCAGAAATTTTCTAATTAGTCAATTGTAGGAAAGATGTTAATTGAAGAGGGAACAGCAACTGCGAGGCACAAAGATACTTAGAGAGAAAAGGCTGAAGACAGGTGGAAAGAAAGTTTACGATAAATGTTGTTTAGGGGTTGTATGTCTTGCTAGATGCTTCTGGCTCTTTCCATGACCGTATTACTGAAAGAAGACTGATGCATCATTCTATCCTCCCATGTCTTGCTGCAGATTCCAAGCCATTATTATACTGAATGTGTTTTGTAAGTTATAAACAGTGACACAAACGTTAAGTATTAGCTCCAGTGGGTTCCAAGATTGGTCCATAAACTTAAATATGGTACATAATTATCCTAGCTTTCAAATGACAATGTCCTAAAACTGACCATTGAATAAAATGAATAGAATGCTGATGGTAGCTATCTTAAGTGGATGTGATGGTAGTGAAGAATTGTGGAAGGAAAGAATATTGTGCAGAAAAAAGTAATTTATTTTAATCTAATGTCACATAAGACTTGGCACTTTTATAAAAGGGAAGAAGTTATTAATCGTTTACATTTTTAAATTGTATATAGGCATTTTGCATTTCATGTTTTACTAAGCGGCTCATTTGACATTATCTATTAAATTCCTGGGCTTTATATTTCAGCACCTCTGTGCTCACTTTATCACTGTGGCTCCTATTAACAATATGTGTTTTATCTGTTTTTTATCATGGCCCAAGGAGAAAGTTCTTGGATTGTATTTTGTCAGATAATGGGAACTACTTAATAATAATTTATAAAGGGAAAAAGATGAACACCAGCAATTAATTTTTGCCTCCCTTTAGCTTTTCTGTATGAATAGACTGCAAACTATCTGAAACTAAGGACTTTCTTTTCAACTTCAAATTCTTAGTGTTAACTAGTGTTTGATCAGAAATACGCATTCAATAAATATTATTGAATGAATGAATTCATGAAAGAAATTGTATTATAAAAGAGAGAATATTGATCATTGATTAGTCAACAAAAAGTTCAAACTCAAAAGTATAAAAGACAGGTCAATTAACTGAATAAGTTAACCTTTTTTCATCACATTAACGTAATAAAGATGTTAATAGCAAGGGCACAGAGAAATTGGTGTATTCAGACAGTGCTTATGAAAAATAAATTGAGCCTGTCTTTGAGAAACACTTTTCTCCTTAAAAACTATTTATATCCTTCTATTCTAAATTCTTCTTTTAGGAATCTATCCTAAGGAAATAATCCAAACTTTTTAAACAGATATATGTAAACAGATAATCATTTTAAAAAGTGCAAAATAATTGAAGCAGCCTAAATGGCATCTAATGGAGAAATGTGGAGGTAAATTCTTGTACCCTTTTAGTGGAGCACTAGGCAGAAATAAAAAATTATGTTTAGGAATACAGTCGTAGAAACAACTTCTTAAAATGTCAGGCTGTTTTGTCAAAAGCCTTACTTTCGGTTTCAATGTTCGTAGGATTCGTTGGCAAAATAACCACTCTACATTCAGTTAATCAAGAATTTAGAGATAGTTTATTGAATTAACAAAGATTACAGTATACTAATTAAGAAAAGAATAGTATAACTAACCAAGCAAGAATAGTAAAGACAGAGGTTTATACGTCACCGAATTGGGGAAGCACCTACATCCAGATCCAAGCAGCGCTGGGAAATCCCTTGAACAGCAATCTGGAGTCCCAGCTGGGAAGGTCCCGGGCGGTGCGTCCATCCCACGGGTGAGATTTCAGAGTGTCATCCCAACGAATCCTGCTTTTATTGCCAAGCAACAAGCTGATAATCATCAGCTTATGTGTGCAAATGTTCAGCTCTGGCTACTATGTTAAATGCTTGTATTTCTAATCATAAGTCTCAGAATGTTCGCTGATCCCCAGGAACTGGCTAGATTCCCAGGGCCCAGGAAGCTCCGTGACCCACTCCCTTCTTTGTGACTTGCTCCCTTCCTTATCTGTGGGTTCTCAAGACCTACTTTCGTGATTTCTGCCAGTCAGCAGTTTGGCATGTAACTCTTTCCAGGGTCTCCGTTCAGTCAAAGACCTGTTGTTGCCTCTGAAGCCTGAACAAGACCATTTTACTAGCTTCCCCAACACAAGCAAAATTATCGGGATAAAAATTTATACATATAATCTTTTGACGCATATGCATGTTATATGCATAGGAGAAAAAATTAAAGTGGTCAATTCAAATTTTGCGTATGATATTTCTGTGGGTACTTTTTAAAATATCTTGTAATTTGCATGGCAGTTACTTACTGACTCTTGCCAGTTCCATTTCCATGACTGTTATTATGTATCCACTCACTGATAGTGAAATAATAGTGAATGTTTACTATGTGCTTGACAATCTGCTAGGCACTGAGGACATAAGTTGAATGTAATGTATTTATGATGCTAGTGATCAGTAAAATGCCATCTATGGGGGAAGTTTTTGCTGAATTTCAGCCTATTATCTGCAACCCTGCTAGCCTTTCCAGGTATTGCATTTCCAGGTAGTGCATCACTAACAAAGCTGTTGTGAGGAAGGTAGTGACATAAGAGAGCTTAAAAACTTTATCTTTGGAGGTGAAGAAGTCAAAAGAGGATTTTATCAACAGATAGCTTTTCCAAAAAGCAAGTGGTGGGGAAGGGGTGAGGAGAGGAAGTTTTTTAGAGAGTAATTTAGGTGTTTCTATAAAATTATGAAAATATATAAAATCTAAATACTTCAGCTTTGTAGTAGTCTCCTGGCCCCAAATCCAGACTTGTAATACTATAGTATCCTGAGATTTTTCTCTGCCCTTGACTTTTCTCTGCTTAATAGAATCACAAATGTCATGGATTCTCTCACACGACTTTTTGAATTTAAAGGTGGTGGAATGCTATTGAAATGAATATCTGGAAGAAGAGAGAGCAGTGCCTAAATGTCACTTAATAAACCATAAAACAGATGATCTGAACTTAGGAACTGACTGTATTAGCAGCTTAGTGTGATTCAGAAAGACACTGGAGTTGGAATCAGAAGACTAGTGGTTAAGTTTCTGCTCTACTGCTGCTCAGAATAAGATCTTGGACAAGTCTCTAATTCATTTTATTTACTTGTTAATCGATGATGAGAAATGGCTTTATTTACCTATCTACCTATGTTATCAGTTTATTAAGATTAGTTTAAAGTTTAAATGAGAAATGTAAATGAAAATGTGTTTCTCCACTAAAGTGGTATACTATATATACATATATATATATCATTATAAGTGGTAGTAACCCTGATAACATCAAGATACCATATTTTGCTTATGACCCGTATGCCTTTGCCTGAAGGAAAATGACCAAGAATATTTTAGTATTCTTTCTACTCTATTTTAACTACTTCTAAAATTTTTAGCAAATATTATAGTTAAAACAACTGTAAGAAGAATTTCAGTAGTTAAGATTGACAGGGATAACTTGGCTATGCTACAAAGCAAGTTTGACTTCCATAGGGACAAAATCTCTTTATGTAGTCCATTTGTACAGTTGTCATCCTCATGTAATAAATTTTATACTTTCAAATTAATGGAATATTTTTAAAAGGTAGAATAATTGATACCGTTGGAGAAATCATCCAAAAATTATTCTTAAATGTTCAAGTGTGTCCAAATTTCACTGCCCTTTTGAGTCTGAGAGCATTGTCTTTATAATTTTTGAATATTTTTATTTAAAACTTTGTAAACAACTTCATCATATGGGATTTTTAATCCATTTTCATTTCTACTGTGTGAAAAAGAATTGAGCTCTCTAAGAGAAGCAACTTGAACTTTTTTCTCTTTATGACATCTAGTGAAAAGGCATACATAGGTCCATAGACAAAGGGATGAACCAAGCGATGGAGAAATGGTTAATGACATTTATCATTGCATAAACTCTACATTTAGAATGTCGAGGGGTTTAAATTTGTCAGTAAATCTCTATGGAGAAAAAAAGCAATTTCAGTATGGCACATCTAATATTTATAGCATATGAGTTGGCACAGAAGTTGTTCTATTGAGATCATTAAAAAAAAAAAAATCTATTGATGGACTTCCCTGGTGGCACAGTGGTTAAGAATTCGCCTGCCAATGCAGGGGACATGGGTACCAGCCCTGCTCTGGGAAGATCCCACATGCCGAGGAACAGCTAAGCCCGTGTGCCACAATTACTGAGCCTGTGCTCTAGAGCCTATGCTCCACAACAAGAGAAGCCACCACAAGGAGAAGCCTGCGCACAGCAACAAAGAGCAGTCCCTACTCGCCACAACTAGAGAAAGCCAGTGAGCAGCAACAAACACCCAACGCAGCTAAAAAAAAAAAAAAAAAAAAAAAAATCTATTGATTCAGGCATGCCTGGTACAAATTATCTGCTTCAGAAAACACATCATTATTCTTCCCTTTTATAAGTTTGACTAAATGGGCAGAAAGTCCAGTCTGGTGTGTGTGTGTGGTGTGTATAAATATTCATCCAACTTAAAGTTTTTAAAACAAATTTATCTCTATTATGACAGAAAAGAGTAACTCAGGAGAAATGGAAATACATAGAAATATTCAGACCCCATCATTCTGTCCTGCTTTCCCACCATCCTTTCCCCAAGACACATGCCTACCTTAACTGAGTTGCATCAAAGTAGTTACTGAATGGTTCCTGGTCCTTACCTAGTCATACATATAATTTGTGTTAAATATTTGTTAGTTGCTTTTTATTTTTTTTAGTTTTTAAGAGCCATGAAAAATAGACCCATACAAGAACTTGAAAAACATTTAGAACTGTCAAAGTTTATAAAATTGCTCCTAGCTAACTTAAACAAATTCAAGTGTTTTGTTTAAAGCACTCATTCAAAATGCTCTGTTTGTACCTCATCACATGCAAGCTTTGTTTTGACATTTTATTAATGTAACACTTTTAGTAAGATTATATTATATAAGTATTGTAAATATTAAGAGTGAAAGAGCATCTGAATCGGTTATTCAGTAAATACCCACTAATATTCACAAATACTTCTTGTTACCTTTAGAAAAAAAGGCAAGTTAATTGCAAAATGATAAACACTTTCAATATTCAACACATTTAGAATGCAGACCTAGTTTGAGATATTTGATTTACAAGTTTCATATACAATTACCCACATTCATAAAACATTGCCTACTGAGAAGTCCTTGTAACTGTATACCTACAATAAGAGGTAGCACTGCCAAACAGCTAGTTGTGTCATTTTAGATTCCAGATTAATAGCCAGTCTACTTGGAGCAGATGTTAAATCCTCGTTTACACTGCTGTGCATCTATTGTCTATTTCCAGTGGAATGGGTTTTGCTCTGATCAATAACTGTATCAGCCTAGTTGTTCATCTTATTAGAGAGGTCAGAGCAGTGACAGAGGTACATCTATTTTCATGTCAAATAAGGTTGGAGGTAATGAATCCTTCCCAAGTAAATAAACAACACTTCTGCGATTGTCCTTCGGTCTTCTACTACAGAGCCTATCCTGATTAAGCGCAGGAACTTGGGGAATTGGAAGTGTTGGCACAACCTAAAGCATTTTTTACTCTGAAATTTATTTTCATCTCTGGTATTTTCAGTTCTTGAGTAGTGACCCGGTTGCATTACATACATCTAAGATGATGCTTGTTATATAATGCATTTACGTAAGTGGGAAAATGTAGCAGAGAGATGGTTCCAAAATACAGCCAGTTGAAGTTGTTTGCAGTTGCCTCCATAACAGTGAAACCCCTCTGCAAGCTTAAATATTACACTTATCATGATAATAATTAATAAACATGCCTAATGAGCACGATGCCAAAGTGCATATAAATGCATGTTAACCTACATAGCTTGTTAACACTTGGTGGATGGAAGTCTAATATGGTACTCTCTTAAATGCCTAAATGAGGCCAACACAAGTCTACAGGGAGGTGAAGCACAAAAAGATGTTCAGACAAATCTAGAAAGGTTCTATATGGAAGTTGAGTTGTTTTAAAGGGAAAAATAAGAAGGTGATGTCTTGCTTGCTTGATGGACAGAGCATGTTGTTTCTGGTGGATTAAGTTACTGTATTTCATCAGGCCTATTTCCTGTAACAGACTTGGATGTGATGAGTAGGTTCAGTCACTCTGATTTGTAGTCACTTGCTGAACTGCTAGCATTCATTTTAGCCCCCATTTTGACCTTGATTGACCAGGTAGCCTTGTCCCTTGAGCCCTGTAGTCATCAGTAACTAGATGGGTAAAATACAGAAAATAACCCCTCACCAAACAGCCATCGTTGGGGACAGAGAGTTCTTCATGTCATTAGAACAAGGTGAAATCTTGCCAATTATCAGAATAATTGACAACCGTGGTAGTGGACAGGCCGTGAGCTTGTTGTTGGCCAGACTCTGGAGACCCAAGACCAGAATGCAGTTTCCAGAGGTCCAAAGTAGACAGCAGTACTTTGGTGTCAAGGCTGGGGTTCACAGGCCAACTCCAAGCCTGAGGGCAGCACCATGGATTTAGAGGAAACAGGAGCGGGCCAGGTTACTGAGGCCAGACTCAAATTTGAAGAGCAACACATTGAGACCAAGTCTCTAGGGCAAGGGCAAAAGTCAGTGATAACCATGTAGCTGAGCTGATAGTTCTGGCGTAAAAGCAGGAACAAAAGAGAAGCTTAACCCTGAATCTCCTCAGTTTCTGGCTTAGGAATAGTCTTTAAATTATGGAAAATGAAAGACACCATTACCATTGCTAAGGCTAGAGCAGAATCTTTATGTAGCAGTCATTTGCCCTGGTATCCAAGCGAGAGAGTTGTGGATTCAGGACTCTTCATAGCTCACTACATTGAAGGCTGATACGGAGTGGTCCAACCCTATGCTTCGTGGGAAGCCTCTCTGAGGTCACTTCTTATTTTTCTGGAAAACTTGGTAAAATGTTTACATATAAATTTTTGCCTGTGGGATGACAAAACAAAATACATATCCTTGTAAGTCCTGAAAAGTCAATAGCATGATTCCCACTCTAGGGTGAAAACTATGTAGCATTAATAGTATGGCAGTTCATCAGCGTGTAAGTCTTCTTGCATTTGCCAACAATCACTCTTTGACTTGTAGTTGGGATAATTAAGCATCAAGTTTATAAAAAGGTACAATATATGGATCACAACTTTGCATAGACATCTATAGCTAATAGTATTGGGTTTTATTTTTGTTATTCATTAAATCATATAGCTACAATTAAAATTGTTCCAACATTTTCTTAACTATTTTAAAGATGTTCAAATTTCGCTGAAGCATCTTTTAACTCAGTGGTTGGGTTGACAAACTACAGCCCACAGGCCACATCCAGTCTACCACCTAATTTTCTATGAACTTCAATCTAAGAATGTTTCTTATTGATGAACATCTTCAGTTGATATGATGATAGGGGAACACTAACTTTGAACACAAATTGAGCAAAATATTGTTCCCTCAAAACAATTTTATTTTCATTAGTAGACTAATATTACAAAATATTATACTCAATTATTCCTATATTGAAGTTTGTCAATAAAAATTGTGGACTTTACGTTTTCCCTGTTACATGAGAAACGACATAATACTCTCAGTTTTGCCTCTTCTCCACAAAACCCAGCATACATATTATCTAGTCTTACAGAAAAATTTGCTGACCCCTGTTATAAATCATCAAAGCAAGTTTGCTTTCTGTGCATTATACATTTAGACATAGGACAACTTTTAAGTCTTTAAGATAATATTTGATATTTAGGGCAAATCTGGTTAATGACTATTTCTATTAGCAAGAAAATAAATGATAAGGATAGTTGAGCTTAGTAGATTCTGTCCTACTAAATAATTCAAAACATTCACATTGATAAACAGAATTTTGTTTCAAAATCTAAAATTAAAAAACCCTAATATCAAAATCTTATATTTAGTACTATATTAAGAATTTTGATATATCTATAGGTAGTTCAAATAATACCAAATTAGTAAAACAGGAAAATGGAAAAGAATTATAAAGAGAATGAGAACAAATGTTTTATATCAATATAATGGAAGTAAATCATATTTTTTAAAAACTTAAATGTTTTCAAAAGTATAAAGAAAAAATGAAAACAATCAGTTGTTTAGAAAGACAAAGCTTTTTTGTCAAGTTGCATAATTCTTAAGTTTTTAATTATCCACTAATAGGCACATTTACAGAAATACTACATTAGTGATGCAATGAAGTCATATAGAATGTTACAGCACGGCCAATAGACCACAATAATAAAGGAGGTATCTTGTCATTAAAGATGGAAAAAGTATTACTTCTTGCCTTCAGTTTTTAAATAACATGCATTTATATTGTGTTTTGTATATTTCATTTCTAAACAGTGACATGAATAAAGATATATTTTGTACCATGAAGGTAATTAGATTCTTGAGAACCCATCAACTAAAGTAACTTCAGTGATTAGAATATATGCAAACATTACCCATTTTTCTTCAAAAAGCGAGACTGAATTAAGACGACAAAACAGTCTTTAAGCTCGAATTTTAAAATCAGAGATCAAACGATAGGACTGTGACCTGTTATTTCTCCTTTTTAATAAGGGATCCATTTCACATGATAAGTAAATTAGTAAGGTGGAAATGGATAGATAAGATTTAATGTCCTTATAACATTTTAAACAAAGATGCCTAGATAGCTAAATGTCACCTATCTTCTATTATTTTGTCTAGTTATTTCGATGATACCTCGAGTCCCCATACCTGGTCACCAGAACCACCAGGACCATAAAACGGTTAAATGTAATAAGACAGTTAAAGCCAGTGGTACAGGGTCATGACAGTACATGGCACAGCCTGGATGCTAATACAGCCCTGCCTGAGTCCATAGGAATAAGAAGGAGCGGTTCATCACTGTCATACTTTGCTGCTAAAAGTCCTCATTTTTAAGTTGAAGAACCTAAGACGTAGGAAGAAATACATTGTCTCAGATTGCCTGTATTATACTTCAGTTGTGCTCTGATCAATAAAATCCTGAAATTTAGAAAGTTCTGTACAACTTATACCTAACGATTTTTATTGGAAACTTTTATTCTATTGTATATCCTGACATAATTTTGCTATGCAGATATGACTAACTAGTGAATGACCATTCATTCCCTTTCAATAGAGAATAACATTTTAATGTCATGAAATATTTCAGTATTGCTCCTTGACCTGATGACAGCTGTGAGAAAGAGTTCCCCTTCCTGTAAGCTCTTAACATTCAATAGTCTTCTTAAGCTCTTTAACCAGCACCCATAAATTTGAAAATCAGCTTTGTAAAATAGCTTTTATATTTATCCCTCTCTCATACCTGTTAATTCTCTACAGAGGTTAGAGTTACATGACTTAGTAAAAATTTCCTTTTGAATGATCTAAAGGTAAAACTCAACATACCCTAAATGTAATTTTGTTCACCACTAATACCCATACCTCAAACCCACCTTGGACATTAACTTCCCCCTCATATTTCATTAGCATTTTATCATTGTAATCCTAAAATATTCACCCAGATCACCCCCAAGTCTTAATCCCCATGAAAATCATTTTATTTCACAGTTTCAACATGTTTTAAATCTGTTACAATAATCTAACCTCTTCACACTGGAATTCATCCTCCACACTGCTTTCCGAACAAACACACACACACACACGCACAAATACACAATCTGACATGGACACTTGTCTGTTTGAAACTCTTTGGGATAGTCTAATATCTGCAGAATAAAGTTTGTCTCTTAGCATTAGAGGCTCTTCGTGATCTGCATCCATTTCTTCCCTAATCATCAGTTTTTCCTTGTCATGTTGCCCAATCTTTAGGCACAAGCTTGCTCCTCAGACCCAGATTTAGTTATGTCACTTTATGCTACTGTGCCTTGTCACTTGAAATTCCTTTTTATCTCACCTCTTCTGCTTATCCTTCACATTCTAGACCTTTCTCCTCTGTGTAGCATTTTTAGACCTGTCCTTGCTCCATTCAGAGTTATTACTTTTTATGATTTTATAACATGCTATATAGCATGCATAGACTATTCTATTGTAAATTTTCTTTCTTACCCCTACTAGATTGTGTGTGGCTAGATGACAGAAGTTGAGTGTTATTAATCTTTTTATTCTCCGTAAGCTATTTGAGCTATTTAGCAGTGGCTCAAATATATTAGAGAACTAATAGTTTCGAATGAATAAAAGCATGAATAAAAATGATTCTATTCTTTTTTGGCAAAAAATCACATCTTAACTCCTAACCATAGTGTTAAGCCCTTTCACAGCACAACCCTAGCCTGCTCGAGAGTATTGTTCTGCTTTGAGTAAGTGTTCACAAACTTATACAATGAACAAACCATGTAAACAATAAATCTATATTGAGTACATTATGCCTCTAACTAGCTTATTCTTATGCTTGAAAATTTTAATAATAAATATATATAATTAACATTTTAATATATATTATATAATATACAATATAATTACAGATATATATTAAATTATATATACATTTATTGTATATTTTATAGAGAAAATAAATTATGAATTGATTATAACATAATTATATAGTAATTGTTATTTAAATGCTTATTATTGAAATAATAAATGTTATATATTATCCAAGAAATAATAATTTGCATTTGTAAAGCACTTTTATAGCTGTAATGCCCTTCCATATAAATCTGACATATTTTTTAAAACTTGGTATTTGGCAAGACATATAATCCCCATTTTGTAGAAAATGAAATTGAGCTTTGAATTGCTGAAATAATTTGTTCAAGGTCACAAAGTAAGGAATGAACCAGGATAGAACACATGACTTCTGTTTCCCAGTGCAGTTTTTTTCTACCACATCACATCACAGAAAAACAATGGGGTAAGTACACAACAGCATAATTTTATTTTGTCACCTCTTATATAATAAATGTGTATGAGAAAATTAGATTCATTCCAGGTATGTGCTTAGCTCCTGTAAAGTTCCAGTACTGAAAAGTTGCAGGAGATGACAAAGGTAATTCTGTTGCTTATACACCAGTTGTTTCATTTTAAATTCTTCCTAAAGTTAGCTGTACTAGAATTTTTCCACTCAGCAACCTCTTGTGACTGTTTACCCCCTGAGCTGTCAAAATTATATCATAATGGAGGGAGAAATTTTTTTATCTTAAAATAAATTTTCTCTGAAAATAAAAGCAGCCACCCAAGTTCACCCTGTCCCTAGCCATCTTAGATAATGTGCATCTCCCTGACATCCTAGCAGAGCAAGGGTTGAGGTCTTTCCTGGCAAACTGAAAGTTGCTCCACTAAGAGAGGAAAGGGGGGAAAAGGCATAGCTACGTCTCTGACCGATGTCTTCTAAGCAGACAGTGTGCTTCTACTGAGTTTAACCTCCCAAGCAGAAGACACCTCCTTGAGCAGAAAGACGTTTCTTTCACAATATCTATGAGTTAGAAGAAAACACCTGCACTGACTGGCAGTTTCCTACTTCACATAAAGGCCATGTTTGAATTTACTGATGATAGAACATTTGGACTTTTCATTAAAATAGTTTAAAATTTTTCTGCACACCGCAGAACTTAGGTGGAACACATATGTAACTTTCTATCTATATCTCAGTAACCTAGAAATGACTGCTCACCAGTGATAAAAGAAAAACACTCGTTCTCTTGGAATTTATCAATTCTGATCTATTCGACCCATTTCATTCTTTAAAAAAATGTTTTTATTGAAGTATAGGTGAATTACACTGTTGTGTTAATTACTGCTGTACAGCAAAGTGACTCAGTTATACACATAGAGACATTCTTTTTCATATTCTTTTCCATTACAGTTTATCACAGGATATTGAAATCGTTCCCTGTGCTATACAGTAGTACCTTGTTTATCCATTCTATATGTACCAGTTTGCATCTGCTAATCCCAAACTCTCACTCCATCCCTCTCCACCCCCCTTCCCTTTGGCAACCACCAGTCCATTCTCTGTGTCTGTGATTCTGTTTATGTTTCACAGTTAGGTTGATTTGTGACATATTTTAGATTCTACATACAAGTGATATCATATGGTATTTGTCTTTCTCTTTCTGACTTCACTTAGTATGATAATCTCTAGTTGCATCCATGTTGCTGCAAATGGCATTATTTCATTTCTTTTTATGGCTGAGTAATATTCCATTGTATATACGGAATATTTTGATCCATTCATCTGTAGATGGACATTTATGTTGCTTCTATGTCTTGGCTATTGTACATAGTGCTGCTCTGAACCTAGGGGTGCGTGTATCTTTTTGAATTATGGTTTTATCAGGATATATGCCCAGGAGTGGGATTGCTGGATCATATGGAATGTTTATTTATTCTTGAAACAAAATTATATATCTTCTTTGTGTCAGTAGTTAGGCATAAATAAAATATCTAGGTAAAAATGAGTTAAGAGTTGAATATATCAGGGAGAGCTTTCTGGAAGATCCAATGCTTTTGCTGATCCCTAAAAGAGAGAGACAGAAAACTGGTCCCAGCAGAAGGACCAGTATGTGATGAGAACTAAAGACAGGAGAATACTTTACATATCTATGCAGAACTGTAACTTCAATAATAGCAGAGCTAAGTGAGAATCAGCGGGGATGGAGAAAAGAAAACCGATTCTAGACATTGTAAAGAGGTAGAATTGAAAAAACTTCAGTGTTTGTGTTGGGAGTAAGTCAGAGAAGTGTGACTTTTAGTTTTTGATTTGGGTGATTGGCTGAATTACAGTGCTACTTCCGGCTTGGAAAAATACAAGAGGGTGGGGAGGGGGAGGGGCACATGAGGAGGCAGGAGGAAGCAGCGGCAGGCTGGGAAATAAGGAGCTGGTTATGGACCAGGCAATGGGGGTGTCAAAAACTGGTAAGACAGACCGGTCCGGAGAGATATGTGAACTAGAATTTTAGTTTGGCAGTTATCGGCGTAGAGTTCTTAAGTGGAAATTCTATTTTGAATCTTCTCATTTAGTTTTTAAGAAACTTATTATATGGTCATAGTTTAACAAGTCAAAATTTCTACCAAAGTTTAATGCAAAATGGTAGTGTCCTGCCTCACCTCTACCTACCCCCTTTATTTCACTCCCAGAAGTAAGCTTTTTAAACTCTGTAGCTCTTTATTCTCTTCTTTGCCTCCATATATCTAATGTCATGCTCTACAACCACTTCTTGAATTGTTTTTTCAGTTTTAGGTATGATATATTGACTTCCTATTACAAAAGCTGAGGATTTTCCGTTTACACCTACCCTGCCCATCTTTTTGATAGTTATGTCACAGTTTTCATTAGAAAAATAACCCATGTTTTTATCACTGTAACTATGAAAATCTTATTCATAATTAGCCATGTAATGTGCTATGCTTGTGTTTCCTTTCTTGTACAATTCTGTTCTTCTCCATGGAGTTAATAACTGCCACATTTTTTTATTTGCTTAGTTTTATTTGTACATATCACCAATTCACCCTCAGATCTGCAGCAGACTAAATATTATCTCAATATTTTCAAACACTTCAGGTAAATCTCTGAGTTTACTGTTTCTCTTGTGGAAATCACTGGGGGAGTCTTGTATCTTCCTGTTTCAAGCTGTACTGGTTACTCTCTGACCTGCTGAAGCTGTCACGCTGGGAAGTTCGCTAAAGCATCATCCGTGAGACTAACCTTGTTTCATAGCCTCCTGCTATGGATTAAATTTTCTTTCTCCAAAACTCATATCTTGAAGCCCTAACCCCTGGTACCTCAGAATATAACTGTATTTAGAGATAGGGCCTTCAGACACATAGTTAAGTAAAAATGAATTTGTTAATATGGGCCCTAACCAATCTGACTGGTATATTCATCAGAAGAGGAGATAGACATACAAAGAGAAAAAACAGGGACAGGTATTAGAAGGGAGAGCAACAGGCTGGCCATCTTCAAGCCAAGGAGAGAGGCCTCAGAGGAAGCCAGCTCTCTCTGCATCTTGGACTTCCATCCTCCAGGAACTGTGAGAAAATACATTTCTGTTGTTTAAGCCAACCCATCTCGTTCGGGCAGCCCTAGTAAACTAAAACAACCCCATATATTATTCTCGCTTTTTTGCCTCTCCGCCCCACTACTTTTTAGGCAGAGTATATTTTCCAGATGTTTTTTGAAAAAAAAAAAACAAAACACTGAGGAAATCTATTTTATCCTAGTTTACTCACATGGCACAATGATAACCCAAAAATATGGCATCAAGAACTTCTAAGTTGAGTTGATCAGGTTCATTGGAGATGTATGATGATACAGAAACAGCAAAGATTGTTAAGTACATCACAAAGTGGGTGGTGATACAGATATTATTTTCAACATGTATATTTTGGGGGGTTATATATTAGCATCTTTTCTCAAAGATCTGGAACTTTATCAGAGTACTGAGGACAAGGGAGAGTATCAGTGTAACTGTAATAATCCATCTGTACGCTAAGGGGCGCCAGGACCATGTGTTTAACACTACATTTCTTGATTAGAATTAAGAATTTAATTATCAAACCTCAAGTATCGGTCACTTCTCAGTATAAGCCCCCTTCATTGTGACACTAAATGGGGGCCATCATTGTTTAATAAATATTTCCCCCAAACAAAAGTTCATCGCGGTCCTTGAAATTCCAACTGAACCACACTGAAGAAATTAATGTCTTTTATTGTCCTTAATATTATTAACATCATTAAAGAGCTTTCCATAAATTAATTCATGTAGCAACATCTTACTAAATCTCAGTAAACAAGAAATTCTTAGTCTAAGTTTTGAAAAGCCCTGAATGAGACTAATGAACTATTATATGTTCGAAGCTTTATCTGGATTGAAGATCAGATAGTCCCATGTCTTTCCACTGTGCCTAATAGGAGGAGTCAGGTTCAGATTAACATCAGGGAATTTTTTTTAGAGAGACCGGCTATATCCTAAGATCTAGGCGACCTCTCAAACTCCTCCTCCTCTGCCACCTAGAATCTCTGCTCTTTTTTTTTTTTTTTTTTTTTTTTTTTTTTTTGCGGTACGCGGGCCTCTCGCGGTTGTGGGCTCTCCCGCTGCGGAGCACAGGCTCCGGACGCGCAGGCTCACGGGCCCAGCCGCTCCGCGGCATGTGGGATCCTCCCGGACCGGGGCACGAACCCGTGTCCCCTGCATCGGCAGACGGGCTCTCAACCACTGCGCCACCAGCTAAGCCTGAACCTCTGGTCTTTTCAGGAGCATGAGGTGCTTCCAAAATGTCAGGATCATCACAGTTCACTATCCATCAGGGAAAGATCTACATATAAGAATACTGTTACTCTAAGGAAGAAGGGCCTTATAGAATCATACAATAAATCTATAAAGAAAACCCATTTAGTAATAACTTCTATAGATAGTCATGTTCACTGTTGCTTTAAATGTTATGTAATCCTCACAATAACTAAGCGGCAAGTATTCTTCCTGTTTCAAATGTAGGAAAACAAAAGCTTAAGAGAAGTTAGGTAAACTTGCCCTGAGCCTTACTGGACATAGATGCTAGAGCCAGGATTTTAATTAAAATCTGATTCCAGGGCTCTTATTTCTGATATGTAACTATCACTTTAGTTGCTGCCAAACAGTTGTACTGAAAATAATTTTTCTGTATTTATTATATTTTCCTTCAGAGATGGTGCAAAAGTACATTTTTGTAGTGGAAGCATAACATGATGTAGTTTTTACACCAAATCTTCTAAAAGTTAGGTTTACTCTGAATTCATGTGATTTATTTAAAATGAGAATATTTAGATATAGATTTGACAGGCAGTATTCTTCATGGGACCTGACTTATAGATATCATTTTACAACTTACAATCAAAATCTATGAATTTCATATGCTGGTTTGTCTCTAGGGGCCTATAATGGTGAGAAGTTAACTAAGAATTGGAGTTTCAGCCAAATTGGGACTTTATTTTCCAAAGGCTTGTCACATCACTGGGCTGTCTTATGTGTCAATGAGACTGAACGTATTAATATCTGTACACTTTAGTATATAATAGTGTGTTATCTATTCATCAACAGTACTTGAATGCTTTAATAAGGCAAAATAGGTGTATACAGTTAGAACACGGAAGGGTTTGAGCTTGTGAAAAAAGGAAAGCAAAAGAAGCAAAAAAAAAAGTTTAATCCAACATATAGTTCAACCATTTTTATGTTAATATCAAATAAGATCAATCGGTTTTCACATTCATTGATTAGAAAGGACATTTTCTGCACTTTCTTTAATTCCTAAAGCTGAAACTGGATCCAAAAAAAATTCTTATCACTAGTAGGCTGATGGCCAAACACGCAACTTCTGCCTTTTAGGTGATAAATATTCTAAAAGCATGGATTTTTAAAATATAAATAAAAAATTTACTTTGTTATCAGAGTAGAAGAAAGTTTTGATAGTAGATACAATTATGTACTAGAAGTATGGATAGCAATGTAACATATTGGGAAAAAATGGAAGGAGCAATATGAACTCATAACCATAGAGAGAACTTATGACCTTATGGAACTTATATCCCAGTTGTGCTTTAACCAAGAGGTAGGCCAAGAGCTATATCTTTCTTTCTATATGTCCTTCTTCGGACCCCAATTCCTCCAGTGCACTTCTAGTGTCCACTTTTGGCTCTATCTTATTCTCACCCCCCTTGAGGATTCAGTGGTTCTTGGAGGATGACTGATTTACCGTGCCAGGGCAGAAACTATCAACGTGGTGCTGATCATTTTCTGGAAGACCCTTCAAAGATCTCAGGGGCAATGCTAAAAAGAATTAATGTCTAACTTAAACTAGGTCTTAATGGTCACATTTGATAATTTGAGCAATAAAATAATAGTAAAAATGATGTTGATTACAATGGTGATGACAATGGTGATGAAAATGACAACTGGAACATAGTGAATCTATAAAAGGGTATGGACGTACAATAGTCAAAAGAGAAATGTTATTTTAAAGTATGTGGGAAGATAATGATCAAGCAAAATTAGGGGGAATAGAAGAGGAAATGACTAGTTCTTTCATTCACCTTAATATGTAGTAAAGCGGAGTATTCATTTTTATAGATATTGTTTTATTTTCTATGTCACTTTTAGAAATATAAATAAACATGTGTCTATCTGTTTAATGGAAGAATAAACACAAAGAATAATGAGTAAACCAAATAGAGCAGGGAAAGTAGATACTACGTGGAAAACAGGAAGGGCTGGTCAACATCAGTGGTCACAAAAAATAACCAAATATGAAAAGAATGAACAAAGTGATGGATAGAAAGGTATTATTTATTAATAATATTTCATGGTAATAATAGCCCTATGTTCCAGTGCTTGACATATACTAACTCATTCGATCCCTCTAATAGCCCTGTAAATTAGGTGTTATTATCATTCCCAGTTTATAGGAGGAAACTGAAACACAGGTTCTGTACTGTGAGCTGTGATTTAATTCCAGGTAGTTAGACGTAAGACCAGTGCATTTAACCTCTAAACTCATACATTTCACAGGGACCCTTTGCGTCTAACTACTCGGACACCTTCCTGACTTCCCAGAAGGCAACACCTTTGACGCACCTATGAATTAAAATTATTTTAAGGAGTTATAATTACATGCCATACATTGGTCAAGGAAGACTTTTAAAAAATCATTTTGTGGGAAAGACACCAGGCTCAAAATTATAAAATATATGAGGACTTAAAAACCCACATTGATGGAACAAGCAAAATGTAGCTATTAAAAGGAAGTTCAGAATGACTAATGCCTTGATTTTTGAATCTCCTTGGCAGAAGCAACCAAGAATCAATTGATCCATTTTTATAGTTATATTGAGATATAATTCACATATATTTAATTTACCCATTTAAAGTATATGAGGTAATGGTTTTTCGTGTATTGGCAGAGTTGTACAACCATCACCACAGTCTAATTTTTGCCACCCCCCAAAAACCCATTTAGCTATTAGAATCAATTGATCTTTTACCCAGTAACTATAACCTCAGCGGGTCTGAGAAGGTATTATTTGGGAGATGGGGCTCTGCGAGCGTTACTGAAACCCTCAGAAAGAATCAAAATGATATCACTGAATCCCTTATTGTTATCACAATAAGAATGATGATAATATAAGAAATATACAAAAACAGGTACAGGAAAATAGAACAAAGATATTAAGTCCATGGTGCTGACTGTTAAAGAAGGTGTATATACATCATCTTAATGAGTTTTGCGGTCTTTTTTGCATGTCTGCAGTTTAAGGGGTTTGATGAACTAACCATAGCAACGTATAATTGTTTAAGGAATACAATCAATCAAATTTATAGTAAATATTTCAATGCTCAAGAAAAACTTCCTTTTTTCTTCGATTTATTTGATTTCAGAGTAATACATTTAGCATTTAAATTGTATACATCATCCTGTGTGTCCCTCTCCACAAAACCCTCTCTATACGTTAAAGTTCCCATGAACATGTATAATCTTTTTTTTGAAGGTAGCATTTTATTTTATTTTATTTAACATCTTTATTGGAGTATAATTGCTTTACATTGTTGTGTTAGTTGCTGCTGTATAACAAAGTGAATCAGCTGTATGTATGCTTATATCCCCATATCCCCTCCCTCTTGCGTCTCCCTCCCACCCTCCCTATCCCACCCCTCTAGGTGGTCACAAAGCACCGAGCTGATCTCCCTGTGCTATGCGGCTGCTTCCCACTAGCTATCTATTTTACATTTGGTAGTGTATATATGTCCATGCCACTCTCTCACTTCGTCCCAGCTTACCCTTCCCCCTCCCCGTGTCCTCAAGTCCATTCTCTATGTCTGTGTCTTTATTCCTGTCCTGCCCCTAGGTTCTTCAGAACCACTTTTTTTTTTTAGATTCCATATATATGTGTTAGCATACGGTGTTTGTTTTTCTCTTTCTGACATACTTCACTCTGTATGACAGACCCTAGGTGCATCCACCTCCCTACAGATAACTCAATTTCATTTCTTTTTATGGCTGAGTAATATTCCATTGTATATATGTGCCACACGAAGGTGGCATTTTATTTTATTATTTTCTCATATTTATTTTATTTAATTTATTTTCTTTTTTTGGCTGCGTTGGGTCTTAATTGTGGCACGTGGGGTCTTTGTTGAAGCATGCAGGATCTTTCGTTGTGGCACAGGATCTTTACTGTGGTGTGTGGGCTTCTCTCTATTTGTCACATGCGGGTTTTCTCTCTCTAGTTGTGGCGCAGGGGCTCCAGAGTGCATGGGCTCTGTAATTTGCAGCATGTGGGCTCTCTCGTTGAGGCACGCGAGCTTAGGAGTTGTGGCGTGTGGGCTTAGTTGCCCTGTGGCATGTGGGATCTTAGTTCCCTGACCAGGGATTGAACCCACGTTGCCTGCATTGTAAGGCAGATTCTTGACCACTGGACCACCAGGGAAGTCCCTGAACAGGTATAATCTTAATTACACATGGTATTAACACTGTATACAATGAAGCCTTTCATAAGAGTATCTGGACTGTGTATTCTTAGAGTTCTCCTCATTCAGACCCTTATCTATACAGTTATTTACAAGAAGTTACTCTTGAATGTTGGTTATTCAAGAGAATTTATTAAAATTTACTAAATTTTAGTAAATTTACTAAATTTGATTTAGTAATTTAGAATTTACTAAAAGTGACTGAAATGAAAATCCCTTAATCACTTTATATACATATATATATGCTTAAGTATGTATATATACATATACATACATACATATAGCTCAAACCAGAAATACTTATACATGTGTTTTTTTTTTTTTTAATTTAAATTTATTTATTTATTTTTGGCTGCGTTAGGTCTTTGTTGCGCGGGCTTTCTCTAGTTGTGGCAAGTGGAGGCTACTCTTCGTTGCGGTGCATGGGCTTCTCATTGCAGTGTCTTCTCTTGTGGAGCACGGGTTCTAGGCGCGCGGGCTTCAGTAGTTGTGGCTCGCGGGCTCTAGAACGCAGGCTCAGTAGTTGTGGCGTATGGGCTTAGTTGCTCCACAGCATGTGGGATCTTCCCGGACCAGGGCTTGAACCCGTGTCCCCTGCATTGGCAGGTGGATTCTTAACCACTGCGCCACCAGGGAAGCCCCATACATGTGGTTTTAACTTCTGCAAGCTTTTCACTAAGGATCCGGTGAAAACACAAAGCTATCCATGCTATTCCTACTCAGATTTCAATCTTTCATCTTTCAGCTCTGCACCACCTACTGGCCTCTTCTAAGTCCCATGAGGTTCATATCCTGCTCTGTCTGCATCTTGTAGTTGCTGCTTGATGCCATGGCATTTACTATCGGTTGCAGAGAGAACTGTTTACAGTCTACACTTTGTTTACAGAATTTGTCTATTTTATCTCTAGCTGTGCAAACATCTGTGCCCCCCTAGAATTTAAGAAAGTGTGCACTCTTTCAAACTGGACCCCTGAGAAAGACTTTCTCTAGTTGTTTATCATCAAAGAAATTGTATATATTCCTTGCATAGTTTTCAGCTCTGTCTTCCGTTTTTAGCTTTGTTCTGTTTTCTTCTATCTTGTCCACTATGGGATTAGAAGGTGTTTTATACAATGGTGAGTTTTTAATAGAAAAATAGCTTCTGGGCATATGTTGATTTCTGTTTATTCAATGTTTAATAGGTTCCAAGCTGATCTAAGTGCTTTACAAACATTGATTCATTTACTCTTTTGAACAACCCAATAAGACAGGCATTATCATGATCTCCATTTTACACAAGAGGGAGCTGGGGAACAGAGAAATACAAAAATAAAAGTCTGCACTGAAGATAGATCTTCATGGAAGTTATTGGAATTTAACTGGTGAAACTATCTCCTAAGGGGAAATGGCATGATCAGGCCAGTCCTAAGGAGCCACGTTTACAAGGATATTTTCCACTAAGAGTATCTCTAGTGTTGTAACAGAGTGAATATTTTGTGACAGCTAAAAGTGGCACAGATGGCATTTGAACCCAGGCAGTCTACCTCGAGTCCATGTTCTTAATGTAACATGGGAAGAGTTCCTCTCTTCCCAGAAATCACTGAATTCCAAGATTCTTTTAGCCTAGAACTATTGTTTCAAGTCTCACTTCTCAGTTTCCCAAATGCTACTTTACCTGTAGTCTATTTCATGCCCAAGCCTGTGTATGCTTTATTACCCCCTCATTTGTCGCACATAACCAGTTTAAACTCAATAAATACTTGATGGTGGAGATAGGGACTAATATTGCACAAGAGTGGAAGACACTGTAATTAAAATCTGTAGAAAAGATGTGGTAAGTCTACTTTCAACACCAAAGTTCTGCTAGTGACCAGTCACCATAGTCCTAGGGGTTGTGCAAATCTAGAAGACAAAACCAGTCAGTAAAAGGCACCTATTTCCTTTGTACCAAGTTATAGTCGCTGAGGGTTTTTTTTTTTTTAATAATTTATTTTTGGCTACATTGGGTCTTCATTGCTGCGCGGGCTTTCTCTAGTTGCGGCGAGTGGGGGCTACTCTTCCTTGCAGTGCATGGGCTTCTCATTGCAGTGGCGTCTCTTGTTCCAGAGCACGGGCTCTAGGCACGCGGGCTTCGGTAGTTGTAGCACGTGGACTCAGTAGTTGTGGCTCGAGGGCTGTAGAGCGCAGGCTCAGTAGTTGTGGCACACGGACTTAGTTGCTCCATGGCATGTGGGATCTTCCTGGACCATGGCTCGAACCCGTGTCCCCTGCATTGGCAGGTGGATTCTTAACCACTGCACCACCAGGGAAGCCCAGTCACTGAGGTTTGATGAAATTTTTTGAATTAAATGGAAAAAAATAAAATTGAATATTTGAATAAGTAATTCTTTTTAGAATACTTAACACATGATGACTTATTTTAAACTACCACTTTCTTTTTTTTAACATCTTTATTGGGGTATAATTGCTTTACAATGGTGTGTTAGTTTCTGCTTTATAACAAAGTGAATCAGTTATACATATACATATGTTTCCATATCTCTTCCCTCTTGCGTCTCCCTCCCTCCTACCCTCCCTATCCCACCCCTCCAGGCTGTCACAAAGCACAGAGCTGATATCCCTGTGCTATGTGGCTGCTTCCCACTAGCTATCTACCTTATGTTTGGTATAAACTACCACTTTCTGACTGACTTTGGTGATAAATAAAATTCTGTACTGGTGCTAGATTCTCACATAGGTTATTGGGATTTTATTGGTGAAATAATCTCTTGAGTGCAAATGCACAATCAGATCAAGCCTAAGAAGCCACATTTTTGAGGGCTTTGTTTAGTAAGAGAGCTTTCCTAGTTCGTCAGAGCCAATATTTTATAAAGTTTAAGCTGATGTGTTTTAACTTCCCTGATTAGATGAGGATCCATTATGGTCTCCCATCTCTAAGACCAATCTTGAGTATTATCATTCCAAAATAAGACGGTGGGGTAGGGCAGTAAAAATGTGTCCTCTTTTCCAAGATAATAGTTTCAAGGCTTGGTTTTGTGGTGAGGTGATTTGCTAAATAAATGGGATGACCTAGCATAGAGGATTCTTCCACAGTAGTTACCCAAGTCCCTGGACATAGTCTGTGATAGAAAGAGATACTTGCAGGGAAAGGGAAGTCTGTCTCTTCTGGGCCTGGAAAGTTGTGGGAGGAGGAAAGAAAAGATTACCAGAGTAAGCGATATCATATGATACTTGTTCACTGTC
Organism: Leucopleurus acutus; assembly: GCF_964270905.1. Classification (NCBI taxonomy): domain Eukaryota; kingdom Metazoa; phylum Chordata; class Mammalia; order Artiodactyla; family Delphinidae; genus Leucopleurus; species Leucopleurus acutus. The sequence continues at coordinate 28,533,726 of NC_139144.1, read as the reverse complement.
TGACTTACTTTACTTAGTATGATAATCTCTAGTTGCATCCATGTTGCTGCAAATGGCATTATGTTATTCTTTTTTTGTTTTTGGCGGTTTGCAGGCCTCTCGCTGTTGTGGCCTCTCCTGTTGCGGAGCACAGGCTCCGGATGCGCAGGCTCAGCGGCCATGGCCCATGGGCCTAGCTGCTCCGCGGCATGTGGGATCTTCCCAGACCAGGGCACAGAACCCATGTCCCCTGCATCAGCAGGCGGACTCTCAACCACTGCGCCACCAGGGAAGCCCATGTCATTCTTTTTTATGTTTGAGTAGTATTCCATTGTATATATGTACCACATCTTCTTTATCCATTCATCTGTTGATGGGCATTTAGGTTGTTTCCATGTCTTGGCTATTGTAAATAGTGCTGCAGTGAACATTGGTGTGCATGTATCTTTTTGAATTATAGTTTTATTCAGATATATGCCCAGGAGTGGGATTGCAGGATCATAATGGTAGCGCTATTTTTAGTGTTTTAGGGAACCTCCATGCTGTTCTCCATAGTGGCTATACCAATTTCGATGTGGAATCTTAAAAAAAAAAAAAGAAAGAAAGAAAAAAAATGACACAAATGAACCTATTTACAAAACAGAAATAAACTCACACGGTCATAGAAAAAAAACTTAGAGTTACCAAAGGAGAAAGGTGGAGGAGGGATAAATTAGGAGGTTGGGATTAACATATACATACTACATAAAATAGATAACCAACAAGGACCTACTATATAGCACAGGGAACTATATATTCTGTAAAAACCTATAAGGGAAAGGAATCTGAAAAACAATAAATACGTGTGTGTGTGTGTGTGTGTGTGTGTGTGTGTGTGTATATATACACACACACACACACACGTATATATTTTTATATATATAACTGAATCACTGTGCTGTACACCTGAAACTAACACAATATTGTAAATCAGCTATACTTCACTAAAATTAAATTAAAAAATAAAATATTCTTTGTAAATAAAATAAAACTTCACCTACTGTTTTAAAAAAAAAAAAATTACCAGAGTAAAGGAGGAAGTTGTAGATAGGTTTTATTCTCCTATTGCCTAGATTCCAACTGGGGGTGGGTCACTAGATAAGGTAAGAGAATCACAATGGGCAAGGGGACTTTCCTCTCTTCCTGGGTGTCTAGAAGAAGATAATTTTAAATACTAATTTTACTTGAAGTGGTGTGGAGCAGAAATCTAAAGGTTGTGTGAATTGGCACTTTTAAATGACTTCGATGAGATAAGCACTTCCTGACTGAGAAGTTCCTGCCTCTGACCTCAATCCACAAGGCCTGAACCGACAGCAAAGAGACAGCTGCAGATGGGAGATGACCATTGTCTCAGAGATCAAGACCTAGCTGAAAAAGTATGAGACCTTTGAGGAAGCCCCAGCTTTTCATCAGTATCCCAAGATGACTGTTTCTGCTCAAAACCTAACAAGCTGCATTTTATAGCACACTCGGTGCAGGTGCCTCTGACTACTGTTAAAAATTGTCGGCGACTCCCACCCACTGCTCATTTCACTTCCAACAAAGGTGCACCACGCGAGGTCCGCAAGTAGCGGCTGGGATGCTGAAAAGCTGAGCAAAAATCCTGGCTGACTCACGGGGCAGAGGAGTTAAAACTGGACTCTAAGACTTGCTGAGGCTTTTGTTGACAACCTAAAAGGCCACCTAGTCATCAATAAGAGTGGCATGAAAACAGAGCAGCCCTCACAGGGATTATAATTAGAGCCGCAAATTATTTCTACAATTTTGCATAGGTAATCTGACATTCAATCCAAAATCACGCAATTGAGAAGGTGGCACTTGACAGAAAATCAAGAGAAAAGAATAAAGTAGAAACAGAACCCTCGCCCCTGTGAGCTCACTGTCTATCAGGTGTTTCTATATCACCTTCCCTTGCTTTATTTTTCTTTTCACCTTTCAACATACTATATAATTATATTTATTTTGTTTATGGTCTGTCTCACTTACTAGAATGTAAGCCTCCTTGAGACATGGATTCATTTCTGTTTTATTCAGTGTTGCCTGATAAATAATAGGTGCTCAAGAAATGTTGAATGAAAGAGCCGTCAAGTTAATTTACATACCAAATAATTGCTGTGAAATTTTAGAGATGCGAGTTTTCGCTTGAGAATGGTCAATAAAAGAAAAACCTTACAGAGGTTATAGAGATAAAGCAAGAGTGTCTTAGGTGAAGACATGAAAAGAAAAAGAGAAGGAGGGAGGAAGTGGTGGTGAAGGAGGAGAAAATTGAGGTCGCAGGGAGAGTAAATCTATTTCTAATGTACATTAGTATAGGAAAAATGAAAAAGAGAGTGGACGTTTGTGAATTCCAAATACATATTACAATGTTTTACCCAATATCATGATTGTCATCAATATTAATACATTTGAGAAATAATCAGAAATAAGAAACATAATGATAATAAAACACATGAGTTTCTGTATATTTTAATGAGCTTAACTGAATCCAAGTCAGCAAAGCTGTATATTTAACTCTATAGAAGGGTCAATGAGATAGTGATGAAATGAATCAGAATGTCTGCTACTCAGAATGAACTGAGCCCATACTGTACCCGATTTTGATTTCTCATCTAAGGAAGGAGTTGAAGGCTTAAATGGTTTTTAAAGTCAAAATCGAGAAATTTTTGAAAAGTGAACCCAAAAGGAACACTTTAAAAATAACTTGGAGGAAGGAGAATTTTTTTAATGTATGGAATACACTAGTTGTGAATGAAACTATTCTTAATATACAAATGATAAATATTTAAGATGACTGAGGAAAGTTGTAGAATCATCCATCACATTTTAGAGCAAGGATTAACCATACATGGATGTTGTATTTTCTTATCTCAATTTTGTTTCTAATTCTTTGATTCCATTACTTGTATAATTATTTATTTATATGCTGTTTTTGAGTACAGAAATTCTTAGAATGTTTCCATAAAATAAAGGTTAAAAATTCCCTAAGAACAGACCACAGCTACATATTTTTATAATTAATATATCATGGATGCTAAGTGGTTGCTGCATCATAGCCAAATTAATAAAATACAAACTATTCAAGCTATAACAAAAGTTTCCTGGAGTATGGTTGAAATGAGGAAAGGGAGAGAGTAACAAGGAAAGTGTATCAGGGATTAACAGTGAAAGCTAATTGAGTTTTCAAATCTCATATGGATTTGGACAACCTCAAAATTGCAGGGAAAGCAGAATACGTAGCAAATCACTTTTTACACATTGAAAGTTTTATTGTAGGAAGATTTCTACAGAATTCAATAGCCATGGAAAATTGACATAGACTATAATTAATTATTCATCAGGAAAAAAATCCCTGGGAGAAATCAACAAAAATCAAATTGCAGACACATAGAAGAAGATGGTAGAAGGCCAAATAAAATCTATGCTTAGCCTGCCAGAATGGCCTGCCTCCCTCCTAGGAGATAGAATTAAAACTGATAGATGTGAGCTTTCAAACCCACCATGAGAGCTTGAATTTTTTTTTCCTGTCATGTTTTCTGAATTTCTCTGCTTTTTTTTTCTGCATACAAAACAACTCCAAAAGGTCTATTTTTAAGCAAAATATTTCAAATCGTATTTTAAATTAAATTTAGGAGGGGGTGGACATAATTGATTCTGCTTAGTGGGGTTTTAGTGGCAGAATCTGAAAACTCCCCGCAGTCTGACCCTTCACTGTGTTTTTGCTCCTCACCTGGTAAGATGGCTCTCAACACCTAAAAATAACCTGGCTGGTTTAGCACGAAGAATGATCCTGAAGTAACTGTGAGAAATGGAGTCCCCCAAGGCTAGCTAGATATTAAAAGCTTTGTGCAAGCGGGATCCAGTGGAGTTGATGAAACAAAAACCAGGCAGCTTTCTCTCAGCTCAGTTTTACCGAGAACAGAGCAGTGCGGCTGGGACCGTAGCCCGTGGTCGGTTCTCTTCCTTAGATGTGAGGAGGGATTTTTCTTTTCACTTCGGTTAGAGAGAGCTCTGTTGCTTCGCAAAGAGAAAATACTACATCAGCTTTTAAATACTGGCTTTCTGTCTTAGCCGTGTTAAGAGCGTAGGAGACGTGGAAGGATTTAAATAGGTTCCCATGCTCACAATTCCTTAGCAGCACCTCCGTACAGGTTGAACCTTTCATGTGTAACTGAGCTCATGTTTAGCCGTACAGCTCTAAGCTGGAGGTACCGGATGAGATTGCATCTTCCCATATCAGAAATCCTTTTCTCTTTATCCAGCCTCCTCTTTTCATTAAGCATTACTTTAAAAAAATTCATCCCTGTGTATTATAAATAAACCAACACACAAAGGCTGGTTCAGATGTTCACAATGGCATGGGAGATTCACAAGGCTTATAGTGTGTACATTTAAACACAACCAAATGTGTAGACACGTGTGCACACAGGCTGTAATTTTGAATATGACCATTCTGTTTTGGGGAAAATAATTTTTAAATAAATCGATATCTGATTTATTTAGTAATAATTGTATCTTTTGGAGCTCACAACAAATTAGTGAAAAAATGCACCAATAGTGAGAGTTTTTATCATGTACTTATGCGAACCTAGGCATTAAGCTGCATTTCACTCCTACCTACGAGCAGTCATTAGTCACTGCAGCACCTGAAGGTTCCATATGCCCCTGACAGTACCCCAGGACAGATGTGCTGTTTTTTAAGATTGATGGTTATACCCGTGAATCATCACTATATATAATTCAAAAACTGGCACTTGCCTTGTGCTAGAACATTGATTTTTCCCATTCTATCAATGTCTACATCGTATTTTTAGAAGTTATAATTAGTTTTTCTTAATAAACTAGGTAATGATATATGGTTGTGAGCCAAATGTTTTTTACTTACAATTTAATTAAGTAGGAGAGGAAATATTATCTCACAGAAATAAATATATGTTTGAATTGTTTGGGTTAGATGTTTGGGTAAGTAGAAAAGGTTTGGTTTCGAGAGAAGGCCAAAATTATTTGAGCATGGAAGTCAAACTAGAGAAGAAAGCATGGCCTCTAGGACAACGTCAAGTCTGTTCCATATGCCTAGTCTGCTTCTAGGAATGAAGATGAAATGCAGGGAGCAAAACTGATGGTATCTGAACTGAAGCAGGTAAGCATGGTGGTCTGCACACACAATACAAAGTAGGTGGGCAGTTACGTAAAGTAATTGGACATTCAGGAAGGTAGATTCTAATCCTGTAAGTAGGTATAACAGTGCTAAGATTAACCATCAGAGACTCATTCCCCAGCTTAGTCCCCACCCTCACCCCTTTGGCTCCCTAGAGCCTAAAGGATGGAATCTGGAATCTGTGTTTTATCCTGTCATAAAATATCTCTCAGAATCTATCTTGAGCTTCGTTCCCAAATTCCCTCTGTCCTTTCCCATATATCAAATTTCTCGTCTCCCAGGAAACTTCTATGATTTTATAAAATTCTCTTTTCTCAGAATGCTGTTTCCATTTTTTCTTTAAAAACAAAACAAAGCAACCTCTTAGACACCTTTCAAGACCAAATAAAATATCCCTCTTCTCTGTATGCTTTCCCTCTCTCTCCAGGCAAGAGTAATTGACACCCTCTGCTGTTACCCTTTGCACTTTGATCTATGTCTCTGCTTGAGTTCTTACCCCATCATATGGTAAGTGTATGTGTATAGTTATTTATTGCCCATTAGACTTTAGAAGGATTTAAAGTCTAATGCCTCTTAGAATAACTTAAATTCTCTTCTGAGTTCACAAACTGGAATGCATGATAATGGAGGGTTTTTGGAACATCGCAGCACAGTTATGACGATACATGGCAACTCACCAAGAGGGATGGAGACTGAATAACTGCAGGACACATGCTGAAAAATGCAGCTAAGTGATCTGAAAACACAAGTCAGGCAATGTCTCTCTATTGCCTAGTGCCTCAATGTTTTCCCATTATTTTATACATAGCTAATCAAGTCCTGCCTGACTTGAAATCTCCTGGCCTTTCTATGCTCACTATCACATTCCTTCTTGCTCTCTTCCAGCCTTTCTATCCTTATATCTTCGATCCTCTGTCATATGGCTTTCGACATGCTTTTTCTTCTCTCCTTCCTTTATTAACCCTCACTCATCTCAGTTTCTATCTCAAGTTCCTCAACCAAACCACCAAACACCTCTGTTTGTACCACTAACCACAATGTAGCACTAATTACAATATGTAAGTGGTAATCATGATTATCTGCCTCTGTAGATAGATTCTAAGTTCCAAGAAGGCAAGGATCCTTTAACCATTGACTCTTACCATATTCCCAGAAATAAGCATAGTGCCAGGCAGGAGGTAAGTAATAAATATTTGTTGAATAGATGAATGAGTAAATAAATGAATAATACTAAAAATATATTATTAATTTTTAAATGGATGGATGGACGAACGGAAATGGGGAAGCCCTCAAAATTCCATGATTCTAATCACACAATAAGAGGATAGGTCTGTGAAAGAGACAAAATTATTTAAGATCTTACTGTACACCTTTAATTTATGCATGGAGTCACTATGCCAATAGCAAAATTATTAAATAGTAATATTTACATATATATTAGATGTCTGAGTTTATTAACATCGATATAAATAATTTGATACCAGAAAGACAAAAAGTACTTTTAAAAGGTTCTTTTTCAGTTTCATTTGTGGTGGAGAATAGATAGCTTGGTGAGAAAAGATAACCTTTAGTCCTCAGAGAAGTGCTTCTGCTTCTAGTGCCAGATATTTTCTAGCCAAGGTTTCTGTACATCATTCTAGTGTAGACTGATCTTTCCCCTTTTGTACTCAACTCTGGAGAGAAATAATATTTCACCAAGTGTTATTTTAACCTGAAAACAGAAAAATCCACATATAACAATACTAATTCCCTGCCACAAAATAGGAAATAAAAATCAGTAAAGATCAAGAAAATACTTAACTGCTAAAAGACAAGAGAAGGAAAAAAAATACTTTGAAGGTGTGATAGGAAATTACATAATAAAATAGTCTTAATGCTTTCAGCATTTAAGTTTGAAATGTTTTTGTTTTTCTCAGTAAGATATTTAAATGATGCTAATTCCACTGCTCTTAACACAAACAAGTTAAAAAATACTTTTTAGATTTCTTTTCAAATATGTGTTATATCCATATATATTTTTCAAATACATATGTGTAAATTATATGGTCTTCAAATATATCTAGAATATATTTGCTATATATTATATAAAATTATATAATTACATTAAATTATATATGTAAACTTTTATATTACACATACATATATACATTTATGGAGAGAGACTAAGAATTTGGGAAACAGACGTTTTCCTGGCAGTTTTTAACCATTTACCATTTAAAAAAATATAGACTCTTTGCTCCCCAATTGACTTTTTTTTTTTTAAAATAAATTTATTTCTTTGATTTTTGGCTGCGTCAGATCTTGATTGCTGCGCACGGGCTTTCTCCAGTTGCGGCGAGCAGGGGCTGCTCTTCGTTGCTGTGCGTGGGCTTCTCATTAACGGTGGCTTCTCTTGTTGCGGAGCATGGGCTCTAGGCGCGTGGGCTTCAGTAGTTGTGGGTTGCGGGCTCTAGAGAGCAGGCTCAGTAGTTGTGGCGCACGGGCTTAGCTGCTCCACGGCATGTGGGATCTCCCCAGACCAGGGCTCAAACCCGTGTCCTTTGCTTTGGCAGGCGGATTCTTAACCACTGTGCCACCAGGGAAGCCCTCCCCTATTGACTTTTCATCCACTTCATGGCTAGGTATTTGATGTACAGTGAAGTTTATTACAGAGGATTTAATTACAAATGATTTACCACATTATCACAACTGTGGACTGTCCTGTGTCCTCCTTCCTACCCCACAGAGGTAACCACTATCCCAAATTTTATGTTCAGCTTTCATTTGCTTTTCTTTGTTTTTTACCATATTTCTGCACACAAAATATTTTTTTTTGTTTGCTTTACATGACTGTTCAATCTGTACTTTGTAACTTAATTTTTCATTGAAATATGTTTCAGATAGTCAGCCATGTTAATATGTGAGATGTAATCAGCCATGTTAACATGTGAGATGTATTTCAGTCATTTACACAGGGGCATAGTATTTCGTTGTAGGAATATGTTCTATTGTATTTATTTATTCTCTTCTGTTTTCCATGTTAATCTCTTAAGAACAAGGCTCTTATGAATAGTGTAGTTCTTCTAGTGGATGTGTGCAGAAGTTTCACTACAGTATATATCTAAGCTAAACATGGCGAAATGCAAAACTGTTTATCAAAGTGACTCCACTAATGTGTACTCCCACTAGCAGTGAATGGGAGGGCCCACTGCTCCATATCCCCCGATCTTGGCAGTATTTATTAGCAGACTTTTAAAATAGGCCAATCTAGTTAAAATGGTATCTCATTGTGTATGTGTCTAAGAATACAATTCAGTGAATTTTAATATATTCACAGTTATGTAACCATCAACACAACTTAATTTTGGAACATTTTTATCACTCCAGAAAGAACCCATTAGGAGTCACTCCCCATAAACTTCTGCTCAGCAGTAGGTAACAATTTCTGTCTGCATAGATTTGTCTACTCTGAATATTTCATATACACGAGAACATACAATATGTGTTTTTTTTGTGACTGGTGTCTCAGCATAATGTTTTCAAGGATCTTTGTTCACGTGTATCAATATTTCATTTCTTTATACTACTGAATAATATTTCATTGTATGGATATACTGCATTTTGTTTATCCATTCCTCAGTTAATAGACATTTGAGTTTGAACATTTTGGCTGTTATGAATAATGCTGCTATGAATACTTGTATACAAGCTTCTTTGTGGACATATGTTTTCACTTCTCTTAAGTATATACCTAGGAGTGGAATTGCTGGGTTATATGGAAACTCTGTTTATATAACATTTTGAGGTACTACCAAACTGTTTTCCAGAGTAGCTGCACCATTTTACATTCTCACCAGCAGTGGATGAGGATTCTAATTTCTCCACAACTTTGACAACAATTATTATCTGTGTTTTTGGTTATAGTCATTCTACTAGGTATGAAGTGCTTTCTCATTGTGGTTTTGGTTTGTATTTCTTAATGGTTCATGTAGAGAATCATTTCATATGCTTTTTTACCCTTTTTATATTATCTTTGAATAGATATCTATTCAGATCCTTTACCCAAATTTAATTAGATTATTTGCCTTTCTTACTCTTGAGTTGTAAATTTTTTATGTGTTCTAGATGCAAGTCTTGTACCAGATATATCCTGCAAGTGAGTCCATGTCAGGTCAAATAATGACAGCACTCCGTAAATAGGTATTTGCCAAGGAGCTGTAAGGTTAGCTAATAACAGTTCTCTGGCCATGGGACTTTTTGATGAGCTTCAGACCTGGTCTGCCCCCCGCCAGTGGCTGCAAGGCTGTTGGTTCTCACAGCTCTGAGGTTTTGAGGCTGATCATTTTCAAGGCTACTGTGGAGCTGGGAAGAAGAAGACTTGTATCCAGAATACAGAAATAACCCTCACAATTCAATAATAAGAAACCAAAAACTCAATTTAAAAATTGGCAAGAGATTTAAAGAGACACTTTACAAGACAGGAATGACAACTTAGAACATGAAAAGATGCTCAACATCATTAGTCATTAGGGAAATGTAAATTAAAATCTCAATGAGATAACACTTCATACCCACTAGAATGGATAAAAATAAGACTCTTAATACCAAGTGCTGGTGAAAATGTAGAGCAACTGGAATTCTTTCACTCTGCTGGTGGGAATGAAAAAAATGGTACAAATACTTTGGAAAACAGTTCTGGAATTTCTCACAAAATTAAAGAATTTCTTACATGCTTCAGCAGTTCCACTCTAGAAATCTACCCAACAGAAGTGAAAACTGTCCACACAAAATTCATTAGGTGAATGTTCATAGCAGCTATATTCATAATAACCAAAATCTAGAAACAAGTCAAATGTGGATTAACAAATTGCATTACATCCATAGAATCTGTTCAGCACTAAAAAGGAAAGAATTACTGAAAGGTGCAACAATATGGATGAATTTCAGATGCATTGCACTGAAGAAGCCGGACAAAAAAGGTTATATACCATAATGATTCTATTTATACAACATTCTAGAAAAGGCAAAATAGTAACAGAAAATGGATCAGAATTTGACAGAGGCTGGTTGTAGGGGAATGGAATTGCCTGCAGTGAGGATCAAAGGAACTTTTTGGAGTGATGAGAAATTTTCAATATCTTGATTGTGGTGGTTTACATTATTATAAATACTAATATAAAGTAGAATTTACATTTAATAGAGTGAATAAATAGACAAAAATAGCATTAAGTCCATAGCAACAGTGTCAACAACAGCAAATGTGTAAGGTTTACAGGAATAAATCTAATAAATATGTGTGAAAACTTCATGTTGGAACCTTATAAAGGCTTATTAAAATATTTTAGAGAAAACATTTATAGATGGAGAGAGCCATTATTTTCATGGAGCAAAAAAAATGGAACGTTATAAAGATGTCAGCTTTCCCCAGATGAGCCATAAATTCTAGTTAAATTCATTGACTCAGCAAATATTTACTGAGTAGCTATCTTTACTCAAGTATGATCTGTTTTAGGTACTTGAGATGTACCAATGAACAAATCCAATTTTGAGTTTATAGTCTAGCTGGGTAGGAGATGGCTGGGTGAGAAGGAGATAAAATAATAGGCATACGAATAAATAAACCATATAGTGTCTTAGAAGGTAATACTTGACTATGAACAGAAAGTAGACACAAGTAAATGATTGGAAGTAGTGGGGAGGGGATTGTGACAGGTTACTATTTTAAGTAGAGTTTTCTTTAAGTAAAAAAACTGTATTCTAAAATATATACATGGAAGATCAAATGGGCCAAAAATACTAAATCATTACTGAAAAAAAAACATACTAGAGAGATTCTCTAACAGATATTAGGATTATTTTAAAGTTTTACTAATATGGTAGTATTGTATTGGTGACTGATAGAGAAAGGAACAGAATACAGAACTCATAAGTATACCGAAAGAGCTATGGAAGCCATATAAGTAAGGAAAGGATGGATTATTTATTAAGTGGTCCTGGAATAGAAATCTACTTCACATATACTGAGAAATAATTTCAAATGGATGAAAGACTTAAATATAAAAGACAAAGTATTCAAGATGGTAATGTAAGAGGGGAATACCTTCATGAAATTGAGGTAGGAAAGAAGTTCTTAAGCAGAATTTTAAAATTGGAAACATTTCTTAATGAAGATTTAAAAAGGAAGCTACATTATATTTAACTGTTGAATCTCACTATGAATATCCACTGTATTAGTAATTAGAAAATTTGAGTTAAATTCACAGCATCATTTCACATTCATCAGACTGACAAAAATAGAAACTTAACAATTTCAAATAACAGCAAGGATGTGGAACAATGGATACCGTTATATTTTGCTCACAGGAGTAGAGAGTGGTATAAATTCTTTGTAAAGAAAATCATGATGCCTCAAAAGTTTTGAGTATAAGGTCCTAAAGTCATGAACAAGAACGTTCATCAGATCATCATTTTAAATAAATTAGGGTGCAGCAAATCCTCATGAGTACATCTCAGGAGCATAATACTGAGCATGCAAAAAGAGTTACAGTGGAGAGCCTGTAGTATGGTTCTATTGATGTAGATTTCAAAATCAAGCAAAAGGAAACAACATATTGTTTGTGGATAGTTATGTATATGGCAAAACGATATAACAAAGTATGATTAACACAACTTCTGGCATTTACTTTTTTTTTTAATTTATTAATTTATTTTTGACCGTGTTAGGTCTTCGTTTCTGTGCGAGGGCTTTCTCCAGTTGCGGTGATCAGGGGCCACTCTTCGTTGCGGTGCAAGGGCCTCTCACTGTTGCGGCCTCTCCAGTTGCGGAGCACAGGCTCCAGACGCGCAGGCTCAGCAGTTGGGGCTCACGGGCTTAGTTGCTCCGCGGCATGTGGGATCTTCCCAGACCAGGGCTCGAACCCGTGTCCCCTACATTGGCAGGCAGATTCTTAACCACTGCGCCACCAGGGAAGCCCTGGCATTTACTTCTTAGAGGTAGGGAAGGGAAGTAATTGAGGAAGGCCACATAGGGACTTCAAGCATTAAAATATTCTATTTATTAAGCTTCAGTGTGGGTAGGTGGGCATTGTCTATTTTAAGCTATTACAAACATATATGTTTATAGATATACTTCATGATGTAAACATTAAAAGAATTGAATATATATTCAACTATCAAATTTCAGCCCTATGTTCATCTTATCCATTCCGTTTTACAGTAGATATATGAAACCGCATCTAATATTTTGTTTGCAAAGGTTAAGCAACTCTTAACTGTTTTTGAATAAAAGTTAACTTGCAAGTTTTTTTTGTTGTTGTTTTAAATGGGGCAGATTTAACATTCTCTGGAGAAATCAGGGACACTTCAGAAAATAAGTGCTGTTAATGCTATCATAGAGAGGTTAAAATTGTTTTCCCTCTTCTCCCCATAGCATAGACCAGAATGTATTCACAAGTAATTGAGTCAATCATAACAAATTATAATAGTAAGAGTTAAAGCTTGCTGAATACTTACTATGTGTCAGGAACTTTTTTAGGTGAGAGAACATAGCCGGCAAAAACCTCTACCCTGATGGAGCTCACGTTGTCATGGGAGGAGAGAGAAAATAAACAAAATGATATAAACATGCTGTGTTGGAAGGTGATCCCAGATAAGGAGAAAATTGAAGCAGAGAAGGGCCAAGGAAGTGCCGAGGTAGGGGGTGGGTGAATTTTAAACAGGATGATTAGGAAAGGCATCCCTAAGAAGATGACAGTTCGGCTCATGACTTGAAGCTGGTGAAGGAGACTGTTAAAAGGAATCCAAGGGGAAGAGCATCCGGGAACAATAAACAGAGTTACAAACTCTGAGGCCAGAGTATGCCTAGTGTGCAAGAAATAGCAAGGTCAGTGATAGATGGATGGAGAGGGTCATCAGGGGCAACAGAGTAGGAAACAAAATTAGAGAGGGGGGTAGATCATATGAGAATTTACAGTTTATGATGAGAGATCTTGCTTTTATTTTAAATGAGACTGACAAATTGTATTCTAATTGTATTCTACTGACTTACATTGTAACAGGATCATGCAGAATGTGGCGGAGAACTGAAGTTGGCCAAGGCAGAAGGAGGAAGACAAGGCAGAAGGCTATCACAGTAATCCAGGTAAGTGATTATGGTGCCTTGGACGTGTTTTAGCAGGCAGGGAGTGAGGTTTTTGGATTTTGAAGCTAGGACAGACAAGACATGCTTACAGAATTCCTGTGGTTTGTTAGAGAAAGGGGGAGTCAAGGGTGACTCCAGTATTTTTGTCCTGAATAACTGAAAAATACAGTTGCCCTTTTTCCACCCTAAGGTGGGGAAAACTGCAAGTGAAGCATGTTGGGAGAGAAAGATCATGAGTTCATTTTATTGTTCAGTTTGAGATTTATATATGAGCCTGGAGTTCAAAGGCGAAGCGTGGGCTGAAGACATAAATGTCACTTAAATATATGGTACTTATGGTCCTTAAGGGAGTGAGAGTAGATAAAAAATAAAAGAGGAACAATGCCTGAGCCCTGGAGTTTTCCGATATTACAAGATCAGGAGAACAAATAAAAAGAACAGCAAAAGAGAGGAAGGGAGTGTGATTGGTGATGGGGAATGGGGAAGGACAAGGAGTGAATTTTGTCCTGGAAATGCAGGACATGTTTCAAACCAGGGGAGGGATATTAACTTTGGCAAATGCTGCTCATGGTTTGAGTAAGATGGGGACCAAGAACTGACTATTGGATTTACCTGTATGGAAATCACCAGTGACCAAGATAAGAGAAGTTTCCTGGTGGGAGTGGGGTTTGGGCTAAAGCTGATGTGAATGGGTCTTAGGGAGAAAATAGAAATTGGAATCAGAAAAGATAGACAACTACCTGGAGTTTTGCTATAAAAACAAACAAACAAAAATAAGATGGCTGCTGCAACAGAATACAGGGTCCAGAGATTTTTTTTTTTTTAATGATGAGAGAAATGTCAGTGTATTGTACATGCAAAAGAGAATGATCAAGTTCAGAGGGTGATTGTATGAGCCGGTCTTTGAGATGGGAGAGGAAATGGGACCTAGTGCACAAGTGGAGAAGGAAGCTTTACAAAGGAGCACAGAGCATCCACAGTTACAGGAGTGAAGGTTGAGTCCAGGAATGCTTGATGATGGTAGATGTGTAGGTGTGGTTATGGGAGCTGGGGAAGGAACTCTTCTCTTTCTCTGAATTTTCTCCATGGCGAAGGGATCACAGATATTAACTGAGAGCAAAGATGAGAGAATAAGTTACAAGTTTGGCGAAAGAAGAGAGAGCTTAAAATATTTTTTTATGAGAGTAGAAGACGGAATAGACTAAGAAGGAATGTGTAGTATTATTGCTAGAGAGCTCCAAGGACCCACTTGAAGTCAGTGGTCATGAAGTTCAAGTGGAAATGGTGATTATGGCCATATGTTTTTCTCCTACCGAAACTGATGCTTTGGTAGAGGCAGAGAGTACAACAAAAGACGGAAGAGATTTTGGGTATATGTAAGAGAATGAATAGAAGGTTTGATTGTGGAATGTAAACTTGGTAGAAGGGAAATGAGTTCGTAAGGGAAATGCAGAAAAGTGAAGTTTTTGTAAGATTAACAGATTGTATTACTGGGTTTGAAAGATTGTTTGATAATAGAGCGGGCACTTGAAATTGAGATGATGTGGGTTTGCAATGACTGCTAATGACAAATCCTCAGAGATGTATACATTTGTTGATCTTTACCTGATTGTAACTTTTTAATAATTATAATCAACAGTATTCATTGTATTTTTATTTCTTAGAATAATATACTTAAAGTTTATTTATCACTTTGTTTTGTTTTTTACTGAGGTATAGTTGATGTATTCAATACAATATTATATGTTTCATGTGTACAACATAATGATTCACAATTTTTAAAGGTTATACTCCATTTATAATTATTATGAAATATTGGCTATATTCCCTGTGCTGTACAATATATCCTTGTAGCTTATTTATTTTATACATAGTAGTTTGTACCTCTTAATCCTCTACCTATATCTTGCCCCTCCCTCCTTCCCTCTCCCAACTGGTAACCATTAGTTTGTTCTCTATATATCTTTGAGTCTGTTTTTTGTTACATTCACTAGTTTTGTTTTTTAGTTTCCATATATGTGATACCATACAGTATTCATCTTTGTCTGACCTGTTTCACTTAGCATAGTGCCCTCCATCCATGTTGTTAAAAAAGAATGGAAAAAATTTCATTCTTTTTGCCATTATGGTTGAATACGATTCCATTGTGTGTGTGTGTGTGTGCGTGTGTGTATATATATATATATACACACACGCACACACACACACACATATATATATATATATATATCATATTTTCTTTATCCATTCATCTGTTCTTGGACACTTAGATTGCTTCTATGACTTAGCTATTGTAAATAATGTTGCTATGAACATTGGGGTGCATGTTTCTCTTTGAATTAGTGTTTTTGTTTTGGATAGGAGTGAAATTACTGGGTCATATGGTCGTTCTATTTCTAGGTCGTTCTATTTTTTGAGAAACCTCCATACTGTTTTCCACAATGGCTGCACCAATTTACATTCCCACCAACAGTGCAAGAGGGTTCCCTTTTGCCCACATCCTTGCCAACATTTGTTATTTGTGTTCTTTTTGATGCTAGCCATTCTGACTCGTGTGAAATAATATCTCATTGTAGTTTTAATTTGCATTTCTCTGATGATTAACAGTGTTGAGCATCTTTTCACGTGCCTGTTGACCATGTGTATGTCTTCTTTGGAAAAATATCTATTCAGGTCTTGTGCCCATTTTTTAATCGAGTTTTTTTTTGATGTTGAGTTGTATGAGCTGTTTATAGATTTTGGATATTAGTTTCTTATGGGTCATATCATTTGCAAATATTTTCTCCCATGCAGTAGGTTGCCTTTTCCTTTTGTCAGTGGTTTCCTTTGCTATGCAAAAGTTTGTAAATTTAACTAGGTCCCATTTGTTTATTTTTTGCTTCTGTTTCCTTTGCTTTAGGAAGCAGATCCAGAAAAATACTACTACAATTTATGTCAAAGAGCATTCTGCCTATGTTTTGTTCTAGCAGTTTTATGGTTTCTGGTCTTACATTTAAGTCTTTAATCCATTTTGAGTTTATTTTTGTATATGGTGTGAGAAAATGTTCTAATTTCATTTTTTTACATGTAGCTGTCCAGTTTTCTCAGGACCACTTTTTGTACAAACTCGTTACATGTAGCTGTCCAGTTTTCTCAGGACCACTTTTTGTACAAACTCTTATCCACATTATATATACTTGCCTGCTTTGTGATAGATTAATTTCACAGGAGTAGAGGAAATAATTTTAAAATTTGTATAGAAACACAAAAGACCTCAAAAAGCAAAAACAATCTTGAGAAAGAAGAATGGAAAGAATCATGCTTCGTGACTTCAGGCTATACTACAAAGCTACTGTAATCAAAACAGTATGGTACTGGCACAAAAACAGACATGTAGATCAATAGAACAGAATAGAGAGCCCAGAAACAAACCCACACACTTATGGTCAATTAATCTATGACAAACCATGCAAGAGTATACAATGGAGAAAAGACAGTCTCTTTTAAGTGGTGCTGGGAAAACTGGAAAGCTACACGTATAAAAAAAGAAATTAGAACATTTCTTCATGCCATATACAAAAATAAAATGGATTAAAGATTCTGCTTAGTTTTTATAACAGTTTAATGTTTACATAGGTAGTTTATTGCATTAAGGCATTGAACACTCTTTAATTCTACATAAAAATGAACTATTATTTTAATTCTTAAAAACATTTTTTCTTCATTCTTTTAATTCTTAGTAAACAGTTGTAAATAGTGTTTCTTTCCTGTAATAAAAAGAAGTTGGTAATAAAGAATATATTAGTTATGTGTAGAGTGCTGCCACAAAAAGGACTCAAAAGTAGGTTGGCTTAAATTACAAAGCTATTTCTTTCTCTCATGAAAAAATTTGTGTTGCATCTTTTGGGCTGTGAGGAAGTTCTGTCAGGAAGTTCTTTCTCTTTTGGTCATTTAGGGACTCAAGTTCCTTCCAAGTTCTTGTTTCTCCCATCCTCCAGGGCAGGCAGGGGTCTTAAATTTTTTGTGCCATGGACCTCTTTAGTAATCTGCTAAATTATATGGACTTTCTCAGAATAATGTTTAGTAAATGCATAAAGTAAAATGCATCAGATTAAAAAGGAAACAAATTACATTAAAACACCATGATCAAAATATGTAAATGTGTGCTTCCTTAACACTTTAAATTATAAGATATGAAAAGTATATTATGGGTATAAATACCATAAGTTTGAAGCAATTAGGAACAAAAGCAATATTTTAAGATATCTGCAATGGCTATAATATGATTCAAAAATCCCTATGATTTCTATTTTTGCCAAAGCCACATGTACTATTAATAGTACTATAGTTTATTGTCTACATTTTCAACAGAAGAAAGTCTTAAATTTTATCTTTATTTTTTATTAATTTTTCACCATCCAGATTTCATGAGCACATTGAATTTTATCTAGCGTTGGCCCTTGGGTTACAGGTTAAAAGCTCCTTTTCTATGGTGTTGATGTTATGTTCATGGTCTACTCTGAGTGGAGGTGGAAGGAGAATGTGAAGGTCTGAAAACTTAGGCCTAGACGTTGGCACATTGTCCTTCCAGCCCATTCCATTTGAGATAAATCAATCACATATGACACCCAACTGCTAGAGACCTGGAGAAATGTAGACCAGTCATACATCAAGAAAATGAAAGGACAAGTTAGAGGACCACCAGCAGACTCTGCCACAAAGGCTACACCCTTCATCTCCCCCGTTTGTCCTTCTCCTTCCCTTTCGGTGTTTGTTTTATTTTGTTTAAAGTCAGTTAATTTTCTTGTAGGTATGTTCCTTCTGGGTAGTCTCTGAATCTATTAGAAAATCTTCTAATATTAGGATTTTCAGAGAAAATTTTACTTCAAGGTACATTAATCATATGAAGACATTTTTAGCATCATAATGCAACAAATGCTGGGAAGATTATTCAGAGATAAGAAAATGTAAGTGTATTATACACCATTAAGTGTATGGTTAAGTTGGTCTATTTTTCTAAAATTTTATTAAATAAAGTAGTTCTTAAAATAAATGTCATCTGACAAATATGACATTAACTCTATATATGTATTGTTTAAAGATTTCTTATATGTATGTGTATGTACATGTACATATTGCTTTTACTTTTTAAAAATTCTAAATCACACAGATTTATTTTTTTAGACTCATACAAATTAGTAGCTAACATAATAATCTTGTAAACCAACAATATGATTATAAGCTGACCTTCTAGCATTGCCTAAGGAAGAAGGACCAATTCTGGACAATGAAGATGACTGTCCATCAGATTATTCTACTGCAGTATCTCTGGTATAACCAGTGAGACCCATATAATTATGCCTTCCAGTAGTTAGATGGGAGAAAGGAGAATCCACTTTTACTAACTTTTTATTTATCAGAACATTTTAAACTTGAAAAATTATTAGTTCTGAGAACTTTATATCACTTGTAATCACCTCAAAAAAAATTTTTTTAAAGGATATAAGAATGAAGGTAAAATTTGCTTCCAGGGTACCCAGTTCCATGGGATCAATCTGCCTGAGACCAACCTTGACTTCATCCAGGGCAGAGGTGTATAAATCAGTGCTTATTTTAATGGTTTATCTAGTCCATCTTTAAAGCAACAGTTCTCTTATTTAATAGATAATGATGAGTGATTTTTTTGGTAATTATAAATAAAATACATTCTCTTGGATCTATTTAGTATTGATAATTACATAATTATACCACCATGTTCCATCAGTGTTTCTTAACCTTTTGCAGGGTACCACTGTGGAAACTTGGTAAAAGCTATGGACTCTTTCCTCAAAAAAAAAAATATATATATATATATATATATATATATATATATATATATATATATATATACATATATATACACACACACACAAATAAACACAAGTTTTGCATAAAGTTTAGGGGTGTTTACTGACACCTCAATACTCTTCCAGAGGCATCCTTAGAATTCAATTCAGGACCTGTTTAAAATCCTGCTTCTGTGTTTTCATGTAATGGCAAAGGAATCTATAAAAGAGTGGTAAGACCATTTTTCTCTAAGTTTCTTCTATAACAGATACTTTTTTTCATTATGCTGGTCTTCTTGCTAGCAAAATCATCTTGGTGATATTTTCTTGTTCATTCTTGATACAAATATATTAACTCTATCTTTCTACTATAGTTTGGTTCTCACCAGTACAAACTAATGGGAGTAAGTGATGTTGTGAATCATCTAAAATAATACATTATTTACAAGACTCACTTGTTTACTTACCTTTGTTTAAAGCAAGTTAAGATCCTAATTATATTTTAATTACTTTAATATTAAATTGTGTGCACTTCTCAGTATATATTACTGTAGAAGAGACAGAAATCCAGAAGTGTATTGAATGACGGAGGAAATTTCTCATGTATAACAGGATGATGAGTGGGAATTTTCTGGTTGTCCCAGAATTGGTGACTAGAACCCAAAGACTAGAACAAAGAGGTACTAGGTACTCACTTCTGAAGAGGTACTCCAAAAATGGAGGCCAGAATCCTCTCTGTGGGGTTTACTAGGCAGGATCAGAACCAGCCCTGGAAAGCTGCGGAGTAGTTAGTAGCACAGGTGCTGTACTGAGTCCGCTTGCTTCAAATCCTGGCCCGGCCACACTAGCTGTGTAACCATGAGCAAGTCACTTAATCTCCCTTCCCCCCAGCCTTCCCAGTAAAATGGGAATAATAATAACTACAAAAGTAGTGCTCACAACAGTTACACTTAGCACATAGTGAAGGCTCAATGCTGCTCATATCTAGTGGTTAGTAAATACAACTCGGTATTTTCTATGCTGCACTGTCCTCCTTTGTAAATACCTACTTCATAGGATTATTGTGAAGGTTAAATGCCAGCATAGCCGTAAATAACAAGAAAAGTACCAGGGCCTAGATTAAGTACTCAATAAATGTGTGGTTTTGTCCTTAGTTAATACAACCGTTCCCCCGGGTGTGTGCACATGTGCATGTGTGTGTGTGTGTGAAAAACTGGAGGGGAGAAGAGACACAGTTGAAGGCATGGGTGTAGCAAGCCCTGTGGAATGGAAAGTGTGCTCTTTGATAACGCTCTTTCTGTACGAGAAAAGGTGTTCCCCCCACATCCAAAGCAAAATAAGGAGGAGGTTTCATTAGAATCACCCAGAGATGAAGCCTCCCTGTAGAAAGAGCAGGGACTCCATTTCCTTCTTGAATGCCTGTTTAGCAAAAGACTTGCTGACATGCCATGTTGCCAGTATTCCTCCCCAGTCCATTTAATGTCTCATCATTCTTTAGGTATCACCTCCAGTGTCACTTCCACAGGTAGCTTTTCCTAACCCTCAAACCAGGTAAGATCTCCTGTATAGGCAGGTAACTCTTCTCTTTATAGCACTTATCACATCAGAGTTGATACTTTCATATTCATTTTATGTCTACTTAATAATTATCTACCTTATTAAGATATAAGGTTTAATAAGACAGGGACTGTGTATTCATATCTCACTCCAGTGCCTAGCTGGATGACTGGCTTATGGTTAAGTACTTGATAATTTGGGGGTAAATAAATGATGTAAATTGGGGGAGAGACTTATCAGTGTTCAGTTGAAATTGAATGGGGTTGAATGTTAGGTTCACATGATCCTAAAGAAACACAAGTGCTATATTAGTTTAGCTAGGAAAGAATGAAATTAATTCTGGTTACATGATCATAGGAGGTTTACCATATAATGGCAGATTAGAATGGGAATTTTAAGGTAGGTAGATTTAATAAACAAGTTCAAGAGGAGAGACATTTAAGAGAACGTGTGCTAAATATACTGGATTATGAATAAATGAATATGGGAAAGAAAAGAAGGGAATTTATGAAAAAATAATGAAAGATACATCTATAATTGTGAAAAATTTGTCATTGTACAGCCCCTTTGGTGTGATGCTAATTATTTAGATTCCCACAAAGGGTGGTCAGGTATTAAAGCTTTTAAGCAGAGAAGGACATGAGAGGTAAAATACACAAGGTTTATATAGAAAACCAAAACTACGTTAGGTATTTTGTGCAGAAAGTGACTTGACAGAAGATTGGGTACAAAAATTTCTGGAACAGTTTGAGAAGTAAGCACCAGCCTGGGTCTTCAGAGGTGGCTGTACAATGATTCTCAAAACCTGAGAAGCTAAAACGTAGAACACTAAAACTCTGCCAGGAAAGTTTTAAAACTGCTGCAGGAAAACTTCATATCCGTATGACTTTGAGCAACAGAAACAAACAAACCAGGTCAAACATACAAAGTGTCTCCATATTAGTCCCGCCTTTCAAATACCCCAGCATTGCATGTAATTGGCAAAACCTAATTTGCATCAAGAAATCCAGCACTGGAACTTCCGGGCTGATGAACACAGTGAGGTGCTGGGAGGATAGTACACCCAGAGTGGGCGTGAAAGCCCCTCACCCACCGTGCCTTGTCCTGTGCGTCTCTTCCATTTGGCTTTTCCTGAAATGTATCTTTTTTTTTTTTTTTTAATAAACTGGCAATAGAGGCTGAATCTTGAACTTTATAAGGAACACATTTGGGTTTCAGAGATCCTACCTGGTCTACCTATAGCTGCAATCAACTGCAGTTCTGTCACACCTTCATGATGTTTCCCTTGGCCAGAAATGCACTAAGTACAGTTGATTTGAACAACACGGGTTAGAATTGTGTGGATCTACTTATATGTGGATTTTTTTTTCAGTAGTAAATACTATGATACTCATGATCCTTGACTGGTTGAATCCTTGGGTGGGGAACACCACATATATAGAGGGCTAAGTATAGGTTATACGCAGATTTCTGACTGCACAGAGGGTGGGCACCCCAAACCCCCTCATTGATCAAGGGTCAACAGTAGTCTCAAAAATCTAAGCATTCAGAAAGTTACAGCAAGAAAGAGCCGCTGAAAATACTTACCATATGACCCAGCAATCCCACTACTGGGCATATACCCTGAGAAAACCAAAATTGAAAAAGACTCATGTACCACAATGTTCATTGCAGCTCTATTTACAATAGCCAGGACATGGAAGCAACCTAAGTGTCCATCCACAGATGAATGGATAAAGAAGATATGGCACATATATACAATGGAATATTACTCAGCCATAAAAAGAAAGGAAATTGAGTTATTTGTAGTGAGGTGGATGGACCTAGAATCTGTCATACAGAGTGAAGTAAGTCAGAGAAAAACAAATACCATATGCTAACACATATATATGGATCTAAAAAAAAGAAAAGAAAAAATGGTTCTGATGAACCTAGGGGTAGGACAGGAATAAAGATGTAGATATAGAGAATGGACTTGAGGACACGGGGAGGGAGAAGGGTAAGCTGGGACAAAGTGAGAGAGTGGCATGGACATATATACACTACCAAATATAAAATAGATAGCTAGTGGGAAGCAGCCACATAGCACAGGGAGATCAGCTCAGTGCTTTGTGACTACCTAGAGGGGTGGGATAGAGGGACGGTGGGAGGGAGACACAAGAGGGAGGGGATATGGGGATATATCTATATATATATAGCTGATTCACTTCGTGATACAGCAGGAACTAACACATTGTAAAGCAATTATACTCCAATAAAGATGTTAAAAAAAAAATACTCACTGGATTTTCGTGACAAATTTGGTAATGCTGTGCTAGCCAGCCGAACCATTTTCTGTGGTGTTCTGTGGGTGCATGCAATCACAGGATGGAATATAATGCAACCTGGTAGAGTCACCCCAAAGGGGTAGAGAGATAAGTAACCATTACAATTGCTCTAATACAGAATTGTTTCAAAACAAATTTGTCATCTAAGCACTCTGCTGCTCATTATAGCATAATTGATGAAAGAAAATACATTAGAAACCTAAAGGAAGAAACAAAGCAAACAAAAATCCAGCAGCAAAGAAATCAAAGAAATGCAGACTTGGTCTCTGTCTCTGCCATCTCAATCCCTCTCTCTCTCCATACCACACTCTCTCTCACCACACTTTCAGGGAGAAGACGCAGAGTTTGGGTCAATGCACTGCATCCATCACGAAAAGTTTCCTTTTTGATTAATTCAGTGCCAATGTACTAGTTGGCGTGGAGTTAAAAGATTGATTGAAGTTGTTGGTGAGGGAGAAAAGTCACCAATTGCTTACCTCCTGGGACATGTGTCGTGCATTCAAATAAGACAAAGAATTCAGCCAATGTATTAGATGACTTTTTCTTTCAGGGTGGTATATAATCACTTATTCCCTTTATATAGTCAGTATATTTAAAAAATCCTTTAGAAGCCGAATTTGAACTGTAGCAACATTTCAATTTATATTGAGGGACCAAAAGCGCTGTAAACGTTTTGAATTGTTTTCCACTGAAAGAAAGAAGATAAGCGGGTGAAAAATGTAATATTTGAAAATGTGTAATGTTATGGTATTAGCTTTAAAAAAAAGAGGTATTTGGTGTAATCACCACATTTCATTAATTTTTAAATATTAAGGAAATATGGCCTATGAGTATTACATTTCCAAGAATAGCATCCACACTTGGTTAATCACCAATAATCCATTCATGTAGTTTATGTACAGCCATGACCAGTCTACAGCCCACACCCCAGTCTACATTTTGCTTTTTACAGTCCTTCCATTTGCAAATGAAAGTCAGGATCTTTGCCAATAGCAACCACCTCCAGTGTTTTCAATATTGCTGTCATCACCCTGGCAACACAGAAGACAGGACATAAATAGTTGCTCTGCCAAACATATCTATTGCCTTATTATACTTGTGGGAGTTAGAGTTGTCAAGGGAAGTTTATACCGAAGTTAAAAGTAAATTTGGACTTATCAATAGCAAGATTTTCTAAAAAGTGCATCTCCACTATATGTAGACAATCAAGTGGAAGTGTAAAAGTGTAAATAAAATATAAACTCCATGATACCAAAAAAATATATATATAGCTGTCCTGTTCCCCAGCGCTGAGCATTAGTAGATGCTCTATAAATATTTGCTGAATGAATTTGTTCAATGCATATATGGGTTTCTCAAGTTAAAGCATACAGTTTGACATTATTTATTATCATGTTACTGTGTTGGTTGCATTAAAACATTTTAAAAAATCATAGTCCACAATATTTTCAGGTGACAGAGTTGTAAATGGGTATGGAAATTTAATTAATTAGTTTCACTTGAACCGTCTGGTATGTATAATTAGACATAATGTTATCAGATGTCATCAATGCTCTTGACACTGACTTAGGTGCTTTTTTATAAATTTGTGGCATTTGTAGCCTCTCCAATGCCACGTGTTGTAGGTATTTTGCAGATAAGAAGACCTAGACTCTAATCAGTCAGCAAAGTTGACCAATATTAACTCAGCTTGTCAGGGGAGGGCAAGACGTGAGCTCAGTTTCATCTGGCATCAAAGCTTACACTCCTGCTCATTCCCAGACTGCCTCTCCTGGTATCTCTGCTCCATCTCTACAGCTGTTTGGGCCTTTCCGGAGGTAGGAAGCTAATCTACCAATCATACTGTTACGTGAATCTGGTTTTACTTTCTTAGAATCCCTGCTATCGTCTCTCTTGAGTAGCGATCTTGGCACCTTTTCCATACTTCAGAAACTCCCCACCTTCAAATGAGAGGGACTGTGGGCTCAGAGCAGAATGGAATATCCCACGTGTGTATTGAGGATCTTTTTGAGAGTGGAACTGGCTTTTGGAAATGGCTTAAGAGAAGCACTGGGTACAGTGGGTTTTGTGTCACTTTAGAATGAGCATAAGCTGACTTAAAAGAAGCCGTTAAATAAGAGACTAATGGGGGGAAAAATTAGATACATTCACTGATCTCCCAGATGAGGAAATACTGTTGCCTGGTAGCGAAAAAAATGAAATTTGGAATCAGAAATTCCAGGTTTGAATCTTAGCCCCATAAACTACCAATTTTTCTCACTTAGACAAATTACTTAAAGCCTGATACCTCCTATTTGTAAAATGGCCCATTACAAACTTTGACATTCGAGGCTATTGGGAGTTTAACTGATAGCATAGGGAAGCATTTTGTAAAGGGTAAAGTGCTGCACAAATATGTTATTTGTGATAACAGTATAGTTACTATGTTACATTGTAGTGTTACCTTAGTGTTAATTCTAGGGCAGAACCCAGAGTATTTAATCCAACATTGTAATTTTATAGATAAGAGAACTGAGGCATAGAGGAGTGAAGTGAGACAAAGATTCCCAGTAAAGGTGGAATAAAAAGGAATTTGAGGGCTTCCCTGGTGGTGCAGTGGTTGAGAGTCTGCCTACTGATACAGGGGACACGGGTTCATGCCCCGGTCCGGGAAGATCCCACATGCCGCGGAGCGGCTGGGCCCGTGAGCCATGGCTGCTGAGCCTGCGCGTCCGGAGCCTGTGCTCCACAACGGGAGAGGCCACAACAGTGAGAGGCCCGCGTACCACAAAAAAAAAAAAAAAAAAAAAGGAAAAAGGAGTTTGAAAATAGACACACACAATATTGCCCAGAATCTATGTATTCCAGTACATTGTTCAACCATATATACAAGATTTTAAATGGCAATCATTGCTTTCTGTATTTGACTAAAGTTTTCTTAAAAACTGAATAAAACAATAATCATTATGATAACTGCTATTTGGTCCAGACAGAAAAGTCCAATTTGTAAGATACTAAAAGTTTGCATGAGAATTTTGGTATTTTAATAGAGTAGGATCACTCACTCTATTTCTCACTCTCTTAGGGACCAAATGATTGTGTCCCCCTAAAATTCATATGTTGAAGCTCCAACCCCCAATGTGATGGTATTTGGAGGTGGGGACTTTGGGAGGTAATTAGGTTTAGATGAGATCATGAGGGTGGGGCCCTCATGATAGAGTTAGTGTCTTTATAAGAAGCTTACTATCTCCCCCTGCCCTGGAGGGTGTGAAGGCAGCTGTGTACAAGCCAGGAGCTCTTACCAGAACCCCTCAGCTGAGCTGGTACCCTGGTCTTGGACTTCTCATCCTCCAGAACTGTGAGAGATAAATGTCTGTTGTTTAAACCTCTCATTCTATGGTATTTTGTTATAGCAGCCCAAACTGACTAATCCACACTCTGCTCTCTCAGATTTCTAAAGTGTTGGCCTAGGGCATGTGTCTGTTATGCCTTGATTTTTCATTCCTTATTCAAATCATTTTTTCAGTATTTGGAGAGGGTCCTCTGACCCCCACCAGTCCTTTAATGGAAAACGATGCTTGTGATGATCCTCTCGACCCTACTCTATTAAAACAGAGAGCTTAACTTCCACCAGGTGGCGCCAAACCATAGCAGGGATGGGAAGGGACAGATTTAGCTCCTTCAGCCTGATTGCTGGAAACTGGGGGCCGGCTTCAGTACGTCAGGCCTGGGCACTTGAAATAAAGCAACCCTTTATTTTATTCAGTTGTATTTTCAAGGCAAACTTCTCGGATATGGCAGGTTTTACTGTAAGAACGAATGCTTCTTCCTCACTGCTTCTAAACATGCTGTTTCCTTACTAGGGCTAATGAAACTTCCTGACCTTTCAGCTAAGGCTTCCAATGCCAAGGTCTTTTGCAGCCGGCATGTTCAGATACTTTTATTGACCATAAGACTGGATAGAGTTTGTTTTCCATTCTATTCACTTTTGTAAATTTTTTAATAATAGTAATTTTAAAAATTTAAGGACAATTTAGATTGATTCCCCCAGTACATCAACTCAGTGTATTAATATAACAGTGCCAATCTCCATCTACATTCAGCTTGAAGTTGCTTAGCCAAGCAGTGCCATGTTGACAGTGTTCATTACGGTCAAAGTTCTCCAAAGGACGCTATACTTTAATCAACATTACAAGAAGCTTTGAACATTCGACCTTCTGTTTAGAACTATCAGGAATCTGCTTCTTGAGATTTTGACTACATAAGACAAACATTTCCAAAAGCAAACCACCCTTTTCTTCTAACCTCATTTCCATGGAAAGAACAGGAGCCATCAAAGTCCAGGTGGTCTGCTTTTGTTTAAGCATTATCTGTTGAAACATGTAAGGTCATCCCTTGGGACTTCAATCTCCCTGATAGTCTTTACCACCAGTCTTGCTGACATGAAAGGAATCCAAAATTTATTCATCAAATCTCACTATTTTTAATAATTTATTGTCAAAATTGGTTCTTGAGACTCCAATTGGAATACAAAATTACTGTGTGTATATTTCCACAATTGAGGCAAACATAAGTTTTTTTAAATGCTCAACTGAAAGTGTTATTAGAGAACAATGAATCAAAACCCACTAATTTTACAATGAGAAAGCTGTGATACAGAAAGAACTTGTTGAAACTTATACAAAATTAGTAAAAGAATAAGGACTAGAAGTTAATGTTTGTTCATATTTCCTTATATTCTGTGTCTTAAACCGACAACTTCACAGCTCATTTTAACAGGAGATCTTAGGGAGATTGAGGAGTCTTGTGGTGACTAGTGAAAAATCCCTCTGATAGGTTTCTCTATTGACTGATTCTGGTTTCAATTAATCTGTTTCTCAGCTTTTAGAGGCTATTATCATACAGATGACCTTTTTGTTGTGGAAGAGTACAGTGCTCCAGACCAAAGCCATTGAAGTCACACAGACCTTATTTTGAATTCAAAATGATTTGTTACATAATCTTGGGCAAATTAATTCATCTCTTATTTAATCTCTCTGCATCTCAGTTTCCTTATCTTTAAAAGGGGACAGCCAACTATCTTTTTTTTGGAGGTAGTCTGAGGATGAAGAAGATACCATGCTTATGATGGAGTTTTGAAATCTTCAGTAGTGTTAGTTGTTGTTACTGTCATTGTTGCTGTCCCAGTCATCCCTGCAATGGTCATTTTAGTGTAAGTAATCCCAGATGGGTTTATTCTAATTTATAAAATCAGTAAAAGGTGAATATAAAATTTAAAAGACAATTGTAGAACTCAAGTATTACATCTCTAAATCCTCACTAATGTGTACAAAGTCAAACTGAGTAATGGGTGAAAGATGAAGTGATGGGGATATAGCAAATAACATTTACCACAAATAGTTATATCAGTGGGGGTGGGGGTGAATAGCATGTTTATAATTCATGAGACTATTTAACACCATTTGAAAAAAAACGCATTTTTTGAAGGGTGTTAGAGTTTCATTTATTATATTTTCATTGGAGTAAACTAAGAAAGTATCGAGGTATTCAAATAGACAATTAAGGTTGGAGAGGAACCAAGATGGCAGAGTAGAAGGATGTGCTCTCACTCCCTATTGTGAGAACACCAGAATCACAAATAGTTGCTGGACAATCATCAACAGGAAGACACTGGAACTCACCAAAAAAGAGATCCCACATCCAAAGACAAAGGAGAAGCCACAATGAGATGGTAGGAGAGGTGCAATCACAGTAAAATCAAATCGCATAACTGCTGGGTGGGTGGGTGACTCACAGACTGGAGAACACTTATACCACAGAAGTCCACCTACTGGAGTGAAGGTTCTGAGCCCCACATCAGGCTTCCCAACCTGGGGGTCCATCAATGGGAGGAAGAATTCCCACAGAATCAGACTTTGAAGGCTAGTGGGATTTGATTACGGGGCTGCGACAGGACTGGGGGAAACAGAGACTCCACTCTTGGAGGGCACACACAAAGTAGTGTGTGCATCGAGACCCAGGCGAAGCAGCAGTGACCCCAGGGGAGACTGAAGCAGACCTACCTGGTAGTGTTGGAGGGTCTCCTGCAGAGGTGGGGGGTAGCTGTGGCTCACTGTGGGGACAAGGACACTGGCAGTAGAAGTTCTGGGAAGTACTCCTTGGCATGTGAGCCCTCCCAGAGTCTGTCAGTAGCCCCACCAAAGAGCCCAGGTAGGCTCCAGTGTTGGGTCGCCTCAGGCCAAACAACCAACAGGGAGGGAACCCAGCCCCACCCATCATCAGACAATTGTATTGAAGTTTTACTGAGCTCTGCCCACCAGGGCAACAGTCAGCTCTACCCACCTCCAGTTCCTCCCGTAAGGAGACTTACACAGCCTGTTAGATAGCCTCATCCACCAGAGGGCAGAGAGCAGAAGCAAGAAGAACTACAATCCTGCAGCCTGTGGAACAAAAACCACATTCACAGAAAGATAGACAAGATGAAAAGGCAGAGGGCTATGTATCAGATGAAGGAACAAGATAAAACCCCTGAAAACAACTAAATGAAGTGGAGATAGGCAACCTTCCAGAAAAAGAATTCAGAATATTGATAGTGAAGATGATCCAGGACCTTGGAAAAAGAAGGGAGTCAAAGATCGAGAAGATGCAAGAAATGTTTAACAAAGACCTAGAAGAATTAAAGAACAAACAGGCAGAGATGGACAATACAATAACTGAAATGAAAACTACACTAGAAGGAAACAATAGCAGAATAACTGAGGCAGAAGAACGGATAAGTGACCTGGAAGACAGAATGGTGGAATTCAGTGATGTGGAAGAGAATAAAGAAAAAAGAATGGAAAGAAATGAAGACAGCCTAAGAGACCTCTGGGACAACATTAAACACAACATTCACATTATAGGGGTCCCAGAAGGAGAAGAGAGAAAGGACCAGAGAAAATATTTGATGAGATTATGGTCGAAAATTTCCCTAACATGGGAAAGGAAATAGCCACCCAAGTCCAGGAAGCACAGCGAGTCCCATACAGGATAAACCCAAGGAGAAACACGCTGAGACACATAGTAATTAAATTGGCAAAAATTAAAGACAAAGAAAAATCATTGAAAGCAACAAGGGAAAAATGACAAATTACATACAAAGGAATTCCCATAAGGTTAACAGCTGATTTCTCAGCAGAAACTCTACAAGCCAGAATGGAGTGGCATGATATACTTAAAGTGATGAAAGGGAAGAACCTACAACCAAGATTACTCTAACCAGCAAGGATCTCATTCAGATTCCATGGAGAAATCAAAAGTTTTACAGACAAGCAAAAGCTAAGAGAATTCAGCACCACCAAACCAGCTCTACAACAAATGCTAAAGGAACTTCTCTAAGTGGGAAACACAAGAGAAGAAAAGGACCTACAAAAACAAACTCAAAACAATGAAGAAAATGGTCCTAGGAGCATACATATCGATAATTACTTTAAACATGAATGGATTAAATGCTCCAACCAAAAGACACAGGCTTGCTGAATGGATACCAAAGCAAGACCCATATATATATGCTTTCTACCAAAGACCCATTTCAGACCTAGGGACACATACAGACTGAAAGTGAGGGGATGTAAAAAGATATTCCATGCAAATGGAAATCAAAAGAAAGCTGGAGTAGCAATACTCATATCAGATAAAATAGACTTTAAAATAAAGAATGTTACAAGAGACAAGCAAGGACACTACATAATGATCAAGGGATCAATCCAAGAAGAAGATACAACAATTACAAATATGTATGCACCCAACATAGGAGCACCTCAACACATAAGGCAACTGATAACAGCTATAAAAGAGGAAATCGACAGTAACGAAATAAGAGTGGGGGACTTTAACATCTCACACCAATGGACAGATCATCCAAAATGAAAATAAATAAGGAAACAGAAGCTTTAAATGACACATTAGACCAGATAGATTTAATTGATATTTGTAGGACATTCCATCTAAAAACAGCAGATTACACTTTCTTCTCAAGTGCACATGGAACATTCTCCACGATAGATCACATCCTGGGTCACAAATCAAGCCTCAGTAAATTTAAGAAAATTGAAATCATATCAAGCATCTTTTCTGACCACAACGCTATGAGATTAGAAATGAATTACAGGGAAAACACACAAAGACATGGAGGCTAAACAATATGTTACTAAATAACCAAGAGATCACTGAAGAAATCAAAGAGGAAATCAAAAAATACCTAGAGACAAATGACAATTAAAACACAATAATCCAAACCTATGGGATGCAGCAAAAGCAGTTCTAAGAGGGAAGTTTATAGCTATACAAGCGGACCTCAAGAAACAAGAAAAATCTCAAGTAAATGATCTAATCTTACACCTAAAGGAACTAGAGAAAGAAGAATAAATAAAACCCAAAGTTAGCAGAAGGAAAGAAATCATAAAGATCAGAGCAGAAATAAATGAAATAGAAACAAAGAAAACAATAGCAAAGATCAATAAAACTAAAAGCTGTTTCTTTGAGAAGATAAACAAAATTGATAAATCATTAGCCAGACTCATCAAGAAAAAGAGGGAGAGGACTCAAATCAATAAAATTAGAAATGAAAAAGGAGAAGTTACAATGGACACCGCAGAAATACAAAGCGTCCTAAGAGACTACTACAAGCAGCTCTATGCCAATAAAATAGACAACCTGGAAGAAATGGACAAATTCTTAGAAAGGTATAAGCTTCCAAGACTGAACCAGGAAGACATAGAAAATATGAATAGACCAGTCACAAGTAATGAAATTGAAACTGTGATTAAAAGTTTTCCAACAAACAAAAGTCCAGGACCAGATGGCTTCACAGGTGAATTCTATTAAACATTTTGAGAAGAGCTGACACCCATCCTTCTCAAACTCTTCCAAAAAATTGCAGAGGAAGGAATACTCCCAAACTCATTCTATGAGGCCACCATCACCCTGATACCAAAACCAAGGATACTACAAAAAAAGAAAATTACAGACCAATATCACTGATGAATATAGATGCAAAAATCCTCAAGAAAATACTAGCAAACAGGATCCAACAACACATTAAAAGGATCATACACCATGATCAAGTGGGATTTATCCCAGGGATGCAAGGATTCTTCAATATATGCAAATCAATCAATGTGATACACCATATTAACAAACTGAAGAAGAAAAACCACATGATCATCTCAATAGATGCATAAAAAGCTTTCGACAAAATTCAACACCCATTTATGATAAAAGCTCTCAGAAACTTGGATAGAGGGAACCTACCTCAACATAGTGAAGGCCATATACGACAAACCCACTCAAACATCATTCTCAATGGTGAAAAACTGAAAGCATTTCCTCTAAGATCAGGAACAAGACAAGGATGTCCACTCTCACCACTATTATTCAACATAGTTTTGGAAGTCCTAGACATGGCAATCAGAGAAGAAAAAGAAATAAAAGGAATACAACTTGGAAAAGAAGAAGTAAAACTGTCACTGTTTGCAGATGACATGATACTATACATAGAGAATCCTAAAAATGCCAACAGAAAACTACTAGAGCTAATCAAGGAATTTCGTAAAGTTGCGGAATACAAAATTAATGCACAGAAATCTCTGGCATTCCTATACACTAATGATGAAAAATCTGAAAGTGAAATTAAGAAAACACTCCCATTTACCACTGCAGCAAAAAGAATAAAATATCTAGGAATAAACCTACCTAGGGAGACAAAAGACCTGTATGCAGAAAATTATAAGACACTGATGAAAGAAATTAAAGATGATACAAATAGATGGAGAGATATAGCATGTTCTTGGATTGGAAGAATCAACATTGTGAAAATGACTCTACCACCCAAAGCAATCTATAGATTCAATGCAATCCCTATCAAATTACCAATGGCATTTTTTGTGGAACTAGAACAAAAAAATCTTAAAATTTGTATGGAGACACAAAAGAGCCCGAATAGCCAAAGCAGTCTTGAGGGAAAAAAACAGAGCTGGAGGAATCAGGCTCCCTGACTTCAGACTATACTACAAAGCTACAGTAATCAAGACAAAATGGTACTGGCACAAAAACAGAAACATAGATCAATGGAACAAGATAGAAAACCCAGAGATAAACCCACGCACCTATGGTCAACTAATCTATGACAAAGGAGGCAAGGATATACAATGGAGAAAAGAAAGTCTGTTCAATAAGTGATGCTGGGAAAACTGGACTGCTACATGTAAAAGAATGAGATTGGAACACTCCGTAACACCATACACAAAAATAAAATCAAAATGGATTCGAGACGTAAATGTAAGACTGGACACTATAAAACTGTTAGAGGAAAACATAGGAAGAATACTCTTCGACATAAATCACAGCAAGATCTTTTTTGATCCACCTCCTAGAGTAATGGAAATAAAAACAAAAATAAACAAATGGGACCTAATGAAACTTCAAAGCTTTTGCACAGCAAAGGAAACCATAAACAAGACGAAAAGACAACCCTCAGAATGGGAGAAAATGTTTGCAAGTGAATCAACGGACAAAGGATTAATCTCCAAAATATATAAACATCTCATGCAGCTCCATATTAAAGAAACAAACAACCCAATCCAAAAATGGGCAAAAGACCTAAATAGACATTTCTCCAAAGAAGACATACAGATGGCCAAGAATCACATGAAAAACTGCTCAACATCACTAACTAGTAGAGAAATGCAAATCAAAACTACAGTGATGTATCACCTCACACCAGTTAGAATGGGCATAATCAGAAAATCTACAAACAACAAATGCTGGAGAGGGTGTGGAGAAAAGGGAACCCTCTTGCACTGTTGCTGGGAATGTAAATTGATACAGCCACTATGGAGAACAGTATGGAGGTTCCTTAAAAAACTAAAAATAGAATTACCATATGATCCAGCTATCCCACTACTGGGCATATACCCAGAGAAAACCATAATTCAAAAAGACACATGCACCCCAATGTTCATTGCAGCACTATTTACAATAGCCAGGTCATGGAAGCAACCTAAATGCCCATTGACAGACGAATGGATAAAGAAGATGTGGTACATATATACAATGGAATATTACTCAGGCATAAAAAGGAACGAAATTGAGTCATTTATTGAGACGTGGATGGATCTAGACTGTCATACAGCATGAAGTAAGTCAGAAAGAGAAAAACAAATATACTTTAACGCATGTATGTGGAACCTAGAAAAATGGTACAGATGAACCGGCTTGGAGGTCAGAAGTTGAGACACAGTTGTAGAGAACAAACGTATGGACACCACGGAGGGGAAACTGCCGGGGGGGTAGGGTGGGGTGGGGATGGTGGTGTGCTGAATTGGGCGATTGGGATTGACATGTATACACTGATGTGTATAAAATTGATGACTAATAAGAACCTGCTGTATAAAAAAATAAATAAAATTAAAAAATTAAAAACAACAACAACAGCAAAACAAATAGAGGATTAAAAGTCACCTTAAATTCCACCATGTGGAGAGAACTAGTTAAACATGTGTGTGTGTATTCTATAAACTGTAAAGGTAACATTTCGGTGTACATTCTTGAATACTTTTTTCTATACATCTTTAAAGACTTGAAGAGAGTGAG
Source organism: Leucopleurus acutus (assembly GCF_964270905.1). Classification (NCBI taxonomy): domain Eukaryota; kingdom Metazoa; phylum Chordata; class Mammalia; order Artiodactyla; family Delphinidae; genus Leucopleurus; species Leucopleurus acutus. The sequence continues at coordinate 28,499,136 of NC_139144.1, read as the reverse complement.
GGAGTAGGCCATATGGCTAACAAAGAGAACAGTGGAACAGTTTTAAAGGCAGAGAAAATAGTAAGTACAAAAGCCCTAAATTGGGAACATGCCTAGTGTATTCTAGGAGCATTGAGGTGTGGGTAATGTAACTGGAGTAGATGGATGAAGAGAAAGAGTAAAGTAAAAAAAGGTAGCTAATTAGAAAGCTAATGATGATGGTAGTTTAGATCAGAGTGGTGGCAGTGGGATCGGGGGAGATGTGATGTATTTGGATGTCTGGATATATTTTGAAATTATAAACAAAATGATTTATTGGTGAATTGGAAATGAGATGAGCTGAAAGAGACCAGTCAAGTGCGACTCCAAGTTTTATGTATGGATAATCAGAAGACTGCAGCTGCCAGCTGCTAAGATTGGAAAGAATACAGGAGGAGCAGTTTAGTAGCTGGTGGAGGTATGTCAGTGATTCCATCCTGAATACGTTAAGCTTGAGTGGTAGGGCACAATTCCAACTGGAGACATGAAGTAGGCAACTGCATATATTAACCTGGAGTTCAGTAAATAGTTCAGTTGCATATATTCTACCTGAAGTAGGCAATTGCATATATTAACCTGGGGAAGTCTGGGCTGGAGATATAAATCAGAGAGCCACCTGCTCATAGATGGTTTTTAAGTCGGAAGAATGGATAAGATCCTGTAGGGAGGGAGCGTAGGTAGAAAAAAGATTTTCAGGGTCTGAGCTGTGGGGCACTTCATAGAGTTTATAGAGATACTGGCAGGGCTAGCAAAGGAGGCTGAGATGAGTGGTCAGAAAGTTGGGAGAAAATCAGGAAAGTATGTGAAGAAAGTATCGTAAGAGGAAAGAAGTGATAAACCATGTCAAATGTTGTCTGTCATTCAAATTATACACCTGCTAATTGACCAGCGGATTTAGCAAGGTGGAAGTCATTCGCTGTTCTTCCGCTCTGTTAGAAAATTGTTTATCATACTTACAGAATTCTCTTCAAGTTTCAAGCACCTCGTCTCACTCTCAGCTAATGACCTGCTACTTATTTCAATATGAAAACAGAAATAGAAAAGGATTTAGGCAATCTCACCTGTGTCTCTGCCCAGAGTATACCCTGTCTCCTGTCACATGGAGAGACTCTCTGCGTTCTCAACTGCGCCAAGCCATCTGCTTGGGCAAGATCCCACCCCCTCCTGACTATCCATGAATACCGTTTCAGCAGTACTCCCTTCCAGCATCAGTGTTTTCTCCATATTTTATTACTGTCATCGGCATTCAAATTTCTGGAAGTAAGTTTGTTGGTCAGGTGAGTATGTACTTCTTAAAGGATGCACAGAATCTTCTTTTTTTACAGAAATGGTTTAATAATTATCACTATTCATGCACATTCATAAAACCCCTGATCTGTAGTTATTCTCTTAGTATTAGAACCCATCTGTGTTGAGATTTAACTTTCTTTTAAATGTGGCAAAAGGGGCTATCCTAACTCTGACTTAGGTATAAGTATGTACCTGACTTGGTTTGCAAGTCATCACAGCTATCTGGTGATGGACGATTCTGATTCCATAGATCTAGAGAAGAAGAACACCATCATTTTCTAGGTTGGGGAACAGCTGCCATACAGCATCAGATCTAACTTTACTCTAATGTGTTCCTGGAGTGGCCTGAACCTCCCTGTTACGTGATTCCTTCAGGCAAAGTATCTTGGATATATTTTATCAGGGGCAAAGAGGTTATTTGCAGTTGTACACACTGGGCTGGGTAGTAGAGTTCAAACAGTGATTAGTATGCAGTTTCTTTTCTCAAGTTTAAGTTCAGTAAGGGTGCCCATACTCAAACAACTCGCTTCAGTGCAGTGTGATTCGTTCTTTGATAGGGTATTATGGGAACACATAGAAGGGACAGTTAACCCGGCTTAGAAGGATACAGAAATTTGATCAAAAGAGCACATACATGTAAGAGGTGAGGAGGATGGAGAAGGAGCCAACAGAAAGGAGTCAGGCGAAACCCAAAGACTCTGATGTCATGGAAGCAAAGACACCTCCCTATATTTCTAGACAGCAAAGTGAGGAAATAGAAGCAGAAGTTAGAGAAATGGGAGGATAAAATCAACAGTCTAGACTCATAGAAAAAATGGAAACCAAATTTAAAGACAGATTTAAACACATTCACCTCAGAGGTCATAAAGACACTGATTTTTTTTTTAAACCACTTTATGACTTTGCGTGGAGGACTGTGCGTATGTATGGTAATCACTTAGTAGGCACTCGTTAACCAGGAGTAAATAAAGATAGAGAACAAAAGGGGGCAAGCCAAATAAAAAGGGAAGCAGACACAACACCCCAAAGTGGGTATGTGGAAAGGGAAGCAAAATCTGTCATAGTCTTCTAATGGCCAGGTTTCCAAGATAAAAGTATTTAACTCTTAAGGTGTACAGTAGCATTTCTGGCAGTTGCTTGAACTAAAACTGTCTTGTCTGCCTGATGGTCCAACAACATCTTTAAATGTGAAAGAAATTACTCAATAACCACAATATTTAATCCACATAATGTCAAACAATCAAGTCCTTTACTGAATTGAGGGATTGTTTTGGCATCCGCAATCCATCCCATCTATAAGCACCCGAAGAACTGATTTAAAAAAAAATAAATTTATTTATTTACTTATGCTGTGTTGGGTGTTAGTTGCTGTGCGCAGGCTTTCGCTAGTTGTGGCGAGCGGGGGCTACTCTTCGTTGAGGTGCTCAGGCTTCTCATTGCGGTGGCTTCTCTTGTTGCAGAGCTCAAGCGCTAGGCGCGTGGGCTTCTAGAGCTCAGGCGCAGTAGTTGTGGCGCGTGGGCTCAGTTGCTCCGCAGCATGTGGCATCTTCCCGGACCAGGGCTCGAACCCATGTCCCCTGCATTGGCAGGTGGATTCCTAACTACTGCACCACCAGGGAAGCCCCCAAAGAACTGATTTTGAATCAAAGGTACTTTAGGCAGATTGTGAAATTGTGAACTACATTTAGTGCTCGAAAATGCCAGAATGTAATGTGCTGAGAATCTAGTGTTTTAGAGGTGTGGCAAGGGACACGGCCAGTCTTGACAGCCATGGGAAGTAGGCTGTTTGCCAAGAGTGTCCAAGGCTTTACCTTTCCGCACCTGTTTTCTTGTTCCTGGGCTTCTCTCTCCTCTCCTCTCATCAAGACTTTTTTTTTTTTTCTTCAGAGAGGATCTCATGTCACGCAGTTATATTTTAATTTGAGTTGAGATAAGTGTGTTCTCCAGCCCAGGGTTATTTTGCATGTTAATTTCAGGAATTAGACAGCAGGAAGACTTTGGACAGTGAGAGAAGATCCTTCTAGGGTCTCTAAACACACCAACCCACACATTTCAAATCCAGCTGAACATAGAAGCCCAGTAAAGAGGTCTCCAGGGGACATAGAATTATTATACCTTAATCATGGTGCAACCTATACTTGCTAGCCTGCCCTGAATCCATTTTCCCTTTTTTGGTTACAGCATCCTATTTTTCTGTAAGGGATTGTTAATCCCTCACTCTACCTCTCTGGTTTGTGTAGGGTTAATTCCAACTCTGGCTCCCAAAATGAGCATATGATTTAAGTTGAATTAATTTGGGCATCAGATTCCCCTAGACTCAGTGATTATTTATCATTAGTCAAACCAGGAGGCCCTGATGTAAGGAAAACAAAGGCACATTAACAACATTCTGAGCAGGGCAAACCAGAACCAATGAAACTCAGTCTTGGGACTTTGCCTGGACCTATGGGGGAAGGAAGGTCTGTCTTTTCCTGAGCCGCTGAGTGGAATGCATGTAAGATGGAACTCTTACTGTAAAGGGGAGTAGCGTGCCTCAGAATACAGCCTGGAAAGGAAAGTAAGGTCAAGACAGGAGAAAGTGTTTCCAAATCTTCATCATCTTATTTGAGCCAACTGGTCTTTTCAATTACGTGCATCAGTACTTTTTAGTCAGTTTTTGTTAGTCATCTACAACTAAATAAAGCGTCAAAATATTCCCATTTCTGTCTGTTTGATTGGATTTCTTGAACAAGCCCAAGCTAACCCTTTAATGATGTTCCAACTGCAGTGAAATCTCTGAGAACTTCAGGCTGCTACACTGACTCCCTTGCTCTCCTAGAATGTCTTCCCCTTTACCTCCAAAGCCCGATTTATTTTTCACATTTAATAGAAATTTACATAGTCATGACTCCTGTCCTACTTTACAAATATTAACCCGTTGACTTAGTTCAATAATCCCATGAGGTAGTTACTCTTTTCTCATCCTCATTTTATAGATGAGGACACTAGGCCAAGATCATACACCTGGGGGTTGGAGGCAAGGGGAGAGCCAGGAATCCACCACTAAGAGGGCCTAATCCTTACTAAATTACTTACATCAGTGTTTATCAACCCGAGCTTAACACGAGCATCTGGGGAATTTTTAAAAAATTAAAAATATTCAATACTATTTCCCAGGTTCCAGCCCAGAGATCCTGATTTAACTGGTCTGGACTGGGGCCTGGACATCAGTGTTTTCTGAAAGCTTTATAGGTGATTGTAACATGCAATTTATGTAAAAAACCACCTGTTCACGGAAAAGACCAATTATCTTGTCCCAGGTTCTGGGTGTCTAAAAGGGAACTTGCTCTACAGCCCCACTGGCTTCTATACTATTCTCACTAAGGAACAATTAATGCTTTTAAAGGTTTATAAAGACAATCCATTATGATATACATTTAAGTTATAGATAATATTTGCTAAGACTAACGGGGGGACTCTGGCTCATGAAACCATGACTATACCTAATGTGGGAAGTGGATCCGAAGCAAAAGCACAGGTACTTAAATTTAAAAAACTACAAATGACCCAATCTTAGCTTTTCTTTCATGCTAAACTGAGAGTAAAATGGGATTTTTTTTTCCATACATGACTCGTACCTGGCCCAGATAAATTTAATAGCAGTAAAATACTGTTCATTTGCATGTTGTCTATCTCCTAGGAATATAGACTCTTTCAAACTTGGTTCTCTCCTTTGTGTCTGGACTCTAAAATGAAGGAAGAAATAATGTCTAACTCTTCTTCCCATTTTCTACGCCCTTGTTACCGTGCTCAATTCCCGAACTACTGTCTAGGACAGTAGTGTTTAGGGTCACAGATATATTACACTTTTTCAGAAATATATGGGTATAAGAGAGGAGTCAAGTTGTGAAGACATCTTAAAAATAATGGATAAAATATTTTGCTTTAAAATTTTTTCAGTTGCATTGCTTCTGATGAATTAATGGCCTTCATATCTTGGACTATTTGTGTAGCATAATTAACACTCTCTAATCCTCCCTCTGCTCCAACTTCCAGAATGTCTTTAAATATTACCATTCCTGTTCAATGTCATTCAGAAATCTGCATGTTCAAGGTAGAGAATAAACACTTAAGCTTGGTTTCTAATTTCTCTTTCTTTGGGGGAAATGAGAAGCCAGTTTCCTGAAATATAAAAATATCGTGAAGCTTTTTAAAATAAGAATCTATGATCAGCAACTATGTTCATAGTTCAGGTAAATATAATTCTATGTCTAGATATTTTAGTTTATTTTGTGTGTTTTTAAATAAGGTACTTTTCCAAAATAAAATTTAAAAATTCTTGTACAGGTTTTACTTAGCTCACCACAGGCTAGTGGCACCCTGTCATCCTCACTCAGACTTTCCATAAATCATTTTGTATTTTAAGTGAATAAATTTCAACACTTAGAAGAACATAAAGTTATTAAAGTGGTGACAATAGAAAACAAAATTTTTCCACATTCTCATTATTTAAAGTTATCAAGAATATGTAAGTTTTGTTAATTATTCCTTAATCCGGGAGGGTAAAGTGGCACCCACTCCTTTAGATTAGTAATAGTTATTTATAGAATTCATGCTTGAGACTTACAACCTTTCAGGGGGGAATAAACTGCATTGTCTTCATGCAGTCTAAAACAACCCAAACATTTGTTGGTATTATTTGTGAAAGACAGCAGGCATAGATTAAAATATGCTTTTAACTAAGAGGGAACATAAGAAAACTATATTCTTAGTTACTGCAGGATAATACAGTTTAACAAGTAACATTTAGCCATCTTTTTGACACAGCACTGGATTCTGAGTGAATTGTTTGATTGATTGTTGAGGCTTTTGTTGTTTATGTGTCATGAGAGAGAATTGGGGAACTAGTGGTGTTCAAAGATTTCTCATTTGCACCACCGGCGGGCACATTCAATAGTTAGATTGCCTTCTAAAAAGCAGTTTCTCTATTCAATAATGACTCCTTGCTTATGCTTCCTCTTAAAAAAAAAATCTCTTGTTTTTTAAACACAGGAATTTCTAGCATTTCTACTGAACCCCCTACAGCTCATGCCTTTCTTTCTGAGTCTCCTCCTGAGTTGACAGGGTCAATTGGGTCTTGGATTTTTATCATATGTGTGGTAATAAATACCAAGGATGTTAATAATTCTAAAAATACAACAATAAGATGGGAAAGACATTCTCCCAAGCTTTCTTTACTGAGTGGGCCAGCCAGTCCCACATTAAACTGTGAAACGGATAAAATATGCCATTTTCCTTCCATAGGAACTTGACTTCTTTGCCAGGCTCCTGTGTGGTTCAATAAACATGTACTGATATTTCAGTATATGCAAGGCACTGTGCTAAGTGGTTGGAATACAAAAATGGATAAGATGGTTGAGTCATTGTTATTATAGTCTGTTTCTCGGTAAACCCAGGAAATTCTCCTCTAAATAGGATGACCATACACTCCAGTGTATGAACAGTCCTTGTTTACTCCTTTTGTACCAGTGCTTATAATTCCCCATTTTACTCTCAGGGAATCTGGTTTAATCTACGTGTATATGTGTGTGTTTCCTTTTATCCTTAATGACATCAGTCACCCGTTACAAAGAAAATGATGTTAAAAAGAGCTTAATATATGACTGTTTCTTAATAGGTATTGACCTGTATCCAACGATGACTTGATGCTAAGGAATGGTTTTTAAGTTTAAACATTTTTTTTATTTTGAAATTAATCATACATACAACGATTTTGCAAAAATTGTCTAAAAATTCCTGTTTACCCTTCAACCAGATTTCTTAAATGTTAACGTTTTATAAAACCACAGTAAAATGATAGAAACCAGGAAATTAATATTGATATGATACTGTTTTCTAATCATAGACCTTGCTCTGCTGCCCCACTGATGTCTTTTTTCTAGTCCAGGATCTCATAAAGGATCATGCACTGAATTTAGTTATAATTTCTTCATAATATTCTTTTAAGTCTGGAATAACTCTTTGGTCTTTCTTTTATTTCAAGACCTTAGTTTTGAAGGATACTGGCAAATTATTTTGGAAATATCCCTCAATTTCAGTGTATCTTACATTTTGTATGATTAAATTGGACAATGTCTTTTTAGCAGTAACACCAGAGAAGTGAAGTAGTATGTTCATTACCTAGTATTAGGATATACTCACAGAAGTCCTTAAATTATAATATTGTACAAACACAAATTTTCACTTTTCTGTTTTGCAGTGATAGTCTTATCCACATGTTAGACCTTTTAAACCTTGTATAATAAAGTCCTTTATGATACTGTACTTTTTCTGTTGGTTTTGTAAATCAAAGATTCATACTGATCTCCTCGTAGGACGTTGACTGTGAGGACAGTTAACCCACTTACAAATTAAATTTACCTGAGTGAACTAGAGTGCCCAGCTCTGATGTTGAAAAATTCTCTACGTGATCTACTTTATTTAAAAATTCAGCCTGAACAAGCACCTGAAGAGAACATTTCCTACACCTTGTCCCCAATTCATATGTGACACTGATGAGTGAATGATGTGAAGAGCTTTTTGAGTATGAGTTGAAAATTTTTTGAGCATTTATGTCTGTCTTGAGGGTAAATGAGAGTGGAGGGTTTTTTTCTGAAATTCAACAATGTATCTAATCAGTAAACATTGCCCGCTTCAAAAAAAGTACTTTTCTACCCTTAGGAATTTACTTTTAAGGGCATCCAATTTTTTATATGTGTATCACCTCATTTATTAGATTTGTCTGTATCTTGGAAAAGAACAGGAAAGAAACACTATCTAAATTATCTGCAACTTCTTATTTGTTGACCCAATAAGGATTAACTTAGTATAGTTACACTATGTTAAATTAATCTTACTGCTATATCACAAAATTATATATTCAATTGTTGGGGTGGAGTTTTGTTGGTTTTGTTTTTGTTTTCTTCTAAAAGAACTGTAGCTGTTCAAAAATGTGATAAAGCATAAAATGCTGTTTTGGTAACTTAAGTTTTTAAGGCTTTAAAAGGGAAAATGAATCAATATTTTTCATCCAAAGATTCATAGAAAAATGTTAGGATGATCAAAGACTACTTGTGAAGATGTGTTTTTTTATTTAAACATAGCTTCGAAAGAAAATATACTTTGTTCACTGAAAAAACATTAGAAATGAAAAATTTGACTGCTTATTTATTTATTTATGGCTACGTTGGCGGGCCTCTCACCACGGTGGCTTCTCTTGTTGCGGAGCACGGGCTCCAGGCGCGCGGGCTTCAGTAGTTGTGGTACGTGGGCTCAGTAGTTTTTGATCACGGGCTCCAGAGCGCAGGCTCCGTATTTGTGGCGCACGGGCTTAGTTACTCCCCGGCATGTGGGATCTTCCAGGACCAAGGCTCAAACCCGTGTCCCCTGCATTGGCAGGCGGATCCTCAACCACTGCGCCACCAGGGAAGCCCTGACTGCATATATTTTTCATAGCAGAGCTGCCTCATTATTCCTCAACCTTCGTTTCCCTTGTAAGTTAAGGGAAAAGAAGGGCAAATTGTCCGTATGGGTGTTGCTGTGAAAGGAGACGGGTTTTTCTGTGTGATTACGTAATTTATATCTGTACTTTTGTCCTCAAACCCCATATGTGCATAGGATGCTGGACTGTAAAATAATTTATTCATAAACTGCCTGAAAAAAATTTTAAGCCTCTTGTAAAATACAAATATTATACATTTTAAAATGAATGTTGAAGCAATTTGTTTTATTTTACCAAAATGCAAGTAGACAACACTCTAATGATTCCATTCTACTGAATTTGTACCAAAAGAAACATCAAAATGGGGGCCATATGTTCATGGCACGGGATAATCAGATAAGAATAAAATAGTAGGAGGTTCTGGTTTGTCACAACCTAATTATACATCCTTATGAGTACAGAAATTAAGAATTTGCAGACCTGCTTTTTATAATATTTTTAAATTAGCTGTAACAAATCAAATTACTGAAATTTTTGGTTATATTAAATTCAATCATGAGCCTATAGACACAGCACGAGAAATGTAGTTATGAACAGACATGTCCACCAGTTGCTAGTAGTAACAATTACTATTTACACGTATTTGCTCTTGCGATATGTTAAACATTCCGTCTTTGGTTTCTACTTTTAACACAATTTTAAATTAGCACACTAAAATAATAGTGAAAACTTTACATTTATAAGTGATATAAATTCTCTGAAATTTAATGTCTCATCTGCTGAAATATAGTTACACTACCTTAGAAGTTTTTGAGAATTCAATGAGATAATGTATTGATATATGAAAACACCTCTCACTTTGCTTCATACATAATAGAAGTTTCTTTTATTTTTTAGCTACAGTATATGGTAATATTTTACCTTTATTGTCTTCTGATAATTTCAGCAGATCCAAATTCACATTCATTATAACAGCCTGGAATATCTTTGACCTTTATCATTCAGGCTAATTTTTTTTCTATTTATTAGAGAGCTCCACAAACTATTCTTTGCAAATCATTATTTCTGAAGCCATTCTCTGAGGTGTGAGCATCTGCTAGCTGCTAACAGAGGGTGCAGCTGTTGTTCAGGAGACCGGCTGTGTTGTGTTGCCAAGCAACTGCTGCAAACCAAATCCCTGGGCAGGTTGCTTGCCCAGGCGCACCTGCCTGCCGACCCAGCTATTTGTTTAATTAAAAATCTGTTCCTGCACGGCAGCCTGGCCAGAAAGGCAACAGCAGCCATAGATTACAACTATATTAAATGATCTACCCATATTGTTTCACTGACTATTCATTGCAAACCAAAGGTGTCTCAGACCACCCCCACTTACTCTTAATGACTTTTCAAAAAGTGTGTAAGAGCAAAGTAGAGATGGATTCTATGTGCATGTCAGAGAAACTGAAACCAATTTGTCAGGCACATCACTTCCTGTAAACAAACGTGCAAAATGTTTCATCAATAAGAGAGCTTCTAACAAGGCATTATTGCATTTTTATGTGCAATGGGGAAGAAAAGGATGTAAAATATGTATTTACTGTTAATTGGGAATTTGGAAAGTCAGTGTTTTCATAGACCAAGTTGTTTTTTCCTTTCAATTAAAAAAAAAACCCAAACACTTCAGGTGCCTTAGAGTTCACTCTTAGATTACAGTGGTTTTCTCTTCTCATTCTGCTCTCCTCATTTTCAAAATTTACAGTGGTTCTTTTATGTCAACCAGATGACATTAGAAATGAAACTGTCAAGAAGTAATACCAGCCATTGCAGTTTCTTTTAAAAACCACAAGGAGTGTTGGCAATACTTATATACATGTCAACTGTGCTCTGTCCTTTGAAGCTCATTCCAGCTCCTCTTAGGAACAACTGGCTCTTATAAGGATTTCAAGAGAAAAACATAAAGGTTTTGGTTGTGATTGCCTTACAGATTTATTTATTTTTTTTTTTATAATTTTTTTTTTTTTCGGTACATGGGCCTCTCACTGTTGTGGCCTCTCCCGTTGCGGAGCACAGGCTCCGGACGCGCAGGCTCAGCGGCCATGGCTCACGGGCCCAGTCGCTCCCCGGCATGTGGGATCTTCCCAGACCGGGGCACAAACCCGTGTCCTCTGCATCGGCAGGCGGACTCTCAACCACTGCGCCACCAGGGAAGCCCTGAGATTTATTTTTGATACCTGTGAAGGAAAGACTTAAAAGTGGGACTCCAGTAACTGAAGTATTCCTAATTTTTATGGCAACTATTAAAGTCAAGAAAGGTCTTTATTAAGAATTCAATGTTTGCTATATCACCAAGAGCAGCAGAAATTATTAAAAAGCCTAGAATTCTCTTTGAGTGATGTATAAATTACATGTGCAAAGGAAACTTGTTCTCAGAAAAGGTACTACATAAAATATAAGTAATGATAATTTGATATTAACTGAAGCTCACATTTAGAGACTATAAGAAAGTGTTTTTTAATAATGTATGTGTGTGTCTTATTTTTTTATTTGTGTCTTATTTTATTTTATTTTTTATTTTTTTACGGTACGTGGGCCTCTCACTGTTGTGGCCTCTCCCGTGCGGAGCACAGGCTCCGGACTTGCAGGCTCACGGGCCCAGTCGCTCCGAGGCATGTGGGATCTTCCCAGACCGGGGCACGAACCCGTGTCCCCTGCATCGGCAGGCAGACTCTCAACCACTGCGCCACCAGGGAAGCCTTTGTGTCTTATTTTAAAATGAGAGTGTTTTAAAGTTGGGATAAAAGTATAAAAAGTTCTGCCAACAAACATATCACTGATCTCCCTTGTTTAATGCATTTTATATTTTTACTCAGATATACAACTCATAGGCTTCTGTTTTCACTATCTGCTGCTTTTCTATGCCATATTTATATTTTCATTGTTGACATAGAAGTTATGTCTATTGATTGTATAGACAATGCTTAATCTTATTAAGTGTCTTACACCCATAAGGCACTGAAATTTCACAATACCTACTTCCAACCAAATGTCAAAGGAGGATCTTCTATGCATTTATCTGGTTCAATCTTCTTTTTATTCTACACAGAGTTTCACCAATGAAATGTCTACTTTTGTAGACACTAGCATCTACCAGTCATACAATTCTCCATACTATGCCTACTTACAGTATTTTTTGCTTTTTTTCCTTATTCCTTTTCCTTCTAATGAAATAACACATACACTGAATCTTCTATTGGATGTAATTTGGGAGCCCAAAAGTCATTTTAAATCTAAAACAGATACAATGTTTTCAGTCCAGATTGATGACTCCTAACCATACAGAGAAACAATATTTAATCAGATATTTCTTTTTTAAACCTGAAGGCTATTAACTGGACCATCACTGAGTTTGAGATAATAAATGCATGTGAAAATGTTGCTCTCATATCAAGTTCCCAAGCTTTAGTATTTTTTCTGCTTCAGCATACTCATTCAGAACCTACCCATTCTTCAAATCCTGGCTAAATATCATCTCCTGTGTGAAGGCTTATCTTTTCTAGTGTGTCGTGATTTCCCCTTTTCATCTGGTATTTAACATTTATGTCTGTATGTCTTGATTCCTTGAACTATTGATTGAAAATTATAGTGTACATTCATGCATTCAACCATTTGTAAGCCAGGGATCGTGCTGAAAATGAAAAGGTAAATTACTTCACAACATCAAAGATTTCAAAACTATAACTGAAATTATTTACTAATTTGATTAGTAAATTGCTAGATTATTGATAGAGAACAGAGATCACAAGAAAAGCTATAAGGAGATTACATTTTGGTGTCTGGAAGTGGTACTGTACTAACGACTCTGTTTCCAAAATCTATATATCTACCAGACAGATCCTCTTAAAATTCCCAAACCTGAACATGAAATTGCTCTCTAAATTTGCTCCTCCATGCTCAGTGTCAGTGTCATCATCATCACCAAGTTGCTCCTTCCAGAAAATCTAGAAATCATTCTTACCATTCTTTTGTTAGCTCACAGATTGCATTTGTGGGGAAAAAAAAAAAAAGACTGCCTTTCATTAACATCTGCTGTCCATGCTTATTACGACCAAATAATTTTAATAGTCTCCTAACAGTCTCTCTGTTTCCAGTCTTGATTCTCTTTATGGACTCTGCGTGTCGCTAGACAAATCTTTCTGAAATACACATCTTGTTAAATTACCTGCTTAATCTTTCAAAAGCTACTTATTGCCTACATATCAAATCTGAAGTCGCTACTCTAGCATTCATGACCTTCCAAGAACTGGTCTTCATTTTAAACATCCAACTCAAAATTACTGCCTTCGTCAGCCTCTGCCTAATCCCTCCAGCTATAATTTAACACCCCATCCTGTGCGTATCCCACAAACCGCAATTATACTCCTGTCATAGCACTTACCACGATTTAATAGTCTTACTGAGACTCAGTAAATACTTGTTGACTGATTATAATCTCTTCAACATTCCACGACTGTGACAGCTTCATCCTCTTCAGTTCTTCTTTTATCACCTGAAATTGTATCCTTATTACCGACATAATGCAAGAGACATGGAGTCTTGTAATAAATAATGGAATGAGTATGTTTTAATATAGAGGGATAGAAGAGGTTAACACTGATAAGAATAATTTGGTCACTCTTAGGATTTATGATAATACTTCCCAAACCTATAAAATTACCAGAATATTGGGAAGCTTTATTTAAAAAATAAATTTTTCATAACACCAATATATACCTTCTGAATTAGAATTAAGAAGGCTTCTCAGGTGATTCTAATGATTAGCCAGCTTTGGCAATCTTTAGAGGAGGAGACCTAGTAGAATAAGTATTAATATTTTGTGAGGGTGTAGGGATTTGATTTCTTATCTCCTATCCCCACATTCTGGAACCTGGCATACATAAATTCTAATATACGAAAGGCAATCCTGTATAAGATCTTGGCTAGATATGGGCACCCTTTTAACATAATTTACAAAACCTATGTTAACAGGACAGTAATGTGTGAGCGGTATAATTTTATTTTTGATATGGCATCTGGAGCCCTGATCACCATGGAGGTTCCTGTTCCTTCAGGCCTCATCCTCAGGACCTGAAGCCCCATGAGTACTGCTCCCCTGTCACTCTTTCCAGAGCAGAACAGGATCAAGTAGTGACTTACTGCCAACCCAAAATGAAGTCAGGGTCTTAGGAGATTTATAGGGTAAGAAGTTGGAGAAGAAGCAAAAGAGAGAGAAAGCAGTTAGGGCATGGAGCTCCGTGCCCTTTGAAGGCCCTCTTTCCAACAGGGACCAGTTTGATATCATAGAAAAACTGCTCTCAAATCTCTACCACACTGTAGATTCAGTAAGGGTTGAATTACATTGTTTGCACCTAAAATTTTCAAAACAGAAAAGGAAAAGAAAAGAAGAAACAAAAAGAACGCATTTAACATTTGCAAGATTTATTATGTGCTCAATGAGCTAACAAGAAGCTATTTTGCTTACCGAGTATAGCAGACATTTTTTACACAGTAGAGTTTAGTGTCAGAGAGATACATAATGATGCAGTGTTCTTGTGAGTGTTTATTCTGTGTTCCTTTTCTAGAGCTAAGTAAACTCTGTGATAGACTGCAGGATCAAAGATATATATGATCTCTATTCTCAAGGAACTCACAGGCCGAGGAAAATCCTATTAGAAAACAAGCAATTACAGTTCCCTATGTTAAGTATCAGGGTGGAGACTGGAGGCTTGATCTGTGACTTCAGTGGAAGGATGTACAGGAATTTTTCTGATGGAAAAGAATAAGGACATTTCCAGCAATGGACGTTGAGGACATAAAGACATGAGGGTATTAAATAGCGTGGTGGTTTATGAGACGTGAGTAGCAGGCTGTATATATAGCACCGAGTAGAAGAGCATAGGCTTGGGATCATGTGGCGATAGGAATCCTCTCATTTGCTACTGACAATGATGCTACAGCCTTGCCTGACTTTGTCTAAGTTTCCGTTTCTTCTCCAGTGAGATGAGGGTTATTTAACAATACATCTGTCATAGAGTTGTTAAGTTTCCTATTATGTATGTAAGGTGCTTAACACAGTCCCTAGCAGTGCTTAGCGAAGTATGACAAATAATAACTTAATAGTAGTTCAGTATGGTTGGACCAAGGAGTACATAGAAATGAGTGATGGAATTTGAGTCTGAATTTATACATGACTAGATCAAAAGTGGCCTTACACCATACTAAAGAAAATCACTGCATCCTCAAATCATACTAAAATATCTTTTGTCCTTTTATGTCTTGCAATGGAATATAATTGATTTTGAGTATTTCCCCTGATATTTACAACCAGCAAATACCTCAAAGAAAAGAAGCCTCAAAGAAAAACCCGAAATGGATGCGTTTTTTACAGTGTTGTGAAGTATATTTATACAAACAGCTCAGAGAAGTGTATCTATAAAGAAGATCTGTACTGGTAATAGACCTCAGGGTAAGTAAACAAGAAAATGGTAATATAACCTCCCTCTTATAACATACATTATTAGTAAACAAGAAAATGGTAATATAACCCCCCTTTCACCATATGTTATTGTATGCCTAACATAAAAATCAATAAACAAAGAACACATGCAATTATATAGGCTTCATGTGATTTACTATTGATGCTGTTCTTTTTTTTTTTAACATCTTTATTGGAGTATAATTGCTTTACAATGGTGTGTTAGTTTCTGCTTTATAACAAAGTGAATCACTTATACATATACATATGTCCCCATATCTCTTCCCTCTTGCGTCTTCCTCCCTCCCACCCTCCCTATCCCACCCCTCTAGGTGGTCTCAAAGCACCGAACTGATCTCCCTGTGCTATGCGGCTGCTTCCCACTAGCTGTCTATTTTACATTTCGTAGTGTATATATGTCCATTCCACTCTCTCGCTTTGTCACAGCTTACCCTTCCCCCTCCCCATATCCTCAAGTCCATTCTCTAGTAGGTCTGTGTCTTTATTCCCGTCTTACCCCTAGGTGTGTCATGACATTTTTTTCCCCTTAGATTCCATATATATGTGTTAGCATACGGTATTTGTCTTTCTGACTTACTTCACTCTGTATGACAGACTCTAGGTCATTCCACCTCACTACAAATAACTCAATTTTGTTTCTTTTTATGGCTGAGTAATATGCCATTGTATATATGTGCCACATCTTCTTTATCCATTCATCTGATGATGGACACTTAGGTTGCTTCCGTCTCCTGGCTATTGTAAATAGAGCTGCAATGAACATTTTGGTACATGACTCTTTTTGAATTATGGTTTTCTCAGGGTATATGCCCAGTAGTGGGATTGCTGGGTCATATGGTAGTTCTATTTGTAGTTTTTTAGGGAACCTCCATACTGTTCTCCATAGTGGCTGTATCAATTTACATTCCCACCAGCAGTGCAAGAGTGTTCCCCTTTCTCCACACCCTCTCCAGCATTTATTGTTTCTAGATTTTTTGATGATGGCCATTCTGACTGGTGTGAGATGATATCTCATTGTAGTTTTGATTTGCATTTCTCTAATGATTAATGATGTTGAGCATTCTTTCATGTGTTTGTTGGCAATCAGTATATCTTCTTTGGAGAAATGTCTATTTAGGTCTTCTGCCCATTTTTGGATTGGGTTGTTTGTTTTTTTGTTATTGAGCTGCACGAGCTGCTTATAAATTTTGGAGATTAATCCTTTGTCAGTTGCTTCATTTGAAAGTATTTTCTCCCATTCTGAGGGTTGTCTTTTGGTCTTGTTTATGGTTTCCTTTGCTGTGCAAAAGCTTTTTTTTTTTTTTTTTTTTTTTTTTTTGTGGTACGCGGGCCTCTCATTGTTGTGGCCTCTTCTGTCGTGGAGCACAGGCTCCGATGCGAAGGCTCAGCGGCCATGGATCACGGGCCCAGCTGCTCCGCAGCATGTGGGATCTTCCCGGACTGGGGCACGAACCCGTGTCCCCTGCATCGGCAGACAGACTCTCAACCACAGCGCCACCAGGGAAGCCCTGTGCAAAAGCTTTTAATCTTCATTAGGTCCCATTTGTTTATTTTTGTTTTTATTTACATTTCTCTAGGAGATGGGTCAAAAAGGATCTTGCTGTGATTTATGTCATACAGTGTTCTGCTTATGTTTTCCTCTAAGAGTTTGATAGTTTCTGGCCTTACATTTAGGTCTTTAATCCACTTTGACCTTCTTTTTGTGTACGGTGTTAGGGAGTGTTCTAATCTCATACTTTTACATGTACCTGTCCAGTTTTCCCAGCACCACTTATTGAAGAGGCTGTCCTTTCTCCACTGTACATTCCTGCCTCCTTTATCAAAGATAAGGTGACAATATGTGCGTGGGTTTATCTCTGGGCTTTCTATTCTGTTCCATTGATCTATTTTTCTGTTTTTGTGCCAGTACCATACTGTCTTGATTACTGTAGCTTTGTAGTATAGTCAGGGAGCCTGATTCCTCCAGCTCCGTTTTTTGTTCTCAAGATTGCTTCGGCTATTCGGGGTCTTTTGTGTTTCCATACAAATTGTGAAATTTTTTGTTCTAGTTCTGTGAAAAATGCCATGAAAAATTGCAATGAAAAATGCCATGAATAATTGCAATGAATCTGTAGATTGCTTTGGGTAGTAGAGTCATTTTCACAGTGTTGTTTCTTCCAATCCAAGAACATGGTATATTTCTCCATCTATTTGTATCATCTTTAATTTCTTTCATCAGTGTCTTATAATTTTCTGCATACAGGTCTTTTGTCTCCCTAGGTAGGTTTATTCCTAGATATTTTATTCTTTTTGCTGCAGTGGTAAATGGGAGTGTTTTCTTAATTTCACTTTCAGATTTTTCATCATTAGTGTATAGGAATGCCAGAGATTTCTGTGCATTAATTTTGTATCCTGCTACTTTAACAAATTCATTGATTAGCTCTAGTAGTTTTCTGGTAGCATCTTTAGGATTCTCTATGTATAGTATCATGTCATCTGCAAACAGTGACAGCTTTACTTCTTCATTTCTGATTTGGATTCCTTTTATTTCCTTTTCTTCTCTGATTGCTGAGGCTAAAACTTCCAAAACTATGTTGAATAAGAGTGGTGAGAGTGGGCAACCTTGTCTTGTTCCCGATCTTGGTGGAAATGGTTTCAGTTTTTCACCATTGAGGAAGATGTTGGCTGTGGGTTTGTCATATATGGCCTTTATTATGTTGAGGAAAGTTCCCTCTATGCCTACTTTCTGGAGGGTTTTTATCATAAATGGGTGTTGAATTTTGTCGAAAGCTTTCTCTGCATCTATTGAGATGATCATATGGTTTTTCTCCTTCAGTTTGTTAATATGGTGTATCACGTTGATTGATTTGTGTGTATTGAAGAATCCTTGCATTCCTGGAATAAACCCCACTTGACCATGGTGTATGATCCTTTTAATGTGCTGTTGGATTCTGTTTGCTAGTATTTTGTTGAGGATTTCTGCCTCTGTGTTCATCAATGATATTGGCCTGTAGTTTTTTTCTTTGTGACATCTTTGTCTGGTTTTGTTATCAGGGTGATGGTGGACTCATAGAATGAGTTTGGGAGTGTTCCTCCCTCTGCTATATTTTGGAAGAGTTTGAGAAGGATAGGTGTTAGCTCTTCTCTAAATGTTTGGTAGAATTCGCCTGTGAAGCCATCTGGTCCTGGGCTTTTGTTTGTTGAAAGATTTTTAATCACAGTTTCAATTTCATTACTTTTGATTGGTCTGCTCATATTTTCTATTTCTTCCTGATTCAGTCTTGGCAGGTTGTGCATTTCTAAGAATTTGTCCATTTCTTCCAGGTTGTCCATTTTATTGGCATAGAGTTGCTTGTAGTAATCTCTCATGACCTTTTGTATTTCTGCAGTGTCAGTTGTTACTTCTCCTTTTTCATTTCTAATTCTATTGATTTGAGTCTTCTCCCTTTTTTTTTTCTTTTTGCAGTATGCGGGCCTCTCACTGTTGTGGCCTCTCCCACTGCGGAGCACAGGCTCCAGACGCACAGGCTCAGTTGCCATGGCTCACGGGCCTAGCCGCTCTGCAACATGTGGGATCTTCCCAGAGCGGGACATGAATCCATGTACCCTCCATCAGCAGGCGGACTCTCACCACTGTATCACCAGGGAAGCCCTCCCTTTTTTTCTTGATGACTTTGGCTAATGGTTTATCAATTTTGTTTATCTTCTTAAAGAACCAGCTTTTAGTTTTATTGATCTTTGCTATAGTTTCCTTCATTTCTTTTTCATTTGTTTCTGATCTGATCTTTATGATTTCTTTCCTTCTGCTAACTTTGGGGTTTTTTTGTTCTTCTTTCTCTAATTGCTTTCGGTGCAAGGTTAGGTTGTTTATTCAAGATGTTTCCTGTTTCTTAAGGTATGATTGTATTGCTATAAACTTCCCTCTTAGAACTGCTTTTGCTGCATCCCATAGGTTTTGGGTCGTTTTGTCTCCATTGCCATTTGTTTCTAGGTATTTTTTGATTTCCTCTTTGATTTCTTCAGTAATAACTTCATTATTAAGTAGTATATTGTTTAGCATCCATGTGTTTTTTTATTTTTTACAGATCTTTTCCTGTAATTGATATCTAGTCTCATAGCGTTGTGGTTGGAAAAGATACTTGATACAATTTCAATTTTCTTAAATTTACCAAGGCTTGATTTGTGACCCAAGATATGATCTATGCTGGAGAATGTTCCATGAGCACTTGAGAAGAATGTGTATTCTCTTGTTTTTGGATGGAACATCCTATAAATATCAATTAAGTCCATCTTGTTAAATGTATCATTTAAAGCTTGTGTTTCCTTATTTATTTTCATTTTGGATGATCTGTCCATTGGTGAACGTGGGGTGTTAAAGTCCCCTACTATGAATGTGTTACTGTCAATTTCCTCTTTTATGGCTGTTAGTATTTGCCTTATGTGTTGAGGTGCTCCTATGTTAGGTGCATAAATATTTACAATTGTTATATCTTCTTCTTGGATCGATCCCTTGATCATTATGTAGTGTCCTTCTTTGTCTCTTGTAATAGTCTTTATTTTAAAGTCTATTTTGTCTGATTTAAGAATTGCTACTCCAGCTTTCTTTCTTTCTTTTTTTTTTTTTTTTTGCGTTACATGAGCCTCTCACTGTTGTGGCCTCTCCCGTTGCGGAGCACAGGCTCTGGAGGCACAGTCTCAGCGGCCAGGGCTCATGGGCCCAGCCGCTCTGTGGCATGTGGGATCCTCCCGGACCGGGGCACAAACCCGCCTCTCCTGCATCGGCAGGTGGACTCTCAACCACTGCGCCACCAGGGAAGCCCTCCAGCTTTCTTTTGATTTCCATTTGCATGGAATGTCTTCCATCCCCTCACTTTCAGTCTGTATGTGTCCCTAGGTCTGAAGTGGGTCTCTTGTAGACAGCATGTATATGGGTCTTGTTTTTTTATTCATTCAGCCAGTCTGTGTCTTTTGGTGGGACCATTTAATCTATTTACATTTAAGGTAATTATCGATATGTATGTTCCTATTCCCATTTTCTTAATTGCTTTGGGTTTGTTATTGTAGGTCTTTTACTTCTCTTGTGTTTCTTGCCTAGAGAAGTTCCTTTAGCATTTGTTGTAAAGCTGGTTTGGTGGTGCTGAAGTCTCTCAGCTTTTCCTTGTCTGTAAAGGTTTTAATTTCTCCATCAAATCTGAATGAGATCCTTGCTGGGTAGAGTAATCTTGGTTGGAGGTTTTTCTCCTTCATCACTTTAAATATGTCCTGCCACTCCCTTCTGGCTTGCAGAGTTTCTGCTGAAAGATCAGCTGTTAACCTTATGGGGATTCCCTTGTGTGTTATTTGTTGCTTTTCCCTTGCTGCTTTTAATATGTTTCCTTTGTATTTAATTTTTGATAGTTTGATTAATATCTGTCTTGGCATGTTTCTCCTTGGTTTTATCCTGTATGGGACTCTCTGTGCTTCCTGGACTTCATTAACTATTTCCTTTCCCATATTAGGGGAGTTTTCAACTATAATCTCTTCAAATATTTTCTCAGTCCCTTTCTTTTTCTCTTCTTCTTCTGGAACCCCTATAATTCGAATGTTGTTGCATTTAATGTTGTCTCAGAGGTCTCTGAGACTATCCTCAGTTCTTTTCATTCTTTTTTCTTTATTCTGCTCTGCAGTAGTTATTTCCACTATTTTATCTATCAGGTCACTTATCTGTTTTTCTGCCTCAGTTATTCTGCTATTGATCCGTTCTAGAGTATTTTTAGTTTCATTTATTGTGTTGTTCATCGTTGCTTGTTTCCTCTTTAGTTCTTCTAGGTCCTTATTAAATGTTTCTTGCATTTTCTCTATTCTATTTCCAAGATTTTGGATCATCTTTACTATCATTATTCTGAATTCTTTTTCAGGTAGACTGCCTATTTCCTCTTCATTTGTTAGGTCTGGTGGGTTTTTATCTTGCTCCTTCAACTGCTGTGTGTTTTACTGTCTTCTCATTTTGCTTATCTTACTGTGTTTGGGGTCTCTTTTTTGTTGGCTGTAGGTTCGTGGTTCCCGTTGTTTTTGGTGTCTGTCCCTAATGTCTAAGGTTGGTTCAGTGGGTTGTGTAGGCTTCCTGGTGGAGGGAACTAGTGCCTGTGTTCTGGTGGTTGAGGCTGGATCTTGTCTTTCTGGTGGGCAGGTCCACATCTGGTGGTGTATTTTGGGGTGTCTGTGGCCTTATTATGATTTTAGGCAGCATCTCTGCTAATGGATGGGGTTGTGTTTCTGTCTTGCTAGTTTTTTGGCATAGGGTGTCCAGCACTGTAGCTTGCTGGTCATTGAGTGAAGCTGGGTGTTGGTGTTGAGATGGAGATCTCTGGGAGATTTTTGCCATTTGATTTTATGTGGAGCTGGGTGGTCTCTTGTGGACCAGTGTCCTGAAGTTGGCTCTCCCATGTCAGAGGCACAGCACTGACCCCTGGCTGCAGCACCAAGAGCCTTTCATCCACACGGTTTTTAATGGGTGATCAACCAAAAATTTCCAAAACATGCTGTGGCATCAGGCCTTCCAACCTTGGCTTCAGGTAGGTTTCTTTCCAGCCTTTTCATGACAGAGTGACTATGCAGTGGTTTCCTGGCTGAAGAATTTTGTATCAACATCTAGTCAACGCTGTCCACAGATGAGAGAACAGAGTTTCCCCCTGTGTAGCTGAGAAGCAGTCAGCAGGACCCTCGCCTCCCGGGGTGAGGAGCTTTCAGGTGGCCACAGCACGACGGGGAGTGAAGGACGAGGCTGTGATCCCACGTTCACTTAGAAGCACACACATGCCTGATGCTGTTCTTAAAATTCAGAGCAACACATGACCCACAGTTTCACTTACTTAAATGTCATTTGTATTACCATCAGGACAGGAAATACATGAGCCTCTGTCATTTGAGGATGTGACCCTCTTGCTCTTGTGACATGTAGTTCACTTTAAAATTTCAAACACTTGACCTTTTGTTAGACTCATGCAAGGGCTTCCCTTTCCTTCCACTTCCTGCTGCTTTGTTTTATTTGTATTTAATCTATTCCCATCCTCCACCTCAAGATGCATGAATATTATGAATTAACATATATAAATTTAGCAAAAGAAAAAAATTTAACCAGAAATCTGTATGAGAATTGTCACCTGTTCAGAGATTATGGAAGTGTACTACAATAGGAAAAGAAAATGTGTTTTACTCCTATTTTGCCCATTAAATGAAATTAAGCAACTATTTAGCCTATATAGGTTTGAGTTACTATACCTAGAAAAGAGGTCACTTAAATAGTTGTACTCTAAAATCTATCTCAGAACTAAGGCTTTTTGACTTCCATAATTTTATTTATAAGTCAAGTGTGTTCTAGTGAAACATAAAAATACCATTGAAAAACCAACAAAATGGGTATGACTTAACAGCACTGAAAAACTAATGAAAGTATCAGTATTCTTTAAAAGGGGTATCAGTAATAAAGTAAAGGTAATAATTAAGTCAAGGTTACTTACTATAGAAGTAATGGAATAAACAAAACACAGGACAGTAATTTCCTTGGGGGATACATTTTAATTACTCTGAGTGACACTGAAAGGCAAAACAAGTTCTCGCTTATTAGGAGGTTTCTAAATCCTTCTTTTGAAAAGAAGCAAAGAGGTCAAGTGATTTAGAGTCACTCGGAATGAACATTAATAGTTTTTCAGCTACTCGTTATACGTCTCCTATCTTTAGTAACTGTATCCTGATTTTTCTCTGGGAAACACTTTGAAATAGTTCAAATGTTTCTCGAAGGAGTGAACTCTACTTCTCTGTCCTAAACACCATCATATTCCACTTGTCCTTGAGATTAATTAGGTTGGGTATCTGGCCTACATAGTCAAACCACAATAAATCCCAGGACTTTTATTGAAACACAGAAAAAACACCATATCTTGTTCATAGCAGAGGGACATTGAATAACGGGGAGCAGAAGCTGCCAAAGGCCACCACCCATGTCTTTTTGAGTAAAGTACCATGAAAAGAAAGCATTTAGGCATTTATTTCGCAGAACCACAGACAAGTCAATCTTACGTCAAAAAACTCCTCAATTATGCAAGATAAATGAACTATAGATGGTAAATATAATTTATTCATATATTTTGTTTATTTACATTTTCAGATATACGCAAAGAGTTTAATGTTGAGGTCAATTTAGTATAAAATGCCATTGCTTAGAACAGTACGTGCGATACAGTAGATATGCTTCCATATCTTGGCTGTTGTAAATACTGCTGCAATGAACATAGGGCTGCATATATCTTTTCCAATTAGTGTTTTCATTTTCATCAGATAAATTCCAAGGAGTGGCATTGCTGGATTATATGATAGTTTTATTTTTAATTTTTTGAAGACTCTCCATACTGTTTTCCACAATGGCTGCACCAATTCACATTCCCACCAACGGTGCACGAGGGTTCCCTTTTCTTCCCAACACTTGTTATTTGTTGTCTTTTGATAATAGCCATTCTGACAGGTGTGAGGAAATGTCTAATTATGACTGTGCATTTCTCTGGTGATTAGTGATGTTGAGCATCTTTTCATCTTTCTGTTGGCCACACACATATGACCATATGGCATATAGTTGTTCATAGTAATCTGTTTGATCCTTTGTATTTCTTTGGTGTCAGTTGTAACTTCTTTTTTACTTCTGAGTTGATTTGAGGCCTCTTTTTTTTTCTTGATGAGTTTGGCTAAAGGTTTATCAATTTAAAAAATATGTATTTTGAAAGAACCAGCTCTTAGTTTACCTGACATTTTCTTGCTCTCTCTTTTTTTTTTTTTTTTTTGTGGTATGCAGGCCTCTCACTGTTCTGGCCTCTCCTGTTGCGGAGCACAGGCTCTGGACATGCAGGCTCAATGGCCATGGCTCACGGGCCCAGCCGCTCCGCGGCATGTGGGATCTTCCCGAACCGGGGCACGAACCCGTGTCCTCTGCATCGGCAGGCAGACTCCCAACCACTGCACTACCAGGGAAGCCCTCTCTCTTTTTTTTTAAAGCTTCTATTTCATTTAGTTCTGGTCTACTCTTTATGATTTCCTTCCTTCTAGTCACTTTGGGTTTTGTTTGTTCTTCTCTTTCTAGTACCTTTAGCTGTAAGGTTCAGTTGTTTGAGATTTTTCTTGTTTCCTGAGTTAGCCGTATATTGTTTTAAACTTCCCTCTTAGAACTGATTTTGCTGCATCCCATAGATTTTGCATTATTGTGTTTCCATTTCCATTTGTCACTAGGTATTTTTAAATTTCTTCTTTGATTTCTTCAGTTATCCATTGGTTGTTTAGTAGCATATTGTTGAGCCTACACATGTTTGTGGGTTTTGCAGTTTTTTTCTTGTAGTTGATTTCTTGTCTCATAGCATTGTGGTCAGAACAGATGCTTGGTATGATTTCCATCTTCTTAAATTTTCTGAGATTTGTTTTGTGGCCTAGCATGTGACCAATCCTGAAGAATGTTCCATGTGCCCTTGAAATGAGTGTATGTTCTGCTGCTTTTGAATGGAATGTTCTATATATATGTATTAAGTCAATTTAGTCTAATGTTTCATTTAAGGTCAGTGTTTCTTTATTGATTTTCTGTCCAGATGATATGCGCATTGATGTAAGTGGGGTGTTAAAGTCCCCTACTGCTATTGTGTTACTGTCAGTTTCTCCCTTTGTGCTGTTAATATTTGCTTTACGTATTTAGGGGCTCCTATGGTGGGTACATAAATATTTACAGTTGTTATATCTCCTTGGGTTGATCCCTTGATCATTTTGTACTGTCCTTCTTTATCTCTTACTACAGTCTTTGTTTAGAGTCTATTTTGTCTCATATAGGTATTGCTGCCTTGGCTTTCTTTTCATTTCCATTTGCATGGAATATGTTTTTCCATCCCGTCACTTTCGGTCTAGGTTTCTCTTTAAATCTGAAGTGAGTCTCTTGTAGGCAGCATATATATGGGTCTTGTTTTTGTATCCACTCAGGCACTCTATGTCTTTTGACTGGAGTGTTTAGTCCATTTACATTTAAAGTAATTATTGATAGATATGTACTTATTGCCATTTTCTTCATTGTTTGGGGGTTGTTTTTGCGGTTCCTTTCTTCCTATTTTGCTCTCTTCCCTTGCATTTTGATGACTGTCTTTGGTGTTATGTTTGAATTTTTTCCTCTTTTTTGTGTGCATATCCATTACAGATTTTTTATTTGTGGTTACTGTGTGATTCATGTATGTGTGTGTGATTATTTTAAGTTGCTGCTCTCTTAAGTTTAAACACATTTTAACAACCCTGCATTTTTACCCACTCACCATGTTTACTGTTTTTGACATATTTTACATCTTTTTGTTTTGTTTGTCCCTTAACTACTTATTATGGATATAGATGGTTTTATTACTTTTGTCTTTTAACCTTCCTACTAGCTTTGTATGTGGTTGATTTTTTTCCTATTAAAAGTAATCAAAGTATAATTATTCTACATTGATACAGTAAGGTTTACATTTTGCATTTTATATAGAGCAGCTTTACATTTTAAAGCCCTCAGATCCTTGGACTTCCAGAGTCCTTGGTCTGAATTTACAGGTTATATATTATGTACACCTTATGTAATCACTATATCTTTTTCAGCTTTACATAATGGTGTAGATATATCTGTATTTATTTCAAAGAATAGAATTTAATAGCATATTCAACTATATCATTTACTGTGGAATAATAATAATTTGCCCAATTGTGAAGTAACTGATCCAAAAATGTATCTTAATTTTGAACCAATTTAATAAAAATTCAGTAGAAAGTGCTGCCAGATAACAATCAGATATTTTGTTAATTTATGCACAAATTCAGCAGAATTGATGTTACCATATATCATAAATAATACTTATCTTGACTTTTAACCAAATTTTCTATGATAACTACCAGGTAATATTAAATAATTAGACTTTTCTCTAGTATCAATGTATTATCATGTGTGATGTCATGTTATGCATGACATAAAATCTAGACAGTAATATCTACTTTGACTATAGAGGTAAATTTTCTGTACTGCTATGGAGCTGAAACCAAAGTGGTCATCCAAAAAACTTAACAAGGATGATAAATCATTGTCAAAAATCCAATTGAATTTGTGTTAGTTCTTGATATTAGTACTATTTCTTTAGAGTACGTTTATTAAAAAAAAGAAATCATTATTGAAAAGTTTTGTTCAGTAATTTTTTAAATAAATTAATGAATTTGACTAGAAAATATTCTCCTTACAAACGAGAATAAGGATGCCGTAATATATATAGTAGAATTATTGGAATTTAACTAATTATTATAATTTAAAAATGATTTGTCTAATAAGACCTTTCTAGCCCTGGTATTCATTATTGTAATCCACTTTTAATTAATTCCTTGGGGCTCAAGTTATTTTTATACCGTTTTATCAACTGCAAAAACATTCCTTAAATATGGTGGTCAGGAATTCTATTTCCAAACTCCATTCACCATTCTAATTAGCTTGCTTTTACAGAAGGAAAATGTGAAGTCTTGTATGCCCTGAATAAAATAAAATAAGAAGAGTATAATTCTTTTAAAACTGACTCTCCTCCTAGTTAGTTAAATATCTGATTAAAACTCTATGAAGTAAATGGGCATTAGGAATTAGTGAGGGTTCTTTATAGCAGTGGTTGAAATTATAAAAGATAGAGGCAGAACAAGGCTTGGACATATGATCACACCATATTCCAGAAGTATCAATTTATTGAATAGATCCCCTGTGGTACCTGTGTCCCACCAAGAGAAATGGCAGTTAGTAAAATCATCCATTTTAGGGTGGCTCCTAAGTATCTGAGAGTGCTGGATTTTATTTGCTGCCTTTCTAGGTATGTCAAGATCACCGTAGCTTTTAACAAAATAGAGACAGTTTTCAAGAAAAGAGTCATGGGCTTCCCTGGTGGCACAGTGGTTAGGAATCTGCCTGCCAATGCAGGGGACATGGGTTTGAGCCCTAGTCTGGGAAGATCCCACATGCTGCGCAACTAAGCCTGTGCACCACAACTACTGAGCCTGCGCTCTAGAGCCCGTAAGCCACAACTACTGAAGCCCACACACCTAGAGCCCGTGCTCTGCAACAAGAGAAGCCACCACAGGGAGAAGCCTACGCACCACAACGAAGAGCAGCCCCCGCTTGCCCAACTAGAGAAAGCCTGCGCACAGCAACAAAGATCCAATGCAGCCAAAAGTAAAATAAATAAATTTTTAAAAATTCACTTAAAAAAAATGATCAAGGCAGTCAAATATTTCTAGACACTAAATCAACATAAGAACTAAGAAATGGTTATCTGATTTGGTGATGTGGAAATTGCTGATTTCCTTGGCAACTGCAATTTCAATGAAATTGTTGATGGGAAAAAACCAGATTGCAACGGGTTGAGAAGTGGGTGGGAGATAAGAAAGAATTCATTATGAGTGTAGAAAACTCCTTCAAAGTGTTTTGTTATGAATCAGGACGAAAAAGATAGCCTGAGAAGGTTAGGGGACTAAAAGAGAGTTCTTTCTTTATTTTTTAAATGGAAGTATTTTTAAATGCTAATGGAATACAAGCAGAAAAAAGAAGTTGAACTAGAAGAGAGAGGTCAATGTAGCAATTTCCCTGAGAAGGAGCAGAAGACTCTCAGGTAGGAAAAATGACATCACTTCCAACTTTAACAGAAACAAATGCCCAAGTGTTTATATGGGCATGTTTACTAATCCACTGGCAGAAGGTTGAGGGCTTTTCCTTCTAACAGCTTTCAATCTGAAATAGCAGGGAGGTTACCTGTTGAACGTGATGTAGGAGATGGGGGAAGTGGGACCGTTAAAAGCTCAAAAAATAAATGTTATAAAAGTGGAGAACTGGAGGAAAAAAACTGACTTTATTTTTTGAGGTGGGCATTGTTACCAGCACAGCCAATATTAACACTTCAACAACAACAACAACAACAAAAGTCAAACCTTAATCTAATTAAATCTCTATGTTATCTCACAGGAACTATGAGGGATACAAGGATATGTTTCGTGATATCAAGAAAATGTAATTAGCCAAGTCCATGTTATATGTGATCCAATTGCTTCAACAAAAAACAGCAGTTTTGAAGGGTAAAGGAACACTTTTTGAATACAACTAGGAAAAACTGAGCATTAATGGGGTACTAGATCATTTAGGATTACTATTATTTTGTTAGGTATAGCATTAATAGTGTATTTATTTAGAAATGATTTTATCTCAGAGGTATGGGAAAGTATTTATGAGCAAAAAGATATGATGTCTGAGATTTTTTTTGAAATTTGTCAGCAAAAAAAAAAGCAGAAATAGAAGAAGCAAGAAGGGTAAAAATGCCAATAATAAATGTTGATAAATAATGTGGAGACAGAAATCCCGACTATCTCTTTCAAGATGTTTTGTTGTGAAGAGAGAAACTGTAAGGTAGCTGGAAAGGATGTGGGACAAAGGGGATTATTTATTTTAAGTTGTACTCAAGCATGTTTGCATGCTGGTAGAAATATCCAGTAGATAGGAAGAAACCAATTATATAAGGAGGAGAGTAAAAATGGGCACGAAGTTGCTGAGGTGAGAAGCGATGGCATCCAGAGCTCAAGCAGAGAAGTTAAAAGTTCATCTTTGATAAAGGGAGGGAGCCTTCATCCACAGCAACAGAGAAGATAGTGTGTCTGTGTACAGATGTAGGTAGGTTCTTACTTGTGGGAGGAATTCAGAGTTCCTCAGTGACTGCTTCTTATTTCACAAGTCTAAGGCGAGACAGTAAGATTAAGGAAGCAGTGAGGAAGGCGTCTGAAAAGAAAAGAGAAATATGAAATAGTACTGGAAACCCAGAAAGTGCTTTTCAGTTGGATCTTTCTTCTAACGAGTCTCGATAAAAGCGTCTGTTTATATATTAATGAAGGCTGTGATGTGGTTATAAAGGGAATGAGTACCATGTTTCTTAGATTATTTTCCTATGCAATCACTTTACTTGACTTTTGAGAGAATCTGGGTAGTGAACAATTCTCAGTCATAGACTCTGATAAGGCTACTTACTTGCAGATAATCAAGCAAATGAAGAAAGAAAGGTATTTGTGACACTCATGCCACCAGGCGCTTGTGCCTCTCATTAGCCTTCAAAACTGTATCAGCTGTTCAGACAATGAGGTTCCACGTGGCTTTATGTAGGAAATGCTACTGTGGATGCAGTGTCTTTCTTTACCTTCTTTGAAGATGTATCCTTTTAAAATCTCTGTAGAAGGAGAGGAGAGTGATTAAAGGGAATACACAAATGACACAATGGAACTTCGTTAGCATATCTGAAACCAGACTGTGTTCACTCTGTGCCACGTAGCACATATCATGTGAAATAATAATAGATTAACACAACATCCTGGTGGAAGTGGGAGTTTGAAGGCCAATTAGACAAAACACTTTTTTTCCTAATGTGTCAAAACAGTGTAAGCGGCTGTGCTAAATAAATTCATGCTGGTGCACTGCTGTGAAAATTGAATGATTAATAACCTTCAGTATTATCCCTGCTTCGTTTAAGACAGAGTAGACTAATGATTAGATATCGTGCAGTGATACCCTTCTATATGGATATTGCAAATTCCATGTTAATTCTCTGCTTTCTATGTGTCATATATTCCCCCCGATTTGCTTTTGTCCATTCTGAAAATTAATATAAAACCTCAGGCCCTAGACTTGAAAGAAAGTAAGCTTTGAAACTATAACCTAAAATGATTTTGCTGTGCGGAAGCGTGTTACTAATGAATTCAGTGTGCCCGAAATGCTCCCAAAATTTGGGGCCAAATTCATGTAGGAATATATATATTTATTTGTTTCTACCTGTAATGCTTGCTCCATTTTGACTTGATATAAAGAGTCATTTTAAGGAAAAAATGAATTAAAAAATACTTTATCTGCATCAAAAAGGTAGTGCTTTATCATGGCTCTTTATGATTTAAAGTTTTTATAAAAATATTCGTGCTATTTGAGGCTTTCAATTTTACAGTGACTTTCATTAACTTATTGACTGTTTCCTTTATGTGGATTCAATAAATTATGAAGAAATAAAGGATAAATATTAACCCTTGAGGTACGTTCGTCATCTGGACACACTTTGTTTTCTTTGAGAAGGTTTTCTTGATATGGGATACAACTAATTTTTTAAAATTATGTGGCAAAAGTTTTATAAAGTGCTGTATGTCATGTTTCTTAAATTGAATGTGCATATAAAATTTAGTTTTTTCATCATCCACTCATTGCAAGAAAATAATGTGAAACAAACAAAACTAGATATAATCTTTGCTAATCTCCCTACAGGAGAAATCTGCAGTGACTAAACCAGCATATAGATTAATAGTCTCATTTCAAAGTTATTACATGGAAAATTGGAGTTTTGACATGCTGAATAAATATTTTAAAACTGAAATTAATAAATGGCATTTTATTTAGCATTTTTAATGAAGTGATATAATGAACAATAGGTAATCACTTAGACACTTAGAGTTAGAAGAATTATAAAGCCCTAGAAGCCAAATCAGTTCATTCAGAGCATTGCTAGATAGGACTGCTCTCATTTGCATACTGATATACTCTTCTTTCCTTCATAATTTTAGTTTACAAAAGCATATATTAAGTAAACAGATTGTATCAAAGTTAAATTTCTTGAATTAAATAATTGTATTGTGGTAATAAGAGAGAACAGCCCAATTCTTAGGAGACATTTGCCAAAGTACTGAGAGATGATGTGTAGTGCCGTGATGTCTGAAAATTAGTCTTACTGTATAAATGTGTGTGTGCATGTGTGCATGTGCACTTGTGAGTGTATGGGGGAGGGGAGAGAGAAAGAGAGTGACTGCTGTATCAAAAAGCACTAACCATGTGGCATTGACTTTGGGAATGAGTGGTCAAAGTTGGGAGAGCCTAGAGGAGACTGTTAGTAAGGGTTTGAAAATATTAGTGTGAGATGGAGAGAAAGGAATCCTTGTTGTAGAGTAAAGGAAAGTTTGATAACACTGGCACCTGCAATTAAAAAAAAAAATAGAAAGTGTACCTAATTGAGTTTGTCAATATGACTGCGAAGGTTTCCAGGAGGAATTGAGAAAGTGGCAACTGGCTGTTTGTAGCTGCCTGCTATAGGTTGAAGAGCATCCCACCCCCAAAAGATATTTAAAGTGCTAACCCCAAGTTAGTGCATTTGACCTTATCTGGAAATAAGATATTTGCAAGTGTAATCAAGTTAAGTGAGGTTATTAGGGTGGGCCCTAGTCCAATGTGACTGGTATCCTTATAAGAAGAGAAGAGACATAAACACATGGACACACAGATAAAATCCCATGTTAAAATAGAGGCCAGTATTGGGTTGATGTGTTTATAGGCTAAGGAACACCATGGATTGCTGGCAACAGCAGTAGCAAAGAGAAAGGAATGCAACAGGTTCTCCTCTAGAATCTTCTGAGTGAGCATGGCCCCCTACCAACACTTGATTGTGTACTCGCAGCCTCCAGAACTGTGAAAGAATAAATTCCTGTTATTTTAAGCCACCCGGTTGGTGGCAAATTGTTATGCAGTTCAAGGAAACTAATATACTGTCTATGGTAAAATAAAAGAAGAAAGAGATGAACTAACAAAGAGTCTGTTTGGGTTTGGGGAATTTATAAAATAATACAAAGGAGCTAGGACTTCTTGGATTTAAAAAATAAAGCTGTTTCATATCCCCAGGCTTTCCCAGAAAGAATTCACAACATAAGACATGACTTCAGGGCAAAGATCAATCCAGGGTACCCCTGGAGGACCTTCTGTTTCTGTAACACAGAAAGAGCTAATTAACTTTCAGTTAAGCAAAAAACTTTCTAAGGTTCTGAAAAAGTTTCCTTGCAGTCTTTCTCAGTTAAACAATAGACTTAAAGGCACTGTCACACGAAAGCTTCACTTTGGGTATGAAATAGAGAGAGGCTTTCCTGAAGAGATCTGTGGGTGTGACTTTTAGATAATAGAGTGAATCCCATTATGATTCATAGGAAAGTATGAGACAAAGACAGCACGAAGTGAAAAGAGGCCTTTGGTTGCTGAACCTTCCAAAGGCAAGTAGAAACCCCAGAAATCTATTCAGTTGCAAGTACAGGCTATTTCTTATCAAAATGGCAAGATGACTCAGCCAGTAGAACCAGGAGTCTAGATGATGGATCCAGGGGTTTCATAGAATCATTCCCAGGGAATAGGACTAGATCGTAATCAATTGAGACAGGTGCTCAGCTGGCTTTCAGGATTGCTGTGGATGAGTAACTACTCTGACTCTGTTTCCTGCTCTCCCTTCCCTTTCAGTGGTAATGTCAATTGTGATTATTGTATCTCAGCTTCACCATTTTAGGTTGGGTCTGTGGACAGCGGGTAAATTCTCCCTTTAGTTTACAGGTCTTCATATTGAAAGCCATCATGCTCAATAAATATCATCCGTGTAGCTTCACCTGCACCTGGAGCTGAATTAGAAGACAGGATTCTAGGCTAATGCTGTAATTGTTGTTACATTTTGGGTTCTTGGGATGGTGAAGGTGCTACATACATTTTACATATGAAACAGATGTAAATAATTTATAGACACAAGATGGACTATGGCAGACTAATGATGGCCACAAACTCTTTGATGTTCGTTCCAGTAAGGGGTCAGGTTCAGGTACCCTCTCCTTGAGTGTAGGCAGACTCCGTCACTGTTCTGGCCAATAGAATATGGCAGGAGTGGTACAGTGCCACTTTCTGGGCCCTAGCATTAAGAGACTAGTGGAGTTTACATCCTATGCACACTCACCATGCTATGGGAAACCTAAGAGATGTTTTTAAATGTAGGTTTGGTTAATTTTCAGCTATGGTGAGACCAACAGTTGAAGAGACAACTACTCTTGAAAGGATTATTTGTTGCTCACAATTGTCAAGAGGAAAGGACACATAGTACGACACGGGGCCCTGCAGGGATCCACTAGGGTGGGTCAGGAGGCAGGAGGAGTGGGCAAAGTATGGAGTAGGAATCTTCATTGTGATGTCCCTAGGAAAGGCAAGGCCAACAAGGTAAGAAGTTTTAGGATTGGCTAGTGGGAATAATTTCAGCAGGCTCTGGGAGGTAGGGGCTGTCTTTACTGGTCTGGTACCTGGTGCTGGGATAACTAGACCAGAGGGTAGATTGCCCCCTAGAGTGTAAGAGCCAGATAGAGGAGGTAGTAAAGAATATGGGCTTTTGATCGGTTAGTTGCATACAAAGGGCATGCTCCCTTGCATGTCACTTGCTATCTCTGAGAAATAGCCAGCGCTGGGAGTGGCAGTCTCTCTCTAGGCAACAAGGCCTCAGAGGCCAGCATATCAAGAATACAGAAAATGGTCTATTTTTCCATCAGTCTGGAAGGACATCGTTGTTGAGGAGAGTAAGTACCACGGCTTCCAATTCTTTGATGAAACCTCAGATGCGTGGCCTTCTGGCCACGCATCTGAGATTTCATATTGTTGGAGCATTCGTTGTAACCCTGGGGGTTGCAGCTTTCTGTAAGTTTGCTGTGGCTGAACCAAGAAAGAAGGCATATGCAGATTTCTACAGAAATTATGATTCCATAAAGATTCTGAGGAGATGAGGAAGGCAGGTATCTTTCAGAGTACAAAGCGATTCTGAATGTAAAGAATTTCTTTGGGTTGTGTTCCATGGAAGTTTGTCACTGACCTGTGTTCCTGAACCTTGAAGCTATGAACTGTGAGTATCTGGGCTAAGGAACACTTTCTCTTGATAAATTAACAATACTGTGGGAGGGAAAAGAATACAGAGAAAAAGAAAATATAGTTAATACAGGAGACCGCTTTAGTCAATGCATGGTAGTCATTTGAATGGACGGTCTTGAGGGTTCAGTTAACTGAAACCGTCAACTGACGTCAGCCACATGAAAGACCCCAAACAAAAATCACCCAGCTGAGCCCAGTCAACCCACAGAACATGAAAGGTAATAGTCAGCTGTGTTTTAAGCTCTAAGTTTTGGGGTGTACAATCCCAGCATTTGATAACCAAAACAAAATCTGTGTGTGCCTATGGATATACGTGTATCTGTACACAAACACACATGCACACACACATACAAACATACACAAACATACACAAGGGGAGAAGAGAAAGAGAAAACATGGCAAAATAATGCCAACTGATCAATCATCTAGGTAAAGTATTTCGGGATGTTCTCTGTAATATACTTTTGACATTTCTGAGGACTTGAAAATCTTTTTAATTAAAAGTTTGAGGAGAAAAAACGCACATAGAATACCAAAAAACCATCTTATGTGCAACATGGACACAAATTCAAATTGTATTATGAAAGCCAGAAGAAAGGACTAAATTTTTTGTTAGGTTGATGATCATATGAAAAGTATCCCCATTGTGAGTGAAGCCTGCATAATTAGAGGCCTAACTTCTCTGCTAAACTATCAGAGTGAAAGAAGCTCTGTAAATAAAGGAAATGTGAAAATACTGCCAGATTTAAAAATACTCTCACATTAGGCTTCTTCCAGAGATCTGGGAATTATTATTGTTGCCTCCCAGCAAATCTTTGAGGAAAAAAAAAGTATTCTTACATTCTGATAATTGCAAAATAAAAATGCCTCTAGCATTCAAAAAATAAAATACACTTTATTAGCTCATATAACTGAGAAGTCTAGAGGTAGGTGAGGCTTCATATAAAGCTGACCATAATTTTTCAAATATATTGACAAGGGTCAAGTTTTTTCCTGTCTCTTCCCTCCGCCTTTCTCAGTGCCAGCTTGATCCTGAGCCTGATTCCAATATGGCAGCCAATGCATCCCAAGGCTACCTGCCTTCTCATTCCTTCAGGAAAGAGCAAGTGTCTTTAAATATCTGAGATTCCTTAAGACCAAATGCTCACTATGCTCACAAGTTTCCAGGCCATCGTCATGTCTAGAAGATGGAATGTGATGATCAGCCCTGCCTGGGTTTTGTGGTTTGCTACAAGACAGGAGTGATAGGAGCATCTTTCATACCACCTACAGGAGACGTAGATGTGCTGATAATTTAAAAAGAGAAAATAGGTTTTCCATGGGCAACCAATCAATAACCACCACAGGATGTATTCTCTCTCCAGTTCTCATCGGTTTCTCTTTGTACAGAGCTTCATTTTTCTGTTACGCTGCAAAATGACTGCTGGCTACTATATCTGAGTTTAGAATACCTCTTTTCAAGAAGATAGCCAGGTTTACATTGGGAACTTCTTGTCCCAAGGCAAATTTACAGGAAGCAGATACTGCCTGGCCTAGTCTGAGTCATGTGACCAAATAAATGTGGTCATGGCCTTGAGTCATTGCTGGTAAGCAGGAGGTATCTGGTGCACCATTCCATTTGGGGATCATGGATGTCACTGAAAAAAGAGGTTCACGGGAGGACCATATAGTCAACCAAAAGTGGTCCACTCTAGGTTTCATCATAGATGAGGTATTGATTATTGGTTTAAGATAGTGTGATAGCCAGGCTCCAAGATGGCTTCCAGTCCTTCGTTCTTGGTATTCACATCCTTGTGTAATCCTTTCCCACCATGAATGGTCTGTTCTATGTGAATACTGTGAACATGATGGAATGACATCTAAGGCTAGTTAATAAAAGACATTGTAGCTTTAGCTTTGCTCTCTTGGATCGCTCACTCAAAGGAAAGCCAGGTACCATGTCCTGAGGTCTCTCAAACAGCCCTAAAGAGAGGCTCACATAGACAAAGCTATGGCTTTCTCCAGCAGCTAGTCTCATCTGGCTAGCCATGACGTTTTGGCAACACGGGAGACAGAAATTTGAACCCCACTTAAGCTTTCAGATGACTACAACCTCAACCAGTATCTTGACTACCATATCATAAGAGACTCTGAGGCCGAACTGCCCACTCTTGTCTCTTCTGAATTCTGAATCCACAGAAATTGAGAGATATATAAAAGTTTATTGTTGTCTTAAGCCGTTAAACTTTGAGGTAATTTACTATGTAGCAATAGGTGGCTAATATAGATTTATATTCTTTATTTTATTAAAGAAAAATCATTTTATTGCTAGAGGGTATCTGTGTGTGTGTGTGTGTATTCTGTCCTGGAGTAGTTATATTAGGTATTATACTTTATTAAATGTTTTCTTAGGGCTTCCCTGGTGGCGCAGTGGTTGAGAGTCTGCCTGCCGATGCAGGGGACACGGGTTCGTGCCCCGGTCCGGGAGGATCCCACGTGCCACGGAGCGGCTGGGCCCGTGAGCCATGGCTGCTGAGCCTGCGCGTCCGGGGCCTGTGCTCCGCAATGGGAGAGGCCACAGCAGTGAGAGGCCCGTGTAACGCAAAAAAAAAAAAAAAAAAAAAAAAAAGTTTTCTTAGAAGCAAAGGAAGCTACTCTTAATTTTTTCTTTTTTTTTTTAAGATTTATTTATTATTTATTTATTTTATTTATTTTTGGCTGCATCGGGTCTTACTTGCAGCACACGGGATCTTTGTTGAGGCATGCAAGATCTTTTGTTGTGGCACACAGGCTTTTCCTTGTGGTGCGTGGGATTCTCTCTAGTTGTGGCGTTAGGGTTTTTCTCTTCTCTAGTTGTGGTACACAGGCTACAGGGCGTGTGGGCTCTGTAGCTGTGGCATGCGGGCTCTCTAGGTGAGGCACGTGAGCTCAGTAGTTGTGGCACACAGGCTTAGTTGCCCCGCGGCATGTGGGATCTTAGTTACCTGACCAGAGATCAAACCCGCATCCCCGGCATTGTAAGGTGGATTCTTTACCACTGGACCACCAAGGAAGTCCCTTAATTTTTTCTGATTAGGTAGTTACTGATCTATCTTCTACTTTTAATAATAATTAGCTAGTGTGTGTGTGTGTGTATATATATATATATATATATATATATGCATATTTCAATTATTTCCCACCACAGTATGAACTAGGTTATTAAGGAAGAACCTGAGGCTTAAAGAGGTTTGGGAACCTATCCAAGTTCACCCAGGTAGTAAGCGGCAGCCCAAGGATTCAGGCCATGTTATTTTACCTCAGTGCCTATATTTTTCATCATTACATATTATACAGACCTTCTATTCCTAGTCTTCACCCTAATTGCTCATGATTTAGTCTGGAATTTGGAATGGTGATATTTTACCTAGGATTTTGTATTACGTAGAGACTGCTGTCTAGTCATATGTACTATATTTTGGCATTTGAGTGTCAGAATGATGTTAACTTCATAAACCAAATTGAACTGTTCTTCCTCTTTTCCTAGATTCTGCACCAGTTAATAGTGTAAAGATTATATTATATATTCCAATAAAATATGAAATAACAAAATAATATATTTTGAAAGTTTGGAATCAAACTCCGTGGTTTCAGAATCATTTCAATAATTTTTTGAGTCGATGTATTTTTTCTGTTTTTAATATCTTTGTTGTGAGATAATCACAAAATTTACAGAACAGTAGATTTTTCTGTTAAGTATAGTTGATTTACAATGTTGTGTTAGTTTCTGGTGTACAACAAAGTGATTCAGTTTTTTATATATATATTCTTTTTCATATTCCTTTCCATTACAGGTTATTACAGAATATTGAATATAGTTCCCTGTGCTATATAATTGGTCCTTGTTATTTATTTTTTATATAGTAGTGTGTATCTGTTAATCCCAAACTGCTAATTTATCCCCCCCACTCCTTTAGTAACCATAAATTTGTATTCTATGTCTGTGAGTCTGTTTCATAAATAAGTGCATTTGTATTTTTTTTATTTTTTATTTTTTTGCCATACGCGGGCCTCCTACTGCTGTGGCCTCTCCCGCTGCAGAGCACAGGCTCCGGACGTGCAGGCCCAGCGGCCATGGCCCATAGGCCCAGCCGCCCCGCGGCATGCGGGATCCTCCTGAACCAGGGCACGAACCTGCGTCCCCTCCATCGGCAGGTGGACCCCCCAACCACTGTGCCACCAGGGAAGCCCTGTATCATATTTTAAATTCCACATATAAGTGATATCATAAGATATTTGTCTTTCTCTCTCTGACTAGAAGAGTAAGATTTTTTAAATGAATGGTTTAGTTTGCCAAACTGATAGCGTATCACCGTCAGATGCCATATTGTGTAATTCCCATAAATAAAGACTTCCCCCTATACAAATTAACACTGATACATTTTGCCATCTAATTCTCAGATACCGTTCAAGTCTCACTACTTGTTTCAAAAATGTCTTTCTTGCAAAATGATTCAGTTTATAACTACTGGCCGCACTTAGCTTTCATATCTCTTTCGTCTTCTTCAGTCTGGAAGAATTACTCAATCTCTACTTGACTTTGGTGACCTTGGCATTGCTATAGTTTGCAGTTATTTTGTGGAATGCCTCTCAATCCGGATTTGTCTGTTGGTTCCTCATGATTGAATTCATGTATGGATCTTTGGCAGGACTGTGACAGAAGTGGCTGCATCATCCTCTTTGCATCCTTTCAGGTGACACATGATTTCAATTATTCCCATCACTTTTGGTGGTTCACGTTGACCCCTTGATAAGCTGATATCTACTGGGATTGTCCACCGTCAGGTTATTCTTCTCTTTTTGAAATTAGTAGGTATTTTGTGTGGAGGTAATTTAAGGCTATGTTAATATGTTTTCTATGTATTTATTAATTTAATTTTTTATATGGATTCATTGTTTCTCATTTTATTCAATGGGTTATAATCCATTACTATCACTATTGAGTTGTTCGTGTTCTTTCTGATGAGACAAGTGGGAGCCATTTCAAGCCAGCTCTTGTGTCCTCTTCACATGTCCCCATTATTCTTTGAGCAATGCCCAGTCTCTGGCATAAGATATTCCAGATTCATCATGTAATTTCCTTGCTCCAGGCATGATATTACCATTTCTTTCAGGAGACCTGGTTACTTTTAGTGGAGATGGTTTTGGGAAGCCAGTGTCTGAGCTCTATGTTTGCTTATGTTACGGAAATATCACTGATTACAGACAGAGAACAGAGCTAGGGAGTATATGCATGTATGTGTGTATAGATGCATGCGTACATACACACACAATGTGCTCTGTATTTATTGCTTTATGTCTATTGGAAACTCTTAGTTCACACTAGCACGTGCAGTTTCAATTCAACACCACAAGCTTCATTTTTGTTTTCTCCCTGTCCATACCCCAACTCCCTTCTATGATATTGAGGAATCCGGCTCTCACGCTGCTTGACATATTTACTTATTTGATGAACCCCCTGTTTGTGACCTATCTCAAACTTTCCATCACCCCTCTTTCACACAGAAGCGTCCCTCTTCCTTTTTTGATCTAACTCTTCACAGTGGCCTCCCCATTTCCCCAGAGTGAATGCCAGCACAACCTGTTGGAGCCCAGTGTGTCACTGTCCTCCATACCTAGCTTGGGTTGTGACACCGTACTTGCTATTAGGCCACCCTCCTATGCAGTTGCTGTCCTTATTTTGCTCAAGATCTGACACTTCAGGCCACAGTCCCATGAAGTATTATCCTTCTCCCCCTGCTTGGGTTCTGACTTGAGTGACGCCTACAACTGCTTGTGCTGATACCCCACTTCAGGCTCATTCCCCTCCCAGTACACTATAGACACCTACTTTTCTCCGCCACATCTCATAGACTTGGGATCCAGTTATCTGGGAAGGGTAGGGAAGGGAGTGGAAAAGAAAGGAAAAGAAAAGGGTGGATAATTTTTCAATAACTGTTTTCAATTTCCTCTATTAGTCTTTTTTTCCAATAATTTCAGGTTTGAACTTATTTAAATATATATATTTTTTTCAGATAGATTTAGTCATTTCAAAAATTTCAAAGCACAGAATAAAGAGGACAAAATTCTAAATCACACCAGTTACAAATTTTGAAAAATAATTCTCTGTTGATCTCACGTTTGGGCACATCTTGTGAGAAGAGGCATTAACTGCCAATTCTTAACAGTGTTTCTACATGTGTTGTGAGATTTTCTTTTTCTTAGACTTAGCAAACAGCTTTGGAAGATAGAGGTCATTTTAGAGCAGAGGACAGATTTTTTTTTTTTTTTTTGCTTCCCAGTATAATAAAGACATCTCTGGGCAAAAGTTGAGCAGGTTTGCTTGCAGCCTGTTATAGAAGATTGAGGTTTTCTCTCTTGTAACACAACCCCCTGTATGGTGAGACCGTTATCCTAACACTTGTGGGAGTTGCAGCTTGGGAGATAAACATAAGATAATGATGATACTCCAGCTTCTGATGTTGCTGTGAGTAACAACTATCCTTTGTGTTTAACTCAGGTGTCTTGTGTCTCCTGCCAGCTTCTAGGAAACTGTGTCAGCATAAGTTGTGAGCTTGCAAAAATGGCAACATATCAGATACTTCATAGTTATTACAAGAAATGCATTTGGCTGCAAATAACAGAAAATCTAAATACCACTGGCTTAAAGATTTGGTTTTATAAAATATACAAATAGATAAATAAAAATCTTGAGGTGAGGGGTGCAGTAATGATGCAGTTGCTAAAGAATGTCATCAAGGATCTGGATTCTCTCTGTTTTCCTGCTCTTCCATTTTTGTCAAGCATGGTTTATTCTCATGGTACAGGCATTATCCATTTACCAGGCAGGAAAATGAGAGAAGAGAAAAAACAATGGATGGGACCATCAGTTTTGCCAGAAAAAATTTTTCCTGGGAGCCCTAGCCAAGCGAACTTCCACGGCCGTAGGGTCTAAGAGCAAAAGTTTGAGAATATATCTTAGGTCAGCCAAGAAATGATATCTGCCGTAAGTATTATCCTATAATACTTAATCTTCTTTTATTATCCTATAATACTTAGTCTTCTTTGAACATGTTACAAAGCTTTCTCATTTTTAATTTTGTGGATTTGTGTTTTCTCTGACTTATCTTGAATATATTTGCCAAGTATCTCTTTATTATTATTAGTTTTTGTTTGAAAAAATCATCATAGGGAACTTCTGCTTCTGACTACTGTGAAGTAACAGGAACTGGATTTACTGTCACACCCGAAAGAATTGAAAATCAGTGCAAAATATATTAAACAATGATTTTCAGACTTTTGACATCAGACAGTATAGGAAGGTGACACCTGAGAGAGGAGATGTCACATAGTCAAGCAGTTCCTAAGCAGTGGCATGGCGGTAGCCGCTAGGTGGATTTGCCCCAGAAAGGAAGACAGTGAGCCCAAAATGGATCTGGACAGTTTGATTCTTGCAGCAATGGTAACAACTTAGAGCTGATTTTCCAAAATTCAATTCCCACAAGTGTTACCTGTATACCCACTGGGGGTGCATTACAGGAAAAGTACCTTGAGCTAGCAAGCCTGGCCAACCCATGCCGTAGAGGAAGACATTGTATTTATTATCTTGGTCAAATCTCTCTCCTCTGCCCCAGAGGGAAAACTATCTCTCGATGTTATACAAACGTCTTTGAAAAGATAGTCCAGGACAAAAACTGTCACAAAACATGTAGAAAAGCCATGGAGGATTGGCAACAGGGAAAACAAACAAGGTGAGCTCTACAATAGCCTCAGTTTACTGCCTGGAGAGGGTTACCAGGGTGCAGGGCAGGGATGGGCAACCGAGGCAGAGCTTGGTCCTCTGTCTGCCTTGAGGAACCTTCTGTCCAATATTAGTTAGAAGCGGTGAGTGTAGGGGTTTTTCCTCCTTGAAAAGCTCTGCCTTGTCTCAATAAATCACATCCAAATTTCTGTCTCATGTTCTGCTTCTGGAGATTTCAAACTATGATACAATTTTATAGTCAATTTTTTATAGTCAATTTTTATAAGTGCTTCATAGATACTTTAACAAGAATGTGTATGTAAGATCTACATTTATACACATATACCTATATTTATACATACAGGTTTTATGATCATATTTTGAAATAGTAATAGGGGTTTCTTTCCCCAAGTATGCTTATTTCCGTTTCTCCCCTCAACAGTGAAGCAGCAGGACTAACCTTCTATACGCATGATCATGAGGAACAAGATGGATACAGCTTAGACTTATGAGTCAAAATCATTTTTATGCTTTTCCAAGTGTACTCTGGAAATCAATAGCAGGGCAAATGATGTTGACAGCAAAGGTGTGCAATTGCAAGACCTACCTTATTCTTCCTCATCTCAATAAATGCCGGCACCATTTACTAAATGGTTAAAGTGAAAATTTTGGAGCTGTTCTTGACCCTGCTCTTCCTATCACATTGCACATCCAATCTTCAAGTAAATATTATCAGCTCTACCTTCAAAATATAACCCCAGTCTAATCTCTTTGCAACACCTCTACTACCATACCCATCTCTCATCTGGATTACTGCCATTACTTCCTAATTTGTCTCCTCCATCTGCTCATGCCACCATCTCATAATCTTCTCCCCATCACAACCGGACTCATTTTTTTAAACGTACGTGAGATCATAGCACTCCCCTGTCTGGAACTCTCCATGAACTTCTCACCTAATTTAGAAAATAGTTTTTCCTCCAGTCTTTTGTCTTTTCACACTTCCTCTCATTCACTAGATTCCAACCATCTTTGTTGCCTTCATAGTAGTACATGGTCCTGCATCAGGACCTTTGCACTTTCTGAAACGACTTTTTCCCTACAGATCTAGGCTACTGTCTCCCTACTTAACTCATGTTTCTGCTTAAATGTTACTTCCTCAAGGAAGCCTTTCTTGACCATCATTTTAAAAATTATATTCTTTATCACTCTCTCTGTTCCAATCATGTATTAGATTTCTGCGAGGGACCTTTAACTAACATACTATCTGTGTCTTATTAGTTTATTGTCTACCTCCTCCATTTAATAAAAGCTTAGAAGAGACATATCAGTTTTGTTTACTGTTGTTTTCTTCCAGGTATCTAACAGTGCCTGATACATATTAACAACTCATTGTTAAGGAATGGATAAATGAATGAATTATTCAAA
Organism: Leucopleurus acutus; assembly: GCF_964270905.1. Taxonomy (NCBI): domain Eukaryota; kingdom Metazoa; phylum Chordata; class Mammalia; order Artiodactyla; family Delphinidae; genus Leucopleurus; species Leucopleurus acutus. The sequence continues at coordinate 28,455,944 of NC_139144.1, read as the reverse complement.
CTAATGCCACATTATGTTTAGCTTTATGTTTGGGTCATGAATATAGTATACCGTTTTGTTGTTAGTTTCTTTTTTCTTGGAGCTTCTGACTTATTGGGGGAGGAAGAGGAAGAAGCATTTGCTTATCTCAATCCCTAGTATCTTTAATCTCAATCACTCCATTTATTTCCTCATTTTATCCTTCTTGAAGTTACAGATTTTTGGCTCTAAGTTGCATTTATGTCCACATATTTAGACCACACATTTTTGTACAGATTTAATTGACTGTTAAGTTTCAAAGGGCCACTTTTATTCCCTCAGGCTCTTAAAGTAAAGGATTTGTGGACTTACACTTGACCCTCTTCTTTCTTTCACATAGAACACGTGTCTTCCACCAAATCCTATCAACTCTACCTTTCAAATATAGCCAAAATGTAATATTTTCTCATTTCCTCTACTACCATGCTTATTTCTCACGTGGAACATTGCCATTGCCCTCTTTTTTTTAATATATAAATTTATTTATTTATTTATTTTTGGCTGCATTTGTTGGGTCTTTGTTGCTGAGCGCGGGCTTTCTCTAGTTGCAGTGAGTGGGAACTACTCTTCGTTGCGGTGCGTGGGCTTCTCATTGCAGTGGCTTCTCTTGTTGCAGAGCGTGGGCTCTAAGAGTGCAGGCTTCGGTAGTTGTGGCACACAGGCTCAGTAGGTGTGGCTCACAGGCTCTAGAGCACAGGCTCAGTAGTTGTGGCACACGGGCTTAGTTGCTCCATGGCATGTGGGATCTTCCCAAACCAAGGCTCCAACCCGTGTCCCGTGCATTGGCAGGAGGATTCTTAACCACTGCGCCATGAGGGAAGTCCCTGCCATTGCCTTTTCATATCCTTAATTTATTTTAAATTTGTATTTAAATTTATATTTATTTTAAATTTATTTTAAATTTGTGTTATTTTAAATTTGTAGTCACATTGTCTTTGTTTTCTTTTTTTTTTTTTTCCCTGGAAATATCCTCCAAGAGCCTTCCTTCCTTCTGTTCCAATTTGGACAGATTGCTCTTGTTGACCTAAAACAAATAGGCTGCCAATTATTTCTCCAGCAAAATGGGTTTAGCAGAGAATTGTAATTTGTGGTGTGCAAGCGTGGTGAATCACGTGCAAGTCCCCAGAAAAAATGGAGAACTCTTTTATAGAGGGGGAAAGGAAGTTGGGAGGGCTGTCCATAAACAGAGTCAAGGGCTTTTCATTGGCTGAGTTGTTGCCAGGAAAGGAGTCTTTCTTCTTCCTATTGGGCTCTGCTATTGTAGCCAGGTGTGAGAGCTCACACTTCTGGTCTCCCTACTCTATTTAGTTAAGGTTTCTGTTTATTAATTTTTTACACTCTCTAGACATGCTGTATGGCTATCGCCTTAGGACTTGCCTTTATTTCTAGTAACACTTTTCTAGAACCAGTTTCTTAACATTCTTCATGAAACCATTATTTTGCCAAAGTATATCCTCAAATTGATCTCTCTCATTCTTGCTCTCTCTCCACACAAACACACACACACACACACACAGACCTCTAATATCTTTCCATTATTCTTAGATCTTTTTTGATTCATCTGCATCAGCTCTCCATGGGAATATTCGATCTGAACATTTGTCCCTGGTGTATGTTTTTTCTTTCATAATTTCCTCTATTCCCACCACATTTGTTTTCTCTAATTTAGACTCAATCTGAACTACATTTAGTCAGATGTTGGGACATTTAGATTAATCATTTATATCTTAGATTTTTCTTTTATAACTTTTTTACTCTACACTCTTTTGATCTACATTCAGGGAGATTTTATTTACTTTGTTTTCCAAATTTAATATTGGATTTATGTTCATCAGTTGTACATTTTATTTCCAGTAGTTTTTCTATTTTTTAATTGTTGCTTTCACACAACATATGATCATTTTTCATGGATGCGATATTTTAGTGAATGTCTTTAAGGACAGCAAACAATTTTTTAATGTTCTCTTAAGTTGTGGAAATTACCTTAGTTTCCTTTATTATTATAGTCTTTTTATTTTGGTCTTGTACTTTCAAATACCTGATTATCAGTTCATAATGATACTATGACTAAGATCTTGGTTATTAATTCATAATTAAGAGGAAAGAGGAAGGGGCGCATTTTATATATGCATAGACTATGTTGACTGATTCTTTTAAGGGTAGAGTCAGGGACCTGGCTTTTATGCTATGTGTGCCTTAAATTCCAGGATTAGAAGAGATTTGTGCAGGATGCCAATAAACATACTTGCTCTTTTACTTCTCAGTAGAATTCTGTTAAGTTATTTAGAGCACTATACTCTGTTGGAGGTTTTATTGCATACTTGCTAGCAGCAGGCTGTTCTCCATGCAGAAGTCTGGGAAGGGGGTGTCAAGTGCCTAATGCTCATTAATTCATGACATTTCCATGTTCAAATCTGGACTCCCTCCTCTTCACTTCCTCTGTCAGAATTGTACAGTGGATTTCCACTGCCTGCTCTGTCTGTTGGCATGCTTCAATCCACTTACTGTCTTCCAGATATTTGATTAAACCTTTTGTCTGCTATACTTTCATGTAGTAGAATACAGTTTTAGAAATTCTGTTGTTATCAATGAAATGTGATTTGGGGAGAGAGAGGAGATAAGTGTAAGTTTTCAGTCTACCCTGTTGACCCAGAATCATTTAGATATTGTTGCTGCTTTTTTAAAATGTAACGAAATATTTTATTCAAGAGTTTCCCCCCCCCCCAATAAGAAATAAAAGTTCAACCAAAGATCTCAGTCCTAGTGTCATTTCTGACCCTCACAGGAGATCTTGGCCAGTGAACTTCTGTGGATCTCAGACTCAATACTTGTAAAATTGAGCAGCTAGATAGATTTCTAAATTTCTTTCATCTCTAAATTATAATTCTAAGTGCTCTGTAAAATATTTATTAATTAATTTAAAAATATTCTTCTGGTTCTCATAGAATGCTTTCTGACTGTATATTCTGGAAAGACAAAGCAAGATTAGAAGACTTAGTGTCATTAAACAAGGAAAAAAGTCTCATTCTTCAAGAAAAGAATCTTTTTTCTATTATAAATTGTATTCTGAGGGGGGAAACCAGCTGGCATGAAAACAGTAAAGTTTTATTTATAGAAAAAAAGAAAGACAGCCCAATTCACTTTAAAGTGAAGCCACACCAACAGCTCATAAGAAGAGATTCTCTCCTTTGCAAATGTTCATATTGCTCTCTGAATCTTTCCAATTATGAAAACCAGAGAGCATCTCATGTGCAGTGATAGATTTGCTTTTGTTTACCGCATGTTCACAACAATGTTACAGATTTTGGGTCAGTAGGCTGCAAATGAGATTTTAGATTCATATTCTTAAAAGATTTATTTTTTTAGTTCTAGGGAAATGGACAGAGAAAGACAGTTGTAATTTTTTTTTAAGAACAAAATTGTACCATCATTTGAGGCTGTTTCCTTTCATTGGTTCTTGCTTTGAGGCCCCTCACTTAATCTGAGCTGGTGCCTGCTTTTTAACATGTCATAAATGTGATATTATTTAAAAAGCTAGTGAAATACATATTAGTTCTCATTTCCCCCTTGGAGCTAAAGTGCTGTTCATTGGTGAAGCAATATATGGAATCCATATTAGTAAATTCCAACACATACAAGTGGAAAGTTTTACTTGATGGGCATAGAGAAGAATTGGAAGGAGGCATGAATGCATCACAAAACATAATTGGCTGTGTTTTAACTAGGTCTCAGAAAAAACCTGTGCTTTCAGCTTGAGGTTTTTCTTCTGGGAATAGGAAAACCATGGCTCCTTTCTTACCAGTTTTATTCTTATACATCTTTAGCATCAATTTAAACTGCAGAGATAATGGTACTAAAATATTTATTAGAAAAAAGTTAAGTAAACTTCATGGAAATAACAGCTTCATAAATCTGATCCTAGGTCATAAGCTGTGCTTTTTTCAGCAAACTTGTTTTCATTGTATTGAGTGATTTAACCTATGTTTGTATTATGTATATTTTAAAAGCAATTGTAAGCCTATGGGAAGAGAAACAAAATAATTTCCAATTATAAAAATTATATAGGGCTTCCCTGGTGGCGCAGTGGTTGAGAGTCCACCTGCCGATGCAGGGAACACTGGTTCGTGCCCCAGTCCGGGAAGATCCCACGTGCCGCGGAGCGGCTGGGCCCGTGAGCTATGGCCGCTGGGCCTGCGCGTCCGGAGCCTGTGCTCCGCAACGGGAGAGGCCACGATAGTGAGAGGCCCGCGTGCCGCAAAAATTATATAAATTAAGATTATTTGCAGAACTAGGCAAGTTAAAGTAGAACCACAGGATTAAAATCTTTCATAAAGGATTTGTTGCTTTCTTTGGGTGACGGAATGTTTCTAGTTTTCTGTTATTACTAAAGTAGGATATTTAGAAAATTTTAAATATCAATTCTCACATTCATTACAGGAATAATAAAAAAGCTTGTGTCCTAGTTTTGTTTTGAATACTCTGTGTTGACAAACTTAGCCTCTTTTTTTTTTTTTTTTTTTTGCTTGACGCGGGCCTCTCACTACTGTGGCCTCTCCTGTTGCGGAGCACAGGCTCCAGACGCGCAGGCTCAGAGGCCATGGCTCACGGGCCCAGCTGCTCCGCGGCATGTGAGATCTTCCCAGACCGGGGCACGAACCCGTGTGCCCTACATGGGCAGGCAGACTCTTAACCACTGCGCCACCAGGGGAGCCAAACTTAGTCTCTTTTTAATTGCTCTTTTTACTCCAGTCCCAAATCCCTTATGTTCCTCAACCTAGCATGGGCCTCATTATATTTATCTGCTTGTCTTTTTTTCTGCATGTGGCATTTTTCTCAGTCTTGTGAGATTCCCGATGTCAGAGATCATATTTTATTAGTTGTGTTGTTCCAGTACTTAAATTGGTACTTGCAAGGGCTAGATAGATATTTGTTGAATTTATTATTGAGTTATCTAGATTTAAAAAAAAAACAAACTAGTTCTTTTTCTCTTTCTTCTAAATTCATAGAGGACTGTAAATGTAATAAGAGAATATTGTAGTTTGACCAAGCTGCTGAAAAGTAAGAAACAAAATGAACCAAGTAAATTGTTAAAAATAACAAGTCAGACTAGATTTTTGAGGAATCTAATCAAATAACTAAGACTTAATAACTACAAGTTGACCCTTGAACAATACGGGTTTGAATTGTTAGGGTCCGTTTATACCTGGATATATTTCAATAGTAAATACTACAGTACCACACCATCCAATATTGTTTGAATCCATGGATGCAGAGGAACTGTGGATATGGGGATCAACTATAAATTATAGGCATATTAACCCCTGTGTTGTTCAAGGGTCAACTGTATTTTTTTTTTGGTGGGGTCAACTGTATTGAAAGAAATTTTATTTTTCAGGAGAAGATTCAGAAACAACAAATTATCATTCAAAGTGCTTTAAACACAAAAATCGCTAAATATTCTAGGTGTGAATGTATTGTTTGTAAGCTGGATTACTGTTTCAATAATTTAAAAATGCCTGAAGTAAGAGGACCATGTCTTGTCCTAATGAAAACATTCATCATTTTCTTAAAAAAATTCTGTAACTTTAAAAGCTTATATTTTCACTCTCACCTACTTTAACTGTGTGTTTGAGTGTGTGTGTGTGTGTGTGTGTGTGTGTGTGTGTGGCCACTTCCCTAAAGAAAGCGATTTCTGAGATACAGCCATTTGAAATGAATAATTATTAGATCATGACTAGAGAAAAGAATTATTTAGCCAATACCTTATTTTAAGTCAGCTGAATACTGGTCTGTCACACTTCCTTTTTCCTTTCTCCACCTTCCTCTCTTTGGCCATAATCTTTGGTTTCTGTTAAAGAGCCTATTCTTACACCGTTTGAACCTTGTCTTTCACCCGCATGCATCCTGCTGCTTTTCAGGTAACCATGACAATATTTCACAGTATTGAGGTTATGTGCCATATAAAATGCAGCCATGCTGTCTTAAATTTATTAGCAAACACACCTTTCCCAAAATACGCACATGCAAACAAATGTCATATTAAAGCTGCGTGACATTTGGAAACTCTTAAAAGACCAAGTATGCCATCAAATGATTTAATGGGTGGGAAGAGATCATGATTCTTTTGTTAGGAATAAATAAAAGCATATGAATCCTTGCTAATACAGAAATAGTATCTTATTTTTTTGTAAATTATTTTAAATACTTTCACTTCTTCAGTATCTGCCTTCTAATATTTGCATTATAAGAAACATTTGCTAATTAATAATCACAATAAGGTTGGAAGTGTATACATTTTCTGGTAAAAAAGAAGTATTAATAATTATTAGTTGCTTAATATCTCTAATCAGACAACTGTAGTACAGCATAAAGACACTGGTCAAGAAGTGAGAAGGTCAAGATTTAGATTCTGGGCAGCCATAGAAATCACTGGATCAATTCACAGCTTTTCAGCATACAGACTATATCCTAAGGTTTTGTTAACCCACACTTAAGGATTTGGTTATCACCTCTTCAAAAATAGATCTTTTTTGAGCTTTGGTGGAAACACCTACCTCGACCCTGAGAATAAAAGAAAGATGTTAGATGTTAAACCAGAACTTGGAGGAGTTACAATTAAGTTGGAGACATGTCATGTTCTAGTGAGCCTTTTTTCTAAATGTTTTTTCCCTTGTTAAACTAGTACATATTCAGTGATCGATATGGTTGTGCCCTCTCTTAGATGTGCACAGGAAAGAAAGACACGGTGCCAGCCCTCAGGGAGCTCATACTCTCCATCCCAGTCTTTCTCCTTCCACTTGCTCCCTTGGTTCATGCTCCTATCTCCATACTAGAGTCAGTCTCCTTTTCTTGAACTTCCTCTGCTGTCAATTAATTACGTAACAGATTAAACTCTTAAAAACAAACTTCCCAACATACCAACAAATGTGAAAGTTTCTAACAGGATGAAGTTTGTTATTGAAGGGCCTCCAAAACCTAGCACTAGTAAACCTTGTGTTATTCCATTGTCATATTTTTGCCAACATTTTTCCTTCTACGTATCATTTCCTTTTGTTTATAGCTTATCAATATTTCAAGACCAATTCAGGCTACAGCTGCTCTTTGAAGCTTTCTCAGACATATAAAAGCAATAATACTATCTAATAATTAGGAAATAGGTCTGCGCTTCAGATAGGCACTATGATCAGTGCCTTCCACACATCATCTCACTTAATCTCAGTATGAGTTTTTATTACTGTTGTAACAAATTGCCACAAATTTCCTGCCTTAAAAACAACACAGGACTTCCCTGGTGGCACAGTGGTTAAGAATCCACCTGTCAAGTCAGGGGACACGGGTTCGAGCCCTGGTCCAGGAAGATCCCACATGCCGCGGAGCAACTAAGCCCGTGCACCACAACTACTGAACCTGTGCACCTACAGCCCATGCTCTGCAACAAGAGAAGCCACGGCAATGATAATCCCGCGCACTGCAACGGAGAGCAGCCCCTGCTCGCCGCAACTAGAGAAAGCCCGCACACAGCAACGAAGACCCAACACAGCCAAAAATAAATAAATAAAATAAATAAATTTTACAACACACACACACACACACAAATTTATTATCTACAGTTCTGTAGTTTAGAAGTCTAGTGGCTATCACTGGCTAAAGCCCACGGTGTGGACAGGGCTGTATTTCTTTCTACAGGCTCTTGGGAGAATGTTTCCTTGCCTTTTCCATCTTCTGGAGGAACTGTTGTATCACCCCAGCTATCTTAGAGTATATGGGTTGTAGGAGAGTGACGGTTAAAAATATGAGCTCTATATTCAGAAAGCCTGGGTTTGAATCCTAAGACTTCTGTTAATTCTCTGTGGCCTTGAGAAGTTGCCTTTACTAATAAACGGTGCTTCAGTTTCCTTTTCTTTAAAATAGGGGTAATAGTGGTCTTTATCTCATGGGGCAGTTATGAGGATTAAATGAATTAATCCCTGTAGGACTTGAAGCAATAAAAAATACACATCATAAAAAAATAAAATAAAATAAAATAAATACACATCAGTGGGACTTCCCTGGCTGTCCAGTGGCTAAGACTCCGTGCTTCCACTGTAGAGGCCATGGGTTCAATCCCTGGTCATGGAACAGATCCCACATGCCGTGCGGCATGGGCAAAAAAAAAAAAAAGTTTTTAAATTAAAAAGTATGCATCATTGCCTAAGAAGAATCCTTGCCAAAAATTATCTAACTTGAATCTTATCATGTGAAAAGCACCCAGACAAATCCAGAATGAGGGATATTCTACATGACAACTGACCTGGAATCTTCAGTAAAATAGTTCGTGTTACGAGAAACAAAGGCAAGGCTCTTGTTCTAGATTAACAGAGACCAGAGAGACAAAACAATATTGTAATATGTAAACTTTCATTGAATCCTGGATCTGAAAGGAAAAAAAAAAAGCTCTGAGAGACATTTTGGAGACAATTAGAGAATTTTTTCATGTGAACTGTATATTGATTATATGGAATTGTTAATTTTCTTACAGATGAGAATGGTTGTGTTTTTTTTTATTGCTACTGTACCAATTTGCCCAAAACTTGGTTAAAAACAACAAGTACGTATTATTTTAAGGATTTGTTGGTTAGAAGCCCCGCATCGGTCTAACTGAGCTAAAGTCAAAGTATTGACAGAGCGGCCTTCCTTTCCGGAGGCTCTGAGATTTTAGAGGCCACCAACATTCATTGGTTGGGGGGCTGTCTTCTTCCATCCTGTAAGTTAGCAATGTTGCATCACTCTAACCATTCTTTCACAGTCACACCTGCCTCAGACCACAACAGGAAAAGGTTTTCTACTTTCAAGGATCCATGTAATTAGACTGGGCCCACTCAGATTATCCAGAATAACTTCCCCATCTCAAGGTCCTTAATTTAATCACATCCGCGAAGTCCCTTTTGCCCTGTAAGTTAACTATTCATAGGTTCTGAGAGTGGAATTTGGGGGAGATGCGGTGGGAGGGGAACATTATTCTGCCTAACTCAACGGTATTGTGGTTATTTAGGAAATTATTTTTATTCTTAGGAAGCATAGTTAAGTAGGAATAAATCAGCAGCTTAAATATTATATATATATGTATAAAATACATATTATATATACACACACATACACACAACCACAAACACACACAGATAACCAAACAGCAAAATGTTAACAGTTGAATCTAGATGGAGGGTTTATGGTTATTTTTCTTCTGTTCTTTCAACCCTTCGGTAGGCTTAACATTTTTCAAAAGATAAAAGAGAGGTTCTGTTGAACACCTTCATTCCCCTGACAATCCAGGAAGTAAATTAGAAGTGATTTTAGAAAAAGGAAAGTGGGGGTAATTCCCTGGCGGGCCAGCGGTTAGGACACTGTGCTTTCACTGTCAAGGGTGCAGTTTGATCCCTAGTCAGGAACTAAGGTCCCACAGGCTGTGTAGAGCAGCCAAAAAAAAAAAAAAGAAAACAAAAGTGGGGACAATTTTAAAATGAGATATCTCAATAAATATCTATAGAGAGAGCCAGCTAGAATAAAGATAAAACAGTAACTGGTTAAAAAAAAGTCACTCATATTTCTTGGGAAAGGGAGGTGTGTAGTAGTTTGTAGGTGACACAGTGACCTTGTTTGGTATGTTTAAATAAAATCACCAAGTGACCTTGTTTTGTCTCAAAGTGATCTTGTCTGATGTTGATGTTCTATAAGAATGTTTAATATTCAGCAGGATAGCATGGTCTAGCTGTGAGCGCCAGGCCAGTTTCTGACAATACTAAGTCCTAGCTGTCAATGTCAGACCAGTTTTAAGCTGGGTAGGACTGCTTTTTTCTTCCTCATTTTTTTTTTTAATATCAAAGCTCAAAACATAGCAATGAGTGAGTTAATTTTAATTCCAATGGCAAATTTGCAGAATACAATCCTTAAAAATGGTAACTAAACCTAGGATAAATATTTCAAGGAAAATGAATATTATTCACACACGTGCATTCATTTGACAAATATATTAAATATCAAGTAGGTGGAGAGTACTCTCAGTAGCCCAGAGGGGAATCTATAGATTCATAAGAGACAATAATTGTCTTTAAAAACTGTACACTTGGGCTTCCCTGGTGGCGCAATGGTTGAAAGTCCGCCTGTCGATGCAGGGGGACGCAGGTTCATGCCCCGGTCCGGGAAGATCCCACATGCCGCGGAGCGGCTGGGCCCGTGAGCCATGGCCGCTGAGCTTGCGCGTCCGGAGCCTGTGCTCCGCAATGAGAGAGGCCACAACAATGAGAGGCCCAAGTACCGCAAAAAACAAAACAACAAAAAAACGTACACTTTGGTCATATTTATGATAGATATTTCTAACTTAGACCATTTATTATAAATAAGGAAAAACTATCTGCATATTTATTAACTAAATCTTGGTTTAAAGCTGAATTCTAAATAATCATATGTGATAACTTTAAGAATATTGTCAGGGAATCCTTTTGGAATTATTTAGCTTGATATGTTTGTGAACATATTTGTGAAATTCAAATACTTATCTCCCATAGACTTTTATCAAGGCTGCTATACACTGAGTTGTCAGTAGAAATAAATACATGACTGAACTTAACCAAAGAATTCAGTGTTAAATAATATATGACAAATAGCTGCTACCCATAAGGATTGCCCAGCCACCCAGTCTCTAGCAATGCTGTGCATTCACACTGATATGATAGATGGATGATATAAAACCAGAATTGTCTCATGCAGTCTTGGATATTCACGTATAAAATAAGTATTTCTTAGTAATTTTTTCCCATTAAGTCACAGCAAAATGTGATGCTAGGAACCATTGTTCTTTTTGCTATTGTCATCAGCCTTTTATATTAAATAACTACAATCCTCTGAAAGGAAACAGTGCCCAGGGGAAAGCACCCCCTTTAAAGGTGTTATTAACAAAGGTAATTGACATGCAGAAAGAGAGGCCTTTAAGTCCTGCCCACACTCCCTTACTAGTTGCTCTACAGAGGTCCGTTTGAGTGAGTACAGTTTCTATGAGCTTAAAAAACTCCAAGTTACCCAAAATGAATGAAGCAGTTCCTCTTTTCGTTTTACGGTCACTCGAACATCCAGCTGGATTGGGGTATTAAACTGAGATTTACCTTAATTTAGCTCTCATGTCTTCTGTTCATTTTCTAATTGTTATTTAGTTTGCCACTATTGAGTTTTGAGAGTTCCTTATTATTCTAGATACTACTTTTCAGTCATAACGTCTCAGTACTTTTTCAGTCCTGCCCTCTCTCTACTTTCCTTCCAGGACTCTTGGAATGATAGAAATGTTAGATCTTTTGTTATTGTCCTACAAGGCCCTGAGGTTATGTTGATGCTCCCCCCTCCCCCCATCTATTTTCTCTCTGTTGTTCCAATGGGTAATATAGGTCATTCTGTCTTACAATTCACTGATTCTTTCCTCAGTCCTCTCTATTCTGCTGTTGAATCTAACCACTGAGGGGTTTTTTATGGCAGCTATTGCATACTTTAGCTCTAAAATTCTTTTTTCTTCTATTTCTTTGCTGAGACTTTGTTTTTGGAAACTTTCCATTTTTTTCATTTATTTCCAGCATGTTTATAGTGCTTGTTAAAGCATTTTCAAAATTTCTGCTTTAAAATCTGTCAGATATTTCTAACATGTCATCTCAGTGTTTATTGTCTTTTTTTTTTTTTTTTTTTTTGTGGTACGCGGGCCTCTCACTGTTGTGGCCTCTCCTGTTGCGGAGCACAGGCTCCGGACGCGCAGGTTCAGCGGCCATGGCTCACGGGCCCAGCCGCTCCGCGGCACGTGGGATCCTCCCGGACCGGGGCACGAACCCGCGTCCCCTGCATCGACAGGCGGACTCTCAACCACTGCGTCCAGTTTCCTACTCAGCCTCCAGTGAGACTGGGGAGGGTCTTTTTCTGCTAGACAGGGGTGGAATTCCAGTTCCCCTCTAGGTCTCTGCTGATGCCACCCTGCCTGGGAGAGTTAGGAGTGCTTCCTTTCTACTGAGTGGGGATAGGAGTTCTGGCCTCCAGTGACATCAGGGCATAAGGAGTGATCTCATTATCACTGGGTTTTGGAGAAACTCCTGATTCTTCACTCATCCTGTCTGCCCTCACCTTGGTGGGGACGGGAAGGGATGCCCAGTCACTGCAGGTGGTAGCAGAAGACTGTGCTCCCCACATGGGCTCCATAGCTACTGTGGGAAGAGTGCTCTCTTTACTGCTCAATGGGGATGAAAGTCTTAAGTTCCCAACTTGGCCTTCTCTTGCACCACCTGGGAAGGTGGTTATGGAATATTGTTAAAACATTTCCTCAACCTTGGCTGATGTGGGAGGCACATTTGGAGCCCTAGTTTTTTTCTCTGATGTTTGGCTGGAGTAGAGCAGTTATTTATTGTTTAAAATGTTTCTCTCTGGCTAAGCTGCACATTTCCTGGTCTTGGGGCTGGAGAGAACAGGCTTTTGTTGGAGTTATTTTTGTCTGTCCCTATTTGTATTTCCAGGTTGCCACTTTTCCAGCACACAGTCTGGGATATATGAGGCTGAAAGAAAATCCATGCTTTTTTTTTTTAAATCCATGCTTTAATATCACGCTTTTTTTTCTGGTCCCAAGATCTCTAGCTGGTCTGCCTCTTCTCTTCACCTTTGAGAATTGCTATTTGTGTTTTATATATAATGTCCAGGTTTTCAGTTGTAATTAGTGGGAGGTATGTGAAAAAAAAAAAAATCTACGCCACCTTCCTGGAAGTGGAAATCCCAAAATAAATTTATTTTATATATCTAAATTTATAACTTTTATTTATTATAAATTTTATTAGTGAGGACAGTGAGACTATTTGATGGAAGTCTCAGATGACCTTCAGCAATTGATTTATTTTGGTAGTTTTTTTAGCCTTATAATGAGAAAATACTGCTTGACACAAATAAGTAGTCACCACAATATCCCTTTTTATTTCTCCTATGACTCATAGACCACATCTCACCCACTGCCTGCTTTGGTAAGCGAAGTCATATTGGATCATAGTCACACTGATTTATTAACATGTTGTATGTGGCTACTTTTGCAGTACAGTGGCAGAGTTGATTAGTTGTGACAGAAACATTATGGCGCACAACACTGAAAATATTTACTATGTGTACCTTTAGAGAAAAGTGTGCCAACCCCTACTTTAAATGTTTCACTTTACCTTCTCATAACACTAGTGTGTTAATCCAACACAGAAGTTGGAATGAGGAAGAGTGGAATATTTTTGTCTCAAAGATGAATTGCTAATTATCCTCAATAATTCACTATTTTAGTTAATAAAGGAGTCCTTAGCCATTTAAATATTCATTTATTGGTGCAAAATATTTTTAGATTAATTTTTGTTAATGTGGCACATTCAGTATTGTCAATTAAAGAAAATAATAGATGTCTCAGTTGGAAAGCCCAAGTTTTTATAAGCCCATTTATTAAAACATGTTGAATCTAAAATTTTAAATTTATTGAATTGTTTATACTTTTTAGTCTCAGTGGAAGCACTGTAGTATTTAGACTCTGCATTACCCAGGGGAGTTTTTCTGAGCAACATGCAGATGAGTGCCACTGCACCACAAGTGAGACACAGGTGAAGGTGAAATAAGGAAAAAATCCACGGGAATAAGTGCAAAAGTTTTTTCTAAGACTGTATTGAAAATTTGAGAAGTAGTTAGGAAACTGTCATGGGTATAAAGAGTGAAGGAGGTGGAGATTGATCAAAGATGAGTTCAGATACATGGCCATGGACCAGTTTATGTAGGACCTCATTTACCATGTAAAACCTTAGCTTGTATAATGAGTGAACTAAGCAGCCATTGGAGGCTTTGGGGAACTAAGCAGCCATTGGAGGCTTTGAAGAAATACTTCAGCTGATGTGGGGAGAATGGGCTGAAAGAAAGTAGAGGAATAAGAGGAATAACATTTTGGGAGCCATTGCAATAGTCCAGGCAAGAGATAATGGTAATTTGGCCTTGGGGGGGGGTGGTGTATAATAAAATTTTGACTAGCCTTGGTCTCTGGTTTCTGTGAGGTAGCCTCTCAGTCCTTGGAATTTCCTGAGTGATAGGAATGTCTTTGTTTTCATGTTGGGCCCTGATAATTTAAGCTAACCAAGTGACTTGTAGTAGGTCCCAGCATATTTCAAGCTGGCAAGATGACTCAGCATGCTGGTAATTCAGGCCAGAGAGACCAACCATGTGATTGGAGGATTGAGGCTTTGAGCCACATACCATCAGCCTGACCCCTAGGGAAGAGAAGGCTCTGGAGAATCAGTTCAATCATGTGCCCAGTGATTCAATCAATTGTGCCTATAATGAAACCCCAATAAACAAAACTGGACACCAATGCTCAAATATAGAGATGTGTGCAGAGAGATTTTATGAAAAGAGAGTAAGTGTCACTTGGGCACCCTTTGGGTGGGTTAGTATGAAGCTGTCATGTTTGGAGAGTCATATCTATTTTTGATACTATGATACTTTTTCCCTTAGAAGTAAGACATTGTATTTGACAAGTTGTTGGTCATGAAAATAAAATAAACATAGAGCTTACAATACTTTTGTAGCTAGAGGAATTTTCCACAACATGGTACATCAGTATTTGCACTTAGTAAATACTGGGGTAGTTACAGTGTGATCCTGGCCACATTTCTGCACATTATGGTACCTTGGACTTTTAAAGCATGTGTTTGCTTTGATAGAAGATTAAACGAATACTATACTTGCCAATAACTACATTGTCGCTTACATTTAGAGAATTGGGGACACTCCTGACCTGACAATGCCACAGCTTTAAACAGTTTCATGTGTATATGTCAAATCACAAAGACTAATATGAAGTGACTGGCTAGATGGGATGTTCAAATAAGTGCATACAGCTTCAAAGGATCTGTAGATCTCAATTTAGACAGAAACTTAGACTTCATTTAGGCTTCAAAACTTTAACTGAAAAATTCTTGAAGGCATGGGAATAGCATTGGATAAAGAAACACTAAGAATTGGTGATAAAAAAATTATAGGTCTTCCCTGGTGGCGCAGTGCTTGAGAGTCCGCCTGCCAATGCAGGGGACACGGTTTTGTGCCCCAGTCCGGGAAGATCTCACATGCCGCGGGCTAGGCCCGTGAGCCATGGCCGCTGAGCCTGCGCGTCCGGAGCCTGTGCTCCACAACGGGAGAGGCCACGACAGTGAGAGGCCCGTGTACTGCAAAAAAAAAAAAAAAAAAAAAAAAAAAAAAAAACAGCCAAAACTTTGATGATTTGTCAGCAGCTCTATATTTTTGGAAATTTAGCAGCAGTATACAGAGCTCCTCTGATATAAAGGAACTGAAGGAATGTGTTCTTTTGCATTATGTTTAATACAAACAGTGAAATTAACTGAATGATTCAAATGCCTGGATTCACAGGGCTAGTCATTTTTTCAATTATCATCACTCTGTTTTTAGGTCATAAAAGGATATTGAATTACATCAACTAGACTCATGCAGGTGGTTTGTACTCACTCTGAATCTGTAAGCAGATATGAGCTAATTGGCCCAACTGGCTTAGATCCCAGTGTTATTTTAAAGGCATGGAGACTGTCTCAAATAAACTTATTAAAGATGGTAGGAAATTTATTTTGAACATATGTATTTAAATAGCAGGGAGCAAAGCAATTATTTAGCTTTATCTGTAGACATTGATTATTGCTACTTGAAACCTAGACTAGTATTTAATCAACAAGTGTCAAGGCCCAGTGCTGTGGATAAAAATATATATATATATGAGAAATAATTTCTGCCTTAAAGAAACTTATGATACTGTGGAAGGTATAAGATATGTTCACATGAAATAGAATTTATACAAGATAACGCAATTCCCAGGCAGTTAGGGCATAAGATAAATATCTCTGGCCTAAGACAGCAAGATAAAGTTGTTCACAGTAAGTATATGTTTACATATAAGGATATGTCACAGCTGAATATAATAAGGAGTAGGGTGGTTTCGACAGAGGCAAAGGATGAAGCAAATGCTCTGCGTGTTTAGAATTGGCAAGTTGATATATTTCCCAGGATATTTGAATATATGTGAGACAGCAGCAAAAAGTGGGTTTGTTTGTGGAGGATATTAAATTCCAGATTGAGAAGTATGGATCTCAAACACCGTACTAATACTTTCATCTGGGTCCTGAGTCACTACATCCATAAATCAAAACATAAGCTTAAGGTCTGGATCAGTTAAAAAGTGATGAACTTGTTTAGCTGAAAACAGCAGTTGTTCATTCCATGCCTCTTTTCTTTGACCTGAGAGGAGATTTTGCAAAAGGAAACTGATGTAAACATTTTAAACATTTGGCTGAAACAATGCTATGAATATCTTTATTAATCTTAAGAACGAATTCAGGTCTCTGAAAGAGGATTTCTCACTGCTGAAACATCCCCTGAGATGATTCCTCAGTGCTATCCAACAGTACATGGTGGGCTTTTATGGTTTTCCTGCCCGGCACCCTTTCCTTTGACTTCGTTTCTACAATAGAGAAAGCAAAACTTCACTGAAAGTTCTGCTTTCTCTGTTGTGGAAGATTTGCCAGTGAAAATGCCCTGACCTTCCCTAACCTTGAGAGGGACACACGACCCATATGAATCAGATTCCCTGTGTCCTTGGCACTGAAACCTTGGCAGAGTGCCACCAAATCTGAAACTCCTAGGCAAAATATCCCAGTTTGTAGCAGCACCCTAACAAAACTGTTAGTTAGTTTCTGTGACCTAGCCTCCAGGAGCTGTTCTGCTTCCTGGGCACTGGGACACTGGCTCTTCAGTTTTCTCTTTATATGCTTCCAAGAAATTCATTGTTTGCTTCAGTTTTCCCACAGAGTTTCTATGGCTTGCAACTCATAATACTGACTGGTAGCAGGCAACATCTCATAATAGTTAGGGGGTTTCAGTGTGACATGCTGTTGTTGATGGACCCATTAATGTCTTATAGGTAAACTAACTATAATTTATGATCTTAACCTGGGACACTTTTGGTAATCGAAGTGCGGGCATCACGCAAAATTAAGCTGTAACCACAGATGTAAAACAAAACCAGGACATAGGTCTTGCTCTTACTTTTAGTGTATCTTGTGTAAAAAAACTTCAGATAATAAGCTCCTTTGTTAATAGTAATGGTTTGCATTTTGGCTCCTTTGTTTTAAGAAGTAAGAAGGAGTGGGCTCGTCATTGAACAATCATCTCTTTCTATGAAATTTTGAGTATGCCCCCCCAAGATGCCGGGATAGTGGTTTGCTATCTTGGGAATTTATCTGACCTTATAGTCAAGTCTTATGGTTTAAAAAATCATTGCTGAGGTTGTTACTGTAGCGGAAGTAATAGAGGAACAACAAACAAAACCAGCAACAAAGACAAAAAGTCCAGTTAATGCTCTCCAAAAAATGTCACCTGTATGAAGTAGCCTACTTCTCAGATTCTTCTGAAGATGTTGCGTTCCAAACAGGCCAGTAGCGTTCTTTGTTTTTTTAAGGAACAGAAAATTTGAAAAAATCCTTTTACTAGTAACTAAGCCATGCCTACTATATGTATATATCTATCTATATACACACACACATACATACATGTATATGTACATATACATAGATAAATACTGATCATAATTTTCACGTACTGAGATACACAACACAGATATTGTGAATGAATTATGTGATAATGTAGGAATGTCCATATACCAAAAAAATACCAAAGAGAAAATGAAGAGAATATAAGTATAGTTTTGTAGTGTAAACATAAATGTAACTTGGTAGTTCACTTTTTAGCTATTTTCCACTTTAGAGCTTTTTTTTTTAACCTAGGGAAGATTTTTTTTTACTGAACTATAGTTGATTTATAATGTTGTGTTAATTTCTGCTGTACATCAAAGTGGTTCAGTTATATATATACATACATTTCTTTTTTTAATATTCTTTCCCATTACGGTTTATCATAGGATACTGAATATAGTTCTCTGTGCTATAGAGTAGGACCTTGTTGTTATCCATTCCATATATAAAAGCTTACATGTGCTAACCCCAAATTCCCACTCCATCCCTCCCCCAACCCCCTCCTCCTTGCCAACCACAAGTCTGTTCTCTATGTCAGTGAGTCTGTTTCTGTTTCGTAGATAGGTTCAATTATGTCATATTTTAGATTCCACATATAAGTTATATGGTGTTTGTCTTTCTCTTTCTGACTTACTTCACTTAGTATGATGTCTAGGTGCATCCATGTTGCTGCAAATGGCATTATCTTGCTCTATTTTATGGCTGAGTCATATTCCATTGTATATACGTACCAGGTCTTCCTTATCCATTCATCTGTCGATGAACATTTAGGTTGTTTCCAGGCCTTGGCTACTGTGAATAGTGCTGCTATGAACACATGGGTGCATGTTTCTTTTCAGATTATAGTTTGTCTGGATATATGCCCAGGAGCTGGATTGCAGGATCATATGGTGATTCTATTTTTAGTTTTCTGAGGAACCTCCTTACTGTTTTCCATAGTGGTTGTACCAACTTACATTTCCACCAACAGTGTAGGAGGGTTCCCTACCTTAGGGCTTTTAAGCATACAGTTCTGCTGCCTGGAAAACTTGTTCCTCACTTTTTTTCTGGCTGATTCTTACTTACCTTTCAGGTTTCAGCTTAAATATTATTTCCCCAGCAAAGTCTTACCTACCTGCCCAAATCTAAATCACATACTTCTGATCTTCATTATATTCTTAATTTTACTTCATTGCAGAATTTGTAATCATTTATTTATTTATATTATTGTTTTATACCTTCTTAGAAGAATAGAAGATACCTGAAGCCAAAGGTCTTATCTGTTTTGACTCTTATTAGATGTTCATCCAAATTAATGAAAATCCAGCTAATTTCCAAAACTGCTTATTTTTCTCTTGGTTATATCTTGATTCTGTGCCAGGATCACATAAGCAAAGAGGAAATAATGCACAGTCTTCTGTATGATTAAATTTGCTTCAAAAAATATATATGTAGTTACCAAGTAGTATCATCAGTGGGGTAACCATACATTTTGTAGGCAATATTTAATTTCCTTTCAGTCAGAACAGCAGATGATGGAAAAATCATAAAAATTCAAACCTATTCCTTATTATGTAATAATTAAAGGTAGGGCAAACTTTAGTGTTATTGGAATAATTAAAAACATGAAGAATATAATGTGACCTGAGAATGTTATCAGTGCTGCTATCAAATAATAAAATGCTTGAATTCTGAATCCTCCCATAAAATTATTGGGAGAAAAAAAAAGAAGAGTGCTATTTACAGAATTTAGAAATCACTCACGGACTGTGATTTTCTCCTTAATGGGTCTTAATGAAAAGTTTCTTGCATGGTTGTTTACAAACAATCATTTTTTACATATAGTCAACGTCATTGAGGGAATCCATGTAATTCTTTTTTCTTTTTTTCATGTAATTCTAATAAGACTTTTTCATGCTTGCTTACTTCACATTTTGGTCAAAAGCAAACAAAAAACGTAGTATCATAACAACATAAATGGTTAAACTTAAAGACAGAAACCAAAATAGCATAGTTTTTCATCTGTTAGCCATTATGTAGAAACTGGAATATATTTCATACTTCCAAATTAGACTAGGAAAAGGTGTGCATTGATCCTTCCTTTGTCAAGTTAATGATCTTTTACCACCTTGTTATGATTTTAAAATTGATTTAAAGATGAGGAACATTCGGGGGGCTTCCCTGGTGGTGCAGTGGTTAAGAATCGCCTGCCAATGCAGGGGACACAGTTTCGAGCCCTGGTCCAGGAAGATCCCACATGCCACAGAGCAACTAAGCCCATGTGCCACAACCACTGAGTCTGTGCTCTAGAGCCCATGAGCCACAACTACCGAGCCCTTGTGCCACAACTACTGAAGCCTGTGTGCTTAGAGCCTGTGCTCCGCAACAATGAAGCCACCACAGTGAGAAGCCCGCGCGCTGCAACGAAGAGTAGCCCCTGCTCACTGCAACTAGAGAAAGCCTGTGCGCAGCAACGAAGACCCAACACAGCCAAAAATTTAAAAAAATAAGTAAAATGAATTTATTTAAAAAGTAAATAAAAATAAAGATGAGGAACATTCGGAAGAATGTCAATTACTTTTTCCCTCCATGAGGATCTTTAGAGCATGTTTTGGAGGTATGACATACTCAATAAAATATTTAATTAGAAAAGCATGGGTAGATGGCACAACTCAAGACTTGAGTCCTTAGTCTATAAACATCATTAAAACAAAATAAATCCATTTTCTTTCTATGGCTATAAGAGTAGAATTTTAGTATAGACTAAAAAACTGTTACGCATGAATTTAGAGATGTGATTAAATCATTTAACACTGAACTATAAAACAATGGTTAACCAAAGAGAGTAGAGACTACTATGAATTGATCAAAAGGGATAATGCAGTTTTAGAATAAGGCCACTAGGGGGTGAAATGAAAAACACAGCCACCATTCCATATGAAAACATTTTTGCAAAACAACACTTTATTTAATCAATATATGACCATTTATTACATTTTAAAGTATTATTTACCTTCATAGAATTTTATTATAGGAAAATACCCAGCTTATACTTTGAGATCATTTATAAACACAGATGATTTGAGCCA
This sequence comes from Leucopleurus acutus, assembly GCF_964270905.1. Classification (NCBI taxonomy): domain Eukaryota; kingdom Metazoa; phylum Chordata; class Mammalia; order Artiodactyla; family Delphinidae; genus Leucopleurus; species Leucopleurus acutus. The sequence goes on along the minus strand of NC_139144.1, from coordinate 28,435,261 downwards.
CTTGACTAGACAAATAGCTCTCCTTTGCTTTAACTGTGACAAACATTTTGCTCCTTATTTTTAAAGGGATTTATTTGAAAACAAACCAAAAGCTATTTTCAGTTATTATGATTATTTATTACTTAGATAAATCCAATAGACTCAATTTAATAAGATAAACCAATAATTACTTTAAATGATAAAGCCTGTTATTCAAGGATAACCACACACTCAGTGGTAGAAGAGAAATCTGGCAATACACTTACGAAAAATGTTTAGATTGGTTAGAATTCATGATAAATCCTAAATTTACTTTTTAAGTATCAAAAAGGCTCACAAACTTCTTCAGAGTGTCTCCATTTTACCCATAAATTAGAGGTATTTAAATCGACTTGATTAAGCCTTTGTAGCTAGGTATCATTTAGTTCTTTTATTTTTAACCTGAAACTGCTGTTGGAAAATGTGTAATCTTCTGGGTATATGCTTCCTTTTCAAATTTTACAAGTATTAATTCCATAGACTTCTTATTACTGTTTTTGATGATGAACCTGATGACAATGTTGATGGTTGGCATTACTGAACCAGGCACTGTTCAGAGTCCATAACAACCTCGTTAAATGTGCCAGAAACTATCTTGAGCATGTAACATGAATTAACTCATCAAATCCTCAAAACAAACCTATGAGGTAGGTACTATCATTGTCTTGGTTCTATAGACAAAGAAACTAAGAAACAGAGAGGTTTAGTAACTCGCTCAAAATCTCACACCAGTATGTGGTAAGGTCAAGATTTCAACCCAGGGAGTTTAGCATCTTATACATTGATAGATTTTTGGCTTCAGTTACTTAGAAGCAATTAAGTTCTGCTATGTGGAAACAACATATTGTTAAAAGTTACCAAGTTCTCATCTCTTACCATACAGTCTTGAAGTTTATTCACATTTTTTGTTATTTATTATTCCTTTCTATGTCTTAAAATTTCCCAATGATATGACATATCTAAAAATCCTGTTTTCTGAATTATCAAACCATATAGATTTTCAATTTCACACCATGTCTGAATAGTGTACATAATATTGCTCCAGGTGTCAAAAGAACTGACTGATTTATTTTTAATCTCTTTTCACATGTGTTCTTGCTATTCTGTTAAAGCTATATTAGTAGATATTTAATTATGTAAGTATTACTTAATAATATTATTTGCCTGTCTTTTTTATGTAGTACTAATGTTGATGATGCTAAAAAGGGTTCATATGATAACTGATGCGGTTTCTTAGTGTGAAAAAAACAAACATTGGATTAAGTATCAAAGATATAGATTCTGTTTCTGACTCTGCTGCTTAAGTGATACCAAGCAAATGACAACTTTTTGAGCTTCAGTTTCTTGACAAGAAAACTGAAGATAATTCCAACTGTGGTAGTCCCATCACAGAGTTTTCCAAAAATAAAACAAGACTATGTATTAGATGACATTTTTGCAAACTGGAAAAAATGCAATGGTGTGTTCATTATCATTGCTTTGGGTAGTGTTATCTCAAAGTCAGTGATCAAAAAATATGTAACAAGATGACAAAGGAGCATGTGACAGCTTATAATAAGTGCATAGCATAATCAAAGAACTTAAAAGTTACTATTTAAATAAGATAAATTCTAATTAAAATGCTTCAATTTATTTTTGACCAGAAAAAAAAACCCCACCTAAATAAATAGATTATGGTTTAGTTGTGCAAGCTGTTACAATCCATGAAAGAGTGTAGAAGGGAATAAGTTTTGAAAAAGGTTGGTGACTTCCTTGGTGGCACAGTGGTTAAGAAGCCGCCTGCCAATGCAGGGGGTCGATCCCTGGTCCAGGAAGATCCCACATGCCGCGGAGCAACTAAGCCCGTGCGCCACAGCTACTGAGCCTGCATTCCAGAGACTGTGAGCCACAACTACTGAGCCCACACGCCGCAACTACTGAAGCCCACGCGCCTAGAGCCTGTGCTCCGCAACAAGAGAAGCCACCGCGATGAGAAGCCCGCGCACCGCAACGAAGAGTAGCCCCCAGTTGCCACAACTAGAGAAAGCCCGTGTGCAGCAACGAAGACACAAAACAGCCAAAACAAAAAAAAGGTTAAATTCAGATTATGGAGGGTTTTGAATGTCTAAGTCATTTGCCCTCCATCTAAGAAAAAATTGTACTCAATGTTTTCCAACGGAATAATGATACAATACCTGTAATTTAAGAAAATTAGTTTTACCGCAGTGTTTAGGACAAACTGTTAGCTAACAGTTGAGAAGAAAAAAGCCAATTATAAAAGGGTAGGTAACAGATATAGAATGCTTGCATGTTTTGAAATGACAGTTTAACTTTTAATAATTTGCTTCAAACTTGAAAATAAATTAATGATGGTAGGTAAGTTTAAATAAAATCAGTAACTTTGAACTGCCTATATTCTAGTTTATTGCAAATAATTTAGGCTCCGTTTAAAAACAAATTGTCTAGAGCAGTTAAATTATTTATTGATAATAAGATCCTACTAATTGTAAATAGGTTTGCTAAGATAACTTCCTAATCCCCATTTTAGTGAATTCCTTTGATCATTTAATTTCGAAAGAGCACATATATATTTCTGTGAGTAACAATATTTTGATTAAGTGCTATATACTTATCCATTTATCAATATTTTAGAAATTTGGCTAACCATAATTTAACAATATAATAGAGATTAATCCATATTGACTTCAATATAACAATGGCCCATATTATCAAAAATGATTAAAATATGAATATGAATACACACACGTACAATCACTTAGTGGTAATGCTGTGGATGGTTTTGTTTATTGGTAGTATAATGGCATAAAACCAACATGAGTGAATCACAGCAGCTAAGAAGGGAGTGAGTATAAAAACAGAAGTACTGGGTCAAGATTTCCCTAGAGAAAGCTAGAAAAACAATATTAAGGTATTTTCACTTGTGTTTGGCAATGAAGAAATGACAGGCTGGCAAGCTTATCTTGGAGTGAGGCACCAAACTACAATCAAGAAAGCAGGAGACTTTAAAAGAGAGAATGAGCAAGCCTTTGAATTAAGTATAAAATGACCACAAGACAGAACACTGTGCATTTTGTCACAGCTTTTAAGATGTGAGGATAACGTATGATTATCTTACAGAGACTCACTTTAACTGGCTAACACTTTATGAGAAATCCATTTTGGTTTGTCTCTCCATGAATAATGAAATCTCATCTCAGTTTAGCTGTGCCGTGAAACTGAATCTCACTTATTAAATAATAAGCGGCATCTGTTGGCAAGTTAAGGAATAAGCATGTTCTATGGTAACTCAACCTCTTAGGTGCAATGTGAGAGTTTATTCTGCATATTTCTTTTCAGAAGTTCAGCTGATTGAACAAATCACAACGAGTTCAAGTATATGTTGGTTTAGATAAGGAAATCTTTGTTCACTCATGGTTTCCTAACTATACAAATTCAAGTACGTTTAAAAGTCTTATGAACCTAGGAAACACAAGAAGTGGTCTTAAGTAACAACAGGATCTAATGCTACTGCTAATTTAAGGAAAAACTGTCTCTGTCGTAACAGCTGTTAACAGCTGTGCTCAGACTCTTCACACTGTTGCTTCTCATTTAAACATAGAAATGACTGATGTCTGTAAAAATAGTTCTCACTGTTTAGCTGGCAGTGGATACACTTCCTAGTTACCAGCCAAATATCAAGAACTTGCTAGATAATATTATTTCTGTTGCTGATTAGACAGGGTAGCTTTACAGCTCTGAGGTAAGAGTAAAATTAGAAGCTCATTGGAGTTGATTTAAAATAAAATTCTCAAGGTTGGTTAGAGATAGAAATCAATCATTCTTAACGTCAAACTGCTCCACAGAGTCGTAAATAAGATTACACATAAAAGGAAAAAATGATATGTGGAAGCTTCTTGGTGGATTCAAAAGAGGAATCATAATCAACTTTGGAACATGAAATGAAATATTGTTATTGCACTTAAGAGAAAAATACAAATTTTAAATTTGTATCTTCTCCACAAAAAATATAGACAAATTAGACCCAACCTAAATTGGTTTAGTCTGTTAAAATGTCTTGTGGTGTTTCTAGTTGCAAAAGGATTCTTATTCTATGTCTATGTATGCCTAAAAACAAGTTGTTAAGGAAAATTTTTGTGTGTGTGTCAAGCACCTAAATTTTTATCCCAAATAATCATGGATTTGCTTTATTCTCTCAACTGACCAGTCCAGGGAACTAATTAAAGGGATAAATGGATGTTGCGATGCTGGTAACATGCCCAACATCCCTTCTGTGTTGATGATTTGCTCATAATTTCTCTGAATTCCTAGCCAATAGGACTTTTGTTTTTGAAAGTAAGCAGAATTATGAAATTCCAGATTGGATGCGTTGTTTTTTAAATCGAATTTGCTGGCAGTAGCAGACCATAGGAGACTGGGGAGCCTCAGCTGTAAACTTTACCCTTTGCTTTTACCTCCCTTCTGTGTTATTTCCCTCTTCAAAATACATTGTTTTTCAAAACATCCCTCCTTCTTGGCACTAAGGGATTAACAGGGAAGAGAGAACAGAGGAAACAAGTGTATAAAGCACTGTGAAAGGGGAAATTACCTGACAATCAGAAGTCTGAATTCATTCCTGTATTATAACGAACAAAAGCAAGTTCCTTAGCATGTGTGAGTTTTTGTTTCTTCATATGCAAAAGTAGGAGTTAGAAATTATGTTCTCTGAGGTTCTTCTAGCTCTATAATGTATTATTCTGAGTATGTGAGAATGGATAAAATAAATCATCATATATTATTGAAGCAATATTTGTGACAACAGAATGGCAGTATTTTCTTCACAGAAGCAAATGTGTCCATTTCAAAACATCATAATTTCATTCCTAGTTCAAGAAAAAGGTAGAATATAAACTTCAAGTGTTGGTAGAACCTGTGGAGAGTTTTAGAAATCCTATTATAATATACACCCTATGTCTGTTCAAGATACGTCATTTTACCAAATGTTTGCAACTAACAGCTCTTTTTCTAGTGGAAATAGCAGTCAAAATCATTTACTTAAGGCTCGAAAGTGCACAGCTGCTATACGTTTTCAGAGAGCAAAAACTTTATGTAATGGGAGAATTATTGGGGGCTAAATATTAAAAACTAGAAAGAAATCATTGTTTTCATGATCTTAAGCTTACATCACTGAGGTGCATAATATGTATCAAGTACGTTGGAAATTTTATCTTACTTGCAAGCTAATGAGTTGGCCTGCCACAGTTTCACAGTTGCTGACAAAAGACATGAGACTTCTGGGTCAAAGACAGAGGACTTTATTCCTTGTGGTATGAGTTGATATTAGAGTATCAGCATTTATGTCTGTGCCCCACTTCCTACAGGGAGATTTGAAGAGGGACAAATGTTACCCATACACACAGTGGGTTACATTACTGGAGAGGAGTCCTGAGCTTAGCGAACAAGTCCTTTAAAATGGATATTAAGTCTGACTGACCTTTGCCGCAGTAGGAGACACATTTACACACAACAGTAAGCAAACCAGCTTTTTGCTCCAGAGGGAGACACTATCTTCAGTTTCAAAGATTATTCCCTATATGTACTACAAACATCCTTGGGAAGACAGTCCAGAACAAAGGCTATCAGTTCCACTGCTAGCAGGATGTACAGAAATCCAAGAGATCTGTGGAGACTTACTCCCAACAATATGTTAAATCAAGCTGTATAAGAGTGGCTAATCATTAAGGCCACATACAGTAAAAATATGTATTGGTCATCAACAACCCCCATTTTGCTGAAGCCATTGGTCAATCCAAAGTCCTTCTCTCACTCCACCACTCTGCAGCACTGACAAAGTTGACTACCTCTCAGCCCTGAAGCACTTCTTCTATGATTTCCAAGATGCCACAATATCTTGATTTTCGTCTCACCTTATTGGTAGCTCCTCTTTGGGTTACTTTGCTGAACTTTACTCATCTGATAAAACTCTACATTTTAGTATGCCTGTCGACTGAAAAAACAATGCACAACCTAAAAGTTGAGAGTTATGTTTTATTTGGCAGACTTTCTCAGGACCTCAAGCCCGGGAGACAGGACTCTGAGATCACTCTGAGGGACTGCTCCAAAGAGTCAAGGTCGAGGAGCCAGGATATATAGGAGCTTTTGCAAAAAAGACACGGTAGCTGGAACATCAAAAGATTACCGTTTATTAAAGAAACCCAGATAACTGAAGTTAAGGAATTTAGCACTCTTCTGTGTATGGGAAGATACAAGAGTCTGGGCTCACTGAAATCATTCCTTTGATATGCACCTCAGTTATCTGGGGCCAATATTCAGTGTTTTCTCATCCTGAGTTCTCTCAGGGCTCACCATCAGGACAGCGGTAATGTGATGACTCCGTGGCTGCAACATCCTTTGTTTACTGATATAGCAGGCAATATTTTTCATTTACATGACTCTGGATATAGTTGTTAACCCTCTTCTCCATCTAACTTTTTTCTAGGTGATCTTACCCAGTCCCCCAAATTAAAATCCCCATCTGAGAACTCTGTCCAGATCTCTAGGCTCACATATCCAACTCTCTATTCATATTTCTACTAGGGTGTAATCAGCATGTCAAACTCAAAATGTCCAAAAAAGAACTTTTGATTAGCCCCAGGTCAACAAGATCAGTTTCTCCTCAAGAATTCCCCACAAATATCAACTCATTTGCTCAAGCATCAAACTCAGAATTTATGTTCGGTTTCTCTCTTTTCCTTGACAGATGATCCTTTGACAGATATCCTTGACAGATGATCCCTTGACAGATATCCTTGACAGATGATCCCTTAGTAGGTCATGTCAGCATCGTCCCAACATGCACCTGGCATCTGACTCCTGCTCACCATCTTTAACACACTACTGTCATCCTAGCTATTATCATTTCTTGCTTGTTCTACTACATTAGCTTCTTAAATGCTTTTACTCTTGGCTCAGTGTAGTTCGTCCCTATACAGCAACCAGATTGACCATTTTAAAAGGGCTTAAAACTTTCCCAGGCTTAAAAATCTTACAATGACTCCCAGTTACCAGTAGAAATAAGTCCAACTCTTCCAGTGGCCTACAAGATATTGGAGCTTTAGTTAGTGCTCATTTCTTGGTCCTCTTCTCATGTATTCTCCCCGATATTCTCTGACCGGCACACTGTCTTTCGTATGTTCCTCAAGCACATCAAACTTTTCCCCATCTTGGGTCCATTTCTCTTGCTCTTCACTTTGCCTGCAGTACTATTCCCCCAGACTTCTACGTGGCTGTGTCTTTCTCATCGATCACATCTTAGTTCAGTTTTATCTCAGAGAGATTTCTTGGAGCTCCCACTCCTTCCAAACCAGCCTTTCACTGCAGCAGACACTCTTATTTGCTTATTATACAGTTATTCTTCTTTGGTAACAGAATCTTGACATCCACGAAAAGAACAGAGTCTTCAAGGGAGACTGGACTCTTCCCAGCCCCAAGGCATGGCTCGGTTAATGTAAGGCCATCAGGACGATCTCAGACTATTGCCAATCAGTTTAGGCATAAGCATATCAAACAATTCACAGGAAGCTCTGGGTGGGGACAAAGCATTGCACTTCTGGAAAACTGTATCTCTTAAAAAGAATGCCCACTTTACTACCCCAGGATATCTGACATCTGAGACTCTCTCAGCTCTTTTGGAATCCTGAGATATCTAGGCAAAAATGATGGGCCAACATGCTGAAAATGGCAAAGAAGAAAGAATTTCTATAACTGATGAGATGACCGAGCTCTTGAATTAATCATCCTGGAACTTTTCTAGCCCTTGACTTCATATCACATGAGGTAATAAATGTCCTTACTGACAAAAAATATTTTTTTTTCCAGTAACTTGAAACAGGAAGCATCCTGAGTGCTATATTAGTTAATCCCATTGTCCTATGTTTTTTTTCCTGGCACTTTTCTCAGTGAGGCTAGGGACCTTTTCTATCTCATTCATCCCTATTTATATAGCACCCAGGGTAGTGCTTGGACCACAGTAGGTACTCAGTAAATGTTTTTAAATTAAAGGAAAAAAGGGAAACAAAATCAGTGTCCAATGAGGCTTATAATATATTAAAAGGAATTTAAAATTTTTCATACATACTCATCCATGTGGTAGATGTAATAATCCTTTAAGATATGTTAAGGTTCTTTTCTCTCATCTTTCTGTGCTATGTAATCTTCTCCTAATCAGCTATCTTTGTGTGTGTTTGTGTGGGGGGGTGTTGGTGGTGGGAGGGGAAGAATGGGGCTGTTAAAGAAAGAGAAAGAAGTAACTGTTCAGTTTTTAAGAACAAAAGTAGTTTTTGGGGGGGGTGGGTGTGTGTCTTGCAAGGCAACTGTCTAAACTCCAGGTGATTTTGACAAAGAAAAGAATTTTCTAAATTCTTTACACATCTGTAGCATACTAAGATTTCAGCCTTCTGAGCTGGAGTGTTAGATCTCTTGTGAGAGAGAAACATCAAGAAAGTGAGTCTTGCCACCTGTGGAAGAAAATGTCTTAAAGAGGTTTCTAAGGTTGGGAGCAAGGAGAAATTACAGGAGAGAAAAAGGAAAAATATTTTCCCTTTTTCCATGAGATTTGTGAGTTTGAAAAACACTGTAGAAATATCAAGACAAGTATCAGAGGAAACTAAAAATATTTGGAGTTAGTACCTCATTTTCCTGGGCAGATCATGGAAGAGGCTGCAAGATTGTTGGAGAATTCGTCTTTGTGATCCATCCCAAGGAAGGAGGGAGGTGTCTAGATGGAGGTGCCCTGGGGGAATGGGAAGGTTGGTGTAAAAGGTAAAGCCTTAGAGGTTTTCCACAAAGCAAGTACAAATGCCTGGAATGAAGAGCTTTAGAGAGTGTCAATAGGGTGCAACAAAGGGTCAGAGCCCATCTCACTAGAAACATGGTGAGACCAACCATCCCACAGCGGAAGCCAGTAAGGTTCCCCAGGACAGTGTATAAATCTGAATATATGCTACCTCTTTGCCACAAGTGTCTATGTGTAGTCTAAACCTCGCAAATGTCCATCTACCGTCCAAGCCTCACTTTTGAGCTCTAACAAACATACCCGATGGCCTACTCAACACTTCCACTTGCATGACAAACTGAAGTCTTAAAACAAACATGCCCCCTCAAAACTGGCATACCTAAAATGGAAATCACATTCCTTACCCCAAGGCTATTCCTCCTCCTGCCTTTTCTCTCTCCATAAATGTTCACCTTACCCGCTTGTTCAGCTGGAAATCTTCAACATCAGTCTTGACTCCACTCTTAAACTAATACTTAATTTCAAATCCATCAGCAGGTTTGACCATCTGTAAATTCAAAGTACACTCTATATCTGGTTGCTTTCCACCCATTTCCTCTACCACCACTTGAATCTAAGCCACTATCATCTTTTGCCTGATAATCTCTTAACTGGTTTCCCTGTTACTAGTTTTGCCCACTCTAAATCTATTCTGCACACACACACCTGTCAATATGATGTTTTTAAGATAAGTCATATTATGTCTCTCTGTGCTTAAGCCCTGCAGTGGTTTCACAGTGTACTCACAATAATACCCCTATCTCTCACTGTGGTCTAGGAGGCTCCTCTTCAGCTGGTCCTTAGGTACCTTTCTGATGCACTCACCAACTACTGCTCACTCTGCTACAGGTTCACTGGCCTCATGATTATTCCTTTGCCGAGGCAAGGAGCACCTGCATTAGGGTCTAAGAACCCACTCCTTGGATCCCTTTGTCCTTCAGTGGTCCCATAGGTTGCTCCTTCACTTCATTCAGGTCTTTGATCAAGTGTCCCTTCGTCAGCAAACTCCTTTATGACCACTATCAAAGGGGGGCAAACATATACCTTTGCTATCCTAATGCCAAAACTTTTTCTTTACAATTCTTTTCACTGTCAACCAGACTGTAGTGTGTCAAACGCAAGCTGCAATCCTGTTACAAAAAATATGACAAAACTTAGAAGGTGAAAGCTTATTATTTAAAATATACCAATAAATCATATAGACTATGCTCAAATGAAAGAGAAGTCATTTCCAATGAATGAAATGAGAAAAATCTTTATTTAGTAGGTGGCATATAAGATAGACCTTGAAGAATGCATATGGTTTATCAAGACCCAATCAGAGGGAGTTCCCTGGTGGTGCAATGGATAAGACTGCATGCTCCCAGTGCAGGGGGCCGGGTTCGATCCCTTGTCAGGGAACTAGAGCCCACCTGCGTGCTGCAACTAAGAGTTTGCATGCCACAACTAAGGAGCTGGTGAGCCGCAACTAAGGAGCCCTGGAGCTGCAACTAAGACCCGGTGCAACTAAATAAATAAATAAATAAACTTTTTTTTTTTAAAAAAAAGGACCCCATCAGAACCTGAAAACCAATCAGATCCAAGCAGTGACTTGCAAGCATGCTTAGAAGGTACCATGTGTGTCCAGCTTCTAGGATACTGGATTCTATGATCAAAAGAATGGTTTTCATTGGAATTGCAAGATGAGAAAAGGCAAAGTGACAAAGGCTAAAGTCGTAAAGTACCAGGTTGCAAGGCAACAATATAGGGATCAAGAAGCAAGAATTTTCTTTGTTTTGCAAGACTCTGGTACCTAAAATATGACTAATTGGTATATAAGAAAATGTAATAATCCACTTCATAGGTTTATTCAGGAAAATAATAGATATTTGAGGCTGGTTTGAGGTTGACATGCTCAGATTTTGGACTTTTCCTGTTACCCCTGCCAGAAAACAGGGTGGTATCTAGGACCCAAGGTGGTCTGTACCTAAAGATCAAGGCTAAGTGTTTTGGTCTGCTTGGGCTATGCTATAGACTGAATTCTGTCTTCCCAAAATTCATATGTTGAAGCCTTAACTCCCTGTGTGACTGTATTGGAGATAGAGTCTGTAAGGAAGTGACTGAGGTCAAATGAGCTCATAAGGGGCTTCCCTGGTGGCACAGTGGTTGGGAGTCCGCCTGCCCATGCAGGGTACACGGGTTCGAGCCCTGGTCCGAGAAGATCCCACATGCTGTGGAGCAGCTGAGCCCGTGCGCCACAACTACTGAGCCTGCACTCTAGAGCCCGCAAGCCACAACTACTGAACCCACATGCCACAAGTGCTGAAGTCCACACACCTAGAGCCTGTGCTCGGCAACAAGAGAAGCCACTGCAACGAGAAGCCCAAAGAGTAGTCCCTGCTCATTGCAACTAGAGAAAGCCCGTGCGCAGCAACGAAGACCCAATGCAACCAAAAATAAAGAAATAAATTAAAAAAAAAAAATGAGCTCATAAGGGTAGAGCCCTAATCCAGTAGGACTTGTATCCTGATATGAAGAGGAAGAGACAACAGATCTCTCTCCCCTCCACGTGAGGTCATAGCAAGAAGATAGCCATCTGCAAGCCAGGAGGAGAGTTTTTACCAGAACCCAACCCTGCTGGCACCCTGATCTTGGACTTCCAGCCTCCAGAACTGTGAGAAAGTAAATTCCTGTTGTTGAAGCCACCCAATCTATGGTATTTTGTTATGGCAGCCCAACCTGACTAACACGTGGAAACAATCAGAAGTCTTCAATTTCATGATTATCCACATGCCAAAATGACCAGACAACAGTCAAATAAGAATTCTAATATTACTGCATAAAAAGTTCTTCAGGTAACAGAAATAAGGCAGTTCCGAGAGATTGAGGGCCTCCTAAATGACATTTCCCTGTAATCTTCCTGCCCTCTGATAGGACCTGTACAATGCAGAAGGATGGCTCTACTGTGCCAACCCGATCAGGACCTTGGCTTGCTCTTCGATAGCAGCTCATCTATGGCACTAAATTCACACTGATCCTGGCAAACAGAGCCCTTTGTGATCTGGCGCCAGTGTTGCTCTTTTGATTCATTTCCTGCCATTTCCAACAACACCCTAATTATCAGCCTGAAGGAACTACCTCAAATTTCCCATGTTGCCATGCTGTTTTTACAGCTTTAAGCTTTATACTCTGCCTGGGAAACTGCCTCTCCTTCCTAAACCTCATCCATTTTTAAAACAGCAACACATTCTTCAAGTTCTGGCTAAAATTTTGCCCTCATTCCTAACCCCAGAATCACTCCATGCTACATTGCATCTTGAACATTCATCCACTATATGTAATCAATTGCCATATCTAGTGCATGTCCTTCTCTTTACTGGACTTATTTCAGAGCCTCAGTGTGTCACATGTTATTCTCTTGGTCTGCAGATCTCTCTCTCTCTCCCCCCGCCCCCCACCATGCTTCTCTGTTTTGCTGGTAAAACTCCTGTTCATCAACCAGTCCTTGGCTTAAAATAGTTTTAGAAAACCTTCCCAGTCTCTTAAGATTAACTGGTTTCTTTGTAAATACCCCTCATCATTTGCATCACACCTTGATTGCACTATATTTATTTATTTGCTGTTTTCCTCATCCTGGAATAATGAATGAATAGCATCTATCTGCTAACTATACTGTCCAGTTCAGTAGCCACTAACCACATGTGACTAACGAATGCTTGAAATATGGGTAGTCCAAGCTGAATTATGCTGTAAATGTAAAATATGCACTGCATTTTGAAAATAGTACCAGAAAGAGAGTACAGAGTATCACAATAAAATTTTTTATTTTGATTACATGTTGAAATTGTAACATCTCAAATATATTGAGATAAAGTATATTATTAGAATTAATTTCACTTTTTTGTTTTGCTCCCTTTAACCTGGCTACTAGAAAATTTACAACGTTCATATATGCCACACATTATATCTCTATTAGATCGCACTAGCCTAGATCATGGTCTTCAGGAGTAGAGAAAATGTTTTATTGATCTTCTACATATCATCATATGGCCCAACCTATGTATTGAAGGAATCAATTAATAAATGGCAAGTTATCAGTGGAAAATACCTGCATTATTTAATTACCAACAAGTAAAGAAATTTGCACAGGTTTTATGTTACTCATCCAGCAAAGTGATTTTAGATCCATCATGGTAACACTCTCTTTTTTGGTATGCTTATGAAATGGAAGGAATCAGGGAAAAAGAAACCAGCTTGAAAGCCTTATGATGGTAAAGTTCTGACTTTAAAAGAAATATACATCGTGACTTTTCTTTAATATATTTTTTAAATTTTTCATTTGAATCTGTGTTTGGGGGGCAATTCTGAATGTGCCTGTCATAGGCAGATGCTTCTGTTCTCTAAGACTAGAGACATAGGAATCAGTAGGTGGTGGTGCAGATGGCAAAGAGAGGGTGGGGTGACATTTCAAACTGTGGGTGGGACTAATGCAAATTTGGCAGCCCAAATGGAATTTTTGTGGGCCTGATAATTTTTGTCAGACTCTTGCTTCCCAAGCAGTCTTCGCCCAACCCCACCCCCCAGCATATACATATATATATATATATATATATATTTTTTTTTTTGCTAATGATACCAAACTTTATACTTCTCTAACATTGGATACCACAGTAATTTCTATTATAAAGAATATTAAATATAGAGAAATAGATTTTTTTAAGCATTAATTATTGGAAACATATGCAGACAGTTTCAACAGAAAGTGCAAATTATTTCATCTGATTTTTTTAGCCATTGTCATTGGACTTAAAAGAGCCATAGAATGCAAATGGTTTGAGGCAAGTCGGCCTTCACACCAAGCTTAGCTGGCATGACTCAATACTATTTCCAAAAAGTCATGGCAGAGGAATTTCATCTCTGTATCCTTGATCCCTAACCTTTCTATAGAGAATGCCCTTCAGCTTGTCAGCATCCTCATATAGCAATGTTATGTTTCCAGCTGTCTAACCATATAACCCTCTGTGTTACATCCTTTTTTTTTCTTTTATGTGCTTGATCACAGGAGGGCCAATTATGTTACTGAAAAATTTTTACAAACTATTATTTCCAATATTCTCATCTACCAAAGTTGTAAGAATAATGGAAGTTTCAAAGATGAAACTGCTAACTATGATAAGACAATACATGTCTTTAGGCCTAGCAAAATACTGTAGATTCTTAGGCTCTGAATTCCAGGTAAATTTCATTTTAAGTTCTTGCTGTAGCAGGAAAAAAAAAATACTATCAAGTGTAAGTGAGGCTCTGGAATAGCCCATATTCTTATATATTGTTAGTTAGGATGTGAAGCATGATAGCTATTGTGAAAAATAAATTGGCATTATCTAGTAAAGTTGTGCATGGCCAACTACTCAACAATTCATTCTTAGGATTGTATGCTAAAGAAATTCTCAAATATGTGAGCCAAGAAACAGGTGCAAAAATGTTCACAGAAACACTGTTGGTGAGAATAAAGAATTAGGAACTACGTAAGGATCTCTCAGCAATAAAATGGTTCAAAGAATTGTGGTAAATTTATACAATGGAATGTTAACCAGCAACAACAATGAATGGTCTTTAGCTAAACTCAGCATGAATCTACCTTGGAGTCATGAGATTAAGCAGGGAAATAAGATATGGAAGAGTATATACAGTAAAATCCCATTTATATAAAATTTTAAAACATGTACCATAAAACAGTACACTGATTGATTGGAAATACAGACATAGGAGATAAAAATACTTAGAGATTAGGAATTCCCTGGTGGTCCAGCGGATAGGTCTAGGCGCTTTCACTACCGAGGCCTGGGTTTGATCCTGGCTGGGGAACTAAGATCCCACAAGCCACGGTGCAGCCAAATTAAAAACAATAAAAAATAAGCAAAAAAATACTTAGGGCTAAAGTTATGGCAAAGAAAAAGTTCGATATTAGTGAATTCATGGTAAATGAGAAGGGTTGATGGAACCAGGGCGGGGCAAGCAGGGGCTTTCAAGGTGTCCTGGTAATGCTCTATTTCCTAACCTGAGTGGTAGGTATGGAAGTGTTCAGTTTATGATTATTCATTTCAGTTTACAATCTGTAATGAATATTTTATTATTTTGTGCATGTCAAATATTAAATTTAAAATAGTTTAAAACATGGAGTTATAAAGGAAGGGAAGGAAGTGAGGAAGAAAGGGAATGAGGGAGAGAGGAAGGAAAAAGCATGGAAAAATAAAGATGGAAAATAATGACTAAGAAAGAGGAGTAAAATAGTTAAGCAGTCTGAGAAAATAGAAATCCCAAAGGGAAAGTTGGAAAGAACAGAGAAATGCTGGTCATGTGACATGTTAACAATAACATTAAAATGATGATGATGATGATGATGTAGTATTTAATGTTTATGGAGTATTTTCCAGACACTGTTGTCAGTTTATATACATTAACTCATTTAACCACTTCAGTAACTCCATGGGGTATAGGTCCTAGTACTATTTCTATTTTTCACATTAGTAAACTAAGCAAATAAAATCTCAGTAAACTTGAAAAGGTTTCACACTGGTAAGTGGCAGAATGGGGATATTAATCTCATTCCAGATGGGTTCGTTCCTTCTGTTTTTGTTATTTTAATTGAGATATAATTGACATTTAACATATCAGTTTCAGGTATACAACATAATGATCCAATGATCATCACAATAAGTCTAGTTAACATCCATCCACCATATACACAGTTATACATTTCTTAACACCATAAAGTCTCCTAGAATCATGGTCCCCAGATGAGTGATTGATTTTTCTTAGTCAATCTGGCAAAGCTTCCATGAACCTCCCTCAGTCTGGCCTAGACTATAACTAGGTCATTTATGGGGATTTTGTTTGATCTCATGGCAATTAGGCAGACTGTGTCAGGGGCTATAAGATTAAAAGTCTGTCCAAGCCTCTACGTTCACCTTTTAAGAAATTCAACAGTTTCCTGACTCTTCTCAAGACTAGTCATCTTTCTTAAGATACTGAGTTTGGAATCTGTAGCAAAGGTATTAGGTCACTTTTATTAAAGGCATTCTTATGCATCACTGTATCTCTCTCTACTTCAAGTCCCTCTTCCCAAACAATGTCTTATGCAATGTATAGGATTTTCCATGCGTCACATAATCTTTCATTAAAGATTAAAATTGGATAATACTGTTTCCCATAATTTCAGCTCAGTCTTAACTGAAAACTGACTAAGGGTGGTGCCACGTTTAGAGGTTTATACACAAACAGTCACAAACTGTTAGAAACAAAGAAAAATGATTAGATTCTATATATATTTTTTAAATGTCACTGTATGTTGTAGTTGTCTCTTGTTTTATTTCTTCTATCATTGTGATGACCTTATTCTGTGGAATTATGTATGCTTATTAATATTTTACCATTCTTGTTAGCAGACATCATCATAAAACAAAATTATATGTGACTTAACAAGTTGGGCAAAAAACGATCATAATAATCAGTGAAACGGAGTCACCTTCTCTTTATTACCCTACCCTGTGGTCCTGCAACCTGAGACAGCAATGCTGGTACCTTTACCAGCCTAACTTTCTGTAGAACCCAAATTCCTCCTTCACTTCAGTCTTTCCTGAAAACTGTGAACAAGGTTGTGAAGTTCTAAAGGGCAGGATAGAGTAAAAATACTACACAGGCTTTAAAGTCCATGACCTCTGTTTATTTCCAGTGCTGCTATTTGGCAGTGTGCCTTCCTAAACGAGTTTGATAATCCCTGTTTGCCTCAACAAATCATTTAAATTTAGCCTCAATTTTCTCACCTGTATAAGGGATATAAGACCTCCTTCACATGGTGGTTGTGAAAATTCAGTGAGATGATATATATATAAAACATATAACACAGTGTCTGACATGAATAAGTGCTTAACACTTGTTATTTTCCTTAACTTCCATTAATCCAATTAGATTTTTTTATCTGCATTGTGACTATATGTAGCCTCAACATCTTTAAAATTATATAGATAAAAACAAAATAATGGGCAAAGTATCTTTTCAGGATCTATGAGCAGTATCCCATTGCTAGATCCTCACCTTTGCAGCCTTTAATTCCCCACAGACTTGATCACTGATCATTGGACCCTGTCCAGTCATTTCAGTCTTGACAGTATCCCAACAGCCACGGGTTAGAGGCATCTTTACAAGATCTCACTCACCACATGGAGACCTTGATGGTAGTTGTTCTCTTAACTTGTGCATAGTCATTCCAAATGTGCCTCCATCTTTAATATTTTTTGCTCCTAATTCTGGTAACCAGATTCCTATCTCCACTATTTATGCTTCCTGCCCAATCCATTCTCTTCAAAACTGCAAAGGTAAACTTTTAATTGTGCATATTTGATCATGCAGTTCCCAAATTCAGTCCTTCAATGGCTTCAATGACTTTTTATTACCCTAAGATAAAATCTAAAATCCTTCAAGATTCTCTGTAACTTTACCTGTTTCTTCCTTTTGCAGCCTCATATTGAACCACTCCTCCTTTATTTATTTATTTTTTTAACTGAAGTTCAAGTTTGACTTTTAAAGTTTTTTCCTCAAATGTGGCAAACTCTTCCTGCCTCTGTTTCATTAAACTGCTTTCAAAAATTTCTCATTGTTTTTGATTTTCAGCAGTTTGTTATGTGCCTAAATGCGATTTCCTTTTTATGTATACTGATTGAGTTTCACAGTCCTTCCAAAATCTCTGAGCTGATATCTTTCCTCAGTTAAAAAAATTCTCAACCATTCTCTCTGCTTCTGCTCCATTCTCTCTCCTTTTCTTGTGAGACTCCAATTACATGTATGTTAGGCCCTTTTCACTCTGTCTTGCAGGTCTGTACATACTTTTCTTTTCCTTTCTTTTCTTTTTTATCTGGATAGTTTCCATAAATCTGTGCTCCAGTTCCCTAGTTTTGTCTTTTGCATGTCCAACATGCTGTTAAATGCAGCTATTTTTCAGTTCTAAAATTTCCATTTGATTCTCTTTTTTTTTTTTTTTTTTTAGTTTTTGATTTTCTGGCAGAAATTTTCAGAATTTTATTTATTTCTGCATGTTTTTCTCTCTTTTCTTGAATACGTTAATCATAATTATTTGAATGTCCTTGTCTGCTATCTCCACTATTTAGATCACTGTAAATCTATTTTCTTAAGTTTTCTAAATGTTTAATCATGTGGTTTGATCTTTTAGCATCTCTAGAATGTCTGACTAAATGCTGGACATTAAGCATTTAAAAAAAATAGAGATTCCAAATTATGTTATTCTCTCCTTTCTTCTTTTAAGAAAATATAGAGACTGATCTCCTTAATATAATCACCAACTTCTGGGTTGTGATTTTGATGATATTTTGTCTGCTTCTGCCTTTCTCCTGCTCCTAGGGCATACTCCTCTAGGGCTTTAAAATGAATGAGCTCTTTTCCTGGAAGTCTAGAACTCTAATTCTTGTCCCCTAGGCACAATGAAACTATTGAAAACTCTTATGCTTTCAGAAGCTTTCTTAGCTAGTTAAACTGGCCATGCGTCAGACATAATTCTCCAAACCTCTCTTCTCATCAAGAACTTGGATCTTGGCCCTGCAGATCTTTTTTTTTCTTTCAGCCTTACAAGACTGCTGAGATCTCTCGTCATTTCCCTGTCCTCCAGCAGTGAGTGATCTTCTGCCCAAGAAAAGCCCATATTCTCAGGCATTTGCTGAGGAATATTAGCTTCCCTCTCCACAGTTCCCACTTCTCCAGACTTCTGGCATCTTTACCATGGTTGATTTTGAAGATCTTTGGTGCTTTCTAAATGTTTTATGTGACTTTTCTAGTTGTTCTTGAAAGAGACTTTGGTTTGCTACCAGCTACCTCATTCTATCAGAATGGAAACATGCCTCCATGTCTTCACACAGTTTTCCTCTCCCTGGGGTGTCTCAGCCCCACTCTTTACCTTCCTAACCATCATTCCTCTTCTATCTTTATTTCTCTGAGAACTGACTTCAACTGGTGTTAAGTCTTACTGTTGAACTCTCTTATAGTACTTTAGACTTTTCATCTATAGCACTTCTCAGCTTTTGTAATTATATGTGTGATTTATTTAATGCTTTTCCTTGACAAAATTGTAAGGTCCAAAAGGGCAGGGATCATTGTACTTCTTCTTTTTTTTTTTTTAATGAGTTTTTTTCCCCAGAGCCTATTACAGTCCCTGTGTTTTCCTGACCTTTATCTCGGTACCTATTCAAATATTCATTCTCCAAAGAATCAACATTCTTATGCTTGCTACTCCTCCTCCCAGGATGTAGCATAATATCTCTAAAGCAGTGGTTTTCCATCCTGGCTAGGGACATCGTCCTAGTTAGCAAAACCTTTATATATAAGAAAAATTTAAAAATACTCTGTTTCGAGTATGATGAATATGTATTAGTAGCAAAAACAGCTCACTGTCTAACAAAATGTGTAGCCCTCCTTCCATAGTATAAAACTATACCATAGCCCATGCTATGAAAAAAGACTATATATTCCCAGCATCTTTGCACCTAGACAGGACCGTGTAATTAGTTCTTTCCATTGAAATGTGAGCAGAAATTCTGTGAGTTATTCTTATATCAAATGTTTTAAAAAGAAAGGCTGCCTTCTCCTCTCTATCTCCTGCAGGTGACTGTGAGTTTCAGGGAGGTTGGGGACACAACCTGATAACATCTAGGTGAATCCCCGTGTTGTGCTGTAAACAGAGTGAGGAAAAAAATGCCCATTTTGGTGGGCCACTGAAACATATGGGGTTATTGGTAAAACAGTTAACATTCTCAAACTAATGCAGTGGTTGATTCCTTGAACTGGGGTGATACCAGAACAAAAACCTAAAATATGCAGCATTGGTTCAATGGTCAGGAGGTGGTCAGCAAAGAAACTGATCTAACAGGCTAGTAAAAGAGACCCATGTTACACTGATTTCATCAGTGTCACCAGCAGAACTTAGTAAGGAAATTACATAACTACCAGACCTATAGTTCTTTCTAAAAAGGAGATAGAAAAAAAAAAAAAAAACCCATAATGAAGATAATGGATGTTTCTTGTGTGACTTAAAGGAATTTTACAAGAAGGACTCATGAAAGAACAGAATGAAAAGTTCAGCCCTATGGCAAAGATTAAGAGTATTTCAATCCAAAGAAGTTTATAATCTCACATCGTCCTAATGCAACGATATTAAGGGGAGAGAGTGAGAAATATAGAGATAGGTAGAGGGAAGGAGGAAAAGAAAAGAACTAAAGCTGACGAGGTGGATGTCTAAGAAAGAACTTTTGAGTATGGTAATTGTAACTTGGTACTGATGGAATTAGATCAGAAGCCTCTATATTTTTAGATAATTTTATTGTTAATAACAAAACAAAACAAAACATGAGCCTGGCCTAAAAAAAAAAATTTTTTTTTCTAAAGCCTCTGTTCCCCCCTAATTTATAATAACAGGAATTGTGATCTAATGTCTATTGCTGCTATTATAAATTACCACAAATATAGTGGCTTAAAACAACACAAATTTATCATCTTACAGTTCTGCAGGCCAGAAATCCAAAATGAGTCTCACTAGACTAACTAAAATCAAAATGTTGGCAGGCCTGCACTACTTCTTCTAGGAGACAATCTGCTTTTTGCCTTTTCCAGCATTTAGAGACCATTACATTCCTTAGCTGAAGTTCTTCTTCCATTTTAAAAGCCAGCCATAGATGGTCAAATCTTTCTCACTCAGCATTATTCTGACATTGGCTCTCCTGCCTGTGGCAGAGACAGCTAACAGTTCACCGAAATTTGTGCTCCAGCTTCCATGGTATTTATGGGAAGTTACTGCTCTGAAAGGGGCCTCATCTGTCAACCTCCACTTGCATCCAGGCAGGACCATTTGACTAGTTACCACTAGGGAATGAGAGAGAAGCTATTAAGAAGTGGAGATTCCTTGCCCTGTCTCCCTTTCTTCTTTTGTTCGGATGCAAAGGACTCCAGGGCCCTAGGAAGCAGAGGAGCTATGAGAAGGAAAGAACCTGTTTCTTTTAATTACCACTTGGAGCAACCTGCCTGGTGGCAAGCGAGCCTGCATTGGATTACCAAATGAGCAAAACCAAAACCAAAACCAAAAACCTTCTGTGTTAAGTCCTTAAATGCAAAGTTCTATTTCTCACATAAATCAATGTTAACCTAATATCGAAACTACCAATATAACTAGTAAAAAATAAAACAAACAAAAACAGCTTAATCTTATAAGACAAAAAATTAACTTTAGAGTTGGTTCATTTTTCCACCATTGAAACACCAAAATTTATGAAAACCGCAGCATGATTGTGCAGATAGTTAGTTCTGCGACTATTTTAGTCCGTGTTAAATTTATAATTCTTTAGGTACAAAAATGCGTATTCTGTTGAATATTCCTTTAAAAGTAAGAATAAGATGAAACACATTGGTATAATCTAGCATGATGCTCAATTTTTATTTTTAAGGGTCTTGGTTATTTTAAGGTATGTGTGAATATAATCTTGTCCCATCGACTCCAAGGTTAGAAAAAATTTTGTATTAAAGAGAAACATGTGTATATATATATAGGACTATTAACAGCAGTATTATTATTGTATATAAAAGAAATATAAATAGGACCAAATTTTATAGGTGGTAACACTTGGAAATGAGTATATCATAATAATAATTAGCCTATTTAGTTTTTTTTTTTTTTTTTTTGGCGGTACGCGGGCCTCTCACTGTTGTGGTCTCTCCCGTTGCGGAGCACAGGCTCCGGATGCGCAGGCCCAGCGGCCATGGCTCACGGGCCCAGTAGCTCCGCGGCACGTGGTACACTCCCGGACCGGGGCACGAACCTGCGTCCCCTGCATTGGCAGGCGAACTCTCAACCACTGCGCCACCAGGAAAGCCCTAGTTTTTTTTTTTTAAACCCAAGATTTTATTTATTTATTTTTAATTAATTAATTTACTTTCGGCTGTGTTGGGTCTTTGTTGCTGCACGCAGGCTCTCTCTAGCTGCCACGAGCGGGGCTACTCTTCGTTGCAGTGCGCAGGCTTCTTATTGCGGTGGCTTCTCTTGCTGTGGGGCACAGGCGAGCGGGCTTCAGTAGTTGTGGCACGTGGGCTCAGTAGTCGTGGCTCACGGGCTCTAGAGCGCAGGCTCAGTAGTTGTGGCGCACGGGCCTAGTTGCTCCGCGGCACGTGGGATCTTCCCGGACCAGGGCTCGAACCCGTGTGTCCTGCATTGGCAGGCGGATTCTTAACCACTGCACCACCAGGGAAGCCCGAACCTATTTAGTTTTATATATTATTGCTAAAGTTGCCCTAACATTTCAGGAGTTTAATTTTTTTTTTTATGGTATCAAGGTATTTAATGATGTCACTTATGCTTTAAACCCAAGAATTAGCTTGCTGAGTCACATAACATACACTAAATGTAATAATGAATTACCAAATAGTTACAATTACAATGCAGTATTTCTTATCAATTAAAACATTACATATGTATTTTTTGGCTTTGCAAATGGTTGTCAGAGTCACTGTGCTCACAAAATTCTAAATTAAACTTCCAAATCTTACGGTAACCCAGTCCATGTATTTACCAGTGTCAATCTCTATACTAGTGTGCCTATCTGTTTATTCATATTGACAAAATACAAATAAAGAACAAGCATCTATCTCCAGATGATACACATTTCTTTGGTAAACCTGGGGAACTGAAGAAAAAGTAAGACTGGATTACATTTTACATTTCTGTACTTTCTCTACTGAATTCTTTTGGTTTTCATAACCCTATTTTCTTTGTAGCATCTAGATCACTTTTCTGCCCAAGGCACTTAAGGCCAGTTCCTATCCAATAAGGAATTTTGTTTATTTTTTGCTTTTGTTCTCTGAAAGGATTCTGTGACCTATATGAGGCTCTAAGTCTTATTAAAAAGAGTGAAAGTGAATGAAATTGTCCTTCAATGTCACACAAAGTAGTTTTGAGAAACAGCTAAGACTATGTTTAAAGTACTCTTCGTTAATAATGCTTTCTTGTAGATTATGGTTCTTGCTAATTTATTTTCACGGTAAATTAAGTAAAATAATCATTTTATTTCAGAATGAAATACTTGGAATGAATCCAGTCCGTACTGACTTTTCTTACCAAAACCAAAGTAACTTCTAATAGAGCCTGGAAGTCTCCTTTCAAGGTGATAGCTAGTTCATCTGATAAACTAATTTTTGATAACGACAAATGGATATTTATGTCTCAGTGGGAGAGGTGTTTCCACCCTAATGGCTCATGCATTTGAATGTATTTCTTAACTAACCTAATGTAATAAATTTGATAGTGGAGTTTGCAGCTAAGTAGGAGAGGGATATGGCCTTGAGAGGTACATGTTTCAGGAAGAATAAGGTGTTTGATACATTCGAACTCTTATAATGAAGAGTGGACTTCCAACTTGGCCTCACATGTTGCTAGAACTATTTTAGGGGCATGCCGGTATCCGTGAATTTGAAACATGAAAGGTGGCAGGAGATCTGACAAGCAGTTTAACTCAGGAATTGGTATTAAGGGTATCACCTGACAGTAAAGCTCACTCACTGAATCACCCCTCTCACCCGGTACCAAGATAACCTACCAGTGCTGGCAGCTTTGCTGTAAGTTAGTTTAGCGACTTACAAAATTTGTATTCAGTGTGTCATTTCCTCTACTTTTCCCTAGCTCACCTCACATCATCTCCCACTTACAAACATTTAATTTATGAATAAGCAGCAGAATTCCCCTGACCAGCAGGATCAATATCACTTGTGAATTTTTTAGACATGCAAATTCTCAGGCTCCATCCAGGCCTATGGAATCAGAAATTCAGGGCTTGGGACCAGTAATCTGTGTTTTAACAGGTCTTCCAGGTGTTTATGTTACCTGGTCAAATTTGAGAACCACTGATATGTATGAATGGTAAGGTAGCTTCAGAGTTACAGCTATAGCTTTCTCCTGTCATTAGGATTTTCTACCCTCAACACCTCAGTCCAGCCTCTATCTCAGTTTCCTGGTGCTGAATATGTTCTTTGAAACTGCTTAGGAGGGATAAATCCTCATCTCTACAAATTCACCCCTCCCAGGAATTGATCTTGGCTCTTAGGAGGATAATTAAAACAAATTTCAGCTATGCTGGATTTACTTTAAACAGACAGAATACCAAATTTTGCCTAATTTTTCTTGCAAGTAATGCTTTTGGCTTGTTTACCTTCTGTCTTGTTTCTTTCATGATATAGTTGGAGAGTGCCTTCCACAGCCCAGGTACTTGACTAAAGGCAGTATTGTCTACAAAATTTGCAACGTAGTAAATTGTACCATATATATCTATGGTATATATCTGAACTATAATTGAGGTAGAGTTTGAATAGATTACTGGCTGAAAGAATAAATACGTGAACAAATTAATAAAGACTCGGCTAAATTTCTAGTTTGCATCAAACAATTTGGTGAGTTTTTAGAGTTCTGTTATGTACTCCTGCATATATGCAACATGTGTGAAAGAGAAGATGTGTCTTTTTTTTCTTAATGGAGTATAATAAATTACTCTTAATGCTATTAATGAGATTAAGTGATGACCATAAATCCACATTCATCAATTGGTACTTCCAAGATTATTTATTTAAATGTTATTTGAAGTCTGTTAGACTTTATGACTAGAAATGGTAATTCTATACACAGCATTTGAAGCTAAGTAGAAACCTGAATGCATACTCAGGTTGCCAACTAAAATCTACATGTTCTCTCTATGAGAAAATGCAGCCTTATAAACATAGGCTGATATAAAAACAATTGTTTGGAACATATGTTTATAATTTGGGGATTAACTGTATTTTTGGATTACTATTACTATTATGGTGTTCAGAAAGTGTTTTTACTTAAGTTTTTAAAAACACTTCTAAGACAATGTGCTCAATTCAGTTTGTTGTCTTAATATTTCACTGAGAAATAAAATGGCAAATACTCCACATATGCTACATTTGAGGATCTAACAGAGGTTATCAAAATAAAATGCATTTAGTTATGGATTTTATTGATCTAATTTTTCTGGTACTTTCATATTCAGTTTTTAAAGCTTCTTATATACTTGATCAAGATGAGAATATTTCATCTCTATAAAATGTTTCTGTCTTTCTCATCTCCATTGAAAGGCTCAAAAATCAGAACTATGAAGGTGTCCTACTGAGACATTGCTGTATATGGAAGAACAGTACATGAAGCAATAAACAGCTCTAGCCAGTGTTTAAATGTTGAAGCAGGGTTGATGCATCTCCTGAATGCAAATGCCATTTTTAGCCTCATATCCTTCAGTATCATAAATACTATTCTCGTTGTAAAGATGGCAACACAAAATAAACTCCAGAGCATACACTTAAATGATACAAATGAAGAAGTAGGTGCATATGACAATCTGAATTATAATTTTTTTTTTTTTATGCGGTACGCGGGCCTCTCGCTGTTGTGGCCTCTCCCGTTGTGGAGCACAGGCTCCGGACGCGCAGGCCCAGCGGCCATGGCACACGGGCCCAGCAGCTCTGCGGCATGTGGGATCTTCCCGGACCGGGGCACGAACCCATATCCCCTGCATCGGCAGGCGGACTCTCAACCACTGCGCCACCAGGGAAGCCCCTGAATTATAATTTTTATATGTTTTTATATGAATCTATCAGAGTGAGCTCCAAATGATTTTTTTCATATAACTTTAAATATAAAAATTTATAGTGATTAGTTGCTTGAGGTGGATTATGTGGAGAATATAGGCTAAGGTTTTATGTTTGGAAACACCCTAGTCATCAGTAATTTGTATAATTTAAGTATCAGGGTCATTAAAATTTGTTTAACATTAATGTTAAGTTGAATTAATATTTGTTACGTCTGCATAGCTAATACTTGCAGGTCTCATCAAGTACTCTCCTAGTTTCAATATGTAATGATTGATTTTTTAAAATAGAAACGGTAGTGAAAATCTTTCTATAATACTAAAAGGCATTGGAACATACCCTTTAAATGGGTGAATTATATTATTTGTGAATTGTATATCAATAAAGCTGTTAAAAATCATAAATTGGGGAAAAAAAAAACCCTATCATATATTTCCAGCATCTGTTTTTTCCCAGTCAAATTTGCCTACCTAAATTGAGCCTTGAAAATGGTTTTGTTCTGAGACAATTTTTTCTTTATTACATGCTTTTTTTTTCTAATTCAATAGTCTCTATCTTTATTGATCATTAGTATACTAATATGTACATTTTAAGGCATGCACACATACAAATTGCAGAATGAGAAAAATAACGGTACTTCCTTAGAGCATGTGTGTACCATGCAAGTCATTAAGTGTATACTACCTGCCAGTCAATTGTTCTTACATGTAATTGTTTAGTTTTCTTTAAAATGACTTGTTATAACTAGAGTTTTTTTCAACTCTTAAGTCCATAGAGATGGAGAAGTTTTTCCACCTTGCATGGCTAAGTGTTTTACCTGTTGTCCTGTAGCATCCGTGACTTTGGGTGTGACCAAGGATGCATGAAGGAACTATGCTGTATCCTTTAATCCTCACAGGATTACTCCAATACTTAAAAATTGAAAAGCGAGGCTCAGAAAAGCAAAGATATTTGGCCTACATCTCTGAACTACGATATTTGGTTTTGTAGTTAGGCAGGTCTGTGCCATTTCTAGTACACCACTGCATGTGATCATACTTTTGTGTAGTTACGGAGGAGTTTCTAATGATTTTAAGAGTCAGCCAAACATCTGGGGTCAAGAATTTGAGTATTTGATGGAGGTCATAGAGGTTGATGAGTTGAAGTTTTCTCACCAATTAAGAACAAATTAATGTAAGACCTGGGATGAAACCTTGGACATTCGACACTTAGGCTTCCTGAATATTATCTAAATGTGAACAGTTTTTAGGGTGAGAACAAAGGCATTGAAGCAGTTAAGTCACTGTTGACCTTTCCTCCTAATCTCATTTACACATTCTTACTGTTCATGAATTTTTCTGGGGGGAAAAAAAAGGGTATTGGGAGAAAGAAGTGGTTCTGGAAGTTGAATATGGAAAGAATGTAGGCTCATTAACGTTCCAAAGTGATTTACTATAAAAGTATTTGTTACATACAAATCAATGTTCCATGTGAAATGGATTATTTTTTTTACTAGAGTTCATATAAAAATCCTACATGTCAAGTGATGATATTTTCTGTCCCTATCAAATGCATAGGGAATTTGTAAACATATACAGTAGTTGTACCTTGTATAATGCTTTAATATCATTTACATTTTTTATTTAAAAAAGTGGTTAAACATTAGCATCACATAACCTGGCTAGAGAAAGAATCTTGAAAAATTATTCATGTTTTCTGTAAATAGGGAGGTATTGAAGATTATGTATCATATTTGTTTAGCAATAAAATTTTAGGTGATTAAATATTGAAATCAGTGATCTGCCCGACTCTTTTGCCTCACATATGCTACTAGTTTCATTCCCAGTTTTGGCCTTCATGTTTCTGGCTCTGTTCTACCTCTTTCTCATTTGTATTGTGTTCATCTGTGTTACAGGAACAAACTCATTCTTTGCTTCGCATTGTTCTTCCTTCATGTTTCCATTTTCTTTTTTATGGATAATTTCTCTTTGCATTCCCTGATTTTTTCACTTCCTTTTCTCCTTATTACTTTAAAGAAAGAAAGAAAAAAAAGAGTCCCTCTTGTGGTATTGTTTTAAAGACAGTCAACTATTGTATGTGAGGGAAGAAAAAGATAAAAAGAAGGGGTGGAGAAGGGGTGGAGTGGGGCTGGTTGGTTGACTTGGGGAAGAAAAGAGGAAAGAACAGCAGAACTGGGCTCTGTTCCTGGACACTGATGAATCATGGACATTTGTTAAGACTTGAATTGAAGTTTTGTCACCGAGTTGTAACTAAGTTTATGATGACAGTTCATCTTTGATAAGTATTTTGTTGTTGTTGAAAGGGAAAAGTGTTACACACTTTGAGGGAAAAAAAAGTTTAAAGGAAATGTATAGTCAGTCCAATATATAGGAAATCCAAAAGTACTCTCATAATATTCTGAGAAACATCAGGTCTTGCATATAAAGAATTTTCAGGTACTAACAGAGAAAGAGACAGAGATGTGTGAATATACACAGTCCTCCCAACAAAAAACATGCTTCTTCTTATTACAAATAATGACTACTGACCACTTGAGTGATGTAATTAAATAAATTATATCATTATCAATGGCAGCTAGATTATGAAATGTTACTAGAATATTATAAAGACAAAGATCTTCATTTTGAAGTTATTCATTTGATATTTTAAAGTTACGCATTTGGTTTAAACTTAGGCAAATTAATCTGCAAGTATCCTGACAAGTATAAATTCTATCCACAAGATGAATGACATCTTGGCAAAAGACAGACTGATCTCTATGTAGCAGAAAGACTGGCAGTAACATCCAGGTAATAAATAGGCTCAGCTTGAAACTCAGGATTCAGTTCACCGTTTTACTTTGGACTATCGTCACCTAGGTTGGCAAATTTATGAAATCAATTCTTTTCTTTTAGGTAGCTTGGATAGTAAGAGCATCATATTCGTAAAGAACAATTTACCTTATAGTAAAGTTTAAGGAATTTGAATAAGAAAGAGAAAAATCAATTTATATAAATTGAAATTGTACACAATGCAAGCTATCTTTAGTATTGTTCAAATCTCTGTTCTTAGTTTTAAAGGTATAAAATGTTGAAATATTACTGATTCAATTATGAAAAAAACAATAGAATATTTGATAGCATATGACAATATCCTTCAGCCAATTAGGCATTACAGTATTTCTTCCCCAAATTATCAGGAACCCTTAGAAATTATATCCCACTACCTTATATATCTTGAAGAAAATACTGTTATTATATAAAAATGTTTGCTCTATTGATTTTCCAGTGTTTCCAGATACAAAAATTAGAAGTTTTTATCTCCCATTTGTTATAGATGAGTAAAAAAGAGATTGTATCATTGTCATCTGTTAGTGGAATATGGGATTTTAACTCTAAGTTTACTGACCAGATCGTCATGTCTTCTTTGTAATAACAGTAGGCACTTTAATCACCTAAGTCTAAAATATGTGGCTCCAAAATCAAATGATTGCTCTTTCATTTTCTCTCCCATGCTCATTACTGCAGAAGGAGAAACTCCTAGGAACACCCTTTTGTGGTGCTTCAGTGGACACTCATCTAATTAATTAATTATATGTATCTGTACCGAAGGTGAATTTAATTCCTAATATATCCAAATGCTTATAGAAATATGCTAGGTTATAATGGTGTTTTATTGTGTGTAAAGCATATTAAAAACCTAGTCTCAGGAGAATCATATCAAAAAATGATCTTTTCCTTTCTCTCTCATAGATAATCTGCATCCATGAAATTAAAAAAAAAAAAAAACAACTGAAAAGAGTGCCAACAGTTATTAGTTTTTGTTATTTTCAAATGTTGCTGTCTGTCTCTTATTAACTACTTCCCATTGCATTTTTGTTGCTAGTGAATACTTAAATAACTGAATTCTCCACTTCCCTGTGTCAGTGTAGGCCTAAGGAAATGAATTCCATATACTTTGTTCTATAACTTACAATTCAAACAGCAACAACAAAACTCCACATCTATTTGTGGAGAAGGATCTTACTATGAAATCTAGATTTTAGAGTCTAATAGAGTTTTTTTGTTTGTTTTTAATGGAAAGTCATACTGTAGGTGCTGATTTTTTTCTGAGATATGCTTGAGTTTAATGGCTGAGGGGGGAGAGGAAGAGCAAAAATAAAAGAAAAATGAATGAAACATACTATGATTAGCAGAGATTGAAAAATAGAATAGCATAAAAACTACTGCTTGTTGCAGATATGGCATTTTAAACATAAGAGCTAATTTCTCTGCATACTTAAGTTAGCATAAGTTTGCCAATACGAGACTCTGAAGGGCAAATGATAAACTTCCAATAAATACTTTTTCGTGTTACTTTGTGTCCATTTAGAAAAGGCATTTCTTTCCTCAAAAGCTTAATGCGGTATCTGTCAATAGCTGTATTATTCAGGCCAAGCAAAAATGTCTTCTAAATATTTGTCTTGTTTTTAGGAAATATTTGACCATATTTGTTATCTAAGATAGTGTCTTTTCTGTGTTGTTTTCTATCATGGCCTCAACGTGCTGATTTAGTATATAAGTACTGAATGTGAATGCTGACTTAAAAACCACTACACACTTTCTTAACAATTCTCCTGGGAATTGAAGCTTCTGAGTTGCTTTCTTTCGTATTCCCATGTCCTGAAAATATTCCCCAAGGACACAGATAACTGAAGCTTTCTGTCCATTTGTCTTTAACTTTGACCTTCTTCGGCACACATCTGTGTGTGTGCAGAAGCATGATAGGGCCTCAAATCACAAGTATTTCTGATTGTGGCTCTTCAGTATACATTTATCTCAGAGACAGGTCATTTACTCTATTTGCATATAAAAAAATAAGGTTTGTTGTCACAGTTGTTCCCTTACTTTTCTTAAGATATGCTAAAAAGCTAGAAAATTCATCATTTCCTTTAAAACTTTTCTAGCCAAGGAGAATTATTTTCCATTCTAGTGTCTGTGTCTGTGTTTGTACATGAGAGGGGAAAAAAAAAAAAAAAAAAGGAAAAAGAAAGAGAGGCCATTTTTAGAGTTTCTTTGTCCTATTCTTTAATCCAAAATATTGAAGAAATTAATTTGATGTACTGAAAAATAAATAATAAAAAGCATGCTTATACATACATACAAAAATGTATGTATTCTTATACATACATACTTACAGAAAAATACAACAGAAATGTCAATAGAATTTTATGCTACCAATATACATAGTATAACCTAAAACAAAAAGGGAGTAATAGGGAACATTTTGTGGCTATTATGTTCATATTTTTCTTAGTTCATTTTTAATTAATAAAAATGAAATGTATATGAACAAATTAAATATTTACATATAATAGAAATTGATAGTCAGACAAAAGTTACACATCATAAATATGTCATAAGTAAAAGTCAGTGCTCTGCATGAGATCTTTAAACTTTATTAAAGAAATGATTAAATACAAACATCTGTAACTCTTAACTAATCTTTATCAGAATATTTCCTCTTAAATGAATAGTAGATACTGATTTTTCACTTCTTGCCCACAGCCCATAATTCCAGCTTTGTCATCAATCTTTATGATTTATAAACATTTTATCTTGAATGGCAAATTTTGGTGACTTAATAAAATTTTATTAAAATTAATGGGATAGGATCTGATTTTCATAGAATTTTCCAAAATAACTGAACAGAAACAGTGCATTATGGAAGGCTGTGGTTAATCCAGTAGGCACATAATGCTATGTTGTGAAAATGGTCTTGGTTTACCTTTCATACACTAGAAACAAAGCCACATTTTGAATATCCTCATTAAAAAAAGCTTTAGGTTGATAAAAAGCAATTAAAGGCAAACTTCAAAACAGAGCATTAAGCAATGATTTAGGCTTATAGTTGACAACCAACCCTTTCAGAAAGAACTGCAGAAGCAATATCTTTCTTCAACAGCTTCAGATATTAGAGAACACAGTGCTTCATCAGAGTGATCCAAAGAAATTGCGATTTGGCTCAAAGGCCAACAAAGTTAATAATGAAGCCTGTCTTACCTTCTCTAGAACTTTATTACATTCTCTTATTCCTTAAGCTCTTTCTCTTAAACATATAAAATTGGAAATGGTGTACCTTAGTAGGAAGTCTGAAGTCATTATTGAAATAATTGACAGAATATAATATTTTTCTGCAGTGTGGCTATTATGATACCAACATATCATGTAGACAGTAATGAGCATCTAATTCTGCCATTCCTAATCCCCATGCTGGGGAAGAAAATCTGCTTTTGAATCATTTAAAAAAAAAAAAAAGCTGGACTTGACTATTTAGTTCTCTAATTTTGGAGTGGAAAGCTACCTTCAGTTATTTAAAATATCCATCTGAGCTCAAGTTCTCAATCTCATTCCATCCCACTTCATCTCTCATATGCTACTCAAGTCACGGTGGGGTGCCTTTTATGAGGCCACTCAGAGTAAGAAGAAAGAAACAGAGAGCAAGATAGAGATGTAGAGAATTTAAAGAAAACAAATAAGGCACACACACACAAAAAAGAGAGGTAAGGGGGAAGGAAAAATCACTGGGTCAAGAATCATAAAGTCGCATCACCTTTTAAAACGTTGCTAGTAAGTACTATCAGTCTTCCCTATTTGGGGAGGTTGCCTTTAGAGAGATGGAAAATCAATTACGAATTAATAAGTGTCCTTCTGTTTTCATAAGCTCTACTGAAACTAAAGAAAGGCTAATTAAAAATCTGACGGCCTCCCCATAATGACACCTTTTAGGCATCTCTGCAAGATGGTCTTTTTTTTTTTTCATCAGGAATGGTGTCAAAAGTGCTCTAATATACTACTACAAGGGGCTTAAGAATTTAAGATGTTCAAGGAAACCTTTCCACCCGGTACATCAGCGCCTTCCTGAAGGAGGCCTGTGTGGTCGGGAGAAGAGGCCTAACCCAAGACCCTTCTGTTTTTTCCTACGAGAAGGCCCGGGCACGCCTGCCACTGCTTCTCCTGGGGATGGAGGTGAAACTGCTCCGCAGACTTCTACTCTCTAGCTCTCCCTCCCTCTCTTAATTCCTCCTCCATATTTCAGGGGCATTTTGCAAATTGCCACCTGTTCCTGTCGCTTACCCTTTTAATGCCCTCACCGGGACAAAGTGAACTCATCCTGTAGCAACATTGTCAAGGCAGGGCAGCCCACCGGCCAGACCAGGGCATTCGGGACTTTTTGGAGGTAGTTACAAAGCCTTTGTCACGGCACTATGCTCCCTGGGTGTAGAATTCGTCCCTTCACCCCTGTCCTACCACACGGCAGGGCTAGGAGGATTTTACAGCATCAGGTCCTTCTCTGACTGTCCTCAGCCCGGATCCCGAGGCTCTGTCTTGCCAGGTGAGCGGTACCTGGGCGTGGGGCCCCGCCACAACTGGCACTCAGCCACGCCGGAGGCTCTAGCCTTTGGCACTCCCGGGCAAATAAACAGTGCCACCTGGTAGGGAGTCAAAAGTGGTGCCTTAAAATGCAAATATAAACCCCCCCTACATTTGTTGTCAAATCACTTCTCCATGATTCCTAGGCAGGCGGTGGATTCTGCGTCTGGGAGAAGGGCCGGGGGAACGCTGCCTGCCTGGGCGAAAATAACCCCCAAAGCCGCGAGCCAAGTGCTCGGCCGGAGCCCCTGCAGCCTGTGGATACCCTGCGGGCGGCTGGCGGTCCCCGGGGAGCCCCGCTGGGCCGGCTCCGCTCCGCCTCCGCGCGCCGGGCGGCTGGGGCAAGCCGGCGCCGACTTTGGGAGTTCCTGTCTCCCTTGTATGGATGGCTGCTCCGGCCCGTCTCCGCCCGACTGCTCTGACGCCCAGCCCTCCCGCTGCCCACCCCCAGCCGCCTCCCTCCGACTTGCCCAGAGAAGCCAGACGGAGCCTTTCTCTCTCTCTCTCT
The DNA here is from genome assembly GCF_964270905.1 of Leucopleurus acutus. Lineage (NCBI taxonomy): Eukaryota > Metazoa > Chordata > Mammalia > Artiodactyla > Delphinidae > Leucopleurus > Leucopleurus acutus. The sequence continues at coordinate 28,401,855 of NC_139144.1, read as the reverse complement.
GCCACAAGTCTCTCCGCCTGCCATTCCCCCATTCCTGCAGCCACCCCACCCCTCCCCAGTGCCGTCACCCCTTCTCCGCCCCCGCCTCCGCCCCCGCCTTCTCCACGGCAATCGCGGGAATAAATCAAGGAGGAAACCGAGAGGGAGCGAGAGTGCGAGCGCCGGCGGGCTTGCCCAGGTCTGTTTCCAAAGTCGCCCTTGATGGCGGCGGCGGCGAGGCAGCTGCGGCGCAGAGCAGCCGACGCGCGCTAGTGGGTCCGCCCGCCGCCGCCCCTTCCCCCGCGCCGGGCTTCGCCCCTGCGGCCCCCGGCGCGAGCCCGCGTCCGGGTCCCGGCCCTGGGCGCGCCGGCCCTCAGACGCCCGCGGTCTGGGCTGACCGTGCTCCTTCTCCTCCCGTGGTTTCCAGCACCGGTCCTTCCCCAGGCTGGGAAGGGAGGCGAGATTGATCTTCGATAGCGAAGATGGCTGCTGGCTGCCTGCTGGCCTTGACTCTGACACTTTTCCAATCTTTGCTGATCGGCCCCTCATCTGAGGAGCCGTTTCCTTCGGCCGTCACGTAAGTGCCCGGGCAGGGCGGGGAGTGCGGGCCGAGGGGTGCAGCGGAAGCCCGGCGTGGGCTCCATTCCCGAGTTGGGGGGCTTCTCTGCCCGTGGGGGTGGGCAGTGAGCCGGACTTGGTTCTGGAGAGGCCGAGCGGGAGGTGCGCGCTGCTCGCCGCCGGAATGCGCACCGAGCCCGCGTCTTGGGAGCCTTGGCGGGGCCGGGCTGTCCTGGGGAACGTCCGCCAACGACTCGCGGCGCCTCAGCCCATCTCTGAAAGGATTCCTTGGACTTAAAAGAGTTTAGGTGTACTGTGGGAAAAGTTTCCAGCCAGATACCCGCTCTCATCAAACCCAGTCCTATAAAAAGTTGTGTTTGGGTTGGGTATTTTGCACATAGGTAATTGCAGGCTGGCCAGGGTAGCGTGGACTTTTCCCGCACTTTCCCCGCACTTGGCCTCTGGGATGCTCACTAATTGCTGTGGTATCCAAACTCGTTTGGATCCCAAATTACTGGGCGCGCTCGACAGCCTTCTGATGAGAGGAGTGCTCGCTTCACGCGGTAGAGGTGCTGTCCACCCCAGGGACTCGCAAGTACCGGGACCGTGCCACCCAACCTACCTCACCCTCTATTTGAAACATTTAAGTGCCGTAGGACACGCGGTTCCTGTTCTTAGAATGAATAGAACCTATTCTTTGGGGGAGGGACTGAGTGTTTCCAGTCTCCTGCAATTTTCTCTTATTTTTACCATTTCTAAAATAGCTTAAAAAAACCTCGCTGCTGTTCTGGAAATAGAGTGTTTGAAGGTAGCTGTATAGTTACAGGGCAGGAAGGGAATGAAAAATAATAATTCTCTTTTAGGCTGAAAAAAAGACAAAGTCAGTGGCACATATAAATATACACATATTTTTAAATGCGCGGAATAGCCTATCAGGCATTCTGGGAAAGCATTTTTTTTTTGGTTCTTGAAGCTACTTTAAAGCCTCTAAGAGTAGGTAATCGGAAGTGGATGAGTCACTTTAATGAATTTTACATAACAAAAACAAAGCCCAAGGTAGCCTTCCCGGTATTTTTGCTATTGGGAATTATTTGCTGTCCTTTGTTGGCCAAGTGCTGAATACTGGAGTTTGTGGTGGATACTAACCGTGAATCTTTACCAGTTGAAATCCTGCAGCTATTATTTAAGGTTCAGCTTAAAGTATTTATTACATTAGGTGTCAGTGCAAGAATCTGAAGGATGCACGTTCTAACCCGGCTAAGGGGAGTGTCTAATATTTTTGTCATTGATTTACAGTCATGTACATTTTAGATAATCTTCCATAAAAATGATTGCAGATCCTTTTTGTTATGAAGCACGAGGCTAAATGCCATCTGTAGATCTTCCTGTAATTGGCAGGATGTTCCAAGCGGATATTTTGAAACATGAAAAGAGTAAGAATTACACCGAAGATGCTTCAAAATTATTCACTCTTATTAAGAAATTACACTTCTATATATTTGTTTCTTTAGTCTCTTTGTAGCTTGGCCTGTAAAGCTAGAACTCAAGTGAGTCGCTTGCATTTTGTGTCAAAGAAGTGGTGCTTTAAAGCAGTCAATGTGTTCAGTTTACACATTTTTAAAGTGTTATTTTTAACTGACAATTTACCAATATTTCTCTCATTTGGAGGGAATGCTTCATCACACCATTGGGGAAAACTATGACTTTTTAAGGTACTACAAAATACAACCTTTTATTCCTGAACAGACCATGCTAAAATATTAATAAAAGAATCCTTGTTGTAAGAAGGGCATCTGCAATAAATGTTTTCCTAAAATTAAAATAGCTCAATTTTCATGGTCAGAAATTCACTAAAGACAAGAAAGAAAATAAATAGTGGGCAAAAATAGGACTTAGGAAGCCACAGTTTCTTTTCTTTGAAAAGATTTGAAATTTATTTTTTAACAATGAAAATTTAAGATATTTTCAAATAATATGAAACACTAATTATTTTGTAAAAAAGAGCTTAATAAAAGATTTTGTAGAGCTAAGTCAGTCTCTTTTAGGAAATATTGGCAATGTTTTTGTAAGGCTTATGCATCTTTATTTTTTTGAAAAGTTAGTAACCTGAGGAAAGGAGAAATGAGAGTTGACATTTGTACTTCATGTTGTATTTCTGAGTAAACTTTATGAAATTAAAAAAAATACAGCACTAATTTTATTAAGATGTGGCGCTGTTTACTTTTCTTGCAAGAAAAGGGTTGATGCAGAGAATTTATCAGGATAAATCTCAAATCTTTGGGAAAAATTCCAAGTTCATTAAAAACTCAGTACAAAGATTATAGTGTCACTAAAGGCAAATTATTGTGCTTCTATATATACATTTCTCTGGAAATCATTAGTAAATTCTTTTGGTTTTTTGATCATTTTATTTTTTCCAGAAAAAGTAATATAAGAAGTTTTTATCATCAGAAGAGGAAGAATATGCCATCAACACAGTATAAAATTCATTATGCACTCATGGGAGTGGGACCTGAATTAGAATTAGTAATACGAAGGTTTTTGTTTTTTAGAATGTTTACAATAATATTAAGGGGTTAAGTATTATTGTAATAAAACATAAATACCATTCTAAATATTTTCTTTAATTTTCTCTGGTTTAACATACATGCTCATGTAGCATATTCTGAATTAAAATAGTAGTTAAACTGTTCTAAGAGATAACACTAAAAAAACTGGTTTTTTTTTTTTTTCGAAGGAAGGAATTTTGATACAATTCTTTTGCTAGGTTAGGTTTTTCTTTTGGCAGTGATTGTTTCAATAAGGTGTGAAACGTAAATATGCCATCTGGTAGCAGCCACCTAGTGCATATTGGTATGTATATGAGTGGAAAGTACATCATTTTCATGTTATAGTATGCACATGTTATATTGATAGTTTAAAATGTAGTTTTCTAAAGGGAATTCTCCCTTGCTTTCGAAATAATTTTTTGGCACATATGTGAAAACACTTCTATTTTAAATCTCAGGATAATAAGTATGGTAGCCAGTATTGTAATGTTAATTTAAATCGGTCGCTCCTAATTTTAGAATCTATTTACAAATCCAGTTTTTAAAAAAAGCACATAGTTATAACTACTATTCATGTTAAACTTTTATCTCAGTCGTATCATAATGCCAATCAGTCCAGAATAATTGGCTGTGAGCCCTTTGGTATATGGGAATTTTAATATGTTTAAACTATATAATGGGATAAATATATTAGTAAGAATTACTGGTATCTGTAGGAAATAAGCATAAAATCTCATAAAAGAATAGTACTTTGGGGTTTGACTGCTTAGGATATAAATATTTTTCTATTATTAGACAAATTTACATGTAAAGTCTACAGAAAATAAATTCTGTGTCATAACTTTGGAATGGATATCTTTTTTATATGTTAGGAGTGATATAATTATTCTCATTCACATACAACATAGAGAAGGAAATGTGCCTTATGATAAAATATGAGATACAGTATTAAATGTGAAATAATACCTAAAAACAATGAACATTAATAAATCCTTTTCTCAGATCTTTGATTAGTTTTCATCAGCTTAACCAGATGACAACATTTATTGTTCCACAGGTGTACATTTAAAATATGCAACAGTAGATATATTCTTCCAGACAAGTAGTAACATGATATTAAATTTAGTAATGTTTATACATGGTTATATGGGTAGCTGTTTGGATAGGCATTTGAATGAGCATTAGGCAGACTGAAATGGATACAGTCTAAAAAAACATTTTTGGGAAGGTACAAGAATCTAAGCTTATTATGGTTTATAAAAGGAAATAAAATGTGCCTTTTTTATTTTCCTATGGCTTTCACCAATTTAATTTTAATTTAATAAATACATATAAAATCAGATTCTATCGCAAGTTGTTCATTTTGAAAATAGGTAAAAACTTTACCACTCTCTTTCTTCAAAGAGACCTTGCTTTGTAGACGCCTTTCCAATACTTCTCCAACATTGATAAAAATAACATCATAAAATCCTCTTCCTTCTAGGGTTTATACATGGTGATATTTTGCAGAAACATAAATAACACGTGGAAATTATGTATTCAAATTGACTGTTTACATTTAGAAGTATATAGTCATAAGAAATGACAATGCATTTAGGAATTTAAAAAATAATACCAAAAAACATGCCCAAAACAAACTGTATTATTTAAATTAATGTGTTCTCTGGAGTATTTCTATATTCAACACATGCACAGAAATTTCTGTTCTTCTTATTTTTCAATACAGATGCAAATATTCAAGAAAGTAATCTGTTCTTCTGAATTCACATCTCGTACCTAATATGTGTCGTCAAACTACTTATAACCTAGAAAGTGGGGATTTAAATGGTTAAAGTGAAATATTTTAGGCATATTGTCCAGTTTGTTGATTTCTTTCAGTGTCTTCCATGTGTGGACATAATCAACTCTGATATGAGCATACTTAGATAGAAGTTTGGAAAAAAAAATCAGAATTTGTTTCAGTATTTCTGAAGAGTAACATTTTATTGTTATTAAAGTGACAGCCTTCCATCATTTGTAATAAAAGAGATGTCTATCCAAGTACTTCAAAAAGCATGTAAGCTGCTTACCATGGGGAATGACCTCTGTTCTGTTACATTTATTGCACACTTACCTAAGGCATATGGTATGTATCAGGCACTGTGTCACACTGTGTGAGCGAGTCTTTCTTTTCCTGGACTATTTATGCATAGTACCACAACTGTTCACTAAGCTTTCATATGGTTGCTTTCCAATAAACTTGGAACTGCACCGAGATAGTCAACCATGTAGCTTACACATGGTTCATGTTTTCTTCTGTGTGCACAAAACCTGGAAATTATTGTGTCATATTGTTTACAGAGTTTAAGGAAAAATAGTGATTGACTTCAGTGTTAATTGAGATGAAATTGGTAGCACTTTGTGAAAAATATTGTACTTACCACCTTTTCCTTGAGGGTCCAAAATATGTTAACATTGCATTATATAATTTGTCTAGTTTATCTTACTGTAGTATTCTATTTAATAGATATTTTATTTGTCTGTGTCTTTCTCTATGTATATATATGTGTACACACACGTATTTATTTTTAAACTTCTTCAGGTGTTTTGCTAGGGTAGGAGAACCTGAGTAAGGTAAGGTTGTTAACAAAGGTGCATGCTGAAAGCTCTCTGCCAATCCACAACTGTTTATGGGGAGTAAATCTCATTCAGAATATTTTTATAACACCAGCATTTAAGAATAATTTTTTTAAGAGAATCAGATGAGCTATTGAAACTGTTCAGGTCCTGTTGGACAAGTTATTAACATAATTGATGAGTAACAACAGAAACGTGGTTCTAAAGATAAGCTTGCAGTCTGTTAAGCAAAACAAATATGAGGAAGGGACTATTGCACTTGAAGTGTTGGGCTCTTATTAAAAGGTCTTTGCATACTAAGCAATTTTATTTCTGCCGTTTAATTATGGGATACTTTGAAATTTTTAAGAATTAAACATTTGATGCACCGTGTTTTAGGATTCAGGGATAGAACTTGCACAGGTTTTAAAATTTTGTTTGTAAAACCTAAACTTTTAGGTTTTTCTTTCTTAGAGGCTTTATCTTATTTGTGGTAGTTCAATTCCACTGCTCCTTTAAAATTTACCATTTATATAGATTCTAACAAGATTATAAACAAGGAAAAGATTGACATTGTGGCCTCAACAAACTGGCACACTTTTATAGTTAATTTCAATAATACAGAATCAGGCTGTTATATATGAAGCAATATTTAAAGTTCTCTTTGAATATGAATGTGGGATATTTCTGGCTAAATGTTATTTTAACATTTGCTTCTGCTGGTTTTTTCTTTTTTTTTAACCATATGCTTCTGCTGGATTAAAAAAATTCAGATACATTTTAAATTCTATATCATAAATGGAAGAACAACTTAAACTAGAAATGATGGCAGTGGAAAATAATGGTGTTGCCCATTTAAAATGATTCAGATTTGGGGATAATCCTACTGTTTATCTGAAGTTCTTGAGTAATTAAAAATTTATTACAGTAGTCTCCTGGCAAATTTTGAAAAATAATTCCTGAATTCTTTTATTCAAATAATTAATTACTAATTCTTCTCTTTCTCTTTCTTACACACACACACACACACACACACACACACACACACACACAGACACAGACACAATTACTATTCGTCATAGTTTATTATTATTTGTACATAACATCAAGTCAAATGGAGAAAAAGTTTTGGTTTGTTTTCCATCAGGTTACCTGTGACCAGATCTCAATTTTGGGTCCTGTGCACTTGAATCTTCACTCACTGTGTCGGGGATCTCTTACTACTAGATTTTTCTCTCTATAGGGAAATTGTTGAGGGATTTTGATGCATAGATAAATCTGTAATACATTATCAACACTTTCACCAAAATTGTTAAACGGCCTAGACTGTTGTTCCTTTGACATTTGCCCACACACTGTGGGGATAATTGGGGAAAGAGTGAAGCGAGCTGTTGAGGTTGTCCTCTGTCAGGCTATATAAAGGGATGGTTAGACATTAATGATGTTTCATTTTGAGGATCAGAGGAGGAATGGCTCAGTAAAATAAATGAGCTTATGCACACTGGGAAAATCTGTTTTAAAAAAATAATCGAGGTGTTGTGGTGGTGGGACTTCCCTGGTGGCGCAGTGGTTAAGAATCCACCTGGCAGTGCAGGGGACACGGGTTCGAGCCCTGGTCGGGGAAGATCCCACATGCTGCGGAGCAACTAAGCCCGTGCACCACAGCTACTGAGCCTGCGCTCTAGAGCCCAAGTGCCACAGCTACTGAAGCCCGCACGCCTAGAGCTCGTGCTCTGCAACAAGAGAAGCCACCGCAATGACAAGCCTGCACACCGCAACAAAGACCCAACGTAGCCAAAAATAAACAACTAAATAAATTTATTAAAAAAAAAAAAAGAGGCGTTATGGTGGAGATGCTGTGAGGAATGATGCGTGTGTAAGTGGAGTAGAGGAGCCCTCAGATTTGCGAGGTGCAAAGTTACATTAAAGATGCTAAAGGTTGGCAGTTAGTTATTTTATTTTGTTTAGCTTTACTTTATTTTCTTCTTTTTCCCCATTTTCCATGTGAGCTCGATTATCCTGGAAATACTGTTTACTGCACATTGTTTTTAGAGACCTAAATATTCATATATGGAAATTCACCTTAGAAACCAAAGACAGTAAAATGGTCTAGAGCTCAAAAAATAGAAACAATTAAGCGTTCTTATTTTTTATATAACTCTGGGAAAATGGTTCATTGGATAAGAAATATTAGTACCTGGTAAAATGGTTCATTAGATAAGAAATATTAGTATAACACTTTATTAAAACCTTAAATGCTAATAATCAAGAAAGAAATTCCATTAGTAAATTCCATCCCTTAGATTATAAGAAATGAAATAGCTTGCAGGTTCTAGGCTTCTAGGTAGTACACGGAAGACTATTTAGACCTCTAAGTACATAGTACCTCTTACTTTTTAAAAATAGTTTTGATTTATGCTCTTTTAATGTCTCCTGTTTCAAAGATTTTTAGCATCAAATGTAATTTAATTCAGTGATTAATGCAATTATTATTATTCAGAGCAAATTATGTAGTGCACTGAACTACATGCTGAGAATCCACATTGAGGAAGAGAGTCCCCAAGGAAGACATTCCCAACTCCAGGCTGATGGTGAAGCAGTGGAATCTGACAAAGCGTGATCAAGAAAAAGCACATAACGTGGTGAAGAAATACGCCCGGGCTGTTTCATGTCAGGCATAGGACTCCTGGGTGGGAAGAGATGTTGACGGGACTGAATCGTGAGTCTGAGTCTAGGTGATACAACTTTTGCATCAGAACTCTCTTCCTACGTGACCCAAAGGGGAGTCGGGCATTGTTCACAACACATGGACATTTGTGGTAGCCCAGCTCTGGGTACTCAAATTTGGCTTTCATCCTAAGACTTTTATTTAATTAAAAATAAAATTAATAGGTTTTGAATCATAGTATGTAGAAAATGGATTAAAGAGACAATATTCTAAGCAGGGACAATGGGAGCAGTTAGTAGACTGTTGCAGCATCCCAGAGTGAGAGATGCCCATTGTCTAAAGAGAATAGTGGCAGTGGGAAAGCAAAGCAGGGATGAAACATATTGTAGAGGTAAATATTCAGGTGCTATTGGTTATGGGATTGGGGGAATCAGGAAGAGAGAAGTGTTGGAGAGGGCTCCAGGCTCTTTAACAGGTAGATCATGTTATACTGAACTTCCTAGACTAGACACAGGAGGAATAGCAAGTTGGTGGTGGGGTGAAAGTAACATGCTCGCTGTTGGACATTTTGAGTTTGTGGTGTCTCTATAGATGACTATTGGGCCATTGGAAATATGTATCTGAAGCAGATTTGGAGGCGAATTGAGTAACTTTGAAGCCAGAAAATGGGTCCATTCATTCATTTAGCAAATATCTATTTGGTATCTATTATGATAGGCACTGTGAGTTTCAAAAGAAGAGTCTTGATCCTTCATATTGCAGAGAGATTGGATAAGATGAGCCCTTTAAGGAAATCACCAGATCGTTGCTGATGCGACAGCAGTTTCAGTAGAATGTTTTGGATGCAAGCATGGTTTCCTTGCCTTGAAGAGTTGGTAGCAGGTGAGAATATGAAGGCAGCAAGTGCAGATTGTTCTTTAAAGGAACTTGACAATGTGAGGAAAGGGAGAGAGTAGCAAGTTCAGAGGAAGATAGTGTAAGGGATTTGGCGTTCTTTTGTTTTGCTTAGAGAACAGGAGTTATAATAGGCCATTTGGGATCGCAGGTAGTAGAAAACCATAGGACTGTCTTGAACCAAAAAGGGAAATATTTTTCAATGATAGTTGGAGCTGGATGGTCGGTCATGGGAGTCAAGGTGAAGGATGTGCCAACACCTACAGAAAGGGGTGGAGCTTTTATTAGGATTGTCTCTTGCTCTAGCCTCTGGTTTTCTTTGTTTGACTCCTTATTCTTCTCTGTCCTCACAAACGGACTTTATCTGCTTCCTGACCCTCATGTTGTTGAATGCCTGTGAGGGTTTACATTTTCCCTGTTGAAGCTTTCTAACAGTTTGAGACCAGAATCCTAGTCCAAAACACAGCCTCCTAAAGAAAGATATGTTGGTAATTTGAATATGGACCAGATGACCATCTGTAGCTCATTCATTTGAGACCAGGAGTTGGGATTTGGAAAAAGGATTTTGGTTGCCTAAGCTTGGGTCACTTCTCATACCCTGGTCCAATCTCATTAAGAGGTATTGCACTGCAACAGGCCAGTTGCTAGTACCATGGATAGAGGAAGAAGCAATTCTTAGAAAAAGGTTCCTGGGGGGCAGGGGAGGTTGTAGAGGCAGCTAAATAACTGTTAACAGAGGGGAGATTTGAGCATATCAGAGAGAGAAGCCCAAATGGCAGAGAGATGAAAGGGGTGAAAGAGGCCATGATTGATGGGTGAACCGAGGCAGCTGAGGAAGGGATCAAGACGAAAAACAGTGTCTTACAAAGTAACTTTTGAAATATGAAACAGCCTTGAGAATTAAAGCAGATGGTTGGAATATAGGATAGATACACTTTTAATTTACTGGGAGATGTTTTTGGAGGAATGTTCCGAGTTATATATTCCATGCTCAAGAAGGAATGACATGATTCAGAAATGTAATAAATGCACATTAGTAATGTTCACATTTTGAGATGTACAGACCAGAGCTTTTCTTCATTTGGTAGGAAGTAACAAGACTCTAGTACATCACTATATTTCCTGTGGACACAGCAACGTTTGGTTCTCTTTTGTCTTTATTTCTCTTTTCTTTCCTTTTTTTAAATAGAGATTGTCATCTTGAAGACCCATGTAGTTTTGCAAAATGTCATTAGATTTAATAAGTGTATGTGCTTATGATAGAAAGATGTTACAGGAGTATCAAGCAAAAGAAAAAAAAAGAACAAATAGTTCTTGATTTTGGCAGTTTAGCCTGAATCACTTATTAATTTTTTGGCAGATAGGGGTGACTTGTGGCCCTACTTTGTCCGTGCTTCTCCCTGCCGCCCCCCACCTGCCCAAACCCCATGTCCGTTCTTTAGCAGAGGGCAGAAATTTGAATTGACACAGATCCTTGTAAAAAAACCCAAACAGTATAATGAATTTGATAAGACAACAAACCACTGACGAATATTCCTGCAAAGCATGTCCCTGGTCAACCCTTACAGAGGCATCTCAGGTCTCCTGAAGGTCTGAAAATCACTGGCAGCTGCCATCACAGCAGTTCCCTGAGTTTCCAAGATGACTGAATGAACAGTTAGGATTGCAAATGCCAGCGGATCTAAGAATCAGTCTTAATCTCATTGGTCCCAGTGCTGTGTGGAAAAACCACCCTTGTGGTCTGTAACAAGAGTTGAGGAGAGTTAGGGTGGATATTTATTTCTATTTTGTGACTGCTCTTTTTTCTCTTCCATAGCTGTTCACAGTTTGCTTGAGCTAATTTTGATGTCTCTACCCACAGAAAGTCTGGACGCTAATAATTACAGCTCTCTTTCAATTATTGTTTTATTGCTTTCTAACATATTTGAGCTCCTGAATGTGAGGCACTGTGAATTAATACTCTGCATGTTTTTTAATCCATCCAACCTTTAAGTCAGTCCCTTAAGATAAGTATTATCCCTGTTTTATAGATGAGGAAGGTTAAGTTTTGAGTATGAAGGACTTTTCTGAGTTTTTTTTAGGAAAAAATTTGACCCCAAGCAGCTTGATTCTAGACTCCTACACTTAGCTGCTGTACTTTGCTGCCCTTACATGGCAGGAACCTGGATTTCTTTGCACCCATTATCTTACCTGCTCCAGTTGTGGCTGGCTGCATATTCTAGCAACGCGGCCAAGAGGGTAAAGGAGTCAGTGTAAAGTAGAGCAGACTTAACACTAAGTCCAGCTTCTCCATCTGCAGAACAAGGGTAATATTGACCTAATCCTGAATCACAGTATTATATCATGGGGATCAAGTGAGCGGATGCATGGGGAATCTTGAAGGACTGTTTAATGGCCAGGCTTTATTATTTGTATCACGTGTGATTTTTCTGTCTTCAAGGGATCATGAATTGATGACTAAGGGTTAGTGAGCTAGATTACTGTGCTAACATATCATTTGGTCTGTTGTTTTCTTTCAGAAAAAGCTGAAATGAATGGGAAAAGGGATGCTTATTAGCAGGCCTTAAAAATGTTTCTTCTTAAAAAGTTGTGTAGGCTTTAATCATAAAGAGGAAATGAAAAGAGATGTAGTGGGCTAGAGTGAGTGAAGTGTTCTGTCTCTAGGTTCAGGACGCAACCTATATCTTAAAAGGGACCACGAAGAAAACAGGACCACAAAGGATTTGATGTGCTTCGTCTTGACATTTCAGCCAGCACCTGTTGTATGAGGTCTGTGCCACAGGAGATTGAGTCTATTTTTAAAAGTCACAACTTTGCCACTGATAACCTCTCATTGTCAAAGATGGAAGTTTTCAGCTTCAAGACAGAATATTTGAAAGTGAATAAAGCAAGCTATCCACGATGTTTATAGAAATGATTGCAGACAACCCTGCAAATTGAGCGAGCACAGAATAGTAAAATTGAGACCAGTTGCATTTTTAGTAACGAACACAGAAGTCAGAAAAAAAACTGCCAACAGCTTACTGAAAAAGGCCAATTTTCGTTTGACTCATCCAATTGATGATTAGTTACACTCACTGAACCCCACTCCTTCACTTTATAATATAAATGGAGTTTAGCCTTTCACAAACACTGTTCTCTTATTGGTAGAAATAAAACGGTTAAATGAAATTTCTGCTGCACATTTTTAATTGATTCATGGAGGGAAGAGATGTTTTAGATGAAACTTTACATTAATACCAATGATTAATGAGTACAACTTGATGATAACCATTGAAGCAGCAAGTTTTCAAGTGCCAGGAACCTGCCTTTTTATGGCAGTCATTTTGACATTTGTCACAGAAAGGAATGTAAAATTCTTATGACGTCTGTCACTTTAAAAATACCAACCCTTCTTTGCCATAACATTTCATTAGAATTGACTTAAACTTGCATCTGTGAAAATGTTAGGAGAGACAAACAAATGGGCCATGTGAAGCCTCAGGAGGATGGGCACAATGGAGTGTGCAGATTGCTCTAAATTAAACATGTAGAATGCTTGGTTGTCTCTCAAAACACCTGATTTTCCTGTTGATATAAATGTAGAAAACCGAATTAATTTTCATGAGGTGAAATTTTATTGTGCATGTGTAGCTCAGTTCCCAGGGGGTTTGATACATGGTATTAAGGTCGGCTGGTGAGTAATTGTTTAAAATTTATATTAATACTCTATGGTGATAAATAAACATAGGGGAATGGCAACTCATCACAGTGCAAACCATGCCTGATAATTAGATGAGGTCATTCATCTCCTTAAATTATCAGAGGTGACACAACCTGTCTGTGTGGTGTCTAAAAGCCAGCTGAGTCCCTGGGTGTAAATGACCGTGACAGAGGGGCAGTTTGAGGGTTGCAAGCTTTGGATTTGGTCCTACCCCTTCTGTTGTTTTCCGTAAGTGAAGTAGCTTTGCCCCTGAGAGTCTGCTTTTATAATATACACAGGGATCTAAAACCTGAGTTTAATAGGCTGCTCAGTATTTGTTTTTCAATTTTATTTTTATGTTTCTGTACCCCTGCCTTAATTACAAGCAAACACATTATTTTTATATATATATATAACTGTATAACTATAACTAAATATATGTGTGTGTATGTATATATATACACACATACACAGACACGTAATGTATGAATATTAGATGTTGGTTCCATGCTGAGTGTCAGTGAAGCTGTGTTCCTGTAGGTGACTATCGAGTACTTCTAAATTCTAAAAAGTGACTATTTATGGTGTGGTTGCAGCCTTTCCAAGTTTTGTCATCTGAACCACAGAACACAGATAATGGTTTGAGTGACGATTTTTTCAGTTCTCTGAAAAACGGTTCATGGCTAGTACCATTCTAGAGGCATAGAGGTGAACTTAATAATGGATGGTTTTGAACATTAGGGCTTAATTCCCTCTTGGAATTTGCCTGGTTGGTTAATAATGTGGGTTCAAAGCTCAGTTCTACCATTTATTAGCTGGGTAACTTGAACAAGTTAACTCTTTCATTGCTAAAACTTCATCAGGTTGTTGTGAGAATTAAGAATGTTAATTCATGTGAAGCATGTCACATAGAAAGTACTGGGTAAATATAATTTGATTAGAAGCAGGAGAATTTGGTGGAGTCAGGTGACTTGAGTTCCGGTTTGCCTCCACCACTAACTAGGTGTGGGACCTACCTAGGTAACATCTTGTGAGGAACAGTTCCTGGCTTTAGCACCTTCTATAATTGCTCACCGCCCAGCTGTTTCCTAACAACTAGGTCTTAGTTGTCACGTGTCTGTTGAGCATAAATGAGATGTTTCTTGGTACCCGAGTACTCCACTGCCTTTGAGGATGCCTCTGAAAAGGTCCCACCCCCAGCCCTCACATTTTAGTCTTCTCTCTCACAGTCTTTCTGAAAGCAAAAGTGCTAAAGTTTGATGTTTTCCTACCTTTTTAATACTCTGTGCTCTCCCCAATTGTACTCAAGCATGGTATGGTACCAGACTCCTTTCTTTGTCTGTTTGAAGGGCCCATTAAGAAATACATAAGGAAGTCAGTGACCTTGCATTCTTGTGTGCAGAGAAATAATGTTAGTGGCCTGTTGTCATGTGAGATCTTGATTCTGTGAAATAGGCCCTGGATGTTCTCATCTGACAGTATGTTTCTAGTACTTGTTGCAAACTGTCTGAAAATGGTAACTTTTAAATATCAGCAATAATAGTGATACTTGTGTAACATAGAATGGTGCTTTCTTTTTCTTTTAAGATGAGCAAAAAACACATAATCCTGTCTTACCCAAGGAATAAATGAATATTATGAAGTGTTTTTAGAAGAGTATAAATCAATTATATTGTACCGTTTAAAATACTTTTTCAAGGAGAATTAATATTAGGGCTCATTATGCATCTTTTTTTAAAATTTATTTATTTTATTGTTGGCTGCATTGGGTCTTTTTTGCTGTGTGTGGGCTTTCTCTAGTTGCGGCAGGCGGGGGCTACTCTTCATTGTGGTGCTCTGGCTTCTCGTTGCGGTGGCTTCTCTTGTTGCGGAGCTTAGGCTCTAGGTGCGCGGGCTTCAGTAGTTGTGGCACACAGGCTCAGTAGTTGTGGCTCATGGGCTCTAGAACGCAGGCTCAGTAGCTGTGGTGCACGGGCTTAGTTGCTCCACAGCATGTGGGATCTTCCCGGACCAGGGCTTGAACCTGTGACCCCTGCATTGGCAGGCAGATTCTTAACCATTGCACCACCAGGGAAGCCCTCATTATGCATCTTAAAGTTTGGAAGAGGTGTGTGTGCAGAATCACATTAAGTATGGCCTTTCCTTCTGCCCACTTAATTAGCTTTCCTCCTAGTAAGGTAATTCCTAAATGAGAGAAGTTAGAGAAACAGCTAAATCCTTAAGATTTATGCAAAAAAGATGTGGATCAGACTAAACGAAAGAGATTGAAGACTGACCGTGATCACTGGTTTAAAGTACAGTGAACGAAACAAATCAGACAGAATCTTCATAAGTGCATCTTTTATGAAGACTGAGAGAGAAAATGAATTTAGAATTCAGTAATCTCGACTCACTTATTTATTTTAGTTTGGTGTTTTCTACACTGTGTAATGTATTGCCACAAACTCAGTTGTTACAAACAATGGACATTTCTTTTCTCACAGTTTCCACAGTCTGATCCACATCTTTTTTGCATAAATCTTAAGGATTTAGCTGTTTCCACAGAGTCCAGCCAGGGCTTCACTGGTTCCTTTCCTCTAAGTCTCATAAGGTTGCAGTGAGGTGTTGACTGGCCTGTGTTCCTCTCCAGGGCTACTTTTCTGCTCCTCTTTCAAGCTTTGGTGGTTGTGGACACTTACTTGTGGTTGTAGGACTACCTCCCCTTTCCTGTTTGTTCTCAGCTCCTAAGGGCCCCTCACTCCCTTTCCAGCATGGCCCTCTCAAAGGTCTTCTCACAACATGGCAGTTTACTCTTTCAAGGCCAGCGGGAAGATCTCTCTTTTCAGAAAGGGGGCCCAGTTCCTCTTTTAAGGACCTTCAATTAGTTAAGTTAGACCATCTGTGATAGTCTTTCTTTTGATTAACTCAGAATCAAGTGATTTGGGATCTTACATCTACAGAATCCCTTCACCTTAGTCGTATAACAGAACAGTCATGGGAGTGAAAACTCTTCCTGACCCCAGGTCCCACCTCCCCTCCAGTAGAGTAGATGTTGCGTGGGAGCCATCTTAGAATTCTTCCTCCCTTGGGTTTTATTATTAGACAACCATCCTAAAGACACCAAAAACTAGAAAATGGGAATACTCACTCCTTTTGACTTTAGATGTTCACAAACTTTGGAGATTCTTGGACGCAGTCAGATGACTATCTTCCTTTTTGCCTCAGGCAAAGTGTGATTTGCCACATTGGTGCCAATCCATCCTGTCAGGAGTCAGGAAAGTAAATCCCAAAAGTTCATTAACTACTCATTACTAGTGTTGTCATAATTAGTGAGCTGAACGTTCCCCCCCTACAAAGAAAAGAATTCTCTGTGGTATGGTTTAAGCCAGTTTACACAATTGTTGTTAATAAATATATAGAAAAATTGTCAGACAGTTCTTTTGAAATGTAAAGGATAAAGTTAACTCTAAATTAAGGTGTATACTTCGTGAAATCTTGGGTCTCTCCTTAAATTGTTTACATTTCCCTGTATAAACTAGTATAAACTAGTATATAAACTAGTATATTCTGGTTTAAAGTATAAACTAGTGATTCTGTATAAACTAGTGATTCTGTAAAATCCTAACCAGCATCTGTTTTTGCTTATATGTATCTTTCTGGACTGGTCATGTTCTCTAGCTAATGCCCCAGTTATAAAGTATTAATGCAGGAATGTTCGTATGTAACTGAAAGCATCCATATGTGATTTCTCCTCTTCACTGACTGGATTTTGGTGAATAGTTATGATATGACTTCTGCTTTTCAAAGCAGATGCTTTGAAAGATGCTTCTTCACAATACCTAAGTACTGGGTACTCAGTAAGTTTACCTAAAAAAGGCCCCTCTTTTCTTGCATACAGGTGCTCCCTTACTCTGCACTATGCATACCTAGTCATTTCATTTTGGAAGTACAGCTGATTGTCTGATTTGTGCAGGATTTATCTTGTTATACCTCTAGCACTAATTAATTTGCTAACACCAGGGGATTCTGGCCAGAGTAATTGTCTATCTAATTCAGTGCTTTTCACACTAACTGTCCTAAGGGAACAGAGTTTACTTTTTGTAAATTTCACATTCATTGCAAATGTATATTTTTGTAGAATACTACAATGAAAATCAGTTAGTAGAAAAATGAAATTAAAAAAGATATGAACCTTTGTTTTTAAATAATTAGATTCAATAGTCATAACATTACTTCTTCAAACTGTTATAATGTGTCTAAACACCCTCCATTTCTGTGCTTTCCTTGAGCTAGATTTGCAGAGCATAATCTGAGTATCTCTAGTTTAATTGATTTGGCTGTTTAAGGTAACTAAATGACTGTTTTCAGTTTAAAGTGGCATGTAAAAAAACCTAAAATTGAAGATTTTCACATTGAATGATTATTTTAAATGATGTGTCCCACTTTAATGCTTGCCTTTTATTTTGGCTATTAGATAGCTATGACTTTTTTCATCAAAGTAATCATAATAATTTGGCTCGAAAGGAGCTGCCGATTTCACATCATTAAATGCTGTAGTTCCTTACTGGAATTTTATGTTCTTCACAAGCAGATTTATTTGACTTTTAATGTACTCTCTTTAGAACATTTACTATTTGCAATGTGTCCAAGCATTTGCTGTCAGCAAAGCAAATATTTTGGTACTGTAATAAAGTTAAGGGCTGCACACCCTTTTTAGGACCAGTTCAATAAATCAGGACTCATGTGAAGGTAGCTATTATTCCCTTTTGATGGATTATGGGATTCCTTGGATGTATTCAAGAAACAGATGGATACAAAATTTTTACTCCACAAAAATTTTATGTCCCAGTATCAAGATGAAAACACCATAAAACATTCCTGGGGCAGGTTGAGGTTTTTGTTTTTGTTTTTTTCCCCCACTTTGTTTTTTAAAAAATTATCTATATAAGACGTACTTGGTCTACGAGGCTGAGGCTTTGTAAAAATCTCCACCTGTATCTCAGATCTCAGAGTGTCTGCCAAAGTATAGAAGTATAAACTCTCACTGTATTGAAACACATCCAGAATCAAACATAACGATTCTTGCAAAAGGCAATTAAAAGATTTTTTCAAAGAATGGAATGTGCCATTTACCTTCGGTTCAAATGTTCACTTAGTGAGTAGTGTGAATTGCAGAACTTTTTCATTTTGTAGAGTCCACTTTCTCCTTCAGCATCTGTGCACTTTGAAGTTGAAATGTATTAAAAAAAAAACTTGACTTTTTTGGACGAAGAATATTTTTATTTTCTGTTGGTTCGACGAGAGATTTTTCTGACCGTCTGTTGCCAAAGATGTTCTTAAGTTGCATGTAGGATTTTACCTAACAAAACTGAGGCATATTAAATTATATCAATAGACTGGTACAACAAGATTATCTGCTCTTTATTTTATGCTTTTTCCATGCAGTACTTCTGAGTAATATCTGTCTATATACACTTATTCCTGAATGATTGTCTCATGGATTTTTATAGAGTTTTTCCAGACTGTTGATAAACTAGTTTCCTAAAAAATCAGAATTATATGTTTTAAGAATCTCTTGAAGGGTTCTAACTCTGTTCTTTAGCGGGTCACTTAAAACAAACCAAATTAAATTAGATCTTTTTATAAAGATGCTGCATCTTCCAGCTAGTAGGATGTCAGGTCAAGAACAATACCAATCAAAAAAAAAAAGAACAATACCAATCTTAACAGTGCTAGACACACTCTTGCTAAACTTCTCAGAACAGCTATCCCTTTTAAGTGACTTTCAGGATAAGCGCACAAAAAAATACCTTGTTGACAAATTTTCTTCTAACTTCATGGATTGTACATAGTAAAAATTATAGCTGTTTCTATGTCGTTTGAAGAAAGATTTCTTTAAGAAAGAGAATGTTCAGTTTAGCACATTACAAAGGCCATGATTCTAAGAAATCAGCTGAAATCTTACCAATGGAAATTATCCAACACCTTGGTACCCATTATAGTTAATTATTGCAATAAAATATTATTACATTTTATGTGCATATCATTTAAAATATCTTGGCAAGATGACCCTCATACATGAATATTTTAATGTAATTTAATATATTTGCAATTTGGCCAAAATTAGGGTGAGAATTTAGAGCCAGATGTCATTGTCTTATAAATGTCACATCTGAAAATAAAGTATTATCTTTTTTGTGAACAACTTTGGTTAGGGGTTAGTTAGGCCTGTTTCTTAGAGCTACAAGGAAAAACAGGAAGGGAAAATAAGGTTAAAGACTGTATGAAGTAAAATAGAAGGTTAAAGACTGTATGAAGTAAAATAGATAACTAATGAGAGCCTACTGTTGAGCACAGGGAACCCTGCTCAGTGATCTGTGGTGACCTAAATGGGAAGGAAATCTAGAAAAGAGTGGATATATGTGTACGTATAACGGATTCACTTTACACAGCAGAAACTAACACAGCATTGTAAAGCAACTATACTCCAATAAAAATTAATTAAAAAAAAGATCTCAGAGAGAAAAAAAAGACTATATGAAAAAGGCAACCAAAACCTTGCTGCTTCGTGGAATTTTTTTTTTTTTTTTTTTAATCTGTGAGGTTATTCTATTGACCTTAGGTGGTCCGGAAATGCAAGTCTCTGCATGGTTCTTCCTCTTCCCTGAGCATCCCCAGTTTTTAATTAGATTGCGAATTAAGGCACACCCATGCATACATGATCTGATTAAATCTGAGCCAGCCCTGTCTCCAGGTGAGCATCCTAGAATTGACCTGGCATCATATTTAGTGGTATTAGAGGCAGTCACCAACTGTGGCTTTGTGTGCATCTCCCTCTCTTTCCCTATCCCTCTACCACTGTATTTACTCCCTTCCTGATGGAACAGGTGTACACAAGCTCTTCCTTGGTTTTATGCTCCATCCATGATTTGAGACCTCTCCCCACTTAAAAAAAAAATTCAAAGGACCTCTTATTTCCCAAACCCTTAGATAAACAGAATCTTCCTAGAAATGTCATTTTAAAGAGAGTTTATTAGCACTGATAAATCCTGAATACGTAGACCATATCAATGCAAACCATAGTTTTCGAGAGGATTTTTCTGTAGTTCTGTTTAGACTTTGTGATTGCAGCTGCCAAACACTGTGTCAGAAGAAGAACATTTGGGCTTTCTTCTACTGAAAGTGTGCTCGCCAGTGTCTTGCCATAGAGTCCTGGAAAAAGTTGTGAAAGCATGATTTCTTGGGGTTTTCTATCTAACTTCAGATACTACCCCTTAGAACTCCTGATACTATTCTGAAGTCATCATTGAAGATAGTTATCAGTGGCACATAATAAAGTGGTGATAAGAAGCAGGACTTAGCCAGTATAGAACTATTCTGGATATATGTGGTATTTTATGATAATAAAGCAAGAGTGCTATTTTATAAAATTATGGATAGTGGGACACCAGTGTGGTAGATTAAGAGGGGAAGACGGTTGGATAAAAAAGACAAAGATGTTTTGAAGGACATGCACTTGAAGAAGTATAAAGGATAATTGAGTTACCATACTTCAAGAACTAAGTGATACAACCAATGTTAAATGGTGGCCTGATGTGGTTTTTTTTTTTTTTCCTGTTCTGATTTTTCTGTTTTATGTCATTCTGAATTGAAGGTTGAAAATCTGCTCCACGTAAAACATAATACAAATTTATCAAAGACAAGTACTCTGCAAAATTGTTGTTGTTGTTTAAAATTTGGAAACAAGAACCTCAAAACACTTAAAGCATTTATTCTGTAAAGTATATCAGAGAGAAGATATTCTGGCATTTTTTAAGAGAGAGCATTAAGAGAGAGCACTAGATTTCCTCTTTATATTCATTTAGGTGCATTTCTGGAACCGTTTCTCGTGCTTTTATCTTTCAGTGAGCATGGTTCTGTTTCTGGCCTTCATGATGTGGTGGGTTAAAAGCAGTGTTTTATAAGGAAAACAAAATCACGAGTTGGTTATGGGGTGAAAACTGGAAATTAAGAGGTTTTGGAATCCTCAATTAATATTACATGCAGTTCAGTTTGAATTCATTTATATTTCTAACCAATCTTGGTTTCTCCTAAATTCAGACACAGCATGATAAAGGCTAGACTGCTTAATTTTAATTTTATAGTATTTTTTTAGCATTTCATAATAATTTTATAGTATTTGGGAGCAATTCAGGATTATAATTTTGACAAGTTAGAAAAATCAAATCAGAGAAACTTCACTGAAAATAACTGTTAAAGTCTATTAAAATGCACCTAGGAAAGATAATATTACCACATGGAATTTATAAAATAAAACCACTAATTTTCCCACACAATCTAAGGCTGGGTTTCTCAAGCTGGCAGTATTGGCATTTTGGACCAGACAGTTATTTGTGATGGGGGTCTGTCCTGCAGTTTGGTCTTTACCCTGTTAGAGGCCAGTAGCAACTCCTTCCCAAGTCATGATGATAAAAAATATCTCCAGACATCGTTAGATGTCTGCTGGGGTACAAAATCGCTCCTGGTTGAGAACCACTGACCTAGATGGAATCAACACAATAAATTGGCCCCTGATATGTGTTCCTTTTGCCAGTGATGTGTATTTCCGGTTCTCTCCCACAATGCTTACGTGGTGTTTGCATTTTGCTAACGTTTTGTCGCATCAGTGAGTTTTATTCATTAATCCCTGATAATAAGTGTGCTATTAAAAAGGGTAAGTTAGCTAGTTCAAAATATTTTCTAAATTAAGCTGTTAAATTTAGTGCTTGGTGAAGCAGGAAGTATAATTATTTAACATATAGTCAAATGTGCAGGGGTAAAATTCTCCTGTTCCTGGAGATCTCTGAATTTCCTGAAGGAAAATTTTGTAGTGAAACATGTCTTTAACAGAAGCATACTGGTGTCTGCTCTTTCCTGCTGGGTCTGGAGCGGAAATGAGACAATCTCTCCTGTCCTTGTGCACACTGGATAAAATGCTTTGTAGATAACAGAAATGCTGGATAGCTGCCAGGGTGGCCTGTGGGCAAACTAATTAACAAGGACACACACTCTTGATAGGGGTATTTGTTTCACCTGGGAAAGCTGCATAGTAAACTAATGAAGATTTTTCTTGGTTGAAAGTGCTCCATTTTTTTCAGGGGAGAACAATTAACAGAGACTCCGAAAGAATACCAGCACTTTTGCAACGAAGTCACCGTACTACTGAGCTTTATTTGTAAGTGTATTATATAGTGCTCTGTCTTATATGGAGCTTTGAAATTTTATAGGGCTGGTGTGAACTGATCACACACCAAAAATATCTTGATGAGTAAGGAAAAGAATACCACGTGTTTCTGCTCATCTACTTTTTCTGTAAATGGAGAACAGCTACATGCTGTTTGTTCTCTTTTAGGACAGTGCACTTACAAGAATGGCAACACAAAGTGGTGTAGTATAGAAACAGTTATCCTAGGGATCACTGTCTACATTGGTTACAAGGGAATGCTATTTCTCGAGGGAAAATGGAAACCCAGAATCTCTGGTCCAAGATACTCTGTTTTTCTGTTGTTCAGTCAAAAGTAATTTCTCTGCTTCTTTTTCTTCTGTCTGTTAAAAAAAAAAAAAAAGAATAGTTGACCTCTTTAGTTGATTGGACTTAAATGGGACTCTTGAAGTACTTCAGATCCATTCTACTCTGATCAATTTAGGGGAGGCTAGAAAGATCCCCTTTTATGCTATTAGTATCTCCTTTTTATATTGTCCACTTTCATACTTTTCTCATGCATATCATTTTATTAACAAAACATAAATATTTTACACTGTCAAACTATACAAAATCTAGTGCATTTCCACATACTTTCTCCCTTCTTTTAGGTATTCATACTGGAGCAGAATAATCACTGCCTTTCCCTTTCTCAACTACACACAAATGGAGGAAAAGGTATCCTATGCCTTCCAGCATTTTATTTCAGCCCAGCTCTTTTGCTTATCCTCGTGTTGGGTTTGACCAGGATGCTTTTGGTTTCTGCCTGTTACCCAGCGTAGCTGTTAATAATGCCCCTTCACTCTCACAAATGTCCAGGTTCAGACACCAAATTATATGATCACCCTGAGCTCAGGGTATATCACCAGTATGCCATACTGTGTATTCCAGTTTATGGTGTCACTGTTATGAAATTTAGATGATATATTATTAATATGCATATGTAACAGTAGAAATATTTGAGTATTTATATACTTCCATACATATGTCTGGATTGTGGATATCTTAACTCTAAAAAAACGCAATGATTGAGACATACTTGTTCTAGCTTCTTCAATATCTTGGATATACTCTTTCCTTTAAATGCATTAAGAAATGGAGTATTTATTATATATTACACAGTATTAGTTTAGACTTTTTAAACAGTTGTGAATTACCAAGTTATGCAAACTATTAATGTGAAGAACAATCCTAATTTATGCATTACTTGTGAGACTGCTTTTGAGTCCCAGCACAGGACACGATTTTAGGTTGACTTGTGTTCTCCCAAAATTCATATGTTGAAATTCTAACCACCCTTGCCTCAGAATATGACCTTATTTGAAAATGGGGTCTTTGCGGATGTAATTAATTTGAATTAGGTCATACTGGAGTAGGGTGGGCCGTAATCCAATATGACAAATATCCATATAGATGGGGAAAATTTGGACCCTAACACACACACACACACACACACACACACACACGCACACACACACACACACAGGGACGGCACTATGTGACGATTGGAGTTACGCTTCCGCAAGCCAAGGACCTATCAGAAACTAGGAGAGAGGCATAGGGCAGATCTTCCCTAGTGCCTCCAGAGGAAGCATGGCTCTGCTGACACCTTGATCTAGGACTTTGAGCCCTCAGAACTGTGAGACGATATATTTCTGTTCTGTGCCACCCAGTTTGTGGGCTTTGTTAGGGCAGCCCCAGCATGCTGGAACGGACCCCATGTCTGAGCTGCTCTGCTGGTATGCTCAGGACATCACATTCAGTCATTTAAGACCTGGTGGGTCAGATTGTCATAAGATACCATAATTATTAATGTGGTTGCATTTTAAATGAGACATCATTAAAAATAATTCATTTAGAACATTTAGCTATGAATACTTCGTATATTTATATTTCCAATGGTCTTTTGCACGTACTAACCCTGCACACACACTGACCCTGCTATCTTGCTTGTCTTCTGGATATTTTTTTCTCTTGTAAAGAATTTAGATTGAACTAATGAACCTGATGTTTCCAAAGATAAGGTGCAGTACATTTAAGCTAAAGAAAAATATTCAAAGACTGCTGTTGCATATTCCTACACAGCCTGTGCAGTGGATAAGACTCGTGCATAACCTACCTGACTAGAATCAAGATTTATGCAACGTAGCTTATCTTTGAGGTCTTAGGGGCAAAAATTGTAGGGAGTTTGACGCACCTCCTAGTCTTCATGTCCAGGGCATTTCTCTTACAAAGAGAGACTTTTATCTGATATTATTATGTCCTGTACTCCTCTCTGGCACAGCACCAATTGGCCTGCTCCAGGTTTGGAAAAATATGTGTTGGATGAATAGGATGATTCTTGCCAGGCAGACTTCCCAAGAAATAAAGAGGCTTTTAAAGATTAGTTTAATTAAAAAAAAAAAATAGAGGCCAAATTGGAAAGCTTTTATTTCTTCTTATAAAATAAGATAATGTAATAATAGTACCTTCTACTTTGGGACATTTTAAGTTAGAAAAGTATGAATTTGTTACTGTGTACATTTGTAGAATGTTGATGATGTGATTATAAACATAAATGGATGGCTAGAGCCAGAACGTTAAACACACAGTGTCACAGAGGTGTATGCTCCCAGGGTGTACAGTCTCATAGAATCAGAGGTCATGCTCACTATGAGCTATCAGTGCTGGTACTATGTTCACCTTCTTGAAAAAAACATTTTTACAATAAACATTCTGGACACATGCACCTCCCTAGAATGGATCAAAATCCCTCGTACGCTGAATCAATACTGTGTGTATCCTCTTTCAGGACCTGATGTTATTTGCACCCTGGCCTCCCTGGATAGATGCTTGATATGTGCTTCTGACACTCATTGCTACTCTTGCTTCCCACAAATTAATACTCAGTATTTCATTGTTGTAGTTATGTTTAGTAGTTCTTTCCGCTAGTAGTTTTTCCTGGCTTGTTTGATGCTTCCAATAACCAGCTGTATAATATGTGTGTAGGCGTCAGTTGTGACTTTGGCTTTCGTGCTAGCTGTGGGCCCGTGGGTACAGTGCTTGATACCTCAGTTTCCGCTTCCTCATCAGTAAAATGCATTCAAATGCTCTGTCTTACTGAGTTCATTGTGTTATCATGACATTCAAATGTGGCAGTATTTTGGAATAATTTGAACAAACTCTAGAGCACAATTTTTTAAAAAATTTATTTATTTTTGGCTGCGTTGGGACTTCGTTGCAGTGCATGGGCTTCTTATTCCGGTGGCTTCTCTTGTTGCGGAGCACAGGCTCTAGGCATGCAGGCTTCAGTAGCTATGGCACTCGGGCTCAATAGTTGTGGCTCGCAGTCTCTAGAGTGCGGTTCAGTAGTTGTGGCACACAGGCTTAGCTGCTCCGTGGCATGTGGGATTTTCCCGGACCAGGGCTAGAACCTGTGTCCCTTGCATTGGCAGGTGGATTCTTAACCACTGAGCCACCAGGGAAGCCCTAGAGCACAATATTGACATGTGATCTTACACTGTTCATTTCCCTCATTTATACCAGTGTGGTGGATTTGTGTAACATTAAATGCACCATTAAGGTTGGTAGTGGGGCTCCGTTTCAGAACCTTGCTTTTTCTGCACCCATCTTATGTTTGAAATGCAGTATAGACACCATGTTGTTTAGACACCAGCATTTGTATGCTATAATTTTAAAATTCTGACTGTGTTACAGTTATATCTTGGTTTATTATTCTCATATTTCATTGGTTAAAATTCTGGCATATAGATTAAGTTATAAATGTTACCCATGACAATATATCCTCATTAGTAAACTATTCAGTGTATATGTATCTGTAAATATACGTTGTATCTATAGATGCACATGCACATCATGTATCTCATATGTATATGCATCTATATAATACAGGCATATAGGTATATATATTTGTATATATAATATATATACTAATTAGATTAGTAGAATAATTTAATTAAGCATTGCCAATCATGGGCTAGGCAGTATGTTAGTCCGTGAAGAAACAAAGGCATTGAACAAGTTCATACCTTAGGTAATTCATAGGATAGTTATAACAATATTTAATACTTACTAAACATTAACATCTACTATTTTAAAGCTTTATTTTAATTTTTCTAGATTATTTTGGGTTAACAAGTGTTTTGATTGTAATGAAGAATTAAAAAAAAACTCAACTTTTCCATATGCATCCAGTAGAATAAACTCCATTTATTTTTCTAAGGAACAGTGGGGCTGTAGAGCCAAACCCAGTGTCAGCCATTGTCCTCAGGGAGTTGTTGGTCATAAGAATGAGACACGTGCAGCCAGGCAGAGATGGGAAGACTTCTGAAGAAACAGGCTCAGCCCAGGTCTGAAAATGCAGACACATCGCTTCTTTGGCTGAGAAATCAGGGCACGAATAGAAATAAACTTGCTGATGACCCATTTTTCTTCGGGCAAACGTTAGTTATTATAGAGGGAAAAATTAATAAATCAATACAATGCTTCTTTTGAACAGACATAAAAGTGGTTCCTCAGTCAAAAAGAAAAAAAAAGTGATTGAGAAATATCCAGTTAAGAACTGCTCAGAGAAGTTATCCAAGAAATACTAATGTAGTCTATAAATCTGTTTAGTTTATATAACAAATACAAATAGATATGCGAACTAGTTCAAATAGACACAATGATTATAGTTAAAATAATTTAGCAAGCTAAATACCTTACTTTCATCAGACTGTTAATACTTATTACACTAGTTCATAAGCAATTCAGAGCTTTTTTCCTCATCATTTTATATCTGAAACAACTTGGGAGCTACTTAAATTAATTCTGAGTTTAACATAATGTTTTCTTAATCTCAAGGGAGGTATATGATGTTTACTCTAAATGGACCTTCTAAATTTCAAGTATTCTTTTTAACATAGGTTTCTGCATAATTTTCTTCATTTATAGCAAGAATCGATGATTTCTGGTCTAAAGAGTAAGGTAAGAAGGAACTTAGTATATATTTCAAAAATAAAATGAGTACTCACAATATTAACAACTGGTTTCTATCTTCTTTGAGAACCAGACCAGTGGAAATGGTTTAAACAGGGCACAGATAGCTTCAAACACAAATACAAATGTGTAATTGAAGCCCTGAATAGTCTCTGGGAAGACTGATCAAGAGTCCAGGGGTGATGCCTGTGAGATGAGGCCAGACTTTTGCTCAAAGTTTACTTTTTAAAATGACTTCTCATGGGTTCAGTGACACCTTGGTGGGCGGCAACTCAATGACATTGTTTGAGATTTAGGTAAAGTGATAATGATTTACCATGCATCAGGATTTTTCTGGGATCTGCAAATATAGATAATTGTGTTTGTGTGTGTGTGTGTGTGTGTGTGTGTGTGTGTGTGTAGTTTTAGTTTGGGCTTGAGGTTAGCAGTTGAGCATCTTGAGGCACTCTCAATTTCTATGAAATAATTTCAACTTTTCTTCAAATGTAGACATCTGTAGTACATGCCTGTTGTGACAAATGTACCAAAATGCAGAATTTCCTCCAGCAAAGTTTACTACTCAGGAAAAAAAAGTTCCCCGAGGTATTTTCTACCCCATTATATTATGCTGTATGTGCCAGGAAAATGGGAAGAGGCAAGCCTGTCTAGAAAAAAGGCTTTGAGATTTTGGATTGTTAGATATAAATATTGATAGTATTTGCCTATTTAAAAATATCAACAACATTTTAAATAACATTGCTTCTTGATGGTTGGATCGTCAGCTGCTTATGGAACAATAATTTATTGTTAGCAGTAACCATTATTGGTAGTATTTATTGAGTGCTAGGGGCCAGGCAGTAAGCTAGTGTTCTACTTATATTGTCTTATTTAATTCTGACCTCAACCCTGTAAAACAGGGATAGACATTATTTTCCTCTTTTATAAGTGAAGAAGAAGCTGAGGTTTTGAGCAGGTGAATAACCTGTTCCAGAACACATAGGTAGTAACAGTGGGACAGGGGATAAGACTCAAATCTGATTCCAAACTTGCTCTCGGCCTCAGCATTGTGTTACCTTCTCATACAGAACTGCCCTAGACCAAGCATTTAAAATAGCATTGAAAATAAGGATGACCTTATTTGGGTCACTGAATATGTTATTAGAAAGTCTATAGTTTTCCTTTCTCTAGACCAGTGATTTTTTTAATGGAGGATATTTAAACTGCTATTTCTCTGGGTACGTTAATGACTCTTTTAACTCTTGCTTCTTAAACATGAGTCCCAAAAAGAATACATAAAATATTAATGGATAAACATTTTTTCCTCAGAATAATACATGTGAAAGAAATCTTCAAAGTAAAATAGGCAAATGAATATCAAAGAAGCTTATTTTAGAGTGTAATCCTGAGAGAGAACAGTCTTGAAAGATTAAAAAAGATTCTCTTTATGATTATGAACTTGAAATAGTTGGAATGAATTCAGTCATGACAACATAACTGAGGATCATTTCTGAAAGTGAGGGATATAGAAAGTTAAAAGACTCGCTTGGTTCCGAAGTCACCTGCTTCGTAAGGGACTAAAATAGAAGAGAGCAAGTGTTAAGAATTCATTCTGCCTTCCCAGTGCTTTTGTAGTTTTATTTTTAGAGCTCTGCCAACAGCAGTTGGAGCACTGTTTGCTCTTATGAGCCTGCTCCGTCTGACTCGCCCTCTCTCTTGCAGTGTTTGCTTCCCTTGACAGGTGTGAGGGACTTCCTCAGTGTCGCAGCCAGTCACCTGTCATCAGCCACCCTGATGTAGTTTGCTTCTTCACCCACTGAGCTCATAAGAGAGGTAATTTTTCTGACTGTTAACATGCATTACTTTCTTCTTAAGGCTGAGGTAATCAGAATGAAAGGGTGTTGGTTAGATAGTGGTGCAGGAGTGGTAGGACAATACTTAATAAAGAATATCTGTTTCAAATACTTAAATATTTAAAGCCCAGGAAGCAATAGTGGGCAGAAGAGATCTTGGACAATGACTTTCTCAGGAACTGTCAGCAATTCGTGTTGTTCATTGGAATTAAGAGAGATACAGTGGTTTTAAGCACAGATGCATATTTGAATCACCTGGGAAGTTTTCAAAAATTACCAGTGCTTAAGTCCTACCCTAGAGACGATATGTAATTGGCTTGGTATTGGTATCTAAAAAAAAAAAAATCTCTCCAGATGATTTTATCGTGTACCCAGTGTTGAGAACCACTGACTTGGAGAATGCAACAGCAATTAGTTCTGCTTTTGCCAATATCTACGTCATTTTGGGTACCATACTTCACTTTGTATGTCAGTGTCCTGTATTAAGAACTATTAGAAGAAATAACGTATTTTAAAAACTGGAGACCTGTGTAAGGTGCTTTCAGAATTATATACAACCAGTTATATTTGGCTTGCATGATTTGTAGGAAATAACATTTTAAAATGCACTAGCATTAATTAAAAAAAACCCCACAAGCCTTTCATTGCTTGATAATCTACACATGATAGTCATTTCAGATATTTGTTGAATACCTACTATGTAGAAGACACTGATAGAAAGACTAAAGGATCTGGCATTTTGTTTGTTCTGAAGGAATTTGGGAGCTGGGGAACTAATAGATACAACTTAAGAAGTAATTAACATTCCAAAGCTATGTGTGCCTCACAGCAATGTACAATAGTGCTATAGTGAATGCAGAAAGAGTAACAACTCTGAGCTCATGTGGTCATGGAGAGTTCATAGAAAGTATGACACTTGTAAAGTTTACCAAGTTGTTGGTTTGCAGTCCTGCCCATCACAGATTTTCTTTTAAAGCCTCAGTTAGAAACTGATAGTGAACATTTGTTGGTGCCTTCAGATCGCTAATTTAGACCTATCTGGTCTTCCCCTGTAGATAATTTCTTCTCATTGAATAACATTATGTTGGGACCACGCTTACTTAGCTGATTACCCCTTGTGTTTACAACTGCTTGGTACTTGAATATGATGTTTATCTAAGATAGAGTAGCTTTTGAGTTGGCCTTACAGAATGAACGGGATTTAGGTGCAAGTATAGTAGGTTGAATTTCCCTGTTTCAGATTAGCACGAGGAATATACTAAACTAAGGTTAAGAGTATACAGTCTGATTGAAAAAGGACTGTTATTGTAATGGGAGCAGAGTTCATACAATTTTTCCTTTGTGTGCCCTGTCTGCTAGGTGCATTTTGATTATTATGTTTACAACTTCTGCCAGGTATTAATTACTTTTATTTAGTAAAATGTGAGGTTCAAAGAGTTTGTAATATCATACATTAGTAAGTCATCAAGTCAAGATTCATACATAATTCAGTTGCTATTCTGATATCAAAAGCAGTGGCCTTTCAACTCTGCCGTGTTGCCTTCTATAAAGGAATAATGAGAAGAGACAAAAGGAAGGTGCAAGGGAGAGGCTGGGTGGTGGAAGGCCTTGAATGGATTTCAGCCTGATGGAAGTGGGCAGCCATTGAAGATTTTTGAAGGGGGAACATATTTTACGTATTTAGAAGGCTAATCTAGCAAAGATATGTAGGTTATATTAGTTCAGTAAAAATGCTTATTCATTCAAAAACTATTTATTGAATACATATTGTGTTCTGCACAGTATTTAGTCCCTGGGAGTGGAGTTGCATTAATGAGTGCTTTTAATCTAGAACTCTCTTTGTGTAATACACTGTGCTACACCTTGGAGATAAAGAGAAATAAGACACAGCATCTGCCCTTTACATATCTTATTGTTGAACCAGCCTATTGTATAATTGGGTCCGTATTGGTGTTTTTGTGTGCCCAGTTGCAACAATGATGGGTTCCAGGGGAAGAAGTCAATACAGGGATCACCAAGGCTTTTGTAGTGGTCCAGGTGATTTCAACTCAAGGGGTCAAAAAAATGGAAGGATGGAAAGAAGAAATAATATAAAGGAAGAATGGGCAGACTTTAGTTACATGATAAATATGAGAAAAGTAGGAATAGTCAGGACAGAATCAGAAGTATTGGTCTGGGTGACATTTTAAAATTTCCCATCTATTCACTCAGCAAAGATGTGAAATTGCTTAAACATAACTGTTAATTTATTATAATTACTGAAAAAAATTTTAAAACTGATTAACTGGTAAGGTTGATAAGAAAGTGTGGAAAGTCTAAAAATAACAAAGTAGTGAGACAGAGATTGGTTCAAGATGGCAGAGTAGCAGGACGTGTGCTCACTTCCTCTTGAGAGAGCACTGGAATCACAACTAACTGCTGAACAGTCATCAATAGAAAGACACTGGAACTCACCAAAATAGATACCCCACATCCAAAGACAAAGGAGAAGCCACAAAGAGATGGTAGGCGGGGTGCAATCACAATAAAATCAAGTCCCATAACCGCTGGGTGGGTGACTCACACACTGGAGAGCACTTATACCACAGAAGTCCACCCACTGGAGTGAAGGTTCTGAGCCCCACATCAGGCTTCCCAACTTGGGAGTCTGGCAATGGGAGGAGGAATTTCGAGAGAATCAGACTTTGAGGCTAGCGGGATTTGATTGCAGGACTTCAACAGGACTGGGAGAAATAGAGACTCCACTCTTGGAGTGCACACACAAAGTAGTGTGTGCATCGAGACCCAGGGCAAGGAGCAGTGACCCCAGGGGAGACTGAACCAGACCTACCTGGTAGTGTTGGAGGGTCTCCTGCAGAGGCGGGGGGTGGCTGTGGCTCACCGTGGGGACAAGGACTCTGGCAGCAGAAGATCTGGGAAGTACTCATTGGTGCGTGAGCCCTCCCAGAGTCTGTCATTAGCCTCAGCAAAGAGCCCAGGTAGTCTCCAGTGTTGGGTCGCCTCAGGCCAAACAACCAACAGGGAGGGAACCCAGCCCCACCCATCAGCAGACAATTGAATTAAAGTTTTACTGAGCTCTGCCCACAGGAGGAGCACCCAGCCCTACCCACCACCAGTCCCTCCCATCAGGAAGCATGCACAGCCTCTTAGATAGATAGCCTCATCCACCAGAGGGCAGACAGCAGAAGCAAGAGGAACTACAATCCTGCAGCCTATGAGTCGAAAACCACATTCACAGACATAGACAAAATGAAAAGGCAGAGGACTATGTACCAGATGAAGGAATAAGATAAAACCCCAGAAAAACAACTAAATGAAGTGGAGATAGGCAACCTTCCAGAAAAAGAATTCAGAATAATGATAGTGAAGCTGATCCAGGACCTTGGAAAAAGCATGGAGGCAAAGATCGAGAAGATGCACGAAATGATTAACAAAGACCTAGAAGAATTAAGGACCAAACAAACAGAGATGAGCAATATAATAACTGAAATGAAAACTACACTAGAAGGAATCAATAGCAGAATAACTGAGGCAGAAGAACGGATAAGTGACCTGGAAGACAGAATGGTGGAATTCACTGCTGTGGAACAGAATAAAGAATAAAGAATGAAAAGAAACGAAGACACTCTGAGTGACCTCTGGGACAACATTAAATGCACCAACATTCTCATTTTAGGCGTCCCAGGAGGAGAAGAGAGAGAGAAAGGACCTGAGAAAATATTTGAAGAGATTATAGTTGAAAACTTCCCTAACATGGGAAAGGAAATAGCCACCCAAGTCCAGGCAGCGCAGAGAGTCCCAGGCAGGATAAACCCAAGTAGAAACACACTGAGACACATAGTAATCAAATTGACAAAAATTAAAGACAAAGAAAAATTATTAAAAGCAAGAAGGGAAAAACGAAAATAACATCCAAGGGAACTCCCATAAGGTTAACAGCTGATTTCTCAGCAGAAACTCTACAATCCAGAATGGAGTGGCATGATATACTTAAAGGGATGAAAGGGAAGAACCTACAACCAAGATTACTCTACTCAGCAAGGATCTCATTCAGATTCAACAGAGATATCAAAAGCTTTACAGACAAGCAAAAGCTGAGAGAATTTAGCACGACCAAACCAGCTCTACAATAAATGCTAAAAGAACTTCTCTAAGTGGGAAACAGAAGAGAAGAAAAGGACCTACAAAAACAAACCCAAAATAATTAAGAAAATGGTAATTGGAACATACATATCGATAATTACCTTAAATGTGAATGGATTAAATGCTCCAACCAAA
This sequence comes from Leucopleurus acutus, assembly GCF_964270905.1. Taxonomy (NCBI): domain Eukaryota; kingdom Metazoa; phylum Chordata; class Mammalia; order Artiodactyla; family Delphinidae; genus Leucopleurus; species Leucopleurus acutus. Next base: position 28,368,626 of record NC_139144.1, on the reverse strand, counting down.
AGGCACAGGCTCACTGAATGTATATAAAAACAAGACCCATATATATGCTGTCTACAAGAGACCCAGTTTAGACCTAGGGACACATACAGACTGAAAGTGAGGGGATGGAAAAGGTATTCCATGCAAATGGAAATCCAAAGAAAGCTCTAGTAGCAATCCTAATATCAGATAAAATAGACTTTAAAATAAAGAATGTTACAAGAGACATGGAAGGACACTGCATAATGATCAAGGGATCAATCCAAGAAGAAGATAAAACAATTATAAACATATATGCACCCAACATAGGCGCACCTCAATATGTAAGGGAAATGCTAACAGCTCTAAAAGAGGAAATCGGCAGTAACACAATATTAGTGGCGGAATTTAACACCTCATATCCACCAATGGACAGATCATCCAGACAGAAAATAAATAAGGAAACAGAAGCTTTAAATGACACAATAAACCAGATAGGTTTAATTGATATTTATAGGAGATTCCATCCCAAAACAGCAGATTACACTTTCTTCTCAAGTGCGCATGGAACATTCTCCAGGATAGATCACATCTTGGGTCACAAATCAAGCCTTGGTAAATTTAAGAAAATTGAAATTATATCACGCTTTTTTTCTGACCACAACACTATGAGATTAGATATAAATTACTGGGGGAAGAAACATAAAAAACACATGGAGGCTAAACAATACGTTAGTAAATAACCAAGAGATCACTGAGGAAATCAAAGAGGAAATAAAAAAATACCTAGAGACAAATGACAATGAAAACACAATGATCCATCATGTATGGGATGCAGCAAAAGCAGTTCTAAGAGGGAAGTTTATGGCTATACAAGCGTACCTCAAGAAACAAGAAAAATCTCAAATAAACAATCTAACGTTACACCTAGAGGAACTAGAGAAAGAAAAACAAAGCCCAAAGTTAGCAGAAGGAAAGAAATCATAAAGATCAGAGCAGAAATAAATGAAATAGAAACAAAGAAAACAATAGCAAAGATCAATAAAACAAAGCTGGTTCTTTGAGAAGATAAACAAAATTGGTAAAGCATTAGCCAGACTCATCAAGAAATAGAGAGAGAGGACTCAAATTAAGAAAATTAGAAATGAAAAAGGAGAAGTTACAACAGACACTGCAGAAATACAAAGCATCCTAGCAGACTACTACAAGCAACTCTATGCCAATAAAATGGACAACCTGGAAGAAATGGACAAATTCTTAGAAAGGTGTAGCATTCTAGTACTGAGCCAGGAAGAAATAGAAAATATGAACAGACCTATCACAAGTAATGAAATTGAAGCTGTGATTAAAAATCTTCCAACAAACAAATGTCCAGGACCAGATGGCTTCACAGGTGAATTCTGTCAAACATTTAGAGAAAAACTAATACCCATCCTTCTCAAACTCTTCCAAAAAATTGCAGGGGAAGGAACACTCCCAAACTCATTCTATGAGGCCACCATCACCCTGATACCAAAACCTGACAAAGATACTACAGAAAAAAAAAATTATAGACCAATATCACTGATGCATATAGATGCAAAGATCCTCAACAAAATACTAGCAGACGGAATCCAATAACATATTAAAAGGATCATACACCATGATCAAGTGGATTTATCCCATGGATTCAAGGATTCTTCAATATATGCAAATCAATCAGTATGATACACCATATTAACAAATTGAAGAATAATAACCATATGATCATCTCATTAGATGCAGAAAAAGCTTTTGACAAAATTCAACACCCATTCATGATAAAAACTCTCTAGAAAGTGGGCATAGAGGGAACCTACCTCAACATAATAAAGGCCATGTATGACAAACCCACAGCAGACATCATTCTCAGTGGTGAAAAACTGAAAGCATTTACCCTAAGATCAGAAACAACACAAGGATATCCACTCTTGCCACTGTTATTCAAGATAGTTTTGGAAGCCCTAGCCACAGCAATCAGAGAAGAAAAAGTAAAGGAATACAAATTGGAAAAGAATAATTAAAACTGTCACTCTTTGCTCATGACATGATACTCTACACAGAGAATCCTAAGGATGCCACCAGAAAACTACTAGAGTTAATCAATGAATTTGGTAAAATTGCATGATACAAAATTAATGCACAGAAATCTCTTGCATTCCTATACACTAACAACAAAAAAGCAGAAAGAGAAATTAAGAAAACAATCCCATTCACCATTGCAACAAAAAGAATAAAATACCTAGGAATAAACCTACCTAAGAAGGTAAAAATCTGTACTCAGAAAAGTATAGTACACTGATGAAAGAAATCAAAGATGACACAAACAGATGGAGAGATATACCATGTTCTTGGATTGGAAGAATTAATATTGTGAAAATGAGTATACTACCCAAAGCAATCTACAGGTTCAATGCAATCCCTATCAAATTGCCAATGGCATTTTTTACAGTACTAGAACAAAAAATTTCACTATTTGTATGGAGACACAAAAGACCACAAAGAGCCGAAGCAATTTTGAGGGAAAAAAATCGGCGCTGGAGGAATCAAATTCCCTGACTTCAGACTGTATTACAAAGCTACAGTAATCAAGACAATGTGGTACTGGAAGAAAAACAGAAATATAGATCAGTGGAACAGGATGGAAAGCCCAGAGATAACCCCACTCACCTACGGTCAACTAATCTATGACAAACGAGGCAAGGATATACAATGGAGAAAAGGCAGTCTCTTCAATAAGTGGTGCTGGGAGAACTGGACAGTTACATGTAAAAGAATGATATTAGAACACTCCCTAACACCATACACAAAAATAAACTCAAAATGGATTAAAGACCTAAATGTAAGACTGGACACTATAAAACTCTTAGAAGAAAGCATAGGAAGAACACTCTTTGACATAAATCACAGCAAGATGTTTTTTGACCCACCTCCCAGAGTAATGGAAATAAAACCAAAAATAAACAAATGGGACCTATTGAAACTTAAAAGCTTTTGCATAGCAAAGGAAACTATAAAGACGAAAAGACAACCCTCAGAATGGGAGAAAATATTTGCAAATGAATTAACGGACAAAGGATTAATCTCCTAAATATATAAATACCTGATACAGCTCAATGTTAAATAAAAACAAACAACCCAATCCAAAATGGGCAGAAGACCTAAATAGACATTTCTCCAAAGAAGACATACAGATGGCCAAGAGGCACATCAAAAGCTTCTCAACATCACTAATTATTAGAGAAATGCAAATCAAGCCCACAGTGAGATATTACCTCACTCCGGTTAGAATGGGCATCATCAGCAAATGTACAAACAGCAAATGCTTTAGAGGGTGTGGAGAAAAAAAGGAACCCTCTTGCACTGTTGGTGGGAATGTAAATTGATACAGCCACTATGGAGAACAGTATGGAGGTTCCTTAAAATACTAAAAATAGAATCACCATATGATCCAGCAATCCCACTAGTGGGCATATACCCAGAGAAAACCATAATTCAAAAAGACACATGCACCCCAATGTTCATTGAAGTACTCTTTACAGTAGCTGGGTCATGGAAGGAACCTAAATGCCCATCGACAGATGAATGGATAAAGAAGTTGTGGTGTATATATATATATATATATATATATATATACACACACACACACACACACACACACAATGGAATATTACTCAGCCATAAAAAGGAATGAAATTGGGTCATTTGTAGAGATGTGGATGGATCTAGAGACTGTCATACAGAGTGAACTAAGTCAGAAAGAAAAACAAATATTGTATATAAACACATATATGTGGAATCTAGATAAATGGTACAGATGAACTGGTTTGCATGCCAGAAATAGAGACATAGATGGAGAGAACACTAAAGGGGTAAGCGCAGGGGTGGGGGTGGTGGGATAAATTGGGAGATTGAGATGGACACGTATACACTAATGTGTATAAAATAGATAACGAATAAGAACCTGATATATAAAAAAATAAATAAAATAAAATTTAAAAAAGAAACTAAAGTGGTGAGATTAAAAAAAAAAGCTTCCATGATTAAAATGTATAAGGATTTACAGAAAAACAGCAGTGTGATAAACATCAAAGGTATGATTTCTCAGCCAGGTTTTCTCCAAAATTAGAATTTTTTTTAAAAGACTTTATATTTTAGAATAGTTTTATGTTCACAGCAAAATTGAGAGAAAGGTAATACAGAATATTCCCATGTCCCTCCTGCCCCCACATGTGCATAGCCTCCCTCATTATCAACATCCTATTCCTTTTACATGTAGCACGAGAATCCCCCAAAGGTGGGAGGAGTTGAGGATGTTACACTCTTTGATGGTAGGTTGGGGAATGTCTTCTGACAAACACCATTCAGATTCTAATCCCCACACTTGAGAAGTGGTTCCCATTGTACAGACTTGATAATTTGTGGTGTATAATACATGCTGAGCCATGTTCTTTGGAATCCCCTTATGAATTCCACAGACAACATTGCTACCGGACACTGAACCATACTGTGAATTCCTAGACTTTGTCCTTTATTTTCCTACTGACTGGCTCCTATAGTTCTATCCAGGTTTTGTTTTTCGTTTTGGGTGTTTTTTTTTGGGGGGGGGGCAGGGATGTTGTATTTTCTTTAGTTGTAAATAATTTCCCCAATTTTAGAAATATGATTCTGTTCACATAAATTTAACTTATCTGTATACTTCAATTTATATATTGATTTTAAACCTTAATTCTATGTCTTTTTTAGACCATTCTGCCTAATTTTAATATACAATTTCATATTTAAATTTTAATACATTTAAATGTAACGCGTATTAATAGTCTATTCTTTTCATGTTACTTTTCCCTATATTAGACATACATCGGCACTTGTATATCGAGAGCACTTGCTGTATTTCAACACTGATCATATTTAATGTTCAGAATCCTCACGAACAGTGACATGAAGTGACTAGTCAGATAATTAGAAAGGTGGTAAAGATTAAAATCAATGTTTTTTGCCAACCCTCCCCTTTTACCTCAACAGAATTTATTAAAACACCAATAGGGTTTTATTTAACTAGTTTTGAAAAACTCTAGCTCCACGAGAGTAATTCTCAAAAGCAGCTAAGTCAGGACAGGAAAGTATCTTGGATGCTTTGGATTCTTCTCTTTAAATCTCCACTTACTGCCTCATGTAAATATAGATTTAGTATTTGAGTGACAGCAACAAATGCTGAAACCTAACCCTAAATTCTCAGTGATGCGATGAACCATATCTGGCAAATCACTGTTCTCTCTGGACTTCACTGGTCTAGCAAATACCTTTTCTGTTGACACCAGAGAGAGAAACTACGTGAGACATAGGGCAGATAGGTTCATGGGTTTCTTTTCCGAGTGTAAAATTAGTAGTACTGACTGAGAAATAACGAGTTAGTTTTAAGTTATCTCATGGTGCCAACTGTAGAATTAAAGTTTGGCTTTAAGTGAATGTTCTGTGATGCATAAAAAAGCAAGCATGCAGGAGATAAAACGAAATTTATTCACCTATAATTGAACTTTATTTTAAATTTGAGCCTTAAGCATGATAGTAGAGAACTTAAGCTGGTTACTTACAACTAACTTCCATCAATTTGAGGATTGTTCACTAACCCATTTGAACTAGGGGTGGCAGTTTGAGATCTAAGGCAGGCCTAAGTCGTTTCTAGGCTTTGGAAAGGAAGATTTCTTCTAGCATCCTTTGAAATGAAGTGAGTCTGTTTTGGCCTCTGTCCCTACTGCAGATCCTTAGATACGCATGTTCCTGCACATGTTGCTCTCTGTGCCCCTTACTGCAGCCCTGAGGTTCCTTCAGGTCACTGGCCTCTGTCAGCCACTTACATGTCTCTCTATTGGCCAGGGTTTCAAGAACTTATTTAGAACTCTCATCCAAGAATTTGACTCTTGCATCTGTGTACTTTGGTGTCCTCCTTTGACTACTGACTCAGTGTTAAGTATTGTGGGTAGAGGGCTGAGAAAGGGGGAAGGAAGTGAATTCTCAGTTTACTGCACTAGATTTTATCCCTTCACACCTACAAAAACTATTCCATATTTACAGTATTAATATATTTTCTCATAGAGCTTGAATATTTCCATTGTCACTACATCTGGCAAGAGAGTGTGGTTGGATTTGGGTGATGTTGGAAGCTTAATCAGTCTTAAAAAGTCCATAAATCACAGATAAATACTTTTTTCTTTGATATGGTTTTAAAAAAATAATTTCCTTCAGGGAAATGGAATAATAATAACCACGTCAGTCTTGGAAGGCAATTGAGCAGGACACTGGGATTGCTTCCCCAGCATTCATTCCAGTTTTCCCCCACTATGTGGTCTCCACATAGCTTAGGTGAGCCCTGATTCCATGCTAGTCAGTGCAATCCCATCCCTCATGACGGTGGTGGGAATGACACCCAAGTTGGTTAGAATGATGTCTAAGGCTATTTTTCAGTAAGTAGGGAAGAAAATATTTCTCTTCTGGATTTTGTGGTCAACATATTGAATGAATGAATGAATGGTTTATTTATCTTTTATTTCTAATGCCTAACACATTAGCTGGCATATCTTAGGTATCAAAAAAAGTTGGCTGAATAAATGAATGAGTGATGCTATAAACCTGGAAAATTGGAAGAATGGGGGTTGGTGACTTAAATGTAGAAGGGTCTCTGTGACGGTTTAGGTACATTTAATTTTAGAGACTGGGTTCGAATTGTAATGATAACTCTCAAGTGCCTCATTTTGGGCTTTTTTGTCTTTTTGAGATGGAGGGTATAAAATGGAAAGAAAAGGTGAGATGGGAGATGCAGCTTCTTAGTTTTCACCCATTTACAAATAGATAGTGAATTAAAACTGTAATATAAAAGTTTCACCAATCAGTTTATAAAAGGGAAATGTAAACCTAAAGTTGTTTTGTTGTTAACAGTATTTTTTTCTAAATTCTTTTACTTTCTTGTGAGAACAGTTCAATTCCTACATAGCTATTTAAAACACAAAGCTTTGTTAAATCACAACATAGACAAATAGAATTGAGTAGAAGCAAGAGTGCCTTTTCATGTTGATTGTGACTTTTATGTGACTGAAAACTTTACTCCATTTCACAATAATAGTCCAGCAAGATTTTGGTGACTGACTGTGTTGTTTAGATTTGAATTGGTGAGTTAATTGTAGAAGGTTCTCTGTTCCAATATCAAAATATCTCCCAACTTATAATTCAAAGAAAGAATGAAAGAGCAAAAGGATGAACAAAAGAAGGAAGAAAAGAAAAAAGGACAGATGGAAGGAAGGGAGGATAGGAGAAAAGAAGGAAAGAGGGAAACTGCAGTGATTTTCTAGTGAAACCTCACTCAGAAATGAGTAGAGCAATTCTAAAATGTTACTTATTTTATTCATTTTGTCTATTAGCAACATATTACGTCTCTGGGTATAGTAGTGTGAAGAGATACATACACACGCATATGTACACATGCATATATTTATGTAATAATAAATGGTTCAACACATAATTCATAATAAAGAATTAAAACATGCACACAAACTCTGACTTGAAAACTATATTGTTAAAATAAGCTTCTGTGAATGGAATAATGTTTGTACTGGGGCAAAGACAGTTAAACGATAGGAGGGGTAGATAAGCTGATTCTCTGCGATTAAAAATCATGAAGAGGTCATGATCCTTCTCTCTCAGCTCAGTGTTCTTTCTTCTTCACCCTCTGTAAGTCTCTCTGTCCTAACTGTTTATTAGGACCGGAGCTGTAAGGCTACTGAGTCCTTTCTTGTATGTTGATAGTTGTGATTTAACCTGAGTTTCCTATAGATGTAATGTTTAAGGAATGACTTCACCTATGGATACTTAGGTAAAAAAGCAGTTGGAAGCAGCCTCTTTATGAGGCTTTGTCCTTGGCCACTCTCTCCGTCTGTCCAATCCTGTCCCACTGGTGCCTCTCACCAGCCTGTTCACATAGTCATGACTATTGGCTGTTAGTCATTTTATTCCCACCACCGGCTTGCTCTTTTCCGCTTTTATCACCTATTGAGAAACATTTCGTCTTTCAAGACGCAGTTTAAAGTCTTTTCTAGTAAGTGCGATGCATCTTGACCCACTACTGTGTTACTTTGGTAAGTTATTTAACCTCTCTACTCATCTATGGTATGTAAGCACCTATAACAGAACATGGCAATGATGATTAAATGACCTCATATGGGCTTAGCACATTCTATAATATGGCAATATACATTCAGTAAATTTGGCCGGCAGAAGAACTTAGTTGCTACCTTCTGTACTAATATTGCTCTTTCATTGTTCAAGTACCTCGTTAAAACCCTTATTGCATTATATTGTTATCACTGCTTTGCCTTTGTGTTTCTCCACTAGTTTGTGGGCTCCATCAGCATAGATGTCTACATTTTCAAATGCTCAATTCTAGGCAAAATGAATATTGTTATTAAGAATAATCACAATCTAAGAATATCATCATAAGCACAAATATATAAAGCCTATAAATATATTAAGAAAAGGAAGAAATATTGAGTACCGTTCCCTGTGCTACACAGTAGGTCCTTGTGAGTTATCTACTTTATATACAGTAGTGTGTATATGTTAATCCCAAACTCCTATTTTGTCCCTCCCCCCTGCCTTTCCCCTTTGGTAACCATAAGTTTGTTTTCTGTGGCTGTGTGCCTATTTCTGTTTTGAAAATAAGTTCATTTGTATCATTTTTTAGATCCCACATATAAGTGATATCATACAATATTTGTCTTTCTCTGCCTGGCTTACTTCACTTAGTATGATAATCTCTAGGTCCATCCATGTTGCTGCAAATGACATTATTTCATTCTTTTTTTATGGCTGAGTAATATTCCATTATAAGTATATACCACATCTTCTTTATCCATTCCTCTGTCAATGGACATTTAGGTTGCTTCCATGTCTTGGCTATTGTAAATAGTGCTGCAGTGAACATTGGGGTGCATGTATCTTTTCGAATTACGGTTTTCTCTAGATGTATGTCCAGGAGTGGGATTGCAGGATCATATGGTAGCTCTATTTTTAGTTTTTTAAGGAACCTCCATAGTATTTTCCATAGTGGCTGCACCAGTTTACCTTCCCACCAACAGGTTTCCCTTTTCTCCACACCCTCTCCGTCATTTATTATTGGTAGGCTTTTTGATGATGGCCATTCTGACTGGAGTGAGGTGATACCTCAATGTAGTTTTGATTTGCATTTCTCTAATAATTAGTGATGTTGAGCACCTTTTCATGTGCCTCTTGGCCATCTGTATATCTTTGGAGAAATGTCTGCTTAGACCTTCTGCCCATTTTTTGATTGGATTTTTTGTTATTTTGATACTGAGCTGCATGAGCTGAGTGGTGGTTTAGATCTTGGTTTCAGCGTAGATCTATTTCCTTCATTATTTGGATACAGAAAGTAGGATTGCTGCCAGGAAAACCAAGCTTCAGAATAATAGTGAGTTTTACATAGAAAGGTTGTACATAGTGAACAGAAATGAAGGGCGATATTCTAAATTGAGGAATAGTTATTCGGAAGTAAAGAAGTAGCAAGTAGGGGCTTCCCTGGTGGCGCAGTGGTTGGGAGTCCGCCTGCCGATGCAGGGGACACGGGTTCGTGCCCTGGTCCGGGAAGATCCCACATGTCGCGGAGAGGCTGAGCCCGTGAGCCATGGCCGCTGAGCCTGCGCGTCCGGAGCCTGTGCTCTGCAACAGGAGAGGCCACAACAGTGAGAGGCCCGCATACCGCCAAAAAAAAGAACAAAAAAAGAAGTAGCAAGTACAAGGAATCCCCAGGGCAGAAATATGTTGTATAGCCACTAAGTGGTGAATCAAACATGAGAAATGCTAATATTAGAGAAATGTTAGCTGACTTGAGATTATCCAAATATTCATCTCCATGTTTAAAGACGTAGATTATGGGACTTACCCAGTTATACCTAGAACTCTGCATTGCTTAAAAATTACACAAAACTTGAAAGCGGGGAAGGAGAAACTTGGAGAGTAAAGGACCAATATGGCAGTTCAGAGGTAGTATCAACTCGGAAATAATGGTTACTAAAACTTGAGTTTGGGTTAAAGAGTTAAGGGAAGGGTACATTTATTTTGAATTGTACATAGGCAAAATTCAATTTTGAATTGTACATAGGCAAAATTCAATAGTTACCAAAGTAATAAAATATACTAGAAAGTCCAAATAATTCTGTAATTTTGTGAAGAGAGAATGATAAATAACAGTGCATTCTTTAGTTTGCATAGCAGTTTTACATTTATCTCACTTAAGCCTATCAAACAAACGTCAGGGGTGTGTCTCATGCCGATTTTATTTTTTACATACATGAGTGGAGACTCAGAGTAGTTAGAGGCATCTGCTTGGCTCTAATTACAGTGTTCTTTCTGTTACAGAATATTTCTTTAGGCTGAGAAAATATGTACTTACTACTAAACATTGATTAAAATGTCAAGTGTTTTATTGTAAGTACAGATAGACATGCATGCTATTCTAACTTCCTTTAGGCTATTAACTGGACTCAAATAAACTATTAATTGTAATCAACTGTTTCTATCAACGAACATTGTAATATTCAGCTTAGTTCCTCAAACACTTTTAGAATCAGCATTTTTACTTTGCATATTTTGAGTTTTGTGCTTAGAGGTTTACTTTTTTAAAAAATATAACTGTATTACGTTGAATTACTACTAATATAATATTTAGTGGAAAAATCTAAAATCTGAAAAGTAGAATGCCATGCCCGAGCCCTGGCAAGTGTGCTCTTACATCCATAGCAGCAAAGCACATGGTATGAGCGAATGGGTCCTGGAATCAAATTGCTTGACATTGCACTTGTCACTTACCCGGTGTTCAGTGCCCGGCAAATATCTTTTAAGTTCTCTGTAGCTCAGTTTACTTAGCCAGATTGTGCAATCCATCGGAGTTGTGGTTTTTTGTCTTTTTTGTTCAATATTGTATTTCAAATGTCTACATGTAATAGACATTCAATAAGTATTTTTTAAATACATCTGCAAAGGGCTGATTATATTATCTACCCATAGGTTGCTTTGAAAGTCGCCCATTTACCGTAATTTTTGGCAATAGGAGAGGCCATCTCCTCTTGCTGCTATCATTATCATTATTAGTGTCTCATATTGTGGCTGAGGGTGAAGAGGTTTAAAAGACGAGGAACTGTGGACTGTTCCAAGTAAGAAAGCTGGTGTTTTGGAGAAGGGCTCTCCATTCTGGTAAAGTTTGTTAGTACCTGGTAATTTGTTTCGTTTTAGTCAAACACAGAGAGAGGAGCACAATGGCTTTACGGAAGTCCTGACGAATAAAGATCTGAAGTGGCCTTGAATCTTTTGGCTTCTTCTGTTCTCCTTCTCCCTTTCACACATAATCAGCCTTTGATTCTTTTACTTCTGATGGTTAGGTTTATTGTGTATTTGAGGCTGTAACTTAAGCCATTGGTGTTGTGGCTTAGTTTTTCTCTTCCTTGTCACTTCTCTTTCTATTTATGCTTTCATATGCAATAGCTCTAGCTAATTAAATGTAATGACTAGTGTGTAATTTTTCTCTTCCAAATGTAGAACTAATTTGGAAAGTCACAGGTCTAGTACAATATTTTAAGGGTTTAGGGATTTTGTAATATACTAAATGTTAATAGTAGCCTGAAATGCTTGTCATTTTTTGAGAAATCTTTTTTGTTAAATAGAAAGGATTCTAGGAAGACAAACACAAAACAAACCAAATAGCCAACAAACAGAAGCAAAGAAGCCCCTAAAAGCTCCCCCAAATATACCTTATGCATGTGGCTTTTTTGGGAGCTGTCTCTTATTCTTTGTTCTCTATACAGGATACACTGCTCTCAGAAAGGGTCTGTGGGGCAAACTAGCTGGCAAGTGATATTAATTATCGATAACTTGACACTAATGCTCTCTCTTATCTATCATGATAGATTTCAGTATGGAAAATTTAGTTTTATTTTTTCCTTCCTTTCTTCTCTTCCTTCCTCTCTTCCTTTCTTCTAATTTTCTTTATCCTCCCTTCCCCTCCTTCCTTCCTTCCTTCCGTTTGTCTTTTTTCTTGTAAGCTATTTAAGATTTATAAAGAGGACTGAAGGTATTAATGATAAAATCACTGAATTCTGACTTAAATTCAGGTAGATGTATCCAGAAATGTGTTCTCTAGAGCCCACTTTGATTCCTCTCAACTTCCATTTCACCGCAGAGTTAATCACACCGTCCTCTGGGTCATGTTGCACTGTGCTTGCCTTTATTGATGTACTTAGTATACTTAATTTATTTAATTTTTTTTCTGTATTACCTGAGAGTAAGAATTGAGTCTCTTTTATTGCTGTTCCTTGCATTGTATACCAAAGGCTGAGTAAATGTTGATATTTTACCCTTAACCTTTAGCAAATTTTTTTTTTCACTTCTTCTCACTCTAAGTTCCTGTTTCTTTTCAATGCTTATCTCAATAAACTGTCGTTTCTGCCATTTTCTCATTGGTATTGCGTTAGTGGTGTGTAAGATAGCCATCTATAAATAAGATAGTGTATATAAATTATATATGTACCTATATCAATAAGTCAAATGTCTATTTTATATTTATTTGATAATTTTACATTTTAGAATATCAGAATAAATATTTCTTTACAGTTATTTTTCTTAGTCTTCTTTATATCAGACACAAGTGAAAGCTTTAGTATAAATATAATGCAGCATTTGGTAACTATGCCCAAGAGAGATTAGCTACTAGCAGATATTCTTATAAATGGATTTTATGTGTTGGAAAGTTTTTTTCAAGTTTTTGTTTTTATTATGTCAAAATAATTTAAGAATGGACAGCAAGTACATCTTTTTTGTTTGCTTATTACATTGAAATAAAATACTCAAACGATTAAATTTTATTTTTAATTCCATTTCTAATTAAAATGTATATCTTAATTAGCTCCTCTTTTCATTTGCATTTTTGTTCACATAGATACAGTACTATTATTTGAGCCATTGCATAACTGGACCACATCCCATATGTCGGTATATAGGTGAAAATTTTACATGCAATTGCCGTTTCAAGGTAATTCAAGGTTATTGCTCTTTTCCTTCTTTTTTTTTTAAAGTATTTTTTAGTTTTTTATTTTTGGCTGTGTTGGGTCTTCGTTGCTGCGTGTGGGCTTTTCTCTGGTTGCGGCGAGCGGGGGCTATTCTTCGTTGTGGTGCGCGGGATTCTCATTGAGGTGGCTTCTCTTGTTGCGGAGCACGGGCTCTAGGCTCGCAGGCTTCAGTAGTTGTGACACACGGGCTCAGTATTTGTGGCTCGCAGGCCCTAGAGCGCAGGCTCAGTAGTTATGGTGCACGGGCTTAGTTGCTCCGTGGCATGTGGGATCTTCCCAGACCAGGGCTCGAACCCTGGTCCCCTGCACTGGCAGGTGGATTCTTAACCACTGCACCACCAGGGAAGCCCTCCTTCTTTTTTTTGTAGTCTGTCATTTTATTATATTTGACTCTTTCAGCATTGAGCTGGAAGACTGTTTACTTATAACTTCATATTTACAAAATTCATGGAAATTGTTGATAATACAATCAAATTGATATCACTCCTAGAATATTACCTGGAAAAAGGGAACATTATGTTTCAAAGTGAACGATAATAAATTTATTTCTTATCTTTGCTGTTTCCTAATGACTTACAGAGGCACTTGAACCTTTAAATCTAGGGGGAAACATTTATAATTAGGATTTTTGCATTGACATGGAACAGAACCCGGGGATTTTCTTCTTTTTTTCTCTGAGGTACTTAGTGTTCATATATATTGCTTTATCTATTTTCTAAATCATAATAAATTCATTAATTCTTAGCTGATAGTGCTTTAATATGTCAACCCTCACAGGGGTATTTTAAAATAAAAGAACACTTCAGGGAAGGGAGAAAAGTTTATATAAAACAAAGAATGACTAATTACAGATGGGAAGGACGTTAATCTTCCCAGCTCCACTTAAATCCCACCATATGGGACCACCAACTTTACTTCTGCAAACAATTCCTGCCTTCCGTTTGGTTTGAATCTGTGCAAGGGAACAAAACAAAACTTAAGGAAAAAAATCTATTGTGTGAAAATATTTAAGGTATTTAAAGGCCAAATATATTTTTGTGCTGTAGTCTACCTTAGTCTGCCATAATATTAGTACCCCTTTATGACATGGATAATTAAATTTCACTGTACTTTGAAGTTAAGCAGATTACTTTGGATAATCTGAGGCTTCAGCGTTAGATGAGGGGGCAAAACGTCAGGTGAGTCAGCAGGAGAAGTGGAGATTACCCTGTATAATTTGTCAGTCCTGTTCAATCTACTGCTAGAAATTATGAGGAATTTTTTCCGGACACATAAAGCATGCAGAGGACATAACTTGTTTTCATCTAATTATATACTTGTGTGGTGAATGTGTTGTCAGATTCTAAAACCATCTTTGAATTAGCCTTTTTTTCACCTTGGTACCCTGTGCTTTCTGAGATTTTGTATGGTCGTATGAACTGTGAGTGATGCTCAATATTGACAAGTACAGTGCAAACAGCAGATGGTAAGATATTGATAGAGGCATTTGTTAATGGGCCAGTTGTCTTGCTTGGAAGTACAGCTTTTTGGCAGAGTTTCTGGCTTTTTTTCCCCTCTGCTTTTCTACTCTATGTACCTGAGAAGGAAGAAAGAATCCAAAGGTTCTTTTGTGTTTCTTCATGGTAAAAAAAAGTTGACTATCAGGATAGCATCGACCTTAGATGAAAACACCCTTAGTAAATGGAGTCACTACATCATGAAAAAGAACACTTTTTTTCTAGGTGTACTTGGAAGTAAACACCAGCTCTGTCATGCACTAGTTGGTAAGCTGGGACAGATTACCTAACCCTTTTGAACTTAAGGTTCTTTTACTCTACATTGAAGATCACAATATCTACTTTATTGTGTTTTCCATATGCTAACACAAAGTAATATATGTATAGGGAATGGTACATAGTAATGCTCCTGGATATTATTATTGGATATTATATAAGGAATGTCATGGGAGATCATGGAGTCTACTAGCTTCAAGTATGGGCTTCAGACCCAGAAAGATCTGGATTTGAACCCCAGTCCTGCAAATTCCTGGCTGTTTGAACATAGACAAGTTACCTACCTGGTTTAAGCATTAGTTTGTTTATTTATAAGATGGAGATACTGGGGCTTCCCTGGTGGCGCAGTGGTTGAGAGTCCGCCTGCCGGTGCAGGGCACGCGGGTTTGTGCCCCGGTCTGGGAAGATCCCACACGCCGTGGAGCGGCTGGGCCCGTGAGCCATGGCCGCTGAGCCTGCGCATCCGGAGCCTGTGCTCCGCAACGGGAGAGGCCACAACAGTGAGAGGCCTGCCTACCACAAAAACAAAACAAAACAAAACAAAACAAAACAAAACAAACAAAAAAGATGGAGATACTATTACCTTTTAGTATTATTGTATAAATAGTGATATTCATACATAAATTAATCCCGAATTAGCCTGAAGTGAGTGCTCAATAGGTGGTAATTACTGTCCCTTTTTTTTCTCCTCACCAGTGACCATGCTGCCGCAGGACAGGTCATTCGTAAAAGAATAACTATTTGAAGGAAATGTGGAAAGTTAAAATTATTTTTGACAGGTAGAAACATTAGCCATAGCTAAAAAGATGAAATTAAATGAGGATGAATGTAAAATCCTACCTTTAGGTTTATGAAAAATGTTTAAAAATGCAAAATGAGAGAGAGGATGAACCTTGTAAACATTATGTTAAGTGAAAGGAGCTAGACACAAAAGACTACGTATCGTATGATTCCACCTGTATAGTTATCTGAATAGGCAAGTTAATAGAGACAGAAAGTATTAGGCTGGCCAAAAAGTTCGTTCAGGTTTTTTCTGTAACAGCTTGCGGAACGAACTTTATGGCCAACCCAATAGATTAGCAGCTGTTCAGGGCTTAGTTGGGGGACAGGTGGAAAAAATGGGAATTGACTACTAATGGGTGCATAGGTTCTTTCATGGAGTACAAAAATGTTCTAAAGTTACATAGTAGTAATGGTTGCACCATCCTATGACTTGGCTAAAAAAACATTAAACTTTACATTTTAAGTGGGAAATCGTATGATATGTCAATCTCAGTGAAGCTGTTTAAAATTGAAAAAAAATACTACTTTAAAAATAATTTCTATGATGAACATTAAAAGATTGATTTCACTTTTGGAACTCTGTTAATCCCTTCAGTAACATTTTCTACATTAGAGACATAGTTTTGTATGTGTTATGTACCAATGTGTGTGGTAAGTGCTTTTTCCCATGACCGATTGTAAACAGCTCAAGGGAAAAAAGATGTGGACCAGGCTTCCTCAGTTCTCGGGAACTGTACACACTCACAGTTAATAAATCCCTTTTCTAGAATTGGTGTTTTGCATCTCTTCTGTTATTTCATTGTTAATTGGCTATTTCTTGTTGATGATGTGGTCCTTAAGACCTGCTTTCAGGAATCCCTAAAGAGTCTATCAAGCTTCAACTCTATTTCACCTCCAGGTTTGCACATTTACCTGAGACCGGGGAGAATACTCAGTTTTCCCAGCAGGCTCTTCTTATACTCCAAAAAAATAGGAAGGTTAGCACACAGATAAGGGTTAGTGACCCCGCTTTCTGTTAGAGGCAGGTGAAGACCCAAAGAGAGGAATTGCTCTCTCCAGTCTTCTTTCTTCTGATAATATTACTGACTCTGAGTAAATTAAAGTGTTCTACTGATTGTCATTCAGATGAGCCACACCCTCATTGCCCTTTCTGTAAACCTTTGCTGATTCTGGAATGCTATTTCATCCTCATTTTGCTAATTATATATTAACCCCTGAAGATCCCAGGGAAAATCCTGACAGCTCTAATTGTCTTCTCCCCTGTTGCATGTACATATTTTTAAACCTAACACAAAATAGCATGTGAGATATATTTAACTTATCAGTTTACTTATTTCTACATATGCTAGTTAATGTAATTCTCCCAACAACCCAGTAAATTAGGTATTGTTACCTGCATTTTAAAGATGAGGAAACTGAGGCTGACAGTTTCTTTTAGAAATTAAAAAAAATTTTTTTTTTATGTCTCGGCTGTGTTGGGTCTTCGTTGCTGCGTGTGGGCTTTCTCTAGTTGCGGCGAGTGGGGGCTGTTCTTCATCACGGTGCACAGGCTTCTTATTGCAGTGACTTCTCTTGTTGAGGAGCATGGGCTGTAGGTGCTCAGGCTTCAGTAGTTGTGGCACGTGGGCTCAGTAGTTGTGGTGCACGGGCTTAGTTGCTCCGTGGCATGTGGGATCTTCCTGGAACAGGGCTCGAACCCGTGTCCCCTGCATTGGCAGGTGGATTCTTAACCACTGTGACACCAGGGAAGTCCCAGGCTCACACTTTCTATGGTCACACATGAAGTAAGAATGAGGCATCAAATTCAGGTATTAGCTAAGTGGGCCAGCTTCATTATTAGAAGGCTGCTGGGGCAGGGAGACTAAGATCATCATAGTAGAGGTAACACCTCCATACTAATGTGCACCTACATGTGGCTTTACTAAGAGATTGCGTATTTAAGAATGGAGATGGAGCTTCCCTGGTGGCGCAGTGGTTGAGAGTCCGCCTGCCGATGCAGGGGACGCGGGTTCGTGCCCCAGTCCGGGAAGATCCCACATGCTGCGGAGCGGCTGGGCCCGTGAGCCATGGCCACTGAGCCTGCGCGTCCGGAGCCTCTGCTCCGCAACGGGAGAGGCCACAACAGTGAGAGGCCCGCGTACCGCAAAAAAAAAAGAATGGAGATGAAGCAAAGAACCCAGGAAATCTTTAAAAAATCAGAGCATATGTTATATATAAATGAAATTTGGAATTCAGTTGTTTGTGAAATACCACCAATGTGAGCATTCAAACCTTATTAACCTCTAGTGTGCGTTAAAATGTTTGGGGTAGAAATGACAGCCAAAATGATAACTTTCTGTGAAAGAACATGGTCTAGGGATTAAAAAAAATCTCCTATCCTTGTTGTCTGATTTATCTTAAATTATTTTCAATTGCACAGTTTTCTTTTTTTTCTAGAAAACAAAATTTAGAGTATTAAATATTGAGGTGAGTTCCTGAATATCCTACCTTTGAAGTAAATTCATATGGTCTCACCTTGTCTGCAAAAGGTGAACATTATACAGGACCTCACACTAATTTCAAGCATGTCTTTTGCGCTTTTTTTGTGAAGAAAATGCCACTTGACAGAAGCCAGTGAGCCTCAAGTTTGGTGAACTTTGATGCCCCTGAATATTGTTTGACTGTATATCCTGCTGCTTATTTCCTCATGTAGCCGCCTAGAGCTGCTCAGGGCAGAGAGCCTGTCACCTCGCTGATCATACATGAAATGGAAAATGCTCTGCAAGATAAACAACCCACCTGAATTCATTTTCATAGTTTTGTGAATTTTGCTCTCAGAACAGAGTACTGTAGGTGGTTACAACATCTGGAATTTATTTTCTAATCTGTTGTTAGCTAGTCACACCTCCACTTAGCCACTAGTAAAGTAAGCCAACACAAAATCAAACCATGACCCACCTGTTTCTTTGATTGCCAAGTATAATGAAATTTCTAGAATATTTGCTAATTCATAGACTGAAAGTGAATTTATAAGTAGAAAGTCAGTAATTCTCTGTTTTCCTATAAAAAGAAGACAGCCCTGCCAATGGAAAGTCAGATCTAGAGATGGAGAGATTAGCTCTGATTTGAATTTGAACTGAGTAACCTTCACTGTGAATCTGAACACTTTATGCTATTCTAATATATTTTAATTTCCTTTGCTACTTCTTATTTGCATCTAGCTAAGAAAATAAAATATTCATACTGTGTTCTCAGGTATTTTGAAATGGAAAATGTCTGAAATACTGTAGGAAAGTCAGGTTTTGATTAAAGTTTTTCCTCTTGATCATCTGAGTACCTCAGAGAATTAAGGGTCATTTACAATGTGAAAACTGATATTTTCATTGTTGGATCATCATATCAATACATTATAACTTCGTAAATAAAATTTGCCATCCTTGGCACTTACAAGCATGAGAAAACATTTGTGAATGTGAAGAAACATTATTAAATTTGGCAGTGCAAAACAAGCTAACAATATTGCTAAAAATGTGTATTTTTGACTCAGGTCTGATCTTCCTTGATCCAGCGCTGATCTTCAGTTTCACATAGAGAATAATATTCAAGAAAATGCCGTTTAAGGTGGGGAGGGATTGGAGCAATGAATGCTTTAAATTTTGAAGGATAAGAACGCTTCACTTATTTCCAAGAGTTATTTAACAAATATTTCTCTTTGCTAATATTATTTCTTATGGTTGTTTATTAAAAAAAAAAAAAGAGCCTGAGGAAGGGCTAACTGTGGATTCCTTTACTAGCCATCATAGTAAGGGCATTTAATGATTTATAAAGGACATATGGCCATTGTAAATGATATATTTTTTTCAAAGAAATATCTCAAGTGCAAGTAGTTAATTAAACTGCCACACTGTTCTTTAACCACATGATAAATAATTCTTTAAATTGCCACTACCTTATACTATATACATTAAGTGTGTGTGTGTGTGTGTGTAGAGGGTGCTAATCTAATTGCCTTATAATAAATTTAATTTCATTGTTAAAAGCTAAATTTTCATAGTATATTTTTTACAGTGAAACAACAATGGACTTGTTACTTTTGCATATAAAGTCTCTGAATAGGTATGGGAGTGTATTTTATTTCATTCTTCATACCTGCATGTGTATTTCTGCTAAGTGCTGGTTCTTAATGGACGCTCCCTTGGCTTTAGAAGGTTATGATTATTATGTTGAAATGTAGTTTGGGGCTTCCCTGGTGGCCAATGGTTAAGAATCCGTCTGCCAGTGCAGGGGACACAGGTTCGAGACCTGGTCTGGGAACATCCCACAAGCCACGGAGCAACTAAGCCCGTGCACCACAACTACTGAGCCTGCGCTCTAGAGCCCGCGAGCTGCAACTACTGAAGCGCACGCGCCTAGAGCCTGTGCTCCTCAGCAAGAGAAAGCACCACAGTGAGAAGCTGGCGCACTGCAACGAAGAGTAGCCCCCCCCCCCCCGCTGTCGCCGCAACTAGAGAAAGCCCGCATGCAGCGACAAAGACCCAACGCAGCCACAAGTAAATAAATTAATTTAAAAAAGACCCTATTAAAAAAAATGTTGTTTGAAACAAGAGCTGATTTCTTCCCGCAATCTCATGTGCAAATATGTCTCTAATGTAGTCTTATTATTTTTCACTTTCTAATGATGTATAGTTGGATTTGATATAAAAGTCGCCACAGGAGAATAAAGCACAAAATAAGACTTGGGAATCTGGTTGATTAAAACAGAGGGGTATTCAATACTACAGCAGTTTTTCCCCCCTTGCTGAATGTGCTTATTGCAGTGGTTATTGCCATTTAAGTGAGCAGAATCTGCTGCTTACTTAATGGTAGCGGGTAGTCTCTAGGGGACTTCGCAGAAGATTCCAAGAATGCATGTTCATTCCATGAACCAAAAATATTTTGAAATTACCTGAAAAAAATCCTATGTCAGTTATTTCTAAATGTGTTGACAACTCTAACTATTAATGCCAGGATATAGTTAATGTTATATAGTAAAAAACAAATGAAATGTCAGAAAGTATATCCAGTATAGGTGGTATCTTGCCGTAGTGTTCCAGAAGTGTATTTTTAAGTACATTCGTTGGAAAATGAACAATATATTTTATTACCAAAACAGTACGTTCCCAGCTCAGTTGGTAAAGCCCATACATGTCCCAGACAGAAAATTTAAATAGAGCTATTTCACCACCAGGGTTTCTAACTCATTTACTCATGAACATCAGTGGGAAACATATGTAGGCACTTTGGGTGAAGGATGGAGGTGTGAGGGGCAGAAGAAATATGTATAGAAAAGTCCCTTTCTCTAGAGATTTCTCTGATTACCGTGGCTAGGATTTCCAGGCTATGTTGAATAAAAGTGGTGAGAGTGAACATCATTGTGTTATTCCTGATCTTAGAGGAAATGCTTTCAGCTTTTCACCGTTGAGTGTGATGTTTGCTGTGGGTTTGTCTTACATGGCCTTTATTATGTTGAGGTATGTTCCCTCTGTGCCCACTTTCTGGAGAGTTTTTTTTTTATCATAAATGGGTGTTGAATTTTATCTGAAAAGCTTTTTCTGCATCTATCGAGATGATCATTTGGTTTTTACTCTTCAATTTGTTGATGTGGTGTATCACACTGTTGACTTTGAGGATATTGAAAAATCTTTTCATCCCTGGGATAAATCCCACTTGATCATGGTGTATGATCCTTCTCATGTATTGTTGGATTCAGTTTTCTAGTATTTTGTTGAGGATTTTTGCATCTAGGTTCATCAGTGATACTGGCCTGTAATTTTCTTTTTTTGTGGTATCTTTGTCTACCTTTCTCTAAAGATTTAATAAATTCCTTCCATGTTAAGTTATGGTCCATTCCAGTCTGACATTCTGAAGTATCTTCTTTCTTCCAGCAGTGGGAGTGAAGACTCACTCTCTAGCTCTTTGGGCATCAGTAGCAGGGGTGGAAAGGGAAGCACAGCACAGCTCAAGCTGAGCCAAATGTGATCCTGCTCCTTAGGGGGCTTGTGAGCCGGAGGGAAGGCAGACAATTCTTAGTTTCACTGTCCAGTGAAATAGTGAAGTTTTGTAGGAGATGTTGAAACGAGGAGGAAGCTATTCATGCAGACAGAGAAGAATTTGCAAGGCCCAGTGTTTCAGTAGGGGATAAGGGCGCAAGAACATTTCCATACATTGTGATTTGTGGTTCATCTACATGCATTAATTGATTCTTACATCATACCCCATTTTCCCTTGTGTCTTGCGTCAACATTCAGTTAAAAACAACTCCATCTTTGCTATTTTCGGCAGTGAAATATACTTTCTGTTGATTTCTGCCCCAACTTCTACTGATTTCAAATTATATGAAAAATCTCTCTTCCTCAACCAGCCAGGTATTTTTGTCATTTATATACCAGGCAAAACAAATAACTTTACGTTTCTTTTATCTTGAGCATTTTAATGCAGTATTTATTTCATATCATAAAATAGAATTTTTTCTAGGGCAAAAGTGTTTTTTATTTCATTTTTTCTGTTTTCTCATTTGACAGTGATCTGCTTTTTTCTTTTTTCAAAATATATTACAACTAGTTATATTAGTCTGCTTGGGCTGCTATAACAAAATACCATAGACTGGATGACTTAAACGATAGACTTTTTTTTCTCGCAGTTCTAGAGGCTGAGAAGTTCAAGATCAAGGTGTTGGCAGATTTGGTTCTTGGTGAGACCCCTCTTCCCGGTTTGCATACTGCCACCTTTTTGCTATGTCCTCATGTGGCAGAGAGGGAGCATCTCTCTCTTCCTCTTCTTGTAAAGCCTCTAATCCCATAGAAACGCCCTTCCCCCATGACCTCATCTAACATCAGTTATTTCCCAAAGGTCCCATCTCCAGATACAGTTAGTCACGTTAAGGATTAGGGCTTCAACATATTAGTTTTGGGGGGCACACCATTTAGTCCATACCATTGAAATTGAAAACAACAACAACCCTGGATTTTCTTCAGTTGCTGCTTTAATTCTCTAGGGTTTTTGTCAAATGAAACTTGGGAAATGAGAGATTAAAGTGTATACTCGAACTGAAAAGGAGCTAGTTTTTCTGTATATTTTACCATGTCATATTTTCAGCACTTACTTGGCTATGCATGGTGGATATTCCCTTCATATAGACTTGCAAATTTTTCCAGAAGCTGCTTTTGGCTTGTTTAGTTTTAAATAAATAATTTGGCTTTTCAAATATGTAAAAATGATGCATGCAGGGAGAGTAGAGTTCAGGTGAAAAACAGAAAGCAGTGTAAATACTGTGTTTGTTCCTATTCTGAAAGCCGCGGCTCATTCAGCATTTCTTTGAACATTTCATACATATTTGCTACCAATTTAATTTGCGTGTGTGAAGACCGAGGATGCTGTTTTTATTAGAATTGCTGAGGACATTCTCCATATTCCTTGTTTCAAATATCATCTTCCTCCTGTGATGCTCCTTTCCCTCATAACTATTAAAAATCCTTTTCCTTCCTTCTCAGTCTACATATTTGCTGCTCTATTTCTCCTTAGTGCTGTCTCTTCCAAACAAGGGCTGAATATGAATAATTGAATGGCAGGTAGTTTTTAGTTCAGAGTGGCAATGGTACAGCTGGCTGTCTTGCCTACAAGCCTCCTTGGGATGGAATAGTTCAGCCTCAGGTCCAATTCTTCTCTTTTGGAATAGATCAGTGCCCAAAAATCTCAGTAAAAGAGGCTGAGGCACAAGTTCTGTAAACTCGTCTAGTGGAGAAAAATACCCAATATGAATTATGATCTATTTTCTGATCAAGACTGTATTCTAAGTGACAAGTGTGTAAATATCCCTAGTGGTTCATTTTACAACCTCTACTGACTTTTAGGTTACTAGAGAAAATATCAGTGTGAGTCTTTCTTCTATGACTCTGCAACTGATGATTTAGAAGAAATCACAGTATCACTTCGATGGAAGCAGTTAAATGATCAAATCCCAAACCTTAGGTAGAGAGACCTAAGTCATCTGCAAATCCCTTGTTACCATTGTATGTTTTCATGCAGAAATGTCTCACATATACTTACCCTTTTGTTTTTAGAACAAACATAGTAAATATTTATGAATACCAGTCATGTGATAGATTTTGTACTCTTTCTGTGTATCTAAACATGTCACTTGATTAGTCTTAAAAACCAATAATTCATCTAATCTTTTCGGAAACCCCATTTTAGGCCATGTAACATTTACGGTATAACAAAGCGTATTATAGAGGAGGTGGTCCCCTTACACTACTTAGACAACCAATGACAAATAGAAGGTCATTTTCTGATTTAAGAGGTCACTTTCTTTTCTTCTCTGGAGGACCACCATCCCGCCCACTGCCCCTCCCCTAACAGTTCTCTGAATAGTCTCAGTGAATGGGCCAGCATGCCTCTGTTTAGGCCACAAGCACTCTTGGTGCAAACTTGAAAAGAACAGGTGCAGGTCAGAAGTGAACAGGACAGCCCAGGATCACTGCTGGGAAACACGTGCAAGCAAGTCTCAAACTAATCTGGGAACGACTTCGGACAAAGAAAACAAAAGAACACTTTAGGTTCTAAATCACCCACTTGACAGAGGAGGGCTTCAGAATGAGAAGGCCGGTAAGGACTAGTTGCTCCTGTTTTCCTTTCACTATAATTCTAGTGCATTTCAGAGGTGAAAGACAAAACTCTGACCATCTGAAAATTACCTTAAATTTAAATGAATTCCTATATGAGATTATTCATCATGTATGTCTTCCTTCTCACTAGAACTCTGTATTTCTACAACCCAGATTCAATTCAAACTTCATTGCTGTTACTGTGGGGTTCAAAATATCTTTATTAAGGATGCATTCTTCAAGTCAGTTGATGTCTCTCCCCAATGTATGTGTTTTTTTTAGTAGTCTCTTATGTGATATGGGCAAAATTAGTCCATTAGGAAAGAACTGTGTCTATTAACATTTTTGTGTTTACAGACACAAATATAAGAATATAAAAAATATGGTAGAATATGAAAATAATACAAAGTTAAAGATAGGAAAAGGGTGAATATGAATATGAGGCTAGGATAGTTTGAATGCAAATATGTAAACCACAGGATATTATTTAGTTTTTAAAAATTGACCATGTTTCTCTCCTAAATTTCCTAGAGGCCAAAGCAAGAAGGGAAATAAATCTATTTAATAATTTATATACGGGTATACTGTATTAGTTTTATAGGGGAACTCAAGTATTTTATTGGTCTGAAAGAAAGTCTTCCCATGAATTTCCAATGCATGAGTTGCTGAAGGATTAATTACTGAAATACTGGATTTTATAAACTGTGTTCTGTTACAGCTGAGGGTATAATTGCAATGCCAAACTTAGTAAAAGTAATTTTACAGGGTTTTAAGATAATGTGGCCCAAGAACATAGCTTTGATTCACGAATAAAATCTAGACTCCAGAGTAATGTCTTTTAAATTGTTGTCCATAAATATTATGTCTTTTCATCGGGGTAATGGTAAAGGCAATCACAAATAAATTGAGAATATATCCTCAATATTTTCCACAGGACCCTGGAGTCTAGATCGTTGTTGTTTTTTATAAAGAACATATTTATGTACATTAATAGTTAAAGAGTGGTTGGTAGATCATGAAGTATTGTGAAAATTGAATTTACCGTATCAAAATGTTTATTAAATGGATACCCTTCCCTCTCACCTGCCAGTCATGTTTTTGAAAATGTGTTCTAAGAGACTGTCTATTGTTAGAGTGGGCTTTTCTTTATATAATAGTTCTGTATCGCCCCAACACATGCAAAATTGAATGGCCAATTCTGCAAACTTATTCTTGAAACAACCATAACCATGGTGTATTTTTCTCTATGCATGAGCTCTGATACATAGAAAGCGTTGACAGAAAGTTGATATTATGAATTATCTGAAAGCACAAGCTGGAGTTGTTGTAGACTTATTTGACTTATACCTTTCTTTTCTTTTTTTTAAGTGAAAGTGAGTTTATTTAGAGAAACACACATTCCACAGGCAGAATGTGGTCCCTCTCAGAAGGTGAGAGCATCTCCGGGATGTGGGGTAACTTATACCTTTCTAATCAGTCATAAAACTAATTTTTCTATTTAAATTTTATCACCTTCTCTAGAGGTGAGAAAATTTGAGATTTGAGACGAACCATGCTTTAATGACAAATAGAAACTTTCTGCTTCTTGGGTAATGTAATGGGAGACAATTATAGTTAGAGAACAGAATGTAAATGTAATAAATGCTGACAATTTAAAAGTAATGCTATAGTGGAGGGAATCTGGGTTTTGAGTTGGGGGAGGCGGTGGAGAGGGATATGGCTAGGTACTAATTTTTTCACTTTTCATACTTAGGGAGTGAGTAATATTGCCTAAAGCCTATGGATAGTCCAATAGATTCTATTTTTAAAAAAATGTATTTTATTGAGGTATAGTTGATTTACAATGTTATGTTAATTTCTGCTGTACAGCAAAGTGACTCAGTTATACATAAATATACATTCTTTTTCATATTCTTTTCTATTATGGTTTATCACAGGATATTGAATATAGTCCCCTGGGCTGTACAATAGGACCTTGTTGTTTATCCATATCTATCTGTCTATCTATGCATCTGCTAATCCCTAAATCCCATTCCATCCCTCCAATACCAATAATAAAATACCAATTAAGGTATTATTTGTTAAAATGAAAATAATGGAAAAGTTAAAAGTAAAATTATAAGTAGCAAAAGTTGGAAGAAGGGAGAGAAAAAGACAGATGGATATATGGGGGAAGAGAGGAAAGTCATACAGGAGAGTTAAGTTCCATATATTTCATAGAAAGAGTGAGTAAGACTCCTTACAGCTGAAGAATCAAGAAATGGAGGTGAAAACAGATTATTTCAAGTTCTGAACATGGCCAAAACAAGGAATATAAAGAGAAACTGAAAAATATAATTGTACTTCCATGGAATAAAACTGGGTATGGAATGAAAAGAAACGTTTACTTCTCACTTTATAACTTTCCATACCATGTATTACTTTTATATTTTTAAAGAGCTAATGAGTGATTCAGTGGAGATATTAGATCTGAAATTTTTGGCCATTTTCTGAGTAGTCAATAATATTTTAACATGTCTGAGGGCAATACAGATACTTAACACACACATTTTCCTAAATGCGATTTTCAGAGAACTTCAGATAAATGTAAATAAATTACATTTTTTTATTACAAAATAAATTGTACAATAAATTTTGTATTTATTTGTAAAATAAAATAAATTGTAATAAATTATTACAAAATAAATTGTACAATAAATTTTGTATTTATTTGTAAAATAAAATAAATTGTAATAAATTATTACAAAATAAATTTTGTATTAATTACAAAATAAATTGTAAAATCAGTTCATACAATTGTTATAAAGGTAAATAGGAAAGAGTATGTTTGTTAAAGTGCTTTGCTAATTTTAAATGGTAAAAAATGTTACGTGCTTCTATTATTTATCAAGGTTATCTTTGAAGTGTTTTTCTAGGGAGAAGTAAATATTTAATAACTTTATGAGAAAAAATGGTTTATGAGTTATGTTTCCATGGATTCTTTTGACCTGTGCTCTGAAATTCATTATTCAGCAGACATGGGGCTGGACCAGCAAATGTGTAATTTTTTAAAAAAACTTTTATTTTATATTGGAGTGTAGTTGATTAACAATGTTGTGTTAGTTTCAGGTGTACAGCAAAGTGATTAAGTTATACATATACATGTATCTATTCTGTTTCAAATTATTTTCTCATTTAGGTTAATACAGAGTACTGAGCAGAGTTTGCTGTGCTGTACAGTATGTCCTTGTTGATTATCTATTTTAAATATAGCAGTGTGTACATGTCAATCCCAAACTCCCTAACTAGCTCTCCCCCACCTTCCCATATGGTATTTGTCTTTCTCTGTCTGACTTACTTCATTTAGTATGATCATCTCCAGGTCCATCCATGTTGTTGCAAATGGTATTATTTAATTTTTTAATGGCTGAGTAATATTCCATTGTATATATGTAACAAATGTGTAATTTTTAAAAGCATCTAATTTATTATAATCCAAGTAGTTGGATAAACAGATTTGAGAAACTCTGAATAAAAAGTAACTGGTACAGGTCACTAAAAAATAGTTCCACTTTCCCAGTCTCTTCCCTCACTCCCATTTAAAAAAATACAGTTTCACAAGGAAAATACAAATTCTTAGTTTAGGTTTACAATCTATAGTATGGAGTGGAGAAGAACTGGCTTGGGTACAGCTCCTGAGTTTAACACACACACACACACACACCAGCAGCGGCAGTAGCCAGTTGACTATAAGCAAAACATACCATCCCTACTGAGACACAGAACTGTACCCTGGTCAGATGACAACTTGAATGTTGGCTTCAGGTCTCAGAATCAAAATTTTATTTAATAAGTTTATTGACAAATTAGATTATTTTCAAAGAGACTAGGATGTTAAAGTAGCAAGGAATCATATTCTAGGAAGAATACCAATTAATAATTTAGTATTGTTTTTAGCAAGCCCAGAGAGTTCATGACAGAAGTAGACATGTAAGGAAAGCATCAGAAATTTAGGCTAGTGAGTGAAAATCATAGGGAGGCAGAGAATGGTTCAACTTCAAGAAGTTCCTTTTATAAATTACAAAGTTTAAAACAAACTCTCAAGAAGCTGAGCTTGTCATAAATCATAATGTTTAATATAATTATAATAATTGCTATTTATTGAGCACTTGTATACGAAATATTCTTAAACCCTTTTAATCTGTCATTCTATTTAATCCTCACAACATCCCTAAGAGAAAGGTACTGGTAAATAGCTCTATCTTACAGGTGAGAAAATAAACATTCAAGAAGACTGCATGTCCTGCCTAGGACCTCACAGGCTGCACACAACAGAGAATCAAATCTCATCTCTTGTGAACATTGAACTCCCAAAGAAGAAGATAAAGTCGAAGTTTAACATATTCAGATTACATATGTTTGGAAGAGGGTCTGAGTTAGATAACATTAGGGGTTTTGTTTTCTTTTTTGAATGTCAACCACATGTCTTAATGGTTTTCTTTAATCTTACATAGATCCAGATTGACATGACCTCTTAGTAGTTACAGTTGTTGTATTTAACAGTAGAGGGTAGGAAGGTCAATCCTGTTTCCCAACAAGTGGAGTTTGGATTTTATCACCTTGGGGGTTAGAAGAAAGTGTTTTGGTCTTACTCGATGGTATGACAATACAAAGAAGGGTCTAGAAATGCGTGAATTCCTGCCAAACACTGCTCTCCTTTTTTGGAGTTTTCAGAGAAATTGTTTATACAGGCACGTAATTCTGGGAAAAAAGTACTATCGTAGGTGCTCACCAAGTGATTGATAGCCTCATCCTGTGTTTGGAGCTAATGGCTTAGCTGTAAATAATCTCTTGTGAATTTAATATTCAAGCCCAGTATGCTTGAGTACTTGTGGAAACAGTGAGAGCTAAAGCAAGACAGAAAGAGAAAGTTAGGTCCACAAAGGGCACTTGTGCTTTTTTTTCCATCCAAATTCTTAGGACCAGGAAGAGAACGAGAACACGAATGATATAGTCTGAGGTCAGATAATCATGTGGCAGAGACCAAAAGGTGCAACAGAGAGAGATCTTTTCTCTTAAAGAATCCTTGCCCTTTAAGCCCTAGTAATCCCTGATCGTTAGTGTTCACTGGATAATCAGTGTTTCAAGTGTGAAGCAATACGATTATGAAATCCTTCTTTTGGATTGGGCAAGCTGAGACGGTGAGATCCCATCTAGGAAGACGGAGACAAATGTTTCAAGCAATGGAGAGAAAGCAAAAATATTCCTTCTGTTGGATTTTTCTGCTTACATTCTTGACAATTTCCCCAAACTTCCTAAGAACCATACTAGTTATACGAACTCTGTAGATAAAATATGGACCAAGACAAGCGAACGTGAAGAGCTGAATCTGACAGATGGCCACAAGTGCATTGATCTAGTATAACAGTCCTGATCTGAATGGAAAGGAGAATCTAATACCTTCCAAAGCAACTCTGAAGCTTTAATCAATAACTGGAATGTTAGATTTTGGCAAAAGAACAGATGTTAGAATTTTAAAGCTGACTATATGACCCCAATAAAAAAGAATCAGTTTTTATTAGGAATGGAGCCTGGCAGTTTTGCACAATAATCTAGACTTACCTTGACAAAATTTGAGTAATGGATTAGCTCCAGTGGGAATTAGGCAATTTTTTTGTGTGAAATGTGATGCACAAGAAGCTTCAATCAATAATACTTGCTTTGGCGAACAGTTTTTAAGTAGGCAAGCAGCGCGTATAATACTGTGTCATGTGTATATAATTATCTCAGCATGCCAAAGGGTGGAAAACAATCTTCAAGTGGCAGAGAATTAATAACACCCCATTTCATTGTTCAGCATTTTCCTCCAAGTTGTGTTGGTTTTGTTTCTGTTTTCCTTCATTGCCTGAGATTTTCTTAAACGCATAAGCCTGTATTGCTCAATACAGCTTTCTTTCATCAACAGTGAGCTCAATGCTGTTTGAAAGCCAAATATTTTACTTATCAGTATCTGAGAAGGCTAGTCACAAGGAAAAATTTAATCAGGCTAGATACTATATGGAAATTCCGTGAATATATAGATTTAAGAGTGTAACCCACATGAATTCTTCTAAATTAGATGCAGAGGATATATTTGGAAAAGAGGTGTGAAACTGTTCATTTCAGGTGAGAAGAGTTTAACCATTGCTAACACTACTGAATTAAGATACCTGCTGTTTTAGAATATCTATTGTTTACTAACTGTGACAAGAATATACGGTCCACAGTCAAAGATGATATTTTGCCTCTTAGTTCTTTCTCTTTGAAGAGAACATTAGCCTTGTAATAAGGAAGTCAAGCAAGGACAACATCTACTGGAAATCCTGAGTGCTTTGTTGGCGTTGCCACGTTCCCAGCTGTTTTATGTTTATAATAACAATAGGGCGAACTGTAAGAGTGGTGCTATGTGCATTAAAGCTTGTTTCATTTCTAGTGTGTGATGACAGGTATTTATTGAGCTGTTCCAGACATATAGCAAGATGGAAAAATATCCATTAAAAGCTCCTAGTCATTTAAAAATATATTTTAAAGAATTCAAAACTAAATTTGGTAGTTTTGGGGATCCAACTACATTTCTTACCAACTTCCCAAGCTGGTGAATTGGACAAAACCAGTCATAGGTTTTTTTGTTTTGAGAAAAGAAACACAGATTTCCTATATTTCATAAGACGGTAGGGTGCCCAGAGCCCTGCAGATCTCCTTTGTGACACCTGTTTTCTGTACCCCCAGCTCTAGTTGACGCAGAAATGCGGTGACACGTGGCCTTGTTCCACTGAGGGGCAGCCAGTGTGTTTTCAGTCATTAAGCTTGCTCCTGGAGCTGAGCGAGCCCGAGGCAATCACCCATAACTGATTTTCACCCAAGACTTTGCAGACATGCTGTGTGGGCTGTAGGCAATTAAGACAGTCTACAATGAAATCAGTCATATCTGGGGGGCATTGAGTATATTTACTAAGCACCGTGCCACATACACACATGTGTGTTTCCTGCCCACAAAAATCTGCATCTTTGTGGAGGAGAAAGTACACACAGACAGCTTGTTAACTCTATAATAAAAAATAACAAATACAAAATTGTAAGAAGTGTTGAAAGCAGTAACTGATAAGTGAATGAATAAGGAAGTGGTGTAGATAACACGGGCTTCGGGAAGAGAGGAGGGAGGTGCCGCGAGGCTGGGGCAATTGGGAATGATGTGTAGGGGAAGAGGCTTGAGCAGAGCCCATGCCTCCACACTCCTGGGAATTTATTTGGGCACTTACAGCTCCAATAGGAGAGATTTTATGATGTGGCCAGGGAATCTCTCCGTCACTGAAAATGCCTAGGAACAATCCTGACAATGTCATCTCTAGAATCTGAAATGCAAGCAGTCTTTGAAATAAGTCCTTTATATTCTCTGGTGGCTTGAAATATGACTTAGGGTGATGGGCAACTAGACGACGCTTTTTTGTATTCTACAGACTCCTTTATGGGTGATGGGGTAGGGCAGATAGAATAGTGGCAGACCTAACTGTTCTGAGTGTGTGTGTGTGTGTGTGTGTGTGTGTGTGTGTGTATTAGGAGCATTCAGTTTGAAAGTTGTGTTTCTACATCTTTTCTGCTCCTTGTTTTTATTTTCTGTGTTTCTGACCCCAATCTTTCATTTGAGTTATCCCCAGAAATTCAGATCCAGTGTGATACTCATGGGAATAAATCTGTTATATTCCGTGAATTTAATGCCCTTAGCTTCTTGAGTATAAGAAAACTGGAATCTGTTTTCTAAATTCTAAAATCCAGCTACATCTTTAACCCGTTATGGAAATGCCTTATTTTCTCCTTTTTAGATGCTTTTGGTTAAGAGAGGTTTTCGTAGGGGTAAAGTGAAGCTACCTTGGTCAGCAGATACTATATACAATACATCTCTGAGACGGCTGTTAATCAAAAGGACAGGAAAACATAATTGTGTTAACTTTCTGGATTCTCTGCCTTGCATAATGATGTGAGAATTGCTTGGCATATTTCAGGACTTCTGAGCTCCCCCTGATGATGTCTGTCGACTGATCTAATCAACAAACCCTGCAACTGTAGTAATTGTGTATCAGGTCCTTGTGATGAAACAAATGTTTCACAGTAAATTGCCAGAAGATTCAATTCTTCTGTATTCTGTGTGTATGTTTTTCTTGATTTGTTTTGTTTTTTGGATGTTTTGTTTATTGTGCTGTTTTTTACTAATTTTTTTAAACAACTATCTTATGAAAAACATTGCTGTGTAAGAAATTTGTAGTAAGGTGTTGCTGAATCTGAATTCTGTTACCTTTCATTTAGCTTTATTTATTTTTCCATCTGTTTATTTGATCTTCTAGTCCTGACTGCAGCCACCATAAATTCTCATTTGCAGAGATGGATGTAACAATGACTAAAGCATGGATCAAAGCTTAGAAGGGGTGTCTGTGTTTGTCTGTGGGGTGTGTGTGTGTGTGTGTGTGTGTATGCATGTGAGATGTCTTGATCCCTTTGTTTATTTCTCCGGGGAATTCTCAAGCAATTAAGTCAACCTATTGCAAATAGAGCCCTCTCTGTACATTCTGATTTGATAGGAGAATGGGTAATTCCTGTTAATGACTAGTACATCTGTTCAATTATATTGTTTTGTATTGATGCTTAATTAGGTGTCAAGTTGGAAGAGAGGGAGAATGTGAAAGCATGATTCCCTTTTAAATGTCAGAAAGGCTTCCTAAATTACCTGTCTTTTTAACGTACACAGAACACTTTGACAGGCATTGTGTTCTTCTGACCTTAAAACATTTATACTGTCTTGGAGAAGTGTAATGTTCCCTAGGAAGTGAGCTGTGTGTATTGGAACTGGTTTGCCTTGAATGTCACTCATGTCCAGTTTCTTGTGGAGTGACCCGTGTCAACCTTCAGCTGGCAACAGAAGGAGAGCTTCCCATCGATAATACATTTTTTGGTTAAATAGCTTTCTTTTCTCTGGGAGGGTTTTCTTCAGAAAATATTGTTCCAAATAAAATTGAGCCTATATTGTTTAAAAGTATAACTTGCTTTTTATCTAGATGTATTTAGATATAAGCAAATGAAAGACCAGTTGCATATTTTTTTTAAATGATATGATCACACTGAACCTGTTTCTAGAATACAGATAGACTAATGCGTAGGCTTATTCAGTGAATAACAGCGAGTATTTATAAATATAACTCTTGAAAACAGAATGGGAAAAGATTTGTAGTAGAATGGAGAGTGACTAAGGAGCTAATAACTACATTATTGGGGAGTTATGAGTGCGACAGTATGGAAGCCTTTTAGCCGGCTTGTAGGTGTAATTTTCATTTTTTATTGATGTCCGTGGGTCAGTTGAGGTCAAAGATTATTACTCTTTACTGACAACTCATGCTGTGTCACAAGGGAATATGATGTGTTCTAATAAAAGTATGTATTATGTATGAGATCCTGTAACAATTAAAAAGGGGGAATTGACAGCACAGAAAATCAAGTTCTTAAAAAGGAATAGTTGAGGCTTGCTTGAGTAGAAGACTGATCTTGTTTAATCACCTAGTCTATCAGCATTTGGAGTGTTTCTTGTGGCTTTCCATAACAAAGGAGAAGGATGTTAATATGATATTCAAAAAATGAATAAAGCGTTGTTGATTGTAGTAACTTCAGTTAGAAGCCTCTTGCCAAAAGAAAAAGAGTTATGTGGGTTAAGGCAGTCTAGTAACAATCTGGCAATTTTCAAGTCTCTTCAGTTCTCTGTTTAATATTGTTCATATTAGTAATCCTTTTTTCTATCTATACCTTAAGATAGTAAAATATAAGAATATGTAAAGGAAACTGTAAGCCATCTCTAGATTCTAGACACAGTGGATAATATTTAATCATCCATTGTTGTAGGTTCTTTGCAAGTCCTCCCTTTCACACATTTTATCAATATTTAATGTTTTGTAAATAGTGCTCAGGATTCTTCTTTGTAAACTACATTCTAAATTTGGATAAGATTATTTTCTTTTATGTTTTAGGTAAGATTAGAAAAGAAAAATCTACTTTCCATTATATATTGCCATAGTTTTATACAGAATGAAATTTTACCTTACTGAATTTATTTCGGTTTTCTTTGTATCAGTTCTGTAAGTTATTGCTTAGAGAACTAATCCATGCATATCTTAAATGCAGTGAGGAATCTCACACTAATTTCCAGAGAACTGGACAAATATTTTGAGGAATGACTGTGCTAAAATTACCCAGTAAGTTTGGAAATGCTATAATGAGATTACATAATATCTTAATCTTTATAGTTTATTTTTGTGTTAATATTTATTTGCTAAAATTTTTATTTTTGACAGTATTGGAGTAGAAGTTATATGTAAGTTAATGCTGTAACTGAGCATACTTTTTGTATTATATTGATGCAAAAATATGTATAATGATAATATATAAATCAAATAGCTGCAGTTTTTAAGCTTCTTACTAATTTGTTCAGCATATAAAACTGAAGATCAGTTAATTTCATTTTCTTTTTCTAATAATAGAATGTTTCTTAGACATAGAAAAAATACTGAGGGGGATTTTAATAAAAGCATGAAAATGACAAACAGTTGTATAACATTGTAGGCCTGTACTCTTGTAATGAAATTGCACATTAAGCATCTCATAGAATTTCATTATAATGAAAGTTATTTTTTAATCTTCTCTAGAACAAGTGATTTTTTAGTGGGGCTCTGTGTAAAGGGCACAGTTATTTCAATGTTGTAACTTAGAGTTACAAGTACTGGATGCAGAGGAAGTTAGAGTCAGATTGACCAGTTAGCGGGCTACTGCAACAGTCCATACACTAGAGGGAAAAGTCCCTAAAAGCAGTGACAGTGAGAATGGAAAGGAGGAAGGGATGGCAAAGAGTTACTCATGTAATAGAATTAACATTAATTCACTAAACATTTAATGAGTTCCTACTGTGTGTCAAGTTCCTACTATAGTCATTTTGATTGTTGCCATGAAGGTAAGAGTGAGCTTGGCAAACAAATAATTACTATGAAATTCAATACCATTGTGATATTGTAAGTAAATTGAATGATATCCGGAGAGATCTGCTGAGAGGTAAGTATTTGCATTTGGTCTTTAAAGGATGATTGGAAATTTTCTAGGAGAAGGATTTCAAGGAATAGATGATTCCAGCAGAGAAAGTAGAATGTGAAGAGTTTGTACATTAGGGTGAAGAAGAGTACGTGTTGTTGTCAGTAACATGCCACACTGAAATTATTTCAGATTTGTGAATTTTTAAACAAAATGATGTTAAGATGAACTCATGTTATTCTGGAGTGAGAATGATATAAGGATCATTGTTACATGCAGCAAAAGAAAAGAAAATATTGTTAGAAGTTAGGATTGGAAATATAGGAGGTGCCAGTTTATGGAAGCTTCTCATAAAACATTAAAATGTAACTTACTGGGACGTACTTGGAAATTTCTGAACAGGGAGTGAAGTGATACGTTCTAGTTATTCTGAGTAACAAATTCATAGGGCTTTAATTTGTTGTTGTTGTTATTGTTGAATAATAGAATGCCAATCCTTAAGCAGCTACCTAGGGAAATGAGGCTGGATTAAAGAATTTGTAGAATATGTAAAATAACACATTCCTTGGAATTAATAGTCTCTAACAGTTTAAAAGAAAATAAAGTGGTATGTTGATTTGTTTAAAGTCTAAAAATGCAGAAATAGAGATATTCTGTTTCCACTTTAATTTCAGATTCTGCTTTTGGCTGTGAATGAGATATCAGCTATGGTGTCATTACTTTCCCACTTCATAGAACTTAATAAGCTTTTAAAAGTAATTTTAGCCATCAGCAAAGCCAGACAATGTTAAGTAGTAACCTCAGTGTATTTCTACACAATTTGTGTAGCTGCTTTTCTCTGAAGAATGTAAACATTTACCCTAGTATGCCAGTACTTCAACTTCATAGGGAAAGACCTTTAATAATCCCTTGGGTTGAAGTTTCTGCAGATGATGCGGAATCTTCCCATCATCGAAGCAGTCGAAGTCTATGTAGCTGGGCAAATTGGCAGTGGTATGAAGTGCTGGATCAAAGCTGGTGGAGGTGGACAGTGCCCCAAAATTGTTAGCTCTGATTGCATTGCCATTGCTGATGCAGTGGCTTCATCCCTGTTGGATTGTCTAATTTTTGCTCTAGGGAAACAATGTTCCCTTTATTTTTCTCATTCCAAAATGACCTGACATAATTTTATAGACATTTTGTATGAAAATTCAGACATTTGAAATGTAAATTTTTCCCCACATGACTTTAATAGAAAGTGTATGGACTCTGTGTCAGCCCAGATTATGTTTACCTATTCTCCATTCCATTAATTAAGAAAAAAAGAGAAGTTACTGGATTTAAGACCATGCTTTCCCAGTTGAGCCTTGTTTACCATGCCTTGTGCATAAATGTGGATATCCCATTTTGGCCATTCTCCTTGCTTTCCCCCAAAGAGTTGTTCATTTTTTAATTTAATATTTTATTAATACTTTCTTGGGCAACTATTTTATCCCAGTGCAAAGCTAAGTGCTTTGGATTTCAGATGAGAACGACCTTCTCTTGTGTTGTTTACATTTTACTAGAGGAAAGAGGCTGAAAACAAGTAAGTAGACGAAGATCATAATTGCAGAGTTGTGAGTGTCCTTAAGAAACAATAAGGGCCTGATGTGAAGGACAGGAGGCAGGACAAAGAGATGGATTTAGCTAGTGTGGGCAGGAATGTGTCTGTGAGGTGTTGACCTTTGCCCTGGGGTTTAAAGGAATGAGAAGACGTGGAAGGGAAATACGGTAGACAGAAGAAAGAGTAGGCAAGAACATGCTATTCAGTGATGGTGTCAAATTCTGGAGTGGCAAGTTCAAGATCTACATCTCTTACATCTCTGCTATAGCAATGAGTGGTCTAGGAGAAGGGTTGGCTCAGGAGTTATTTGCCATTTGGGTTCATTTTCCCTTTTGAGGGTCTAAGTGCTAAAGATTCTCCAAATCATTAGCTGAAATGTTAGGGAGCAAAACCCCCAGCCAGGGTTATAGAGAACAACCAAGACCACCTCCCCGTAGTAGCTTGACTACCCAAATCTTGCATCACCCACTATGTGCAGTAGAAAGTAACATGTATGGTCATACAACTCAAAAAATATGATTTCAGCCCTTCTTTAAACCTTTCCTTATTAGCCACTTAGAACTCCTGAAGAGAATGTGAAAGATGGCGGCCTAAGGTGTAGAAGTAGCAGATGCTACAGCTCTTCAGTATTTAGTGCAATAAAGTTGTGTTTCATGGAAATGTTCAAATATAAGTATAGGTAAAATGTGGAGATGCACAAATATGAGCTACATTTCTCTGCAGGGAGCCAACCTAATGACTGCTGTAAACAGATCACCATTTATTGATGTGTCATTGATCTACACAGTAAAAATCAGTGTTATTCAAATCCATTGTCCACACTGAAAAGATGTGTACTTGAACTGTAAAGATAAGTGAACATTATTTTTCCTAACAATAAATTGAACATAAACAAAAAATTTCATACAAATAAACATAGTCTTAAAAGAAATTTGGTTTCACAATTCCATGTGAAATAGAGCAAAGCAATCATATGTTCCATTATAATTGGATTAAAGGCTGTATCATTTTAGTTTATAGGACTGTTAATTGTATATCTTAAAAGTTTCAATGATTATTTGAACAATAGTAAATAGTGCATTGTTTAAAGTTTTTGGTAATGAGTCAAAAATTTTCAGATGTGCAGAAGTAAATTTTCATCTTTTTAGGAGAAACTCCACATTATTTTTTAGAAATATGAATTTATTTTTAGTCTCCTTTCTTTTTCTATACTCTCCTCCTCACTCCTCCCAACTTCCATGTGTCCCTCTTCCTCGCTCCTTCTCTTGAGTTCTTTTCCTTTGGGGCCATTGAATCTCTTTCAATTCCTTCTGCTTCATTTTTCTTCATTTAATCTTATATACTACCAGGCAGCTGTGTTATAAATTCAGGGAGAGTTGGTTAATCAGGAACATGTTATTTCCCCTGGGCTTCCCAGCTCTGTGCACTCCTGGATTTTTCTGATGAAGAGGAGAGATATTGTGATGGGCATAATGGAGTCTCTTCCATTAATTCTGTTGCCTGCCCGTTCGTCCCGTAAACTTCCCCTTCTGTCAAATCAGAAGAGTGAACATAGAGAACAAGACCAGCTTGGCTGGAAATGAGAACATCTTTACCATAATCCTGAGAGAGGTGTTTGCTTTAGATGGAAAATATATACACTGTTCTTGAATTTATCCAAAGATATTTCCATGGCCTGTCTGAGAAATCCAGCAGGAAGAATCTGATAGAGAGAGTCAAGAATAAGGTTCTAATTTGTGCCCTGGCATTAATATAAAGATAAGTATATTTACTTCTTAAACTTTAGTTGTCTAAAAGAAATAGGAAAACCAAACTAACTTCCCATTGTAGTGGCATTTTGCATGATGCACTTTGTGATCTCAGAGTAAAAAATTATATACAGAGTAGAGTTCTTTAAACAAACCTTCATGGCCGTCTCTCTCATGGCCTAGTTGGGGCTTTTAGCAGCTCCCTTTGTATCCACAGGTAGACAAGAACACAGGAATTCTATAGATAGGTCCTTAACCACGTTTTGAAATTGTTGGGCTACTCCTTTGATCTAAAATTATGTGCTGTTTTTGGCTTTTGCTCTATCCTTGTCTCTAGTTGCTCTTCTCTTCCTAGAGCTCTCTACTCTTCTTTTTTTTTTTCTCTCTACTCTTCTTATCTAACCTCTTTGAACTGTTATTTCTGTGGGCAACTTCTTTGGTTCTTGGTTCCAACTTTCCTTTTGGACACTTGTGTTGGAGCGTCTTTATATCCATAGTCCAAAGAACCTGGCTGAAACCAGACCCAGTCCGCTTCTAAACCCCAAACCCAGGTTCTAGAACTTACCATTTGGCCAGAAAAAAATACTAAACTTACATGGGATATTTATTAATCATTATCACCTGTTTTGCCCTTAGTTGCTGATTGTACCTCTTTTTTTTTTTAATAGCAGGGAGAAGACATAAATTCTCACTTTGCCCTTTACATGCATATATTTTTATTCACCCTTTTCATTTTGTTTAAATCTTAGTGTAAGCACAGACAAAAATAGGGCAGTCAGATGGCCACAACTAAGTCAGCTGCATCCATTGTTTTCTGCTAGGCATTAGGAATTGGATGTCTGAGACACTTCTAATTTTTTCTGAAAGTTTTATAATTTTACTTGTAAATTCCACAGTGTTAATGATCATTAAAAAGCAATATAGAAATGTTATAAAAGGTAGATCTTATTTTAGATAGTTGCCTAATAA
This sequence comes from Leucopleurus acutus, assembly GCF_964270905.1. Taxonomy (NCBI): domain Eukaryota; kingdom Metazoa; phylum Chordata; class Mammalia; order Artiodactyla; family Delphinidae; genus Leucopleurus; species Leucopleurus acutus. Next base: position 28,328,972 of record NC_139144.1, on the reverse strand, counting down.
TTTATAAGATAAATATACCACAATTTCTTTTGCACCAGAAGAACTTTCTAACAGTTTTGCCTCCATACAAAAAGATTGTTAGTAAGATAATGAACAGCTACCCCAGGAAGTATTCGGAGAATTGGCATGATAATTTTTTATGGGTAATGTATATGGAAAGCTTCCATTAAGTAGGAAAGTGGACTGCAAGCCTGAGGTATATGCAGTTTCTAGGACTAAAATAATGTTTATTACATGCATTAATTGGATAAATAACTGCAGTTAAAGATTCATTTGCAAGGGGCTTCCCTGGTGGCGCAGTGGTTGAGAGTCCGTCTGCCGATGTAGGGGACACGGGTTCGTACCCCGGTCCGCGAAGAGCTGCAGAGCGGCTGGGCCCGTGAGCCGTGGCCGCTGAGCCTGTGCGTCTGGAGCCTATTCCCCCCAACGGGAGAGGCCACAACAGTGAGAGGCCCGCGTACCACAGGAAAAAAAAAAAAAAAAAAAATTCATTTGCAGGATGTTCAAAGGTGATGTAAATGCCTGTGAAGCTACTTTTTCCCTGCTGTGATCAAGAGATAGGAGAACATGATGTGGAACTTGGAGGCAATACACCATGGATAGTTGAAAAGACAGTTCTCCAGATAGCAAGAGATGTAGCATTGGGCTTTTTCTTTTCCTATACTACAGTGACCTAGAACTGATAGCGTGAATTCTAATGGAGTGCCTGCCCTCAAATTCCTTTGTATTTTCTGAGTAGCCATAAGGGAGTCCATTCAGCCTCTCTTTTATAGAAGGAACATTTTGAGGGAAAATATACAGGATGTCAGGCCTGTGGGAGGCTGCTGAGTCACATATGATTCACAGATCTGGCTTCAGAAATCTTTAGATTTTCACATTACTAAACGGGGTGGTCCGTTTTAAAACTGCTTATTGAAATCCACATTGGGGTGTGCTCTAAATGGAGCATGAGGAACGTGACCGAATGACTATTAATGAAAAAAAAATTAGAAGCCTGCAACAGTTCATTCGGAATGTTGATGTTTAATTCATGTTGCTGGCTGCTTTGTGATTCCTTCCTGTTCCGTAGAGACGATGAGTTCTGTGGGCGTGCCATCTTACAGTTGGCCCCTCGAGCCGAAGTCCTGTCTTCTTTTCATCAGGGCTTGTGAAATGCTTCATACCTGTTTCTAAAATGACCGAATGAGATCAGTTTCTAAGCCTTTCCTTCTGACTGCAGAAGAATTATTTTAAATGTGGAAGATACAAATATCAGCACAAATGAGTCTTTCTGTGAAGAGATCGACCATTGTATTTTAAAATGTTTATTTCATATTTATAGAAATAGTTTAAATTCCAGTAATCATCTTGTCATTTGTTTCATGGTAAAGGAAAATAACCTAAGACTTTTGATTTTTAATTTTTTTGTTATGAATTGTGAATTATCTGATATTAAAGATTTATTTTAACTAGAAGAATAATGTTTTTAGTTTGTATTTAAAATGGACTTCTAAGTAACTATATATACATGAATCATGCTTTACAGTGTATTTTTATTAGAAAAATTTTTTTTTTTTTTTTAAATTTTGGCCGAGCCACGCAGCTAGCGGGATCTCAGTTCCCTGACCAGGGATCGAACCTGGGCCACGGCAGTGACAGCGCTGAATCCTAACCACTAGACCACCAGGGAACTCCCTACAGTGTTTTTTAAATTTACTAAATGCATGACATAGAAGCTTCAATTGGATTTAGCTAAACTGCAAACTTTTTCTCCCTGATATTTTTTTCTGTTTAATTGCCTAGATTTCGGTCTATTTTTCCACATATAATGCATCAAAGGTCATGATTTTATAATGTTGTTATTTAAACATTAGCAATTATGACATAATTTAGAAAATTAATTCAAATAAAAGTTTGAAATTGTGACCAAACAATTGAAAATGATTTCTTTTCCTGTAGTACTTCTACATTTATATAAACTTCTCACCAATGGCTGACAGTCTTTGCAAGGAGTTATTTGACAGTGCTAAAAATTGTAATATTTCCACATTTGGTAAGCATAAACTCATTTTAAAACACAGTTATTGTTAAGTTCACTACGTTAATGGAGAAAAAACTATTTGATTAAAAACAGTAGTTTAGCTTTGTGTTTCTGTTGAGCAGATCAGGAAGGGGAGCTGGCTCTAATTCCTATCCAAGAAGCAATCTTTTGCTTGGAATACTTAGTGCGCTCAGACCATTGGAGGGGAGCACAAGGGCAGTGAACATGCTGCTCAGGCAGAGCGTCAAAGAGAACCACATGTCTGTGCGGACAAAAAGGTTGAAAGCAATTAAATTGTAATGTATTTTATATTTGAAAAGACCTTTCCTATTTTTCTAGAATCCTGTGGTTAATACTAAAAGGAATAAAAATGTTACAGAATGGCTACTTTTAAGATGTTCCTTTCTGACAGTCTTCAGAGAGAGTTACTGTTTTTCTAATTTGCGAGTTAACACGTTTGCATGGACGGCTTTTTGATCGATAAATAAACTCTGTCCTGGAATAGCTATCAGACAAACTATACTATGAGCTATCTTTAAAAGGAGCACCATACAAGTCGGTCTGGGCCCAGACTTTTATATTCTTGCATTTGTTTGTGTATTTGAACCTGCGTTATGAACACAAGGCCAACCGAAAGAGTCATATTTTCCATTCATAGTTGAAGGATTAAATGTTGCTTCCAGAATATTTTATATTTAAAAACACATCAGGGCTGACTCTACATCTGACCTGCTACTCTGTGTCAAATCTATGTGCCGTATGAGAGTCAGTGGCTGTGTACCTAATGCTGAGGATGCCATGATGTTATGTTAATGAAAGCAGCAAATTCATGGTTTTGTAAATACAGCAACTAGTGCTTGTTTATTTGATAATCTGGATGAAAACTTAATTTGAGGAAAAATTGTAACATTAAATAATCAGGTGCATATTTCTTTTAAGGAAGAAAACACCTGGATTTTCTCAGTTGCAGTATTTAAATCCTTATTTTCTGACTATAACTTTCCTCTTGCTGTGTAAAAATAAGACTTCGGTAATTGTCATTTTCTCTATTTACATCAGTGAAACAGACTTATAACCCAGGGCTATGAAAGTGTATAAAATAGAAAACACAAGACATTTGTAAGTTAGGATGAGAGGAGTGTTGGGGGTAATCTGGTGGTTTAATGATGAGAGCAAGCCATGTTTCAGATCATATTGATTAGCATTTATTAAGATGGTAGACTCTATTGGCTTCTAAGGGCAAATGCTCAGCTCTGCCACTTACTAATTCTGTGACCTTTGGCAAGTAATTTAACCTCTCTATGCCTCAGTTTCCTCAGTCTGTAAAGTGAGATTCATAATAGTATCTGCCTCATAGAATTTTTGTGAGAATTAGAGTTTTTTCACATAACATGTTTGGAACAGCTGTTGGCACATAGATGTGAGATAGATGCTATCTCTTGTTTATTGAGCATCTAATATATGTCCAGAAATGTGCTAGATATTCTCAGAATACAGAACTGGAAGCCGTGACCCATCCACTCAAGGAAAGAAAGTATTGTTAGGAAAAAATAATACTAACGTAAGATAGTATATCAACGTGTGTGATGTTTTGTAGGACAGGCTATATCTATTTTAGGAGCTTAGAAAAAAAATTTCTGAGCACTTGAGGACTTGCCCAGAAGAAGGAACTGAAGTACAGACTTGAAAAATGATTTTCAAGCCCTGAAGAGACTTAAGAGAGGTCATTTCAGGCTAGTGGAAAACGTGATTAAATAACATGACAGGGCTTCCCTGGTGGCCCAGTGGTTGGGAGTCCGCCTGCCGATGCAGGGGACACGGGTTCGTGCCCCGGTCCGGGAAGATCCCACATGCCGCGGAGCGGCTGGGCCCGTGAGCCATGGCTGCTGAGCCTGCGCGTCCGGAGCCTGTGCTCCGCAACGGGAGAGGCCACAACAGTGAGAGGCCCGCATACCACCAAAAAAAAAAAAAAAAAAAAAAAAAAAAGTAACAAAACTGACATGTTTGTGAAACACTTAAACTGGCCTGACTGCAGATACCAATCTATGTAGGGAAGTAGATGGGGCATTTAAGTCAGAATCCAAACATAATAAACATTGAGGATTTTGCAGTATTGGAAATATTATGGTTGTACAATTAATAATTCAGAGAAGAAAGGAATGAGGAAAATTTGATCATGACATTAAGTAATATTTACATGCTTGAATTAGACAAAAATATGTTTTGTGAACTATCAGCAATGGCAGAGAAAAAATAAGGTAAACAATGAAAGAGAAGATCCTCAAGAAAATGAATGGAAGTTATGTAATGTGCAATTAGAAATTCAACCCATTTGGTTCATAGAAACACCAGCAGCAGATTGTGTGGCCATTTGGGACACCTCCCTTGGCACCAGGCTGGAGGGACAATGCTGCAGGTTGTAACTAGCGGTGATGTGGACTTAAAAAACAAAGCTCTCCAGGCCTCCAGGGAGCAGATCCCTTGTATGAGAACCCTCCCCCAGTCTAGCTAATCCAGGGAACTACATTAACATCAGCCCTAAAGTGTATATTGCTCATTTGTTGTCTTGGAAGCTGGCAGCAAATTGCTGCAGCTGAGACAAAAAAAATTAACTAAATAAAGAAACAACGAAAATGCTGGGATAAAACAAAAATCAATCCGAGATGGTGGGAAAGGCAGATCTCATGAAGAATCTTTGGTCTTTGAGAATTATGACTGTGTATATTTGTAAAGCAGATCAGACACACACACACACACACACACACACACACACACACGCACGCACACGCGCGACAGTGAAAAGCAAACAGAAAATGAAGGCAGAGGAACACGAACAGCATAAGAATCCGATTTTTAGTGATAAAACCTTTTTTCTTCTTCTCTCGAGTACTTTACCTTTCCACCCTGATTAGCATGATCACATCCCTTTCTGCATTTCTTTCAGGACTGACTTTAGACACAAATGGAATACTAAAGCATTTCACAAGTCTAAACAGCTTTCTAAAAACAGCAGCAGTGTTATTGAAAATGGTTTAAATCGAGAATAATTTCAGGAGCTAACGTAACTGGCATGACAGCCATCTCACAAGCAGTTTTAGATTTATTGTAGATACCAAGTGTTCCTTTCACTCACTCACACACACACACACACACACACACACACACACACAGTATTTTTCATGATAGAGTTACCCATGTTATAAGAAATGCATATTTAGCAAAATAGTGTGTCTAGGTTATCTAAATCTTTGGCTTACTTATGTTAGTTTTTACCCAACTATAAGAACACTGTGGGTGGTTTATTATATAACAAAAAAGGGAGCAGTTTGGCATTGATGGGATATTTATAGCAAGTGGAACAGTTTTGAAATACATGGTCTTATTACTTCAAATTTATTAATAACTATTTATATATCAACACAATTGAAATGGTCAGTTTGTTAGATCTTGTGATATTTTTATTTTTTCCCAGGTCCACAGGGCAGAACTATGTCTCTGATTTCCTTGGGTTAAAAATAAAATTATTTCTTAAAAATAGTGGCATAGGCAGAGAATTGCTTTAGGACAAGGGCCCCAAAGGTTACAGGCTTCTCACTCTCCCTCTCCTCCTCTCATTCCCATACTATTCCAGCTCTTTTCCATGCCCATTTCTTTTCTGTGTATCTCCTATTATTAAAAAAAAATTGTTTTTAATTAATTTTTATTGGAGTATAGATGATTTACAATGTTATTTACTGCTGTACAGCAAAGTGAATCAGTTATACATATACGTATATCCACTCTTTTTTAGATTCTTTTCCCATATAGGTCATTACAGGGTATTGAGTAGAGTTCCTTGTGCTATACAGTAGGTTCTTATGTAGAAAACAAACTTATGGTTACCAAGGGGGAAAGGGGGAGTGGAATGGATAAATTGGGAGATTGGCATTGACATATACACACTACTATATTCCTTTTTTGCTCTAGTCTCTATGATAATTGCTAGTGGGATAATTCAAGATGGATGTGGAAGGAGCATGTCTGTTTTAATACTCTCTTCTTACTAATAGCAGGAAGTTCACACATTCTTTTTTTGTGTGTGTGTGCGGTACGCGGGCCTCTCACTGTTGCGGCCTCTCCCGTTGAGGAGCACAGGCTCCGGACGCGCAGGCTCAGCAGCCATGGCTCACGGGCCCAGCCGCTCCGCGGCATGTGGGATCTTCCCGGACCGGGGCGCGAACCCGTGTCCCCTGCATCGGCAGGCGGACTCTCAACCACTGCGCCACCAGGGAAGCCCCACACATTCTTTTTTGACAGAGGACTTACTACATGAGATATAGGAAGGAAGGACAGTCTTTGTAGGACCTATTGTAATATTTCTTAGCTATTACTTTGGCTCCATTATGATAACCAGTAAAAAGGCAAATTCTCTCTGTAGCATTTAAAACAATTAAATAGATAACTATGCAGACTTGACACTTTGTACTCAACTGCTGCACTTTACAATAGATGAAACGGTGTAATTTGTGGTGTTCTCAATTTGATGTTCCTCAAATGCATGCAAAATGAAATGGATTACCATCTCTCTTTCTTTCTTCTTCTTCTTTTTAAAATAGTTTCCTGAACTATGCAATACTCTTTTGAAAGCCATCTTACAGGCAAATCTAACCTCAAAAGGAACAATATTGGGCTTCCCTGGTGGCGCAGTGGTTGGGAGTCCGCCTGCCGATGCAGGGGACACGGGTTCGTGCCCCGGTCCAGGAAGATCCCACATGCCGCGGAGCGGCTGGGCCTGTGAGCCATGGCCGCTGAGCCTGCGCGTCCGGAGCCTGTGCTCCGTAACGGGAGAGGCCACAACAATGAGAGGCCCGCATACCGCAGGAAAAAAAAAAAAAAAAAAGGAACAATATTAATTGCATGGCGAGTATTCTTCTCTCAAATTTAGTGAAAACTTGAGTATTTTATATTATTTGTCTTTAGAATTTGGGCTGTTTCGGTACAGTAAAGTGAAGTAAAAGATATGAAAGATTATCTCAACTACTCAATAAAATATTCGCATTTGCCTCAATTTTTAGAGATCTCATATAGAATTCTCCAAAGTACACTGAGCCGGCAGACATCATCAAACAGTTGGGAACATATACTGCTATTTGACTCTACTGAGTTATTGTAGAGGTAGAGAAGGATTACAAGACTTCATTTTTTTCCTATGAAATTCAGTGTCCACTTGAGAGATTTAGAATTACAAGGTGTGCGTTATACAGATTTTAAAAAATTTCTTTAAAGTATTAAGTCGCATTTAAAAGTTCTTCTACTTGTTGAAAAGTGGGTGCTGTTTATAGATGCATGGGTCCAGCAGTTCATTTTTTTCTGATGTGGATTTTGGAGGGAAGAGGAAATTTAATAAGTAAATTATTTACTCTGCATGCATTAAGTAAAGATAATTGGGCGTTTTAAAAAACAATACTGCAATTACATTTTATTTCAATACATTTTTCTATTTATTCAGTAAATATCTGTGTGCCTACTGTATGCAAGACACTGTAATATTGAGGATTCAGTGATGAATGAGAGTAAAAGTATATCCATCTAATCATGAAAGTCTACAGAAAAATAAACACAAACCACAATTAAAGTGCTTTGGAATTTAGTGGATAGAAGAGGACATTTTTAGTTTGGGAGCCTGTGAAGGTGACATTAGAGTAGTTGGGAAATTTATTCACAATGGAGGTGGAGGATTAATTTCAGGGAGAGGGGTTATAAAGCCAAAGCAGAATGTGGAAAAGGACAGTCGACACACATGGAAATGTGTGAGGTTGGTGGAAGTAAAATGGCTTAGAAAATTGGAAGCTACAAGGCTGGGCTGTTAAACTTCTCTCAACTTGAAGTTTTCTCATCTATGAAAAGTGAGCACTAGTTTTTCTGATGACTGAATGGGAGAGTGAATGTTAAATACCTTTGGCAAGAAGTTTGGCATGAAATACGGTCTCAGTGCATTCAGCTCTCAGGTATGTATTGGGAAAAACACTGAGATACTATTATTTTACAAAGGATTGAAGGAGGGATATGATGAAGAAATTGATGGCATGGACCATCATGGATGACTGAGGAGATGGTTTGCCAACAAGAAGAAGGCACACAGAGGGTTAGTGCTATGGGCAGGGAAGATTTTTATAGATATTGTGAAAAAGAAGGCTGGAAAATCAAAAGGGAGTGATCTAGAAAACTGTAGTTAAGGCAGAAATGGAGCTCAAATGTAGGAATTATGTATGTACAGGTGACAATTGCAGTCATGAGATATTGACGTTTTGGGATCGTAGGAGCTTAGAGAAACACAGGGTTTCAAAAGGCAGTGGAAAATTGGGAGACGGGAGAGAGCAGAGAGATAGGAAGTAGCTTTGTTGCATGCGTTGACTGCATACCCAGTCTCTGGAGCTTCTCATCATTCTTCTCTATGAATACCATGCATTCGTACTCTCCTGACTATATCATGCTCAAGTCAGGGAGTTACATTTCTAACAAGCAGAGTAAGTATGTTCCTGACATCACAAGTTGGAAAATCCAGAGCATATTCTCATGGAAACAGTGTACCTGTTAGTCCAGTTCTGTTGTATCTATATAACCCGATATACATTGATTCAACTTTTTTTGAGCTGCTCAGGTATTGTAATATATATTTATTTCCAAGAGAAAGATTTTCATACAAACAGTAAACTTTCTGAGAGCAATCCATTTTATTTCAGTGATTTTTAGAATTTTTTCTTTTAGAAATTATATTTTTATTCAAGTGATTTAAATGTGGGATATGTGTTCAGGCCACTTTCTTCATTTAGTCTTCCAGAATATTCTTTTATGAGATTATTAGCCTACAAACCCCCAAAATGATGAGAAATTTGGCAATACAGTATTTTCACATTTTCCTAGAAATATTGTAATAGCATTTTTGGTTCCATAAGAAAAATATTTAGAAAATAAGTGTTGTGTATAAATATAATACTGTAACATTTTAATGAATATTTTTGGTAGTCTTTGTTATTTAGAATTAGTAGAGATCTTAAAGTTTTCAGGCCCTTCCGTTCACTTTTCCTTGTCCATCTTTCCCACCTGCTGGTATCTGCCCCATATTCATCTGAATGCCTTTTTTCTCCCATCTCACCCTCTTTAGCCTAGTACTGGTGGAGAAATTCACACAGTCATGCTGATTAGTACTGATGAAAACTGGTGACCCCCAGTATAGGGCTTGTCCTTAAATACTCTCCAGTCATTGTTCTTTTGAAACGTCCAACTTTTCTTTTCAACTACCCTACCTTAATACCTCCTGCCTATCTCTGAACCGATGACTCTGTCTACTTTATTACAAAAAAGAAAAAAAATAGAGACGAATAAGTAGAACTGTCTCCAGTTTTTGATCGAGTTGTTGTAGCTATTTTCATTTACTTAAAACCGTTTACGTTTTCCCTTCGATCTCCCTGGAAGAAGTAACCTACTTTCCAGCCATGGATTAGGATTCTCCCGTGGTCTGCTTATTTCTTCACTCATCCTTCACTCGATCATGTTTGGAATATAGAGGGTGAGCAAGAAAAAGCTGAAGGAATCTAGAGTCTTTTGAAGTCCCTTGCCCTGTCAGTAAGTTGCATGTTCTCTCCTGAGATTTCTCTGTGATGTCTCCTCTCCGTGCCTTTCTCCTTTTGCATGGAACCATGCCTATATCTCTCCGATTAAAAAGCAAAAAGGAGCACTCACTCCTTGTTCTCCCTTTTTTCCTAGGTTCCACACTTCTCTCACTGTCCTCACATAAGATAGATAAATTTCTCTCACCTTGTTTGATGACTCTCTCTGGATATTCTTACCTTCCCTGGCTTTTGTGATACCATTGTTCTTGGATTCCCTTCTTTCTTGCCACTACTCAGATTCCCGTCTCTTTTTTCAGTGTTATTTTCCAGAGTTCTAGCTGCTGTGTATTTTCTTTCTCCCTTTATAAACTCTCCTTTGGGAGTCATACACTGATTTACCTTTGTCCTTTGAAACTACCTGATCTTGAAATGCTATGGAAACTTCTGAGAGCTTCAAATCTATGTATATTCAATTGCCTACTGGGTTTCTATACGTGAATCTTTCAAAAACATCTCTACCTGAACCAATAAAAACGAACTCATCAATACCCCTCTAAATCGTTCTTCCTCTTATACTTTCTATAACAGAATGTCCTATCATTGTCTAACTGAGGAACTCCATGAGTCATCTGCAAATCCTTTCTCCCATTCACTATTTAAATCTAGTAGTACATGAAATCCTGTCATCCATCCTTCAGAGTTTTGTTGAGCTGGTTTCTTCTCCTTGGTCTCCGTTTTGTTTCCCTCTCTACTCTCGTTACTACTGAGCTAGTTTGAACCCTCATTTCTTCCATCTTATTTAGCCCCTCCCTCCTCACTCTTTGTTCTCCCTCTAAGCCACCATCCACTTGGCTATCAGAGAAATTATTTTATCATGTTCATATATCCTTAATCTTGTTACTCGCTAACTTCACATTTTCCATTATTTCTCCATTATTTTGAGGATACAATATAAAATGCTTCAGAATGTTATTTAAGACCCTGGGTCTGGCCAACTATTTGCCAGAATTTCTTCCTGACCATTCCTGCCCCCATTCCATATATTTGATGAACAACCTTGGACTCTGGCCATACAGACTACTTGTGGTTGCTGACAATGCCACGTTTTAAATTCCCCCTGCCTTCGTTGTTTCTTCCTTCCCTTCTCGATTTTCTTAAATTCCACTTGTCCTTCAAATCTCACTTTAAGTAGCTACTAGTCGAAAGCCTCCTCTATCCACCTCCCCACACAACTATCTAATAAACTTTAAGTGACTCTTCTGATTCCTGAAGCATGTCCTAGAGATGGGATTCAGGATGGGCTAAATATGGTTACATAGCCTATTGAATATTTTAAGCTGAAGGCGTTGGGGAAGTGGCATCTGCAGGAAGGACTTTGTGACCTTCCCCTCATGTGAGCGTTGCTTCCCTATACCTGGGAGAAAGGAGCATCCTTATCTCTGAAGACATGGGGCAGAAAGAGAAATGTGAATGAATGGTCTCTGTTAAGTTTCCCCCAGTTTGCTATACTTAGCTCATATTCTTTGTCCCATCATATCTTTCTGTTCTTCATCAAACCTAGCATAAAGACACTCAGGTTTAACCATTTTTTTTTGGGGGGGGGCAGGTCTTCATTTCCTTATGAAGCCTCCCGTGTCATGTAAAACTTGAATCCATTTGTATGCATTTCACTTATTAGTCTGTCTTTTGTTACAGGTTCTCAGTCAAGAATTTAGAAAGGTAGAAGAAAAGATACTTTTTCCTCCCCTACACCACCTTATTCTTGTTCTCTTCTGCCTCTTTCCTGTCAGACCCAGTTTTAAGCCTAACCAAACTGTAACGCATATATCTTTCGTTTCTGCCCTGCCAGCTTTTAGTATCTTCTCCAGCAGATACTAGTTCTTGTTGAGTGGGCTGACAAAGAAGAAACAACAAATTCTTCCTCATGGAGTGCTATGTTCATTTCTTATTATCTGAAAAGACTATATATCCTCTGTAACTTTCTCCAAAATATTATAGTGCCTTCTGGAGACATTTAATAAAATAGTGCTTAGTGATTATGCATATGTGGTTGACAATTTACCTAGAAAGAGAAAGACTGATAGAGAATTTGCCCATATGAATATTTTCCCTTATGTAATTTTTCACTTTCATGATCAGTGAGATCTTCGCTTATTTCCTAGCCATTATAATCTTCTAATTCCAGGTTTGAAAAGCAGAGTGCTTATGTATTTTAGGAAAACCAGGTAATACCTCATGTCTATAAAAAATAATCTTTGTTCCTATACTATGTTTTTTTTTTTTTTTTTTTTTTTTTGTGGTACGTGGGCCTATCACTGAGACCAGTCTTCTCTGTCCCACTGACAAGCTGTTAAGAACATAGTATAGGGGGCTTGCCTTGTGGCGCAGTGGTTGAGAGTCTGCCTGCCGATGCAGGGGACACGGGTTTGTGTCCCGGTCCGGGAAGATCCCACATGCCGCGGAGCGGCTGGGCCCGTGAGCCATGGACGCTGGGCCTGCGCGTCCGGAGCCTGTGCTCCGCAACGAGAGAGACCACAACAGTGAGAGGCCCGCGTACCGCATAGAGCCAGCGCTGTGGTGGGGAAACCGGCTTCAGTCCTTGAATTACAGCTTGCTCTCTTATGACAGAAGAGTTACCTGTTTAAAAAATTTTTTTTATTGAAGTATAGTTGATTTACAATGTTGTGTTAATTTCTGCCGTACAGTGAGGTGACTCAGTTATATATATCCTTTTTCATATTCTTTTACATTATGGTTTATCACAGGACACTGAATATAGTTCCCTGTGCTATACAGTAGGACCTCGCTGTCTATCCATCCTGTATAGTATAATAGTTTGCACCTGCTAATCTCAAACTTCCAATCCTTCTCTCCCCCCACCTCCACTCCCCCTTGGCAGCCACAAGTCTGTTCTCTATGCCTTTGAGTCTGTTTCTATATTGTAGATATGTTCATTTGAGAGTTTATGTTCACTGTCAAATGAACATATCTAAGAGTTACCTTTTAAATGTATAAATTATTTGTATGCTACTACAGTATACTGAAACTAAATAAAACACAATGTCAATAAAGAAAAAAGAGGGAAAACATTTAGTATTTATAAAATCCAAAGAACAGAATAAATAAGCAATGATAGATACACATACCATATATATGTAGAGAGAAGTTCAAATTCAAATACAAATCATTTCCTATCGTTCTTATTAGTGTTTTCTTATATTTGCATGGACAGAAAAGAACACACACTTTAGGTCTTTTTGAAACATGAGGATGAATAAATGAAATATATGAAGGGATTGCAAATTAAATTAAATTTATTAGAATGGGGAAAATTGTGTGGTATTTGGTAATCTCTAATGACAGGAAAAATAAGATAGACCATCAGTTTAGAATTTTCTAAAATGTTCTGACATCCATAGCTTGTATTTTAAGATCTCCATTACATTAAAGTATATACAGTTGTCCCTTGAACAACATGGGTTTAAACTTCGTGAGTCTATTTATAGTAGATTGTTTTCCAGTTAATGTACAGTACTACATGATCCATCATTGGTTTAATCTGTGGATGTCAAACCGCGGATGTGGAGGGCTGACTGTAGAGTTATTTGCGGATTTTCAGCTGCCTGGGGCTTTGCACTCCTAACCCCCCACATTGTTCAAGGCTCTCCTTTACATGAAAAGGATTTGAACTGGAACCTTCAATCATAATTTTAATGCTCAAAACCATTTCTTTAAAACTTAAGCCTTGATCCAGTAATTCCAAATCTAAGAGTCTAGCTAAGGAAATGAAATACTTTTAAGCTTAATGTGTACTGAGATATTTGTTGCAGTGAAATTTTTAGCAGTCAAAGCTGATGACATTCTAGTTATCTTTTAAAAAAAGACGATGGTCAAGTATATTATGGGATTTAGAGATAAGGGAATATTAAGTGGCCATTAAAGTACAGTGTTTATAAAATATCTGTAATGACATGGAAGGGTATTTATCATGTGACTGATGGAAAAAAAGATGTGAATTTTACATAATATGTGCTTGACCTTGTGAAAGAATTTTAAAAGACTTGAAGGGAATACATCAAAATGTTAAGTGATTATCCTTGGTTATTGGAATTATAAGAAATTTAAAAATGGTTGTAATTTTCTGGCAGTTTTCAAATAGTCTGCATTTAGCACACCCTTAGTATTATATTACGAAGGCTTGTAAACTAAAGAATAAAGTTTAGTTTAGACTATTCCATTCAGTAACTTGTTTTTAATGGAATTTTCGTAAAAATTAAGCAAACGTTTACCCTCATTTGTCATTTTTCTCTTTTTGAGTTGGGGATATTTTAGCATCCTAAGAGGTTGACCCCTGAAGGTTCATTGGTTTTGTCACTTAGAAGTGGGCTGGGGGGGGTGGGTAGGTATAGTAGGAGCTAGGAAGGAGGAGAAAGACTTAAAGGTAATTCAATGAATTATCTGCGGATAATCTTTGCATATAGAATGTCCGTCTGTGGCCTTACTTTGTGAGAGATCTGATAGAACATTCTCTTCTCTGATTTCTGCAGCATCAAGTCATGGGTGGATAAGATGCAGGAAGACCTTGTCACCCTGGCAAAAACTGCAAGTGGAGTCAATCAGCTTGTTGATGTGAGTAAAGTCTCCCAGAACTTACTAATCATTTCTTTAATTTGCATGCAGTTCTTTCCTCTAAGAAACTGTCTTTCTATATTATAAATAGGACAATTTTTCATGTGAATCTGATAGTGAAATTCTGAGAGGGACTTTTGGTGCTGCCAGTTACTGCCATCCCTAATAATTAGTGAGGTGTTCTCACTGCACTTTACAGTTTATATACAGCCTTCCCTTACATGAGTTCATATGATGTATAGTCATCCCTAAAATTCAAATTGGGGTGTCCTGTTTCCTCCCATCTTCAGAGGATATTAGGATCTTTTGTATAGTGGTGACTTTAAGCCCTGTGAGGGAGTCTTTTGAATATCCTCAGTGGGAACATATCTTCATTCTTTGAGGGTAGATTTTATTTTCAAAAGCGGTTTACAATGTTTATAGCCATGCCTAGAGACTAGAGTGAATCACTGAGATGGGTCGTACAGACTTTTGTGCAAGGAAAGGAGACACTATAAAAGATTGTTTTTCTTATGATTTATGAAATGACTATGAATGTCACTCTAAAATGATTTTTGATAATAATAGCAACATGTAAATATTTGTGTAACATCTTAAATAGATCATTTTCCTTGGGTAAGAGCATGTACATGTATAGCTTCCGTAACATTTATTAAATTTTAAGCATCATTTCTTTAGAGTCTCACTGCTTTCATTTCAGTGTAAGTAATCTAACAATTTGAAAGTACCTTCATCTTGTGTTGTTAGTGATGCAGTGAGGTGTTTTGTTTTCCAAAAATGTGGTGGATCAGTGAGGTGAAATGGTATAAAAGTGGTTTTATGTATGATCTGTGAATATTTATTATATGAATATTTATATGTGAATATTCCTCTCTGGGAGAAACTAGAATGAATGGTTACCCTGTGTATTAATAGGAATTCATAAAGAAACCTTACTAAGCATATACTTCAAAATATTATTCCAGAATCTCTTCATAACACAATTATAGGTTTCAAACCGAGTATATGTTGAGTAAATTTCAATATTTATGAGATGACATAAGGAATATATTTTGAAATGAAAAGTGTTCTTTGTGAATAACAATGATCGAATTAATTCTAATGAACAGTTATTGAGCACACAGCATGTCCCAGGCACTGTGCAGGCTACCAGGGGTTGACAGAGACACAGTTCCTCTCCTCAGAGAACTGACATGCTAGTAATCAAAATCTCCATTTTTGAAGGTGCAAAGATGCCTGAAGGCTACAGTTAGCTGATGTTTGGGATCTGCAATGATTCACTGTGTGAAAATAAATTAGAATATGAAAGTGTGTAGGGTAATAAGTAAGCCTCTATGAAAGTGATGGCATTTGTGGAATGAGAAAAAAAGAAAAGAGAATTGACAGATTCTGGTTAAAAGTTATGTAACTCTTTTTATTGACAGATTGAAATTAAAAGTAAACTGCTTTTGGGAGCTCTTCTTTACTCCTCAGTGTTTTATCAGCCTCAAAAACCACTTTCTTGGATGACCTCTTTTTTTACTTTTGGTGTTAATATGTGAACCCCGTCTTGCCAAATCTGCTTTTTTCAATGAATCCTTAAGAAAAAAAGTCTCACCTGGTGTCCATTACGCTTTATGAGTTGTAGATGACTAAGAAGAGCGTAAATATTGATGCATGAGTAAATGGCCTTGTGTAAATTAGGATAACAAAATAGAATGGACAGGATGGAAGAAAATCCCCGCAATGCTGCTTTTATGAGGCATTGTACCTCATTACAGTGATAGAAAAAATACAAATAAAAGAATTATATGTATGTAACAAGGGAGGGAAAGAGGAATTTACTGTTGGAAGAAGAATTTAAGTATTAGGGGACAAGAAGATAGATAAATGTGTCCATATGCCTCTTTCCTTTTGCCCAGAGAGAAGGTGGTCCATGATGGGGGCAAAAGAGGTGCATTTCTTTTTTTTTTAATTAAAAAAATTTTTTTTGGCTGCATTGGGTCTTCATTGCTGTGCAGGCTTTCTCTAGTTGTGGTGAGCGGGGGCTACTCTTCATTGTGGTGCGTGGGCTTCTCATTGCGGTGGCTTCTCTTGTTGCAAAGCATGGCCTCTAGGCACGCGGACTTCAGTAGTTGCAGCACACGGGCTCAGTAGTTGTGGCACACGGGCCATAGAGCGCACGGGTTTCAGTAGTTGCAGCATGTGGGTCCAGTAGTTGTGGAGCGCAGACTCAGTAGTTGTGGTGCACGGGCTTAGTAGTTGTGGTGCACGGGCCTAGTTCCTCCACGGCATGCGGGATCTTCCTGGAGCCGGGAACAAACCCATGTCCCCTGCATTGGCAGGAGGATTCTTAACCACTGCACCACCAGGGAAGTTCCAGTGGTGCATTTCTTTTTGGCCACAGGAACTTAAAGAGCAGACTAGCTGAAGGACGCCAGAGTTGAGAGTGAAATTTGTGTTGAGACTAAGGGTGTTAGATGCATGGTGAGGATCAAAAGTTCAAAAAATAGAGGAATTTAGCAGGTTTGGGGTTGAAATTCAATATTTAAAAAATGATGATTCTCAAATTATTGAATGTAGTTTTTACTGGCATCACAGGGCACATCTTGCTTTTTACCTGCGGGCTCAGCTGCAATGAGGGAACATAGCTAAAATTGGACATCTTTGCAATTTTATGAAAATTACTTTGGGCATCATAAAATATTAGCCCAGGGAAGTCTGATAAATCGTATTGAATAAAAGCAGTACCTTAACTTTAAAAATTAGAGCTTTTGCCCAGGTACCTGATTAACTTCTGTTAAAGATCAGGAATGAATAGGCTTATGTAGTACTGTTAGCCCTGATACATTCAAGTTTTAAGATATCTTTTATTGGATTTTTCCATTTCTAATCACGTATTGGGAGAATACATGTCCTTCAATTGCATATGATCATCCACAAAGTAGATTAAATAATTGAAGAAAGAGGGGCTTCTCTGGTGGCACAGTGGTTAAGAATCTGCCTGCCAATGCAGGGGACACGGGTTTGAGCCCGGTCCAGGAAGATCCCACATGCCGCGGGGCAGCTAAGCCCGTGCACCACAACTACTGAGCCTGAGCTCTAGAGCCCACGAGCCACAACTACTGAGTCCGCGTGCCACAGCTACTGAAGCCCCCACGCCTAGAGCCCAGGCTCTGCAACGAGAGGCCACCGCAATGAGAAACCTGTGCACCGTAACGAAGAGTAGCCCCTGCTCACCCCAACTAAAAAAGCCCGCTTGCAACAGCGAAGACCCAAGGAGGCCAAAAATAAATAAACGAACAAATAAATAAATTTATTTAAAAAATTGAAAGAAAAAATAAAATTAGGAGAAAGAGATAATGCATTATACTTTTTCTTAGTATAGTACTTAATATATTAGAACCTTTTAAATACAACTGAGGACTACTTTTTTTTTTTTTCTAAATTAGTTCAAGTGTTCAAGCACTGTCCTAAGCCCTTTACATCCATTATCTTATTCATCCTCAGGATAACCTTGTGAAGTGAATATCATCATCTTTAACATGCAGGAAGAAATTATTTGCAAGGTTAAAGTTTTGTTCTAGGGTGTACAACTACTAAATGGGATATAACTCCAACAATGAAAAGAGTCTTGTTATGCTTTAGAATATATGTTAATATTTTACCTTTTTATATTACCACTTGTATTTTGAGGTGAGCAGATCTTCAGTTTGGTACAAGGTTAATATATCTGGTTATGCTACTGCTCTTTTTATAAAAGATATAATGAAGAAGTGAAAGCTCTGCCACCAAGTATTTACTCACGAACATTTCCATTTGAGTTTCTTTAAAAAAGAAAAATGTAGAAGGAAATTCTAAGATGTAAATTTACATGCAGAATTTAAAAACTTCCATTATTGTTCATGTGCACAGAAATGGTTTTGTGTGTATATCAGTTGAAAGAATTGCTGCGAATTGTACAGGAAGTTTTTCCTGATTTTTGTCTTCATGGTCTTCTAACTGAAGAAAATACACTTATTATTTTTTATAGAATGTTATAGCATATCCTTTTAAAAAATCTTAAAGACTATTATACCTGTAGTTCTTACAGTTGATAGCTTTGTGATCTAGCCAAGATGTTTATTTATTAACCTCATGGTGTTGCTGACATAGTTGACATAATCCATGTAAAATATTTATTGACTTATAATCAGAACTCAACAAATGTCATTCATTTGTTATATTAATTGAGGGTATAGTATTATATTAGTTGGAGGTACAGGCGGAACCAATGTAACAAAGATGTAAGATAACCGTGTATTTTTCTCTCATATGACAATCTAGAGGTGTGCAGTCTAGGGTCAGCAGAATGGCTCTGCCATCCTCAGCATATGGCTTCCTTCCTGGGTCCAAGGTGATCCTTTCAGTTGCCCTTATTTCCCAGCCATCATGCAAAGGGAGAGAGACTAGAAGAGCAGGTACACAGTCCCTGTAAGGGTAAGACATCTTGCGCCCATTCTAGTGGTCAGAACTTATTCTCATGGCCACATCTTAACTGGAAAGGAGTCAGAGAAATGGTAGTCTTTAGCTTGGTAATGATACGCCTACTCTCTCACAGTGGAAGAGGGCAGAACAAAGAGTGGAGGACAACTAGTCTTCCACTGATAGGTACTATTTTTTGAAGAGCTATATCTAAAAATGTATTAAAGACACGTTAATAGAAAATGCAAGGTATATATATATATTTAAACATAATCAAGAATGAAATCATAGATCAAGAAAAAAAGACCCCCAGATTATGAAACATATATGTATTTTTAAACAATTTGAATTATAGAAATTTTTGGAGACATTGTATTACTTTTGTTTATATTTTATTGAATAAAATTTGACATCATGTAAATTTAAGTTGCACATCATGTTACTTTGATACATTTATATTTTTTAATATGGTGGCCATTGTAATGATATTTATCACATTACATACTTATAGTACAGTATTATCGTCTGTGTTCAGTAAACCATACATTAAATCCGTATCACTATTTTAGTATTTGTTACAAGTTTGTACCCTTAAACGCTATTAGTTTTATCCCACTGTCCCCTCTCCCCTGGTAACCTCTGCTTTACTCTGTTGTTGTTGCTGTTGTTTTTTTACACGTTTGATTTTTTTAGATTCCACACATAAGTGATATCGTACAGTACTTTTCTTTCTCTGCCTGGCTTATCTCACTTAATGTAATATGCTCAAGGTCCATCCATGTTGTTGAAAATGGCAGAATATTCTTTCTCATGGTTGAATAATATTTTATTGTATATATATACACTACATTTTTTTTTTTTTTTTTTTTTTTGCGGTACGCGGGCCTCTCACTGTTGTGGCCTCTCCCGTTGCGGAGCACAGGCTCCAGACGCGCAGGCTCAGCGGCCTTGGCTCACGGGCCTAGCCACTCCGCGGCATGTGGGATCTTCCCGGACCGGGACACGAACACGTGTCCCCTGCATCGGCAGGCGGACTCTCAAGCACTGCGCCACCAGGGAAGCCCTATACTACATCTTTTTATTCATTCATCCACTGATGGGCATTTGGGTTGTTTTCATTTCTTGGCTATTGTGAATAGTGCTGCAAATAAACATGAAGGTACATATGTCTCATCAGACTATTTTCTTTCCTTTGGGTATATCCCCAGAAGCAGAATTGCTGGATCATATGGTAGGTCTAATTTTAAGTTTTTGAGGAACCTCCATATTATTTTCCATAGTTTTTGGACTAATTTACTTCCCACCAATACTGTGTAAGGATTACTTTTTCACCAGTACGTGCCAGCACTTGTTGTCTCTTGTCTACTTGATGATAGCCATTCTAACAGGTGTGAGGTGATAGCTTGTTGTGATTTTTATTTGCATTTTCCTGATGATTAGTAAGGTTGAGCATCTTATCATGTGCCTGTTGCTCATTTTGATGACCTCTTTGGAAAAAATTTCTATTCTGCCCTTTTCTTCCATTGGATTATTTTTGTTATTCTTGTTATTGTTGTGTTAATATGCAAAATATATTTAAAAACTAACCCGTTTCTGATATTTAGTTTGCCAATTTTTCTCCCATTCTGTAGGCTACCTTTTCATTTAAATTGTTTTTTTTGTGGTTGCTGTGCAGAAGCTTTTGAATTTGATGTAGTCCCATTTGATGATTTTTGCTTTTGTTGTTTGTACTTTTGGCGCTGTGCCCAAAGAATCATTGCCAAGACCAATATCAGTGAGCCTTTTGCCTATGTTTTCTAGGATTTTTATGGTATCAGGTCTTAGTTTAAGTCTTTGTTCCATTTTGAATTAATTTTTGTGAATGGTGTGAGATAGAGGTCCAGTTTCACTGTCCTGCATGTGTTTTGTGCAGTTTTCCCAGCATCATTGATTGAAGAGACTAACCTTTCCCCCTTGGGTGTTCTTGGCTCTCTTGTTGAATATTAGTTGATCGTATGTACTGGGATTTAATTCTGGGCTGTCTATTCTGTTACAGTAGTCTATGTGTTTATTTTTGTGCCAGTACCATACTGTTTTTCATTACCATGGCTTTGTAGTATAGTTTGAAAGCAGCAAGTGTGATACTTCCAGTTTTGTTCCTTGTTCTCAGGATTGATTTGGCTATTTGGGGTCTTTTGTGGTTCCAAACACATTTTAGGATTATTTCTTCTACTTCTGTAAAGAATGCGTTTGGTATTTTGATGGCAATTGTCTTGAATCTAAAGATGGCTTTGGTTAGTATGGCCATTTTAACAATATTAATTCTCCTGTTCCACGAACACAGGATGTTTTTCCATTTGTTTATGTCTTCTCCAATTTCTTTCAGTAAAGTGAAGGCATTTTATTACTTTGAGACACACACACACACAAACACAAACTTTTTTAGCTATTGTGCTGGCAAGTGGAGAGGATGATAATCATATGTTAATAAATAGATGACATTTTAGAAATTAAAGTGGCCTTAATATTCTTGGAAACAAGGTTAAGTTCATAAAACATTCACTAGCAACCATTTTTTCCTTTAATACATTAATAAATTATTTCATGATAAAGTTATACCAAAATTTCAACCAGTATCTAAATGACCAGGTATTCTAAATTAATGGTTTCTATAACAATAAGAATTTGCTTTATGCAAAAGTTTTCTAAAAATAAATTGATGAATAGAAACTGCTCTTTATTTTTTCTATAAAATGCCTTGCTGAATCTGCAAAAAGTTATAATAAAAGGCAATAGAACTTTGCAAATATGTCAGAAATCTTCAGTTGCTGCACTTGATTGACTCTGCCCTGGGGAAAGCAAACCACAACTGTGGAAGCAAATTACAATCATCCGGGAGGTTAGTTGTCTCCTTTGTGTGCTATTTTATTCACACTTCCGCCTTTCCCTTTAGGAATCCAAGACTTTCTTGTAGACTCCTTTTTATTACAAAAGGAAGGGATTGATAGTTATCATTTCCACTTGGTTATTTAAGTCTTTGGTTACTCTTTGAGCCCTGGAGCAGAACATATTTGGTATTAGGAAGCAGATGTGAAGACCGTATTTTGGGAAGAGGTAGAGTTTCTCCTCATTCCAAATAGGTCTCTTATTCCTGGCAGGGGACAGGTGGGGACAGGGGACTAGCAGAACCTGGACTGAGGTGAGGCACATGATACACTGAAGGTGAAGAATTTAAGGAGGTGCACTTGTTCTGAGGGTCATAAACTTGCACGATCCTTAGAGTGAGTTAGGGGCTCCTAAAATTTTGTGCTCTCGCTACCTCACTTGCCTTACCCTCGTCGTAGCCCTGAGGCCCAGGGACAGGAAAGGCCTAACTTGCTCTGTATCTTCTGCTCCCCATGGCTGAATGCAGAGACATTTGCAGCCTTTGGACATCACACAAATTACAGGCTACATTTTCTTTCCTGTGACTTTCCCCCCAATGTATAATGTCAGGTGTTTCTTACAGCCTTGTTTGATGTTTTGTAAGTCTCCCAGATTCCTCTTATGTCCCTGTAAGGTACAATGGCTGTTCTTCCAGTGTTAACAATATATGCATTTTGAAATCTCACCCACATTATCTGACATTGGTCCATACTTCCCCTTCTATTTCAATTTTAATGTGCTGTGTCTTCTTATAATGAAGGATGTTAGGGAAATCCAAACTTTTTGTTAACAGAGACTATTGTATCCCTCTTGTTACCTAAGAGAGTTGAAATGATGCTTGTCACCTTGTTGTTATAAGACTTTCATCTTTTTTATTTTAGTTTTTTAAATTTTTAAATTTTATTTATTTTTTTATACAGCAGGTTCTTATTAGTCATCAATTTTATACACGTCAGTGTATACATGTCAGTCCCAATCGCCCAATTCATCACACCACCATCCCCCCCCCACCCGCGGCTTTACCCCCTTTGTGTCCATACGTTTGTTCTCTACATCTGTGTCTCAACTTCTGCCCTGCAAACCGGTTCATCTGTACCATTTTTCTAGGTTCCACATACATGCGTTAATATACGATATTTGTTTTTCTCTTTCTGACTTACTTCGCTCTGTATGACAGTCTCTAGATCCATCCACGTCTCAACAAATGACTCAATTTCGTTCCTTTTTATGGCTGGGTAGTATTCCACTGTATATATGTACCACCACTTCTTTATCCATTCATCTGTCGATGGGCATTTAGGTTGCTTCCATGACCTGGCTACTGTAAATAGTGCTGCAATGAACATAGGGGTGCATGCATCTTTTTGAATTATGGTTTTCTCTGGGTATATGCCCAGTAGTGGGATTGCTGGGTCATATGGTAATTCTATTTTTAGTTTCTTAAGGAACCTCCATACTGTTCTCCATAGTGGCTATATCAATTTACATTCCCAGCAACAGTGCAAGAGGGTTCCCTTTTCTCCACACCCTCTCCAGCATTTGTTGTTTGTAGATTTTCTGATGATGCCCTTTCTAACTGGTGTGAGGTGATACCACATTGTAGTTTTTTTTTTTTGCGGTACGCGGGCCTTTCACCACTGTGGCCTCTCCCGTCAAGGAGCAGAGGTTCTGGACGCACAGACCCAGCGGCCACGGCCCACAGGCCCAGCCGCTCCGCAGCATGTGGGATCCTCCCGGACCGGGGCACGAACCTGCGTCCCCTGCATCGGCAGGCAGACTCTCAATCACTGCGCCACCAGGGAAGCCCTCGTTGTAGTTTTGATTTGCATTTCTCTAATAATTAGTGATGTTGAGCAGCTTTTCATGTTCCTCTTGGCCATCTGTATGTCTTCTTTGGAGAAATGTCTATTTAGGTCTTCTGCCCATTTTTGGATTGGGTTGTTTGTTTTTTTAATATTGAGCTGCATGAGCTGTTTATATATTTTGGAGATTAATTCTTTGTCCGTTGATTCGTTGGCAAATATTTTCTCCCATTCTGAGGGTTGTCTTTTCGTTCTGTTTATGGTTTCCTTTGCTGTGCAAAAGCTTTTACGTTTCATTAGGTCCCATTTGTTTATTATTTTTTTATTTACATTACTCTAGGAGGTGGATCAAAAAAGATCTTGCTGTGATTTATGTCAAAGAGTGTTCTTCCTATGTTTTCCTCTAACAGTTTTATAGTGTCTGGTCTTACATTTAGGTCTCAAATCCATTTTGAGTTTATTTTTGTGTATGGTTTTAGGGAGTGTTCTAATTTCATTCTTTTACATGTAGCTGTCCAGTTTTCCCAGCACCACTTATTGAAGAGACTGTCTTTTCTCCATTATATATCTTTGCCTCCTTTGTCATAGATTAGTTTACCATAGGTGCGTGGGTTTATCTCTGGGCTTTCTATCTTGTTCCATTGATCTATGTTTCTGTTTTTGTGCCAGTACCATAGTGTTTTGATTACTGTAGCTTTGCAGTATAGTCTGAAGTCAGGGAGTCTGATTCCTCCAGCTCTGTTTTTTTCCCTTAAGACTGCTTTGGCTCTTCTGGGTCTTTTGTTTCTCCATACAAATTTTAAGATGATTTGTTCTAGTTCCGTAAAAAATGCCATTGGTAATTTGTTAGGGATTGCATTGAATCTGTAAATTACTTTGGGTAATATGGTCATTTTCACAATGGTGATTCTTCTAATTCAAGAACATGGTATATCTCTCCATATGTTGGTATCGTCTTTAATTTCATTCATCAGTGTCTTATAGTTTTCTGCATACAGGTCTTTTGTCTCCCTAGATAGGTTTATTCCTAGGTATTTTATTCTTTTTGTTGCAATGGTAAATGGGAGTGTTCCCATAATTTCTCTTTCAGATTTTTCATCATTAGTGTATAGGAATGCAAGAGATTTCTGTGCATTAATTTTGTATTCCGCAACTTTACGAAATTCCTTGATTAGCTCTAGTAGTTTTCTGTTGGCATTTTTAGGATTCTCTATGTATAGTATCATGTCATCTGCAAACAGTGACAGTTTTACTTCTTTCCAATTTGTTTTCCTTTTATTTCTTTTTCTTCTCTGATTGCCATGGCTAGGAATTTCAAAACTATGTTGAATAATAGTGGTGAGAGTGGACGTCCTTGTCTTGTTCCTTATCTTAGAGGAAATGCTTTCAGTTTTTCACCATTGAGAATGATGTTTGCTCTGGGTTTGTCTTATATGGCCTTTATTATGTTGAGGTAGGTTCCCTCTGTGCCTACTTTCTGGAGAGTTTTTATCATAAATGGGTGGTGACTTTTGTCAAAAGCTTTTTCTGCATCTATTGAGATGATCATATGGTTTTTATTCTTCAATTTGTTAATATGGTGTATCACATTGATTGATTTGCGTATATTGAAGAATCCTTGCATCTCTGGGATAAATCCCACTTGATCATGGTGTATGATCCTTTTAATGTGTTGTTGGATTCTGTTTGCTAGTATTTTGTGAGGATTTTTGCATGTATGTTCATCAATGATATTGGTCTGTAATTTTCTTTTTTTGTAGTATCTTTGTCCTGTTTTGGTATCAGGGTGATGGTGGCTTCACAGAATGAGTTTGGGAGTGTTCCTTTCTCTGCAGTTTTTGGAAAGAGTTTGAGAAGGATGGTTTTTAGCTTTTCTCTAAGTGTTTGATAGAATTCACCTGTGAAGCCATCTGGTCCTGGACTTTTGTTTGTTGGAAGATGTTAAATCACAGTTTCAATTTCATTACTTGTGATTGGTTTGTTCATATTTTCTCTTTCTTCCTGGTTCAGTCTCGAAAGGTAGTGTTTTTCTAAGAATTTGTCCATTTCTTCCAGGTTGTCCATTTTGTTGGCATATAGTTTCCTGTAGTAGTCTCTTAGGATGCTTTGTATTTCTGCGGTGTCTGTTGTAACTTCTCCCTTTTTTTTTTTTTTTTTTTTAGTTTTTACCATAACAGAAAAGTTTAATCTCTACTTTCAAGGATACACTTGACCTTTTCTCCCTGAAACAAATATCAAACACTTTATTCCAGTTCCTGCTAAGCGGGAACAAACAAATTATTCCAGTTCCCACAAGGCAGGTTGATCTGAAAGAGGAAAACTCCCCACATTCTTGACCTGGACATCAACGCTCCAGGACAGTGAAGAGGGGGAAGAGGAAGAAAATTTAACTAAAATGATGGTTTTTAATGGGAACCAGAGATATGGTTACAATTACATAGTCCGACACAAAAAACCCGTGGGTGATCAGGAGTTGGAAGGTTACAAAATAATGAGGGTAACACTGGGTACAGGAGAAAGCCGCTCCAGAACTTCAGGAGCCAGGCTAATACGGCCTCTCCCTGCGGTCCTGTCTGTGCTCACCCCTGGAGTCCATCTTGCCAGGGCCAAACCACCTCTGTCCCCACCACCCTGGCCCCCTCGGAAGCCCCCACGGTCCCCGCCTCGGCCTCGGTAGCTGCCCCGATCATAGACTCCTCTGCCACCACGGTGATCGTCTCCATAATTACCCCCCATATGAGAACCTCCTGGTCCCCCTCCTGGGCCATCTGGTTTAGGGGCCTTACACTGGTTGCATTCACTCCTCCAAGAGAAGTTCATGTTCTCACACGTAGGATTAGGACACTTCCAGTCCCCTGCTCGCTGCTGTCCTCCACCGCCACCGCCACCGCTGGGGAATCCTCCTCGGCCCCCGCCACCACTGCCACCACCTCCATAGCCTCCACGGCCCATGGGTCCTCCTCGCCCTCAGTCTCCACGACCATTGCCACCACCCCGATTGAAGTCTGCTCGCCGAGTAGCAAATGAGACCTTGATAGGATTCCCAGAGAATTCTTTACCATCAAACCAGTCAATAGCTGCTTTAGCAGAAGGTGGGTCATCAAATGACACTGTTGCCTCTCCCTTCAGTTTGCCTGTTTCCCTGTCTGTGTACAGATTAATAATGGGCTGTCCTGTTTTCTTATTTGTCTTAATGATACCAATCTGCTTGAAGTAATCAGCTACAGACTCAATTGTAACATTCTCGCCCAGGCCTTGCACGAAGATGGTGTTGTTGTCTAAATTATCCTGTTCAGAGTCATGACGTGATCCTTGGTCCCGAGGGCCACCAAATTTATTGAAGCCACCACGGTCACTTCCGCCCATGCCGCCTCTGCCTCCATGGCTGCCTCCACGACCTCTGGGTTCATAGCCACCACTGCTGCGGCTGTAACCACTGCCACCACCCCGGCCACGGCCCCCACGGTCCTGCTGGCCTCCCCCGTAGCCGCTGCCACCACTCTGGTCCTGATTGCCATAACCGCCGCCACCACTACTACTCATGGAGGGCTGATCTTGGCCATAGTTACCTCCACCACCCCCTCCACCTCCACTGCTGCTGTTGTACTGGTTCTGCTGCCCAGAGCCCTGAGGGGGATTATAGCTTTGCTGCTGTCCATAGCTTTGCTGCTGTCCACCATAGCCAGACTGCTGGCCATAGCTCCCACTCTGGGGCTGCCCATAGCCGCTGCTCTGAGAACTGCTACCGTAACTTCCCAAGGCGCTGCTAGGAGCTGGCTGCTGGCCATAGCCAGGGTATGAGGACTGCTGCCCGTAAGATGACTGAGAACTTTGGCTACCGCCATAGCCACCAGCTGAGCCATATCCCTGGGGAGTTGACTGTGTGCCATAGCCTGTGTTCTGGGTCTGTCCGTAAGAACTACCATAGCTGCTCTGGCCATAGCCTGAAGTGTCCGCTGACTGGCCGTAGCCACTATAACTCTGCTGTCCATAGGGCTGATTGCTCTGCTGGGAATAGCCCTGCCCAGGCTGGGTTGGGTAGGCCCCATAACTTTGGGTTGCTTGTTGAGTATAGTCGTTTGAGGCCATGTCCGCGCACGCGCGCACAGGCCGACAATCAGCAAGATTCCACCACCACAGCACCGACGCCTCGAGAACTGAGCCTCCTTTTTCGTTTCTAATTTTATGGATTTGAGTCCTCTCCCTCTTTTCCATGATGAGTCTGGCTAATGGTTTATCAATTTTGTTTATCTTCTCAAAGAACAAGCTTTTAGTTTTATTGATCTTTGCTATTGTTTTCTTTGTTTCTATTTCATTTATTTCTGCTCTGATCTTTATGATTTCTTTCCTTCTGATGACTTTGGGTTTTGTTTGTTCTTCTTTCTCTAGTTCTTTCAGGTGTAATGTTGGATTGTTTATTTGAGATTTTTCTTGTTTCTTGAGGTAGGCTTGTATAGCTATAAACTTCCCTCTTAGAACGGCTTTTGTTGCATCCCTTAGGTTTTGGATCGTCGTGTTTTCATTGTCAATTGTCTCTAGGTATTTTTTGATTTCCCCTTTGATTTCTTCAGGGATCTCTTTGTTATTTAGTAACATATTGTTTAGCTTCCATGCGTTTGTGATTTTTACGTTTTTTCCCCCTGTAATTGATTTCTAATCTCATAGCGCTGTGGTCAGAAAAGACTCTTGTATAATTTCAATTTGCTTAAATTTACTGAGGCTTGATTTGTAACCCAGGATGTGATCTATCCTGGAGAATGTTTTGTGCGCACTTGAGAAGAAAGTGTAATCTGTTTTTTGATGGAAAGTCCTATTAATATCAATTAAATCTATCTGGTCTATTGTGACATTTAAAGCTTCTGTTTCCTTATTTATTTTCATTTTGGATGATCTGTCCATTGGTGCAAGTGAGGTGTTGAAGTTGTCCACTATTATTGTGTTACTGTCAATTTCCCCTTTTAGAGATGTTAGCAGTCGCCTTATGTATTGAGGTGCTCCTATGTTGGGTGCATATATATTTATAATTGTTATATTTCTTCATTGATCCCATGATCATTATGTAGTGTCCTTCCTTGTCTCTTGTAACATTCTTTATTTTAAAGTCTATTTTATCTGATATGAGGATAGCTACTCCAGCTTTCTTTTGATTTTCATTTGCATGGAATGTCTTTTTCCATCCCCTCACTTTCAGTCTGTATGTGTCCCTAGGTCTGAAGTGGGTCTCTTGTAGAACGCATATATATGGGTCTTGTTTTTATATACATTCAGCAAGCCGGTGTCTTTTGGTTGCAGCATTTAATACATTCACGTTTAAGGTTATTATTGATATGTATGTTCCTAGGACCATTTTCTTTATTGTCATGGGTTTGTTCTTGTAGGTCCCTTTCTTCTCTTGTGTTTCGCACTTAGAGAAGTTCCTTTAGAATGTGTTGTAGAGCTGGTTTGGTAGTTCTGAATTCTCTTAGCTTTTGCTTGTCTGTAAAGCTTTTGATTTCTCCATGGAATCTGAATAAGATCCTTGCCAGGTAGAGTAATCTTGGTTGTAGGTTCTTCCCTTTCATCACTTTAAGTATATCATGCCACTCCATTCTGGCTTGTAGAGTTTCTCCTGAAAAATCAGCTGTTAACCTTATGGGAGTTCCCTTGTATGTTGTCATTTTTCCCTTCCTGCTTTTAATAATTTTTCTTTGTCTTTAATTTTTGCCAAGTTGATTACTATGTGTCTCGGCATGTTTTTCCTTGTGTTTATCCTGTATGGGAGTCGCTGCGCTTCCTGGACTTGGGTGGCTATTTCCTTTCCCATGTTAGGGAAGTTTTCAACTATAATGTCTTCAAATATTTTTTATGGTCCTTTCTCTGTCTCTTCTCCTTCTGGGACCCCTAATCCAAATGTTGTTGTGTTTAATGTTGTCCCAGAGGTCTCTTAGGCTGTCTTCATTTCTTTTCATTCTTTTTTCTTTATTCTGTTCCATAGCAGTGAATTCCACCATTCTGTCTTCCAGGTCACTTATCCGTTCTTCTGCCTCAGTTATTCTGCTATTGATTCCTTCTAGTGTAGTTTTCTTTTCAGTTATTGTATTGTTCATCTCTGTTTGTTTGTTCTTTAATTCTTCTAGGTCTTTGTTAAACATTTCTTGCATCTTCTCGATCTTTGCCTCCATTGTTTTTCCAAGGTCCTGGATCATCTTCACTACCATTATTCTGAATTTTTTTTCTGGAAGGTTGCCTACCTCCACTTCATTTAGTTGTTTTTTGGGGGGTTTATCTTGTTCCTTCATCTGGTACATAGCCCTCTGCGTTTTCATCTTGTCTATCTTTCTTTGAATGTGGTTTTCGACCCACAGGCTGCAGGATTGTAGTTCTTCTTGCTTCTGCTGTCTGCCATCTGGTGGATGAGGCTATCTAAGAGGCTTGTGTAAGTTTCCTGATGGGAGGTACTCGTAGTGCGTAGAGCTGACTGTTGCTCTGGTGGGCAGAGCTAAGTAAAACTTTAATCCACTTGACTGCTAATTGGTGGGGCTGTGTTCCCCCTCTGTTAGTTGTTTGGCCTGAGGCAACACAACACTGGAGCCTACCTGGGCTCTTTGGTGGGGCTAATGACAGACTCTGGGAGGGCTCACGCCAAGGAGTACTTTCCAGAACCTCTGCTGCCAGTGTCCTTGTCCTCACGGTGAGCCACAGCCATCCCCCACCTCTGCAGGAGACCCTCCAACATTAGCACGTAGGTCTGGTTCAGTCTCCCTTGGGGTCACTGCTCCTTCCCCTGGGACCTGATGCACTCACTACTTTGTGTGTGCCCTCCAAGAGTGGAGTCTCTGTTTTCCCCAGTCCTGTCGAAGTTCTGCATTCAAATCCCACTAGGCTTCAATATCTGATTCTCTAGGAATTCCTCCTCCTGTTGCTGGACCCCCAGGTCGGGAAGCCTGACGTGGGGCTCAGAACCTTCCCTCCAGTGGGTGGACTTCTGTGGTCTAAGTGTTCTCCCGTCTGTGAGTCACCCACCCAGCAGTTATGGGATTTGATTTTATTGTGATTGCGCCCCTCTTTCCGTCTCACTGTGGCTTCTCCTTTGTCTTTGGATGTGGGGTATCTTTTCTGGCGAGTTCCTGTGTCTGCCTGTCGATGATTGTCCAGCAGCTAGGTGTGATTCTGGTGTTCTCACAGGAGGGAGTGAGAGCATGTCCTTGTACTCCGCCATCTTGGTTCCTCCTCCCAAGACTTTCATCTTAAAAGTAAATTGTCTGGATTTCTAACATGTTAGGCTAGAATGTGCAAAAATATTTAAGAAATTTATTGATTAATATTTCCTGGAAGCTTATTTTTGAAGTAGAATCATTCTTCAAAGGTATTTTCATGGAATTTCCTGGATTTTGATTCACTATTATGATTTCATAAGTTAAAGTTATGTTGAAATCAATACCTTCATATTTTAATATACTCTCAAAGATGTAAATATAAAATGTGTCTAAATATTGAGCATTCAGAGCTCTTAATTAAGTTAGTATTTACATAATTAATGGTTTCTATAACGTAATTAATGGTTTCTGTTTTAAGTGAAGAATTGCTTTTCATTAGTAACTCATGGGATTAAGAGACTGATGCTTTGACTTTGACATTGTGGTCATGCCATCTTTATGTAAATAGAATATTCATTTTCTAGGTGGTAGATAGTTTAATCTATTAATCTGTTTACAAAAGAAGATGCTGTAAAGCAGAATATAATTAACCTTGGAGATTGTGATTAGGGAATCAGCAAGATGCAGAGGCGACAGCAGGGTTGGGGAATCTTCTTTTCTACTCCAGGGAATTCTGTTAAGTAGCTGGATGATATTAGATTTCTCTTTACCTGCTAGTCAACTGAGGCAAATGGTAACACTCTCCCTTCTTTATAGAAATGTAACAAGAAATGTGAGAGCAATAATAGATGCTATGCAGAAGTTAAATGCTCAGTACTTAAAAAAAATGTAGCTTTATATTTATATTACTTTTGTAAAAGTAATATTACTTTATAAAAGTAATATAACTATTTTATAAAGGTAATATAATTACTTTTCAAATAAAGCTATTTATTTTTATTTCATATTTTCTGGTTTTATTTAGAGTTGCCTTATTCCCTCCATGATGAAATGTTGTAACTAAATCAGTTACCACAGTTATGTCAGCAACCTGAGATTGTTATTATTTTGGGGGGGAAAAACTCTTTTTTTTTTTCTTAGTAGAAGGAAATCTACTTGACTACGGAATGTACTGTCGGTAGAGACTGTGGACCCCCTTTACCCACCTACTGGAGGTTTTAAATAAAAAGCTATTGTTTTAAGACAGTGGTTAATTACATTCATTTTCAAAGATATGGAATAAACTCTAAGGGGATTTCTGATCTTAGGGTGACTTTCAGTATTTTATTAACAGATTTTTAAGTGAAGTACTATTGTTTCCCAAACATGAATGCTGAAAGACTATTAAAAATTTTTTTTACCTTACAAATCTGTTGTATTAGCAATCAAGAATTAACACTTTAAGTTATGCTTGCACTTGAAGGATAAATTATTGGTTATTGTTTCCCCAATTAGAAATCAGATGGTTTGGTAATACTAATTACAGGGAGAGTGATGGGTAGTGGCTATGCTCTTTTCTTGTCTGTTAGCTGCACAGAGGAAAGGGAAGCTAAAAACTCATAAGTGGTGTAGCCAAGTGTTGGCTTCTTCTCTAGAACGAAGATGAATGGCATAAAAGACCATTCATTATTTGCTACTGCGCACTCTCAATATGCAACATAGAGCTGCTGCTTTTTTTTCCTGAAGACATCATTAATGTCTTTATGTCTAGAGCAGTGGTTCTCAGCTGAGGGCAGTTTTGTCCCCCAGGAGACATTTGTCAATACTTGGGAACATTTGTGATTGTCACAACTGGAGGAAGAGGGGGTGAGTGCTCCTGGCATCTAGTGTCTAGATGCTGAGGATGCTGCTAAACATCTCATAGTGCACAGGATGTCACCCCAGAACAAAGAATTATCTGGTGAAAATGTCCATAGTGCTGAGGTTGCAAAACTGCTCTAGAAAAACTGAAGAATTTGAGGTAAGAATAAATGTCTGAAATTCTTTAAATGAATACAGAGTTGTAAAAAATTGGATCTCAGCGTTGATAGCTAGCAATGTTACTTTAGAAAAGCCATTTGTTAATAAGGTATGATGGTTAAGGGCAAATTGAACTGCTGCTTTTTAAAATTCTTTTGTTGGCAGTGAAATGAATTTAGGTCGTTTGGGGTTAAAGGACATTAAACAAGCCACTCACTCAGCTTATGGTTAATTATTTTTAAATTTAATTTTAATAAAATCTGGTATGATCTCTTTTACTTTTAATTGCATATGAATTTTCTGGTCAAAATACATATATAATTCATATACAGCTCCAGATATTCAAAGGGAAACAAGATAGTTTAATAAGTTACTTGAGGAATTAAAGACAAACAAAAAACCAGATAGGTAGCTTTTATACATATCTTAATATTCTTAGTATTTTTTTGTTTTAATTCTACGTATTCTAAGAGACTCTTAAAACTTACCATATGTGTGAGATGCCTCCAACCTAAAAACTGAAGAATTTTTGATGTGAATCTTTTTCATGCTCACCTTAGTCTTTGTTTAGAGTTATTTTCCCTATTCCAGCAATGACCCCTAGTATTTCACTTGTAGTTTTGGTTAAAAATAATCACGTGTTCCTATGTGTAATATGGAGAAAGTGAAGAGGCATGTTTATGGTTGTCACTTGTTCTGTTCCTTCTTACATTTTTAATATGTTGCTCAAAAGTGTCACCGTCAAATTCTTGTTACTAGGAACTAAGGCAAGTAGCAGTATATGCTGTGGAAGGGTCGTCAATTCTGACTTAATTCTTCCTAAATAATCCTCAAGATAATGTCCCATTTGAAACATGATGCTGTCCCAGCTAAGAAGCTATATCATATCAAACAGAATGAATAGAAGTAGGGAAAGTGTTATCAAACTCTTGCGTTTGATGTTAGAATGCCTGTTTAATGTAGCTATCACAGGAAAAGCATGCACTGTAAATCT
Organism: Leucopleurus acutus; assembly: GCF_964270905.1. Classification (NCBI taxonomy): domain Eukaryota; kingdom Metazoa; phylum Chordata; class Mammalia; order Artiodactyla; family Delphinidae; genus Leucopleurus; species Leucopleurus acutus. The sequence continues at coordinate 28,295,514 of NC_139144.1, read as the reverse complement.
GAGAACAAGACATATTGTATATGCATGTGTGCATTTATGTGTATTTGCATATATGTACATTATTACGTGTGTACATGTGTACATATATATGTATATGTATGTGTGTGTGTGTATTCGGATCATGTTTGTAGTAAACAAGCCTATGTTATAGTTTGAATTCTTCCTATGTACTAATTGCTGTAGTAGGCACTGGAAGTTCTGAGGTAGGAGTCAGTCTAAAACAGCTTGGCGTTGACTCTATAGTAAAGTACAAACCAATACCCTGAATTTTATAGCTCTTCATAATAGTATCTCAATTTGCTTTTCTATATATATATATTTTTTTAAAGAAGATGTTGGGGGTAGGAGGTTAGTAATTTATTTATTTATTTTTGCTGTGTTCGGTCTTCGTTTCTGTGCGAGGGCTTTCTCTAGTTGTGGCAAGTGGGGGCCACTCTTCCTCACGGTGCGCGGGCCTCCCACTATCACGGCCTCCCCCGTTGCGGAGCACAAGCTCCAGGCGCGCAGGCTCAGTAGCCGCGGCACACGAGCCCAGTAGCTCCGCGGCGTGTGGGATCCTCCCAGACCAGGGCTCGAACCCTGTTCCCCGCATTAGCAGGCAGACCCTCAGCCACTGCGCCACCAGGGAAGCTCTGCTTTTCAATATTGTCCAATAATTCCTTGTATCGCACACATTCAGATTTCTTTCTCTCCTTATTAATGCACATTTCATTTGAAGCGTGGCTGTAATACCATCTTTCACCATGTTTTGGACTATCATAACCCATGTGATTTAATTTCCTCTGAATTCTGACAGCACAATTTTCTATACCTCTAATACTCTTCCTCATATTGATCATTACCTTATTTTGTGTATTTATTATTAGAATCTAATTGTCATTTAGGTGTTGTGTTTTTATTTCATTATGTAACTGCATAGGTCCTTACATAGCCTCGTTTGTTTTTGGTTCAGAATAGATGTTGATTTTAAAATACAAGGAAGCCCTCGTTAAAGTAAGCATTCACATTCCTAGAAAAGCCTGACATAGTACCAGTGTCACTGTCCATTCAGTCATTCATGCCATCAGTATTTACTGAGTGCTCACTGCATGCCAGGCACTATACTATGTGCTGGACTGTACCAGTGAACGAAACGGGCAAAAGTCTCTGTCCTCTTGACACTAACATTGTGGTTAAGAGAAGTAGGAAATACATAATAAACATGATACTTATATGTTAGATGATCTTTGCATTTGCTTAAAGGTAGCAAAATAGAAATCTGAAGCCATAAAAATTTCAAAGGTAGTATGGTGGGGGAGGGAGGTCCAAGAGGGAGGGGATGTATGTGTATGTGTAGCTGATTCACTTCATTGTACAGCAGAAACTAACACAACATTGTAAAGCAAGTATACCCCAATTTTAAAAAAAAGCAAAAAAAAAAACCTAGGTTATTGGGAAAAGAAAAAAAGGAGGGGGGCTGTAATTTACCTAAAATGAAGTTGTAGACTATCAAATTGGATTTTTTTGTTTTTGCGGTACGCGGGCCTCTCACTGTTGTGCGCCGCCCCCCCCCCCCCCCCCCCCCGCCCCCACGGTGCGGAGCACAGGCTCCGGACGCGCAGGCTCAGCGGCCATGGCTCACGGGCCCAGCCGCTCCGCGGCATGTGGGATCTTCCAGGACCGAAGCATGAACCCGTGTCCCCTGCATCGGCAGGCGGACTCTCAACCACTGCACCACCAGGGAAGCCCAAATTTGATTCTTTTAATGATATTAATATAATGCTTTTCATCTTATGAGATGAGTGCTTATATCTTCATAAATTTATGCAAACTGTATTGGATTAATATATTTCAGCAGTTGGTGTTGGCATTCCTTTTTTACCCAACTGTGTTAGCTGACGTAACTGACAGTATAATAGAACTAATGCATTTTAAAACTTGACTTTTGTTTAAGAGAGTGCGTTATTCACTTTTTTAATCAAAGGGGAAGAGGAGAGAGTTTGAAGAGCTCAGGGGTTAACTAGGAAATACTGCATATTTTTTATGGCAAAGTTCACTTTTTAAAATTCAGCTAATTTTCAAAAGAGGAAGGTAGTTTTTTTTTTTTTTTTTTTGGTAAAATATATTCCAATATCAATTCAGATTTAGTGTCACTAGTTACTCTTTACCTTAGATAAAGGAGTCTTCCCATATCTCAACATCTCTCTGTGTTGGCCAGCTTAGATGATGATGAGATTTATGATAAATTAAAAGAAAGACTTTACTTTTGAATTGTAAAATTTCTTAAGGGAACTTTCATCCTTGAAAGTGACCAAGAAAGAAAATTATATCATACTTTTGTGTTAATGCATCTTTTAGAAACAAGACTTTCTAAGTTGCTAGGGAACATGTATTTCAAAAGCCCATGGAACACTTAATAAAGAAAAAAAAAAACACCAAACCATCTCACATTGCAAAGTTCAACTAAAAGTAAAACTGATTTTGTGAATATCTAAAGCAGTTGAGGAGACAGTGAATCTCTTTTCCTGCCTGCATTGGTATTGAAGTTATATGAATTTAGCCAATAAAGATAGTGAAGTTAGGGCTTCCCTGGTGGCGCAGTGGTTGAGAGTCCACCTGCCGATGCAGGGGACACGGGTTCGTGCCCTGGTCCTGGAAGATCCCACATCCCGCAGAGCGGCTGGGCCTGTGAGCCATGGCCGCTGAGCCTGCGCGTCCGGAGCCTGTGCTCCGCAACAGGAGAGGCCACAACAGTGAGAGGCCTGCGTACCGCAAAAAAAAAGATAGTGAAGTTAGAATGATGATGAGGCTTATATTGTAACATTTTCTCTTAATCCCACCTTTCATTACTATGAGGTGGAATCATATTTATTCACCCAGTTCATATATATTTTTGTACAGTGTGCCATCTATGCTTTATATTTTTAGCTCTTCTGTCTAAAATTTCTTTTCAGAATCCTATACAATTATGAAGGTTATAATGGGAGTCCTGAGATAATTTCATTATATCATAAAGTCTAACGGAAATTGTACATTTCTCACGATAGAGCTCATTTTTCATTTCAGTGAAGTGAATCTGGTGACTAATGAAATGGACATGCAAAGTAGTAATAAATAATGTTAATCACAACTTACAAAAATGCTTCTTAGCATTTTTAGTTTTTGGCAGAGTGAATCACTTGGGGAGTGTATCATAGAACTACCCGTAAAAGAAAAATAAAGGTAGTACATTTAAGGGAACTCGGGAAGAGCCTGGGTTTCAGCAAGAATTAAAGGCATTTAGAAGATAGTTTGGGCAGTGGGAGGGAACGTCCGGAGCTAAGGCAGCCCCAAAGGCTGAGTATTGTTTGCCTCTCAGCTGGGTGCTCTTCACAGCTAACTCACTGTGTTAGTTTTCTCTTGTTAGTGTGACAAATTACTATATATTTATTGGCATAACACAGATTTATTATGTTACAGTGCTATAGATCAGAAGTCCTTTCCTTGACTCATGGCCCCCTTCCTCCCTCTTGAAAGCCAGCAACACAGGCTGATTTCTTCTCACGTTGCCATCTCTGGTTTTCTCTTGCATGGTTACATTTTCCTCTTCCATTTTTAGGACCTTTGTGATTACATTGTACTCACCAGGACAATACAGGATAATCTCTTTAAGTGCAGCTGATTAGCAAAACTTCTTTTGCAAACTTAATTCCCCTTTGCCATGTAACAACATAGTCACAGGTTCTAGAGATTAGGATGTGAGTATCTTTGGAAGGTCACTATTCTACCTACCACAGCCATCACTTATGTCACTCAATGGTATCTGAAGACTGTTCTCCTCCTTTCCTCTTTTCACTTTTGTTGCTGCTTCTGCCCTTGATCCATCCAACTTGTCATCCTATGGTGAGAGAATCTGATTGGTTCAGTATATTATCCTTGTTTATATGGATCCTTTGTACCTGACTCCTCACAGGCCATTAATTCAGAAATTAGCTGCTTCAAGGTCTGATGTGCCCTGATGCAATTAGGTAGGGGCCAAGGGCAAGGTCTTACATTAGAATATTGCTACCCATTTGTAAGGAAACTCCTGTTTCATCAGGGACTGTCCAAGGAGAAATGTCCTTCAGAAAGATGGCAGAGGTCTTGCTGGCTTGTCCAGGAGAAGTTCCATTGGAGGAAAGTAAATGTAAAAGCACTGAGGGGAGGGGCTGTCAAAATTTTCATATTTAAAGTTTAATATGCAGAAATTTGACTTTGTTTCTCTTTAGGGAACTTAACTTACCATGGGCTGCCATTCTCTCTCCCAGGAGGGGAAAAAAATTAGTCTCAGCATTTCAAGGTTAGTCTCTTTCAGTTTAAAACAGCCTCTTGTGGTCAATTATGTATTCAATAAATTCTAAGTTCCAGCTCTCTTTCAGTATTCTCTGATTTTCTTAACTTTTCTCCTGGGCATCTGGGTGTAAGGGGAAACTTATGTGGCAAGATAGCTGGTGTATTTGCTCTCTTCTGTTCTCTCGATATGGTTATTAATGTAATTGCTGCTAAGAGCTCGGCCAGTCTCTCCAGCCTGTGTAGGGTGCCTCAGCTCTGGAGGATTGATTGTCACCATCGTCCTTCAGCTGGACCTCTGCTTCCCACTGTCCATCTCTGTCTCTGCATTAGGATCCCCCTGAACCTGCACCGAGACGGTCTCCTAGCAGACATACTGATCCTTAATTCTCAGCTACCTTTCTTGTTCATCCTAAAGGGCTTTCCTATTTCTTTACATCCTGCTGAAGCCAAGGAAGGTCCTGGGCCTACAGTGGCACTGCAGACTCCCTTTACCTAAACATGACACATTATCATGTGGCCTGCTGCTCTAGGCAGTGGTTTGCTCCTGAATGATGTGAAATGGGATTTAAACTCCCTCCACTCTGGTATTCCAAAGCCTGAAACCTACTGTTCTCACTAATACAATTGGTTAATTAAAGATATGTTTTAGATTTCTTAAAGTGAGTAAATGATGTATGTGAAACACCTCAGAGTAGCTGCCTGAATGTGATTGCTAATATAATCGTCTAGGTCATCCAAAACTTGGAAGCCTATCTAGCTTTTAGTAAACACCTCTGGGGTATTGGTATTATTTCATGGCATAATTCCATGGTGTAATACTAAGTATTATGACTTCTGAAACATTTCTTTAGGTATGTTTACTAAGCGATTGTATCAATGAGTGATGTCACTTTTTAGATATTACATATGAAGTAATTTTTAAATGTATTATTCTGAAAAAACCATGGACTTATTTAGAGCAAAGAGACTTAGAAAGAAGTTTTCAGTGAAAAGGGTAGGGAAACCATAGTCTCTGTTTTCATCACAGCACAACTTGGCCTGTGAATTTAGTAGTGAAAGAACATTAAAGCCAGTTAATTAAGATTGTAGGAAAGAAGGAATGTACAAGCAACAGGTATTCTTTTTGTCAAAACTAGTGTCAAGGGTGGCAGTGAGAAGGTTTGAACTATACAAAAAATTAAAGCATATTAATATACGGTCAGGAGGAAAAAGATCCTGTCTTGAATTCTCTTTATGTGCTGCGTTCTTTCTAGTAGAAGAAATGGAAGCCAATGTCACATAGCGTGTGAGGAGTTGACATGTGATTTGAATTGAGCTCTATCTGGTGCCAGAAACTCATATTATTTCCACCATGCTCTTTTTCTTGCAGGAAAAACATAGGGTAAAATGGTAAAGCAGATAATTAATTTTTAAAAAAGGAAAAAAGCTAGGAAGAGGAAAAGAAAAGGTACTTTAGGCTCTTTAAAATATTCATATGTTAACATGTTAAATATTGGAGAAATGTGGTTTATTTTAGTGGTGGAAAGAATTACAAATATCTGTAAATTATGGAAATATATCATCTTAAACATCCACGTGAAACCTTCTACTCTGAAAATTGTTTACTGAACATACACCAGGAGACTTTTTGAGAGCCTTCACAGTATCTCATGCAACAAAAAAGAATACTGCATTCTTTGAAACCAGAAGCAAGGTCCAGTTCTTTTGGTGGGGGCAGTTGTATGGTTCTAATTCATTTTTATTACAAAGGAAACATTTCAAATGTGGTTTTATACATAAAAAAGTAAACGGTAGGATATTTACATTGGGGATCTAGGCTTAAGCTTCCTTTCCTTTATTTATTATAGTTTATTTGCAACCTAGACCTTATTTTTTATTTTCTACGGATTTAAAAATTACAGTATAAACAGAACTTGTGAGAATATTCTGTATCTACTTGAGAAAAATACATATACTTGAACTAAAATTGTTTCTTCTGATTTATAATTCATTCAGTCTTTATAGCACCTGTAATGTGTCTGGCATACATAGATAATGACTAATAAATGCCATTAACTGTAGTATATAATGCGAAGTAGAGATTGTGTGTCCTGAACTAATCTTTACCAACTCTCAATTCTATTTGAGTTCCTATACCACAGGAAGGAGGTTAGACTTCAGACAGAAATGGACAAGATATTAATGGTACAAAGCACAACTGCCTTTCACACCACTTAGCTATATCCGTTTTGCTGCAAAGAGCTAAATATCCTGGATCAGTTAAAGTGATGTTGAGGTTTATCTGTTTGTACTCCAAAATCAATTAATCTATTCAGGAGTACATGTTCCTGGATGGCATTTTAGGCTGAAATGAAAGAGGCAGCCTTGGGTTGGAGGGAGTACTTCATGGATAACCTGGGTCTTTAAAAATAGGACTCAATAATCTACCCATCAGTAGAAGAAAGCAGAGGCAATCCAGTAATATGCAGGAATCCTGAATGAAACTAAATATAGGAATTTTATATGGCTAAGTTATCGTGCCTTGAATAACTGGAATGAAAACCTACAAGGTCAAAATTCAAACAGATGTGAAAAAAGCCTCATGGTTTGAAAAGGATAATTTTAGCAGTAAGAGTTTGAAATCTTAAACTATTGATTAGTTTATTAATTTAATTATAGTTAATTTATTAATTAAAAGATTGGTATGTTTTAATCACTTAAATAAAAATGTATAACTTCATGTAAAACCAAAATACTTAAAAAAATAAATATTAGCATATGTATTTGTGAACTTTTTTTTTTTTTTTTTTTTTGCGGTACGTGGGTTTCTCACTGTTGTGGCCTCTCCCATTGCGGAGCACAGGCTCCGGACGCGCAGGCTCAGCGGCCATGGCTCACGGGCCCAGACGTTCTGCGGCATGTGGGATCTTCCCGGACCGGGGCACGAACCCGTGTCCCCTGCATCGACAGGCGGACTCTCAACCACTGCGCCACCAGGGAAGCCCTTTGTGAACTTTTGAAGCCAGTGTTCACCAGCAGCATCCATGCTCAGCTGGGAACAGCCTGTAGAACCTGTTGGTAGTAACACAGAATGCTGGCGTTATGCCAGTAAAAAGCAGGGTTGAACTGGTTCCTACTTGTGCCTGGTTTCACTTCTCATAAGACGGTAGAAACCTGCCAGTCCCTGGCTTTCAAAGATGGTTTAGTCATGCATGTGCAGCCCATCTGTTGGATGCATAAGGGATTTCCTTCTCAGCTCAGCCCTCCAGTCACAAACACAGTCACTGTTTTTTTTTTTTCTCCCTCCTTTCTTTAATTCTTCCTCTCTTGCCAGGAGAGTACAAGCTCGGTAAACCAGGTGCATCTTATTGCCACTCCGGGGAATTCCTTCCATAAACACTGACGTGAGCCAGAAACATAGTTGTTTTCCTATTGCTGTCTAGCTTACTTTCAGTATAGTTTTATTTGGTGAATTAAAAAAAATTTCAATTTCATAATAAAAATGTTTATACTATTACAGCTTTAACCAAACTTTAATGTAGAGCTCAGTGACCTTCCTCTTCTCTGTGAAATGAAGCTCCCTGGGTCACCAGGATGAACCTGAGCAGGGGAGGGGTTTCATTCTCCATGTCTCTCTTTCTGGTCATAAAGCTTAGCAGCATAGTTTTTAGCCTCAGTGATTGCAGCGAGGGAAAAAGTGCAAGTCTCCCTCATCACAGTATCCCATTCCCCTTCCCCCAACCTTTGTTCACTGCACACATCCTCCAGGTTTGACCTCCTGTGCTTAATTCTTCTGTTTTCTAGAATGGCCTCCCTCTTTCTTTAAAATGCTGAAGGCAGTTAATACCAGGTTTTGAGGTTGGGGGTACAACTTCAGGTCACAAAATTGCATACACAAACCACTGTGGTACAAGATGTTTTACAACCGGTTAACATGACACACTATTTTGGTGAGGTTGTGGTTTTATAGCAAATTGATATTTATATATATATTTCGGACACACCTAAACTCAGAAAAGATCAAGATGAAGAAAGGAAAGGGGTTGCCTTTCAAATCAGTTGTTTATGGTTTTAAATATATTCTAATGAGCATTTAGGAGCCAAATAAGCAATTATTGTTCTTACTTTATTTTCCCTTCATACAGATTTATGAGAAATACCAAGATTTGTATACCGTGGAACCAAATAACGCACGCCAGCTGGTGGAAATTGCAGCCAGGGATATTGAGAAACTTCTGAGCAACAGATCCAAAGCCCTGGTGGTGAGTTTAAATTGTATCTGCTCATTTTATTATTTTCCATTACTCATTTATTATTTATCTTTCATGTTTTATTTGGAGGTTTTCTTTAGTATGCTTTCTTTTCCTGAGAAACTGTGTTCAGTGATATGTTCATAAAAGATGAACTGTGAACACCAAATAATGAGTTAGCTTATATCTAATTATTAGTTTATTTTCTTATATTAGGTGATTTAAATACAGAGAAACCGTAATTTAATTGGTACATACATCTTTTTATACATATGTAAGTTATGATGCATAATAGTCATGTTTAAATAGATCATACAATGTAAAACCCATGAATATTGCCAGCATCCTTAAAGCTGCCTTTGTAGTACTTTCCTGTCTCATCACCCTGCCTCCCTGCCAGGGGTAGCCAATACGCTAGACATTTCATTACTCATTTCTTTGTTCTCTAAAAGTAGCTGTACCTCACAAAAATGTTTTGCTAAACATGTGTTAGCTTGCTTGTTTAACAGCTTTATTAAAGTCACATTATGCTGTATGTAGTCATCAGCCACTTGCATTCTTCTGTCAACATTATGTTTGCATGATTTATCTAGATGTTTGTGCTTAGCTTTAATTCCTTTTTATTCATGGTAAAATACTATTTTCTGAGGATATATCTTAATTTATTCATTTATTCTCTGCTAGTAAATTATTATTTGGATTGTTTCCAAATAGGTGCTACCATGAACAGGGTGGCTACATTTTCTTGGAACAAGTCTCCTGATGCACATGTGCAAGAATTTCTGTAGGGTCAGTACGTGACAGTAGAATTACCTGACTGTACGGTATTCACAAAATCACCTTTATACAAGTATGACAATGATTTTCCCAAATAGTTGCATCAATTTAGACCTCCACTAGCAGTATTTGAGTCCGCATTGGTCCATATTCTGGCCGATAAGTGGCAATATCAGACTTCTTAATTATAGGTAACCAAATGGGTACCAAATGGTACCTCTGCTTATTACTAATGAGGTGGACATCTTGTTTTATATTCACTGACCATTCTTGTTTCCTTATCAGTGACATATGTCTTCATACCTTTTGCACATTTTAATTGTTTAAATTGATTTGTAAGTTATCTATTCTTGATGGTAATTTATTTAAGTTACATGTGATGCAAATATCTTTTTCCAGTTTGTGACTTGGCTTTTCATTGTCTTTATGGTATATTTTGATAAAGTAAGTTCTCAATTTTGATGCAAAGTCAACTTTAAAAAATTATTAGTATTTTGGGGTGTGTTTTGTTTAAGAAAGACTTCCCTACCCTGAGGTTATAAATATTTTTAAAGTATTCTAAAAGGTTCCATTTCTTTCAGATTTATTTAACCCACCTGTAGCTAATATTAGTACATAGTTTTTAAAAATAATTTTGTAAATTTATTTATTTATTTTTGGCGGCTTTGGTTCTTCCTTGCTATGCGCGGCTTTCTCTAGTTACGGCAAGTGGGGGCTACTCTGTTGTGGTGCATGGGCTTCTCATTGTGGTGGCTTCTCTTGTTGCGGAGCATGGGCTCTAGGGTGCGTGGGCTTCAGTAGTTGTGGCACACGGGCTCAGTAGTTGTGGCTCACAGGCTCTAGAGCGCAGGCTCAGTAGTTGTGATGCATGGGTTTAGTTGCTCCAGGGCATGTGAGATCTTCCCGGACCAGGCCTCGAACCCATGTCCCCTGCATTGGCAGGCAGATTCTTAACCACTGAGCCACCAGGGAAGCCTTAGTATATAGTTATAAGTTGCAATACAAATTAAATTATTTTCTAATCAGTCTTCCTGGGGCCATTTATTAAATAGTTTACCTTCCCCCAGTGAAGCCCATTTATCAGGCTGGTAGACACACCTTCTCACCATGTTCCTCTTCAAAAGGATCTTGAGTGTTCTTGAACCTTCATACTGTACCTAAATTTTAGATTCAGCATGCTATTATGCAAAAAAATCTTTACTGGGATTTTGAATGGTATTGCGTTGACTCAGACCAAATTTGGAAGAATTGATATCATTACGATATTTTGTCTTTCTATTGATAAACATGATATTCTTTCCACTTTAGCTACTTTAATACCATTTAATAAAGTTTAAAAATTTCTTCATAAAGTTCTTATGCATCTTTTGTTAGAGGTAATGCTGGAGCTGAAGTTTAGCTCCTCTTATTCTACAGATCTCAGCACTGTTACAGGTGTTTGTTCCAGGATAACTCTGAATTCCCTGTTTACTTATCACTTACAGCTCAGATTTTTAGATTAATGTATTATATATATATCTTGGCACTCAGAAGTTGTCCTTGTGTTTTTTTGGCCCTTATACATTTTTATGTTTCTTAAAGTATCCAGGATCTTGTTGAAATAGGAGGGGCCTTTGGAATATTTGGTATGCCATATTGCCAGAAGTTGAAACACTTAATTTCTTTTTAATTGATGTATAGTTGATTTACAGTGTTGTGCTAATTTCTGCTGTACAGCAAAGTGGCTCAGTTATACACATATATACCCTTTTTTGAGTATTCTTTTCCATTATGGTTTATCCCAGCCAACTGGGTATAGTTCCCTGTGCTCTACAGTAGGACCTTGTTGTTTATCCATTCTAAATGTAATAGTTTGCCTCTACTAACTCCCTTCCCTCCTGCCCCTTGGCAACCATAGGTCTGTTGTCTATGTCTGTGAGTCTGTTTCTGTTTTGTAGATAGGTTCATTTATGCCATATTTTAGATTCCACATGTAAGTGATATCATATGGTATTTGTCTTTCTCTTTCTGACTTTACTTCACTTAGTATGATAATCTTTAGTTGCATCTTTGTCGCTGCATTTGGCATTATTTTGTTCCTTTTTATGGCTGAGTAGTATTCCATTGTATATGTGTACCATGTCTTCTTCATCTGTCAGTGGACTTTTAGGTTGTTTCCATGTCTTGACTATTGTGAATAGTGCTGCTATGAAGTGTGCTATCTGTATCTTTTTGAATTATAGTTTTGTCTGGGTATATGCCCAGGAGTGGGATTGCTGGATCATATGGTAACTCTGTTTTGAGTTTTCTGATGAACCTCCATACTGTGTTCCATAGTGGCTACACCAACTTATACTCCCACCAACAGTGTAGGAGTGTTCCCTTTTCTCCACACCCTCTCCAGCATTTGTTACTTGCAGGCTTTTTAATGGTGGCCATTTTGATTGGTGTGAGATGGTACCTCATTGTAGTTTTGATTTGCATTTCTCTAATAATTAGTGATACAGAGCATTTTTTCATGTGCCTGCTGGCCATCTGTACGTCTTCTTTGAAGAAAAGTCTATTAAGGTCTTCTATGAAACAATTTTTAAGAAATGTATAAATGGTAAGGTAAACTTTCATGACTGGAAGATTCAAAGCATTATTATCTTCAGTTATGGATATGTGAATACCCTTTTAAAGCATCATTTATGGATGTAAATATGTTTTCATTAAAAGTTTATCTAATAGAAATTAGGTGCTTTCTACTTAAGTGATTAATATTCACTAATGACAACTGAAAATGATTCCATTTATATTGATTTTTATCAGCTTACATTTTTTCTCCAGATGTAGGAAGCAGGTAATCTGGACATCACAGTCCTTTGAAAAAGGTCATAGAATGAAGTAGGATGTATCTTGCCTTAATTGGATTAAAATGGGATCCTAATGAGACTTTCCTTTTTATCATTTGGAATTGAAGGTCTAGACATCTGGTGCATTATTTGAGTCCTGTGCGATCAGTGACTATCTTAAGCACATGATGGCAGAATACACAATGACTAATTAAATGTAGAATTAGTTAGATTTTATGTGAGGGAGAAGGATTCATGTTTGTTTTCAAACTAGATTCTTTATTTAACTTTTTTGATTCTATGAAAATAAAATACATTATTTGGAAGAGGAATATTTTGAGTCTAATTGAAAAACAGGTGCTGCATTGTATTGTAAATGAATGCAAGATGGCATTATTAATTTACTTCTACTTTGTTGGAGGCTTATACTCAGGCAGACTTCTGGATTAAAGGAGCTTTAATTTATCTGGGTGGGGTACCGATGTAATTACATAAATAAATATATTGGAAAATATCTTGACTATACAAATTTGAGGTAGATGATAAAATTTAATGCCAGTTAGATCTTACTGAGTGTTTACCAAGTAGCATTATCTGATTATTAATGGTGCTCTAGACACCATTATTAGTCTCATTTTTCAATGAGGAAGCTGGGTCTTTGAGGATTCCTTTAACTTGCCCAAGGAAATGTATTTAACAAGCAAGGTAGGCCAGTGTTTCTCAAACTTTTTTTTTTTTTTCTCTCAAACTTTTAACGTGCATTTGGTTCACCCCTGGTTCTTGTTAGAATGCAGATTTCTATTCAGTAGATCTGGTCAGAGATACTGCATTTCTAATAAGCTCCCAGGTGATGGTCCTGATACAAAGACTATATTTTGAGTAGTAAGAATGTAAGAGGATTCAAATTCAGGTATGCCCAACTTTAAGTTCTCATTCTTACCTATTACACGAATATATCCTTCGGTCTAAAGAAGTGTATAATCATAACTAAGAAGAAACAAAGGCTAAGTAGTATGCTGTAAACTACTGTTCATTCAGACTGATTAAGAATTGGATGTGGCAGCTGATAGAATATTCTGGAAGGCTATGAATTTGTCAGTGAATTCTATATCAATGAAGCACTTTCAAAAAATGATTCAATGAAATAAAATATACGGTATTGAAAAAAATTTCATTTTTATTTGAATGTGAAGACTTAAAACTGTTACTGTTCTTTAGCATCAAGGTTCTCAAACTAAGATACCTTTGAAAATATATTATAGATATAAAATCTATGAAAGAGAAGTAAATAGAACTGTCTTTTCTTACATATGTACTAAATAAATTACCTAACAGTTTATGTTTAATAATTCAGCTTTTTAAAAAAGAAGATGAACTAGAGATTTTTTTTTTTAGTAGAATGATTACTCTTCAGTATCTGCAATAATTTTTTTGTGCATGCATGTACACAGTTTTTATGTATTTGGACATTAAAATTTTAATTCTGTCTTTTATAGCCTGTTGATTAAAAACTAAAATACCACTTATTTCATTGCTTTATGCTTACCTTGTGTTAGTTATATGTTTAGACTACTTTGACCAATATTTTCGTTTTCAATTTCAGCATTTATTTTGACTTTTTATTCACATTCATTTTGTGCCATGATCTTTGATCTGCTCCATCAAACCAGCCTTAGGAAGAGCTGAAAGAGAAATTGATTAAAAAAAAAAAATCACTTGCCTTTGCACTAAAACCATGCCTTTGCTAGCAGAACAGAGTTTGCGCTCAAATAGTTGTTTATTTGGCTTTGTTTTGTTTTTGTGACTGTACAGAAACGTTATGATTCTGATGATTCATGTACATTAGGCTCTTCCAGAAATCTATGACGTAGGCACATTAAAAAAATGTATTTACTCTTGTTTTGTAACTTAGGAAAATTCAGAGGGGACTAAAGTTCTTGCTGAAGACCATAAATAACCTGAGGTAGTGGTGGAATTCAATTTTAGGACTTTTGTTTCCAAATCTATTTTCTTTTTTTCCCTCTAAGCCAACACTGGTAATTTCAGCTCTTTATTTCAAAGCTAGATCTGTAAATGACTATTTTTCTGACACTTGCTTCTTCTGTGTGTTAGAAACTGGCTCAGTATGATGATTATCCTGCTAATATTGTTGAATTATTTTTAAATGATCTCAAATCAATGTTTGGAAGCAAAGAAGAAAAAATTATTTAACATTGTTGTTAACATTTATTGTAGCCTGAACTAGGCTGAAAAAGAGTTAATGAACAGTTTATAGGAGAAAGCTTTTCAATAAAACAGTGCAGCCTCCAGTGGTGCCTCCAGAACGATGGAGGTGAATGAAACCAATGGTCTCATTATTCACCAACCAGCCCAGCCAAGGGGACCTGCTGAATAAATGGAGGTCTCTAGACATTTTGCTCAAAGGAAACAGGATCAAGGTTATCATAAACAGCTTTTTCTAGTGATACTTTTTCAATTATGGTATATCCTGTCTCCCATCTATTATGCTCCCATCTATTATGAAGCTTTAAATATTGTAATATACTCCATCTCTTAATTCAACATTGATATTTAGTTTAGGATTAGTTAATGAAAAGGAGATGACAAATGTTTTTAAATAACTATTAAAGTAGGGTTTGTTTTCCTAAAACTAGATTATTGTTTAATCCAATTGTTTTCTCGTGTTACTTCAGCCCTTATTTCCAGTAGTTCTGTATCTTTTATGTGTGTCAAAAGTGCCTACAGAATTTGCTAAAAATGTAGACTCCTGGCCTTCACCTCTAGAAATCTGAAAATTAGGTCTAAAGAAGTGATGAAGAGATCCAGGAAAAAAAATGTGAAATTCTTCAGAGACACAGAGAATTAAAACTGCCTTGTATTTGTGTATTAGTAGCCATTGGTTTGCTTTTGTGAGAACAGATTCAGTAGAAGCTGTGTTGGATTGAGTAAAGACTACAGTGTTAAAGAGTGATTAGGAAATGAGAAACTGGCAAGAAATGTGTCTACATTTTTATGAAGTTTGGTACGACAGTGAAAGAGAAGTACGGAATACTACTAAAGACTTCTTTTTTCTTTTTTGTTTATTTTTGAGAATGAAGGACATATAAGTATGCTTACAGACAGAAGGGAAGGAATCTGTGAAATTTGAAAATAAGAAAAATCTGAATGTTGAAGTTTGATTCTCAAAAAAACAGACACAGAGAAGATCAGAGTCATGCAGTTTATCTTTGAAAAGATGGTGGTATCTTTCACTTGAGACAAAAGGGATATTAAATATGAATAGAGACAATTGAGTTTGCAGATAGAGAAAGTTTGAGAGTTGCACTAGGTGACCAATTTTCTCTTGGTAAAGTACAAGTTGATATTTATGCAGAGTGAAGGCGCCATGGGAGTGATTTGGAGAGCAAAGTAAGAAAAAGTGAAGAGTGTACTTTGGATAACTGAAATGACTGATAAATAAATCAAGAGCCTTCTTAACATTGAGAAAAAACAGAAGATATAAAATACCCTCCTGTTCTAGAAGTGAGGTTGAACAAGCTATCTGAAAATTGTGTGTGTGCGTGTGTGTGTGTGTGGGGTGTGTGTGTGTGTATCATCAGCCCAAAATCTCTCTGAGAATATAAACTTATCCATGTTGAAGAAATTCAATATTTGATTAACTCAGACTGTTTTTAGGTATAAAAATTGTATATACAAAGGTGAATGGAAAAGTTATGGGACCTGTAGTCTTGAAGTTGTGTTCAAATATGATTAATACCAGCCAAGTAAAGAGTGATTAAAACAGATTGCCGGTTTATTTTCTCTGAAAACAAGAAACCTGGCTGTAGGTAGCTCAGGAGATTTCCAGAAATCCCATTCTGTTATTTCTGTGTTTATCTCACTGGGTAACCCTTGGCTGCAAGCGGGGGATAAGAGATGGAGTTTGTAGCTGGGCCATCACCTCTCTGTACTGAATTGTAGTACTCTTAATTAAAATGTGGATCCAGCCAGCCGGTGTCTGTGTCAATATCTTTTCAAGGTTTAATGGGAGTTTTAGGGAAGGAAGTCTAGAGGAAATTCATTTTGAAGAAGCGGAGGAGAGAAAGGAAAATGTTGCTTACTTTGTTTTTTTGTTTTTAAAGATTTTTTTTTTGATGTGGACCATTTTTAAAGTCTTCATTGAATTTGTTACAATATTGCTTCTGTTTAATGTTTCGGTTTTGTGGCCATGAGGTATGTGGGATCTTAGCTCCCCGGCCAGGGATTGAACTGACACCCCCTGCATTGGAAGGCGAAGTCTTAACCACAGGATCATTAGGGAAGTCCCTCTTTGGCTTTTTATATAGAGTCCCATTCCTTCAATATAATGATTGCATGCATATTCAAATCAGCTTTTTCTATCAAGGCCTGGCATGGTGTGAACAGTAGTAAAATGAAAGGACTGTTGAATCCATCTTGGATTAATACTTATCAGAGTAAATTTTATAAACATCAGGGATACTTAAGAATTAGTCAGCAGTGGTTGAAATATTTGAAATCATGAACCATGATAAGTAGCGTCTGATAATGGTCAGGAATTACGAGTTCAGGAGCAAACATTTTTATGTGTATATAGTATACATTTATATGGAAAAATGGAGAAGAAAGAAATTATGATAAATGATAGAAATTAAATCAAGAGTTCTAGGTGATAACAAGGTTGAGGTATGAATGAATGAGTGGGTTATTTAGATGGAGAAGAATGAAAGTCTTTGGATTGTTAATAGTAACGAACAAAGGAATAGTTAGCATTTACTGAATGTCCAAGCAGTTTGCTAGGTTCTTTCTATATATTTCTAACACAATGTTTATTCTGCAGAATAGGTATGTGTTCTCATTTTACAGATGAAAAACTGAAAGCTCAAGAAATTTCCATAGTAAAGAATTCAAACCCATATATATATGTGGGGGTGTGGATGGATACAAACATAATGTATTTTTTCCATTTAACAAATAAATACCATAATAAACGATATCATAGTTTTCACTCAGAACATATGATTTTTCTGAAGTAGATTTAAATGGGAGCACATTTAAATGGGAGATGCCTATATTTTTTGATACCATTTGCTCATGTGTTAAGTGGAAATCTCCAGATACACCAGCACATTTCCTCTCTCAAGTTACGCACTTTAGTAGTAGCATCTTTATGGGCTTTAAATCTAAAGTAATTATAAAATTTGGGGCCAAAGAGAAGGGATGGGGAGAACACTAAGTGCTGTGTTTAGGACCTCTTAAATTACCCTAAGAAGGAAACAGATCCATATACCTGTAACAGTGCTGCTACTGGGCTACCACACTCAGCACTTTAATTTTTGTAACATTCTGTTCTGATTAATATGTTATTTAAAGGTTAGCAGTGAAGTGTTTTTAAACAACACCTCCTGTTGTAAATCCTTCTGTGTTACACAGTACTTTCTCTCTCCCCCATTCCATGAAGTAGTGTTTGCACTAAATGACTGAACAAAGACACTTGAAAAAAAAGGAGCTGCCAAATATACCTTGAAGATAGAGAATACAATTAATGGTAAAGTGCACCTCATTTTCTAATGGAAGGTGTTGAGACAGGGAAAGGTTCTGGGCAGCATTGATAATCTCTACTAAAAGAAATCTCTTTTGGAAATCAGATGCTCATAGACTTGAGTTGGCTTAATTCTTTAGGATCTGAAAGTAATATTGAAAGTATCCACAACAGCATTACTGTGTTGACAATTTGAGAAAGACAATGTATGCTCCAATAGCACAACATTTGCAAAAATTGCGGGAATGGGAGTGTTGGGTTGTTGATTGCATGGAGGAGAATGAGAGTTAGGTGAAGTGAATTGCAAAGCTCACATAGGCAGTAATGACTACATAGTCTGTGGTGCCTTGCACCAGATGACAATGTGGGGCACTTCTTAAAAAGTTACTAAGAATTTCAAGATGGCAGCAGCAGAGCTTTAGACCAGTTGTGACATCCCTCTGGGTGAAGGGTCCTATGTGACTGCAGGGGCCCCACACCCATGAAGCTGGCCAGCGGTCACACCCAGGTGATTAGTGGCAGAACTGGAACTGGACTTGGGATTCTTAACCACGTGTACAGTGCTGTTTGTACAGTGATAGTCATTGAACTCTACCTGGGGACTTGGGAATCTACGAAACCTGTGATGACTGTTAATCCCAAAATGAGGCAAAAAAAAAAAAAGTTCGTATTTCATTTCACTTCTGTTTTATAAAATTGCAGACTTGGCCCAGCAGAGCAATAGACATGCTCTGATCTGAATGTGTAGTGAATGATGTTTACATAAAAATAAATATAGAGAAACAGTGTTAATCCAAGGCCACCATCTTTGATTCACATAACGGAGTCTTTAGATAAACCCTTCATAACATGCCGTATATTTGGAGACAGTCTAATCAAGTAGTGTTTGATAAAGGTAAACACTGTTTTAGCTGTTGAGAGAGTTCAACTTCAAATTGTGGTCTGATTCTTAAATGCTATTAACTTTATTTCTTTTAACCTTTTGATGTTTAGTTTTCCCCTTTCCTCACTAACTCCTTATTGTCCTCAGAAATATATAAACTCTCAACCTTCCTCTGAATTCATTTTCTAACTTTAATGGAGAACGTGCAGGCAGAAGTCCTTTGTGAGATACCCAGTGCCATCCAGCTTTTTTTTTTTTTTTTTTTTTTTTGGTATATACAGGAGTTCTTTTGGGTCTATTCTCCATAATTAAAAAAAAAAGAAATTTTTTTTAGAACTTATAAAATCAAGAACTACATTTGCAAAGATGAGCTGTCTGTGCTTTGCTTAAAACCCCCTGACACAGTTTACCAGGAGAATGATGGAATACCCTGTTAATTTAATTAAAGTATCATAGAATCATGAATCTTGAAGGAATTTGGGAATTCATTTTTCTGATCCTCTTTTCTCAGGCAGGTGAATGTCTAAACCACCAGGTTAAGGAGTTAGCTGTTCTTTTCTCAAATATTTTGGTGATGAAGCTTCCACCATTGTAATACCCCATTATTGTTGCTTAGCTTAGTATTCAAGAAATTATATCTAACATCCATGTCCTTGTCTAGTTAAACTTATTTTCTTTTCTGTTCCCTATATATGTTGAAATTTAATTGGCGTTATCCTTACAAGAATATCTCATTGCATATGTGTGTTTTGGAGGGGGTGGAGTTGGGGGTGGTAGGAGCCATCAGCAACTCATCATAGCTGAGTGTTCTTGGCAGATACATAATGATGACTCTCAGTTGCTAAGCAATCATTATTGCCAGACATTGTGTTAAATGCTTTACACACATTCTCACATTTCATCTTCAGGACAGTTTTATGAGCTAGGTGTGTTGTAGGTTGTTTCTAAAAATCAGAGGTGTTACCCAATAAGGTTGAGCCATCTCAGAGTATCAGGTAGAAGAGATTTTCAACCCAGGTATCCCTGACTCTTCTAAAGCCTGTGCTTTCTGACAGTATGCTGTAGCTCCGTAACCTAATGAACACTAATTTCTTTAACTTTCCTACATAGAAATATTTTCTGTTCCTTTTTCATTTCTGTATTCTGGAAATTATCAAATATTTATTCTTCAACTTTCTTAAGACATAGAGGCTGGAATCAAAGGTGGTACTTTTATAAAGCAGTGCTCTGATAAAGCACAGTATAACTGCAAGTCAGCCATTTTTATTGGCATGTGATCCAACTGCAGTGAGAACTGCTTTATTCTCTGTGGGTTGTATGTTAGATGATTCTGATATATTTTTTACTTATGTTGCTAGATATACAAGTATATCCTTGTTGTAAATAGTTTAAACAATATAAAATGTATTATAAAATGATAAAAAAAATTCCCTAAAAGTTCACCATCCAGAAAAAAACTACCTTTTATAGTGTGGTGACTACCCTTTAGGACTCGTGTGTGTGTGTGTGTGTGTGTGTGTGTGTGTGTGTGTGTGTTACTTATCAATATTTGAAGGAGATTTTTATGTCACTGGATATGAATATATAATTCTTTCTAATGGCTTTGTATATATGAATATATTGTTTATTTAACCAGTCTCCTATTGACAGATATTTAGTTTATTTCTATATTTTTTAATACAGACAGTATTAATATTATTTATAGCATACTTTTATTTATGGGAAAACTTTTGATTATTTATTAGAATGAAGTCATGTAAAATGGAATGGTCAAAAGGCATATGGGGCATTATTTATATTTTTCTTTTAAGGAAATAGAAATCTTTAATCTTTCCACTAATTTCTTCTCGCCTTTTTCTTTATTTATTTTTAAATAGCAGGGCTTCTGATAGACTTAGGTAGGAGTGACCAGGTTGCATTTGGCCCAGTATAGTAAGTTAAATATGGGTCCGCAGGACAGAACCATGCCATTTAATTTTAAATGATAGATATATTTTTAATTATTATAATAATGTCAAAAACTCATACTGTTCTCTACAGATTAGTGCCTTTGTTGTTGGCAACATAATCAGCTCAAAATTAACAGGCTGGCTGGGGCAAACATCTGTCTTCCAGATTCATTTAAAAAAAATTCAGCCTAGGAGTTGCAGTTGCTGATTACACATACCAGCTCATATGCTCTATCTTGCATGCATTATCTCAGGCACAGGCGGCATGCCAACATGCTACACTGTGGATGCGTGATCCTGCTGCCTACAGACCTTGTATTCTGCGGCAACTGACACCGTCAAGGCCCAGTTAAGAGTAAAAACCAAGTTATGTCTTGACAGCCAAGGCATTAGTTACAAGAGACTGTCTCCGGTTAATTTATTCATTTAGTCCCAGGACTCATTAGTTCTCAATTACAGCTACTCCTAGAAATGTTGGTCTATTGTTGCCTGAGAAACCAATCACCTCTGATTATTTACACTGTCTTTTATGAGGAATTCTAGGTTGGCCGACTTAAAAGTCCAATAGTAAATAATAATGACTCATTTTCTCCAAGAGGGTTTACAGAGAATTTATTGCCCTATATATCACTGTGCCATTTTTTCCCCCCAGCATAACAACATAATATGACCTCTTAAAAAGGAAAATAATTAAATAAATCATCCAGTATAATATTTATGTGCTTGGGATATTTTTTTAAAATGTGGATGTTCAGTAGTCATTTCTGCTTGCAGTTAGTTCATAGTAATGAGTGTGACTCTTGCAGAAATGTTCATTTTCATTAAATAACTTTGTATACATCAACTCTCCCCTCTTAAATAGGCATTTTTAAACTTGAGAGATCAAAATAGATTAATCAAGTATATAATTTATGATGCCTTTATTAATAAGTATATTTTGACTTACTAATTATATCTTTTGAAATGAAATTGATTCTCACGTTTCCTCAGTAGAGAGTGATGACATCTCTGGTTTAAATGTTAAATTGCTTTTGAAAATAGCATTATATGCCACCTTAATATAGAAGGATAATAGTAGTAACAATTTATTAAGTGCTTACGCTATACTAGGCACTGTGCTAAGGACTTTATTTGCATTTATTTATTTAATTCTCACAACATACTTCCACTGATATTATTACTATTTTGTAGAGATATTTTCCCCAAGGATTTGAACCCAGATGCATTTTTTTTTTTTTTTTTTTTTTTTGTGGTACGTGGGCCTCTCACCGCTGTGGCCTCTCCCGTTGCGGAGCACAGGCTCCGGACATGCAGACCCAGCGGCCATGGCTCACGGGCCCAGCCGCTCCGCGGCACGTGGGATCTTCCCGGACCGGGGCACGAACCCGTGTCCCCTGCATGGGGGGGAACGCTGCGCCACCAGGGAAGCCCATTTCCAAGTTTTATAATAGTGTTTCTGCACTTCTTATGTATGTGGCCGGCACTCTGCTGAGTATTTTACATGTATAATTCCATTTAATAACTTCTCTCTTTCTCCTACTTTTCCTCCTCTTCCTCCTTTGACCCATATCTTCTTGTTATTATCATATAAGGTGATAAGGTGGGGAAGTATAGAATTAGAAAGTTTTAAATGTATTATCCAAGGTCATGTAGTTCTAGGTTGATATTTTTGTTTCCAAAATAGTGTTATATGTTACTGTGTTTTATTTTATATAAGATGTGCTGTACAAAAGAAGTGGTAATGATAGCTTATTTTAATTTTAATTACAGTGTATGTGAAAGGAGAGAAGGGCTGAAAAAGAAGGGAGGAATGGAAGGAACAAAGGAGAGAGGATCTAGCCTTACTATTCTCTAGACTTACTGTTATTCTTCATGCCTTAAGTATTTACATAGCAATGTGTGGTTGTCTGCTGGTGAAGACAGAGATCATAAGATCCAAAAGTGTTATTAAGCTCAGTGTAATTACTTGGGATCATATCTGAAAACCAACAATTTTAGAGTATCGACAAGCCACACAGTGTTCTGGGGCTTTTACACCAATAAGTGAATGCAGTTTGGGAGCGTTTTAGGGAAACGCTGGTCTAGATAGTACGACAGGTACAGTCGTAGCCTAAAGATCAAAATTAATTAGAAAGGTTCTTATTTCTAAACGTGAGCTTAAATACCATGTAGATATTCACTGTCTTATTGTAACCGATGAAATCAACAACTTTTCTTTGATGCTGTGCTCCTCACTTGGTATTTCAAGGAGTAAATTTTACTAGCTCCTAAACATAGGTTAAAGGCAAAGATGCTGAGCTAAGTAGATTATTTGCATTTCTGAACCTAAGGTATTCTTAAATTAACCAACTTTCAATTATAAATAGTGAGAAACTGGATGTGAGGTTCATCTGGCTGTGGACAGCTGTCACCCCAGTGATCACCAGGGTTGGTTCCGCTGATCTCGTGGGCTGGGTGGTGTCCCCGTCTCCCTCATGGCTCCAAGTGTGTCACCCCTGAAGCTGTGCACTGGGTAGAAGAGGATGACCTTCCCTGAAAGAGGCGGACCTTTCTTCAGTCAAGGTTTCAGGAGTAGCTGCACTCTCCTGCTAGATCCTCCAAATGTGCTCTCAAGGGTTATTTGTAGGAGAACAGGACTCCAGGACTCCAGACACATCCAAATGAGGTGCTGCATGTCGCAGTCTGTCTTTCTTATGTTGCAAGAAATTCAGGGCATGGTATATAGTTAAAGGACAAAAACACTCCATTAGGGGAGGGAGAAGAGGCTTCCTGGGAATAGGGAAGGTAAAACATGGAGGCCAGCTGAGTTCATGCAGCAAAATACAAAGAGCCTATGTAAACTCCTAGACTTTTCATTCTTCCTCAAATTTATAGGTATTCAGTGTATTCACTGTCATTCCTTTACCCCCACATAACTGTTTACTGGAGCTTTATAATTTGAAAGTGATGTTATCTTTCGGGAATTTGGAGGAGGATAGCTCTTTCTTTAATTTCAGTGATGCCAAATGTCTGCCAGTCATCTGGCCAGGAAAATCAGGGCTGCTTACTGTTGCTGCCATTCCGTGATCAAATTTCCCTTCACTAAATGGTAGTGTCTGGTCCTTAGCTCACATTTCACACCAATTGCCCCATTGCTGTTGGAAGCTAAATCAGCATGTTGAGAAGCAGCAAGTGGCACCTAATGCCCGTCTTGAGAAAAGTCACCACGTTTGAGTCAGCTCGAAGGTCCTCAGCTGCTCTCCCTGAAGGGATTCAGAGGTGCTCATTGATTTGAAACAGCATTTCTCAGCTGCGTGGAAGGCACACTGAATAAATACTGGAAGGAGGACAGTTTAAAGACATAAAGGCAGTTTCTGTCAAGGCAGGCCATACTTTTCCTCTCAGCCGCACACACGGGAGGAATTAGCCCTGCGATCTGCCAGTGTTTTATAGCCACGTAAGTAGTCGGGCTGGCAGAATACATTTTTGTTGTGTTTGTGTGACAATAGTAATTTCCCACCTCTCCATTTACTGACAGTGTTTACAAAGGAATATAATGTATGCATTTTAAGAAAGCGTGCACTCTAAAAGGCTCTTGGGAGCTTATATAAACGCCAATCATATGAATCGTATGTATGGTACAGCTAATGTTTAAAAATTGGATAATATTCAACTGACATTGACCAATGAAAGACCAGGGTCTGCCTAATGTGCCCTTGATGACATTGGTATGTCCTCTTCTGATTCCCTTTGTGGTATTACCTGTTCAAGTATTGCTAAATTAGATATTTTGATTTTGTGTATTAGATCCTGACTCAGTTGCTTTAGTTTTCTTTTCTGGTCATAGGAAATCATTCCATTATATTTAGTTCTCATTATCAAAGAGGTTCTCAGTAAGTTATCCAGCATAACTTATGGGCATGTTTTCTTGTAAGGAACTGTCTTTTTTCTCTTTATGAGAAGTTGGGAGTGGGGAAAAAAAAGAAGAATTGGAGTTAGAACCAGCAAGGTTGAGGAGTTTTGATAGTAGTTTTTTTCAGTTTTAATCAGAGAAGAAAGATTAATGTTTATAAAGGCAATTAGAAGTGAAAGGAAATAATTGAGTTATCAAGAATATATACCCAAATACAAAAAGCAGTACTCACTGAGAGACACAGGTTGAAGGACAGTTTCTTAAAAAAATTTTAGTGAAGTATAGTTGATTTACAATGTTGTGTTAATTTCTGCTACAGCAAAGTGACTCAAACATATATATTTTCTTTTTCATATTCTTTTCCATTATGGTTTATCACAGGATTTTGAATATAGTTCCCTGTGCTCTACAGTAGGACCTCGTTGTTCATCCATCCTATGTATAATAGTTTGTATTTGCTAATCCCAAACTCCCAATCCTTCCCTTCCCCACTCCCCTCCCCCTTGGTAACCACAAGTCTGTTCTCTGTATCTGTGAATCTGTTTTTCTTTTGTAGTAGGTTCATTTGTGTCCTATTTTAGATTCCACCTATAAGTGATATCATATGGTATTTGTCTTTCTCTTTCTGACTGACTTCACCAAGTATGATAATCTCTAGGTCCATCCATGTTGCTGCAAATGGCATTATTTCATTCTTTTTAATGGCTGAGTAATATTCCATTGTATATGTATACCTGAAGAACAGTTTTGCCCTATCAATGATGAGAACAGTGTGTTAAATATGCTTAAAGTAGTTACTTTAAATGGTTAAATGAAGTTGTTACTATATAAAATAATCAAAACTACCCTATTCATCATCTACTTCCTTTAGTAATTCTTAATGGTTCTTTTTAAAACTTATAAACTGGATTTTAAAACATAAGCAGTATTATTATTTGTCAAGTAAAATATATATTTGAACTTTCAGGCTGATAATTCAGACATCCACAATGAAAACCCTCTCCTTTAATTCATCTCCTTAAGTTTTTGTTCATAGAAACTCATGATTTTATTTTATTTCCCCCCCGGATTCATTTCTTTTTCTGTTGTTGTTGTTCATGAGTTTATCTGTCTCCTTTATATGTTCTTTTTAAAAAAGGATCTTCTGATCACTCTCCTTAGTCTTTTCTCTGGACTTAAAATTTTTCTGTCTGTCATGGGGCTATAGTCTGGTTATTGAACTACACTTAATGCAGGAATCCCACAAGGGTTGAAAGGCAAAGGATTCTTTGGGTCCATGTTTGGGTCCTCTGACCTGGGGTCTCCCTGCACATTCTGAGCCTGCAGAGCAAGGGAAACTCATCCTACTTATGTAGTTCCTTCTGGAATTTTGTTTAGATTGGTTTAATTAAAAAATAATTTAAAAATAATTTCAAACATACAGAAAAGTTGCTAGATCAGTTAAAAAAACCCAGTCATATCGTATTCACCCCTCTTTCCCCAAAGTGCCCCATCATTAGCCCTTTTCCACTTCCCCAATGCACACAGAGAACAGGTTGCTGAAATCATCCGTCTTGCCTTTTTTGAGGTCAAAGAGCCTTACAGGGGACTGCCTTCACGTTGGGGTTGGGAATGGGCACCATAGATACTAGATGCTAACTCTTCCTGGATTTTCCACCTTTGAGTTCTCATACTGGGTTTCCATACAGATTCCAGTAAATGTTTTGTCCCATTGGGGAAGGAAGACCTGGAAAATTTTTTCCTCTTGGATCTTGCTATGGGCTGAATTGTGTCTCCCCCGTCCCCCCGCCTCCAAATTCATATGTTGGAGACTTAACCCTGCCCTCTTCCTCAGAATGTGACTATACTTGGAGATAGGTTCTTTAAAAAGGTAATTAAGTTAAAATGAGGTCATTAGGGTGAGCCCTTATCTAATGTGAGTGGTGTCTTTATAAGAAGAGGTTAGGACATAGACAAGTACAGAGGGAAGACCACGTGAAGACACAGGGAAAAGATGGCCATCTACAAGCCAAGGAGAAAGGCCTCAGAAGAAACCAGCCCTCCTGACAACATGAACTTGAACTTCTAGCATCCAGAATTGTGAGCAAATCTGTTTTTTAAGCCACCCAGTCTGTGGCTTTGTTATGGCAGCCCTAGCACTTTAAATGCAGATCTTAATAGATGGGTTGCCCAGAGGTTCTAGTAGGTGATTGACTCAGCAGAGGCAAATGGCTTGATTGATTGATTCGGGAGAAGCAAGGAGATGGCAGCAGAGGAAAAGGTAGCTATATTCAGGTCATTATGCTATCAGAATCTCCCCCACCAAGTGAAATTCTATTCATTAAATGGCAAAATGGTACACGTTTATTAGTCTTACTCCAATCATGTGAAAAATGTTCAGAAAGTAAACATTTGGATTCTTGTTAGCAAACCATAAATCTGTCTTGCTTTTCAATTAGAAATATATATTTTAGGATATGTTATCTAGTTGTAAATTACACAAGACTCGTACCATGTCATTAACAGTAAGAAAGCATTGCTTTTAAAGTTACGTTTAGGTAAATATGGGGGAAATCCAAATTTGACAGTTTCTGTTACTTCCAATATCTGTGACAAAATTTCCTGTGGGAAGATAAAATTTTTTATTCATATTAGTTTGTGGACTTCCTTTAGCTCTGTTTCCTTTCTCATTGATTATCCAGCACTGACTATATTATATAAGACGGTAGCATGCTTAAAAATCTAGAGCAGGAGAAACAAAGCTATTTGTCCTTTCTTCCCACAGTGGACTATGAAGTGGAACGATGAAACAGAGGGTGCTGAAGCCATTGTTAACATTAGTCACATTTGCTCTGAATCATCACGTTATCATGGGTATAATGATAGATAAGGTTATCTCATGCATTTCTGTGCCATATAAAATGTTATTATTACTGCTGCTAGGGTGATTGGACATTTTTCGAATTGGGAAAGAATGCCCGCTGTTTAAAATCGCTAATTAAAATAGGTGAATATTTATTGCTTAACCAAATATGAACCATGTAAATTAACTAAGGTTTTAATATTTTTTAAAGGGAAAGGTGGCGTGCAAAGGTTCAAGCAACGTATTTCTCTCAAGAGCTTTACGACTGCCAATGTTACATTTTCTTGTAATTCTTCCTACCTATTGTTGATATTCACTACATTTATTTGGTATGCTGACTATAGGAATAACTTAGAATACAGTTTTTGCCAGAAGTCTCATTATCCTGGTGTTTGGAAGAATTGGACAAAAACAATATTCTCTGACTTTCTCACATTCTTTAATTACCAGCACATGTAGCTGACTGGAAGAACAAATGCTTTTAGCATTTTGAACACGACTACAGTTCCTTTAGTATCTGTAAAAAATTAATGAAGACAAATATAACTTTTTTTCTTCAATTTCTAGCTAAGCTAAGATGGAAACTATAACAAATAGAAAAAAAAAATTAAGTAAACCAAAATATTTACCTGTCTGCCTTGGCATCCTTTGATCCTTAGGGATTCAGATATAAAAGAAACCAAACATTAAGATCGAAAATGTAATGACTTAAGCATTATTTATTCATCTGATTCTTTTAGAAAGCATGTGTTTTTTCAAAGCAGCATTGGATATAAATAAAAATAGTCAAAAAGAATGTTTACTGTTTTGCCTTAAAAATATATTTAAACTATTGGTAGAAATCATTGACATAATATGTAATATAGTTTTATTTTTTATTTGGTACTTATTAAAGTAACATTTTTTGTCACAAAATATACATGTTCAACATAAGATATATGAGAATGAGAAATATATTAGATCCTATTATCCAGATACAACTATGATTTACATTTTTGGTGTGTATTTTTTGATTATTTCTATACACATATTTACTTGAAAAGTTGAAAGTAAAATACAAATATGTACTTTAAAAATATTTACTTAAAAAATGATGCTGACATATTTTGTATGCTTATACATGCATGCACCAGCCTCTCACAAAATATTTCAAATGCATTATCTCAGTTAATTTTCACAATTACAATTTTAGAGAGGAGTTATCTGAAACTCAGAAAAATATATTTTCCAAAATCACAAGATTAATTAGTAGTAGAGTCAAGATCATTTGAAACTGATAACAACGGATTTGTTAAAAGTTATATTGTATCTTTTCCCTAACGTATCACACCTCCTACATTTTCTCTTATTATTGACTATGTCTTTATAACATGGCTTTTATCACTTTCTAAACTACCTTGAACATAATGCCATTTACTTAATCCCCCTTTGGTGGACAATTAGGTTTGACTTATATTTTGTCTATACATAAATAATGTTGGCATGCATGTCCTTGTAGGTAGACATTTCGCAAATTCTGAATTATTCCCTTAAGTAAATTGTAAGAACTAGATATCATAGAGCTGAGGCTGTACACATTTCAGGGCTTTTTATTACACTTCCTTAAGTTGAGCTCTGAAAGTTTCTGCCACATAATCACATAAGGTCAGTCTATTAGGTTAACAAAACTTCCTTTAGCCATTCACCTTCCTACCATTTCAACTTTTATGCAATTATAATGAAATTGTATTACGTAAATTAAATTGCGGTGATTAAATTTGGATGTTATTTATCAAATCATTTTTCTTTTATAAAATTTATATTTGGATGTTGCCATTGACTCTTTATAATCACTAATACCAGTCATCCAGATCCTACTTCCTTATCACTATATTGAATTATTTAAACTCTCTTTTGAAGGATGAGCTTATGGGAATTAAAATATTTTAATTTTAAGAACTATATTATACAATACTTATACTATAATATTTATAATATTTTAGTTCATTTTATATTTTGTTTTTATTCCATTAAGAAGACAGATACATGGATTAGATGTAAATTATCAGTATTCTGAATGCTGTAGTCTCAGTACGCTAAATGTTCTAATTTAAGAAGCCTTCTTTTGGTTGACTTTTACTTAATAATGGCCCTCAGTTGAAAAACATGGTTGATAGTATTCATACTTAAGGAGATAGAAATAATTACTGCTAAAAAATGGTATTTCCTGCATACTTATGATAGCAAAACACAGCAAAACACTGGGGCTTTTTATCCATATTCTATATGAAACTCTAATTTTATGAATGATTCAGTGTTTTCAGTTTTGCTTAATGAGGTCAACATGATCTGTATGTTAAACGATACAAGAGTTTTCAAATGCCCATCCACTTGCGTATAAAATATTACAAAATATTATTCATTTAGAGTAAAATCTGTATTCCTATCAAGGCCTGTGAGCTCTTATACATCTGGTTAGTTTCTTCCTCTCTGACCTCCTTCATTCCTCTTGACCTCTCACACTGCTTCAGTTCACGGGTCTTTATCTTTATTCCCACCTACGCGTATTTCTGTATTGTTTCCTTCCTCAGCTCAGTGCTTTCTGTTCATTCCTTAGATCTCATTGTAAGGTCAGTTGCCAGAATAGCCATGCTTGACTGTATTGTTTAAATCAGACAGCCCACCCACAGTTGTCATTCTGAATTAGAGACTCCTGTATCACCTTCAGAGCAGTGATCCAAATTGGTAATTATTTAAGTTTTTGTTTGTTTGTTTTTTTAATTGTCTCTCTAAGCAGTAATGTCCATTAGGGTCCATTTCAGTTTTTATTCATCTTTGTATCTGCACTGCTTCTAGTAGTACCTGATGTATGGTGAATATTCAGTCAATATTTTCTGAATAAGTTCCTTAATGATTAAAATATAGTTTTGTTTCCTTCATGATCTCTCTAATACTTTCTGGTTTGCTATAGTCCTAATCTTTTAGAGCTGTAGAAATGATTTTGAATCATGTTTATTTGATTGCTACTCAAATAATAATAAAACTGAAAGTTTGAATGAAATAATACTGAGGAGACTTTGATGTTAAACAAGCATGTTCTCACTTTTTACATTAAATGATCTTTGCTCTTGTTTCTGAGAACACGATGATTGGAAAAAAAACCCAAAAACAAACAAAAAAGACCAGTAATGAAAAAATAAAAGTTTCTACTTTAACCTTTCCCCTAAAAACATCAAAAGCAAACAAACAAAAACTACTGAGAATAGTTTGGTGTAAGATCAAGTTTCATTTTATGTGTAACATCTCTTTAATGTTAGCAATATGTCTTATGACAAGTAGAGATTTTTTTTTCCAGTTCTCCAGGTCAGAAAAATATAATTGAGCATTTACCATCATTTCTCCTTATTAATTTATCTGTGCCCACTTTAACTTGCATCACTGTGAAAGACATTTGTAGGACCATTCAGTTTAAGTAAATTCCATATTGTGATTGAGCTATAAGTATGAAGTTTAAAATGAAGAAAGAAAACTAATTCATGAGGTCTACTCTCCAGTTTTAGATAAAGGTAGAAGATACTGTCATTCAGATGTCAATAGTGTTATAGAAAAGAATGGAAAACCTGGATTATGACAACTCCTGAAATATATAAGCAGATGAGAAAGGAAGATAATGGAATCTCAGAACACGTCATAATGTGACTCTGTAATATAATATGTCTTTTAGTGGCAATTACAATTATGGTCCTTTTCTCTAATATTATTTATTAGTAAATTCAGAAATAAAAAGATGGGTAGTCTATGGGAATGTCTACATCTCTCTTGGATTCCCTGTTTATGGAAAATATTTATATGATGCAGATCTTTACAGCCATTACTCAGTACCAGAGTACTTTAAAAATTTAAAAATTCACAGTAAATATTATTTAGTAATTCTAATTGATATTTATGGTTCTGCAATAACTGCACACATTTCTTTGTATTGAATTGAAAACTTTGAATAACATTTTCTAATTAGTCCTGCATTTTATGATAATTTTTCTTTAATGTGTTTAATGAGGAAAGTCTTCTTTTTATTGTTAAAACTTCAATTGTACCCTATTTGATTTTAATTAAAATTACCCCTTGGCAATAAATTCTGCTTCTCAGATGTTCATCCTACAAGAGTAATTGTGAAAATTATGGTTGGGTCTCATTTGGTAATAAGGTTGTTTATGAAGGTGAATGAATACATAATTATTTTTAAGATTGCTTATTACTCCTTCTGTTATATAGTAAAATTCTTTATTACTGGCCTCCAGCACCTTAAATATAACACATTCCTGAGAACTTGTGTTATATAGAATGAGCTGAACAGTGCCACAAGACACAGATATTGATGAAGACCACAGCTAGATTAAAAGGTTGAAGGTAATCTCAGAAATAAATGTAACCCCTACCTCCTAGAAATCTATTATTATTTTTAACAAGGATGCTGCTTATTCTGTAATCATAATGAAACTTCTTTTCATTTTAATTTCCTTTGAAAATGAAAGTTGACTTTGCTTGAGGTTTGCTAGTCTACCAAATTTTGTACATCGCTCTGTTACTGCTTTTATGATAAGATTAGAAGAAATACACTTCTAATTAGATAGTTACATATGGAAAACCAGTGGTAGATTGTCTTTCAACCTTTCCCTCTCCAAAAAAGGTAAGTGTCTTTTTTGAATATTGGCTGTCAGGAGACATTTATGTCACATATCTATTATCAAGATTGTTCTTATACTGTTTATTTTAAATTTTTTTTTCTATTTTTATTTATTTATTTACTTTTGGCAGCATTGGGTCTTTGTTGCTGCAGGCAGGCTTTCCCTAGTTGTGGTGAGCGGGGGCTACAGTTCATTGCGGTGCACCAGCTTCTCATTGTGGTGGCTTCACTTGTTGCAGAGCACAGGCTCTAGGCGCGTGGGCTTTAGTAGTTGCAGCATGCGGGCTCAGTAGTTGAGGCACAGGGGCCCTAGAGTGCGCGGGCTTCAGTAGTTGTGGCTTGTGGGCTCAGTAGTGGTCACTCATGGGCTCTAGAGCTCAGGCTCAGTAGTTGTGGTGCACGGGCTTAGTTGCTCTGCGGCATGTGGGATCTTTCTGGACCAGGGATCGAACCTGTGTCCCCTGCATTGGCAGGCAGATTCTTAACGACTGTGCCACCAGGGAAGTCCCAAGATTGTTCTATACTATTGAATGGGGTAATGCATTTAATGTGATTTTTTTTTTTAAGTGAAGAAACATAATATCCTAGACCCTGAAATATAACAGAATCTTTGCAGATATATAGTCAGTCTCCAATTACATGCACAAATCCTTTTAACATCTGGTGTCAGAATCTTATTTACTGAATATATTATTATTATCCAGGAATATAGATGTTGGCGATGCAAGACTTCATATTCATATACAATTAATTAGGATATTTTACACGTAAAACCATAAAGAACATACATGGTACAGTGGTAGGACATAGGAGAGGATGATTAACTCTACCTTGTTGGGGGTGGGATGGGGTCAGGGAATGCTGTAGCTACCTTGTAAATCAGTACATACTTCAAAAGTTAAATGTTCAAGTAGGTCTGTTAGGTCGAAATTTCTCTAAATGCATCAAAATCTTCCCTCATACTCCAAGAAGGTTTCTAATTATGTGTCTTTTGCTAATTTATTGTGGTAGCTCAAAGCTTCAACTATAACAGCTATGGCTCTTAAGGCTGCAGTACTTGAACTTAAAACATTGAGCAGACTGCTTCAGAAGTCACAAATGCTCTGAGATGTTAACCCGTTTTAAATGGGTCACTTATGGAAACAGCTTTTCCTATTCAATATCTAAGTTTAACACATGTTAAACTTAGTATCCTCACATTTTTTCCCCTACCCTTTAGTCCTTTATGCTGTCACAGAGTTGTCCTGTGTTATAGCAATAGTGACTCGTTTATGTGCATACGTAAATCACTGAACCATTTGTCCTACTAAATTCTGAAACTATCCCTTCAAGTACAATGTCTGAGTCAGCAAGCACTTGAGAGAGAATTGGTTTTTCACTGGACATGCTTAGGAGGAAGTGGCGCGGGTACTCTTGTTACTCAGATTGAGATGACTAAATCTTTCCTGCTCTATTATTTATTTTACTATAACAAGAAATATTTTACATTAACTTATACTTTTGAGAGGTTTCTTTCCCTTTATAGGATATTTGAGGGAATAGGCAAAATGGATTATTAGAAATACCTGCTTTCTTCCCCTCAAACTGATATCTCATATTTCATTTCCTTTCCTCAAAGATTTTACGCAGCTAATAATTAGATGGCAGGTCTTTCCTCTGTTTCCTGTTTAATTTAGCATGTAAAGATCTCGATAACTGTAGGTCTCTTTATACTTGTTATCTTCAGTTGATATGTTTTAGACTGGTTAACTTTTTCTTTGTTTTTTTGTTAATATTTAGATTTTTTATAAAGTGAATATATAAACTTATAAAAACAAAAACGATTGTAACAATATAAAATGTAGGTAGAAAAATATAAATTAAGTCAGCTCTTAAACTTATTAGTGTAATCCCCTTATGAAACTTCAGAAAGATAGTATTGGTGCTTTTTAGACTGTTTAAATTTTGTTGTATATGGTTGGGATTCAGGGATACAAATGATCTAAACCTGGGTAACCATCTATTTCGTTACAAGGGATTTCTCTTTAATTATTTTATGCATTATGGATTCCATGACCTTTGAAATAGGTTTTTAATATTAAGAGATAGTATTATATCATAATATTAATGATACAACTTACTATTATCATTTGATCAGTCTTTTCATATTTAGACATATTTCCTAAGAATAAAACAGCTTATCTCAAAGTACAAAAAACCATATTTTTGTGGCCGGAGAATATTCAGTTACAGTAAAAATAAATGATGAGTCATGTGACCAGGTAGAAATTTTAAGTGTGAATAACTCTGAATTCCTAAATTCAAGAGGAAAACACCTGTGATAAAGGGGCCTGATATCAAGTTAAAACAATTTTTTAATATCATGCTTCTGTGTAAAACTGACCTTCACATCAAACAAAAAAAAATCTTTGAATTTTGTGTAATAAACACAAAGTTACTTTATTGTCAGTTTTAAGTACTTTCTAAAAGTAAGAAGAAAATTTACTAGCATATTTAACCATATCAAAATATAGCTGCCCCAGCTTATGTTATTGTTAAACAAAATAATTTAAAGGTGAGTTATGATTAATCATGGTGGATTAAACAAGCATGTTTAGCTCTACTTCCTCCCCAAATTCCATTAAATAAAATTAAGGGATAAAAGGCTTAAATCCATGAGGAAAAAGATTATAGAAGAGAAGATAATGTCAGATAAGGGATGATAACAAAAGTTTAGTGCTGCCTCAAAATATAAGGCAAATGCTAACAGCCATAAAAGGGAAAATTGACAGTAACATAATCTTAGTAGGGGACATCATCACCCCACATTCACCAGTGGACAGATCATCCAAAATGAAAATAAATAAGGAAACACAAGCTTTAAATGATACATTAGACAAGATGGACTTAATTGATATTTATATGACATTCCATCCAAAAACAACAGAATACACTTTCTTCTCAAGTGCTCATGGAACATTCTGCAGGATAGATCATACCTTGGGTTACAAATCAAGCCTTGGTAAATATAAGAAAATTGAAATCGTATCAAGTATCTTTTCTGACCACAACGCTATGACACTAGATATCAATTACAGGGAAAAAACTGTAAGAAATACAAACACATGGAGGCTAAACAATACACTACTAAATAACCAAGAGATCACTGAAGAAATCAAAGAGGAAATCAAAAAACTACCTAGAAACAAATGACAATAAAAACATGATGAACCAAAACCTATAGGATGAAGCAAAAGCAGTTCTAAGAGGGAAGTTTATAGCAATACAATCCTACCTCAAGAAACAAGGAACATCTCAAATAAACAACCTAACCTTACACCTAAAGCAATTAGAGAACGAAGAACAGAAAAACCCCCAAAGTGAGCAGAAGGAACGAAACCATAAAGGTCAGATCAGAAATAAATGAAAAAGAAATGAAGGAAACGATAGCGAAGATCAATAAAACTAAAAGCTGGTTCTTTGAGAAGATAAACAAAATTGATAAACCATTAGCCAGACTCATCAAGGAAAAAAGGGAGAAGACTCAAATCAATAGAATTAGAAAAGAAAAAGGAGAAGTAACAACTGATACTGAAGAAATACAAAGGTTCATTAGAGATTACTGCAAACAGCTATATGCCAATAAAATGGACAACCTGGAAGAAATGGACACATTCTTAGAAAAGCACAACCTTCTGAGACTGAACCAGGAGGAAATAGAAAATATAAACAGACCAATCACAAGCACTGAAATTGATACTGTGATTAAAAATCTTCCAACAAACAAAAGCCCAGGACCAAATAGCTTCACAGGCAAATTCTACCAAACATTTAGAGAAGAGCTAACACCTATCCTTCTCAAACTCTGCCAAAATATAGCAGAGGGAGGAACATTCTCAAACTCAATCTACAGGGCCACCATGAACCTGATACCAAAACCAGGCAAAGATGTCACAAACAAAGAAAACTACAATATCACTGATGAACATAGATGCAAAAATCCTCAACAAAATACTAGCAAACAGAATCCAACAGCACATTAAAAGGATCATACACCATGATCAAGTGGGGTTTATTCCAGGAATGCAAGGATTCTTCAATATATGCAAATCAATCAATGTGATACACCATATTAACAAATTGAAGGAGAAAAACCATATGATCATCTCAATAGATGCAGAAAAAGCTTTCAACAAAATTCAACGCCCATTTATGATAAAAACCATCTAGAATGTAGACATAGAAGGAACTTACGTCAACCTAATAAAGGCCATATATGACAAACCCACAACCAACATTGTTCTCCCTGGTGAAAAATGGAAAAAATTTCCTCTGAGATCAGGAACAAGACAAGGTTGTCCACTGTCATCACTATTATTCAACATAGTTTTGCAAGTTTTAGCAACAGCAATCAGAGAAGAAAGAGAAATAAAAGGAATCCAAATCGGAAAAGAAGAAGTAATGCTGTCACTGTTTGCAGGTGACATGATACTATACATAGAGAATCCTAAAGATGCTACCAGAAAACTACTAAAGCTAGTCAATGAATTTGGTAAAGTAGCAGCATACAAAATGAACGCACAGGAATCTCTTGCATTCCTATACACTAATGATGAAAAATATGAAAGAGAAATTATGGAAACTCTCCCATTTACCATTGCAACAAAAAGAATAAAATACCTAGGGATAAACCTACTTAAGGAGAGAAAAGACCTGTATGCAGAAAACTATAAGACACTGATGAAGGAAATTAAAGATGATACAAACAGGTGGAGAGATATACCATGTTCTTGGATTGGAAGAATCAATATTGTGAAAATGACTATACTACCCAAAGCAGTCTACAGATTCAGTGCAATCCCTATCAAACTACCAATGGCATTTTTCACAAAACTAGAACAAAAAATTTCATAACTTGTATGGAAACACAAAGGACCCCAAAGAGCCAAAGCAATCTTGAGAAAGAAAAACGGAGCTGGAGGAATCAGGCTCCCTGACTTCAGACTATACTACAAAGCTACAGTAATCAAGACAGAATGGTACTGGCACAAAAACAGAAATATAGATCAGTGGAACAGAATAGAAAGCCCAGAGATCAACCCATACACAAATGGTCACCTTATTTTTATAAAGGAGGCAAGAATATACAATGGAGAAAAGACAGCCTCTTCAATAAGTGGTGCTGGGAAAACTGGTCAGCTACACGTAAAAGAATGAAATTAGAACACTCCCTAACACCATACACAAAAATAACCTCAAAATGGATTAAAGCTCTAAATGTAAGGCCAGACACTATAAAACTCTAGAGGAAAACATAGGCAGAACACTGTATGACATAAATCACAGCAAGATGCTTTTTGACCCACCTCCTAGAGAAATGGAAATAGAAACAAACAAATGGGACCTGATAAAACTTAAGAGCTTTTGCACAGCAAAGAAAAACATAAATAAGACCAAAAGACAACCCTCAGAATAGGAGAAAATATTTGCCAATGAAGCAACTGACAAAGGATTAATCTCTGAAATTTACAAGTATCTCATGCAGCTCCATATCAAAAAAACAAACAACCCAATCCAAAAATGGGCAGAAAACCTAAATAGACATTTCTCCAAACATGATATACAGATTGCCAACAAACACATGAAAGGGTGCTTAGTGTCACTAATTATTAGAGAAATGCAAATGAAAACTACAATGAGGTATCACCTAATATCGGTCAGAATGGCCGTCATCAAAAAATCTGCAAACAATAAATGCTGGAGAGGGTGTGGAGAAAAGGGAACCCTCTTGCACTGTTGGTGGGAATGTAAATTGATACAGCCACTATGGAGAACAGTATGGAGGTTCCTCAAAAAACTAAAAATAGAACTACCATACGACCCAGCAGTCCCACTACTGGGCATATACCCTGAGAAAACCATAATTCAGAAAGAGTCACATGGGGCTTGCCTGGTAGCGCAGTGGTTGAGAGTCTGCCTGCCGATGCAGGGGATGTGGGTTTGTGCCCTGGTCCGGGAAGATCCCACATGCCGTGGAGCAGCTAGGCCCGTAGCCATGGCCACTGAGCCTGCGCGTCCAGAGCCTGTGCTCTGCAACAGGAGAGGCCACAGCAGTGAGAGGCCCGCATACCGCAAAAAAAAAAAAAAAAAGAGTCACATACCACAATGTTCATTGCAGCTCTGTTTACAATAGCCAGGACCTGGAAGCAACCTAAGTGTCCATTGACGGATGAATGGATAAAGAATATGTGGCACATATATACAATGGGATATTACTCAGCCATAAAAAGAAAACGAAATTGAGTTATTTGTAGTGAGGTGGATGGACCTAGAGTCTGTCATACAGAGTAAAGTAAGTCAGAAAGAGAAAAATAAATACCTTATGCTAACACATATATATGGAATCTAAAAAAGAAAAAAAAGGTTCTAAAGAACCAGGGGCAGGACAGCAATAAAGATGCAGATGTAGAGAATGGACTTGAGGACACAGGGAGGGGGAAGGGTAAGCTGGGACAAAGTGAGAGAGTGGCATGGATATATATACGCTACCAGTTGTAAAATAGATAGCTAGTGGGAAGCAGCTGCATAGCACAGGGAGATCAGCTTGGTGCTTTGTTACCACCTAGAGGGGTGGGATAGGGAGATTGAGAGGGAGATTCAAGAGGGAGGAGATATATGTATATGTATAGATGATTCACTTTGTTATACAGCAGAATCTAACACACCATTGTGAAGCAATTATACTCCAGTAAAGATGTTAAAAAAATAAACAAAGAAAAAAGTTTAGGGCTGGAAGACTGATCATTGACTTAGATGGGCAGAAAGAACAAGAAGATAAGTGCGTGTATTGGGGTAATATATAAGATATATATATTACTTTGAGGGAAAAAAAAGTCTCATTTGTATCTCAGAACTCTGGAAGAGACCAGAAATTGCAGCCACAAGGTGACTTTGAAAGTTTGGGTACAAGATAGAGCTGAAGACAGAACAATACAGTTGGCTCAATGTTTTAAAGAAGTTCAATTCCCAAATCCCTTTCTCCCTGAACTCAGCCTTGGGTTGAACCCTAGAAGCTCTGCACTCAAGGATACCAGGAGATAAGAGAAGTGTCATCATTCTAAAAGAAGTATCGTCAGACTGAAAGAGTAAACTCTTTTCAGAGTTAAATGAAATCTGTACTTTGAGCTATGAGATTCCTGATTTCCTTCCCTCTTGAATCCCAAAATTAGAGAGAAGTTTGGGACTTAATATCTGGAGATATTGGCCCAGGACATGAGATCTATGAAGTCTGATATTTTGGGATTCACCAACAAAATGGCCAAGTCACTAAGTAATCACCCTGTAGTAAAGCCCATGTATCAGCAAGATTGTCCAAGCACAGAGAACTGTCAATATGCTTTTCAAAGCCTTACTCTTCTATAGGTAGACAGAGTATGTATATTTGAGCAAGGATTGAACATAATGAGAACGTCAAAATGACAAACAGGAGAAAAAGGAGAAAAAGACAAAAGCAAAACAGAGGCAACAGAGACAGTGCAGGAAACAGAAGAAAACTTCAAAAAACGATAATAAATATCCTT
This sequence comes from Leucopleurus acutus, assembly GCF_964270905.1. NCBI lineage: Eukaryota > Metazoa > Chordata > Mammalia > Artiodactyla > Delphinidae > Leucopleurus > Leucopleurus acutus. Next base: position 28,256,078 of record NC_139144.1, on the reverse strand, counting down.
AGATAAGAGATCTTTCATTTCTGAATTAAGACCAGAGTGCTATGTTCAGAGAGCATATAAAAAGTTATCACGGAAACAAAAAATGTTACGTAGAAGGTAAGGAAGGTAAAGTTGAGTGACACTTTCCTAGAAAAAAAGACAAAGAAATAAGAGACAAAGTCTTAGAAAATTGATCTAGGGAATCCCAAGTGAAATAAGAGTTCACAAAAGAGGAGAGAAAAGAAAATGAATAGGAAGAAATAATATGTAAATGTGTGTATATCTGTATGATTTTTCTTATATATTTTTATATACATCATGAATGCATATTCATGTATTCATTATAATTATTTATATATTTCAATTATGTGTACATATGTATAATTCCTTGAAACCTAGATTGATGGGAATCAGTAAGTATGAAGTATAAGAAAGAAAAGACATTGGCAAGAGGTTTAAGAATGTTAGAGATGATATTACAGGCCCAGAGAGAAAAATAAGGGATACTACATTGGCATAATAGTCAAAAGGCAATAGACATTTGCAGAACAACACTGAAAGCTAAAGACAGTGGGAAATGCTTTCAAAATTCTGAGGGATGATAATTTCTAAACAAGACTATATATCCAGTCAAGCCATCAAGCAAGTGTGAGATAGGGTAAGTAAATTCTTAAAATATTATTCTCCCATGCACTCTTTCTCAGGAAGCTACTGATGGAAATACTCTAACATAACGAGGAAGCAAGTAACAGGAGGAATGCATGGATTTTTTAAAAAACAGGGAATTGAAAATGGAAAAGGGAAGGTAATCACCTGCATGTCAGCAGAGTGGCAGGCCAGGAGTTAATCAGTCCAAACATGTCCGGGCGATGGAGGGGTCCAGAGTGAGGTCTCCACAGAAAACGTGAGCAGATAGATTGCTCAGTGTGTTAACCCTATTAGAAGGACTGAGTTTTCCTTTAGGTAGCCTGGCAATATATAACTCCGGGGAAAGCAAAAGGTTGTAAAAGAAAGGAAATGTTATCCCAGTACACTACATGGCTTAACTATGAGTAATATTTATATTATCATAATTATATCAACACTGAGAACTGAATTCCTTAAAAAATCTGACTACCTATACTGGTAAAATTGAGGGAGGGAAAAAATGTGTGTGTGTGTATGGTGGGGAAAGGGAAGAGACATAAGTCACTTATGACATTACTTTTCATAGGAGGAATTTTATGTATGTAGCATGTCATATTTTAAAATGGAGGTATATAACAGAAGGAAGATAATATGATTGAAAATGCTTGGCTCAGGGAATCAACTGGGAGTGGGGAAGAGTGTAACAGGATTTAAAAAAATCTTGCTCTTTCCCTTTAAGACATAGTACTGATTGACTTTTAAACGAAGCATCTGTATTATTTGGGGAAAATAAAATTTAATTAACAATAATATATTGTTTGCAGCTTCTAATTGGAAATAATTTTATAGAAGCAATACAAATGCAGTATATTTATGTATCGCCCCCCAAATTTAGCTTGAACTCTTGAATCTTTGCTACATTTATGCCTAGTTTTAGCCACCATAATACCGCTGAATGATATATCTGTTTTCTTCTTGAAATCTGTATTTTTGCATTTAATAAGATTGAAATAGCAACAATTTGTCACTCCTTCTTCTATGCCTCAGCATGCAAATGTTTGAGACATCCTTTTGATTCTTTCTGTGTTATGCTGGCCTCTTCCTTTTACAGAAGTTTACTACTTCTCACCTGGAATATAGCAACAACTTCTGGAATGATAGCCTACCTGCCTAGTTCCTTTCTGCTTCAATTTGTTCTACAGTGCTTACAGGTTAAATTTCAGAGGTCAGGACAGTGATGCAAGTTCTTTCAGTAAACAAAAAAGAGTTAAGGGGTAGATGAGGCAAAACATTTTCAGTAGAAAATAATTATCTTTGGGTAGGCGTATTACATCACTATTCCTGGTGCCAGTGATAGGCTATTCACTCAACAATATTTACTGATTGTTGATACATGCCAGACACTCTACTAGCTACTAGGGTTATAAAGATTAGATAGATAGTCCGCTGTCTTTTAAACTACATTGGTAGAAAGGCAGTGAATATTAGCATTTTCACAGAAATGACTGGGTGGGGTATCAGAGCCAACAGTTGGCTAAGTACTTGCTAAGAGAGATACGGGATCATTGAAGTGTATTTCAGCTATGGTAGGTTAAATGGTGGTTCTTTTCGCCTCTTGTGTCTTTACTCATTGAGAATAATATTTAATTTTTTAATCGAAGCCCTTTCAATTATCATAATTCAAAGTTAAGTATGTAGTTGGTTACATTCTTTAGAATGGTGTGCCCCTTTTCTCTGGGTCCATTTCTATTCTCATTTTTACCTACCTTTTTATTCTGGGCCTCTGCCCACTTCCATCCACAGACAATTGCAACTTCAAAATGAATAATTCATCTGGTTCGTTGTATCCTGAATCGGCATATCCAAGAGCAAATATAATCCTGTGTGTTCATCCAGGAAACCTTTTGTTCTTTTGCAAAAGAGTAGAAAAATGTGAGGAGTCAAAAGATGTTTGTGTTAAATTATTTACATGTAGAGCATTTGATTCTTACAGTCCTGCTAAGGGGTATATTTAAATGTGGGGATATATAACTAGGTTTCATTGTACTTTTTGCATTGGATAAATTTAAATAATACCATTTCAGCTCTCACATTATTATAAACAAATAGCATTCATCTTTTCCTTTAGAAAGAACAAATAGGTAACTACTTCAGTTGGATCCCATCAAGATATACAACCGCGTGGAATTAAATATTTGCACTATGTGGTCGTGGTGCCCTTCTGATGGTAGTGGCTGTTGCATGCTGGCTACATGGCTGTGATTTATTATTTAACCATGGGCTGTGTTCATTTCAGCAGGGAGCCTCTCTTCCGGCAGCTCCTTTGAGATCTCTGACTGTCATCGTATTTGCACAGTGGCATGGATATTGTTCTCAGTTGCAGATCCCTCTGAATTCCTCCAAAAGAGTTCATTTTCGTAATCTCAGTGGAACACACAGAGAACGCATGCCTGAGCTTATTGCCTCTCTTGATAGCCAGTGTGTTCATAGGAGAATAAAACCATAGGCAGCTGTTTTGGGTCCAAGTTGTCAGGTGGGAAATTACGAAGAGCTTCGTGCTGCTCTAAATAATTAAAATTAATACCAGAAAAAGCCTGCTCAATTAGTGTCAGATTCCTTATAGATATGGAATATTAAACTGGTGTCTGGAAGAGACGTGTGTATTTGTGAGATACAAATATTTAAGTAGGAATAATTTTTTATCTGCCTAGACTACTCAACAAAGTATATCAATTCAGTGGCTCAGTAAAGAAGCTAAGCATTCAGGTAGGGGTGTGTGTGTGTGTGTGTGTGTGTGTGTGTGTGTGTGTGTGTGTGTGTGTGTGTGTGTGTGTGTGTGTATTTATTACCTAGGGAGGCCAAGCTTTTGATATGAGTGCTACTTCTTCTATCGTAACCCCCAAAGCAATCCTCCCTCCCCTCAATTTCCTTAAAATAATTCATACAATAACTTTTGGGGGATAGGAATGGGACCAAAGGGAGCCAGGAAAAAACATTTTTTAAAAGAAATATTGAATAACAAAAACAAATTCTAATACTGGAATGGATGTCTATAAGACAGCTGCAGGAAGGTTTACTCTGTGGCACTTAGCGACCTATATATAAAATACTTGGGAAGATTGTACCTCAAGCATTCATAACAATTCATACAGCAGAAAGATACAATTAGCAAGCATCTAGCATCCAGTGCTCTGCTCCACATACGAGCTGAGAAAAGCTGAGAAAAGCATCACAGTGTGAAAGTCTGTAACCAGGGTAAACGTAAGAATATAAACAAGTTCTATTCTTAGTCCTTGTGTCTCTCAGAGCTTTACCCCTTTATAGTAATGTCATTAGATAGTTTGTAGTTTGTTTCCTCATTATTTTAATTGTCTGCATCATTTTTAAGAGGCTTGTCAAAGATAGCTTGCCAAAATACATGACATTTGAATCATTAAGGAATCATATTATGATATCCCAGATCTGAAAGTAGAAAGTGCATTTTAATGCTATCATTTGAGAATTTGGGTCAGTACTCCTGGGAGTTCTGAATTTGATATTCATTTTCTTTCTCAGCTGCAATTTTTTTTTTCACTGAAAAGACAGTGCAGTGAAGCATATAGAACAGATGTGTATGAGAAAGAAAACTGAAAACAAACACAACTGTGCAATGGAATGTGATTGGGAAGAGATGTAATAGAATTCAATATGGTTATTTCTGCAGATATAGCATCCATTCTGCAGATATAGCATCCAACCAGATATAGCATCCATTCTTGGGGCCCCTGACCTTACAGCCTTACTTGCCTGCCTAAATATAATTTAAATTAGTAAGAAATTTGTTTTTAGAAATAAACGAGAGACCCTCTAGTGTGCAAAAAGAGAAGTAAAAAGTCCTGGCTAGACTTCCCATGTGTTAATTGATTTGTATGTTAGTAACCAGACAGTTGGTCTTGAAGCTACTTTCTGGAAGTCCAAAAAGAAAGAAAAGAAATTACATTGGTGCTAATTGTCACTGCCCTGGGTTGAAGACATATGTTATTAAAAAATGAATGTTCAAAAGACAGTGATAATAAATTGTAAATGAACTGTAAATTAGACCAGCTGATGAGTAAAACAAGAGGAAATTACTCTTTTAATCCGTATATGCTTGTTAAATGGTGCAGGAGACAGAGAGTGCCTGCCTGCCTTTTCCGTGCCCTGGACCTGCTGTGCTTTTGATGCCTCTAGACAAATCAAGTATGTTCCCAGCAGCCCATGGAGTCCATTTTATCTTTATAAATGGAAAAACACACACGTAAGTAGGCAGCAAGACAAAGTAACTTGGCTAAGGAAATTAAAAACCTATTGGGAAAATTTTTTTTTAGTAAAACATTTTTCTTTTTGCTTCCTTCTTCCTTTCTTATCAGAACAAACTAAAGCTTCTTAAGGCCAAATGAGGTACTGAGACATGTTCTAATCTGCCCTCCTCTGACCAGGCTGTGCTAACATCAATAATCAGAGTCAGCTGTCAGAATATGAAAGTAGGGAAGCTTAGGGGAAAGAGCAAAACTGGAAACTTTAAGACTTTGAGAAAATCAATTTGGTATGTTTCTGTAACATTGTATTTTGTTATCTTAGACTACAAAAAGCTATAGGATACTTGCATATCTTTTTTTAAATTATTAAATTAGGTTGAACGTGTGTCCATTTCAGTGAGGTTTTTTTTCTTTTTTCTTTTGAATGGACTGTGTGTGTGTATGTGTGTAAGAGTGTAAGTAAGTACTTGATCAAAATTTCCTGTGAGTGGTTATAAATCCAAGTGTAAGAAGAAGATAAGAAGTGTGGGGAGTGGCAGAGTCAGGAAAGACAGACGGGAGCAAAGATGAGGTAGGAAGAGTAGAGACTTCTGGGAGAGGCCATTCAACCTGCACCACAAAGTGGTGTTTCTCAGTCGTCAGGATACATTTCCCCCAGAGACCTTTCTGTTCCTGTCTGGATGACTAGGCCTACAGCATGGCAAGTACTATCCATGGGACACTAATGACAGACACAAAAATGGTAGGTATAGGAGAGAAGGAAAAACAGGAGAAAAAGTAGGAAGCGATGGTATGATATAAGGGGCATGGAGAGCAGAGAAGAAAGAGGGATGAAAAGACAACACAAAAGGAGAACAACAAATACTGCTACTGGATTACCTTTGAAACTGCTCTCATCTTCTAAGGAGTAATTTAGTGGACTCTGTGGCTTTTTCATCTTTGCTCTACAAGTAATAGAACTAATTATTCATTCAAATACCTGCTCCTAACTGCATTTTATCAACTGTGTGTATTTAACCTATTTAACTCAGTGCATGACAAAGTGGGAGAGATTCTTCATGACCCATATTCTCCATAGAGGGTCTTGTGGGCTCCAGTCCCAAATTCATCAGTATGTTATTGCCAAATTAATGAGGATACCCTTGTGGTCCAGGTTGCCTGGGGAAGTCCAGATTCTATCTGTCATCCGGCGTATTTATACATACCACTCAATTTTACTCTTTTTGAAAGGGTTCCATTTTAATAAAATGTTATATGGTCCACTTAAATGAACTCCAAGTGAAAGCTGTCATAATATGTCTACAGGCCTGCCTCTGAGACCTTCTTGTCACTCCCTACCTGGAGCTGAGATTTCTTATAACAGTTATCTGGCTCTTTAAAGAACTGAAGAGTTAACAAATATGCCAAGTCCTTTATATGTTAAAAGTAAATAAGGAAATAACTATTTCAAGAGTAGCTACTACATACTGTGACACTTTGCAATCTGTAAACGGTACCCTGGCTAGGACTGCAAGACTATCCAGGGCTGGGCTGTGTAGGGGTTTTGAAGGATTTGGGACCTGATCAAGGGAAAAGACATGACCATGGTAGGCAGTAACATACAGCAAGCTTTATTGGGTGGCACTTGGCCATGGTTGCATGAGAGGGGAAGTCCCTCATAGCATGTGACGGTCCAAAAGCTTATGGGACAGAGGCCACGCTCCAGAAGTGGTGGGAGCAAGGGAACTCGTGGAGGTGAGGGGCATCAGAGATGCATGTCTAGGTGGTGTCTCTTGGCAGTCTCTTGGCAGTACTGCAGGGAGTCTCTGGCTCAGAGAGCTCTGAATGGCAGCAGTGTTGGTGTCTTAGGCTCTTTATGGCCCAGGGTTTATTTGTTGCTAGCAGATGTGGGGTAGGAGTTTGAGCGGGTATGCAAAGGAGGCAGGTGCTGAATGGCTCAACGTCTGTTTGGGTTATTTTTAAAACAATTGGTTGTGTAAATTTTGAGTTTGGTGCTAGTGAGCTTTTGAGCTCACAGAACTCAGTCTGCTGAGAAGATATAAACAACCTAGGGGCCAATATACAGGGGTCATCTTGGGCTCATTTATATAACAGGCTGATCCGTGCAGCTTCCCAGAGTCAATTGAATGAAAGGGCTGGACTGTTCTGGGTCAAAGGATTGTTACAGAGACAGTCCAAACAACTTAGATGTATATTAACCCCCATAATGTGAGAGAAAATAGCAAATAGCTGGACAAACTCCAGTGGCTTCTTATGGATCAGTTAAGCCTCTAAAACATTTTTTTTTTCAAATATGTAGCACTGATGACACCACTGCTCCATCTCAGACTCATTGCCATCATGGGCATCAGTCTTGTACTTTTTCCTGGTACAACTCCTGATATAACAAACGAACAGGAAAACTTTGGTTTTATTTGATAAATTTAGGTTTATTTAGAGTTTGCCCAAGTGTTTACTTTAGTTAAATACCTTGAGTCTTTTCTGTAATAGAGGAATAGAGATCTTATAGTCTCTGGGTGCTTAGAGATGGTCCAGGCTACTAGACCATTGGTAACTTTAGTAATAATAGCCCTTTGCATACATTTAATGTTTTACATTTGTGAAATAATCTTCAGTAATCTGGCCCTTCCTGCAAACTTTCTTACATGTGTCTCTTCTTCTTCTTGCATTAACTTCTTTCTATAATCTTCTAATATACTCAAATATAGGCACTTCGCTTCAACTCTTGAGTCATGCAAACTACTGGCTCACTTTTCTCTTTTCTTTGACTTCCAGGTATAATCATCTTTACTTAACTCACTTTAAAAAAGAATCTTTATTTTTGTTTTTTCCTGTAAACAATTGGGAAAATTCCAGTATAAAGAAAAAAATATAACCTCTAATTTCTCCACCTAAAGATAGCTGCTGTTAATGTTTTGGTATATTTCTTCTAGTCATGCATATTGCTGGAAGAGGGGGAAGAGAGAAAGAATATACATGTGGGAGAGTTAAAGGGTGAGAGAGATGGAGATTAAGATGAGTCAGAGCTATAGGTAGGTATGAGGTGTGGGGGAGTAGGGAAGGAATGAGAGAGAGAGAGAGAGAGAGAGAGAGAGAGAAGAGGAGAGGAGAGGAGAAGTAAAGGGAGCGATTACATATATATGGGCTTGAATTTTGTGTCATACCGTATATACTATTTTGCAGTTTGCTTCTTGCACTTCTGCAGTCATCCCTCGGTATCTGCAAGGGATCAGTTCTAGGACCTGCCACAGATACCAAAACCTGAGGATGATCATGTCCCATAGTTGGTCCTCCGTGTCCCCATTCCACATCTGTGGATTCCACCAGCCATGGATTGTGCAGTACTGTGGTGTTTATTGAAAAAAAATCTGTGTATACGTGGAGCCGCACAGTTCAAATTCGTGTTGTTCAAGGGTCATCTGTAGTTATATTGTAAGAATTTAATATTTTTCTGGAATATTTAAGATCACTCTAATGCCAAATTGATGTCATGATTTATTTATTACATCTTGACATTCTTTTCATAATTTATTTCAGTAAAAACACCAGTAAATATGTTTGAAGGTAAAGCTTTATATGTTTCCTTAAGGTTATAATAGTTATATTGTGAAAGTTTAGCATTCTTCTAAATTATTTTAAATGTTGTAAATTCTTCTAGAACATTCTGTAAATGAAGTTACTCTTCCAAGGCTGTGGTGTGCACTGCTAAACTGGCCTCCAACACACTTGCTTAGATTCACTACCAAGTTCTTACCTTCCCAAACCTTAACTCATAGTGTACCTATATTCCTTTAAAATGTTTTCTCTGATTTTCGATTAAAAAAAGACATCCTACCATGCATTTTTTTGGTCACCATATGGTTGAATAATTTTAAGTACTTGTATTTTTTTGTTACTTGCTTTTCATTTTTTCAGTAAATTTCCTATTTAGATCTTTTGCAAAATTTTATTTCATGAGTTTATTTTTTTGTTACTGATGTGTATGAACTTTTATATATTATGCTTTCACCCTTTATCACTTCTTTAAAATTCGTTAGCTGAGTGTTGGTTTTGATAAGCACAGAGGGTACAGTGCCTGCCTTAGCCTGAATGGGCCCCGTGCTTGGAGAGTCACGATGCTCACATTTATTCCAGCTTGCCTTGTCTTTCTTTTTTTTTTTTTAATAGTTTCTGTCTTCACTGTTTTGCTTAGAAAGAACTTCTCTAACTTGAACTACTTTTTTTTCTTTTAATTAATTTACTCTTTTATTGTTTTTTAACACTTTTTTCGCCTCCTATTTAACCTCTTAATCCATGTGAATGGTTATGGCACATGCAGTGAAGTGGGCACCTTACCTTTTCTTTTCCTTTTAAAATAATTAACTGATGATTCCAGGATCATGCCCATTTATTAAAGAATTATCGTAAACCTGCTAATTTGAAATGACACCTCTGTGTCTAGGCTTTCAGTTCTATTCCATTAATCTGTGCGTATGTTATTGTACTAGTAACATGCATTAATGTTACTTTTTTCTTTATTGTGCAGTTTAATATCTGAAAGTCCAGGTATAGCCTTATTTTATTTAAAAATGGATATTCTTCGTTGTGATTGTTAATGTAGTTTTTTTAAGAAATTTTTCATTATCTTATTTCCTCAAAAACATACCATTTAAATTCCTAATTTCTATAATCTTGCTTCCCATATTCACAGATAATGTTCTCCTGAAACTCTTTCTTAATATCTTAATCCCCAGATCCAATTGCTTGTTAGCAAGTCTACGAGGATCTCAGTCATTTTATTGCGTATTATAGTGCTTGAATAAATATCTATTCTCCCTTTATAAATTTTAAACTTTTGCAAAATCCTAAGCTCTTTAGTTGCTGGATCGTTCCTAACGTTTTTATTTACCTTGCCCTCACCTTGTATATAGTAAACACTGAGTGTTCTCCTACTGTTAGAAGGAACCTTTGGGACAGGTAGCTTTGAAAACATATCATAAAACATTAAATAGCTTGAGGAAGGCTAGGTTGAATTCTGGAGTACAGGCTGGAAAAGACTGAAACACTCTTCATCTATTCTCTGCAGTGAAATTGTTTTAACTTCAGTTTGTTTTATGGCAGCAGGTAGGTTGGTGTACTCTTCAGGGAAGGTCTAATATGGTCTAAAACACAGTTGTAGGAGCAAGTTTTCTTCAGTGCTTTGTAAGAAGTATGGGAGACAAAAATCTATCTTTTGATTCAGTTGCTTAAATTAAGGTTAGCTATAAAAATTATAGACACTTGAAAAATTCTGAAAGTACAGTCACCATTGTCATAGCATTGACAATTTTACTCAGTTTGATTCTTATTGATTCAATTGCAAAGTTTCAATTTATAATGTATGGCAGGAGGGTGCATGTTGTACTTGAGTTGCTCCCCCTTCCCCCGGCCCACCATACACACACGTAATAGATTTGAACTAAAGGAAAAAAAAAATAAGAAATAACCTAAGAGATGTGTTCTCACTTTGGAATCCATTTCATTGGTTTGAATATCCTTATAGATAACCCTCTGTGACTTTTCTCCCATTTTACAATTTTATCTGTATTGCATTTTCTTTAATGAAATGAAATAATGAATTTTAAAAATTTTATTGGCAGTATGGGAATTAGTTATAAATGTAAGAGAGTGGGGTAATCACTTGCGCTAATTAATTCTGAGAGAATCAGACATGCCTGCCTTCTGCTAAGAGTTTTCCTCATAAATCCCACTACCCTCTCGACCCCTAAATACTTACCGGTTTCATAGGGGTTACTCTTGGGTCAGGATGCATTGATTTCAACTCTAGACAGATCTGCTATCCGGCGCTTGTGGGAACCTGCTGTTCTTTTTTGGTTTAGATGTTCGCCAACTTCCCCAGGTCACCCAGTGGATGTAAAGCATAATTGCGACAACAGATTAGATGTAGCTTTGGTATATGGAGTTTACTTGCCTGGTTTTCTTGATATTTACAATATTATGAAAGATACTAGAGACTGCTATCATAAAAAGAAAGTCTCCATTAAGTTATTTCAAGAGGTGTAACTTTACATTCATGGGGGAAATGCCATTTTTAAATGGAATTAAGGAGTTTTAAATAGGCATTTTGAATTTATAAATTATTTTAGCCATTCAGTTAAATTTCACAATGATATATATGTGCATTTGATATTTTTAGTCATATTGATATAAATCTATATAAAAATAGCATATCTCTTTATAAAATACCCACTATATTCTTAGTCTTTTAATTATCCCTTCTTTCTTTGTAGCAGTATTTGTGTAAATAAAATGAAAGGCAAGCATAACTCTTTGAATTTTATATACAGTACTTTTGTTTTTGTTTTTTTTTTTTTTTTGCGGTACGCGGGCCTCTCACTGTTGTGGCCTCTCCCGTTGCGGAGCATAGGCTCCGGACGCACAGGCTCAGCGGCCATGGCTCTCGGGCCTAGCTGCTCCATGGCATGTGGGATCTTCCCGGACCGGGGCACGAACCCGTGTCCCCTGCATTAGCAGGCGGACCCCGAACCCCTGCGCCACCAGGGAAGCCCTACAGTACATATTTTAAAGGGTGGAAAGCTTTTGGGGATAATGTTACTTAGTAATCTAAGAAAAACAACTCAATATAATTGAGAATGTTCACTGTCTATGGTATAACAATTAGTAGTAACTGTTTTTTTTTTTAATATCTTTATTGGAGTATAATTGCTTTACAATGGTGTGTTCATTTCTGCTTTATAACAAAGTGAATCAGCTATACATATACATATATCCCCAAATCTCCTCCCTCTTGCGTCTCCCTCCCACCCCCCCATCCCACCCCTCTAGGTCGTCACAAACCACAGAGCTGATCTCCCTGTGCTATGCGGCTGCTTCCCACTAGCTATCTATTTTACGTTTGGTAGTGTATATATGTCCATGCCACTCTCTCACTTCGTCCCAGCTTACCCTTCCCCCTCCCCGTGTCCTCAAGTCCATTCTCTAGTAGGTCTGTGTCTTTATTCCCGTCTTAGCCCTAGGTTCTTCATGACCGTTTTTTTGTTTTTCCTTAGTAGTAACTGTTGGTGTGAAAAGTTAAGTTCCCAGTTGTCTTGTGTAGTAGACATTGAGACTGTTTCTTTAACAACCAGTCCACCCCTCTCCTTGGTGTAACATCCATTTGGTTTGGATGACACTGACCAGTTGCTCACATGGCACTGTGTCTCTTGAAACAGTGACAGGGTTCTTGTAACAACCCAGGACTCCCTTAATTAACACATGGCCCTCCACTGTTTAGAATGATTGGTGTAGGGATGATCTCATCAGTGCAAAGCTCAAATCCCTCCTTCCGTAGTTGTGTGAGGAAGAGAAACCTCTCTCCTTCCCACTGATCTGGAAGCTGGCTCTCCTAAGAACACGTGCGGAGTCTTTGGATGATGAGACACTTGAATCCTTGATGAACATTGAGTCCCCCCCATACATCTGGACTTCTCTGTGCCCCAGTCCAATAAATCCCTTACTGATGAGGCCAATTTGAATTGGGTTTTCAGTTCTTTGCAGATGAAAGAAACCCACTTTTTTGGGTTGATATGCTTGTTGTCTTGGAATTAGCCCTGAACTGGATTCCAAATCAGAAGCCTAAATTCTTGTCTTAGCTCTTCCATTTACTTGTGGTTTGACCTGATTCAAATAAGTTATTTTTATGTAAAAAAGGTATGATGAGATTACATAAAAGTCTCTTTCTAGCTCTAAAATTCTAAAATCCTCTGATCCTAGATTGGTTTCTGAATTGAAAAGTGGGGAAAAAAAGCAGTCTGAATTTTGGTTAATGAGAAGTTCATTAGCTTCTTTCAGAGCTAGTCTAGTCCTCTAAGCTTTTGTGAGAAAACTACAGACCTTGAGAGTAGGATGGCAGGCCTGTGCGCTCTTCGGGATATATTAAGATGGTATAGATCAAAGTTGATCTGGGCAGATATTAACATGAGCAAAAAATATCACAGAATTCCCTTATGGATTACATGAGCTTTAAGTTTTATTTCTCTGGAATCTTTTGTCTCTGGGATTCTGAAAATTATGTTTCTCAGTACTTTTGTCACTCGAATGTTTCTTTCCCATATATATGAAGGTGTGTACATGTGTGCAAGTGTATGCACATACACACAAACACAATTTTTACATGCTCTTTATTTTTTATTGACGTATAGTTGATTTACACTGTTGTATTAATTTCTGCTGTATAGAAAAGTGATTCAGTTATACATACATATATATGTGTATGTATGTGTGTGTGTGTGTGTGTGTGTGTGTGTGTGTGTGTGTGTGTGTGTGTGTATTTTTTTAAAAAATATTCTTTTCTGGGCTTCCCTGGTGGCACAGTGGTTGAGAGTCCGCCTGTCGATGCAGGGGACACGGGTTCGTGCCCCGGTCCGGGAAGATCCCACATGCCGCAGAGTGGCTGTGCCCGTGAGCCATGGCCGCTGAGCCTGCGCGTCCGGAGCCTGTGCTCCGCAGCGGGAGAGGCCACAACAGTGAGAGGCCTGCATACCGCAAAAAAAAAAAAAAAAAATATATATATATATATATATATTCTTTTCCATTATGGTTTATTACAGGACACTGAATATAGTTCGCTGTGCTATACATAAGGACCTTGTTGTTTATCCATTCTATATATAATAGTTTGCATCTATTAACCCTGAACCCCCAATCTTTATTTTACATATTGAATATTGAATAATGCCTTAAAACAGAAACTAGCCAAAACCTAACAGTCAAAAATACCATTACAGGTAGCATTTATTTTCACTTGTGATTCAAGATAAATTACATTATTTATATTTTAAAATCAATATATCTTTAATTCCTGCCTTTTTCTAATTCAAGGATTTACTTTCATTTTAATAAGTGGATGCCAGCTGTTATGTTTTACTTTTTTAATCCCTGTGACTTTTTTCATATTGCTTAAAAGTGCAGATATGAAGAAAGGTGTGGCTATTACAAGATTTTTGTATTTTTACAGATATCCAGTACAGTTTACTTTTGATTATTGAAGCTGTGAACAGAGACTGGATCCCATGAAAATTATCTGGACCAAATTTATTCCTGTCATAAAATACAACCTAATAACATTTTAGTTTTTGTTTTCTTTTATTAATGAATACAAAGGTTCAAGGTACAGATAATAAGCATTTTATATAATAATTATTTGTTCAGGGAAAACTAATTTTTTCCAGGTCCTAACAACAGATCAGTTTTTAAAAGACAGCTATTAAAGGAACAACAGTAGGTTACGGAAACCCTGCAGCCTAAGATGATAACAACTCTGAGAAGAGGAGTTTGGGTATTATTTAAGCAATTTGTTTAGAGGTTCGACCTCATGCACATTTATCTACATTCAGATAAAAATAAACTTGGAGAAGAGGTCTTTATCTCTGTGTAGTTTCTGAGGAGACATCTTAGAGTGAACATTATTGGCCAGGTATTTTGGTTTCTAAGAAATAAATGACTCTTTGGTTGATAATCAGGTCCTGTATATCAGTGGTCCCCAACCTTTTTGGCACCAGGGACCAGTTTTGTGGAAGACAGTTTTTCCACGAACTGGCGGGGGTTGGGTGGGGTAGGGATCGTTTTGGGATGATTCAAGTGCATTCCATTTACTGTGCACTTTATTTCTGTTATTATTACATTGTAATATATAATGAGATAATTTTACAACTCACTATAATGCAGAATCAGTGGGAGCCCTGAGCTTGTTTTCCTGCAACTAGATGGTCCTGTCCTGGAGGGATGGGAGACAGTGACACCTGAAGTGTGTTGCTTATGTCCAGTCTACTCCGTAAGATGCAGCTTAATTGTCACTCTCCACTCACTGATAGAGTTTTGATATGAGTCTGCAAGCAATTGATTTATTGTGGTCTCTAGGCAGTCAGACCTCTCTGCTAATGATAATCTGTGTTTGCAGCCGCTCCCCAGCGCTAGCATCACGCCTCAGCTGCACCTCAGATCATCAGGCATTAGATTCTCATAAGGAGTGCGCAGCCTAGATCCCTACTATGTGCAGTTCACAGTAGGGTTCGCACTCCTATGAGAACCTAATGCCGTCACTGATCTGACAGGAGGCGGAGCTCAGGCAGTAACATGAGCGATGGGGAGCGGCTGTAAATACAGGTGAAGCTTTGCTCCCTAGCCCGCCGCTCACCTGCTGCTGTGCGGTCCGGTTCCTAACAGGCCATGGACTGCTACTGGTCTATGGCCCTGGGGGTTGGGGACCCCTGCTGTATATGAACTGTTAATCTACAAAATATATAGGTTGTGTTTTGGCCACTTTTCAGAAGTGGCTATTCACTGTCAATCTCTGTTACTGCTGGAAATGGGCATATTGCAGCCTGGAATAGAAAAGAGGAGCAGAAGGGGCCCAGTACTCATATATTTTTCCAGAACATACTCAATTCAGTTTATTGCTTCTTTTATTACAGATAGTCCCTGGGACAGGTAAATCTATCTGTCATAAGGAAATTAGCTTAATAACAAGATTCTATTCTTTTTCCCTTCAAATACCAAGATAATGTAATTAGCCCAGAAGATACAATGAAGTTTTCGTGAAAAGGGAGGAAAACTTTGGAACTGATCTTTCTGCAGAGCTTCTCTAAATAGTAATGCTGCGACTGGTGGCTAAGGGTAGGTCAGAGGCTTAAAGTGTGTCAAGAGCTGAAAAGGAAGTCAGGTGGTTTTTGCCTAGATTTCCAGAAACTTTTGAAAATTACCAAGTCGTGTTCTGTTGACACTTACACAGGAGTGTCTTACATATGCTTGCCTTTCAAGTCTTGCCCTGTATTCCCTGCACTGTTAACTTAAATTTTGGATGCCTATTCAAGTGAAACTAAGAAAACTTTAAACGTGGGGATTAAATTACAATCTTATAGTTTACAGTTAATGTTTATTTGAATTGTTACATTATTTACTTCAAAGAAATGAGAGAAGAGGATTCATGAATTTTATGATAAATTTTACCAAAGTTCCATTTTTGGAGCTTACTTGGTTTCATCCAAAGATGGGAATTTCTTTATGTCAGGAAGATGCAAATTTTATTCTTTGATATCAATATATTAAGTCTATCAGTGATGTTTCAAAAAATTAATAAATTGCCTTCCATCTGTGGTATAAATTGTATTAACATAATAGGAGGTTGACGGTAATCTCCTGTTTTTGTATGTGATACATTACTAAAAGTTGTATGTATGAAAGTTAGCATACATTGAAGGAGAGAAAAGCCCTGCTATCAAAGAGCTAAAAATTAATAGAAATTTCTATTATGCTTTCTTTTTTATGATATAAGCTTCAATGATATATTCTGAAGATTTTGAATATATATGTATGCATGTTTATATACACACACTAAGAATTCCATATATGCCTGTATCTCCAGTTGAGGTTAGGGGTTGGTCAGTTTTGTTACGTCAAATTTCTATCATTGTCCTGACTCTATTAAGTAATCATATTAATGCTTCTGTCCCCAATATAAGCTATTTTGCTTTCAGTCTGCAATCATTTTATAAAATAAAGAGGCAAAGTGCAATTAAAAGTTCAACTACAGGATCCTACTGATAGTGCTATACAGATAAATGTGAAAATGCTGTCCAGTAAAGCCATACTCTTAGGTAGTAGCACTTTGAACCAGCTCTAAATGGTCAGCATGAGTTGATTAAAAAAAAAAAAAAGTGTCAGTGTATAACCTATCAAACTGTCCATTACTCGAAAGTTGTCCTAGTGGTAGTTCAAAGTTTCAAATAACAGAGAATGACAAGGTGACTTAAACAGCAGACATATTTAATTGAAGGAGTGTATCGGGTAATTCACAGAAGAAAATTGCATACAGAGCCAGCTCAGGACACATTTGTCACCACCCCTAAACATGGGCATCATCCTGGCTTATGCTACTGCCATCAGCACTGGTCAACTGGAGCTGTTGTTGCTGCCCCTAAAACTGGATATTGCTGCCACAGCTGGGATGGGTCTGTCACTGTCCCTGCTTCTCTGGGTCACTAGCTTTTCATTCAAAGTTCAGGGCCGTTCCGTCTGATTGGTGGAATCAAAGTGGTTGGCCAAGTCTCAGCGGCAAACAAACAGGTAAAACAAGCTTTTGATTTCTGTACTTGTTGTGGGCACTGCCTCCCAGCATAATTTATATCTTTAGAAATTCTCTAAACATAGAGACTCAAAAACAGAGAAGTAAAAACTCAGACAGATGTCTATAAAGTTTAGCCAACTGCAGTTAAGTACCTCTAAACACACCTCTGTAGAAATAATTTGACATTTCACGTTTCCCTGATTACTCTCATCAGCCAGGGTAAAATAGACTCGACTCTTTTCAAGAACATGATAAAGTAAAACTGCTTGTTTGATTGGTTTGCCTGTCAGGAAATGAGAACAGTTAAACAGTTACTTAATTGGTGTAGATGTAAATGAGATAATGTGAGTGGAGACCCTAGAAGAGCATATCCTTTATGGTGGGATATATTTAATAAGTGACAGTTCAAAAGCTCATTATGGTCTGCTCAATTTGCTCTTTAAAAATCTGTTATGTTTCAGCAGAAAGTCAGTAATTATACTGTGTCAAAGGTCAAAAATAACATCTCCTCAAACAATTATTTAGTGTTTACTGTGTGCATGCCAGTGCACTGTTGCTTACAAGATATATACCCACAAGATACATCGCCTGAGCACTGTTGCTCTTTGCCTTCCAGTGTATACTGCCTTTAATCAGCCTGGCAGGATGAAGTGTGGCTTGTGGAAAGTAATTACAGGCTTTCAATGGAAATGACAGTGTAAAGCCAGCTAGATGATGTTTGTCACGCTGGAGAGTGTATGAAAAGCATACAGAAACTATGGGCTCTCTGCAGAAAGACCCCTTCCAGAGATGATGATAGAGCTGCTTTGGGGACGCATAGAATCAGAGAGCAACCTGATGGGGGGTGCTGCCTTCACCTTGGGGGGATAGCTGTGCTATCTATTCAAGAAGATCAGGGAAGTTAAAAAGAAAGTGTTAAATAATGAGCACACACTGCTGGGTACGTGCTCTGAGATGGACTGGAATTTAATTTGGGGAGAAGAGGGGATGCTATTGAAATTTTGATTGCTTGGGAAAACAGTTCAAATGTGGTATTGTTTCCAGGTTTTTTCAGGGAACTACATGACAGACCCAAGGATCTTGCTATAGGTCCTGAGTAAATTTTGATGTTTAATTGAAGTAATAAATTTGCACTGTGACTTAATTGGAGGCACCAGAGAGCTGGCTGCTTGATGGAAGAAGCTTGCACTGTGCAGCTGTGTATATATTGCATATCAAACTTAATGCTTGCGTGTGAGATTGGTTCACGAACAAGTGATTTTCATTCAGTATACATACTTTTATTGCTACACACTTGAGGTCACAGCGTGTGTGTCGCTGTATAGAATTACATTTGGCTTGTTTTTTCCATTCCCTTATGTTAATGTCATTTTTATGGATGCATAAAATATATTGGCGATTCCTCATTCAATCATTCGTAAATACGTGTATTCAACAATTTTTATTTATTCATTGAGTGCCTAATTTATATCAGGCATTGATTTAGGGGCTAGAAACAAACAAAAACCACTGGCCTCCCTCATAGAGCCTGTATTCTAGTACTCTTTGAGTGTGGGAGTGTATTGCATTCAGAGGAGTGCCCACACATTGTTGATTATATAGGTCTGGTGGTCTCCACTTTGCTTGACGCTTTGTTGTGCTGTAGTAAGGATAACCAAGTGACAGACTTCAGTGAATGAGGAAACAGTAGAAACGAAGAAGGAAAAATTAGAGAGTGCAGTACCTATAAGCCAAGGCCCTCATTCTAGCCCTCATTCATTCAGAAAACATTGCTTGAATTGCTGCTATTGAGTAGGCATTTTTCTAGGGACAAGGGGTATAGCAGTAATCAAGATGGACAAGTTTCCTGCTGTAATTTTATATTTATAAATTAAAGGAGATATACTATAAACAAGCAAGAAAATAAAAAAGAGATTTTTTGGGCTTCCCTGGTGGCGCAGTGGTTGAGAGTCCGCCTGCCGATGCAGGGGACACGGGTTCGTGCCCCGGTCCGGGAAGATCCCCCATGCCACGGAGCCTGCGCGTCCGGAGCCTGTGCTCCGCAACGGGAGAGGCCACAGCAGTGAGAGGCCCGCGTACCACCCCCCGCCCCCCCCCCCCAAAAAAAGAGATTTTTGTATAGTATGAAGTACTCTGAAGATTGGTAACCAGAGGGACATAATTCTTAATTTGTTGCCTGGGCAGGCTGCTTTGAATGTGATGTTCAATAAAGGTCCTCTGAGCTGACGTGAGAGGAAAATGCAATGGAGGAAGCAGCCAAGTGTAGGTGTGAAGGCGCCGTTCCAGGAAGAGGGCAGGGAGTGGTTAGTGCAGAGACCCTGTGGCCCATGGAGCTTTGTGTGGTCCCAGGGTCAGAAGGACCAGAATGACTGGAACTTAATGAACAAGTGTGAGAGTGTCTAAGAAGAGTTCAGAGGGGCAATCAGGGGTCAGATGACATATGGTTTCTAGAAGAGCATTCACAGTGTGTGACAATGACTGTTATTATTTTCTTCACTGGAAAAATTACTTTCTTAGTATTAAGATACTGATAAGTAGAAGAGGAAAATAAAATATCCTTTTAATTCTATACTCAGGAATAAGTATTATTAACATTGTGGTACTTTTATTTCTGTTCCTCTTTCTGTCCTTATATACCCACATGCACATGCATACAGGCACAAACACATGTGCAAACAAGCATGCACACATGTGCAACTTTTTATTAAATTGGAATTATACTCTTTACATGTTTAAAATCAGTTATTTGCACTTAATGTATTGAGAATGTTTGTCTCTGTCATCAGATGTAATAATAAAAATAAGGCTATGTTACATAATATGTAAAATATACAATTATTTATAAAACAGTAAATAATATATAAAATTTAAAAAATATATTTTAATGGCAACATCATAAGGATATACCAATATCTGTGGCTAATTTAGTGGAACCCCAGTTTTTTAGCACCACATATATCAATCCCATGAACATTTTTATATAAAAATATATGTACAGAATTCTTATTTACTTAGCATAAATTTCTAAGGTGGAACCATATCAAAAGATACGTTATTTTTTAAAAAAAAATATGGATAGAGTTTGCCAAATTCTCCATCTGAAACTGTAAGCAGTATATGAGAGTGTCTTCATATTTACTCTCCCTGGAACACTGGATAGTATCATTTCTTAAATATGTAAGTTGATAGATAAAAAATGGTATCTCACTTTACCTATTCCTTTTGTGGTTTTATTTAGGACATGAAGTCAAGTTTGTTTATTATATAGTTGTGTTAGTTATCCATTGCTGTGTAATGAATTACCCAAAACTATAGTGGCTTAAAACAGCAAACGTTTGCTGTCTCCTAGTTTCCATGGGTCAGGAACACAGGGGTGGCTTATCTGGGTAATTCTCAGCATCTCTTGTGGGGTTACAGTCATCTGCAGCCTTGACTGGCGCTAGAAGATCTGCTTTCAAGACCCCTTGCTCATATGGCTATTGGCAGGAGATCTCAGTTCCTTACTGTATAGGCTTCTCTCCATACTGCTTGACGATGGTAGGTAACTTCCTGTACAGCGAATAATCCAAGAGGTCATGAGGAGGAATTCACAGTACCTTTTTATGACCTAGTCTCTTAAGTTATGCCCTGTCATTTCTACTTTATGCTATTTATTAGATGTAGTCACTGAGTCAGTCCTCACCACCTGAAGAAGGGAATATCAAAGAATTTGTAGACATATTTTAAAGCCACTCACTAGGTTTTACCATTTTCTCACTGGCATATTGATAGGGCATTGACTGTATTGCTACCATTATTGTTACTATTGGACAACTGATGACACCACCTCCTTGTCTATCGTACAGATGTTACTCCGTAAGGGCTATTTTACATGTTTATCATATATTCCAATTCCTGTGCTGTCAAAATTGTTCTTTTTAAAAATTTGGAATTCTGTAAGTTAGGTTATATTCATATTGTGTAGAATACCTGTCTTTTACAGATTGTATTGAGGGAAAAATATTGTCATACAATTTTGATTCATAGATTAATCATTTTGGATTTCTGCTTAAATGAGTTTTGACTTCTGTAAATTTATAATTCTTGTGTGTATGTAGTGTTTGGATTGTTAGTTCATCATCTACTGTCTAGGATTATAAAACTGTTTATTTCAAGTAGGTTAAGATAGATTCAGGAAAGAAGAAAATGATTATTCGAGTTTTACACTGTAGTGAACTGCTTTCCTGGCTCTAGCCATTTGCCTTACACTTGAAGCCTTTTTATCTCCTTGACTCTAATTAATAGCTGTCTTTCTAAAGCTCAATTTCTCTCAGCTTCCAAGTAGAGATAATAAATGAACTTTATCCACAGAGGAGTTGTGATATTAGTTAGTTATTGCTTTGTTAGTGGTGGGATAGTGGTGATAGTCTGAGGACCAAAATCAGCAAATTGAACAGCAGCAAGTATGTGTGAAATTTGGCCAATTGGAGTGGGTTAATTTATGGATGGTAGAAGATACATAAAATTATAATTAAAATTTCCATTTTAATGGAATAAGTATATTTTATGGGAAAAATGGGAATAAAATTTGAGAAAGAATCAAGATCATTCATTCTTTTACTGCATATAGGGAAGAAATGAGTAAAAATAAATGACTCAAGATTTTGAGATTGAATGACTGGGTGAATAATGGTATTTTGAGTAGTAAAAGGAAACTCTAGATGGGAAGCTGGGTTCTAGAGAAAGCAGTGACTTTACTTTTCTACACGATGAATTTAACGTGATGGTTAACTTTCTTGCTGTAGCTGGTTAACAGCCAGTGAAGTTAGAGGATTGACACTTCTGAGAGAAAGGATGGTAGTGGATGTGTAGTTTCATTTAGGTGACAGTTGACATGAGAAAACAAGAGCAGAGGGTTGAATCTGTGGTTAAAACACGATATTTATAGGGTGGAAGTGGGGAATAGAGCCAGAATCTCATAGGAATTATGAAATTAACATGCCATTCAGTGTAGCAAGGGGAGGAATTTGTAGTTAAAGAATACAGTTCAAGAAAGGTGATTATGTAAAAAATTATGTTGAGCTTCAAATCGTGGATATTAGAGTAATTAGGCAGAAGCCATAATGAAATAAGTTAAACAGTGAGTGAGACATAAAGGAGTAGTTAGACGGAGTTGAGTAATGGAGACATTAAGAAAGTCTGTGTTTTCAGATTTGTAAACCAGAATGGCCAAAATTTTTAAATGACTCACAGTTCCAGTTGTTGGCTAGTATGTGGAACAACTGGAATGTAAATTCATTGAATGTGGGGATGCCCATTTTTATAGCAATTTCTGTGGAAGACTCTTTGGCAGTATCTAACCCTATGACCCACTGATTCTTAGAGCACACCCAAGAGAAATGAGTACGTATATCTTCCAAAAGTCATGTAGAATTATTCACAATAGCTCTTACCTGAAAACAACTCAAATGTCCAACAAAATATTGGATAACCTTTAGTAAATTCATACGTTGGGGTGTTGCACAGCAATAAAAAGAATAAAGGACTGCTACACACAACAGCAGTTGCAGATCTCATAGGTACAGTTAAGAGCCCAAGAAGCCAGGCAGAAAAGACTACATACTGTATGATTCAATATAAGTGAAGTTCAAGAGCAGGCAAAACTAATCTGTGAAAACAGAAGTCAGAATGGAGGTTACCTCAGGCATGTGGGCAGGGGAGGATAGCTCTTGACTCAAATGAGCATAAAGATATGTAAATAAAGTCTAAAAAAGTAAAAAGTAATGGGGAAAGTTAGAAACAGCTGAAGAGAGAACAGCTTAAGAACTTAATTAGCTGAAGCCCTTTAATTCAAGATATGGAAACCAGAGAGACAGAACAACAGTGTAGAACTTTATGACAACATAAGGCAATAGAGTCTCTCTTGTCTACTGTTGATGTCTTAGAAGTCCCAGTTTAATGCTGTGAGTTGGGTACAGGGGAGAATATAAATGAAGAGGTTAATTCTTTCCTGCCACTTTCTTCCTGGTATCTGTTATCTCAATCATTTGCTCAGAAACTTTTTACTTAAGTAACTCTTATGTTCTAGACATTGAGCTGGGTACTAAGGATATACGGTTGAGAGGTGATGTCTTTGCCTTAAAGAATTTATAGTCCAGTGGGGGAAGACTGTCAAATAGACAAAAAAATTTTTTTTATTGAATTATAGTTGATTTACAATGTTGTGTTAATTTCTGTTGTACAGTGAAGTGATTCAGTTATATACATATCCTTTTTTATATTCTTTTCCATTATGGTTTATCACAGGTTACTGAATATCGTTCCCTACACTATGCAGTAGGACCTTGTTTATCCATTGGACCAACAATTTTAATCGATGTACAAATACTATAGAAGCAGGTAGAACATTTCTCAAGTTCCTGAGGTGAAGAGAAAGCCTAAGAGACTTTCAGAAGGTGCACAATGAGGTTATGGTGCGTTAAGGAAATGGTGAGATGTGAGACTAGAGAAGTAAGTAGAGGCCAGATAATAAAGGGGCTCATATGGCCTATGCCCTTGGAAGCCTCCACACTTGAGAGTGGATACATCTGGACTTGCCTGTAAAATGGAGAAAATGGTGTCTATTTTGCAGTGTTGTGAGAATTACAGGCTTAAAGCCATGCTTGCTGTTGTTTTAGATATTAAAGATACTAAAGAAGGAGAATAGGAATTGGTATCATTGTAAATTCACATTGACAGCTTTAGGAGGATTTCAAAATCAGATTTCGGAAGACCAGTGAGAAGGCTGCTGCAGAAATCCTGGAAAGTGAAGGCAGCTTGGAAGGAAACAGTTCTCGTGCAAATGGAGGAGAGGTGGGAGATAAAAGAGGAGAATATATGTCATGCTGAGTCACTGAACATGACCTTTGAGAGAAAAGAAGATATTTAGGTTTCTGATAATCAGGTGGATGCTGGCCTTTCCCACTAAGCAAGTGTGCGAGAGGGGCGTCCACTTTCTGTCGCAGACGGCTTACACTTCCTGGCATTTTTCCTTGCCATTTCATCTTGTGCTCTGATTCTGGACCCGGGAACCGCCGTCTTTTCAATTTCTTTCCTTTGCCTTTTCTTACAGATCGGGAACTCTGGATTGAAGCTTCCTGACACCCTCTTTTTGTCTTTTTCCTGTATCAAGCTATTTAGCCGACTCTTCTGATTTACTGTCTTGGAAAGGTTCCTTGTCGTAGTGTTCTGTTCACTCTCCTTAATTTTTTTTTTTTTTCTCCTTAATTTTATCCTCTTGTTTTTTGTCTCAGGGGTCTCTCCTGTCCTCTTTCCATTCCCATTTTCTCTAAAGCTCATCTTAGCTTTTCATCCTTTTAATCACTATACAGGACACCTTGCTCCATGTGGCCAAACTGGTTTCTCAACTTTTTGTCGAAACGTGGTCCACATGATTCTAGCAAGTAACTCTTCTTTTGGGTATTTCTAGTTTTGTTAGAAAAATAGGGTGGAGAGGGGAGAGAAGTCAGAGTGGACCATGTGTGACTGGAGGGAGAGTAAATAATTGGGTGATGCCCCTACGTTGTTGTGATTAAATAAACCCCCCACAGTATGCCTTGGGTTCTCTCTATATTAGGTCCATTGGCTGTTTCATCCATTTCTGTGAAATAACCATTAGAAGTTAATTTTATAGCTGTGATATTTTATGAGTTTTTTTTTAGTTAAAGTACAAACGTTCAGTTAAAGTACTTATTGAGTACTCATAGAGATAATATCTGAAGCATTAAATTTTAGCCATCTAGTATGGAATTTATTTTTTAAAAGACAAATTTTAACTTTGGTGTAATTATAGTACTGTATTTCTTTTGATCAATTTCAGTCTTGCCATACTCTGTTTATATTTTACTAAAATTAAAAAAAGAACATTAGGGGCTTCGCTGGTGGCACAGTGGTTGAGAGTCCCCCTGCCGAGGCAGGGGACACGGGTTTGTGCCCCGGTCCGGGAAGATCCCACATGCCGTGGAGCGGCTGGGCCCGTGAGCCATGGCTGCTGAGCCTGCGTGTCCGGAGCCTGTGCTCCGCAACGGGAGAAGCCACAACAGGGAGAGGCCCGCGTACTGCAAAAAAAAAAAAAGAACATTAAAAACAAAATTTTACACCAAAAATAGGTTTTCCCTCTGCCTATATAAAATATTTAAATAACTTAATTCACCAAAAGTAATAAAGTAATTTTTACTTATTAATTTATTGATTTTTGTTTTCCAAATAGGTAGCTTGTAGAGTCTATAGGTTTAAAGATGTTGGCTTTAAAAGCTTTAGTTTCTTCATTTCAGTAGGAAAATCATGTGTTTCTGTTGTATATAAGGAAAAGTGTGAGGTTATGGTTATATCAAGGACACTATTTAGTACCTGTAGTCAAGGAACTTATGGGCTAGTGGGAGAAACAGACAAGTGCCAGTAGTATTACAGTAATACCATAGTATATGTTTAGGTGCTGTAATTGAATGTCTTATGATGAATTGTTAGCAAACAAATTATTCTGAGCTGTTTTCTTGATTTGCATATAATATCAATTGGTGCTGGGCCATAAATAATTGTGATGCTTATAGACTGTATAGAGTATCTATATCAGAAAGTCAGACTTTCTACACATCAATAAGCAAAAAATTAATAATCCAAAGAAAAAGAAGCAATGTATAAGAAAAGTCATTACACACACACACACACACACACACACACACACACACCCACCCACCCCAATACCAATAACATGAAGTGCTTATTCTCTTCCAAGACAAATGCAAATCAAAACATTGGTATATCCTTTTTCCCCAAATATATTTTTTACTGAAAAATAAATATTATCTTTTAATAAGGAATCTTTTAGGTTTTGATATTTGCGTCAAATCTATTTGAATCTAAATTAATTTGTTAATTTTTTAAAAGATTAATTTTATTTATTTTTGACTGCGTTGGGTCTTCATTGCTGCATGCAGGCTTTCTCTAGTTGCGGTGAGCAGGGTCTACTCTTTGTTTTGGTGCACAGGCTTCTCATTGCGGTGGCTTCTCTTGTTGCGGAGCATGGGCTCTAGGGTGCACGGGCTTCAGTAGTTGTGGCACGTGGGCTTAGTAGTTGTGGCTCGCGGGCTCCAGAGAGCAGGCTCAGTAGTTGTGGTGCATGGGCCCAGTTGCTCTGCGGCTTGTGGGACCTTCCCAGACCAGGGCTCGAACCCATGTCCCCTGCATCGGCAGGCGGACTCTCAACCACTGCGCCACCAGGGAAGCCCGAAGCTATCCTTTTTGAATCAGTGGAAGCACAAATGTATTTTGACAGCAGTAACCTACGGAGGAGTCTGTCTGCTGATAATTAGTAGCACCCTGCACTTATAAATCTTAAATCAAAACCTGGATTTCACATAGACAAAGGAGATGTACCTCATTATTATCTAAAGGCCAGGCAATTTCTCTTTCATTTTCCAAATTGGTTTATTGAATAAAAATGCTTTTGTGGCTTTTTTCAAGGTAACTGAATGGCTCCTATAAGACTGTGTATAATTTTATAAAAAACAGTGCATTAGATGCACACACACAAATAAATATGCTACCATGTAGGTCAAATAGATGATTTAATGAGGTAGAATATATTTTCATCTAACTGTTTTATCATCATATAGACAGAACTAGAACCATTAAAAATAGCTAACCAAAAATACAGTTATAAGATTCTGTATTGCCTCTCACTTCTCAGAATCAAATCCTGGGTAAGGGAGAAGGAAAATAAAGAGGAGAATGATTGAAAAATCAGAAGTTTATAAGAAAATGGAAAATGGGCTGTAAGTAATGGCAGGTTGTTGAAGAATAAGATACAGTTTTAAGGTAAATTTATCTTGAGACAGCTACATTATAGTCTTACATAGAGCCCAATAGATTTTTCCAAATCTTTCATTAGGGCTTGCAGTAAAAGGCAGATATTCAGAGAAGAAAAAGAACCCAGAGCAGATTAAATAAATTTCTGGATGTATATCTCTGCATTGCCAAAATAAGCCAAAAGGACCTGTTGCAAATGAGACTGGGGGATTTTCTTGAATGAAATCCAAATGTGTTCACTGTTAAATAAAGGGACAAAAACTGTACAGACATCAAAAAATGAAAAAATAAATTATTAATATGCATGGGTTAGGTATGGCCCCAGAGATCTTAGATTAAATATGGCTCGGTTTGCCTCGCTTTAGGAAAAGTGTAAGGCAGTATTTAGAAAAAAATTGTACAGTGAAATTTAGCATTTCAATTTGAGAAATAGCACTTTGCTTCTAATGAGCAGATGCTCAACTGTGTATTGCGAGACCTGATGCAATTAAAAGATGTTTTTAGATGGGAGGAGATCATTGAGCCATGTATCTATCGCCTGTGAGATCTACCTTGGCCAGCTTTCCAGGCGACAGATGCAGTTAGATCTTCCTAAGTCTATTCAGCCAGCCATTAATTTGGCAGCGATCCCTCCAACAATAACTTACAAGACCTGGGTTTGGAAGAAGACTTATGTCTCCCTTTTTAAATATAACAGAGATCAGATGTGTCACTGCAGTGATAGGGACATGCCTGGCAATAGGATGAACCCCGCTGGATTTTCAGGAGAGAAGAGAGAGACTGAAATTGGAAATGGAGGAGATACCTAACTGGGAGGGGCTGCTGTAATATAGGTATATATTTTGATCTCTAGGTATATATATATATATATATATATATATATGTGTGTGTGTGTGTGTGTGTGTGTGTGTGTGTGTGTGTATACACATGTGATAGATAT
Source organism: Leucopleurus acutus (assembly GCF_964270905.1). Classification (NCBI taxonomy): domain Eukaryota; kingdom Metazoa; phylum Chordata; class Mammalia; order Artiodactyla; family Delphinidae; genus Leucopleurus; species Leucopleurus acutus. The sequence continues at coordinate 28,228,327 of NC_139144.1, read as the reverse complement.
ATAGAGAGAAAGGTCTTTAAAGTAAGCGCAAGAATGCCTCTTTTTAGAGTGAGTGGCTCTGTCATCATTGGTGTATCTTGGATGACTCTAATTTTATTTTCAAAATCTTAGATGAGGAAGCAGGTGCATGGTGAGTAAGAAAATTGAGCTTTGAGATATCAAGTCATTTACTGGAGGCAAAATTTGATTCAACTGATATGCTTTCCCTTGTCCATTCTTTTCCTTTTCTTTCTTCATTTCTCTTCAGGTCAGAGGCTGGTAGCATAATTAAAATTTGAATTATTTATGAAGAGCCATTAAAGTGGGTGGCTTGCAGATTAGTCAAAGACAGCAGAGCTGACACTAAGCTGCATTTCTTTTACTCACAGTAAATGATATTGTATGCCCTGAAAATAAGCATATGAAGTTGAAGCTTTTAAAAGAAAGAAAAAAAATAAAAGATTGTGGCCGTTTACACTGAAGCAAACCTAACTGTGTATCTATAATCATTATAATGTACAAAAACATCTTTTGTGTGTGCATATATACATACAAGATGTTTCTTGGCCAACTGTTCATTAATATTGAATAGAAATATAATTACCAAGGGGAACAATTTTTTGTAGATATATAAATATATGACTGGAACTATAAATACACACACATGGGTATCATTAAGTGTGTATTTTATATTTGGACAGGGACATTGAAACAGTTCAGAAACATCTGTCACCAGCACGACATGTTGAGAAGCAAAGAAATGGAAATGGGTGTCTGTTTTCTCAAAAGCATTAGGATCTGTAAACATAAACATCATTTTTTAAAAATCTGCCAATTAGAATGAGTTTATGGGCCTAATGCAATTTTTCAAAACAGTGAGAGCCTACATAATAATGTTAAACTAGACTATTCTCCAAATTAACAGAAAAAAATTCCCATATGATGTGTTTCTTTATAGCTTTATCCTGGTCTTGGGGGAAAAACAGCATATTGTGATATGTTTCATTTTGCACAGAGATTGAAGCAAGCCTCTCTTTTTTGTTTACCATACCCATGTAGATTTATTCACACCATTTAGAGGAAAATCAAACATACCTTTGCTTTCCTGGTTTTTTTCTTCCTTTTCATGAGAAATGGCCCACAACGATTGATAATAGTTTTAATAGCACTAAAACTGAAAAATATTAAATATACTCATATGTTTATTTTCATTTTTAATGTCTCTTTTTAAGACATCTCTAAGCAGAATGTATTAATGCTCTATTGAAATAATCACTTTTATCTAATATTTCTTATGTCATACTCATTTCTAATTGCAGAGTTAATTCTGTGGTTAGGGTCAATCTTCTGATTTTTTTTTTTTAAGGAAAAATACCAGACCGTTTTTTTGTTTGTTTGTATGTCTGTTTTTGAGTCAGTATCAGTGTTTTAAAGATAACACCATTCAGGTTTAATCATTTAAGTTTAGGCTAAAGTTCTCCCTATTTGTCTGGAGCTAAATGACCAAAGCATGATGATTTCCCCAGCATGTTGATGTATATATGTAAAAGAGTAACACATCTCTCCCTCTTCTTGTGTTCTCTCTTTTATGTGAGATTTTGAATCGCCTTCAGCAGATTTTTTCTTGTAGGTCAGTGGATTACATGATAAAATAATAATAGCAATAGCATAACAACAATAATAATAATGAAAAACTTACTACTCTTTGCTATTTGTCAGCACGGAAACATCACATACGTTGTCATTTTCAGAAGAAAGGGCAGGTTGGTCCACTTCCTCACTAGCATTTGAAATTGACATTACCTCCAAATAAGTCATTAACAAAGGGGGTTTAATCTACTTTAACACTTTTAATGCCAAGGTCATTGAAAGAAGAGTACCAGTGACATACCGGGCTTCACCAACACCAAAAAATCATTTACCTCATTTTTTTCACTTACAATGAAAATGTTGTATCTATTTCTAACGTTTTCTCCTTATACAAGTGCTTATATTCTCCGTGATAAGATAGCTTATATTTGGTTAGAAATGATTAAGTAGAATACCATCCTTACATGTAGATGGAGTGACTACCTTTATGATGTGATATCAGGAGTGCTTAGAAGACAACGCTCCTTTCACCAATTCTTATCCCCTCATTGATTCGTACCTGAAAGGAGACTTCATCAGCCTAAGGAAGGCTTATTAGAATGGAAATACCAATGCAAAGGGATACACTTTCCGTTGGCCTCAGTCACACTCGGTCATGTGAGAAAAAAGGAAAAGAGTAGTCTGAGAAGTCTACACATAGTGAAAATTTTAGAGCCATACGTACTGCTAAGGAGAGGAAAGGTAATGATGCAGTGCAGGGTTTGCCCAAACGTGTTCCGTAGCACCCAGGTTCAGAGAGGCAGTCTATAAAAAGAGGGCCATGATCCAGTAAACTTTGGACGTACTTTATATATCTTTCCTCTTAGACTCATTAGACCCTTGGATATATAAAAGACATGGGTAAAGTCCTACATTTAGGAAACCGATTTACGTTTGTGTAGTCCAGTGTTTCATATATATCCAAATGATATATGTATGTGTGTAATATATCATTGTGAAAAATTTTGAATATTACATATGTGTATATGTCTGTATCTATATATATATTTTATTATGGACCAAAAAACAAAGTAGACAGAGAATAAGAAAGTAGCTCAAGGTAGCAAAGCTAATAAGTGGTTGAGTTAGTAGTCAAATCAAGCAATAGGGCTCCAGAGTCTAGGCTCTTAACCACCACAGTATATGGAGAGAAAGGGCCTCGTGAAGAGCCCTGGTCCTCGCTTCCCACCTGCATGAGCATGTGACCCATGGCAAGCCTATTTTTCAGTTATTTAGCCTTCCATTATCAGTGTTCCTGGATAGTTATGCTTATGGCTTTCTACTTACTTTATAACCCCTTTAGCATTTAGGACTGAAATTAGTATGTACTTAATAAGTACTTAATCAAAGAGTTCTCATTATCTTTTAACCCTTAACGACCAATCAAACCAAACAACACGCCTCTAGAAGTTATTCTCCCTTGGAACTAACATTATCAGCTGAATGGTTCTCAGATATGTTCTGCTAACAACTATGTTATCCTCTAATAGACCTTTATGGGAAAGGAAGAGTTTTATTTCTTATGTTGTAAAAAGTTCCTAAAAATCTCTGAATAGTTATTCAAATGATATTCATTAGATGTTTGACAATCAAAATGTAAATATATCCAGAGGATCCTTGGAATCTCAAAATTTGTAGAGTGTTCTGCTATTTCAGTCCCTGCTTGTTTTCGTTTATAATGGAGGGACATTTATACCCACCTCACAAGATTGGGAGACTATGGTAGTAAGTAGCAGAAGAGGCCTTCAGTTAAGTTCAGTGACTGAATAATTCACATTCAAATTTAGGCTTATGACATAAATACCTCAATAGTGTATCATAGAAATATTACAAAGAGGTTCACATTAAGGATTTAGATTACTTACATATAATCCAAACAACAAATGTGATATGAATGTTGTATATGTGCATATGAAAGGATATTGAGATATCTATAATTTAAAGTAAAATTTTAAAACTGCATTTTGTATTTTAACCTTATCATCACCTAAATTGTTTGGGTTGAGGCCAGACATAATGGTCCTTTCTTGGATAGAAGATGCCAGGATCCGCAAAGAGCCTACAATACTCCAAGCATGTGTATGTGCACATCTGTCTATCCATCCATCCATCCTTCTGTCCTTCTATATCTGGCTCATCTGTACGTAGATCTGCATCGTCATCTGCCTATCTACCCAGTGTTTATTCAGGGATAAGATATAGGATTTTATTTTCTTAAGTAATCATTATAAGCAGGAAACACACTTTCAAAAGTATTGGCTTGTGTGTTCCTGTTAGCGCAGATGAATGATTCGATGTTGAGCGAAAGGAGAACACCGTGTTTGGAAGATAGGGGTGTGATTAATATTTAAATACCTTCATGGGAGCTTTCTTGGTGTTATATGTTATCTTGTCATCTGAAATTGTTTCGAGTGATACTCCAGGTTTTAAACTAGAAATTCATTGTTTGTCAGAGCAGTAGTGGTTATGAATTGGGAACCTTAGTTCTCTAAACCCTGCTGGCTCAGTAAAGTTTGCATAAAGTTGGAGGGCTCAAATAGTGTGTCTGCCAGGAATGCTCAAGAGGAGAAATTCCTTAAGGAATTTTTGTACTTTGACAGCCTTTGTTGCCCATTGTACTGGACAGTCTTACATGCTTTCAGATTGACCAAGAAACTATTTCCTTGGATGAAACTCACAAAGGCATTATTTTTTCTTCTTCTCCCTGTGGAGAAGTGGAGAACTAAGTGAATCTGACTGCAAAACTGTAATCTTTGAAGGATATGGAGAGGGGGAAAAAGTCATTGTGAGTATATACTCTTTAGAATGGAGAACATTTGATTTACTTTAGTTGTGAGAGTGGTGGGCAGGCTTCCTTCTTTCAGCTCTAATATCTTCAGACTTTATCTCCACTTGTACCTCTTTCCATCCAGTCCCAGAAACATGTCCTTTCCTGTACTAGAAGTTAATGGTATGGCCTGTTTCTTTTTTTATGATTTTTTTCTGCTTATTTTTTTTCTTCCAGTTTTATTGAAATATAGTTGACATACATCACTGTATAAGTGTAAGGTGTACAGCATAATGATTTGACTTACACACATCATCAAATGATTATCACAATAAGTTTAGTGAACATCCATCTTCTCATATAGATACAAAATTTTTAAAATAGAAAAAAATTATTTTCCTTGTGATGAGAACTCTTAGGATTTACTCTCTTAACTCTCATAAATAACATACAGAGGTGTTCATTATATTTATCACATTGTACATTGCATCCCTAGTACTTATTTATCTTATAACTGGGAGTTTGTACCTTTTGACTGCCTTCCTTCAACTCCTCCTCGGTATGGCCTGTTTTTAAAAATATTTGCCCCCATCTCTCCCAACATGGGGGTCTCCCTCCACCAACAATCCGTGTTCCTATTTTATTTTCAGTCTCTTCCATTTTGCTAGCTCCTGGCTCAAAGCTTGTAAATTTATGCGTGCTCTAATCTCTCCCATCTTTATAAGATAAATCTACAAACAAAACAAATATTCTTAAACTCTGTGTTCTCTTTAATTAAAATGTTTCTTCTCTCCTTTACTTTATAGCCACGTTTTACCAGAGCTTTCCAGATTTTTAGATTTCACAGACCAGTATATTCTTTTAAATGTGAGAATTAGTCTAGATTACTAACAACTACCATATCTCACCAACTGAATTTCATAAAAGAGAGGATCTTATAACACATAAAAGGAGGAAGGACATGTTTATGTTATTCTATTCTGACTATCTGTTTTAGTGTTTACGTAGTCCTGGAGTGTAGAATTTTTACTCTCATTAATTCCTTCCTTCATTTCTTTATTGTGATCTCATTGTTGCAGTTCAGTGCCTGTATTTAGATTTTAGGCATCACTACATTGGCTTTGAATCAAAACAGGGAATGCGATTTAATTCAGTGGATTGCGTTGCCAGTTGTAAATGGAAATTATCCCGAGATGCATATGTCTTTTCCCTGAATATAGATGACTGGCACTGAGTGTGTGTTTTCGGTGTCAAGATAGGGGTAATATATATGACTGGTGGTAAAATATAGACTGCTGTGGGCTTAGGGCCAGAATCCTGTCTCCTATTCTGTGCCAGTCCCTTCGATGAGCAGAGCCGATGAGACCTGATTTGCTCAACTAAAATGTCATATGTAAGATACCATACTGAGTGTCATTAAAGGAGGGAAGATAAACTATTTTTTTGACTGAAACTCACTGAAATTTTATTTTTCTTTGTAACGAAAAGTATTAAAACTTAACAGAAATACAAATAACAAAGACAGTATACTATAATTTGGTTAGTATTGGGAAATACTAACAAAATACTTCCAAAGTTAGATTTGTTGCTACCACCTTCATTGTTGATATCATCCCTAATGAATTCTCAGCACTTATTGTGGGTAAGGTTTTTAAATTTTTGAAACTTGTGATATGTGTATTTCCAATGATGGTAGTGTTATCAGAGCATGTACTAAGTAAGTAAGATATTCTTTTATGAAATATGTCTTATTTAAATTTTTTGCTTCAAATTTTAAGTGACTTAAAGATTCAGGTTATTTCTGTTCTTTGTGCTTTTGTCACAATAATATTATCATAGTATCTTTTTTTTTTAGTTTATATTTTTTAACTTCTTTTTTGGAGTATAATTGCTTTACATTGGTGTGTTAGTTTCTGCTGTATAACAAAGTGAATCAGCTATACATATACATGTATCTCCATATCTCCTCCCTCTTGCGTCTGCCTCCCACCCTCCCTATCCCACCCCTCTAGGTGGTCACAAAGCATGGAGCTGATCTCCCCATACTATGCGCCTGCTTCCCACTAGCTATCTGTTTTACATTTGGTAGTGTATATAAGTCCATATCATAGTATCTTTTAATGGATGGCTTGATTAATGGTCTTCATCCTAGGTTCTAACTAATTAAGGTTTTCTAAATAGGACAATAAACTCATATTGAAAGATTCAAATGTACTTTAAAAGCAGTTCTCATAATTCTATACCACTAATCTTTATTCTCTTTTCGATGTATAAAATATTAACATATGTCTGTATTTTCCTGTTTCTATAAATGCATACAATGATTACATGCTCTATGAAATCAGTTACTCTATGGCTAAACTTAATGCGATTTTTTAGCAAAATATATTAGAAAATACACACAGTGAATTATAGAAGATAAGAATAAATTTATACTTTTATATATTCTTGTCAGTACTTGGAAGCTAGAGTTGAGACATCCCACAACTTAGAAAGAAGATCAGAATTTGATAGTCAAATTTTAATTGCTATATACAGACACATATTGGAGGGCTGAAACATGAGTCTTAGGAATCCAGAATCCAGAATGTTTTCATAACTTGACTGAATGTATTCACTTATTTAAAAAATGAGAGTACTTAGTTAGTTAGTTAACTAACTTACTAAATAAGTTAGGCAGTTAGTTGGTCAGTAGTAGTTCAAGTAAAGAAAGAAGGAAGATCATAGAGAAAACCTTTTCAGTGACCAAACGTTACCTCTAGAGGGAGACATTTAGCCATTGGTCATTGACATTTAGGTACCATTGGTGAGATTATCCCTAGATGCATCAGTCTATTCTAATCATTCCCATTTACTATTTTATTCATCTAAGGCCCCTCATTCTTATCACATGATCAAAAGCTATGTATCATTTGGCTTTTCAAGAAGCTTTGCCAGCAGGGAGATTAATGTATAGGTTATGTCAACTATAGTAATCCAGAAAATGATATTTCTTATAAGTAATTGACAGTTTTGTATTATACCACAGTCTTATGAACCAAGTTAATTCTTTCCTTCATGAAATGTTTATCAGGAGTCTGCTAATGGAGTCAGCTGTATTTTGTAATCAGGATAAATCAGTGAATAAATAGGTAAGTTGCTTATTCTCTGAAACCCTATATTCTGGACTGGTGAGATAGACAAGATACATTCACACTGAGAAAAATACAGTAAAGGAAACTAACATGATGATATAATACAGAATAACTAGGGGGGGAGGAAAGAAGTAGTTTGGGGGGGTGGACTTTTGAAAGGAACTAAAGGCTCAGAGCACTTATTTAGCAAGTGAGAGAACAGTTTTCCGAGCAGAGAAAACCAAATGTTCTGAGCAGACCAGAGTTTTAGTATATAAAGAAGGCTAATAGAGGTAGGGATAGATAAGCCTAAATACAACCTTGTAGATCAGTGAGTTTGGTTTTTTCTAAATGCAATAAATAGATAAATTGTACATCTTCACCTGAGAGATGGATCTCCTTCAAGGGTACTGATGAAAACGGGATTCTAAATCTCTAAAGCTGAAAGCCTGATTCTGGAATGTGGTAAATTTAAACAAGGTCGTGAACTTTATCCTATGAGGTCTTTTGAGGTCAGTTTTTCTCACAGCCTGAGCCTGTAGACTCTTCCTGTATATGCTAGCAACGAAATGAATGAGAAGCATAACATTATATATATCAACAATGCCTCATAAAATGTCATGCTTCTGATCATTATTGTTTCAAAACGTAGGACTGACCTTACAAAGCTAACTCAGAGAGTGATACGCTTATTTGGGCAAAAAGAGACCATACAACCTAAAGAGACATAAATGCTGCTTTATAGCTAGGTCTTAAACATATCCTTCCTTCCACCACTAGGAGTCTCTACCAAAAAGGCACACAAAGAATTATAAACAAGAATCATAGGAGAACAAATGAAAAATTAAAGAAAAGTAAACCAGTAAAAAAAATATATATATATGAAAATAAGTAACCATTTATGGCTCCTTTTTCTTATAATTACCTTCAAATTGTACTACACTTTTCCTCCTATTAAGCATATCTCAGGAAAACACAGGATATCCAAAGGATTTATGCTGAATGCTAATTTGTTTTGTTTGTTTTATATTCATTTTTGGAAGGACAGAATAAGAACTAACCCAACTGAATTCTTCAGTTGGAAAAAGGTGAGAGGAAGGAGGATGTGATCTTTTTAAGTCCTTACTGGTATATAATTCACTTTTTTATAGCCCCCATTTAGTATGTAGCAAAGCAAAAATATAATTTGAATTTCCTTATTGGTAAATTAAAATAAAGATTAGATGAATAATCTGTTGGTGGCATCAATTTTTGATGTCATTTTATTTTTAAGTCAGAATAAAAACACTCCCCAAGCACAGATCAGGGGAAGGGTGAAGCTACTCATCAAATTGAATTGTCAGGGAAGAAGAGCGTTACTTTGCAAAAAACCTGCCACTTAAAAAAATATTTTGACCTCATGTTTCTTAGCCATATGAGAACATACTAAATTCAAGGTTCAATAGCTTCAGGGAATCTGCTGTAAAACCTTGCAAGTGTCTGGAGAATAAACAGTAAGTATATTTTATTTCTGGTATAAAAATCATATGATAAAAATATATTATGTGGGACCGTGGAATTTATTAAATGAAAAATACCAGAAAAGGATTTAATATGAAATATCATTAACAGCATTAATGCACATTTCTTTTGTATGCCAATATTGTATGTCTTACCAGATGTTTTCTGGTTGTCTTCATTTTGTGTATTAAAATATTTATTGATACCTGTCAGATTTTTTTATAAAGCGAAATCATCTTCCAGAGCCAATAATTTTTGTCATTATGTCCTTGACTAATATTCTTGGACATTATACGTGAAATATACAGTACCGTATTTACAAAGTTCCTCTCTCTGAGGATCCCCCTTTTCAAGCACGTTTAAGAAGTCTTGCCCTGGGCTTCCCTGGTGGCGCAGTGGTTGAGAGTCCGCCTGCCGATGCAGGGGACACAGGTTCGTGCCCCGGTCCGGGAAGATCCCACGTGCCGTGGAGTGGCTAGGCCCGTGAGCCAACGGGAGAGGCCCCAACAGTGAGAGGCCCGCGTACCGCAAAAAAAAAAAAAAAAAGAAGTCTTGCCCTGATGATCATCCCTACCTCAGTTCACACCTTTATCGTTTCTGACCTGTGTTTCTGTCCTCTTGCTTTAGATCCCCACTGCCCTTTGATTCAGTTCATTTTCCACATTACTGCCAGTCATCTTTTTTCAGATTCAAAAATTTTATTTCCCTACCCCAAATCCCATACTCATTTCTCATCCCGTTCAGGATATAATTCACATTATTTTCAAATTCAGACTGAGCCTGTGTTCCAGCACAGCCCCTGTTTCCCCAGCCGTTCCTCTCTCCCTTCTCTAGGGCCACTCACACTTTGTTTCCCTGAATGCTGACACGCTGTGTCCTGACCTTTGAACACCCTTCATTTTATTCAACAGGTGAACTTCTTATCCTTAAATGTGAGTTTCCTCACAAAACCTTTCTAGATTATAGTCTCCCTGATATGTCCCGCAACTCATTCTCTCTACTTTCCGTAGTTTGTCTCTTGGTTGAGTGTTTTTTCTTAAGCAACGTACCTCTTAACACACTGCAGTGACATTTTGTAGTGCTCTGACGCTTCCTATTTTGTAACTCCTTGAGCCCAGGAACTCAGTATCTCCATTGATGAGTACAGAGGACATTCAGTAAATGTATATTTAATGAGTGAGCAAAGGCATGTTTAATTAAGACAGGGAGTAGGGCTAATGTAGTTGTGATAAGGCCAGGCAGCCCTTCCAGTTTTCAAATCCTGGCTCTACTACTTACCAGCTATTACTAATAAGCAACTTGCGTAAACTCTCTGTGCTTAACTTTCCTGATTGGAAAATGAATGCTACAGAAATAACTAGCTCGGAGTATAACTGCAAGGACTACAGAAAGCAATTAGCAAAATGCTTGGCGTATCATCAATGCTCAAACAAATGCTAACTATTATTATTATTGCAAAGGAGGGAAGTTTATCAAAATTATAGTATACAGTCTATTTTGCCTATCCCAAAGCTTACTCACATCCTCATTTTAGAGTACAACTAAGAATAGGGTAGAACATATTTAGAAAATAGTCATTAGTGTAAAGTCTAACAAGTGAACTCTAGTAGATAACAGATAAAAAATTTGATGCACTTATATTTTAAAGGACATAACTTCAGGTAATGAAAAGTAAATAAATCATAGAAATTAAGTAATGATTTGCTAGACTTTATCACTCACATCCTTTGTATTTCTACAACTGATAAAAAATGTTGACAAAACACTGACAAAAAATGTTAAAAGTCCTTAGGAAACTAGACATTGGCATCAGGCACATCCAGGTTTGCATCCCATCTCCTGTTCCCTCCAAGCTGACCACTAATGGACTACTTGACATTTCCTAATTATCTGGGGAGTTATTTTATTTTTTTGGCCGTGATGCACGGCCTGCAGGATCTTAGTTCCCCAACCAGGGATCGAACCCGTGCCCCTGGCAGTGAAAGCACAGAGTCCTAACCACTGGACCACCAAGGAATTCCTGGGAGTTATTGTAATCAAAAGTCTGGAAAAATATTTTTAATATATGTTTCTGAACATAAAAAGAACAAGGAGCATAGCTGCGTTAAATCACTTACATACCCGAAAGGAAATGGAAACGTACATTAGGGCTCAGTCCTTTCACACCCATACCTCTTCATGGGGGTAGCTAATGGAGTGAGTGATTGCTTTATAAGGATCCAATTGCATCATCACAATGATAATATATTGTACTTTTGGGGATTATTTCATGTATGTGTGTATTTATATATTTAATTTGAGGTACAGTTTATATACAGTGAAATGCTCAAGTCTTATGTGAAACTATGAGTTGTTTTTTTTTTTTACATCTTTATTGGAGTATAATTGCTTTACAATGGTGTGTTAGTTTCTGCTTTATACCAAAGTGAATCAGTTATACATATACATATGTTCCCATATCTCTTCCCTCTTGCGTCTCCCTCCCTCCCACCCTCCCTATCCCACCCCTCCAGGCGGTCACAAAGCACCAAACTGATCTCCCTGTGCTATGCGGCTGCTTCCCACTAGCTATCTACCTTACGTTTGGTAGTGTATATATGTCCATGCCACTCTCTCGCTTTGTCACAGCTTACCCTTCCCCCTCCCCATATCCTCAAGTCCATTCTCTAGTAGGTCTGTGTCTTTATTCCTGTCTTACCCCTAGGTTCTTCATGACATTTTTTTTCTTAAATTCCATATATATGTGTTAGCATACGGCACATATATACAATGAAATATTACTCAGCCATAAAAAGAAACAAAACTGAGCTATTTGTAATGAGTTGGATAGACCTAGAGTCTGTCATACAGAGTGAATGAAGTAAGTCAGAAAGAGAAAGACTATGAGTTGACTGACGCTTACTGCAATGTAACCCTGACTCCTATCAAGATATGGGCAATTTCCAGTACCCCAAAAGTATTGTTCTTAGCGCAAGATTTAAAATCTCTTTGTTTTCCAATATCACAATAGCGGCCTGTTTTAGGTGCTAGTATACTGACCATTACATGAGCCCTTTAAAAATAAAGAAATTATGCGGGTGGCAGAGGCAAGTGGTATTTTAATACTGTTTAGTAACTTCTTGTTACATCTTGGCATTGAGAGATGGGCGATGCGGGGGAGTTATTAGAGATCAACATTCTTTATTACGTCTGCTTTAATGAAGAGTTTTGAATTCAGATAGAGATAGACTGACTTGTTATTTTTCTTATGACTTATTGTTCCTGGCTTCATTTATTTAAATACATAGATAAATATGTAAAACTGACTGTCTTAACATTTGAAAATATCTGGAAAAAGATTAAAAATTACACAAATCAAGTCCTGAGGTGTTCCTGTGGTAAAATGTTTAAGTGATTTTTGGTTGCTGATAGCCTTTGGAAAAACTGATAGTGATGGAAAACAAAATTTCAAATGGCAGGTACTTGAAATTACTAGTAAACCATAAATCTTTTTTAAGAGGAACAAGAACACACAAAAGAGCCAATATTTAATTTCTTAGGAGAATGCTGCATACTGAAAGCAGCAGGCTAAATATACATTAAACTAAAGTGGTAAGAAATTGATCTTCATTAAAATTTGAGATCGGTTCCACATAAATTAGTTGCTTAATCAAGAACAATTGAAGCTTAGACTCCTCCTGTAATAGTGATCACCCTCAGAGGGAAGATAAGTGATGCTACTAACTGTGGGTCCTTAAGAATTGCCTTGTATATCCTAAGTTATGTGATGAAGTAAAAAGGAGAATAATCTTCAGTACATATCATTAGGAAATGATAAGTTCTTATTTATATGGTGTTTAAGAAACAAAACACTTTCCCATTCTAAAACTCATTTATATAGGGCCAACTCTGTCCTCTTCATAATATTATCAAGCTTCTTTATTAATAATTTTTAAAAAGTTTATACAGTTTTTAAAGATTACTTTCCATTTACAGTTATTACAAAATATTGGCTACGTTCCCCATGTTGTACAGTACACCTAGTAGTTTGTGCCTTCCACCCCTGTAGTGCCCCTCCCCCATCCCCACTGGTAGCCACTAGTTTGTTCTCTGTATCTGTGAGGCTGCTTCTTTTTTGTTATATTCACTAGTTTGTTGTATTTTTTAGATTCCACATATAAGTGATGTCATACAGTATTTGTCTTTCTCTCTCTGACTTATTTCACTTAGCATAATGCTTCCAAGTCCATCCATGTTGCTGCAAATGGCAAAATTTGGTTCTTTTTTATGACTGAATAGTATTTCATTATGTGAAATACTATTCACATAGTATCCATCTTCTTTATCCATTCATCTGTCGACGGACACTTAGGTTGCTTCCATATCTTGACAATTGTAAATAATGCTGCTATGAACATTGGGGTTCATATATCTTTTGAATTAATGTTTTTATTTTTTTCAAATATATACCCAGGAGGAATTGCTAGGTCATATGGTAGTTATATTTTTAGTTTTTTTAGAAACCTCCATTCTGTTTTCTGCAGTGACTGCACCAATTTATATTCCCACCAACAGTGTACAAGGGTTCCCTTTTCTCCACAACCTTGCCAACATTTGTTATTTGTGTTCTTTTTGGTGATAGCCATTCTGACAGGTGTGAGGTGATAACTCATTGTGATTTTGATTTTTTTTTCCCTGATAATTATATCAAGCTTCTTTAAAATGCAGAGGAATTGCAGGGGAGGTATAGGGACTGTTTTGCTAGCTGTCTACTCACAGTTCATTTCCTATTTTCTCCCTTCTCAAAGTTCTCCTATGGTATCAGTCATAAGATTTAGGTAGGACTGATTCCAGGCCTACCTGAACCATCTCGGTTCAGGATTGGAGATAAAATCTGCCTGTGCCATCAGCACAAGATCTGTCCTTGATTATGGAGTATTCTAATAGTTAGGATTAGGAATATTGTTTGATAGTTTTGAGAATATGACCCATGTTGTTCCACTGGATAAAAATAAGGATGATTTCAGCAATTCCCAGCCATTTTGCAACGATGAGGTTGGCATAGCTGAAGATGATGTGCTGAAGATAACACCAACACAGGGAGGAGGTCAGAGACCAGGTCATGTCTTTTCTTTTTTAATGTGGCAAAATTAGTCTTTCATGATCTGGTTGTTTCACACCTTTTTCAGCCTCATCTCCAGGCTCTTCCCTGCTATACTCTTTAACCCAGCCACATGATCCTGTGAAGAATTTCCAGATTGTCCCATAATCTTAATTCTATGAAATTCTTTTTTTCCTTTAAGTCCCTTTACCTAAAATCCTTCATATAATCGTGCTTCTTCAATGCCTGACTACCATTTATTCTTCAGGACTCAACTCTAGGAAAACTGTCTGCTATGGTCTGAATGCTTGTGTGCCCCCCAGATTCATATGTTGAAACCTGATGCCTAATGTGATGGTATAGGCAGGGAGAATGGGGAGGTGAACCTCCCTATGAGGTGGAACCCTCATGGATGGGATTAGTGCCCTTATACAAAAGGCTCAAGAGAGCTCTCCTGCCCCTCCTGCCATGTGAAGTTACAATGAACAGACGACCCTTGAGGGCCCTCACCAGACACCAGATCTGCCAGGAGCCATGATCTTAGACTTCTCGTCTTCCAGAAGTGTGATAAATAAAGATTTGTTGTTTGTAAGTCACCAGTTGATGGTATTTTTCTTACAGCAGCCAGAATGGACTAAGACACTGTCTCTTTGAAGTATTTCTCAGTATCTTTTACTTACCCCTGTTGCATCTACTGATTATGGTATTCCTCCTCTGTTTTCCTAGGACACCTTGGAAAGTGGAAAGACTCTAAGTTGAATTTTAATTGGATAATTTGGGCTCTTTCTTACTAGAACATCTTTAGGATTGATATTTTTTTTCATTACTGTGTCCAAAGAACTGTCCCTTCATCCCGATAGAACTATAGCAGAGTTTTGATAGACTATGTCAATTGTTTTTTTATAATTGAGATGTAGCTGCATTCTGATGATATTCTGCCCTCTTTATGAAACTGTTAAAAGTAATTCTCTTTCGAATGACATCAGGTGCAAAAATGATATTACTAACTTGGATTCACAGTGTGAACTTTCACTTTCAACTCTTGGAAAACAAATCACTTGGTTATTTGAAGTATTAGCCTGTGAATAAGAAAACATGGATTCTAATTTTATCTTTTACATTTTCATAATTATCAAAATCCTGTTTTAAATGATTGTGAGAGCAAAGTGCTTGGGAAAATAAACAGGCACAACTCAAATAGGGTCACACCTGGGTTTCGTTCCTGTGTGGACGAGAGAGCTTCCTTCTCTTATCGAGTCACCAGAATTGCCCTGTCCCCAATTATGCCTTTTAAAAGGAGGCACATAAGAGAACTCTCGTGGAGGCATGTATAGTCCATGGAAATCTGCCAACAATTTTGGAAAAAACAGTCAAAGTAAATGCCTGACTGCTGAGAGAGCATTGTTAACTTTATGCATGAAGTACTTTATCATTGTCATTTTATTATGGTTATTGTTATTATTAATACACATAGTCATGACCTATGGCAGCTTGGAATCTAAAACAGGCCTGCGAATATCTCCAAATATCCTTTGTTTGGTCTGCTCAGTGTGTTAAAGTTGTTAACTTGGTTGCAATATAAGGTGTGGAGTGCCTGTTCCTTATACATGGGCCTTTTCACATGTTTCTGTTTTACTTCCTAGTTTCATTTCTCTGAAACAGGAATAGCTGGGATTCTTATCAGATATTGAAGTCTATGTTTGAAGAGATTAGGGCTTCTCTCTCTCTCTCTCTCTCTCTCTCTCTCCCCCCCCCCCACCCCTATTGCATAGAGTTCAGATTGTTATTTGTAGAATATTTCTCTCTCTCCAACTTTTAGGATTACTGAATAATGAATTTATAATGCTAAAACTTAATTTATCCGAAGGAAATCTTACAGACTAGATGAAAATGATCATGGGGGCTATCTCCTTATAGTTAATATTAAAAAAAAAACGGTTTTGTCAACATGGTACCATCAAATCAAGCAAAGCCTTTGTTTCCATGACAAAGTACCAGCAAGTCCAGCAATACATGATTGGATGTGTTTTAGGGCAGAGCTAAATGGCCCTGTGAGAAGAGTTTGGTCCTTTCACTTTGAATTACGCATTCGAATTGGCTTGAAAAGGATTGGTATGGTTTAATTCCATATCAGTTACTGAAATGTTATTTCTTCATGCCAGATCCTTATTTTAAAGTTCCAAAGAGACATAAAAGAGGAGAAAGCAACTAATAGGGATAGCAGTCCTAAAACTTATACTCGTGCTCCATCCAGCTTCCCTTCTTTTCAAAGCGGGTTGCTTTGGTTGATAAGCGATGGTCCAAGGGATCAGGAACAAGACCCTAGGAGTGGGAGTCTTCTGTGCCTCGTGTGCTCTCGGCGGGAATGTGTCTGTGTGCGTGTGTGTATTTGTCGGGTGGCAGTGGGGAGGGGGTGGGAGTGTAGAGTATATTGATAAATAGAACTAACAGAATTAAGCCAAAAGGGCCCCAGAATCTCACCTCCCTCTGCCCCAGCACTGTGGGTCTGTATAACCAGGCAAAGATGGTTTGCCCTTTTCATAAAGATCAAAAGTGTCTGAATATTCCCCAAAATATGTTTAAAACACGTTTACGAAGCAACTGGTGATTGGAGGAACTTGCACAGATATCTTAATCATTTTGTCAGTTGATCAAAGAATAAAGTCCCTTCTCTCAGCACTCCTCCCCCCACCAGCATTCTCCACATCCTGCTAACGCGTGCGCGTGCGCGCGTGCACACACACACACGCACACACACAGATCAGACAGGGCTTAAAGCAGAGACTTTGTCTCAACAATACTAACAAAGTACTTTTTAAAATAAAATGCTTCTCTTGGAATGCTGAGAAAGTTCTGTAATGTTTCTTGCATGTTTTGTTATCAAATAAGAGTAGATTGCTAAATTAAAAATGATACATGTTTATAGTACCAGATATTTGTTTATTGATCTGAAAATATATTTGTATTCTACTCTCATGTGAGCAAGAACAGGTTACACAAGTATATTTTTAATGTGATAAATATATATAAAATGTGTATATTAATATCTCTACATATGCATAAAATATGAAAGTATATATAGGTGTCAGATATACTTTACGATATTAACTGAGTGGGCTGTAGAGTATTTGCTTTTTTGCTTATCAGTATTTTCTACAATACTTTTTCTACAATGAGCATGAAGCACTTAGAAAATAAGTATTTTTTGTTGTTTTTGAAAAATGTAATGATTGATCAGGGTTCTTGGATGCAGAGGCTTAGGGCTTTGAAGGGATGTGACTCCTGTGATAGCCTGAAGTAAGTTTACCCTGAATGCAGAGGATCCAATACACACAAACAAGATAACACCTGACCTTTAATGAGCTGAGGCCACAAATTTATATACACACATATTTATAGAACACATATAGTAGTAAGTAACATGCTTATAAACTGTAAACTATCGTAGAAGGGATGTTTAAGTATAAACCTCTAGCTTATGCTATGCAAGAAAGTGAAGTATCAGGGCTTTTATAACTAACCACCAACATGTGTTTTACTCTGTAGTGTTCTCAGTTTCTCCTCCTTGAAAATGAAGACTTGACAGCATTTTATTTAAAGTGAACTTTACAAAACTAACTAAAGCGTTGTCTAAAGCGAGAGAGAGAGAGAGAGAGAGAGAGAGAGAGAGAGAGAGAGAGAGAGAGAGTGTGTGTGTGTGTGTGTGTGTGTGTAGCTGGACAAAGAAGTTGCAACATTTTGAATTACTGAACGTTTAAGAATGCTTGGCTTTCTTGCAAAATTTGGTGTTACATTTTATTTATAAACAAATATCCTCACCAATCTTACTGTATATAGTGTTTAGTTATTCTATTACTAGAGTTTTCTTCCATCTTGGGAAATACCAAAACGAAGAGTTCAGTTGTGTCGTGGAGACTTTTGCATGAATAGATAATTATCCAGGGGTTTATTCAAGACAAAACCAAATTTTGCATCAGTGCAGAGCTGAGCAGGCTGTAAGCTCGAGGATTTGGAGAATTTTGTCTCACCTGTGACGAAGGTGCTTGGAGTGAGACAGTTATCGTTAATACTATGAAATATTAATGTTCCATGGCCGGCGTAAGATTGGCCATGGACTTGCTGCCCAGGGGACATATTATAGTTCTTGTTGGTATCAGTGCTGCTTCCTGGGTTTAAGTGGACATGCTGGAGGCTGCTTTAAGCTTTGTTGGAAAATCAGCACTGAGCCATTGCTACATTTTCAATTTTATTACACTTTTCCGAAGTATGAGAGACATTAATGATCAAAGATTTTTTTCTCATGTATAATTCATATGATGCTGATGGAAAGCACATCGCCATTGTCTGTAGTAGTGGAATATAGTTAAAATTATACATTTAAAATAATACTAGTAATTGTGTTCGTATGTGTTAAAGTCGGAAAGTTAGGACTGTTAGGAAAATATTTTGATTTTTGAAAGACTTTAGTGTCTTCATCTTTTAGCTACTCTTTAAAACAGACCTCTAGGGTATACTTTATCAAGCTGTCAATATATGCACCTTACTGAAGGTGAAATTTGTAGAACGTTCATGATCTGTATTTGTGACCTAGGCAGTCCTACCCTTGACACCTTTTAAGCTACTTTTGGAATACTGCTTTGCCTTCTGTGGCTTAGCAAGTCACTTAATTTAAGAAATACATGTTATCCATACCCATGTACAAATTGTGTGTGTACATTAATATTTTCTAATGCCTAGCATTGCATTTTCATTACCTTTATTTATTTGTTTCTGATTGCCCTTTACGTTTCTCTGTCATGTAAATTTAGCTGCATAATTTTGCCCCCAGATTTATTGATCAAATTTTGCAGATCCATTCCTAAGCTTTGAAGAGAAAGACCCACCGAAAATCTTACATAAAGGAATAGGTACATAATGACAATAGTCAAACCTCAGTTTTAACACACACACAAACACATTTTTAAACTAAGTGTACTACAAAAAACATTAAATTAATAAGGTGAATAATTACCAGTCGTGCTTCTACCATCCATTTGCCCACGTGAGATTTTATAAAAGTAAGTTACTCATTTATGATACAGGGAAACATAGGAAAGCTGCTCACAATAAACTTGTAAAGATCAAATATGATAAAAGATGTGGTGATACTTAAAAACAAAATTAAAGTTACTATCCATAGAGAAACTTTGAAAGAGGACGCTGTATCAAGAATTCTTAAGTAATGAAGAACTTTCTTCCTATTGAGAATAATTTTCCTTTGTGTCACCTTGTTTTCTGGCTATTCATTTCCTCTAATTATAATCGTTCTGTGTTTTATTCCTTTTTTTTTCTTGTTTAATTTCACTTTCTTTTTATTTCAACTGATGTGCAGGCATTTGGCCGTGTTGTGTTATTTCCACACGGGCTTTAAGCTCATCTCTTAGTAGTTATTACTTGATTCAGTTTAACATAGGTTAGGGCTGGTGGTCTACTGTAGAAAACTTTCTAAAAGTAAACCTAAACATCCAGTTTGCCCCTAAGAAAATGTAAAGGCCATTTTTAAATGCAATTATGATTAATAGTCATTTTAGATTGCTTTCTTCCTCAAGCTCACTTTCTTTTTTGTCTTATGGGATTATAGAAACCTCTTTGATAAATAAAAGGATTTGTATGCAGCTTTGGATACCTCATCCCTTAGTGGCATGAAGGATTTGAACTTAAGAGCTGATTAAAATCCTAATAAATGAATACACATAAGTATTTATCCATTGAGATAAAAATGGTAATTTTAATAACAAGAGTGCACTTTGTTTCTATGAAATGTTCTCCCTTGAGGAGCTCAATGCCTTTGAAAAAATTATAAAACACACAAATTATCTCATTATTGTGCACATTAATTAATGAATGAAAACTCTTTTCCCTCTCATTTAAAGATACAAATCAAGGTGAAATATGAAAGGCTTTATACCTCTAAATTAGTCTGTTGAAGAACGGTGAGCTCAGCCCAGAAAATTCTTAAAAGTCTTTTGTCTTTATTCCCTTTATGAAGCCAGCATGAGGTTTCTGGTCACCTTTGAAAATGGGAATTTTGACATTTAAATGCAAGAACCTTAAGTCATACTTTTAAAAACTCAAAAGCTAGAGCGAAAACGTAAATAATTCTGTGATTTCACTATTGGAGGCTATATAGAATAAAGATTAAGGTGTGGGGATCTAGAGTCCTACTATGTGGGTTTCCTTCTGGCTGCACCCATGCAGTGTACAGGGTAAGAGTGGGTTAGAGACATGGCCTCTTGCTACCTCAGCCTTCTCACCTCCAAAGGGGGATCACGACACCTTGTTCCTGGGTTTGTTGTGGGGGTTGGAAGAGATAATGTATGTAATACGCCATATTGCTTGGCAGGTAACTCCTACTCAGTAACAGTTGCCTATTTTAATAATACTTTGATAATAATAACTGGCAATAACAAATAAATATTTGGATATCTTATCTGTTCTAATTGGGAATTTTGTTTCCCCATTTCAGGAAAAGATGAACCAATTATATGTCAAGCTATCTTTAAAAAAATGCTTGCAAGGCATGGAATCCACTGTAGAATTGAAGTTTTAAATGATCTGTAACTAAAATCAGCCAGGATTCTTCTCTTTGGAAAAATGTATTATACATAAAACTTGTCCTTTAATGGTGCTTGTGGAAGGTGTTCTGGTGGAGGGAGGTGAAAGATGGGGAAGACTTGAAATAAAAAAGAGGTAAACAGTTTAGTTCTGTACACAGTATTTAAAGGTTTGCTTTCATTATAAAGCAAAAGATCAGAGCAGCACAGTTTAAAATGTCTTGCTACAGAACTTAAATAGATATTGGGAGCACAAATATCTATTTAGCATGTAACAAAATGTTTTGGTATCCTAACTATCCAGAGTTAAATATACAACTTTTCAGTGCTTGAAAGATTTTCTTGAACATTTGATTTGTGATTTTAAAAGAAGATTGACTTTCATGGTATGATGAACTATTTCTTTCTTTTTTTTTTTTTGCGGTACACGGGCCTCTCACCGTCGCGGCCTCTCCCTGCCCCGGAGCACAGGCTCCGGATGCGCAGGCTCAGCGGCCATGGCTCACGGGCCCAGTCGCTCCGCGGCATGTGGGATCGTCCCGGACCGGGGCACGAACCCGTGTCCCCTGCATCGGCAGGCGGACTCCCAACCACTGCGCCACCAGGGAAGCCCCTGAACTATTTCTTAACTGTGACACTAAATATGATTTTAAGGCACACTCTTAATTTTAATAAAATGAGAGCAAAATATGTTTTCCCTGCTTTTGCAAAATACTTTTTTTCTTCAATAAATTCAGTATGAGCCTGACTCAAAAAATTGATTTGGAATGTGTGGATGTGTATAATACAAAACAAACAAATGAAGCAAAAAAATAAAATAATGCAGTGAGTTCATTTGGCGAAGGAAAATTTTATAGTTTATATAATGAAAATCTCTTCCGTGTTATTTGATTTGCTGAATAAGATCTTTTGCATTTGACAGAGCCATGTTCTTTCAGTGATTACTACTATAACAAACATAATGCCAGTTAGCGTATGAGTGTGAAAAAGTGGACTTTATTTAAAAAGATTCAACCTAAAAAAATTCTTACTAGGAGGAATGAGTATAAATTAGTTTAAATCCCAAAATAAAATTCTTTGTCTAACAGAAAAGTGAAATATTTGTAGTGAATTTGAATATGATACAAATAACATGTTCACTCTCACATCATGAGAATTGCTTCTGGTAGCTATGTCTGCTGTTAGATGTGTTTAAAGATAATAATGTCTCAGGTAGGTTAGATAATTGAGTAAAACATTTGGTATCACTCATTATTTTAGTCTAGTGTATTGCCTGCTACTCTCTGATATTATTTCTTATTCTTGGCAATAAAATTCATTTACTGTTACTTCAAGGATATTTAGATTCACATAATGTTAATTAATCCGTAATTAATCCCTAGCTCATGCATTATAAGAGACATTATCACCTTTTTTTTTTCTTATTCAAACCTCATAGCAAACTTTTGATGATAGATTTTATCTTCTTTATGAAGGTGAAGTAATTGAAGAGTTTTGGAGAATGATTTTCGAAGCTTACATCTGAATGATTAAATGCACTTGAGGAGGTACCATCATAATCCTGCTCTTACAGCCCAGGACATTATATTTTTTCCTGTACTAAGGTTTTCAGTAGACCAATACTATGAATAGTGAGGCAATTTTACTCGTAGAGGAATTAAAGATAGTAGCATATATTTCTGCTATTAGCTTGACGCTATATTTATTTATTTTATTTCTTTCCCTCTGGAAGCTTGCCACTGTATATAAGTTCATACTGTTGATATAAACATATTAACACTAAACATAGAAATTATTTCCACATATGTGTGCCTGGGCCCAGCATTATCCCTTCTGACCTAGTCTCCTCCCACCTCTCCTTCCATTCATACACACACACACACACACACACACACACACACACACACACACACACACATATATATTACCCCCTCCCCACCCCCAAACATTCCAGAATGATTAGGAGATTAACATCTGAAAGGTGACATGGTGACGGTATAAGTAGACCTCTTGGGACCACTTTTGTCTTGAGTCTCCAAATTGATCCCACAGAGATGAAGTGAGTATTCCCGGATGGTTGAAATTGCATTGTGGGGTATTGGCTTGTCTTCAGCTGTCTGACCTTAAGTAGGTTCCAGCAATTCACTGGAACTCCAGATATCCCTGAATTAATGCAAAATATAGTCTAGATTAGCATGATTCTCTCTGAAGCTACTTCATAGTGTTGAGAGCAAAATATAGAAAAAAAAGTATTTAGGTTAAATGTTGAGCTACAGAAACATAGTTTTATCTTTAATAAGTAAACATCTATTAATCTAAACCATTAATAAAGCTTATCGAGGTGTCTGATTCATAATTGGGTTAATAACTACTGAAAAAATCTGAAAAATTATTTTCAGTTTACATTCGAGTTTCATCAGTCCTACTATACAACTGGTAGAATTGGAATACTGAGAGCCTGCAACCAAATTAAAGATGTTTTAAGGAGTGCTTTAGATCCTTAGGTTTGCATACTCTTAGTTCAGCTCTAATCTTTAAATAATTCTATAATGACACTTTAAAGGTGCCTTTTAGGTAAAATTTAAGGGAAAGTACTTTATGTATTTATAGAACAAATTATTACATTAATTGATGAATTAATTAACATATAAAGCAATAGGAAATGAAAGATACATGGTTTGTAAGAATTCTTTGACGCATTGACACTGCCAGGTCAGTAGTACAATTAGACTTGCCGCTCAGCTTTGAGATTTTAAAGCCCATTTTATGTTACATTTTCTCATAAAAGGCTAATATTTTTCTAAACTCAGTTATAGATTTAAATCCAAAATGTAAAATGGGATTATTAGCTCAGGAATGAAATTTGAATTCTCTTGAAGTTTATAGTAAATTAGGAGATGGAGAAGGTGAAGGAATATAACATATATTGAGAACCTGCTGTTTTAGAGATTCCATTTAATTTAATAACCACAGTAAACTTATGATGTCAGTGATGTTATTATAGTTTTATAGAGAGGAAACAGCCTCATCGACATTAATTAATTTGTCTGAGTGATACAAGAGTTTAGGGGCTTCCCTGGTGGCGCAGTGGTTGAGAGTCCGCCTGCTGATGCAGGGGACACGGGTTCGTGCCCCGGTCCGGGAAGATCCCACATGCCGCGGAGCGGCTGGGCCCGTGAGCCATGGCCGCTGAGCCTGCGCGTCCGGAGCCTGTGCTCCACAACGGGAGAGGCCGCAAGGGTGAGAGACCTGTGTACCGTAAAAAAAAAAAAAAGAGTTTATGCATCATAAGCACATAGACAAGTTCAAGTCGACCTTGTGGATAGGCTAAATACTTAAAGTAGGTCTTCCTTGCCTTCGACAAAGTCATTTACTAGGCAGGAAAATACAGTCGGCTTCTAACATAATTTTTAAAAGAGGCAAATAATTTAGACTTACTTCTACCCTATGGAAAAAGTCTGGCACTGGCTTTAACAATATAGGTTTAAAATGTAAAATAGATAGCTAGTGGGAAGCAGCCGCATAGCACAGGGAGATCAGCTCAGTGCTTTGTGACCACCTAGAGGGGTGGGATAGGGAGGGTGGGAGGGAGACGCAAGAGGGAGGGGATATGGGGATATATGTATATGTATAGCTGATTCACTTTGTTATAAAGCAGAAACTAACACACCATTGTAAAGCAATTATACTCCAATAAAGATGTTGAAAAAAGTGTAGGTTTTGATATCTTTATAATGGATATTGGGAAATTAATTTTTGTCTTTTTTGTGTAGTGAAAGGCTTTGTAGCTATATAAATGTGCCTTAAAGAGAAAAATTAATTTGCTAGAAGAAATCTATCAGATAACACAATTATTTTTAGCTGCTACTCCTATAATTACTAATGAGGAGAAACTTGGAGGAAACAAGGGAAGTATCCCTATAGCAGTGGGTTTTTTTCTGTTTGATTTGTTTTGTGGAAGGGGTGGTGCTTACTGAATATTTTAAAATGATTAGTCCATTGAATCATGACTGAGTGGAGCTAAAATTTTAGTTCCCTTATGGTGTCTTTATATAGGCCTGATGTTTTTTTTACAGCATACTCTAAAATTTATCACATTTGGCCCACATATATAGCTTCATTTGGCTAAGTTACTGGTATTTAGAGGGAATAAGATTTAGGTCTCTACTAGCAGCATACTCTTTAATGTCTTTTATTTTCCTGACACAATAGTATTTCTAAATTAATATTCTGTTGCTTTTAAAGAAATTAGAGAAAAAGGAGAAAAGAGATGGATTTGACTAAAATACTGTTGTAAAAATAAGCATAGGTTACTAGAGCTTCTGTTGGGTTGCTATTCCCTTTTTATCAGTTTAATGTATTGGCTCCTAATATTATAAGGGGCCTCCTAAGACTATATTACTTAGTAGTATTTTACTTACCTCAAAATGTCCTTATCCTAGTACATCATTCGTCTACTCATTAATTTTTTTTCCATTCAACAAAGGGTTCTTCCACATGTATTTTGTGTCAGATATTGTAATGAGTTTTGAGAATAATAAGATGAATAAATTCAGTTGCCATGTTTGTTCTCAAGCAACATCTAGTCTATCCGCAAAGACAGATCCATCAGAGTCAACTACACGTGTGGTATTAAGCAGTGACAGTTTTCTGTTCAGCAAACATTTAATGAGTGTGTGTCGTGTGGCAGGCACAGTGATAGCAGTGAAGTTACAAACATACCTAAGTCTAGGTTGTGCCTCTTAAGGAACTCAGAGACTCTTTGGCAAATGGAGGTGTAAGCATACGGTTTGTCTTGACCATGGCTGTTAGAATTAGATTCATGGTTCTGGGAAGCACAGAGGAAGGGCTGTTTACCTGTGGGGGGCTAGGAGTAACAAAGGGACTGCTACTACCTGACTCGGGCAATGCTGAATGAGAAACATGCTTGTCAATAACAACAAAAAAGTAAGTTGATTGGACTGGAGAAACTGCACAGTAGAGAGAACTTAATTTGTCTTCTGTCCTTTTGGTAGCCACACAGAATGTTATATTAAAGAATTTGGAATTTTTCTTGAAAATGACATGCGGCTATACAGGGACTTTAAGTGGATCACGTTAGTTTTTAAAAATACTTACTCCAGGAGTGCAGGAGACCTCCTAGAAAGGGTTAAGGCCAGAGGCCAGAAGACTTCTCATTAACAAGAAATTTCACTGTTACGGACCGTGGCTGCTGGCTCTGTGTTGAAAGTTGGCAGTTTATTTGATCAACTGAATTCAAGTTCCTATAATTTTCTGGGCTCTGTGTTGGGATCTGAGACTATGAGGAGGCTGTGACATGGGCCTTCCCATAGGCATTTTCTGGCAGACAAGTGTGAAAATGATTCATAGTCCCCCTCCCTGAGGTTGTTAGAGTTGATCTTTAGCTGTGTTGGACTTATTGAAGACCTTTCCTCAATTTGCCTTCCACATATTTTTTCAATTAAATTAAGCTTAATAGAGAGTTTCATTGGTTTATACCTAATGGATGTTTTAAAATTATACATCATATTCCCAGAGACCAGCAGTTTATAAAAGACACGCTATAGAAAAAGTGAAATATGTGTGAAAGTGTCGTGTGCCTATGAACTTTGGACCCTCAGAGGTACCTCATGTTCACCATAGATAAATAATGATAAATAATAAAGGAAATCATTTCAGTGGAATTACTGATTTTCTAGCAGGTTTTGCTGTTATTTATTTTCCTAATCCACAAATACTGAGAGCTCTGTTATGGGACAGACTCCACTATACTTTGATAGTAAGAAAAGTTTGCAAAGATTTTGGATATCACCCTTAGAGTCAGCACTGATGTGTTCACACCTGGCCTCTAGTTATATGTTCATAAACTGCTGATGGTTTTAGCTCGGTGCTGGCCTGTAGCCCATGTTAGTTTCGAAGGCTTAGCATACTTGGGTATTTTCAAGTCCAGTGACCGTGGTCTTTGCAGGTTTCTGTTAGGACCTGATCTGCTTACTCAACATCACTAATCATCAGGGAAGTGAAAATTAAAACCACAGTGAGATACCACCTCACACCTGTCAGAATGTCTGTTATTAAAAAGACAAGAAATAACAAGTGCTGGAGAGGATGTGGAGAAAAGGAAACCTCATGCACTGTTGGTGGGAAGGTAAATTGGTGCAGCCACTGTGGGAAACGGTATGAAGGTTCCTCAAAAAGTTAAAAACAGAACTACCATATGATTCAGTAATTGTGCTCCTGGGTATTTATTTGATGAAAACAAAAAAGGCAAATTAGAAAAGATATATGCACCCCTATGTTCATTTCAGTATTATTCACAATAGCCAAGATATGGAAGCAACCTAAGTGCCCATCAATAGACAAATGGAAAAAGAAGGTTTGGTATATACATGCAATGGAATATTTCTCAGCCATAACAAAAGAATAAAATCTTGCCATTTGCAACAGCATAAATGAACCTAGAGGGCATTATGCTAAGTGAAATAAGTCAGACTGATAAGTGAAATACTGTATAATTTCATTTATATGTGGAATCTAAAAAACAAAACAAATGATCAAGCAATAGAAACAGAGTAATAGATACAAAGAACAAACAGGTAGTTGCTAGAGGGGAGGAGGTGGAGGGGAGGAAATAACTAGATAAGGGAGATTAAGAGGTACAGACTTCCAGTTGCAAAATACATGAGTCATGGCTATGATATGTACAGTGTGGGGAATATAGTCAATAACTATGTAATGTCTTTGTATGATGATATAACTAGACTTAATGTGGCAATCATTTTGAAATGTACAGAAATATCAAATTACTATGTTGTATAACAAGAACTAACATAGTGTTGTAGGTCAGTTGTACTTCAAAACAAACAAACTCATAGAAAAAGAGATCAGATTTGTGGTTACCAGAGGCAGATGGAGGAAGGAGAGGGAATTGGATGGAGGCTGGCAAAAGGTAAACACTCCCAGTTATAAGGTAAATAAGTACTAGGGATATAATGTACAACATGATAAATATAATTAACACTGCTGTTAAAGAGTAAATCCTAAGGGTTCTCATCACAAGGAAAATGTACCTTTTCTATTTCTTTAATTTCGTATCTGTATGAAATGATGGATGGTCACTAAACTTAGTGTGGTAATCATTTCACGATGTATTTAAGTCAAGTCATGTTGTACCTTTTAAACTTACACAGTGCTGTATGTCAATTATATCTCAGTAAAACTGGAAGAAAAAAAAGACGTGATCTGCTTCCAACCATTGCTGATGTGACTGATTAATAACTTCAGCATATGTGTGGGAATGACTACTGGTATGATGTAATTTTTCTGCTCTCCTTTTAGATTGGATTTAAGTAAATTGTGGTGTCAAAATAAGAACTTATTCAAAAGGTTAGCATAAGTCTGCTTGCCAGTGAGGAACACAAGAAAATATAGGTTCCGGGATTTCCCTGATGGCGCAGTGGTTAAGAATCTGCCTGCCAATGCAGGGGATATGGGTTCGAGCCCTGGTCCGGGAAGATCCCACACGCTGCAGAGCAGCTAAGCCCGTGAGCCACAACTACTGAGCCTGCGTGCTGCAACTACTGAAGCCCACATGCCTAGAGTGCGTGCTCTGCAGCAAGAGAAGCCACCGCAACGAGAAGCCCTCACACTGCAACGAAGAGTAGCCCCGGCTTGCTGCAACTAGAGAAAGCCCGCACGCAGCAATGAAGGCCTGATGCAGCCAAAAATAAAATAAAGTAAATTAAAAAAAAAAAGAGAGAGGGGCTTCCCTGGTGGCGCGGTGGTTGGGAGTCTGCCTGCCGATGCAGGGGACGCGGGTTCGAGCCCTGGTCTGGGAGTATACCACATGCTGCGGAGTAACTGGGCCCGTGAGCCACGGCTACTGAGCCTGCGCCTCTGGAGCCTGTGCTCCGCAACGGGAGAGGCCGCGACAGTGAGAGGCCCGCGCACGGCGATGAAGAGCGGCCCCCGTTCGCCGCAACTGGAGAGAGCCCTCGCACAGAAACGAAGACCCAACACAGCCAAGAATGAATGAATAAATAAATAAATAAAACCCTTCTTTGTTTAAAAAGAAAAAAAAAAAAGAGTCCATCTGCCAATGCAGGGGACAAGAGTTCAATCCCTGGTCTGGGAAGATCCCACATGCCACGGAGCAACTAAGCCCGTGTGCCGCAACTTGAGCCTGCTCTCTAGAGCCTGCGAGCCACAACTGCTGAAGCCCGTGCGCCTAGAGCCCGTGCTCTGCAACAAGAGAAGCCACCGCATTTGAGAAGCCTGCGCACTACAAGGAAGAGTAGCCCCCGCTCACCACAACCAGAGAAAGCCTGTGCACAGCAACGAAGACCCAGAGCAGCCAAAAATAAATAAATTAAAAGAAAAGCAAATATAGGTTCTGTAAAACACATGTTAGATAGTGGTTGAATGCTGGACTTGAAAACGGACAACACTGAATCCTGCTCTTGTCTCCAGTATGAATTTGTTGTATGATTTCAATTTCCTTATCTACAAAAGAAGATAGTACCTACTTTAAAATGTAGGATGGTTGAGAGGATGAAGTCAGATTATGTAGAAGATAGTGTGTGAAAAAATATTACTGTATAACAGTAAATACCTGTGAGTAAAAGTAATAATGTGTAATGCTTAGATCATTCTAAGCATGCTTCCTTATTTTTTAAATTGACATCTCCAGTTTCTAAGTAAGCCACCAATTGGACCAGTTACTTTGGCTACGGAAAGTACTTCCATTAGGAGATCAGAATGTTAAAGTGAGGTTAATAATTGTTCACGATTTGGTTGTAAAATTAAAAGTACTTAAATAAGTAGGGTTTAACACAACCTATTCATACCTGATAGTCCCAGTAGAAAAAAATAGCAGAAGATAGAAAAAAAAATCTAAAAAACAAGACAGAAGGATATGTTTGTGTGTATATGTGTGATGTTTTGTCAAAAACACATATAACTCTGATATCTGGCATTGAGTATTTACTCCCTGAGCTAGCTTTAGAAGTTCTAGTTATTAGATTTTCTGTTTAGTTCCTGACAATACCCCACATTTTAAAAAAATACAAAGGGGAGGAATTATTTTTAGTATCAATATTTTGAGTTTTATTAGTAGGAAGATACTTGAAAATCTTGTTTTTAGGATTTAGAACACTCTGGTTCTAAGTTTTTACATAATTTGTAAAAGTGTTGGATAATAGTACTCAGCTATTAGAAAAAGACACTTTAAAATATGTTCATAATAAGCACAGTGTTATAGAATTAGTGTGATAATTTTTATTTTTACAGGTGCTAGTATATGATTTAGGTGGACCCATTAAAATAAAGAAAATTTTTATTTATAATTGTATTAAAATATCCAGTTAGAAATGTAAGTAGATTCCACCATTGCTGAGGAAACAGATTTCCTTTCACAAGGTCTAGCTAATTGGATTATTCATTATTTTATTTCCCTCTTCAATAAAAAATTTTAGAATTTAGAATAAAAATCACCTGCAGTAGATGGTAAATTAGTTTTATGGCATGGAACTCTGCCATAAGTGAGGAAATATTGTTAAGAACATATGAGTCAAATAGAACTTAAAAATAGTCACATTTTTCTTCTAATTTTGTTATATCGTCAAGTTGGATACTTTTCGAAAAAGCCCAGTATAAGAAACACTGCTAAATATAAACAGACAAAGGCTTCTAATAGCTTTATTTGAATTCCTTTTTCTAACTTAAATCAGTGAAGAAAATGGCTTACTCAGAGTCAGTTTTTCTGATATACAATTCGTTAGTGTAGAGATTACATTATGAATGTCACATTTAATTTAAAACTAAAGAGAGAAATAGCATTATCACAGAGAATGTGCTCTTTTGTGAATGTCAAGTGCAACTTGTTGAAGGTCTTTTGAAAAACAAGTAAGACTGTACGTTAGTTATGCATGCCTGGAGCACCTACCAGTTTGGCATACAGATGCCAAGTACACTATTGATCTGCACTGTTTATAATGCAGGTTGGCTCTTGGAATGACACTTGGCTCTATTTTCCATTTGAGAGGAATGAGTCTGTGCTTCGGAATGGATCCAAAGCCCCTGAAAATTTGCTTAGAAATAACATTCTTGCCTAGGAAGTTGGTTTTCACTTTCCATGTTTGCGATTTACCTAGTAACAGCGGAGTTTCTAGAGAGGCCTTTTCTCTCTGTGCTGCATTTTTCTTCTCAAATCTTGACTTTCCTTAAGAAACAGGTGTCTTTTTGTTAGGATGGTGCTACACAACCGAGAATGTTGTCATACGTTGTTAGCCTGCTCATTTCTGTTCCCTTCTTGGCCTTTCACATGGATTATTGGGAGGGTTAGGAGGGTTCATTCGTGGAAAGTTCTTATACAGTTCCTAGCACATGGTCAGTCATCAGTAGGGCAGGTGGTGAGTATATCTCGATTAGAGAGATGAGGGAAATGAGTCGTGGAAATATCAGCTCGTTAGTACAGAGACATCATTGGGCCTCATGTACAGTGCCATTTTAGGAAACATCCAGGCCATCCTTGTCTCCTTAAGTGTGGTCCATTGGCTTGTCATGATCCCATAGCTCCAAAGCTAAAAGTCCAGCCATCAGGGTAATTAGGTAGTGTTCCTTGGCATCTTAGGCAAAATCTAGTAAAAAATATGGAAAATCCAGACATGATGAAATCATGAGAATGAATGTAAAAGATAAAAGTAGAAGAGTCATCAGATCTTTTATCAGTATTCTTATGATTAATCTTTGGTTATTCCAGCTGTTAGTGTCATCACCATCATCAACATCATCATCACCATCACTTCATTTCTCTGGTTTAACAGAATTTAAAGTGATGTGTGAGAATGGAATGAGTTACTGGCAATTAAAAGGATAATTGGATATAGTGAATTCATAATGCTGCCGGTGCACTGAAGGAAGCTTCCCCTCCTCTCAAATGAAAGTGCCTTTCTTTGGTGGGTGTGCTGGATAACATGTCCTCAGGCACCAACTAAAGGATTAAAGGATAACTGGTTTAGTTCCACTTTACATTAGGACTGGTTGGACTGTTTCTTTCAGGAGACAAGCATTATAACGTTTTTATCTGCAGAGAGGAGTTGATTTTTGCTAATTACACCACAGAGAATATTTGAGCAAAATGTTTAGTTGCTTTATATAGCTTACCAGTCCACCTGTTTTGTAAGTAATTGTAATTAAAAGGAAGAGGAACAGAATTAAAGTGTACTGTTGTTAGACGTCACTTTCATCTTTTAGTTTGATAGTTTAGCCTGGTGAACGTGTTTTGGTAATTTTACTCATTCTCAAGTTTCACCTCTG
Organism: Leucopleurus acutus; assembly: GCF_964270905.1. Taxonomy (NCBI): domain Eukaryota; kingdom Metazoa; phylum Chordata; class Mammalia; order Artiodactyla; family Delphinidae; genus Leucopleurus; species Leucopleurus acutus. Next base: position 28,196,350 of record NC_139144.1, on the reverse strand, counting down.
GTCGCTGGGTTAGACATTGGACAGAGGTTAATATTTGTCACGTGATATGTTGCAGCACTTGAATAGTAACAGCTTTATTAGTAATTCTCATAAGCCATCATATTTAACACTGATTCTGTGTGAAAGTCTATTATGAGCCCAGAGGCACAAGGATACGCCTGTTTTGGAGAGAAAAGTAGGAAAAAGTTTCTCTCTTCAAATATATAGCATGTATGGGACAAACCAAGGTAATTCATATTCATTTTTACTTTCAAAAATCAGACTTTTACGTTAGTAAACGTTTCCTTATGTTAACTACTTAATTTTTATTTATTGTTTGACTCCATTTTCAGTTTTCCCTGCTAACTGGCTTGTCTAAAAAATTCAAAGAAGATAATTATGGCCCCCTTGTGGTGAAATAATGTAAATTCTCAAGATTGAAGAATAACTATTTTTTTCTAAAAAAATTAATTCTTGAAAATTCAAAAACTATAGCTTCAAAACTCATAAAATAGTTTGATGAATAATAAAGACATAAGTTCACTGAACATATATTTAATTAACATGTGGCCAAATACCTAATGTTTTACATGAAGAGATAAATGTTCATGCTTATGTGAATAAAATATTTGAATAATTATATTCCTTACCCTACCTTCTGTGATATTTTAGTTCAGATGTATTAATAAGGTAGTTTAAAAAAGTATGTCTCGTATGACGATGAATCTGTTAACTATATATTATTTAACACTTCAAACCTAGTAAGATAGTAGGATGTGAAACAGCATATGTATATGCTTTTGGTAATTAAGTCTTAACATTTTAATTAAAAGAATTATCTAGTTTCTCATATAATCCTACTTAGTTTTGATTAGGAGAGGCATCTTGCACCATTTCAGAGAAAAACATTAAGGAAAGTAAATTTTTGAAGTTTTTTCTCCTATGTTCAGTTTTATGTTTTGCATAAGGGTTCAAGAGGTTGATATCAGGAGACATCTTAATATATTCATCATATATCTTAATATATCCATCATATATCTTAATATACCATCTTAATATATGCATTATATATCAATGCATATTTCAATTAATAATTTATTATAAATGGAACAAGCAGTTTTTCTTTTCACAGTGTAGTAAGACTTTAAATTATTTATACTGAAAAAAATATTGACCTGGAGAGTTTGTGTCTTACCTTTTGGAAATGACTATATATACATAGAAAAAATAATCTAGATTTGGGCCAATTGCTCTCTAAAATAGAATGTGAAAAGTTATGTAAGCTTGTTTTATATATAAATCTTTCTACTTAAAATATGAAAACAGATGGTAGTGAACTAAGCAGGAATAAATCATGTTATGCAAATATTACTACTATCTGTGAGTTGTTTTAGTGAAACATAATCTTTTCGGTTTTGATGTGGTTGTAAGAGTGGAAAGGAAAAATAGAACCTGCAATGTATCGTATGTGCCAATGACAGACGTTCAAAGGCTGTCCCGATGCGTGCCAATTTGATATTACTATTTTCATCAGGTCTGCTTTACTTGATCTCATGGGATAAACTTCCATTTTCAGTGAAAAAATGGAAGAGCTAGCAGAAATTAAATGAGTACTTCAGTAAAGGTCACAAAGAATTTATCAGAGCTTTGCTAGATTAAAAAGTATCTGTGAAAAAAAAAGTATCTGTGAAGGTAAAAGTAATCTCTGGTTTTAGAAGTTAGAACACGAGGGAGATTTCTTAGATGCTGGTAATTCTGTTTTGATGTGAATGCATTATACGAGTACTTCCTTCTTGTTGAAATCATTATGCTTTATACACTTTTCTGTATGGATACTAGTTTTCAACAATAAACTAACTTAAAAAGTGAAGAAAATATTTGTGAACACCTGAAGAAAATTATAGAAATGTTCTAAGATGCTTTAGAATTAATTCTTTCATCTAAAATAAATTTTATGAAGTGTTTCTTTTCTATAATTAGCTCAAAGTCAGGAAAGAAAAAGTTGTCTTCTCAATGACCAGTTAATTGCTTCCATGTTGTAAGAAATTGTCTACCCAGTTTTAAATGTTTCAACATTTCTGCCTGAAAGCAATCCTGAAGCATCTATATTAGTTTATTAGTTTTTTTTTCTTATATATTTCAGATGTTATAGTAGAAACAACATGGACTGTACTTTACCCTGAATTTTGTGAAAATGAGAGCAATTACTATAGGCTTTGCAGTCTTAGATAACACATGAGAAAGTCTATAGCATAAGGTTTGGTACATGATGTGTTTTCAATAAAAGTTTGTATATTCTTTTTCTCCCATGGAGATCTTACCTCAGTCTACAGTTGGAGATGGATGGATTTTCTGACTTGCTGGCAACACAAAGAAGGGAACATTTGTTACTTTGAAATATGCAGCATTTTATGAGGCATTAGCCAGATGAAAAATCTTTATGTTATGGATGACACTTATCAATGTGATGTGATTATGGGCCAAATGAGGGTGGTATTCTAATTTGAGGTGCTAGTTAGTTTTAAATTTTAATATTGTGACTATTTAAATTTGTAATACTGGCAAAATTATTTTGGAAACAATAAGTGCATGCATTCTCTTTGGCCTCATACTCCCGTTGCTGGGTATATATCCTCAGAAAATAATTTATAAAGTAGGAAAGCTACAAAGGCACAAACATAGAATAGTAAACAATTGTCTATACATAATAAGAGAATATTTAGAATTTTAATTTATCCAGTGGGTAGAGTATTTTATAATTTAAAAACAAATATTATGAAGCATTTGTTTCAATATAGACAGTGTGTCATGGGGTCAAGTAAAATTTTGAAAGTGTATACATACCATGATTACCATTATTTATTAGAATACCATTATTTATTATTGTACAATTGAACAAAAAGTACAAGAATTAGGAAAAAATGCAAACATCTGTTGAATTAAAGTGGTGGAATTTGGGGGGATAATGTTCCTTTAATGTTGTTATTTTTGTTCTTTCCACTTGGACAGGGTGAGGTGGAGCGCCAGAGTACATAATAAACTTCAGAGCAGTTTCTTTTTAATTAGACCAATGACATTTTCCCTGGCATACTGATACCTGTTTACCTTACAATGTGATTTTTTTTTTTTTTTTTTTTTTTGGTGACATTATATTACAGTTTTACAAAATTGAGGTGCTTTGCTACAGGGTTCTGTCTGTTTGGTTCTCCCCAAAACATATCACTGAAATTTGACCTAACCATCTCTTAGAAAATGTAAAAGGTAAATGTCAGTTATTCAATAAGCACAGTTAATGTGGCAACAAATATGAATCGAACCTTCTAGGTTTGGTGGCTTACTTGCATTTCTGATTTCCCCTTCTTGTGCCCAATTCTAGCTACACTGACATTGAGTGGAATCTGTCTCCATCCAGGCTTAGGGTTGGAGGGTTCTTACACGAATGCATAGGTGAGCAGTCTGTGTAAGCAGCGTGGGTAAAATGTAAACATTTACTTTTTTTCCTCTTTTGGTTCAAGTCTCCCACAGAGGGGCATGACCTGTCTGCAGGGTCTTGGCACTGTGCTCTAGGGCCTGAAGCACAAACAACAAAAGGCCGGCTGGGGAGGCAGATTTAATTAATTTTATCAAGTGCCCTACCACCTCATTAAAAGAACATTTCAAGGGGAACATTTGCTGATGTGGCTTTTTGAGGATTCATTTATTCCACAAGCGTTTAGCCAGAGCCTTCTATGTACCGGAGGTACAGATGTAGGAATATAAAGATGAATTTGACCTGGTCCCTACCTCAAGTAGCTTATATAAGGGAAAAGTTTGTCCTGCTTAATTTTAAGCCTCCCCAAAATGCAAATAGCTTCTTCTCTTTTTATACTACATAGAAAGAAAGCCAAGGATGCTTTTTAATATACTGGTATTCTCGGATATATATTTCCAGTAGATGTAAATTACATTTCACAAAAGCTAGTCTGTATATTTCTAGAAGTAAAACTGGCATAATGTCTCTCTTCCTTCCTTCCTTCCTTCCTTCCTTCCTTCCTTCCTTCCTTCCTTCCTTCCTTTTCTTTTTTGTAAGAAAATTTGAAAGCAATCTTTTCAAGTAACATTAGCATGATAGAGAATACAAGATTGGGGTTGTACCTATTTGGACACTAAATTTCTTCCTTTAGTTATTTTTTTTTCTTCCTTTAGTTTTAATTGAGAGCCAGTACATGGTTTCTATGATTTCTTTTTTAAAGACAAATTTTTGTATCTGTCAAAGTGAAACATATGTATACACTATGATCCTGCGGTTCCACTCTTAGATACATTCCTAGTAGAAATATCTAAGTTGCCAAAAGACATGCACTAGAATGTTCATAGCAGCACTATTTTTTATAAATTTTATTGAAGTATAGTTGATTTACAATGCTGTGTTTAATTTCTGCTGTCTAGCAAACCGACTCAGTTATACATATGTATATATTCTTATTCATATTCTTTTCCATTATGGTTTATCACAGGATATTGAATTCCCTGTGCTCTACAGTAGGACCTCGTTGTTCATCCATCCTATGTATAATAGTTTGTATTTGCTAATCCCGAACTCCCAATCCTTCCCTTCCCCTCCCCACTCCCCTCCCCCTTGGTAACCACAAGTCTGTTCTCTGTATCTGTGAATCTGTTTTTCTTTTGTAGTAGGTTCATTTGTGTCCTATTTTAGATTCCACCTATAAGTGATATCATATGGTATTTGTCTTTCTGACTTACTTCACCAAGTATGATAATCTCTAGGTCCATCCATGTTGCTGCAAATGGCGTTATTTCATTCTTTTTAATGGCTGAGTAGTATTCCATTGTATATATGCAGCACATCTTCTTTATCCATTCAACTGTTGGGGGACATTTAGGTTGTTTCCATGTCTTGGCTACTGTAAATAGTGGAAGCACTATTTTTAATAGCACCAAACTAGAAGCAACCCAAATGTCCATCAATAGTAAAATGGAAGCATAAATTGTGGTACATTTATCACACGGGACTATCACATGGTAGTGAAAACAGGCAACCGTAAGGACAAAACTGTAACATAGCATTGAGTGAAGGAAGCTAGACACCACAGGTGGATACTACTCTCTGATTCCGTATCAATAAAATATAAAAGAGGCCAAACTACACTGTGGGATTAGCAGTTAGCATTGAGGTCACCCTTTTGGGGGAGACTGTAGTGCCTGGACGGGAGCACAGAGAGGGTCTTTGGGAGCTGCTCGTTACATGGAGTTTTTTCATCTGGGTGCTGAGTACACAGATGTGTTTAGTTTTTGAAAATTCACCGAGTTTTATACTTAGGAGATATGACCTTTTCTGCGTATATGTTATACTTCCACACAAAGTTTCAAAATTAACAGTTAAAGTAAGTGAATATATGGGAAAATGTAACAGGAAATGGAGCTGTGCTCCAAACATTCATGTTCCTCATCCACTGAACTCCGGAAGTAAATGAAGACCTCACCTATTAGAAAAGACAGAGGCTGTCTATTCAGAGCTTTCTATAGCAGCCACCATCACTTTCATTTGGCGGAGACTCAGGGGTAAGGAGGGGAGTGGGACAGCATTACGGTGAAAAAAAGAGAAAAGGAAAGCTTCCGGTATGCTGTGATTGGAGGATGTTGGCAGAGGAAGCTGAGGTGGGCTGGTGAGAAGTGGGGCATCTTATGTGATTGGTTTGGGGAGCATAGATGGCTTTCTCTGTTTGATCCTGAGTTGGAAGCCAGGGCAAGAATATAGAGACTGGTGGTCTTTAACCAAGTTCTGATAGTACTGGGCAAGTTGCTGCAGAGTTGTGGTATGGTTTCCCAAGTTGGTTGCTTCAGAAGTTGTGGGTCACAGTTCTGTTGTCACTTGTGGTCCGAGGGGTCTGTTTGAATATTCAGTCTCATCATAGAAGGAGTCATGTAGAAGTTGAATCATTAGACAGGGTACAAGGAAAGTGATGTGTTCTGCTGGAGCCTCACATTTGGTGCAGTTTGGATCTAAGGCTTGGTCTCTTGTATTTGGGGGGCTAGACCTGTAATTTATCAGTTTCCCTCAAAGTAATTGGACTGTGAGAAAGTACCTACTAAGTCCATACACACTGAACTAATCTAAGAGATTTATAATGGAAAGATCATTTACATATGTAAAGCAGTAGGCATATCTTATTCAACAATTGGACATTCTCTTTTTTGATGAGTTTGTTCAGAAATAGCCATTAAATGCTGCAAAAAAAAAAAAAAAAAAAAAAAAAAGCAGCAGCAGCCAGGATTCTCTGTGACCATATATTTGGAGTAGTGGTTTTCAATCTGTCTGAACATTAGAATCACCTAGGGAGCTTTTAGAACTGCCATGGTCCTGGTCGTACCAGCAAACATAGAGATGCCAGTGCAATTGATAGGGTGTGGGACCCAGGCGTTGTTTTTTTTTTCGTTTGTTTGTTTTTTTAAGATCCCCTTGTGTTTTTAGTGTGTGGCTAGTATTGAGATCCACTGGTTTAGAGCAAAGGTTGTAAAATTAATAACAATACAATAATAATAATAACAAATAAAAAGTTTGATGGCATGCTGATTCCCGATATTCTATCCAGTATTTTACCTACACTCTTTAATTAAATTATCACCAGCATCCTTTGAGGTAGTTGTTGTTATCTGCTTTTTAAAGATGAGGAATCTAAAGCTCATAGTAATTAAATAGGTTGTCTATAGCAATTAAGTAATTTATCTAAAGTCACACAACTATAGATACATGAGTCCTTATTTACAGAGACAAAATCTGACTTAAATTAAATAATGCCTTTAAAATCTGACTTAAATATTTTCCCACACAGTATGAATATTCAGACATTTCACTGTGTTTAATACTGGGTTCTGGGAATATTAATATAATATATAGAATATTCATCTGTATATACTCATCTATAACGTTCCCTTCTAAAGTTTAAAAAAGGAGTAAATTCCAAACTCTGGCCTCAAATTTTTAGATAAAGGATTATGAAGGAGGAATAAGAACAGAAGCAGGTCTAATCAAATCTAGAGGAATCCCTCTTAACCACTAGGCTATACTGCTATCATGTGATGTTTTTATTAAGCTATGTTAATCTAATAAATTTTCTTCTTCATTCTAGGAACATGTTTATCCAGAGAACCCAAACCAGTCACTATGATTGATAGGCCTATAATTTCTGGTTTAGAAGAGATCTTAATAGCTTGTTAAACCAATCACCAATCAGATACTTGATGCTATTCTGTCTTCTCAGGACTCAAAACCTATGCTAGAGCCTTTCCCAGAATCAATACCAAACACTCAGCTTTGTCGTTTATACAATTTATTTTCTTTTCCTTTCGTAAGATCAGTTGCACTTGTGTATCTCGGCTTTTAAAGCCCTTTTCCTGTTCTCTGTGAGCCACTTAAGACCATGATAGTAGTTTTGGCTGACTAATTTTTAACTTCTCCCAGACTTTCAGGCTGAAGGTCCTGAGCTTATTTAGAATAACTAACTTTGCTCTCACAAAGTGGAGGAATGGATAATGTTTTATTATTTTTTCAACTCTTTATATCCTAGAGACTATATTTACCTCTATGGCAACACCTTTTTTATTAATTTTATTAACCTATAGCCAAGATTTTTTAGAAAGGTATTTTTAATTATTAACATGAAATTCCGAGAGCAAAAAATAACAAGGTAGTGTAAATTTGTTCACTGTCCTTGTGCAAATAAGAATTGTAATCTTTTATGTATTTTATATAATGCAAGGGGAGGACCTCATAAGACAGTTTTTATATTACAAGTTAAACTGAGCACTCTGTCTGGCTCAACTGATTCTTTAATTAGAAGGACTGTTGAAAATATCCAGTACATAATAAAGTAGATAAAAACATACAATTTGAGGTTTAATTGAGAGGTGCAAAATAACAGCCGGATAAGAGACTTTCTAGGTCCAATATTATTGGGTTAAGCCTCTGAATCCCATATTTCTTCTTCCTTTAAGATATTAATTGCTTTGTTTCTCGGGATCTGTTCTGATTTCTAATATGATGGATGATTGAATGGGCCCCTTCCTCGTCTGTACCCAGGAAGCCTGCTCCATTGGTCCTGTAGCTCAATTGCTTTTTAATCGATCACTCTGAAGAGCTGATATGCTAGCAGAATGACAAAAAGTCTCAGAACCTGCACACCTGTCTGAGAAGGTAAATCACTTCTTCCATTTCTCCAAAAAGAATGGGTAATAGGAGAAGCCTTAGTCCCAGAAAGGAGGTCTAGGTAATATATAATAATCCCTTACCTCATCTAAAATGCACTTCAGTCTCTTTCCTTTCAATCTCCTGTGAGGGCAAATGAGAAAATATGTATGAAATGCCCAGCAGAGTGTGAGTCAGCCCCAATGAATGGTGGCTGTACAGCAGCGGAGGTGGCTGTGGTCATGTTGGTGACAGCATTTTGAGCTATTCGTACTTCTTCAATCAACGAGAATCAATGAGTCTTTAGTGTAAGAAAGTCATAAATGGACCATAAATGAACTGTTATTCACATGTGTTTTGCAAAAGATGTCTAAGAAGAACTGACTACCTAGTAAGCCAACTAAACAACTACCTAGGACACAATTTTTAAAATATAATTTTATATTTGGTATTAAAACAACATTAAAGTAGAATAATGTTGGGTTTTCTAACGTGTACTTTACATTTGGGAGTTGGTTTTATTTTGAATGATGAATAAGCTATTATCTTTATCGCATTTAGTTTCTCTACAGACGTTAGTCCTACTCCAAGTCTACATTTGCATCGAGAGCCATGATAAATATGCATGGGTGCTCGATTAAATGGGTCATTGCTAGCCATTTTAGAAATATCCTTATGTTGAAAGAAAATAAGAATCAGAAGGAACACCTCTGTCTACTCAACACATTAATAAACCAGCAGTTTAAAAACTGTCCTCTGGTAGAGGATGGGTCGACATTCCTTTATGTAGGTCGGTTGTATCCCCAAAGAAAAAGCTTGGTTGCATGTCTTACAATACTTCTTTTCAGTGTATTTGTATACGTATGTGTGTATGCACATATAAAGTATACAAATATCAAATAGCACCTATTTTTTCATGATCATAGTGAGTAGGCTTTTTTCTTAAACTCTGTTAGGTCATGGATTCCCTTGGAAAATTGGTATAAGATATGGAACTTTTCCCAGAAAAATTGTTATATAAGTGCCTACACAAAATTTTGCGGACAGTTTCTAGAGATTGATGAGTCCAGTTATGGTAAGCGGTTCATGAATCTCAAAGTCAGCACCATTCTTCAGTGAACTTTGAGTTGGGAGGAAAATCCAAGCGATTAAATTAATTTTCTAGTGAAGTTGTTGAAGTACAGAGTAGATAAGCCACTCAACTACCTTTTTTAGGGGGAATTAAAAAGCCTAGTTCTTAATTCTTATATTAGCAATTTCTTCCCTTATTTCCTGGCTGTATCCATAGTGATTTAACTCTATAATCAGCAGAGCCTGTAGAATGTGTTCTACATTGCATAACTACTTCTGATCATAATTCTTACTGCTCCTTGCATTATTTCTGTCAATTTATTTTCCACATTTGGCCACTTTTCTCAGCAAAATAACAAGGTCAAAGGCAAAATTTAATGTATAAATGTGAAAACAGAAAAAGTTAAGAGAGAACAATTTTTGTATAATTCTACGTATTAACTTCTTGTCATGAATATCAACTAGTGAATGTATTTTTACATTAGACAGTCTTATCAAGCATGAATTTTGTCTCGTTAGTGATCTAAGTTTGTTTTCCAGCAGTGAGATATTCCAACTTAGTTTTGAATTTTACATCCAAATGGGAGCAGAGATTTCATCTGTCATTACACGTTTTAGCTTTGCTGAGAAGAAGATCCAGGTGCCATGTGGAGAGAAATGTGGCCTGGGGATGAGTAAACAGCCACTACATGATTGATGAACAGGAGCAGTTCACACAATTTCTGTTGAGACAGGGAGCTACGTCTCCTCAGACCTCTATGAACTCTCAGCTGTGGGCTGACTGAGAAGTAGGTCCTGTCTTATTTCCTATCCTTCCCAACATGACAGGAAAAAATGCTCCTTGAATCGAAACAAATCATTTGACCCGTAGGTAACAGTAGATCAAAATGATTTTATGAACCCTACAAGGAAATGAATGTTGTGAGGACACCAGAATATTTCTGTTGTGAAGTTCTTCTTGAAAATTAGTGTGTTGATTCAGATAGACTCTGAAACGGGAATATCTGAGTTAAAAACCAGATGCTGTCATTCGCTGTGTGGCCTTGGGCTAGTTATATAACTTGCTAAACCTCAGTTTTTTTCATCTGTCAAACAATCCCCACAGTATCAGTTTTGTGTGAGGACTGAATTAGTTAATGCCTGATGTATAGTAAATAAGCTTTCAGTGAATACTAGCTATTCTTATTTTTAAATTTAAGGTCATGAAAAATGTTCCTCCATAATTTTATAAAGCTGCATGCACTTAGGATTAAAAAAATTATTAGCAATAATTATTTATTCATTCAGCACATATGTCTGAGTGGCCCCCACGTAGCAGACACTGCTCTAGATCCTAGGCAAATAGCAGTGGATGAAACAGAGTGACAGGAGTGGGGCTGAGGGAGGTTGCTAGGGTGGGATGATGATATGGAATATTCGAGTAGACCATTGAAGTAAAGTAAGGGAAGTGAAGGGAAGAGCATTCCACGCAATGGATCTTTAGATGCAGTAAGGCTCCAAGGCCAGAGTGTGCCTGGCCTGTTCAAGGAACCAGAAGGAGGCCAGAGAGGTAGTGGTAGGAACGTCACCACGGGAGATGAGGTGGAAGGTGATGGTGGAAGCAGAGGGCGCGTCACATCAGACCTCCCATAACAGGCAGAAGAAAGGGAAGCCACTGGATGATTTTGAGCAAGAGAGTGACATATCTGATTTATATTGTAAGAAGGATCACTGCAGCTATGTGTGGACAATGGGGGATCTTCATGGAATCAGGAAGATCACTTAGGAGCAATTGAAGTGGTTTAAGGCAGAAATGATGGTGTTTGGGACCAGCCTGGTAGTGGTTAAGGTTTAAAAAAAAAACAAACCTGATAATCATATGTTAAATACCTACCATGCACGAGATGCTTTCTATATATATTGTCTAATCCACACAACAGCCCTGAAAGGGAAATCTCGGGTTTCCCTGGTGGCGCAGTGGTTGAGAGTCCGCCTGCCGATGCAGGGGACACGGGTTCGTACCCCGGTCCGGGAGGATCCCACATGCCGCGGAGTGGCTGGGCCCGTGAGCCATGGCCAATGAGCCTGCGCGTCCGGAGCCTGTGCTCCGCAGCGGGAGGGGCCACAACAGTGAGAGGCCCGCCTACCGCTTAAAAAAAAAAAAAAAGGGAAGTCTCATTACTATTCAGTGGTATGATTTGCCCACAAGGTCATACAACTGAAGTGCAAGTATGGCGTGATGCTCACCGTGTTCCCTTATTTCTACATCCAGACGTAAAAGAGAAAAGAAAAATGACAAGTACTGCACATTGATCACGTTGCCCAGCTAAGTAAACTTTTCTTTTCACATATACTGTGTTTAGTTTACTTTTCACATAGACTATGGATAGTTTCAATCCTAGTGGACACCTGGTAGGAAAAGGTTGTAAGGTTGGCAGATTGAAGAGAATGGAAGAAGTTGTATAGCTTCAGGTTTTGGAGTTTTTAATGTTTAGAGATCTAGTACATTAAAAGTAAAAAACTTATTTTTGGAGCAAGCTGAACGGCAGTTTAGCATTTTAGGATAAAACACTAGAAGCAGAATACAAAAATAAACACTAGGAACAATAAAAAATCCTGAAAAAACGTTTAACTTTTAATGGGATATTTATGTATTCAGTTAATCATTGCAATTGTTTAGTGCCTAGTCTGTGGCAGGTACTGTATTAGAAACTTGGGCTTAAAAAAAAAATGAGTAAAACATGATATCTGTCCTCAAACGCTTAGCTGTATAATAAATGGTAATAGCTTGTATTAAAGGAAAAGATAAAGTGTTCTGGTAGAAAGTAGAAAGCAGTAAGTAGATGTGTGTCTTGAGGATGGCAGGGAAGTCTTCAGAGGGGAGAACGTATTTGTGATAGATCGTCTCTTCTGTTACCACTGGACACAATGGAAAAGTTCACTTGATTCATGGAATAAAAATCTTCATTCTTCAGTATAGAAAACCATATAACTGTAGCCACAGGTACCTATGACTGCAGTTACAGTATATATGTAGCATATCTGTAGTCTAGAATAGCTTTCTCTGGCCACCCAGATCTCAACTGACCATGAAAGATAAGCTTCTGGTAATGACTCTCAGAAGTTGTTGTTTTCAACTTGAATTGAATCTTTGGGCTACTTCTTTCCATTCTGGGACCAAAACTATTTTTTCTATCTTCCTTTATTAATTTTGTTCATATTATAATGATATTCTACTAGCATCTAAAGAAATGGGTTCTGATTTTGAGGAGGGGCTGGCATTCCTCATATACTGGTAAAAACCTTTGGTATTATAGACAGATTAAAAGGAAACTTATTTAAAAATCTTTTTTTTTTTTTTTTTTTTTACTTTTGGCTGTGTTGGGTCTTTGTGGCTGCACGCGGGCTTTCTCGTTGCGGCGAATGGGGGCTACTCTTTGTTGTGGTGCACAGGCTTCTCATTGCAGTGGCTTCTCGTTGCGGAGCACGGGTTCTAGGTGTGCAGGCTTCAGTAGTTGCAGCACGCGGGTGTTAGAGCACGCGGGCTTCAGTAGTTGTGGCACGCAGGCCTGGTACTTGTGGCTCGTGGGCTCTAGAGCGCAGGCTCAGTACTTGTGGCGCATGGGCTTAGTTGCTCCACGGCATGTGGGACCTTCCCGGACCAGGGATTGACCCTGTGTCTGCTGCATTGGCAGGCGGATTCTTAACCACTGCACCGCCAGGGAAGTCCCTAAAGGGAAACTCTTATTTTTATTATAGCTGGCAGGCCTTTCATTACCCAAAACTGCTCAGCTTTTTTGAGTGCAAGAGTTTTTCTTTGTATCAAAATCATGGTATTTACTTTAAAAGCACCATTATAGAAAGTATCCTATAACTTGTCTGGGAGCCATTTTGATGTGCATTTGTAAGTACTCTAATATTCTTCTAACAGTGAGCTGATTTCACGATTAGTTGGAATTCTAAGGCCATGTCATAGCTCTGATAGGAATTTCAAGAATCTGTTGTAGAAAAAGTGTTATGAGTGAGTCTTACATGTAATGTGCAAACCCGAAGTGTAATATTTATTTGGTATGTGTATAATGCAAAAGGGTTTTAGAAGTTATCTATATTAAAACACTCAAAATCATTGGTTCTCAAGGTGTGGTCTAGGCTCAGCTGGGAATCTCTAGAACCCTTTGAGAGGGTCTGCAAGTTACAAATTATGCCTGGGTAAAAAATATACTTCACGTGCAAGACATACCAATAATTAAGTTTTATTGTAACACAGAAGGAAATGTTCATTGATAGGGTTTCTGATTTTATATTGTACTAACCTTTAAGAAACTTCAAGAAATGTCTACTTGTTGAGTTGTGATGTAGTATCACAAAAGTTTATCGACAGTTCTCTATAAAGGACACTAAAATATTCCTTTGTTTCATACTACGTATCTTTGCCACCCTTCTCATTGTTTTAAAAAAAATTATTTTTCATTAAAATATGTCATTTAATCATGTAATGGGAGGGTTATTACTTTTACTAAAATAATCAATAGATAATAATTTAAAGATTCTCAGTTTAGTTGCTAATACAGTAAATGCTAATAGATATAACCACCCCACACAAAACCTTTTTGGAGTCCTCAATAATTTTTAAGAGTATAAACACATCATGAGACTGAATATTGATTGCGACTTCCAGCTTTCCAGACTTAATAGTTTGTTATTTAAGCCGCCCAGTGCATGGTAATTTGTTATGGCAACCCAAAATGAGACGCTTATACGAGCTTTTTATTAATGGCTGTGACTTCTGCCATTCTCAGAAGCCATGCTTACTATTTTTAAAGAACAAACCAATGAACAAATCTACAGTAATCTTTATATCATTAAAAGGGGAAATTGTCATCATTTCATAAAGATTCTACCTATGAAAATCCATTGGTGACATTGTAGACTTTTTTTCTGTCTAAAATATTTTCTATGGATATTCTACTCTTGGTAGGTACCTTTTATATATTATATATATATATTTTTTGCGGTACGCGGGCCTCACTGCTGTGGCCTCTCCCGTTGCGGAGCACAGGCTCCGGACGTGCAGGCCCAGCGGCCATGGCTCATGGGCCCAGCCGCTCCGCGGCATGTGGGATCTTCCCGGACTGGGGCACGAACCCGTGTCCCCTGCATTGGCAGGCGGACTCTCAACCACTGCGCCACCAGGGAAGCGCTTGGTAGGTACTTTTTATATTGATATTTCAATGTCCTCATCAGAATAAGATAAAATTAATTACAAGGCATAGATGAGAACGTTGCTCAGGTATTTTTGTAACTAAAATGTAGCTGGAATTTTAAGATCAAGTTTGTACTTTTTATTTAAGCATGACTAGATTTAAAGTTACTTTGTGACCTTTTCTAACAGTTTTCTTGTTTATAAAAATTTACAGTAGGGGAACTATGACAATAGATTTTTTTTTATTCAAAAAAAATGACTGTCCTTTGAAGATATTCCTACTATATTAAAATATAAGGTCACCTAGACTTTTGGCTATAATTCTTTGTTTAAAAATAAATACAACAGATAAGTAGTCTTTTAATTGTTATACAGTAAATGTCACATATAAACAGCAAAAATAGTGAATAGCTCAAACCTTATGATTTTCTGTTACTATTGGAAACAAAATTGTAGCGGTGGAAAGAATCATGCCTTTATTTAAGTGACACAGAAATTGAAAAAAATAATTATATGTGAAATCAATTATGTCATTTTCCAAGTTTTAAAAAAAGCTATATAAAGTAATTTTTATGAAATATGCAGTATTATGACTGTCAATAATATAACTATCAAATTCTTACTAAATCACAGATGTTTCACCTATACTATTTTATCCATATGATCATAGGCTGTATAGGTCTCTCTCTCATAAGACTCTGTTATCCCAAAACACTTTGTATTTATTAGATAAATAATTCACACAGTTGTAAGTTCCTTAGGCCATACCATTGTCATTTTACAAGTGAATAAATTTTAAAAACATCTTTTTGATAAATATTTTCAATTTACAATTAATTTTAACATCACAGAAGGGAAATGAAGTAGTCCTGAAGTGGAGCATCTCATTAAGACCATTTAGGCAAAATTTGGCTATCCTGGCTCCTTTCTCACAATTATAGGCTAGTTTCTTTATTCTGATAATTTTAAAATGTTAAAAAAAAAAGCAATCCAAAATGTCTAACTGTTCAAAATTTTAATTGGCTCATGTCATAACATAAACCACTTGGACTGCTTGAGATTTCTTGAGAAAAATGTATCACATTCTAGCAAAAGGCAGACATGTGTTGTGTCTATTTCTCAGCTGCTATAGAGAAAATGAAACTTTGCATCAATATCAGAAATTGGACCACTCTTCTCTGATCTGTTCTTTTTTCTTGGTGATTAATAAATTCGTAGCTAAGAAAAAATCTATGAATTTATGATGCAGAAAAAACCTGCACTCTTATTTTACAGTAGGGTGTCACTGGAAATATTATCAAGTAGAAAACAATTTGGAATAAAGACTTGCAGATAACTTTGCTGTTTCCTGGAGAAGCAGCATATTGCAGGCTTAATAATTCTAGGTCTAGAGGAAAAGTTTCTCTATTTTAGGATCAGTATTTACTAGTTGTCTGAACTTCAGAAAGTCAGTGAGCCTCCTTAAGCATCAGTTTTCTTATCAAGTGGGAATAAAAATAGTACCTATTTGTAAGGGTTTATCTGAGAATTGAATAATAGTGTTGGTGAAGCTGTAGCTTAATATCTCCCACATTAAAAAGAAAATCTTAATGTGTGTTATCTCCATTGATGTTGATGATGATGTCAAGAATGATGAAGAAAGAACTGGAAAATATTTCAAAATGAAAGATTAGTGATATTTTTGCTCCTGAAACTATTCTGCATTTTAATAACCTTAAATTTATTTTTCCTTTTCTTTTATTTGAAATTAATGAGATGGACATATGGTTGTTTCCATGATAAAAATATTATTTTGTGTGTGTGTGAAACTTCACCATGAATGACAGTAGATCTTGCTTGTGGCAGTAATATGACAGCTGCCGTAAAACTATTGCAATTCTATCTATACCTGAAATGAAATTTCCTGTCTCTTTAATTTGAAAAAAATTTTAGTTGACTTTGGAAATGTATGTAATTTATTTGAACCTGGCTCTGAAATTTCTTTATGTCAAAGTCATATTTCTTTTCCTGGTATTAAAACAAAATCCCAAAAAACAGGATGTAACAGACATCAGTGTAACATGAAGTACAAATCTTGATTTCTAGTTGTTCTGATTAGCTTCCTCCTTTAAATCTTATAGCTTCAGGATACTGTCACCTTGTGTGTGTGACTTGCAATTAATTCAAAGTATATTGTTTAAAGAGTTCAGAAAAAAAGGTTTGAGAGGAGCAAATTAACGCACAGAAATCACTCACCAGCTAGGCCCGTCGGACAGGTGATAGGAATAAAAGAGTGGGCTTCTGTCCTTAATGGCGATGGTCAAAGACATTATGAAGAGAAAGAAAATAGCACTTTTAAAGTAGGTGACTAAAAGATAATTCTCCACTGGTTTGGCATAAAAAGAGTATCATATAATGTAATTTTAAATGTCTTCCACCTCATCTTTTTAGAAAAAAAGTGTATTCCTTGGATTTCTTTTTCTTCCCTCCCTTCCTTCTGTCTTGCCTGTTTTTATATCTGTCTTTTTCAAGTATTTCAGCCATCAGATTTTTAATGATATTCATTTAGGTTTATAGCCAATTTGAAGATCAAGAAGTTTTAAATTTATAGCTATTTTTTTGGTTGTTCATCAGATATATTTACTAGTTTTTCAGTTGTTTATTTATGGTGGTTTCTTTGATATTTGGGACATCGTTTCCTTTTGTACTTTACTTTTGGATTCTTTGTGCTCTAGTTACTTGATTTTGCTACAAATCTGGTCTTTGG
Organism: Leucopleurus acutus; assembly: GCF_964270905.1. NCBI lineage: Eukaryota > Metazoa > Chordata > Mammalia > Artiodactyla > Delphinidae > Leucopleurus > Leucopleurus acutus. Next base: position 28,179,187 of record NC_139144.1, on the reverse strand, counting down.
GTAACTGAAATACTTGATAAAATAAAACCATTCTTGGGAGTAAACTGTCTTATTATGATGATGCTTTAAGTTCCAGAATAAAAGTAAGAATATATCAGTAGTTTAGTTTTTGGAAAAGGAAAGTTCAGAATATTTACAATGAAATATCTCATGAATATGTAGCAAACCAAATTGATTTTGATAAACTCCTTCATATTCTACTGTTATTACTCTGTCTAGAAAATTTTGCTTTGTGTGGTGAGAAATTGAAACAATATAAGGAATATTTGGAAACAAAAAGTGGTATGAATGTCAGGAGAATGAAAGGAAGAAAGAGAAGCTACCCCTTACTTTAAAAATATGCTAGAACAAACTCAGTACAGCAGTGCTTTGCAAGGATGGGCCTGTGTTCAAGACCAGAAAATAGTTTGCTGATCTCTGTTCTGGTGGGCCTTCACTGCTGGTTTCCTTATGACCTTTCTAATGGATTATTCCAGGCTTGGGAACAGATTGGTCCTAGACTGAACTATTGTTTGTGAAAAGTTATTTCACCCACAGCATTCATTTGAGATGCTTTAAAAAAGGTTTTTGCCTGTTTTCAAGTGTCTATATGTGGTGTGATTAAGTGTATTTGAGGCTACATAACTCTATAGGATAAGAGGTCTACTTACCTGAAGGCGACAATGTAATACCTCTTAATGTTGAGGACAGCACATACTAGAGAATGAAGAGGCATAGTTTTATAATTAGATAGTATGGCCAGGGAATCTGTGATAAAGTGAAAAAGTAATGTGTTAAGCTGGAAACAAAACTCAATTTGAGGTAAAATGGTTTTTGACTAGTTAATTTTAATCAAAGGCACAATCGAGATTTATTGTATATATGTTTTTTTATGTCTGATTAATTGGGTTATATGAAGTGTTTATTTTGCACAGAAGTTTTCATGACCTATCAGAGTAAATCTGATTACAAGAAAAAGATGCAAAGATATTAGTAGGACTAATCAGAAAAACAGTATTTTTAGGTGAAGCAAATACTGAATTTTAGTGATTTAAGGAAATGATTACTGTCAAAGAGGTTTTGGTATAAAAGAAGAACTCATGGTGAAGAAGAAATATAATTAAAAGACCAAGGCATTGGATTTTAAAGGAGCATTAATCAGCTAAAATTATTTTAACTGCCAAATATATCAGAACATGCTAAATAAATGAAAAGGTTTAACAGGAGAAATTTTAAAAACAGTTGTAAAAGAGATCATACATGAATTACATTAGACTTTATATTATGTATTATATAATATCATTTATTTGTAAATCATTCTGAGAAACTAGTATTTCTTTTTATGGAATGTGAAATAGAAGTGTTGAGGCTCAGATTCTGCATGTATTTGGAGCAAAATTGTAAGATCTCTTACTTGCTACTATGGTTCTACTATATGGCTAACTGCTTTCTATAAAAGCTTCTTTTAAATTAATTGTTCTTTGGAATGTTGACTTCAGGGATATTTCTTTCTGATGTTTCCTAAAAGAAAGAGACTTGATAAAGCTGGAATGATATAGTCTATTATTTTTAAGTTACTTAACAGTTAAACCCTTTGGAAATGTATAAATGCTTTTTAGGGTACCCGGGTATCATTAGAACAGTAAAGAGTTAATTGATTCTCCTGATACTTAAATTGCTACAAGAAGGAGTTTTGATATATTATAAACAGAAGCTACTATATATACAGGAGCTTTGCTACAGTCACTTATACTGTTTTTCATTTTAAATGGACCGTGTCAACTATGCTCATTATTGTAAATTATAGATTGTTTTGTTTTCTCTCTGATAATATAATCTCATTCCAAACTCCCCTAACTTCTAGGTTGGGCACTGTGTGCTGTGTTGCCCCACTTAGAATCCCACTTAGGTTCCCCCCCACCGCCCCCCACCGAGGACTGAGATCCTTATTTTCTCAGCTACTGAGAGCTTTGGTGATTGACAGTTGTCAGCCAAAGGAAAGCACACAAGGTGTGCCCCCTCCTCGGAGGAGACCTACATTGAATGACTGGTTAATCAGAGGTTAAGTATAGCACTTAAGAGGCATGCTGCCCACTGAATTCTGTCATAAGTAGAAGAGCATTATCTGACCAGCGAGGGGTAGTAACAGATCAAGGAAGGCTTTCTCAGCGGAGCCAAATTCAGTTACTTTTCAACTAATTATAGCAGTGCCTTCCAGGTACACAGAACAACACGAGCTGTCTGGAGGTTAAACAAGAAGCGTGGGTGGGATACAGAACTCCCAGAAGTTTATCATGACAGGTCAGCAGGTACAAGTAGAGAATGTTAAAAGACAGGGACGTGAAAGTTGACAACGGACAGATAATGACAGTTTTTGCATGTCAACAAAGGGAAAGTATACTTTGCAGGTAAGTAGGGGACTGCCATGATCAAATTTGTATTTTAGATGTGTATTCTTTTATAAGTTTAATTATAAACAGGTTTTGTTTTAGATTTTGGTTTTTAGTGACCCTGGCTTTTAAATCTACTAGTTGGTTTGCAGTGGGAGAGAGTAGAATGTTATGGAAGTACAACCAGAGTAGGAGGGAGAGCTGAGTTTCGTTAGTATAGTTAGGAGTTATAAATCTGCCCCAAGTTATATGAGCCATATGTAAATACCCAGGGGTGGATTCTTCAACCTGCCAGCCTGAAAGGACCAGCCTCCTAAAGAGAATGGCTCTCTTTGAGTGTGTGTGTGTAAATATTTTTTTAAAAGAACTCTTTACAGTTTATTGTGTTATATATTTATTTTTTAGAAAGACAGTTTAGAATATTGTTTAAGAACTAGAATATTATACCGAGACTTTGTTTTAAATCCCAAATCTACCACATACTTGCTCTGAGATCTTAAATATCTGTTTCTTCATTTATGGGTATGATAATGACATATTAGGTCAGAATATTTCATTGCCATGTGACATAAACCGAATCCATGTTTCAATGAAAAAAATGTATTGGCATAATAACTTCAAATTGTACCCACTAAGACAAATTGCAGAGGCCATATTGGATCCAGGGGCTCATGTGATGTCATCAGAACCTTGGGTCTATGCTACTCTGTGAGGGTTTCATTCCTAGGCCGACTTTCTCCATGTTGAACCAGAGATGGCACCCAGCCAATGGTAGGCCTATGTTCTCCAAATTTAGCTATTGCAGGAAAAATATGAAGTACTTCTTGTCCAGTGGTTCAGTATAAGTCCTGGACTGACTCTTACCATCTCTACTTGTAGGATTTCCAGATACAATTCAAATGTATTTGAATTTCAAATAAACAGTGACTCATTTTTTAAGGTTGTGGTCTAAACATTGCATGGAATGTACTTACACTAAGAAACGATTTCTTTGTATATCTGAAATTCAAATGCAACTGGGTTTCCTATATTTTTATTTGCTAGATATGATAACCCTTCTTAGAAACCTGTCAGTTTGTGAACCCGTAACTCTGGTTAGTGTGAGAGAGTGTTGATTCGGCTTGGTTATATGCCTTATTAGTTAAATCCTCCACCTCAAAGCAAATGGATTGAGACGGGGGAAAAGTAACTTCATACAAAAATTGAGATGCTATTGTTAAAGAAGAGATGCTGTGCATATAGAAAACAAAAACATGTACACACATGAAAATGTTTTATAAAAATGGTTTCTGATAGAACTCCCGAGGAGAGTCCATCATAGGAGATAATCCTTTTAAACCTGTTAGCACAGTGCCTGGCACATAGAAAATCTCAGTAAATGCTTTCCATTGTACATACTATTACTGTTCTACTAATTCTAATACCTAAGTATTGACTCCATTCATTAAACAAATATGTATTGAGCACTTCAGTATTACTCCACAGTTTTCATGTTTTAATCTTAATTGGAATAAAGGACGTAATAGTAGAAAGGTGAAGTAATTGTGTTGAACATCTTTGTTCATTAGACTTTTCCCCCTCCCAAAATGAAATTTTTCCTAGGAAGAGAGAGAAGTTACTAGCTCAGAGGGAATGAATGTTTTGAATCTCCAGTTTCTTCTGTTGAACTGCCAGTTACAGTTCTGTAGGAATCTGTGTTCCAAACCGCAGAGACCAGTTGTCTCCCTTTACCCACAGATTCAGCCCTACTTCCAATAACCTTTGCACAGACCCATCCAATAATCTAAACTCTCAATCCAGTTCCCAGCTCATACGACCCCTTACTGCTAAAGTTACAGGTCAGGGTTAAAAAGTATTGTTCCTATAATTCCCAGGCCTGAGAGAGACATTCTCAACTTCCACCCCAATACAAGAAAAGTCCCATCATAGAGACAGTTCAGGAGACTTGGAAATTTATTGTTGCTACTCTTTTTCCAGAGCTACTTATTCCTTCTCTGGTGACTTCTTCCAGTATATCTTTAACCCTCTGAGGTCAGTCAGTCCTCCTAGGCAATCCACACAACAGATAAAATGAACAGTACATAAGGAGATTTACTTAGGAAAGCCTTATCAGAATAAACCTAATAATACTAGAGAAAAACCAGATTCCTGAGGTTGCTCAAATGAGGTGGAGTTTTGAGGTGGAAGAATAATCTCTAGCCATCCCAGATGATCAAATTGATCGGCTTTGCATAATGACAGAGGTTCCCAGAATTATTCTTCTCACTTTCAGTTCTTTCTAGTTATTCCTTATATTCAGAATACTGAAGAGAAATTGACTAGGATTGCAATTAATTTTTATAGGAACTTCAAGGAAGTTTAGTTGTGTCGATGTTCAGTTTTGTCTGTTAAAGATAAAAGTTCAGCGAAAAAGTCCCCATAACAAGGATCTGACTGGGACCACAATAGGGGGTTTCATTCATAATTTAACTGTGTGCTAATTTGGGTACACATAGGAAGCCAGCCAAAAGGTTCTCCTGAATTGCTCTACACACCTCTCTAAAAGGGGATTGAAATTTATCTCTTAGAAGTAAATTGGTAAATATCTAAAGTTTAGACAACAACAGTCACTGTCTTAACCTAATATTCTTTTAACCAACAAAACTTCCCAATCCCATCAAATATCACCTTTTCCCCAATCTGTACTTAAATATTTATACAAGTGGTAATCACTCAACTTCTTTGAAAGTCAACAATCAATCACTACTTTCCGTTAATGTAAAATACTGTCTCTTTTTGAGTCTGAGACTGATGCTGTTGCCCGTCTTTGCTCTTATGGGCCTGGATTTTAGGAGTGTTTTTCCTCATATCCAAACACACCCTCAACACTCATGAAGTTTCATCATACCTTTCATTTGACTGACTGTGTATCGTTTGCCTCCACACCACTGACTATGTCACAGAGAGGCTCACTGAACTCTTTGAGGATAAGAAATTCATTGGCTTGTATAACATGTCAGATGGTTGCTAGTTCAACACTAATTTATCCCCCCAAATACTGTGAAATCATATAAAACATAGCTCAAAGAGCCACAAGGAAAATTAAGTTCATAATGCTGAACTTGTTTTCTGCATACCAAAGAATAATGAAAATGTTTGATCAGCTTTTTAAATTGATAGTAAGAATAATCATGATAAAACTAGCTGACACATACATCATCATTTAGAGAACATTTTCATAAACATACCAGGCAACATATAAAAAGATATCAATATGTCAGTTTTCCTTCTGGTGTTCGGAAAGAATTGCTTGCAAGAGGCATGTAATTTAGAAAGTGAACTCCATCATACTCTGATATTTATGCTTTGCTTATCCGATATTGTGATAATGTAACTCTGTGTTTATGTAGAAGAGGAAACCTACGTGGAGCATTGTCTTTACTTTGACTGTATTTCGTTTCTTTAATTATAATTCTGTGAAAGAATAGTTGTGCATTGTTTGACCAAGTGCCTCACATTATCCTATTAACTTTACTAGGACCTAACAGTGATAATGTCCCTTTATTCAGCGCTTAGCATGTGACAAACATTAGCTAATTTAACTCTCACAGGGCTGTGATATGGCCGTTGGTACTCCCATAATCAGATGGGAAAACACGCAGAATTTTGTTTTAGTTAGGGAAGCCTTGAGGATATTCATATGCTCAGGAGAAAAGGCCTATAGATAGGTAGACAGAGAAAACAATCAAAGAGAGGCTACTGTGGGCTTCCCTGGTGGCGCAGTGGTTGAGAGTCCGCCTGCCGATGCAGGGGACACGGGTTCGTGCCCCGGTCCGGGAAGATCCCACATACCGTGGAGCGGCTGGGCCCATGAGCCATGGCCGCTGAGCCTGCGTGTCTGGAGCCAGTGCTCCGCAACAGGAGAGGCCACAACAGTGAGAGGCCCGCGTACCGCAAAAAAAAAAAAGAAAGAAAGAAAGAAAGAGAGGCTGCTGAGCACAGGTGAGCAGAGATTAGTCTTCAGAATTAAGGAATATTTTCCTCTGAGTTGAAAGGAGGAAGAGAGAGTTGTAGCAAATATTAATTAATTAAAAGGTAAACATTAATGCGAGTTTGGTTGACTATGATTATGTACTGTCTTTGGCAACTCTAACAAAATACCATAGACTGGGTGGCTAAGAAACAACAGAAATTTATTTTTCATAGTTCTGGAGGCTGGAAGTGTGAGATCAGGGTACCAGCCTGTTAAGATTCTGGTGAGATCTCTCTTCTGGGTTGCCAAGGGCCGACTTCTTTTTTCCTCACATAGCAGAAAATGAGAGAGAGACAGTACGCACTCTCTAGGGGTCCGTTTTATAAGAGCAGTAATGCCACTCATGAGGGCTCCACCCTCATGACCTAATTACCCCCCCAAAGACTTCAACTCCAATACCTTACATCGGAGGTTCGGATTTCAACATGAATTTTGGAGGAACGTGAACATGTACCATAACATATACCAATTTGTAAAGTGGTGTAGCTGCAGAAAAGGAGATTGTACTGGTCCAGGACTGAGAAATTTCAGGCAAGTTAGGACAGAAAGGCAAAAGAAGTTTCCATATTGAATGTTAACTAATTATTTGGTTTTCAAGTTAATAATTATATGTAGGGCAGTTGTATGTGTCTCACACTGTTACAGAATAGTCTCTGCTCTAAGAATCTCACAGTCCCATCGAGAAGACAAAACATACGGGTAAAGACATAATACAAGGAACTAAGCTGTCAGTACGACAATGGATGTTAGAGTCAGTTAACATGGTTGATGATTGGAGTAATGTCAGAGAAATATTAATTTCAAAAATATTCTTTAAATGTAGGGTGCCACCCATTGTAGGACAAAGGATAATACTGCATTTAAAAAAAAACTATAACCTGTGAGTCATCATTCATTGTAAAACCAATCCAGATTTTATAGATGTTAGTTAAAATGGGCAAAAATGTATCTCTCTAAGGTAATAGATGCGAAATACTTAAATTAGAATTACAACTTCAAATGTATTGCGAATTCAGCATAATCTTAAAGAGACCTGTTGCGAACTTATCTTAATAAACAAAACAATGAACCCATTATTAATTACCTCCTCAATGCATTTATACAGCGAAACTTGTATAGTTCATGCCATTCAATAGGCATGGTTCTTGGTGATCATCATTTTATTTACATTAGCATCTGTGAAAAAATTGATTTCATGTTTGAGAAATTTTGACTAACTTAATGACTGCTGATTTCAGAGACTTCTGGTACATAAGGCTGTTTCCTTTATAGTTGGCAGTTCTTTTCTATTTTTTTTTGTTTGTTTGTTTTTTGTTTTTGCTTTTGCGGTACGCGGGCCTCTCACCGCTGCGGCCTCTTCCGTTGCGGAGCACAGGCTCCGGATGCGCAGGCTCAGCGGCCATGGCTCTCGGGCCCAGCTGCTCTGCGGCATGTGGGATCTTCCCGGACCGGGGCACGAACCCGTGTCCCTTGCATCGGCAGGCGGACTCAACCACTGTGCCACCAGAGAAGCCCTCTTTTCTATTTTTTTAAGTTCAAGATTACCATGATGATTTAAGACTCACACTTACATTGAGGATGTTTGTAGACTGTGTTGTAAATGTTGGTCTGAAGGTACCAAAAATATAACTTAAATTGTTAATTTTTAGAAACAAAGAGGCAAGATTTATTTGGTTCACACTGTGCAAAAATGTGGCACTGGCTATATAGGGAGCAATTTGGCAACAGTAAGCCATTTCACAACAATCATTATTTCAGAAATAAGCCTGTTTTGTTTATTTGACTATAAGAAAGAATTAGAGAGAGAACTTTCCTGGCGTATATACAGAAATGAGCTCATTATCGTTGGAAAATCTTCTTGTAACTGTGGGGAACAAGAAAAGAAAAACCAGTCTGTTTGTTCCCTATTTCATATTCATGAGGCTGCTCAGAGGCAGTTTGATTGACACCATTGGTATATGTTGTCTGCTTTCTTTAGATCAAGCTGGGGGTTTTGGTTCACCTATCACTCACTTCCCACTTTGCTACCAAGGTCTATTGTGGCTCTCTAAATTGTGTAGTGATGAATTGCCCACTTGGGAATTTTTAGGACATCTTAATCCCAGCCTGACAGAAATCCCTTCGATAAATAATCTACCAACCGTCTGCCAAATGCAAGTGGATCAGTGGACGTAGATTTATGACAGCTTTCACAAATGAAAAGTAGCAGCAGGGAGTATATGCTAGTGTACTCAGAATCCATGAATGGTCTCTATTTCCCAGTTTAATTTTCCCCAGATATATTTGTTTGAAATGTGTTCTGCAGGATTTTCTTTAAAGCTGTGTTGTGTGTGTGTGTGTGTGTGTGTGTGTGTGCGCGTGTGCGCACACGCACGTGCGCGCACGTGCCTGTGTGTGTCTGAATGCGCAGTCGCTTAAATGATAAAAAAATGCACAATTACTTTATAAAGCAATCACTGGAAATCATTTTTATAAGTTGGGCTTTTCTTGGATAAATATAAGGTGATAAAATTAGATAATAATGAATGGTAAAAATTCGGATTAAATGATTGAAAATGATTTCAAAATCATTTTTGAAATCAGTAGCTTTAAAAAAATAACTTGAGGAAACCAGTTTGAGAGGAGTTATATAACTAATAGATTCAGAATCTGAATGATAAGAATAGGTCACTCATTTTAAGTGATTAAATTTTCTCCAAAAAAAGTGTTTCTTCCTAAAAAACAAATGAGAAGTTACCTGTGGTTTTGTTCATATGATTACAATTTTATATTTGCATCTGAGCTATTTGCATATATCCCATATGATACAGAAATAGCAAAAAAGAAATGTTTGGTAGATTGGACAATTAGCCTGTAATATTTTTAATGTAAATTGTAAATTCTATTGCTTTATGATAAATTATTAAGGATATCGAGTCAGTAATGCTATGGAATGAACTTACGTTATAGAATAGAATCTAAGTACTGGGCTTCATGTATATTATATACATACATATAATACATTTTATTTATTGAACTTTTAAAAATGAGAAGCAATTTTAGGGAACAAATCTGAAAATAAGTCATTTTTTAGTAATTCTTGCATTATCACACTTAGACTGTGAATTTTGTCAGTCTATTGCAGAAGTACCATTTTTACTATAAAGTGACAGCCACCTTTTCTCGCCCTTAAGGTATATGGCACAAGTTCACAGCAAGTTAGAATGTGACATGTTGCTATTTGCCATTAAAATTTAGACAGCTTTATAATCTTCTTATGAGGCCAAGAATTTTCTTCAATAATGAAGAAAAGAGAGAGTTTTGTGTGTGTGTGTGTGTTTTTGGTATACATGTGTATACTAAAGTGGTTTTGGTATACATTTGGTTTTTTGGTATACATTTGGTTTTTTTGGTATACATTTGTAAAAACATTGGGGGGAAAAACATGGACTGAAAAAGCCTGTAATTTACTAAATCCATAGAAGTAAGTTAAAATGAGCATACTGTTGTTAGTTAAAAAAAACCCCAAAAAGCTGGATTTTCCAGAACAAACCCCGAAGAGGTTATTAAATTCCTACTAAGTACCAGCTGCTTTTCCTTTGCTAACGGAGCTACCAGCAGGTGACTGGAGCCTCATTAAGGCTGTAACACAAGGTCAGGTGTAGAATTGCTTCTGGCTTGGATAACTGAAAAAATCAGAGCCTTCAAATTAGTGCACTTCTGTTCAAACTAGACAGTAATACATACTTTTTTTTTTCCCCTTCAAATCTTTATTAATTAACCATGAAAAGTATGTCATAGGATAATTGGTAAATGAAACCAGATGTTTTAATTTTGGGTGGCACTGACATTATGCAGAGCTTTTTCATTGTCAGTGTCTCCTTTGGTTCATACAGTGATTTTTCTGAGGCTTGAGGGCAGCTCTTGTTGAACCCACATCACAGAAGAATAAACTGAGGCACAGAGAGAGCGGAAATTTTCCTAAGATCACAGACCTACTATGATCAGGTTTGCTGAATTCTGTCTGCTCCATTCTGAGCCCTTCGATCATGTTTTCAACCAGGGGCTGATGTAATAACCCTCCTAGCACCGTCTCTCTCCCCTTTCCCACCAAGAGAGTTTTTGTGTGAGGGTGTTTGGGTTGTCATAATATAACAGCTGCTGGCATGTAGTGGATGGGGCCAAGGATAGTTCCACACAACCAGCACTTTTTCTCCCTAAAAATCCTGTGATGCCTCTGTTGAGAAACGTTTATAATCGCGAAGCATACTAGGAAAGTGGTTCTCATAATTTTATATGTATGTTTAAATTCCACTCAGTACATTTATTCCTATTTTCATTTGTTTTATAAATAAGTCTAAGAATATATGGTTAATAAAATGTTACTCTCTAAAGAATATTATAAATAGAACTCGTAAAATAACAAATGAACAATTATAATTCCTCATTCCTTTTATGGCCTTCAGCTATCACACATAACACATAAAAACATATCTATATCTTTCTATATATTTTAATATACTCCATTTATTATTCTTCCAAGTTAGAAATATCGTTACTGGAACAGTAATTTTTACCCTCCTTTAAATTTGGTGTCCTGTTAAACTGTTTTACCAAATGATCTGGTTAGCTCCTGCTATTCTGAAACTGAGGGGAAAGGTAATAAGCCTCAGGCTTTGACTGAAGAAACAGCAGAAACTGTTCTTTTTGCAATTAAATTTGCACCTTTTTTGCATATATTTAACATTTGATTTGATGCGTGCTAATTATCTTATTTCCTAAATATCTAATTTGGTTTATGGAATGTTAATAGTGGTAGTATTGTTACCATTTGACAAATTAGGAAATAAAATATACAGGGTTGTTACTTGTTAAGAGTTAACACAAGTAAAATAAATGTTTAATTTCATGGTCATTGTAGACTTACCTCCTCTACCTTACTCATTCATCAAAGGGAATGAGAAAATTGGTAAATTTTTGACAGTTTTAGTATATAATAGCATAGGTTTTTTTTTTTTCGGTACGCGGGACTCTCACTGTTGTGGCCTCTCCCATTGCGGAGCACAGGCTCCGGACGCGCAGGCTCAGCGGCCATGGCTCACGGGCCTAGCTGCTCCGCGGCATGTGGGATCTTCCCGGACCGGGGCACGAACCCGTGTCCCCTGCATCGGCAGGCAGACTCTGAACCGCTGCACCACCAGGGAAGCTCATAGCATAGTTTTTGAATTTAAAAAAATGTATATATGTAATACATTCATCTGCCTATAAATAACGAGGTATGGCTTATATGGAGTTAATTGACTCACAATGAGTTTGTAATTATGCTTTCAGAAATAATAGATTAGGATTTAGTTAATAAAGTTAAAAAGAAGCCATAAAATTCACATTCATGTCATATTTCATTAAATACATATATTAAGGTCATGACTAATAGAAGTCCAATATACCTCAGAAACAAAATTTTCTTTAGATATTAATGGGAAACTTGCATTTTGAAGCACATTCTTGGTGCTTATATTTTCCTTACTTTTAATTAGCTGATTTTTTAAGTAAATAATGTTTAAAGCTGTATATCTATCAAAATGAAAAAGAGTAGAAAAGACATGTACAATAAGATTGAAATTACTGGAGTGAGTCAGTTGAGCTTGATTTCGTCTTTTTTATGGGGACTGTGTCACAGTGCACCATAGCTCTGTGGTTTTTGTGGTTAAGCTTTTTACTACTTCAAAGCATCAGCAATTACACATTATATGAGTTGAATTTATATTTGCATAGATCTGATTTTAAAAATCTTTTTGTAGGGAAATCTGTTATTTGAAATGACATACAATATAAAAATAATTGGGACTATCTACATTCTTCTAGTAACAGAATATTTGGGTTTTCATCATTTCTGACCTAAAACTTAGTTTGCATTTCTAAAAAGGTATATATATGACTTTATTCCCTTATTTCATTTCTGTCCTCTTCCATCAGTGGAAAGACATAGCCATGCTATCCTAGTTATTATTGCAATTGTATATAGAGAACAACCTGCCCAGAAATTAATAGCAGAATTTCACTCAGGGGTATTAGAGTGAGCAGCCTTAAGAATAGATTACTTTTGGGGGGACTTAAAATAGTAGAGGTCAGTGTATTAAACTGAATAACATATGAGTGAAAAAAATATACAGTGTACAATACCAAGAGGTTAGAAAACTGAATACTGTGTAATAAATTTGTTAGTTTGTATAAGTTCATTTTGATAAACTGTTGGTGGCTGCTTGTTAACATAAATTTTTAAGATTTTCATTGCAATAGTATTTTCCCACATACAGGGCAAGAGAGATCACTTAGTTGAGAACAATACTTAGCTGGAAGTAAAAAATTTCATAGGTATTCTTCTCTACTCTAGTAGTCTTTCTTTTTTTTTTCTAACTGAAGTGTAATTAATTTACAATGTTGTGTTAGTTTCCAGCATACAGCAAAGTGGTTCAGATTCTTTTCCATTATAGGTTATTAGAAGATATTGAGTATAGTTCCCTGTGCTATGCGGTAGGTCCTTGTTGTTTACCTATTTTTTATATAGTAGTGTGTATGTGTATATGTTAATCCCAAACTCCTAATTTATCTCTCCCCCATCCCCCGTATCCCCTTTGGTAACCATAAGTTTGTTTTCTATGTCTGTGAGTCTAACAGAAGCAGTCTCGATGAGCTAACAGTTCCACCAAGCTTTGTCAATATGCATTCATTACACATACTTATTTATATATATCCTCATTGCAAATAAGCATAAATATAGTTTAATAATTTTATATATATATAAAATTGTCTTAGGTCTCAAGCCTCCTAAAAGCAGAGTTTGAGATGGGAATTCTTGTTTGTTCAGCAGATGCTTTCAGGTAATACTGGGATGGGCAAGACATGCTTTCAGCTCGAAGACTCACTTTAAGCTGGATCCCATGAGGAACACTTTAGCATGAACCACACCACAAAACTGGTCTCACATCAGGGATGGCGTTGGCCTTTTGTCTTCCCATGTGAAACAGTTGTTGGTTGAAGGTTGCATGAAGGAAGCAAGGGGGCAGGGAAGGGGAGCAAAACATCTTGGGAAAATGTGGGCACTTGAGGGTAGTTCTCCAGAGAAGGGGCAGCTATAAACTGTTCGCAGCTACAGCTCACTGCAGCTAGGGGGTGGGTGTGCCCGGCAACGGAAAGTTCCACGGAAAGAGAAGTGGGCAGGTATCAACATTGTCCAATCAATTGATGTCACATTTGAGAATCTGGTAGTATTTGCTAAGTAAATTCTGTGAGTCTATGGTACTGGTCAGATTATTCAGACCCATAATGTAGTGTTTGAAGTATTTTTGTGAGTGATACACATTCTCTAGTGTTTAAAACAAATGTGATTAGAACTGTGAGACACAAAATGCAGAAAACATACAAAACATGTTGACCGAAATTCTCTCTGAGGTTTCAGTGTCAGTAATGGACACTTCTCTTTCTTCAGATCATTTAGCCTTTTCTGACACCCTCACCTTCTCCTCTGTGGTTCTTAGCACACAGGTTTCCATGGTTGATTACTCTTAAGCAGGGGAGGAAAGCCCAGTTAATGTTACTACTGGGTCACACGTATCTCTCTCAATGCCTGGTGTCTCATGGTCCCTCACACGTATTTGCTGAGTGAATGAACAAGGGACACTGGATGTGAATGGAGCCACCAAGTGTTAGAGATAATTGAATAATTAATAAATGTATACACTCTGTGATTCTTTTTACACTGTTTTATTAAGAACACTTTATAAAGTGCACATCTCTGTTATGCAGAACTTACGCTACTGTTGTTCAGTAGCAGGTTTTCTAATTTCAAAAGCTACATCTTATTGTATTTCTTCTTGTGTAATTGGCTTCAGATAGATAAGCCAGCATCTTCACAGTCCTGAATCACTTGATGGTTTTACATGTCATTCCTCCTACAATGTTCATTTGCATTTTCAGTGTTCATCCTCTTTTTCAGGATGCATTATGTTCAAAAGTATGGAATAGCCTTTAATTAGGGTATGTTCACAGACAGCCAACATTTTATGACAGAAAAAATAAGATATTGAAGGATCAAGATAAAGGAGTAAAAAAATTTATGAAGAAACATATTAAGAGCAAAATTTTAAAAGTTATACAGAGTGCCATGGTACAGATTCAGAACCATGCCAATAATGTATACATCATGTTCTTTACTCGTCAGGAAGGACATGGAAATAAAGGTAACCTCAACTGTTACGTTTATTCTTTTTCAAGACAGAAATATTCTTTTTTATAAAAATATATGCTTACTATTAAAAAGGCAAATAAGGTAGTATGGAAGATTTCAGGAAAAAAATAAAAAGATGTAAATATTTTAATACCCAAAGGTATATCCTCATTAATATTATGATGCATGAATATTTTGTAAATATTTATATGAATATTTTATATTTATATATGTGGTAGATGGATAAATATTTACATCTTTCTGTTTGCTAAGTAATATATAATATACCTTCTATGTGGGTCTGTAAGGAAAGAAAGTTAAATAGGCTTTAATAATTGCTGTACGCTATTTTGCTGCATTGTCTTTATAATATCTATGTATATGTATGTATACACACATATATGTTTTAGATATTTTTCCCTATTTAAGAATAATTGTACTTGTAGTTTGCCCCAACCCCAGGCAAACACATTCTGATTTCTGTCTTGTAGTAATTTTGCTCATTTTTGTGTTTCATAAAATGAAATCATGCAGTTTGCATTCTTTTTGTATCTGTCTCCTTTCACAGAGCATAATATTTTATAGAGTCATTTATGGGTTGATTTGTGTAGTAGTAATGTCTTATGAATATACCACTATTTGTTTATCTTTTCTTCTGTTGATTTACAGTCATGTTTTTTCGGATTTTTTCTTGCTATTATGAGTAAAACTGCTGTGAAATTTTTCTGTAAGTCTTTTTATAAATATATGTTTATATAAATATGTTTATGTTTTTATTTTGCGTGTGTGTTGAGGAGAGTCATATAATAGGAGTGGGATTGATGGATCATAATAATATGTGAAATTTTATAAGAAACTAGCAAAGAGGAAAACTCAAAATTAAGGTTTTTCTTGGCTGAAAAAAGTGTCAATCGGTTCTAAGTTCTCTCTCGTAAGGTAAATAGGGTTAAAAATAGAGTGTTCAGAAGCAATTAGAATTTTTGCCCTTGTATATGAAGGTATCTCATACAAAGCCTTCTCTCACAAAGTCAGCATAATTCATTACTGAATAAAAGCTTTTAGGGTGAATTGTTTTCAAGCATTTTTACATGTTCCAGAGCCCACAGACTCATACTATTTCATGATAAAACAAATTTACTTTAAAGTTAACATTAGTTATGATAATATAACCTAACAGGTCATCTTGTTTTCATAAATTTTTCTAGAATATGTCTTGCTTCTTGCTCTTGCTCTGGGTTGTTGGAACACACTGTATATCAAGGCTATACTCACAGACAAAACACACATATGATCATCAATATTTATGTAATTGACCCATCCATGTAAATAATTAATAAGTAAATACAGGCCATGTAAATAATTAATAAGTAAAGGCAGACTAAATCAGTGAAAATTATAAAACCTATGTAAATAATACCTCACTCTTTGAACAAGTTGATATCATGGGACACAATGGCTGTGACTGTCACACTATAGACTGAAATCATGAATGTCCAGGAGGGAGGATGTCTGCCTATTGACTCTTCTATTAAGTCAGAGGCAAGGGAAATCCAACCCTTCCTTGTAAATGTGAAGAAATGAGAAGTGATCATAACCCCAATTTGGGGTATAGAAGTGAAACTCCTCACAAAACCAAATTTTCATAATAGATTGGGTATATATACCTATTGGTAATTTGAACCTACAAAAATTGTGACTCAGTTTTAAACAAAAGGTAAAAATTCCAACTTTCACTAGAGAAGCATTATTTTAAAGGAGTACAGGATTGGGGTTTTATTAGGTTTCTTCTCCATAGTCCATTTTCTTTCCTTGGTGGCAATCCAGAGGGCAAGGGTATGCACTTTTTAAAAATGTTCACTTTCAAATATATCTCTTTGATTGGTTTGAACATAAACAGAAGGGACCAGCTTGTTTTCCCGTTCTGTTCTCATTACCAAACTAGGAAGTAACCCAGGCCCATTAGGAGTTCTGCATAAACCTGGATGTCTGGCTCCCATCCCCAGATGTTCTGTTTTAACTGGTCTGGGTCCAGCAGTGGTATCAAGATATATGGAAGCTCCTCAGTATTTCTAACATGCAGCAACATTTGGGAACCAGCATCTTATCGCCTTGTAGCTCACAGGGCTCCGTCTACCTGTTTTGCAGGTGGGAATGCTGAGGCCTGGAGAGGGGGAAGGACTTGCCTAGGTTCACAAAGAATGTTTGTGGCTGAGCCAGGATTGGCTATACTATTCTTGCACCCCACTGGCATACCCCTCCCATCCTATTATTTCACTAGGTAACTGACCTCTCTGTGCCTTGGTTTCCTCATTTGTAAAATGGGGTCCTTAATGGTATCTACTGGTAGGGTGGCTGCACTGATCACATGAGATTATGACTAGAAGTGCTTATTAGCACAGTGCTTAGTTTTCAGCAGATGTTTTCCATTTATTGTTGTTGTTGCTGTTTTGTACTAGGGGTATAGAAATGAATGGGATGCCCAGAGGACAGTGACCTCACTGGGGACAGAAATTGGGATTCCTCTCTCCATACCTGGCATTCAGTATAGACCCTGACATTTAATAAAAGTTTTTTCTTTCAACGCAGAAAAAAAGTGCTGTGTATCATTTCCCTTTAATATGTATATTGTGTATGTAATAATATATAATATATATATTAAAATTTTTAATTGATATCACTGACATTAGGGTAACAAGCTAACTTGGAATCACAGGGCAGCAGATTAGATACATGATTGTTAAAGAGATATCAGAAGGATGAAAGATGTAGCTTAATCTTCTTGGAAATCTTATTTTCATGCATAATGTGTTAAAAGTAATTGTAGTTGAAAGTTTTAATTCTTCTGAAAAATGGTTTCTAACTTGTTTGTGTCATGTTTGTGGCACATCTAGATAGCAACAGATTTTGTGAAGAATGACCAGGTTTAACAAAGCCTTTAGGTTTCTTAAGTGCTTGCAACGTATCACAGTGCATTATCTTTCATCACACAATAAAAGGACTATTTGTAGTTCATTTTTCTGCCTCATATATTAGAAATTATATGCCTGTCCGTTCTCATCTTTGCAGTAGAATGCCTTACATTTATATTGTGATTTATGCTTCACAAAGTTGTAACACGTACATGCTTCTCAATTTTTCTAATATTCTTGAATTATAAAACTCAGTTTATTTTCACAATGTATTCTGAAACACCTAAAAGATCAGATATATTATTCAGAGAACCATGGATAGGGTGAAATGAAAAATATCCTATTTCTATTCACCTCATAAATTACCCTTAAATTTTAGATTTTCTCTTTTAACCTTCCCAATTATTGTATCTTGCCACAATAACAGTCTTTTAAATTAAATAATATTTAATAAAGATTTATCTCCATATAATTTTTAATCTCTAATTAAGATATCTGTTTCCTTTTTTGTGTTATAATAAAGTCATTTATGTGGTAGTTAAATGCTTAATTAGCCACAATTTTTCATTGACTGTTTTTGTGTCGTTCTGAGTGTTTTCAATTTATTAAGACAAGGGTATCTTTCCTTAAAAAAATTATTGAGGATTATACAATCTATTTATCCTTATATAATGCCCTCACTCAGTTCACCAAAAAAAAAAAAAAGTATTATTTCAAACCTGTACTCCTTTCCTTCCACTCTACCATACCCACCTTCGTTTTCAAGCACCTGACCTCTGTTCATTCAGAGATGAAATAGAGGGTGTCAGGTGGGAATTTCCTCAATTTCTTTGCCCACCTCTTCTCATCTGTAGCCGTCTTCATCCATTTCTTTTATTTCTGACTCAGGGAAATTGGACTCTACTTTGCTCAAGTCTAACAATCTTCTCTTGTTATTGGATCGTCAACTGTTCCTGTTTTCTCCTGTTCTTTCTTTAAAGCAAACAAATTTACAAACAGACCAACTAATGAACCATAAAAAACAAAAACAAAAAGCCTAATGGCAACAGTATCTCTAGGCCCTCTAGACTCCAGTCCTCTCATTTCTACCTCCTTATTGTTTGTAGAATCTTCTCCACATAACCCTTCCTCATGCCTCTGGTTTAATCTGGGATCCCATCATTTTCTTCCTATTATGTTAGTACGGTAAGTATCCAACAGAAATTCCTGCCTCAGGTATGTCTCTCCTGTCTGTCTTTCCAAGCATCCATCATAGAATTCTTTAGTGGCATTGTCTTTATGATAAATTCTGAACCTCATAGCATATTAAGCTGGTAGTTAACATGAGACTCTTCTTGTCTGGAAATTTCGGCTAGGCCCCAAAGCTAAGGGTTATGAGTGCCAAATATCTCAATTGTAAAGAGAGTTATTAGACCATGTATGTAGGATTTGAAAACAGTGGTTCCCAAATCTAGTTCTAGCTTTAGCTGATCTCCTACCTTGGGGCTAGGTAATAAAAAGTGAAGAGTATACCTGGTGGGAGTCAAGATGTCCCCAACCAGAAGAGCCTGGCTTGAATTATCAGCATCTACATTGCATGGAGAGGCTTACAATCTAGTTGGGGAAGGAATCACCATTTCTAGGTGATTACATTGAGGTGTCTCCGGTGAGAGACTTTCTGTCGAATGGTTAAGGTTTCCTAGGAAACAGATTTAACATTGGAGTTCCTTCAAACCCTCCCACAGCAAATTGTAACTCTCCCGCAGCCAAGGGGGACACTCTCTGCCATCATTTCTCCTTCCTCCCCTGAGCCAACTCTTAAGGGTTGCAGCAAGGGTGGGAGGGTAGTCGCAGAGCCTGGTATGTAAATATTGCAAGTTATTCTGTAGATTTCCCAGCCTGAATCAGGACAAGAGGGGACAATGTTCAATTTGATAGAGATTTCATTTAGGCCAGCTTTTTTTTTTTTTTTTTAAGATCTGAAATTACAGCATCAGGAAGAGGTAACATCCTGGGTTAGGGAAAGGAGATTTGACATTCCAAGGAAGAAAGGGAGTTACTTGCACTTAGTGTCTTACAGACCTTAAAAAATTCCAGTTCTGATAGCAGATTAAAGGCAAAATCTTTACTATTTGTTGCCTATTTATGTAGCCTCATCTTTTACCACCAGTCCTTCAATCCCGAATGCTGTGCCTTATCAAAACACTTTGAGCACCCTTCCTCATCTTCCTTACTTGATTAATTCCTCCTTGATCTTAAGGCACAGTCCAGGAATCACCTTCTCAATGGAGCTTCCCCTCATGTCACACCACACCCTATTTTACGTTACATTGTTCCCTTTTATGTTTTTTATGGCACCCCACTCACTTCCATCCAGTCACTCATCAACCTGGATAGTGGTGGTTTTGTCAGTCTCCTTTGTGAGACTATGCAATTCTTTAATGCAAGGACTCTCTTTTCGGTCTGCATCCCTGACACCAATTGCAGTGTCTTTTTTTTTTTTTTGGTTAATGAAAATTAATTGTTAGTGGCATTTTTGAATTGAGATATGATGTAAATCCAAGAAATACTTTGAGTATAGCTCGCTAATTGAAACATTTAAGAATTGCATTAAAAAACATTTTCTGTAAAAGATAAGAGTAAAATTCAAAATGTTACCTTCATGTGACTACTTGGAAGCACTTTATGCATGCTTTTCCCTGCCCCTCACCCTCATTCTCTCTCACTTTCTCCGTGTGCTGAGCAGATGTAAAAATACAATACTACTCACCCTCCATCTATCAGGCACTTTCACAGTCTCTTATCTCATAGAATACACTTGAGAGTTCTTTTTCATTATAGGTTTTTCAGTCCTTTCTTTTTTTTTCAGTCCTTTCTTACAGATAGTATTATTTTCTTTACTCTCTTTCTTCACCTTGATATGACCTTTGCCAAACATTATGCCCTTTCTCAAAATCTGATCTGAACATGTTTTCAGAATTAATTTTTTTATTAAAATGTACCATAATATATATTAAATAAAAATACTATGTAGTTTTGTTTGCCCTCTCTTCTCATTAAGATTTCTAATGTTTGTGGTTAGGCTTTACCTTACTAGCTACAATTCATTGAAACAAACAAAAAAAAGATTTAAGGAGAAATGGGTGTGAGATCCACCATGTAAACACCTCAGTCCTTGCATGGTATTTCCATGTGCATACACACCCATGCATGCACGTCATTACGGAAAGAAAATGTTCATTTTTTTAGCTCTTCCAGCCTAGGAAGTAGAGACATATTTTCCTAACACTATGTGAACTTGAGAAAGTTTATTTACTTGTTATTTGTTATCTTGGCACAAAGCATAATTTAGCTTGTCATCTTGAAGGACACAGTTGAGGCAATCACAGGAGCCCCTGTGCCCTGACATGAGTCCCAGAGCACTTCAGAGAGGCTGCCCCAGCTGGAGGTTGGTTATGGTAACCAGTGCCCAGGTCCTCTGAGCAGCTCATGGAATAACACTGTAGGCTCTGCCAGTGACTGGTCCTAACTTGTATGGAGGTGCATAGGGCTTTCAGCAGCTGCTTTAAATCCTACTCTAATAAGGTTGGTTAGTTTTAGAAATTTAATGCAACACAAAATCTCTTATTTAGGGGGATTTGCTACCAGAACAACAATGTAGTCTTACATTAATTTTGATGCCAAAATTATTAAAGTAAGAGTCCATTCTGAAAGTAGATGTGTCTCTTTTTAAAAACAAATTATAAAATAAAGATGATAAACAAATAAAAGGAATATTTTGAAAGCATTTATAAATATATATGTTCTTGGATTTCATTTAGGAACAACAAATGAATTTTCGTGTTATATAGCAGCTAAGCAAAGATAAAGTTAAACATACCAAGTATCATAACTAGCTAGCATGCTAAATACATTTGGGTTTTTTTGTTTGTTTGTTTTTTCGGTACGCGGGCCTCTCACTGTTGTGGCCTCTCCCGTTGCGGAGCACAGGCTCCGGACGCGCAGGCTCAGCGGCCATGGCTCACGGGCCCAGCCGCTCCGCGGCATGTGGGATCTTCCCGGACCGGGGCACGAACCCGTGTCCCCTGCATCGGCAGGCGGACTCTCAACCACTGCACCACCAGGGAAGTCCAGTACATTTGTTTTTAATAATATGTACTGTTCAGGGACTTCCCTGGCAGTCCGCTGGTTAAGACTTTGCCTTCCAATGCAGGGAGTGAGGGTTCGATCCCTGGTCAGGGAGCTAAGATTCCACATGCCTCGTGGCCAAAAAACCAAAACATAAAACAGAAGCAGTATTGTAACAAATTCAATAAAGACTTTAAAAATTGTCCACATCAAAAAAAATCTTAAAAAAAAATTAAGATGTATCCTTCAGATGTTGAATTTTAGGTGGAGTGGAGGAGAAGATAAACCTTCAAGCATTCCACAAGATTTCCAAAACATTGCCAAAATGATTTAGGAAACGCTAGGAAATTCAGTGCATTAACTTTTTGATACTCATTTCAATGTAGTATGCATTTCCATATATTATGATATGCTCAGGTGTAATACATGTTTTGCGTAGATTCATTGTTTTAATGTGCTATAGAAATCAGACTTTTCATTTTGTCCATGCTAAATCTTTTTAGACTTAAAAATACCACTACAAACTCACACATCTCAAAAAACTTGGCAAACTGTAATGAAAGCAATTGTTAATTCCAAAGACTGCTAAAATATCCCAGATATTTGTCAGTTTGCCCGGGTCTATTCTGGACACATGGTAGGAGAGATTAATTTTCTATTGTCATATGGCCATTAGTCCTCAAAAAAAAGTAGATAATGTGTAAATATGTATTGTTTGAAGTTACTTCAGAAAAATTTCCAGCTGTGTCTACCATTAACAGTATTCAAACATTTCTCTCACCTGTTTGGCCTTGTTTAATATTTTGGATTGTGAGGGGTTAGAACCCAGGTTAAATGCAGTTCCCTATCCAAATGTAACTCTAAGACTTCAGGATAAATCTTTGTGCACCCCTGAGATCAGCATATCACTCACCAATACAGTCTGGTAGAAAAAACATCAGACAAAGGGTATTAGGAACTAGAACAGAGGGAATCTAGTTCCAATTTAACTAATGATTCAAAGCTGATCTTTTTTTGTATCAAGGAAATTATGACTAAAATATCATTAATCCACTAATATTTTTTACGTAGGTCAGGATTTTAGGTGCCATTGTACAAAAGAATAATACTTTCTGGAGCTAATCTCAAAGTACAGAGACAGAATGTGTAGGGTGGGTGCAGTATTTAATTTAGATGTTACAGTAAAAAAAAAAAAAAAAAAGCAGTGGCCGCTCATGTTATTAGCATCTGAAAGTCTATGTAGAAAATACAGAGACAGTGGAGAGTAGTGAATAAAAGAAATAGGGAAATCTACCAGGCAGTTGGCCTCTGCCAAAAGGAGTTGATTTAATATTTACACCACCATTCTCTCAGCTTGTGACCTATACGTTTTGGAATCCTCTCTGAAGCATCCCTGATGCTTACATTCTGTTTTCTTTCCTGGTTCTGTTGATCCTTCACCTAACAAATACATATTTCTCAATGATTGATCCTTGATTCTCTTTGCCATTCTCTGTATGTTCTCCTCTGTGATCACATTTAAAATTTCCACATACGAGAAGATGACTCGATCGTCAATACTTCTGCATTTTTAAGCTCTTGTTCCCCATCCCCAAACACTGAAATCTCTACTCAGATTTCCAGATTCCACATACACCTCAAAATCCCAAACTGAGCGGTTAATATTTCCCTCAAAAAGTCCTTCCTCAAAATTTTATACCTTTAAAAATAAGTGTTCTTTTTGTGTTGAACTTCTGTGTCCACAGTTGTAGCCTAATTGGCCCAAAAGAAGCTAAATACATTTCTTCAGTTTCCCAAAGTGATCGTGTGTGTCGTACTGCCGATTTCAGGGGAAAGTTAGAATAGGGGATTAACTCTGTGACAAAAGTCAGGCTAAATTGAAAATTAAGCTTCCCAATTATTTAAAATTTTTTTGACTATCCAAAAATGAGAAATTGTCCCTGGTCTCTCATTCTATCTGTTCTATGTATATGTATGACCTTGAAGTGTCTTCTTTTCTTCCCTTCCTCATACCCTTCAGAATTGCCTCAGAATTGTAATTTCATTTTACCTTGTGCAGAGTAATTCTGCTTTTCTTAGCTTGATTCCCAAACTTGTATATGTAAACCCAGTTAGATGCACAGCAGAACAAAATGTACTTCTATTTCATAGGATTTAGTGTCCTTAGGAAAAATTCATTGTTTCTAGGAATAATTTTCCGTGGTGCCAGCTGCCCTTACTCTGCTTCTTCCCTATGCAGTCCCCATATTCCATTTTGATTCAGAAATTGAAATCAACTCTCTGTCAGTCTCCCTTTTCTGTGAGGCACACACCACCTGGACCGTCGTTTTAAATTTTTTTCTCCAAATTTAGAGATTGATTTCATTTGCTATCAAACAAAATGATATACATTTCCTGTTTTAATTAGCTAGGTGACGTTGGGCCTGTTTCTACACAATGAATACAGTGATGATAATACCTTTTGATAGGGTTATTGTGCAGTTACCTAGCACCATGCTTGGCCCTTAGCACTAAGTGATTAAATGTCATGTTCCCCTTATTTCTTCTTTGGAATTCCATATTTTATTAAGTGACTTTAGGATACTCCATTAGTCATCCTATTTAATTTTTTTTTTTTTCCTTTTCTGTTTCTCTGCATTAAACTGTAAAAATCTTGAGTGCAAGAACTGTATCTTGGTGCTCATGTATATATATCTCACAGAGCAAAGTGGAGCTGGGTAGAGAAGAATCAAACACTTTTTTACCTGCATGGATTTCTGAAAATATGACTTTAAGTAGTTCCCTGTAGTATGTGGTGAGATTTTTTTTGGAGGGGTGTGGGGATTAAACTTTCAGTAAGTAGTGATAAGTTTTCTTTGAGTTTCTAAGATGATTGTGAATCTTAATTGAGAGAAAATTGTATCTGACCAAGCCTGCTTATAGCAGCCTGTTCGTTTGAAATAGATCCATTAACACTATGATTCAGCTTTTTCATTTTCTTTACTCTTCTTTGTTCCTGTCTTTTGATTAGTTGCTTTCAAATGCCAATTTATTCCTGAAGATTATTACACAGGCACACACAAACACACACGCCCACACATGGATGCTCTCTTAACAAGAGAAGAAAGAAATTAGTTGGGTTTATTCATGCTTTGATTTTTTTTAAAATTTTCTTTGATTTAAAAAAATACAGAATACTTTAAAAACCAAAGTTTTCCTGGATAGAAGGTGGAAATGAGTGGAAGGAAAAACCAAGAGTTTTGTACAGGATAATATTCAAAGCAACTTATATGCGTACTTTGAGTTTGAAGGTGGTGATTAGGTTTTCAGATTTAGAGAAGTGTGAGACAACCTAATTAAACACCTTTGTGCTGAAAAGCAGCTCAATAAATTCAGATTGCTTTGGGAAGCTCTCAAAGCTTTTATCAGTAAGCTAATATTGCAAAAGTCCTTTAAACTAATAGCTTTTGAAAAATTATTCCCCAGACTGGAAATAAATTATACAGATATTTAAATAAATACACTTGCTAGAATCCTTACATCGAATAGGTGCAAACATATATCTTAAAAAGTATGAAATATACAGTCAGTAAATGTGTAAGTACATATTTTCTAGTAATAATTAAGGCAAATTAATTTAATAACTTTTTGACCCCTTGCCGCTTAGATTTGTCTTTACAAATCCTTAGTAATTGTTTACGAAGGGGATCGTATGGAGATCAGGATGAAGAAAGAAAAGCAAATCTTTGTAGATAATAGGTTTATTCAAGTTGTACATAAAACCTTCATCTTCTTTAGGAGCATATTGTTTATTATTGCCCTCATTAGCAGTATTCTTATTAAATGGGAATTGTTTACCTGTAAATACAATGGATCAGATTTTGTAATTTTGTGGTATCATTCAATAGCACACCTTTCTTTCTAACAAAAATACATTTGGGTTGCGTTGTTCAATGCCCATACTGACAGGTCTTTATTTCATCTGTTTTGTCATCCCTCTGTGAGAGGCATGGACCCAATGGCCTCTGAGATCCCTTCCAATCTTTAACAGCATAAGATTTTTTTTCTTTTAATTTAATTTATACAGAAGGTTCTTATTAGTCATGCATTTTATACACATTAGTGTATACATGTCAATCCCAATCTCCAACTCATCACACCACCACTCCCCCACCACTTTCCCCCCTTGGTGTCCATACATTTTTTCTCTACTTATGTGTCTCAATTTCTGCTCTGCAAACTGGTGCATCTGTACCATTTTCTAGGTTCCACATATATGCGTTAACATACGATATTTGTTTTTCTCTTTCTGACTTACTTCACTCTGTATGACAGTCTCTACATCCATCCATGTCTCTAGAAATGACCCAATTTCGTTCCTTTTTATGACCGAGTAATATTCCATTATATATATGTACCACATCTTCTTTATTCATTCGTCTGTCGGTGGGCATTTAGGTTGCTTCCATGACCTGGCTACTGTAAATAGTGCTGCAATGAACACTGGGGTGCATATGTCTTTTTGAATTATGGTTTTCTCTGGGTATATGCCTAGTAGTGGGATTGCTGGGTCATATGGTAATTCTATTTTCAGTTTTTTAAGGAACCTCCGTACTGTTCTCCATAGTGGCTGTATCAATTTACATTCCCAGCAACAGTGTAAGAGGGTTCCCTTTTCTCCACACCCTCTCCAGCATTTATTGTTTGTAGATTTTCTGATGTTGCCCATTCTAACTGGTGTGAGGTGATACCTCATTGTAGTTTTGATTGGCATTTCTATAACAATTAGTGATGTTGAGCAGCTTTTCATGTGCCTCTTGGCCATCTGTATGTCGTCTTTGGAGAAATGTCTATTTAGGTCTTCTGCCCATTTTTGGATTGGGTTGTTTATTTTATTAATATTGAGCTGCATGAGCTGTTTATATATTTTGAAGATTAATCCTTTGTCTGTTGATTCGTTTGCAAATATTCTCTCCCATTGTGAGGGTTGTCTTTTCGTCTTGTTTATGTTTTCCTTTGCTGTGCAAAAGCTTTTAAGTTTCATTAGGTCCCATTTGTTTATTTTTTTTTTTATTTCCGTTACTCTAGGAGATGGATCAAAAAATATCTTGCTGTAATTTATGTCAAAGAGTGTTCTTCCTATGTTTTCCTCTGAGAGATTTATAGTGCCCAGTCGTACATTAGGTCTCTAATCCATTTTGAGTTTATTTTTGTGTATGGTGTTAGGGAGTGTTCTAATTTCATTCTTTTACATGTAGCTGTCCAGTTTTCCCAGCACCACTTATTGAAGAGACTGTCTTTTCTCCGTTGCATATCCTTGCCTCCTTTGCCATAGATTAGTTGACCATAGGTGCGTGGGTTTATCTCTGGGCTATCTATCGTGTTCCATTGATCTATATATCTGTTTTTATGCCACTACCATATTGTTTTGATTACTGTAGCTTTGTAGTATAGTCTGAAGTCAGCAAGTCTTATTCCTACAGCTCCGTTTTTTCCCCTCAAGACTGCTTTGGCTATTTGGGAACTTTTGTGTCTCCATACAAATTTTAAGATTTTTTTGTTCTAGTTCTGTAAAAAATGCCATTGGTAATTTAATAGGGATTGCACTGAATCTGTAGATTGATTTGCGTAGTATAGTCATTTTCACAATGTTTATTCTTCTAATCCAAGAACATGGTATATCTCTCCATCTCTTGGTATCTTTAATTTCTTTCATCAGTGTCTTATAGTTTTCTGCATGCAGGTCTTTTGTCTCCCTAGGTAGGTTTATCCCTAGGTATTTTATTCTTTTTGTTGCAGTGGTAAATGGGAGGGTTTCCTTAATTTCTCTTTCAGATTGTTCATCATTAGTGTATAGGAATGTAAGAGATTTCTGTGCATTAATTTTGTATCCTACAACTTTACCAAATTCGTTGATTAGCTCTAGTAGTTTTCTGGTGGCATCTTTAGGATTCTCTATGTATAGTATCATGTCATCTGCAAACAGTGACAGTTTTACTTCTTCTTTTCCAATTTGTATTCCTTTTATTTCTTTTTCTTCTCTGATTGCCATGGCTAGGACTTCCAAAACTATGTTGAATAACAGTGGTGAGAGTGGACATCCTTGTCTCGTTCCTGATTTTAGAGGTAATGCTTTCAGTTTTTCACCATTGAAAGTGATGTTTGCTCTGGGTTTGTCATATATTATGGCCTTTATTATGTTGAGGTAGTTCCTTCTGTGCCCACTTTCTAGAGAGTTTTTATCATAAATGGGTGTTGAATTTTGTCAAAAGTTTTTTCTGCATCTATTGAGATGATCATATGGTTTTTATTCTTCAATTTGTTAATATGGTGTATCACATTGATTTGTGTATATTGAAGAATCCTTGCATTCCTGGAATAAATCCCACTTGATCATGGTGTATGATCCTTTTAATGTGTTGTTGGATTCCGTTTGCTAGTATTTTGTTGAAGATTTTTGCATCTATATTCATCAGTGATATTGGTCTGTAATTTTCTTTTTTTGTAGTATCTTTGTCTGGTTTTGGTAGCAGGGTGATGGTGGCCTCGTAGAATGAGTTTGGGAGTGTTCCTTCCTCTGCAATTTTTTGGAAGAGTTTGAGAAGGATGGGTGTTAGCTCTTTTCTAAATGTTTGATAGAATTCACCTGTGAAGCCATCTGGTCATGGACTTTTCTTTGTTGGAAGATTTTAAATCACAGTTTCAATTTCGTTACTTGTGATTGGTCTGTTCATATTTTCTATTTCTTCCTGGTTCAGCCTTGGAAGGTTATACGTTTCTAAGAATTTGTCCATTTCTTCCAGGTTGTCCATTTTATTGGCATAGAGTTGCTTGTAGTACTCTCTTAGGATGCTTTGTATTTCTGCGGTGTCGTAACTTCTCCTGTTTCATTTCTAATTTTATGGATGTGAGTCCTCTCCCTCTTTTTCTTAATGAGTCTGGTTAATGGTTTATCAATTTTGTTTTTCTTCTCAAAGAACCAGCTTTTAGTTGTATTGATCTTTGCTATTGTTTTTTTTTTTTTTTCTATTTCATTTATCTCTGCTCTGATCTTGATGATTTCTTTCCTTTTGCTAACTTTGGGTTTTGTTTGTTCTTCTTTCTCTAGTTCCTTTAGTTGTAAGGTTAGATTGTTTATTTGAGATTTTTCTTGTTTTTTGAGGTAGGCTTATATAGCTATAAACTTCCCTCTTAGAACTGATTTTGCTGCATCCCATAGGCTTTGGATCGTCGTGTTTTCATTGTCATTTGTCTCTAGGTATTTTTTGATTTCCTCTTTGATTTATTCCATGATCTCTTGGTTATTTAGTAAGGTATTGTTTAGCCTCCATGTGTTTGTGTTTTTTACGTTTTTTCCCCTGTAATTGATTTCTAATCTCATAGTGCTGTGGTCAGAAAAGATGCTTGATATGATTTCAATTTTCTTAAATTTACTGGGGCTTGATTTGTGACCCAAGATATGATCTATCATATCTGGAGAATGTTCCGTGCGCACTTGAGAAGAAAGTATAATCTGCTGTTTTTGGATGGAATGTCCTATAAATATCAATTAAATCTATCTGGTCTATTGTGTCATTAAAGCTTGTGTTTCCTTATTAATTTTCTGTTTGGCTGATCTGTCCATTGGTGTAAGTGAAGTGTTAAAGTCCCCCACTATTATTGTGTTACTGTTGATTTCCTCTTTTAGAGCTGTTTAGCAGTTGCGTTATGTATTGAGGTGCTCCTATGTTGGGTGCATATATATTTATAATTGTTATATCTTCTTTTTGGATTGATCCCTTGATGATTATGTAGTGTCCTTGCTTGTCTCTTGTAACATTCTTCATTTTAAAGTCTATTTTATCTGACATGAGTACTGCTACTCCAGCTTTCTTTTGATTTCCATTTGCATGGAATATCTTTTTCCATCCCCTCATTTTCGGTATATATGTGTCCCTAAGTCTGTAGTGGATCTCTTTTAGACAGTATATATATGGATGTTGTGTTTTTATCCATTCAGCAAGCCTGTGTCTTTTGGTTGGAGCATTTAATACGTTCACGTTTCAGGTAATTATGGATATGTATGTTCCTATGACCATTTTCTTAATTGTTTTGGGCTTGTTTTTGTAGGTCCTTTTCTTCTCTTGTGTTTCCTACTTAGAGAAGTTCCCTTAGCATTTGTTGTAGAGCTGGTTTGGTTGTGCTGAATTCTTTTCACTTTTGCTTGTCTATAAAGCTTTTGATTTCTCCGTGGAATCTGAATGAGATGCTTACCAGGCAGAGTAGTCTTAGTTGTAGGTTCTTCCCTTTCACCACTTTAAGTATATCATGCCACTCCCTTCTGGCTTGTAGAGTTTCTGCTGAGTAATCAGCTGTTAACCTTATGGGAGTTCCCTTGTATTTTATTTGTTGTTTTTCCCTTGCTGCTTTCAATAATTTTTCTTTGTCTTTAATTTTTGCCAATTTGATTACTGTGTGTCTCGGCATGTTTCTCCTTGAGTTTATCCTGTATGGGACTCTCTGCGCCTCCTGGACTTGGGTGGCTATTTCCTTTCCCATGTTAGGGAAGTTTTCGACTCTGATCTCTTCAAATATTTTCTTGGGTCCTTTCTCTCTCTCTTCTCCTTCTGGGACCCCTATAATCCAAAGGTTGTTGCATTTAATGTTGTCCCAGAGGTCTCTTAGGCTGTCTTCATTTCTTTTCATTCTTTTTTCTTTATTCTGTTCTGCAGCAGTGAATTCCACCTTTCTGTCTTCCGGGTCACTTATCCATTCTTCTGCCACAGTTCTTCTGCTATTGATTCCTTCTAGTCCATTTTTCATTTCAGTTATTGTACTGTTCATGTCTGTTTGTTCTTTAATTCTTCTAGATCTTTGTTAAACATTTCTTGCATCTTCTCAATCTTTGCCTCCATTGTTTTTCCAAGGTCCTGGATCATCTTCACTATCATTATTCTGAATTCTCTTTCTGGAAGATTGCCTATGTCTGTTTTATTTAGTTGTTTTTCTGGGGTTTTATCTTGTTCCTTTATCTGGTATAAAGCCCTCTGCATTTTCATCTTGTCTGTCTTTCTGTGAATGTGGTTTTTGTTCCACAGGCTGCAGGATTGCAGTTCTTCTTGCTTCTGCTGTCTGCCCTCTGGTGGAGGAGGCTGTCTAATAGGCTTTTGGAAGTTTCCTGATGGGAGGGACTCACAACATAAGATTTTATGACTTGATTTTTTATCATGATGCCAAGAGGACTCGGTGATGCGTTTAAGGATATTGGAGGAATCCTTCTTTCAGTTGAAAACAGTCCAAAGTACTAGCAGAGAATATTTAATAAGATGATATTACAATTTGAAGAGGGCATGAGATTGCAGTTAGATAATGAGTAATGGTGGTATAAACAAATCCACACACTATTGGGTTGATTAAATTTATTTTTCTGGGAATTGAATATATGGTGGTCTTTTATATTACAAATGAGATTTGAGGAAAGTTAATGAAGCTGAACCCTCACTAGGTGGCCATGCTTTTCTGCCTGTTTGATTGATAGGAAAGGATTGCTGTTGTCTTTTAGTAATTAATCTCCTTTGTGTCATAGAACAAGTTTTTTTATTTAAAACAATTTATTCAAGGTTAATACAGTTATGGATATGAAGCAATTAAACATTGGCTTGCATTCAGGATAAAGAAAAACTAATTGATAAACTGAATTCTCCATGCATAGAACAAGAGCAATACAGTCTTAACTGTGGAGACAGTTCTTTCTGTGGATGTGAATAGCAATATTATTTTTGCTTCTAGGATTGTTACTTTTAGTTATAAAATTTTGCTTCTATGACTTAAAAATCATTCAGTCAGGAGTCCAAAAATGGCAGTTTACAGTAATTGGACCCTCCACTGTTTGATTACAAATTCTATAACAGGGAATGTTTTTCAAGGCAAGGCAGGTTTAGCTAATGATTTCAAACGGTAAACTCATTTCAAATTGCTTATCTTTGAAATAAAGTTTGCGGCTCCCATCATTTCCATTTATTTACTGTAAACTTTTAATTCATTCATGATTTTCAAAAGATAATTTAAATTCTTTCTAAAGCAAAATCACATCTATCCCTTTGAGTAGCCCTAATGCAGCTATGACTCTTTTCTCATCTATGTATTTCCAGCAACTCACTGAATAACAACTCTGTGAATGAAACCTTTTCTGTGTGTGTTCTTGTCCCTCCTGTATCCCATTTTGTAAAAATCAAGTTCTTCTCTGCTCTTTCATTTCTCTCCAGGATCTACTGCTCTGAACCTTTCCCTGGACATGCCATAATCAGGTGGTACCTCTTAGTCTAAAGTAATGCTTTTATTCGTCTTTGCTTGTAAATTCTTGTGAAATTTCACATTTTCTGGTATCCTGTTTGTCTCTAAAAACAATATAATAAATGAAGTCACAGTAATTCCATGCTAAGAAAACTCATGATGACTATTCCTATGGATATTTCAGTGTAGGAGCACTTTTGGAATAAGTAATACAGGTTTAGGCCAAATGAGTAAATCTTGTATGGAGAAGCTTTAGAGCACTATTGGCCAAGCAGGGAAAAATTCAGGGACACATGCAGCCTTCTACATCTTTCTGGATTCCCAGTCAGCAGTCTGTATTACTGTGCTTACCCATTAAATAATCCCATTAATACTGTTCTTATGCATTACATAAGACAAGAACACTGTAGCCCAAATACTCCTTTCATAGTGTTCAAGTTGGTGGATTCTTAAAAACCTAATTTTCTTTACTGGTTATTTAGAAGGTACACATCGTACCAATTTCCTACAGTGATGCTTTCAACAACATATTACCTTATTTTCCTAGACAAATTTATGCTCCATTACTTTATTTGACATACAACAAGCCAAACAAGTAAACTATTCCTTAACCATGAGCACTGTATTGTTCTGGTTTTCGCTGTCTTACCCACCAGATATCATTTTCTCCCTGTCTGCTAAATTCTTGTTCTGCTTCCTACCTTTTTCACAAATCCATCTAATCGAAACTAATATTTTCTTAGTATACTTTTGGTCTATTTTATGTTTCTTTCTCCTTGTGATCTTTTCCCCAGGTATATTATGATGTGCTATGATCTGAGCATGAAGTTTAGCTCTCAGCTTATCAGAGCATTCTTCGTAGCTCCTAAAATCAAGCTCTTTAGATAGAAAGGAAGTGATTACAAATACACGTTGATTGATTTGATTAATTAAATCATTTTTAATTTGTTCGTGGCTATTAGCAATTTCCTGAGAAATCTTGACTATTACTATCTTTATTTCTTGTTATGTTTACCTATTTATGTGTAGATGATCTTTTGACCTTTTCTGATGTTTTAATTGAAATGATTCTCATCTACAGATATTGCTGGCTTAATAAATACTATTGTACATTGTCCTTATTTCCATTGTTAATATTCTGTAGGCTAGATCATTTCAAGATTCTATGATACTTGAAAGGGTTCCAATTTAATAATTTTCTATACAGTTTTTACTTTCAGATGACTAATCCTTTCGGAATGTACTCGTTTTATGGATTATTATGGTGCTTCCCTTCAACCTGTGAGATTGACTGAAAGTAGAAACGTAGATTTCACGTGCATTCAGTTGAAAATAGGCTCATATTTTTCAGTATTCACCAAATCATTTTTTCACTATGCCACATTTTATATTACTGATGTTTATTTAAAAGTAGATATGTGTGACGTATAGATTCTTGGATTTTATAAAATCATTTATTATCATTTGTGACCTTAAAAGTGGATCAAGGGTGATGGAAGGAAAAGACAACTTCAGAGATATGATTAAGTCTTAGATGGTTTATGTCTATTGTGACATTCAATTTTCACCATAAACTTGTGAGCATATTTGAGATCATCATCTTCTTTTTATACAAGAAGAAACTGGGGTTTAAAGATTATACATAATAAGTGGGAGAGCCGCAGTTAGAATTCAGATCTGTGTCTAAAGCCATCATGCATCTTTCTTGGATGCATCATATTATCATATATGGATATATACTCGTTAGCTATTATGATCGCTATTAGATCACTTTTCAAGGAGTCTTCCATTCTCTTCCCTTTGCTTTAACATGTTCCCCAACATGTTACACAACCTAGAGATAAAAAAGGAGTGTGATAAGCTTTTAAATGCATAGTTGCCCAAACATATTTCTTTGAGACTGTCTCTGCATATGGCAATAACCCTCCATCTCTGTCAGGCTGAGGCATTTTGGAGCCTGCTGGCTTGGTCACACCACAGTAACACTAATGACAGTAACACCCTGCACCCTTCACTTCACTTCGCTCTGTAACACACATCAAAGTTGCACTTTGGGCCATTAATCCCTTACAGAGATTTTGGTAAAATAATTTTTAGCATTTTTTTCACGAGTCCTTGGGGGCTGGGATAAGCACAACTAGAGGTATATTGAAAGCTCCTAGATACCTTGGGTAAATAAATCTCTGCAGGAACATTTCATCTGCTGTTTCAAACTTGGACAGAGTAGGTACAGTCTGTGTGTCCGAACTAGGCACCATTCTTCCCCTTCACTTTCCTTTTTAATCATTAGGTATCATAGATCTCTCTTGAAGGATTGAGTTAATGGAGTTTGTGAGGAGGGAAACTTACCTCCACAATGCATTTTTTGTTTGTTTGTTTTTGAACTGATCGTTTCTTCCATTCTTGATATTCATTCTTATTGATAGTGACATTGCCACTTTTGAGTTATCAGGGTGTATAACGCTTATCTAATTTTTAGCTCTGCAACTTTATCTCATTTCACCTATTGTGTTAGCCTAGAAATGCTGTGGCAAAGCAGTGGAGTGCAGTGGGGTGGGGACAGAAAAATAATCAGATGTGAAAGAATTCTGCTAATTAGAAAATGAGCAAGACATCAAATGCTGAGGGTGACTTTTTTAAAGTGCTTCATTGGTTGTTTGATACATACATACCTGAGCTTCTCTCTACTGAATATGGAATGAGAAGAAATTACTTCTTGTTCACAGTTTGTCTTCTACTTATGTGATATTGAGGGCAAGTTGTATAACTTCTTTTAAAAGGTAGGCTAGGGGCAGGGCTCTGGAATAGGTAGCCTTATTCAAATTCCAGCTCCTCCACCATTGTCTCTTTACTAAGCACTTTATAGGAATTATCCCTTCCTACAAGCATAGTAGATACTATCATTAATTCCATGTGTAGATGAACAAGCAGACCTCAGAGCTGTTTAAGTTACCCTACATTACTGGCTCTTCGAAGTGTGTCTACTCCTCTGTAAAAGGTGTATCTACAAAGTTTGTAAGAAAGACAGATGGCATAATTCCTGTAAGGTGCTTGGCAAAGAATAAATACTTAAATGATGTCAGCCCTTCTTATTTTTTATCTCATTATGATGGTCAACAGAGGTGCCATCTGTAAAAGAAATTCCATAAATTGTGAAGAGCTACACACATTTTAACCATCATTATTCTTAATAACATCATGTGCCTTGTATAATGAATGTACAATTTTAATCTTCTTAAAAAGGAAAAAAAAAGCCTTCTTGAACTTTCCACCTGAGAGCCAAGGGTTTAAAATTTTATCACTTCTTAGAAGTTTATATCTAAGAAATATGAGCAGCAAGTTATAGGATAATAGTAGGAGCATTATTAAGAGAAATTTGATATTATTTACTGGAAGCTTTTTACTCAAATTGTTAAAACTTACTTGAGGGTAAGGAGAAATAATAATATTACTCAAGTTAAAAGTAAAAACCAAAAAATACTGAATATCAGTGCTTTCACTGTCGTGGCCTGGGTTCAATCCCTGATCGGGGAACTGAGATCCCACAAGCTGTGTGGCACAGCCAAAAAGTAAAAGATAAAATAAAGAAAATGAATAAAAAAATAAAAACCACCTTCTCTGTCAAAGGGAGGAACAGGAATGGCATGTCTTCTGCAGACTAGTAGTGGATGACGTTTCTGATATTTGAAAAAACCTAGTAAATTGCATATTTTGCCAATTCGACTGATTTACACTTCATAGTGATTTTCCAAATCCTTGGAGGAGAAATTATACAAGTGGGGGAGGAGCACACAGTACACACTTTTGTCTGCCACAGAATGTGATACATTCACCCCCAATGTATTAGCAAAAACAGAAAATAAAAGGAGTATTTGCATAGCAACATTAGCAAAATAGAAAATTTGCCTACCGTGTAAAATTAGATTTTTTTTTTTTTCTGAGCCAACAACCCACTCACCAGATTGACAGCCTGTGAAGAGTTAACGAAACTCAAAGGTAAATTATTTTAAACTAAAAAGAAATGAAGATAACATGGCAGGAATGATAAATAGTTTACAGCCAGTCAGAGGGTAGCCCGAGGTAAAGGAAACAAATCTCCTTTGATAGAATAAGAATCAAAGGGAGGGTGGTTGGAGGGGAGCTGGAGATGCAAAATGGTTATTGTAAAATTAAAAGGATGGAGGGTGGCTCAAGCAGCTGTAATCTGACAGGACCTTGGACACACTGCAATTTACTTAGACCATAGTGACATATATTGATAGCTGTTTGATTATACCTTCAATAAAGTGAAAGAACTCCTTTTTCCCCTTCTTAATTCCTAAAAGCTAATGTTGACGAAGATGTCACTGCTGTGTTTATTTAGCAAAAATCTCATTTAATCCCTAAACAATTCTGTGAAAAGGTATTATTATCTCTGTTTTGCAGATGAAGAAACAGAAGCGTAGAGAAATTAAATAAATTCTCCCCTATTTTCAAAGTCAGTACATCTTTTATGGTTTCCAGAATTGTTGAACAAGCCCTGCACAAAATTTTAACTAAAAATAAGAGCTAACTTCAAAATTAAATTCAGAATAGCTGAATACTTTATGTAATAACTTTAGTTACTATGTAATACTAGGAAGTTAATGCATTTACCAGTACTTTAAATTTATTTATTTATTTTTGCTGTGTTGGGTCTTCGTTTCTGTGCGAGGGCTTTCTCTAGTTGCGGCAAGCGGGGGCCACTCTTCATCACGGTGTGCTGGCCTCTCACTTATCGCGGCCTCTCTTGTTGCGGAGCACAGGCTCCAGACGCGCAGGCTCCGTAGTTGTGGCTCACAGGCCTAGTTGCTCCGCGGCATGTGGGATCTTCCCAGACCAGGGCTCGAACCCATGTCCCCTGAACTGGCAGGCAGATTCTCAACCACTGCACCACCAGGGAAGCCCTTACCAGTACTTTAAATTTATGTGTTGTAACTACCCTCTTAAATTATCTGCTCAAAGAGTATTCAGGGCAGTGGAAGGTAATGGATGTCTGTCTGTCTGTGAGTTGATTTGGAGGGTTAATAATTCAGGCTGTTTTAAAACTCTTGAATTATGACAAGAGAAATATGGTGATAAACACTTTAGTGATTATTATATGCTGAAGGATAAGTTATATATAAAAAAATGATCCTTTACTGACCGGATAAACCTCTTAAGTTAGTTTTCACTTTAGGATATCAAAATAAATTTGGTAGATTTTTTTAATATGCCCTTCCTGATAATATTTTTTTTCACTTGTTCTCAGTTTATTACTACATATGTAAAATCATAGGTATGCATATATGAAACTAAAGATAAATTACAAATATACGTTCTGTGACCAGATGTATTTATTTCTATTCCTGTGTCTAGTTATGGTCTTTTAAGAGAGTTGAAGCTTTTGGTCTCACCTTCTGTTTTTTCTTAAAAACAAAAGATTAGCAAAAAAATAATTTCAAAGGTACTTCTCATCTATTATACTACATCTTTTTTTATTAATTATGTCAATTTGCATCATGTTCAATTAAATAGTATGTTTACTCTTTTCATAGACTACTAAAACTCATGTGAACTTTGCTGCATTCCTAGATTTACAGGAGGAGAGCCTCACGCAGAGCATCTGACAGTGAAAAATGGTCTTAACACATCTTTTTCCTTCTTTTTAAAAGTGGTTGCATACTTCACCAGTTTTTTTTATATTACCTGCTTCCTACAAAATTTGATCACTTTCTTATAAGTAAAGCAATTTCTCCCTTTCTAACTTGCATAAACTTTTGTGCTTTATGCTGTATTTGCCAACCAACATATGAAAAACAAAATGAAGCCTGAAGCCTATAAAGGTGCCTGCAAATTGTGAGTAGTGGGCTTATAAGAACTAAGCAAGTTTAACCCACTTAGTAACCTGTATACAAGAAAGAAGGGAAGGAAGAAGGGGAGGAAGGAAGGAGAGAACCGTAAAGACCATAAATTAAGGCAGATTAAGGCAGTGTGTTTCAATAATATATTTCAAAGAAAAAAATTGTAAGAGAAGGTAATTTTAGACCATGGCTAAAGATACAGATATATTGTGCATAAAGAAGATGTGGCACATATATACAAGGGAATACTTAGACTTCTGAATCATCTCCAGTATGTCT
Organism: Leucopleurus acutus; assembly: GCF_964270905.1. Taxonomy (NCBI): domain Eukaryota; kingdom Metazoa; phylum Chordata; class Mammalia; order Artiodactyla; family Delphinidae; genus Leucopleurus; species Leucopleurus acutus. The sequence continues at coordinate 28,141,193 of NC_139144.1, read as the reverse complement.
GATTTACAAGGTTTGTTTTTTCAAAAAGAGGGCTTTAGGACAAATAGTTTGTTCTCATTTTATTTCCCACAGCTTCAAGAGCTTGCTGTTAAGGTAATAGCATTGTTCTACTTGAACAATGCTATGCATTTTTATTTTAGAACAGTGCTTCTCAAACTTTAGTTCATATTAGAATCACAGGAAGGTCTTGTTAAAACATAGATTGATAGGACCCACCCCCAGAGCTTCTATTCGGTAGGTTTGGGATGGGATCTAAGAATATGGGTGTCTAACTTTTCCCAGGTGATGCTGCCCCTGCTGGTCTAGACACACTTTGAGAAGGGTGCAAAATACAAGCTCAGGAAAGAACTGAAGACAAAATAAAGATTACATCAGTTATTTGATGGTGAAAGTTTGAAGATGTGGAGATGGACCAGTGAACATTTTTATGGAAGCAGGCTCAACCAGATATGGTATATCAAGTAGTGGGAAGGATCTGAGGTTTTACCCTTTGTGCAAGCGAACAAGCTAGTCAACCACCATCAGTGGTTCAGGAGCCTCCCTGAGTTGCACACAATGGATTTATATGTCCCCACATAGGAGGCAGCATGGGCTTTGTGTTCCCATGGGTAACTCCTGACCATCAAGTCTAGGGGGCCATACTGAGTAGCCCAGGTGGACAGTGCCTATGACATGAGCTTGTGTCACAGCTGAGGAACACTGAACCCTGAACTTGGGAAACCCCACTCTTGTAAAGGGCGCCTACCAGCAAGCCTGCCTAAATTTTACGCCACAGGATTATTTTTATTTTCCTGAGCAACAAATAAATCTGTCCTCTGCTCTGCAGGGAGACACACAAACATTCTTGAGAAAATAATCCAGAGCAGAGGCTGTCCCTGCCTCTGTTCACATGTGGTGCAGAAACATGAGAGACCCATGGAGACTTGTCTCCCAAATGGTGACTGGTTGTAGGATTAATTCAGAGGGAAGAGTGATGACATAATTAAAATCATTTAAGAATCAGAATGGAGGAACTCTGGTTCAGGCAGCCAAAATGGACCCGGGTGGCCATTGTGGATGCGGTTCTTGGATTTCTGAACCTGCATTGGTATTCGACATTTAAAGAATAAGGCAACTGATTATATTGAGAGATTAGTTCTAGAATCCCAGAGTGGAATTACATGGATTAGTCTGGATCCCTATCACATTCACAGCTAAATTCTACTAGATTTTAAGGATCAGGTGGTGATGAATTAATCCAGCCATTTTTAAGAATTAGGTAGTGATGTATTGATTCAGGAATATGCTTGTCATGTGGGAACAAGTTTTGTGGCCTCTCAAAGTATCACGATAACGAATGGTGATAATGTAAGTGAACCTAGTTATAAATCTTGATACAACTGAGATAAAACCTTGACAGGGTTTGAAAATGATTACTTATACATTTCTACACACAGCAGTTGAGCGTCAGCTCTCTGCCACACATTGTGTGAAATACTGGATGTGTACAGACATGAAAGAACTGTGTCCTGTGCCTAATGAACCCGCATTTAGTAGTTTATTGAAAGTGTGTGTGAGAGAGAGAGGGGAGAGGGAAAAGGCAATGAGGGAGCAGGAAGGAAGAGAAAAAAACAGAAGAAGATGGAGAGAGATAAATTACGTGATGGGAGTCAGGCTAGTGTAAGGATAGGGCACTAGTGGGTTATTTTTGTTTCCGTCTTTCAAATTGTGCTTCTATTTTGAACGGTGTTTTTCAAAGAGTAATTAAATCCATATGTCTAATATAGCTAAAAATGTTACCCTCTAGAGGAGTGTTTTCAAAGTTTAGTTCATGGAAAAGGTGTATTATATTAAGCATGTAGATTTCTAGGAATGATACCAAGTATAGAATCAGAATCTTTGGATGGTCATGGGGTTGAGTGGGTTTGTATGTGGTCCAGGTGATTTGAACAGGCTTATCTGGTGATTCTTCTCAGGTGTCAAAGTGTAGAGCTGATGTAGAAATTATATTCAGTTCAACAGTCTTTTAGTTTAGTGTTGGTCCTGTGGAGCCAAGAAAAAGGTAGTGATAATTGCGAGTTGTGTATTAATTTACTTTCACTACTGATAAGAGGGGTTTTGCTGTTCTTACCAGATGACATCTCCTTTACCTGGCTTATGTATTCCAAGAGTCTGCCAATTTATTTGGAGCTAATTACATCTCTGAATATTAGACTTGAAGCTTTGTGGTTAATTTCAAAAGCATTTCCTGAATATGGCAGATCCAGGCTGAAATCTGTACAACAAGATCCAGAAGCCATGTTCCAAAAGATTTAATTTTCGCTGGGCCACAAATAGGAGAATAAATGATGACTGGCTTGATTTCAGCAACTTTTATTTATATGTTTTGCATATATTATACGCCCTTAAATCTTACACTAGAAAGAAGAATAGTATTTGTATTATAAAATTTTTATTTCATATAACCTGGAATGAAATCAATTGTAGGAAAATGATAGGCCATCTAAAAGAAATAATCTGTAACCTTACATTGTACCTTATGAGTACAGTATAAGATTTCTATATGATTTGCTTAATATAGTCAAAAATTGATGTTTTGCTATTAATCTTGATAATCCTCTACTTATGTCACGGTTCCAGTACATACAGAAGTGTTAAAATATTTGAGTAGACATAAATAGCAAGATTACATACTTTATTTCTACTTGATCAGTCTACAAATAATTTTAATCAAAATATGTATTAAAAGTTATATGTTATGTAGTCTTTTCTGTTTCACTTGAGAAGCAATGCTCAAAAAGGCAAAGTCCTTTTCTTTAACCCCTCCATAAACTCAAGTAGATGAACTGATGCTAAGTTATTTTTCCGAGTTTGGTAGAATTCCTCAAGTCATTGGAATGTATTTTTCTAAATTAAAATTGGATTTTATTTTTTAAAAAACACGTTTTCTTTGTCTTGGAATCAATTTGGGACTACCCTGCTAGAAAAGTGAAAATGATTTGAAGAAAAGAAAGATAATAATTATAATTATGTGCTCATGTTTCATGTCATTAAAAGCAGAAAGTCTGCAAAAGTATGCTTTAGGCAAGCATAAGTAAAACATAAAAACAGAATTTAGTCATCTGTGTAAGAGTGGGCTTGCTAAACCATAGAACCATATTGAAAGGGGATTGTCATGTCTTTGGATAAGTTGCCTTGCTTAAGTGTTGATTTAGCATCTTTCAAACTGCATAAGAAGCGCCTATGAGAACAGAATGATGGTCTCTTGATGGAGAGATGGAACAGGTAGGACTATGTTTACAAATAAAGCCTGTTCTGTGTTCTGACGATAAGGATGCAATAAATGCATAGGCTTTTGGTGCTGAAAAGGGGGCTTTGAGATGGTTCCAGCTTTGTTTCCCTGAGGGTTCTTCCCTCCTCCGTGCATTATCTTTACTTTCCAAAACCACCAGCAAACCATTTCTCGAAACTCATTGACATTAACCAAATCTCTTGTCCAATCTAAACCATCACTTGCAAGTGTGATAGGTTTCACTTTAGACAAATCATTCCCCCCATGAAGCCGGTGGAGTTTCTCTTCAGTATTCAACCTGCATGCAGCCTGTTAGAAAGAAGAATCAACAACATCAGTATCAGAAAACGTTCACATAATTTAAAAAAATGCGTGCCGCACAATGCCGGAGGATACAGACAAATTCATTTATAGTGATTGCTGTGGGTAGGGAAATTGGTCAAGGGATGAATAAGGTGAACTTCAAGGTTATTTGTACCATTTTATTTTTCACATTAAAAGTTATAAAGACAATTTTAATTAAAGATAAAAGTGAATTCTGGGTGATGAATTCCAGATTGTTTGTTTCTCTACTTTTCAGTGCTTTTAATCTCCTCCCAAACCAAACAAATAAAAAGACCTAAGGCTAAAACTTGTCATCGGCTAGCAGTACTCATTCTTTTTAGAATCCTTCCTGTTCTTTATTTTTGAGACATTGCCATTCTTGGTAAAAGCAATATTTTAAAAAATTTATTCACCATGTCACTGATTCCACTGTAACTAAACTAAAACGAACAAATGTATATTGTAACCGTTAAGAAAGCATCTGTCGAACACTGATCCTATGATGTTAAGTGTGTGTGAGAGTGTATGTTATATAGGATATGATATATGGTATATGAATGTGTGGCAGTTCCCTTTAGAAGCAGGAACTGAGTCCTGTAGTTTTTCCTAAACACTTCTACGTAGCAAGTGCTAAGTAAATGTCTGTTGAATAAGAGCAAATGCACACTGTACTTCTTCTCCTCCCAGTCAGGATGTATATTTACCTATAGCGATCACAGTCATCAGGTGTCAAAACATGGCAAAGGTAAAACTCATCCTACTTAGCCTATTCAATTTTTATAACTTTTCTCAAATCCCAGCTTCCGGCCTGGCTTCTTTAGCCAATAGATCTTTTTCAAAGTACCAATAATGTTCCTTTATAAAAATGTTTTAAACAATACATAAGTATAGCAGGTGTGATTTTTAAAAAAGTATAAAGCAATTTCTCTACACGTGAAGATTTTTATACTAAGCTCCTTGTTCACTAGGATATAACAAGTTGTTAGAAGGCTTTGGTAGAATTCTGCTGGGTATATATATTTATATGAATTTAAAGAAACATTGTTTATACGTTGTTTTATGTGAATTTAAGTGAATATTTTGCATTGTTTCCCATTATTTGGTGAAAGTTATTAGAAAGAAAAGAGTATTTTTACCTTTTAGATGGAACATTATACTAAATATTCATGGGGTTATGATGTTATCTTTTCTATTGAGGTCTTCAAGCTTTCTATCACCTTAAGAAATGCAAAAGAAATGTGACACCTCAATCTTTTTTTTTTTTTTTAGTATTTCAGGAAATGAGGTGAGAAAGCAGAACATAATGATCTCCTCTCCTTTCTCATTTTATTTGTAGTAAAAATAAAATGAAATAAACTGAAGAACTCATTTTATTGACTACTGTATTAAACTGCTATATTCCCTGAATTACATTTGCTTTTGGCCCACCCTATAGTTCCATAGATAAGAGCTTTCTTGCAGAGCAAAATACAGTGAAAATTTAGGGGCCATTAAGATGTTTTCATTCATTTCACTCACTTATGTACCTATTGAAGTGGTCATCAGTGAGTACAGTTTTAACATATTCTGTTCTAGGTATTTGTGTTTGTAAGATTCACATGGAAGTAAAACTTTGGTATATGGTTTTGAGCATACCAATAGAAAATATATCAAATAAATATTATTGTTAAATGCTGAAAAATGTTAAGTCCATTGCCTACATCCTATAGTTAGTGAATAGCAGCACCAAAATTGTAAACCAGATGTGTCTGATTCAAAAGCACATGCTTATTTTAGCTATACTCCAAAGTTATTCATGGCACCTGTACACTTTTCTTCAGAACATAGAAGTCTGTTCTTTGACGTAAGTTTGCTATTTTCAATAGATATTGTTAGACCATTCACATGATTATCCTGATTATTTTGATACGTTAAGAGCATTTGATGAGGTTAGGGAAAACTTGTCAACAGAGGCATAATACAATAATTTGTTCATCCTTATTGAGTGTTAGCTATTTGAACATTAATCATATAACACACACATATTTTACTGGTAAGTCTGAAAAATCTTGACATACACTAGCCAAAGAAATTGTTTTGAATTAGAGATGTTTCTTTGAATGATATTTCAATTCTTGATATTATTAATATAAGTACCAACATTGTTGGAGTCTAATGGAACTGTCATATGATCCCTGAAGGTTTACTTTCAAAACAAAATTCTTTGTAATTAAATGTTTCAGAGAACTTTATTTTTCATCTGCAATAAACATACAGTCTAGGAAGCAAGTTATTTACAGGTTTGGAAAATACTCTTATTTCCAAGAAAAAAATACATTTAAGTATTGTTAAGGAGAATGATAGAATTATTTCTTTTTATACTGTACAGTTATACTGCTTTTATTAAACTTTCATGTCACTTGCCAGATGCAATGCTAGTGGAAGAGATAAAGATGACAAAAAGGTGAAGGTTGAGAATGAATAGGCCTTCAAGGGAGCTGATCTTTCTCTGATCTGATAAAACCTCTCCCATTATCTATTTCTTTCTTTTTTGTTTTTCTTTTTTTCCTTGCAGATCACTGCATATCAAGAGCTTTTTCTCTGAATAGCAGCATTCTCTCAGGATTTGAGGGCAAGACTTATATAAAGATAGTTTCCAAATTGACATACGACATGTTGTGCTGTTTTTAGAATTTGCCTTTAGAAAATTCTAAAAATTACTGGGAAATTTTCCATTAATCTGAAATAGTTTTCTACCAGTGTTTTTTATTTTGATACTACTATGTCTTCATGTATTCTATGAATGCCAAGTGATGTTAACACTTTGATGGGTTTAGTGGGAACTAAAGATTGGTCTTGTGGAATAAGAATAAGCTTTGGAGTCAGAAGGCTTATGTTCAAGTCCATTTCGTTAAACTTGTGAGTCCTTAAAAGTCTTTAAAATGAGTTTTTATTTTAAATGCTCAAACCAGTAGGTAGGTAGGGATGTACATATTATTATTACCTTTATGACATTGTATATATACTTATCATTCCATACCCAAAGGATTTTCATATATACATGTGCTGTTTCATTTATAATAAAGCCGTTTAATGAAACTTTCTCACTTACCTTAATATGAGCAGAATTTTCAATTTTCTGTTGTAGGTATTTATGCTGAACTGGGTTTTTTGTTTCTCTCTGATTCTCCGCCTGGTTTTAATGTTTGATACTATATTAAACTGTACTATGAATTAAATGAGAAAAGATACATTTTCTTTTTCTGAAGTAGGTTATTGCTGTGGGTCTATTTTTATATATCTATAGCTAACTATGGAAACAGGGATGTCCTACCGAGCAAATATTCACATTTTATTAGGTAGGAATTTTATCAGTCTTAACACAATTTGCCTGTGGCATTTAACGGTAGGTCATTGGCTTTAAAAATAAAATATCACTTGACTAGAATAGAAGTTAATTAGGGACTTGCAGTGTCCAGAAGACATGTCAGTTTTCTATGAGTCATGACTAGCTGGTCTTTTGCCACAAGAAAAAGCACCATCAGCAACTATTTGTATCACTCCCCGAGGTAGGCTGAGTCTCTAAAGTTCTGTATTTTGGTTTGTCGTGAAATCTGCTAGGTAAAAAAAAAAAAAATTACTAATTTCTTCATGAAAAAAGAAGATAATAGTAGTGCATTTTCATGATTATGTATCCCTAGACTTCCAAGCTGGGGATATATAATATTTAGCAACTTTTCCAGCTCTAAATTAACCTTTTAAAATACACTTTTTTTTTCTTATACATAACTACAGGTCTTTAGGTTTCTAAAACTATCTCAGAATCTTGCAATAAATATCATTTACTTGATAAAATTAGTGTTTATATATATTAGAAATAAAGATGATTTGGACTCTCCTCCCCCTAGGAGAATTGTCTGATAGTTTGTGACCATTGTTCATCCCTCTTTAACTTCTTTTTTCTAGAAATAATTAACTGTGATGATTACTGTCACTCTGGCTTATTAAACATGGATTAAGTTCATATTATAAGCCATGTGATTCTGAGTCAGATCATTAAGTTATACCTTCTCCTGCTCTCCAGAGTAGAGAACAGCATGGTTTGAGTTAGAGCTGGTGTCTTGCAAACCACGTATGGCGTTGTGGGTGAATGCCCCCCAGTGTGTTTTGTTTGTTGGGTGGCAGCCTCCTTCTGTGTGTCTCGTGAGGAAAACATGTTAATATCCCTCTTCAACACATTTTAGAGTTCTAATATTTCTTAATCTAAAAAAATATTTAACTTATTTATATTTTACCCAGTATTTTGTTTAAATTCACAAAATGCTTAATTTTATTATTGGCCCCATACATATGAACAATTTAGTTGTTCTTATGTGGCCTGTTAAAAATGAGGGAAGACTTATGTTCTGAATTTTGTCACAAATATGCCTTTGTGTTATTTTCTCATCTGTCTTTTCTTTTTCTATCTTCCCTACTAAAGTTTTCCTATAAAGAAATGGCTTCCATTTCCATTTGTTTTGCCATTTTATTCACTTTTTTGCAACATTTTCACACAGAATTTGAGTTTCCAAAAATATTGTGATAAATATTACTGAGATGTATACATTTTTCCCTTGGTTTTTCTCTTTTTAGGTTTTTGACCTTGTAGGGATAGAGAACCTTTTCTGGGTTACTCTCCCTGCTACAATATCTTACATTTACTAGCTTCTTTTATGTTCCCTTGCTGTCTAGTAGTTGATAAACTGAAACCATTGTCATTTAAGCACACTGGAGAATTTTTCCTTTAAATTGATTTAGTTTAGGGGTTCTTAACTTGAGATTTCCCACTAGTCAGTATTTTTTAGTCATTGGTAATACCTATGTAAGAGTTTAGAAAAATGATTATAATATTAAAGAAGAGGGAATAAAAGCCAATACACTAATATAAAACTAGTCGAAAGGGATGTTTCCATTCCCCAGTGTGGGCAAGACTTCCACATCAAGAGCACACACTGAAGTATAGTTCATAGTGAAAGATCAAAAACGTGAATCAACAAACCACTATGAGATTATACTTTTCTGAAACCTAACCTGATCATTTCTATCTCCTAATAAATGAGTTTAATACATTTATTATATTTACTGATATACTTGTCCCATTTTGCCTGTCTCCTAGCTGTGTGGGGGACAGGCTACAGGTGAACTCAGTACTCAAGGGACACAGTGTACAAATGGAATCTTAATTGTCCTTCATAGTTAGATAGCTGACATGTATATTTGCTTACTGTCTGCCAGGCACTGTTCTAAGCACTTTATATATAGTATCTCATTTAATCCTTTCAACAACTCATGAGGCAGATTTTGACATTATTCCTATTAGAAAAGGGAAGGAGAGACTTAACTTTTCCGAAGTTTGCACAGCTGGTATGCAGCAGGGTTGGTATTTAAACCCAGGCAGTCAGCTTTCAAATCTGTTCTTAATCACTAAATGTTACTGTGTCTTGTGAAAGTTTAGCACACGGAGAATATGATAATAACACTGGAAAATACAAAGAGAAAACTCTAAAAACTATTAGACAAGGGGGAAAAAAAAGAATTTATCCACAAAAAGTCATTAGCAGGCTGACAATAGGCATTTCGTCTCCAGCTGAACCTAACGGAATAACATTTTAAAAGTGCTAAAGGAAAATAGGTCAGGCTAGAATTCTCCAACGACTTTGGCATATAAGAGTGAAGGGGAAATAAAGCCTTTTCAGATGTGTGGATTATGATTGTTTGTTACTCATGGGTATTTGAATAAACTCTTAAGAATGTACTTTAGCAAGGAGAAAATTATTACATTTTTGTGGCTTTTGGTAAAAAACTAAAAATGCTATTAAGAAGGTGCCTATACAGCACTTAGCACATATTTATTGATTCTCATTGTTATTTCATTTCCAGTTATATAGAAATATATGCTATAAGGGTATTTATGAAAAGCAATATTCTACTAGGATTAATATAGTGATCAAAGCTTTTGTTTAAAAAAAAAATGAAATGTTAGTCATTGATAGAAAGCACTGGAAGTGGACACTACTGCCAGTGATGGCAGAGGTAGTAAACTTAATGGTATTCAAGAATACTATGCTATTTATATTACTGAAGAGTAAATATATATGTATCAACTTCAGTAAATTAAAGTATTAAATGATTTAGAATTTATGAATCACAAATAAGGAATCTCTTCTTTTTTATGTGTCTTAATAATTGATTTGAAAACCCAAGCACTATATAACAATTATGTATTCATGTGGTCATTTGAATTCTAAGATTTCTTGTTTTCTTTCCAGCGCCTGGCTTTGGAAGCCGAGAAAGTTCAAGCAGCCCACCAGTGGAGGGAGGATTTTGCAGTAAGGACCCTTTTTAACCACTTGATTTAATAAGTACATCGATGTTTTGTGTTTGGATAATTATGATTTCATTTAAAATATTTTTTTAGTGATGGACTCTTAAGGTATTATGGGACCAAAAACAGCTAGCTGTACTTCGTTGCTTTAAAAAAATACCTTGAAATATTCTCATACTCAAAGATATTTATAAAATTAATAACAGAAAAATAACATTAAATTATAGCATTTGAATAATCTTTATAGGTATTATGAATATACTAATTGAAAAACAAGTGACATTTTTTAAGAAGTGACATGCATATTGTAGTCACTTTGACAGTGGACTATGCAATTAAAGTTAGAACAGATGCATTAAAGCCTCTTAAAATTTAACTTGCTCCACATTAGTTAGAAGTTATCCTTCGTCTGCTCTGGCCTGCTTTTAGAAATGTCAGCTGATATTAACTTCTGCACCTATTTTTTTGATAAACTGCTTTTGTGCTCCAAGAGTCACTGGGCTAATTATACAAATTGCAGAAATTCTTCTTGTGATGAGTTCCTTCCCTCCTTCCTTCCTTCCTCCCTCCCTCCCTCCATCTCGTCTCTAGCTATCTGTTATATCTTCTTGCATCCGTGGTACACAATGAAGAAGCCTGACCTTAATAGTTAAAATACTTCTGTTACATATTTGAATTGTATCATTTATAGTGAAAATCTCTTTAGTTTCTTTTTTTTTTAACATCTTTATTGGAGTATAATTGCTTTACAATGTTGTGTTTCTGCTGTATAACAAAGTGAATCAGCTGTATGTATGCATATATCCCCATATCTCCTCCCTCCTGTGTCTCCCTTCCACCCTCCCTATCCCATCCCTCTAGGTGGTCACAAAGCACCGAGCTGATCTCCCTGTGCTACGCAGATGCTTCCCACTAGCTATCTATTTTACGTTTGGTAGTGTATATATGTCCATGCCACTCTCTCACTTCGTCCCAGCTTACCCTTCCCCCGCCCTGTGTCCTCAAGTCCATTCTGTATGTCTGCGTCTTTCTTCCTGTCCTGTCCCTAGGTTCTTTAGAACCTTTTTTTTTTAGATTTTATATATATATATATATATATGTCAGCATACAATATTTGTTTTTCTCTTTCTGACTTACTTCACTCTGTATGACAGACTCTAGGTCCATCCACCTCAATACAAATAACTCAATTTCGTTTCTTTTTATGGCTCAATAGTATTCCATTGTATATATGTGCCACATCTTCTTTATCCATTCATCTGTTGATGGACACTTAGGTTGCTTCCATGTCCTGGCTATTGTAAATAGAGCTGTAGTGAACGTTGTGGTACATGACTCTTTTTGAATTATGGTTTTCTCAGGGTATATGCCCAGTAGTGGAATTGCTGGGTCGTATGGTAGTTCTATTTTTAGTTTTTTGAGGAACCTCCATACTGTTCTCCATAGTGGCTGTATCAATTTACATTCCCACCAACAGTTCTTTAGTTTCTGATCAAAGAAAAATTCCAGACAGCTCATTTGGGGGATGTTAACCCCCCTCGCCCCATTTAACATACGATTAGAGTTTGAGTGACAGCTTGATAATACTGTTCAATTGTCTTTGAATGTTTTGCAAGACATCTCAGATTTGAAGGTAAGAAAGTTGTGGCTCAATAGAAACTAAACTGAGGTTTAGGAGTTGACACTTTTACTTCGTGTTTATGTGATTTTATTGTCTATCAAAGGAAAATATAGAAAATGATACTTCATTCACTAATAATATAGGATAACAGTTAAATAGTATTTCATGCTTGATGATTCTGATATTATTTATTTTTACTGTCTTTTCCACAAATTTATATTTCTTAAGTAAACTCTTAGTCTACTCAGTTGAGACTCTATTTGACTGTCAGTTTGATTCTTTCACCTGAATTGATCATATTGCCTGATTTGTTGGTATCATGTAGGTACTGGCTTAATCCACAATTGTTTGTTATAGGTACATTAAGAAAGATCAATATGTCATCCATAATATATAAAGAAAAAATCAGTGATTAAGTTAAAAACACAACCTTTCTGAGTATAGAGGACAAATTTTAAGCTCATCCAGTGAAGATTTTACAGTGCAGTTTGTTGCTGTTAGATGTAAGGAAAGAAAACCTGCATTTTTTTGTGTGTCTTGAATAGACCAAAAACAGCCAAAGTAATTTATCCCAATAAATATCCATTCGAGAACTAATAATTAGTGACATTTACTTTTCTTCTCCGTCTTAGAGGTGGCATAGTAAAAGCAGTGTAAAGGCATAATAGTTGTGAAGTTAGATGTTGTATTTTGCCTAGTCTTGGTATATAAATTGGCGCTGTTTTAGTTTAAATCCTGAGTACTTCTGAGAATCCAAAAAATCATTAAGTTCATCAAATCAGATTGCATAGTATATAGATTCTATTGCTGTTTCAAAAAGCTTTTCTTGCATTAAGGGAATTTGGTAATATTTCATGTAGTCATTTATTGGTTGTATGTCTTTTCCAGCTTTCTAGGGAGAAATGATGTGTTAAAAGTAACTTTACAAATAGGAATGTAGTATATAAAGTTTCCTTTCCCGGATATATTGGCTCATTAACACGAAGTTAACATTTTGGCAGTGATTTATTTTTCCTTACAAAAGTAATGGGTGACCACTGTAGATGACACAGCAACTCTCAGCGTGTGCTAGCCATTACTCTATTTTACTGAATCCAAACCATCATCAATTGTAAGGGTAAGAAAGAAAAAAAGAAGCTAATTAAATTGTGATGCGCCAACAATTTTAAGCAGTATTCATATTTGTCGGATGTCAAAATGTGTAAAAATTTACCTTGAAACGTAACTCCTTTTATCTGTTCTCTCAGTGCCTATATCCAAACAGAAGTATTGCTAGGAAAAGTCATGCAAGAGGACAAATCAGTTCCACAATGACACAGATACCATTACTAGATCTATGGTTAAATAGAAAATACATTGTTTACCCAGTAAATGTTAGGAGTTCTTAGCAAATAGTCGTCACCGTGTGGGAGAATTCTTGAACAAATTCTGTTTTAAATTTCCCCTTAGGTCACCTCACAATTTATTTAGGACTTGTGAATGTACTGGTTGACATTAGAAGAGACTGTTAAAGGGAAAACAAATTAGAGAACTTTAGAGCCCTGTCAACTCATTTCCCCAGTACCCTTCTTGATGGACTGTAAATGATGTTCACAGGACACATATCTGTCACAGTTTGCATGTTGACAATTGATATTTTCCCTAAAGCCTTTACAATAGCACTTCCCTTTGAAATACCATAGGTGATAGACAGTTGAGATAGTAGTGATTTTATATTTGAAGAATAGAACCTGAAAGAAGATTGCCTTCAAATTCAAATAAGTAAATAGTGCAAAAATAAGCGACCCTTTTTCCCTTTTTCCTCGTTTCTTTTCTGATAAACTAGATGATGATTCAGTTCATATACATACAATAAGGTTAAACACATCCTTCAAGACCATAATAAAAATCAAATTCATGCATGGTTGGAAATTAGAAATCGTCAACATTAAATGTCTCTTTATTTTGTGATTACATACAAAACAATCAGAAATTTTGTCAATATCTTAACCAAACATTTAAAAATGTTTAATTTGAAGTTAAATGCTGCCATACTCCAAAAGGTCCTTGTTTTAAACTTTATAAGCCTTTTATCTTCTAAGGCATTTAACTATGTATCAGTGCAATACTTCTTTAATGCCACCCTTTAATAATTTAACACTAGGATGATTTAGAAGGCAGAAATAATTTCCTAAAAGGTACATTAGCATTTCAAAATGAAATATAATATGCCGATTCTTCCCTCTAGTATAAGTAGGGAAGTTTCATTAACATTACTTAGGCAAAATGTTGATTAACATTCTGTACTCTGTAGTGTAGAGAAATCTCAAGAACAACAAGAACAAAAGGCAAAATACTAAAATGCTGGCAACAAGAAAGGGCTCCTGTAATTCACACTCTCCCTCAGCTCCACTCAATTCCCAATTGGACGTACAATTGAGGGAACAAAGGGCATACACTTTAAATGGATCAAGATTTATGCGGTCATGCATTTACAAGTTCAAACCAATATTTGTAAATAAGCTGCATCTACCAGCTGCCTTTCAGGTCTGCATGCAACTTACTGGCATTAAAGGGCACCTCTCATGTCACTTATGATGGACAAATTATTTTATTAAGGGCAGGTGGGAGAAGGAAAAAGGAGCTTGGAAAATTAATTGTTCTGCATAAAATAATTGCTATTATTTCTACTGAACAGATCTTTTCCAGTTGCTTTTGAAATCTCTTTTGATTGCATTGCAATGGTTGGTTAACTAAAGCAATTTTGTTTCCAACTAAGCCTGCGATATTAATCGTACGTACACATGTATAAACATAAGGGGTGCCTAATTTGTATTTTAATAAGTAGGATCTTTATGTATGGCTTATTAGCATCGGCTTGTTATTGTGAATGCTGAGTACAGACAGTCTAGAAATTGGGCAGTAAATAAAACATTTAGGGAGCCTTTTTTAGCTCCAGCTTCACAGAGAAACTAAATGAGATGGTGGGAATTTTTCTAGTGAAGTTGAATGTTATTGAGTGTTAATCAGGCTAATTTAATTCTCCTAATTGAGTTTTAATTATATACATATATTTTTTAAAAATTACCTTACTCAAATCATATTTTGAAATGTTGCTTTAAAAGTTGTACTATGTAGAATTTTGTGTTTATATGAGTTAAATTAATAGGCACTGGCATTCTGTATTTTATTATTTCATCTATCCTAATCATTTCATGAAATAACATCACCTCTGTTGATTGCAGCACAAACAGTTGTGACTATGGGAACTATGAAATCATACTGTCTTTATTTTGGTTACAATATATAAAGAGAAACACTATTCTAAATTAGAATTGTGCAGGTTCAGGATACAGAAGTGCTGGCTTTTTAGGAATAACAAGTGGGGAGTACTTACAGACAATGAGTATTATTCGGCACTAAAAAGAAATGATCTATCAAGCCGTGAAAACACGTGGAGGAACCTAAAATGCATATTACTAAATTAAAGAAGCCAATCTGAAAAGACTACATACGATATGATTCTAACTATGTGACAGTCTGGAAAAGTCAGAACTATTGCTAAGGAAAAAAAAAAAAAGACAATCAACCCCAAATGGAGACACATATGCTAAGCCCCACATCACCAAACCATGACTTAACTTACAGTTTCAACTCTCCTAGAAATGGAATCTTAAACCAGTTGGTCAGGAATTACCTGATGAACCCTAATTAGGAATCTGCCTGATAGACCCCTGCCATCCTCTAAAGGACAGTAACCTTGCAATAACTAACCTGCCTTTTTTGCCTAGTACAATTTCCTTTTCCCCACTCTCTTCTGCTGTAAAAGTCTTTCATTTTGTACAGTTCCTCAGAGCTCCTTTCTATCTGATAGATTGGATGCTGCCTGATTCAAATTGATTTTTGCTCAAATAAACTCTTAAAATTAAAAAAAAAAAAAAGTAGGGGGGAGCGGCATTGTCTTAATGAATGAATGAATTTAATAGATTATCAAAATGATTTTAGTCTCTAGCTGGATTTAGTCTTTTTTAGTTTCTACATTTGGTTGAATTGTCCTTTTGGAATCAAGAGCTTACATATTATGCAACAGTTCTTATGTAGAGAAACAATCAATTTTTTACTACTACTTTTTTTAAAGAGTTTTGTCAGTTTCTCCTCATCATCAAGATAGATGAAAAGGAGCCACAATGCAAAACTGATTTACCCTCAAATTGTGGGAAACCATTTTAGTAGAAAAGAGCCAGGCAAATTCATGGTACCATATTCTTTTTGCTTACACATACATATAAATGCCCATGGTAAGAGCATTATAAGATAGCAGAGTAGGAAATAGTAACCGTGGGCTTTAAATTATTAATTATCCTGGATGATAACCCCTCTCTTTTGTTTCTTATGTTGAATAAAAGAAGAAGCAAAATATTTATCCAGTTATTACCTAGCCAATAATCTTGGTTTTATTTTTA
Source organism: Leucopleurus acutus (assembly GCF_964270905.1). Lineage (NCBI taxonomy): Eukaryota > Metazoa > Chordata > Mammalia > Artiodactyla > Delphinidae > Leucopleurus > Leucopleurus acutus. The sequence continues at coordinate 28,125,192 of NC_139144.1, read as the reverse complement.
ATAATGTTTAATATGTTCTAATGATCTTCCTGTTCTCAGTATTATTTCTTTTAAAACGAAGGTCACATGATAGCACATGATGATACATTAGAACTCCCTAAGTAAGACATCATGACAGCATGTCCTGGGATAATGCAAACTTAGATCTGATTGGAGCTGGGTAAATTTCTTTCTTTCTTTTTTGTCCCGCTCTCAGGAAGGTAGAAAGGAGTTAGAAAGGGCAGGCATCTCTAACTTGGGAAATGGGGAGGTGGATGGGGTCTTTATGTTTTTCAAGTCTAATCTGCTGCCTCAGTGTCCTGGTATTGAGCTGATGAAAACATTGTTAAATTAGTGGGAGATTCCAGGAATTGCTGCCAATATTCTAAAAATTGTAGCCATGAAGAACACACAGATATCAATACCTCATTGATATTAAAGCTAGAGTTATTTATTGCCATCTGCAGGTATCAAATTGTAGTTGTCACAGAGAGCTTTTGAACTTAGGTATTTCATTAACCTCTCTATAACTTGAGCTACATTTAATTAAAATTTTTGGACACCACTTATTTGCATTAAGGTGGGGTTTACTATATTAAAAATGTCTCAACCACAAAAGAACTAAAAAAGATGAAGAAAAATGTATAAGCATTAAAAATTACTGCATAGTTTACAAAGATTTGCTCTATAAACTTTTGTCCACTTCATTTCCTTATTTAAAAATCTTCAGTTACTTTCCATTTAGCATAAATGATATACAGGCCCTTCATGATCCGGCCCCATCTTATTTTTCATACATTTCTACTGGAACATTTCCCCAGCAGCTATTACCGTTCTCCTGAAATTCTGAGTCCAAAACAGAGTAAATTATTTGATGGTTCCCTAAGACAATATTCTTTCCTTCATCCTCAGACCTTTTGATAATCTCTGCCTAGAAATTTCTCTCATCTCTCCCCAATTTCCTTTTGGCTTTGATCCACCAATCTTGGATTTGTTGTCTGTTTTATATGGCCCTCTAATGTCCAGTATATATTCATATTCAAGTACGTACTCCCTGTATAATTTTCCTTTTTCCACATTTTTTCAGCACTAAAATGTAAACTTCCTGGGGATAAGAACGTTGGCTAAAGCATTACTAAAAAAACTGTAGGCTAGTACAATGCATAATAGACATAATAGTACAGTGCAGTAGCCTATAAGTAATTTTTAAACTAAAAATAGTTACTTGTAGTGCTGAGGTATCTATTTTTATTCTAAACATTTATTGTTAATTTCACTGGAGAAATAATAAAAAAAAAACTTGGTTTAAACTGTACTTTTTAAAAGTCTGAATATATTTGCCCATAGCTGTGACATAGTTACAGAACACTGGGCTTGGAGTTATGCAAATCTATACTTCAAATGTTGGCTTTGCCACTAACTTGCAATACAGTTTTAGAAAAATAACAGTCTTTTGAATATCAGTTTATGTAAAAACTCTTAGTTCTGTAGTCTCCACCAGCATAATTATTTTTGTAAGATGCTCTGTGCTTGCCCTATTTCCCTACGAAGGAAGATATTTTCTAGAAACCTTGTGGTATGTCCCAGGGGTTCACACACAGGTTGACACAAGTCCCTAGATGGCTGTTTGCCTAGTCCAGCAAGTATCTGCCAGCTCCCATGACTGTGGTGCTCGATTTGCTGTCGTTGCTCCAGTGAAAGAATACCACTCTGCTCAGGCTGCTGTCAACTGGTGCATCCCAAACTGCAAAGCACTTGAACTTGAGTCATAGTGTAGTCTGTGCAGAAAGAAGGGTGAATGACCCTATTTCCAGCCATAGATTTTTTTTCAAACTAGATAAATCATATTTTAATGTACTATTTAAAAAAGTCAAAGTTCATAAGAAAACCCACAGTGAATAAAATATTAAATTTATTTTTCTTTAAAAACATTTCATTGTGATAAGAACACAACATGAGACCTACCCTCTTAACAAAGTGTACAATACATTATTATTGACTACAAGTACAGTGTTGTACAGTAGATCTCCACAGCTATTTATCTTGTGTTGCTTAGTTGAAATTTTATGCCTGTTGATTACTAACTCTCATTTCTCCCTCCTCCCCAGCCCCTGGTAACCACCATCCAGTCTTTGATTTTATTAAGTTGACTATTTTAGGTAACTCATGTAAGTGGAATCATGCAGTATTTGTCCTTCTGTGTCTGCCTTATTTCACTTAGCTTAATGTCCTTGAAATCCATGCATATTGTATTGTAGAATCATCTACTTTTTAGAGGCTGAACAATATCGTATTATATGTATATACCACATTTTTTAATATCCATTCATCTGTAGATGGACATTTAGCTTGTCTCCACATCTTAGCTACTGTGAATAAGGGTACAATGAAAATGGGAGTGTTAATAATATTTCTTCCAGATCCTGATTTTAAGTCTTTTGGATATATATCCAGAAGTGGGATTGCTGGATTATACAGCAGTTCTAGTCTTAACTTTCTCGAGAAACCATACTGTTTTGTGTAGCGGCTACACCATTTTGGTTTCTCACCAACAGTGTGCAAGAGTTCCAGTTTCTCTACATCCTTGCCAATGCTTGTTGGCTGTGTGATGGATTAAAGACTTAAAGGTAAAACCTGAAACTCTAAGACTTCTAGACCAAAACATAGAGGAAAAGTTTCATGACATTGTTCTTGGCAATGATTTTATGGATATGATACCAAAGCATAGGCAACAAAACCAAAAAGAAACAAGTGGCACTATATAAAACTAAAAAGCTTCTGCACAGCAGAGGGAACAATCAACAGAGTGCAAGGCAACCATGTATCTGATAAGGGGTTAATCTCCAAAATGTATAAGGAACCCATACAACCCATTAACAAAAATTACAACCCTAGACAGTTTTAATCACCAGACTCTGAAGCTAGTTCTCATATTCTCATTTATTTAATTCTTCTCCCAAAGAAGGCAGAAGCACCTTTCCTTAGGAGTCTGTGAGGAGACTTATTTTTTACCTTATCCTCATTTCACTAGTGTCCCTGTGAACACTTGTTTATGCTTTTTTCCCTTTTTTAGGAAACAGTCAGTCAGCTTCCAGCAAATGAATGCATGAAAATAGATTTCTGATAATTTTTCAGCTTTAATCCTGTATTGTCATAGCTCATGTTCAGCCTGGAAGGCTTCTATTGGAAGACCTCATACATTTGTATTTCCAAAAAGTGTTTTGAAATTAAGTGAGATAGTTTATGGGAATATACTTAGCACTTTGAAAGGTCTTAAAAAATGATAATTTTAATAGAGGAGATGCTATCTCCTAGATTTATTTCTTTTGAGAAGTTGACATATTGCTTTTTAATGATTAAGTGTAGCTGGTTATACCTTCTTAAGGAGGAAAATATACATTGCACATAATAGGCATTGGATGAATGCTTTTTGAATTGACTTAAACCCATTTTACTTACATTCCATTTATGTATTAAGACTGCATTGATGAAGAATGACTACATTTGGAAGTGACAAGTACTCAGCATGAGACTAACTAAATTTTTTGTTCTTATCGATGTTTGTGTTTATGTCTGTATGAAGTTCTGGTTTACTCGGTGCCTAAAACAGCCCTGGAAGATCTTTGCAGAAACAAATCAAAACAAAACAGCTGTATCTAAAGAGATCTTCAGGGAGTACAGACACTAATACTATTTCTATTTACTGTAGATCCTTTAGGACCGAGCCCTGGGGCAATAACTCTATTCTCAGAGATAATTTTTATCTTCAGAATAACATTAGATGTTGGAATAATTTCAACTTGATGGAATTATAGATATGTTAATGGCTTTGTTCCTATTGCTATGGGAAAGAGAATGTTTTAGCAGTTGAAGAACTGGCCTGGAGAGCTTTTTTCCTAAAGGATTGACACCATAGTGATGAAACTTGGAGCTTTAAAATAAAGCAACGAAGTGTAAGATGCAGGCAATTAATGTAGGTCATGGGGTTTAGTCACTAGTAGGATACATTTTGACTTTGGGAGATACCTAGGAGAATTGACCATGAGAACTGAGGGCTTAGTACACTAATTTCAGTAGAGGGATATTATATGTCCAGAATATAGGAAAGTTGTTGAAACAACGGTCTGGATAATGTTGAGAGTGTGGATATTGCAATCAAAAGCTTAGTCAGAAAAAAGAAGTCTTGGGCTTCCCTGGTGGCGCAGTGGTTGAGAGTCCGCCTGCCGATGCAGGGGACGCAGGTTCGTGCCCCGGTCCGGGAAGATCACACATGCCGTGGAGCGGCTAGGCCTGTGAGCCATGGCCGCTGAACCTGCGCATCTGGAGCCTGTGCTCCGCAACGGGAGAGGCCACAACAGTGAGAGGCCCGCGTACCGCAAAAAAAAAAAAAAAAAAAATTCTCTAAGTAGATGGAAGACATTTTTAAGAGGTCTCCGATTTAAACTTATAGGTTAAAGAAAAAAAAAGACAAGAAAACCTAGAGAATATTCATCTACAAATTTAAAAAAGTATGTAACTAGACTTGAGTGCTGGACCTAATTACATATGATAAAAATGCTATGGGAATTGAGGGGAATAGCCAATTCCTCCTTTTATGCAAAATCGCTAGTTCTTTAAAGTTCATGCCTTTGGTCATCTTCTAACCTTCCAAGCCAGTCTGTCAGTGGAGTTTTTCCCATGCTATCCTCTCTCTCTAGTTAGTCAACCTTTTTGTTTTCCTTTTACTTTGTCATCAACATACAAACTGGCTCCCATATCTTCTATCATTAAAAAAAATTTTTTGCTATCTCTTTTAGTGTTGCCACATTTCCTTGCTGTCTTATTCTGCAAACCTCAAAAGAGATGTAGACCTACACCATCTCTTCATCTTCACCTTCACCCAGTGGCCAGCCCACTCCAATCTGACTGCAAAATTCATCCGTGGTGAAATTGTTCTTAGTAGTTGCATTTACCTCCAGGTCATCAAGTCTTATGGACATTTTTTGTTTATCTTTGTACCTGGTCTTTTCCTATCTTTTTAATGTACCATTTCCTATTTCCCCTTTCTTCAAACACAAGTTTCTTCTGTTAGTTTTCAGGAAACCCCATTCCTATTTTCTCACCATTTAGTCCTTCTCAATCTCCTTTTTAGTACTTTTTTCTGTACTGTAGCTCTAATATTACCTAAATTTAGGGCACAGTCTTAGCCCTCTTGTCTTTAATGCCCATACTTTCTCCCAGGACACCTCATCCATTGCTTTGAAATTAAATAGGATTCCACCCAAATGTCTTTTCTGAGCTCTAGGTTCGTTTAAGTAACTGACCACTTGCTGTTTCCATTTAGCTGTCTCACCTGCATGGTGCTAACATGGCCAGATGAGCAAGTGTTTCCATTCCTCCCTCCCCCAGTATCCTGATGATCTGTTAATTTCCCCATCACGGATGAGATCACCTTCTCCCAGTTCATCTAGCCAAAATTAAGGAGTAATCCTTAATTTCTCCCTCTGCCATAACCCCTCATATAATCCACATGTAAATTCTGTCAGTTCCAGCTCCGTATGTATCATGCAACCATTCATTTCTCTTCAGCTTCATAACCACTGTCTTTGTTCAAACCACTGACATCCCACAGGCAGAATAATCTTGAAAATATTAACCAAATTATGAATCACAGAGTCCATTCTACTGTCCTAGGGAATTCACAAATTTGTTTTACAGAATTGTAGTGGTCCAACACATACATAATAGTTAAATAGGATTTTCGACTGTCAATTCGATAGAAGAGAATGGTGAGACTTTTTAAAAAATCAATACACAATTTTATAAGATAGTGGGAAATGTAGCTTTGTATATCCTTCTGACACAAACGTTTTGGAGACCAAATAAGATGGACGAGTTGTAAGAATTTTAAACCAGTAAGTCAGGCAAATATAAAAACTGAGTAGTTTAAGTAACACATACCTGAATTTAGAAAGTAATGTGCAGCTTTTCTCAAACCGCCCATGAAAAAATGTGTCTATGTAGCAGCAACAATAAAATCCAGGCAGAGCAAGTAACAACTAGATTAAAAAAAGAGCAAAACATTACTTTTAGTCAAAATTAGTGATACAAAATGTGAGGTTTTGTATGAATTCGGGTGTAACATAGCAATTTCAAGGTGCCTGCTTCTGCTTTGTTAGAAGGCATATTATGATCTGAGAGAAAAGGTAATCAAGAGAGCTTGTAATTGCTGAAAGTTGTAGAAAATCAGCTATCGTGGAATTGTAGCATTGTGTGCCATGGCATATATTATACGTTAACTAAATTATTAGATTCCAAAAATTATAAAATTACCACATTGCAAAAACTGCTTTTCTTTGTTATAATGTTGCACCACCATGTGGACAGTTCTCCTGCGGATCTTATAAGAATCACCTAGAATCCTGTTTTTCAAAGTTCTCTATTACATTCTCCCCTCAAGGTTCTCAGTGATGTCCTATGGGGGTGAAGTCAAGACACTGAGAATCCTTCTGTAGTGAGCCAGTGTGACTGAGTGGAATATGATCTCTCTCTCTCATGGGTGTTAAAACTGAAGAAAGCTTGACCAACACTAACTGGAGGGCTTATTAATTATGAAAATAAAAGTGATGAGTCTAAATGCAGTTCTAAAGCTTGGGAAAAAAGAGATTGAGTGTAAATAGATTTGATGTAGAAAAGAAAATTATAATAAGCAGCCAGAGTCTCAAAAAAATCTAGTTGGGTTTAGTTAATACCAAAATAGCAATAACAGCAATAAACAGGCTTACTCAATCACTTTTCTTCTAAAATTATAATACCTTGTTTTTGTAAAAATATTTTAATATCATTAATTAAAAATTAAAATGATATAGATAGCTACAAAAGAAAAATTAAAATCTCCCCTAATCTCCACAACTACGTTTATTCCTTGTTTATATTTAGTGAGTCTCATGATGTTCAATTTATCTGTTTATACTTTTTTTCCATGTATTTTTTTCATGATATACATACAAAATTCATAGATACAGTCATATAATAGAATGTACAAACTTATCACCAGAGAGTGTGTTCTATTTTGAATAAGTTAACATGTTTCTGTGTTCTCTCACTTTCTTCATACATCCCCAAATCTTATTAAATTATTACTTTTACATAAAGATTTGTCTTATGTTGTGTAACCGTAGTTTCCACATTGTTAATCCTGGTTCTGGATCCTCCATTACTCACCTTATTTTTTTGTTTTTGTTTTCTCTTTAAATTCATAATTTGATTGAGTGGATTTTGTTGTGAAGTAGTTTGATCAAGAAGAGCTGTGAGATGCTTTAATTTCTGAGTTCTTATGTGTTAGAGAATATCTGAGTATTTCATTTTGGACTTGAAGAAAACCTTGGCTAAGTAGGCATTTTTCCCACTCAAAATTTTGGGGTATTGCTTCACAGTCATCTGCACAGTCTGTCATTTTTAGTGGCTGTCAAGAACTCTAAAGCTGTTCCAGTTTTAGCCCCTGGTTTCCATCCTGAATTGACTTGATTTTTTTCACTGATTCTCTAATGGTATATTCTTTGTTCTTGAAGTTGAGCTAGGAATGATGCATCTGATTGTTGATTGTTTGATGTCTTCTTACTAAAGTTGTAATTTCATTTCAGAGATGTAGATGTTTACTTCCAGCATAGTTTTGAATATTTCTGCATAAAGTTTTTTCATGATCTCTTTTTCAAGAATATTACTTAGTGTAAGTTGGGCCTCCTTTTCTGTTTTCCATAACTGGTATCTTCTCTATTACAGTTTTTAAAAAATACATCTTTATTCAGTTACATTTTATTTGGCATGATTTTCTGAAGCCTGTCTGGAATGACGGTCTTTTCACCTGCATCCATGTTTTGTTGTTTTCTTCGCTAAATTATCTTTTTTGTATCTCCCAGTTTTCTCTATGTTCTGGCAGCTTCTTTGCCAACTTATATTGGCTTATAATCTAATCTTTTGAACTCCTTTATCTTTTATTTTCTTTCATTTTTTCCCCTGGCTATCTCCCTCCACCTCCTATCTTAAAGAATAGGTCTACAATTTCTCTGGGACTCTGAAGAACCATGGATCTTAATTCTTTCTTTTATTTTAGGATTTCATATATTAAATTAGTTTCCTTTCTTCCTTCCCTTTTCCAAAAATGGCTAGGCACAGGTTCCTGAATCTTCTTGAGTAAAGTAATGTTTTGATGGAAGATGATGAAGTAAAGTTAAAGAGAACTCAAAGATACTTTAGGGCTTCCACTAATAAAACTGTTCCACTGAGGAAATAGTCTCAGCTGTATTCCAAAATATGCTCTTTCCTTTGCACACTTCCAGTCAGTTTTTAACATTCAAGAAGCCTGTAAGATTTATGGTAAAAAAACAATTAAGTCCTGGCTTTTCTTGAAGCAAGATGATGATTGCCATTTCTCTTTCTTACTGGGATTTATTTTCTTTTATGTTTTTCAGCTAGAATTTATTTAGTAAAAAAATAGAAAACCGCAGGTAATAGTAGTATTAATTGCATTTTCAAAGCCAAAATAGGGAATGCCCAATGTAAGTGTTCCTGAAAAATTATATATCTAATTATCCACTTGACACCAGCTGGATATTATAAATGCTACTTTTAAACAAATTATTACAAAATATGATGAAGAAAAGAAAATACAGTGTAAACCAGTGCGAAGATAAAGCAGAAAATACTCTAAATAGAAACCCTAGTTACCATTTGCTCATGAGAATTATTGATTCTCAGCTTATAATGTGCTTCTGACTCCAGTAGGATATTTTGTTGTCTAGTATTCAGTCTAAAATTATTTTTTGAGCCACGAAGCAAGTCAAAGCCGTGATGTTTAGAAGTGGCATACTCTAATAAATAGAGTTGCCGACCAAGGTGCCAGAAAGAGTTTGGTTTGGTTGTTTCCTATTGTGCGATTTTTAGCTATATAAGGTCTAAGCCACAGTTTCTTCAACAATAAAGAGGGGATAATATTGGTACTAACAGCACAGAGTTATTCTGATACTTAATGAAAATTATGCATGGATGCCTTCACGCAGGTCTTTGACAAGTAGATTCAAGCATTTGAGATAACTGAAATTATCTTGGCAATCAAATTTAGTTTTCTTTAAAAACTTGGCTTATATTCTTCCTGCTTGGTTTCAGGTGCCATCATTAGACACACATCCTGCCATCATCAGACACCTTTAACATACACATAATCAGTACATTTCATTGAGATCAGTTATTCTTGCAAATGTGTTGTTTCTCTTTTGAAACATGTTTGTAAAGATAAAAAAAAAAAGCCCACTATGAAATGTTAAATAAGGAGGGCAGTACAGAATCAAAATATCCATTTTGATAAATTATATTCTTGCTTTGAGCAAAATATACATTTTTTTAGCACAGCTATTTGAAGCTCTTAAAATGTATGAATATTGGAATCCCATTATCTTACAGCTTACACTCTGTAAAATCTAATAAATTTTACATTTCTGCCCTTTTATTTCAAAATCTTAACTGTTTTTCATAGTTCTTTGTTCTGAGGGTTTTTGATTGTGGAATAAAGAGCATTCATTAAACTCAGGAGAGATGACAGAATTTAAGTTGCAATCAATCTGAAATATATGTTTCTTGGTTGCTAAATTCTTTTTTCATCATCTTTGTGCTGAGTGAAAATAACCAAATCATGTACTCAAGCTGACTTATGCCTGTTTCTTTGACTAGAAGGGTAATGAAACTACCTGTCAGAGAATGTCAATGTTTCTGTTATTTTAATATCATAGATGTTAATCTTAAGGCTTCCCAGAAGTCTCTAGTTTTTACAGAGTTTTCTCGGAAATTCTGATTCATAAAGTTATTCATATGATAACCTAGATTTTAATCTCAGGTTTCTTCTGTCTTACAGACTTCTAGTTCTAAATTCTGATTCATAATTAGTTACCAGTTTGTGGTGGCAAGGGGAAATGGGGGAAAACATGAATAATTTTAATGCATAAATGAGTATTCACATTGTACGCCATTTTCATCAAACCCTATTTTCTCATCTGAATGAACACAGAATAAGCACCAAGAGTTGTGGAACTTTAGAACATTGGATTCTCTGGCACTGGAAGCTTTGTATGGCTTACTTGCTGTTGTTTCCTTTCTCGGTACTCTCAAATGTCAAGGATATTTCAGTGATGATTATGAATTGTCTTGAGTCATGCCATGTGACTCACAGAAAAATACAGCAATGACAAGAAAAGCCAAGGTCTCTCTACTAAAGTACCGCTTGGCCATGTTGAAAGCTTTGTGAATTTAGAATGAAGATGGGCAATTGTACTATAATTCATAGCTCTGCTTGAGTGCCAAGGAGTCATATCTTTCAACAGCTTTCAAGTTCTTCAGGACACGTAAAATTCAAGGTTACTGTTGAGCAAATTAAATTCATCAAATACTTTGACTTCAAAGGGTATAAACATCTATTGTGTGGTTTGACAGAAAGTCTGTTGAATCATGTTAGTGCTAGTCAATTTGGTAACACAGAAACTGTAAAATTTAAGGAACTTTCACAACTTTATGTTTACAGAGAAAAAGTTCAAGCATATTTTCATGAAAAAGTGAAATTTAATTAGCTTTCCATTTCAATTCCCCTCTCCATCCCACTACAAAAGAAGAAAGAAAAAAAATTGTGATTAGTAGTGATGGATAGCTTGGTTATTACCTGTTACTTCAGATTGTATACATGAGTCTCGTTTTTTGGGAGAAAGATGGATTTATTTACTATTATACTAAAAATTGTAGTTCTTAATTATGCTTTTTAAGAGGTACAATGAATATAAATGGATATATATATATTTTTTTAATTAAGAAAAAGTAGGGTAGCAATATATTATTTGGGATGATAGAGTACAAGTTGATTACCCAGAAAATCTGGGAGAACTGATGTCTAAGTAGCTTGCAGATTGATTTCTGGGCTTCTCCCTCATTAAAAACTGATACATGGCAGGAGTTTAGCTGCTTTCAAGCTTCCCTGCAGCTTTATTTGTACCAGGCAGTTTGGTTACAAACGGTTTCCTGCTGGGATACCTGATACCAAAAGTAAAACCAAAAGGGCAGCAGGACAGGTAATTAAATAGGCATTACTGGTGTTGATTGTCACTAAATTTAAAAGCATGGTTTATTGCATTAAAGCAACAGTGTGGGCAGTTGACTGCATAGTGTGCCCACATGTCTTGTGTAAAATTATTTTTTATAATCTTGCCAGTAGGTATTTTGTAATGCCATCTTGGTATGATTTAATATTTTAAATCTTACATATTAGCACCGAGTCTTTAATGATATAAAATTCATTTGTTTCTAAACCTGCTTTTTTTTTTAAGTAAATTGAAATGTCCTAACAATTAGATGAGGGAGTAAATAAAATATTAGTAATACATGAATACTGACAGTGTATAAACAAATATACCATGCTGAATATATTTCTATCCAAATATAATATTTTGCTTCTGTATTTGAGTTTCTCCTTAACTTTTAGCTGTCTGTTTAGGCTGCCCTCTAGTGAAATATATAGTAATGAAGACAGTAATTTGTTACACCCTGTTTTCATGCTGGTGAAACCTTATTTTCTGTACCCTTTCCCTCTTTGATTATCATTTTCGTCTTTATGTCATCTGCATTATACTTGGGCTTGCTGGCAATAATCAGTGAGGGAGATTTGGAGAAGCACAGAGACCAATTTAGAGAAAATTCTAGCTTTGTTGAGATAATTTCCTTCTGCTAATGGCAAAAAAATACCATTTCAGAAGCTCACCGGGAAGGAACGTTGTTATTCAGAAACTGAGAGATTAGGATTTGGTATTGCCAAACTAAAGATGCTTGTTTGGTTTATTATTATATTTATTAAACATCCACAATTTAAAAATATATAGTATACTAGTGTGAAATTAGTAAATGAAAAAATGATGTTCATTTTTGCTCTAGAGGAAAATAGGGAAGCTTTGGTGTTACATAGATCTTGATTCCAATTCTATTTTGCTACTCACTAAGTAACTTTGAGAAGTTGGCTTACCTTCCTGAACCTCTGTTTCCTCATCTGTAAATTATAATGGTATACATATCTTTTTAAAAATAAATTTGTTTATTTTATTTAATTTTGGCTGCATTGGGTCTTCATTGCTGTGCCCGGGCTTTCTCTAGTTGTGGTGAGCGGGGGTACTCTTCGTTGCAGTGCCTGGGCTTCTCTTGTAGCAGAGCATGGGCTCTAGGTGCGTGGGCTTCAGTAGTTGTAGCGTGTGGGCTCAGTAGTTGTGGCTCGTGGGCTCTAGAGCTCAGGCTCAGTAGTTGTGGCTCACAGGCCTAGCCGCTCCACGGCATGTGGGATCTTCCTGGACCAGGGCTCCAACCCGTGTCCCCTGCATCGGCAAGTGGATTCTTAACCACTGCGCCACCAGGGAAGCCCTACATATCTTTAATATTGTATATGAACATTTCATGAGATAGTGTAGGTTTCCATACTAGATTGTCAGTAAATGGACATAACATTATTATCGTTATTATTGTTTATATCATGTTTTACAAAAGATAGCTCTACGAAGATTAACTGGCATTTATTTGTTGAATCATGTTTTATACATCCTTAAATTCAGTACAAGTCTTTTCAGTATTAGGTGAGCACACATATGTGCTTTATGTGTTGTATCGTTGTTTCCTCTACTGGGATGAGAAATCAGTGCTAATAATCTTAGGTTCTCTGTTCTCCTCTGTACACGTGTAAAACTCACATTTCTTAAGAAAATATTTCACTTAAAGTTTTGTGCTGGCAAATGTACAAAAAAAATCTTGAAAGAATGATATTAGATCATTGCCTATTGTCTATATATACAAATATATAATACTATGTATGAAGGTTGTGGAAACAGAGAGAGAGAGAGAGGGAGACAGTGACTATTTGAAGAATCTTTCTGTGTTTGCTCAGAAAACACCTTTGAAGACCTCTGCCCACTATATTTTTCAGTGTTCATCAGGCTTTGGTGACAGGAAGAACCTTATGACTCAGGGCAAAATTTCATTTATCCCTTTCATTGGACAAGGAGAATGATGTGACTTTCTCCCAGTCTGTCAAGAAATTCATGGCTAAATTTCATGCTTAATTACAGGATTATGGGGTTCTATAACAGTTATCCTTTTTCTCCTTCTAAGTTTTTAAAAATTATTATTGTTGAAGTATTTATTTTAACTGGCCTGTTGAATAGGTGTTTTGCAATTTGCTCTAAGAATGGAATTATATGTCTTAGAACAATGATGCTTAATGGGGGTTGGTGGATGGAGAGAGGAATTCAGAAGAATCTCCATCAAAGCATTTCAAATACAACTTTCTTGATATCCCTACACAAAATCCAGTTATAAATCAATGGCTGGTTAATTAAAAATCTATAAGTGGTCATACAAACATAGCTGAAAGCTGTGGTTAAAAGTTTTAAGGCACTGGAATTTGTGAAAGTGATGTTTTGCCACAAATAAGTTTATATTATACAGGTAGAGACCCAATGGTCTATTATACTCTTTTACATAATCTGTCATTTTTATTTTTTTAATTTTTATTTATTTTTAATTTTTAAAAATTTTTGGCTGCATTGGATCTTCGTTGCTGTGTGTGGGCTTTCTCTAGTTGCGGGGAGCGGGGGCTACTCTTTGATGCGGTGCATGGGCTTTTCATTGCGGTGGCTTCTCTTGTTGTGGAGCACGGGTTCTAGGCGCGCAGGCTTCAGTATTTGCAATACTCGGGCTCAGTAGTTGTGGCTCACGGGCTCTCGAGTGCAGCCTCAGTAGTTATGGCGCACGGGCTTAGTTGTTCCGCAGCATCTGGGATCCTCCTGGACCAGGGATCAAACCCATGTTCCCTGCACTGCCAGGTGGATTCTTAACCACTGCACCACCAGGGAAGTCCAATCTGTCATTTTTAGAAACTGCTGTATGTTCGAGTCATTTAAACGAAGAGTGAGGAAAAATGGTAAAATGAGCAAAGTTCAGTTGTGTTATTGAGTAATTGTCTTATCCTTACAGAAATTGGAGTTTATCTTCAATGACTAAATTATAGGAAATAAAATCTTAAAAATAGATTTATATTTATTTTATTAATTATGTGTAATTTATTACTTAGTTCTTTCCAACTTGCTTTGTTTTTTTATACATGACTAGTTTGCCTTTAGTTTGGAAATTGTGTCCAGAATTTTTATGGCAGATGGTCCTGAGTCCTTTTCATAGACTAGCTAGCTTCCTAATGATCTTAACAAAATGACCAATGGCAACAGGATGAGCATTGCTTAGGGGTGGCTTAAAACACTTAGTTTACAGGTTCTAACAAGTTGTCAGCCTTTTGTGTATTTTTGATAACAGGAATGTCCTCGGTCTGGGAAAGTTATACCATTTGACCTAGTGTGGGAGTTTAGAAGGTCAAATAAACTACAGTTTGAATATGTGTAAATACCTGACTTGTCAGGTCATGGATATCAATTTAGGTGATCTGTGGGATTGTAGATATGACAGCCATCTTTCTCTAACCATCAAAAATTAACATACTACTGCTGTTACGAATGCAGCTGTTTTGATGACGTCTTAATGTATTTCAAAATGAGAATTAAATGAGCAATGCCAGATAAATATATAAGTAAAGTTGAGAATATCATTGAAGCATACAATGCATTTGATTAAGGATTTATTCCACTTTGCAAAAGAAACATTCCTTGGCCTTCCTGGGTAGTTAAGTTTTCTAAAGTCTGGAGCAGTTTGTAATTTTGATGTCACTCCTTTGAGATCATTGTTCGAAATTTCATTTCCAAGCTAGTGTTCAATGATACAGCATCCTTCTCCCCTCCAAAAAAATTCCTGCAACACATTTACTTTTTAAATTGTTGGTAATAATATAAAATATACTTAAATGATATTATAGTATCTTACAAATTAGTGTTGCCAGATTTAGCACATAAAAAGACAGCATGCCCAGTTACATTTGAATTTCAGATAAACAAAATATATATCTCTTTTGTATAAGTTTGAACATTGTTTTAACTAAAAAAAAATCCATCATCAGAAATTCAAATTTAATTGATCTCTATTTTATCTGGAAAACTGTATTTTAAATACTAACATTAAGTTCTTAAATGAAAATTCTTAGCTCAACCTTTCCTCAACTTCCTATGTTTACTATTTCTTTTTTTGCATAATCTCCAAGCAATTTCTAAACAATACTAGTTCAATCATATAACAGTAACTTTTGTATCATTTATTTGATAGCGAATGGACATTATGTATATTAATATTTATCAGTTTGATTAGTCATTTTTAGGTTCATCTTGCACTCTGTTGATATATAGCTTGACAAATTTACCTTTAAAATGTAAAATATAGAGGATAATTTCACTTGATCGGCTTTCAGTTTACTTGTTCCTCTTCGGTGTTTCTAGAGCTGCTATTTTTACCAAACAAATAATCCATGAAAGTGGCCAAAATATACAACAGATTGGAGGAAAAAACACAGCCTTCTAATTTTTTAGGGAGGAAATTGTGTCTGTAAAGGTTAATTGGCTGCTAATATATTCCATTCCTACTTCTCACCTGGGTAGTGACTTTGAAATATCTTTATTCTTTAAATGTAAAATATTTTTCATACTGAGTTTCTTATGTACTGGGAGAGAAGTCATTTTGATCAAAAGATGAGTATGTCAATGCGTTCCTTTGTTCGGTAACACATCTGGAAGCATAGTTTAAAATGTAGACAACTCTATAATTGGCTTGGCTTTTCTGCAGGATTTCTGCTCTCCATTGAAGTGACACCAGCATCTTATGATTGAAGTAACTTCATTTAGCCAAGTCCTTTAGCTGGTCAATCTATCTTTTTCCTCAATTTTTTGTTTAAAACCTATCTAAATTTTATTATTTACACTTAACCAAGATGAATGCCTTTTTTTATTTTTAGGACATTTTTATTTGCTATTTCAACCTTCTCTTATACTATTCTATTTATGTAATTACATCACTGAAACAAATATACTTTGGGTACTTAAGTAATGGCCTTGATTATAGTTGTATAAAATAGTCTTAGAATAATTTGAATACTACAAAGTAATATTATATATTATTTATATATTATCTAATACATCCTTAAAATTTCAAAGTTCTTTCAGATAAATCATAACATTAAATTATCACTGCAAGGGCTTCCCTGGTGGCGCAGTGGTTGAGAGTCCGCCTGCCGATGCAGGGGACACGGGTTCGTGCCCCGGTCCGGGAGGATCCCACATGCCGCGGAGCGGCTGGGCCCGTGAGCCATGGCCGCTGAGCCTGCGTGTCCGGAGCCTGTGCTGCGCAACGGGAGAGGCCACAACAGTGAGAGGCTAGCATACAGCAAAAAAAAAAAAAAAAAAAAAAAAAAAAAAATTATCACTGCAACCCTTTGAAGTTGGAGTTCTTTGCGTAGCTGAAAATGAGAAGACAAAACAACTTTGGCCATACTAACTTATTTGTTTGCTGCCACAGGGTAAGAATTGGACCAAGGAATAGAATTCTGAAAGTATGTCTGAGGAACGGAGCACGATCCACAGAATTCCCTTTCCCTGTCCCTCCTTTTAAAACTTTTGGACAACAGATGAAATGCAGTATACAACTTAACTAGGACTATGTTGGGAGTCTTTTGGATTACTTGAGAATCTTTTGGATTGTGGCTTTCATAAATTAACACGTTAACATGTTTTAATTAGAGACAAGTTATATCTGAATCAGTGAACAGTTTGAATTTAAAAAGCTCTTTGAAATATGACTTAAATACAATTACTGAAACTAGGCTAATGAAGTATAGGCTACTAGGAATTTTTTTGTTTCCTTCCAAAGCAATTATATATTATTCAAATGGAAAGGAGTGCTTCTAAAATGTCAGAAATTATTCCATTTATTTCTTCTGCAGTAACCTTTCTTTCTTTGTACTGTGAGCAAAATTATTTTCACACAAAGGTAGTTCAAATTATTTAAACTGTAATCTGTCCCCTAGAAAAAACACTTTCATTTCTACTCCAGTTAAATGCAAATGAATGGCGTTCCATTATATTAATGAAAGGTAGCAGCGGTTGATCTGGAGCAGTTCATTTCTGCCATAATGGAGAGATTGCCAGACTTTGTGTGGTAGGAGGGAAGGGGTTGATTTAAGCTAGTTTGAGGATGCTTCTTTCTCAACACATCCCTCCTCAGAAGCAGAGTTACTATTTTTCAGAGATGAATGAATATACTTTGAGTTGACATTTCAAGACATAAAGAAAAATAATGATGTTGCAATTCTTCTTTTACATGTTTCTACAGAAATATGTCAGAGACATTTCCAATGGCGGGACGGGGTGGGGAGTGGGGAGAAGCAGCTTTGCCTTTGTTTTTTAGAATTGAAAGATGTCTCTCTGAGTTCTGTTGGATGTTCACATGAGAAGAGAAGCAAATCTATCAAAGATTCACTGAGAAAAATAGATGAGCACACAGCTCCTAGGTCTTATGTGACCTAAAGAAAAACAGTTACTTAGTGGAAACATCAAAATATATAGATGGAAGAATTCTAGAGACCAAAGTTGTCAAATGACTCAGCATTTTACAGATGAAGAACCGAAGCCTCAGGAAGTCATACTGCCAACTAGTCAGTGCTTAAAATCATTTGTTGATTTAGCCACACGCTCGGTAAAACGCTCACATTGAGCCACATTTCTAAAACACTTACTCTGTGACTCTGGTAGAGGTTGGTTCCCTGCCCACAACTACTCAGGGCACACACACAGTTGTATAGCTTCCTACTCTAAGCACCTGCAGATATTTGCCTGAGGGCTTTCTGTGGTGGCAGGAATTTGCAGAACACTTCCAACCAGTGATGACTCTTTGGATATAACAATGTTGAGCCATGTTGTAAACCTCCCAGCAGTTCTTGGAGGAACTTTGTTGCCCATCTGCTTTTTAGAACACCATGTTTTGAATTTCTTCAACTCCATGCCTCACTTCTCCACTTTGCTAGTGGTATTTGCTGGGATCAGCTCCCCAATAAAACCTAGTTTTAGTGTCTGCTTCTGGAGAACCAAGCCTAAGGCAGTGCTAGAAAGCTGTCCATAAGGAACTCGTCTGTGGAGGATAAAGATCATTAAGCAGAGGAGGGCAGGCTTGTCCAATAGTCCCTGGCACCTAACTGTGGTGGGCCTGTAGCCACACGTTGAACCCAAAGATAAGGGGAACTGTCTGTCCCCTCATAGGGCTCAGACATGTGGACAGAATATAGTGTGGTAAGTGTAAGGACTGCAGAAGGGGTTCTGGCTGATCTTTGGATCAAACGTTCACTCCTTACTTCCATGTAACAAACCAGTAAGGTAGCTACTGTTGTTCTCCCTGATTTATAGAGGAGAAAAATATCAGAAGGTGCTGTGAAAAGCATTAACAGGGATACCTAATTTTGACTTGAAGTGGGAAAGCTGGGGAAGTTTTCCACAACAAGGAAAGCTTCCTGGATGTAATTTAGGTATGGAAAGAATTTATTCCAGAGTTCCAGATAGGAAGGACGGCATGTTCTGGTCTGCTCTAGAATTTCTCCCAGACACATCTTCCCTTTCCCACTGTGTTTTCTACCTGTAAGGGGAGCCAGGTCATATACATTTCATTTCACTCTTAGATCTCCCCTTTAGCATTTTTCAGTGTTTAGACTTCCTAGTTTCATCTTTCTATATAAAGTTATCCATTTTTGAAGTTTGTAAATCTCCTTTCTACTTTAACAAGCCACCTGGCTTTTAAGACTGTTGCCTCATAGAGGCAATACAATAACAACCAAATAAATAAAAACAACCAATAAAATAACAACCAAACGCACACACATATACATGCACGCACACACACACACACACACACACACACACACACACACACACACAATGCATCAGAGTAGAGAAAAAGTATATAGCCTTTAAAAAGCTTCAAATAAGTTAAAACATAGACCACTTTCACTCTTATAAGAAACCAAGGAGGAATTCCAAGTGGACTGTGATCTCAGAGTTCCGAGTCTCAGAGTTCCGAACACAATATCCAGGCTATACAATGATGTGTTTGTATTAGCCAAAATTTTCACTGTCTGAAAATAGTGAGGAGTTGGGATGGAGGGGAAAGAGGGGTGGGAAGTCCAACAAGAAATATGATACTGAGATACAAGGTTAATTAAATTTTTACCAATTTATTATTTTCAAGAAGATCACAGCTATTGTATATCCAAGGAATTTTGTAAAGTTTAAATGATATATGTAAATGCCTGTCTCATAATGGACACAGGACAAATATCTCTTCTTCTCCTCCTTCTTTCCCATCCTACATAGCCCCTCAAATCCAGTGAAAGATGAGTTAAATTGATGTAGTGATTACCAATTTACTGTTCTTTGAAGGTCTGATTTTAGCTAAATTATTTTATACTCAGTAATTCAATGGCCATAGTGTAAGTCTGTATATTTTGCTTTAGCATGATCATATTCTGAAGTTGATAATGATTAATTTGGAAAGGGAGTGCTAATATTACGTTTGGAAAAATTAATACAACTCTATTACTAGGACATCATATATTGTTATGATCAAGTGCTGTTAACTTTGATCATGAGTCAGGAAAATCTGTGAGTTGTCTAAATCAATAGGAAGAAGCATAGAAAATGGAATATTTTGGTGGATTAAATTTTAATGTGTTAGTTGATTATACCCCAAGCTTCATTAGAAACACAGATAAAGGAGATTAAAGCAAGGTCCTCAGTATTAGAGATATGTTTGTTGAATTCTCGACTGAGTTTCCAGGGAGATTTGGTGGATGAAAATAACATATTTATCTCTTATATTCTACTTTGGCTTTTATCCTATAGTTTAAATAATATATTTATCGATATCCTTTGGGACACTAAAAAAGCTTACAGGCAGATTCTTATTAAAGTTTATCAGATGCAGAAATAAATTGCTATAGCTCTTAATGTTTAATAGGAATTGATCTCCTCTGAAGTTCAAGAACACGGAACTCTGAGATCACAGTCCACTTGGAATTCCTCCTTGGTTTCTTATAAGAGTGAAAGTGGTCTATGTTTTAACTTATTTGAAGCTTTTTAAAGGCTATATACTTTTACACTACTCTGATGCATTGTGTGTGTGTGTGTGTGTGTGTGCGTGCATGTATATGTGTGTGCGTTTGGTTGTTATTTTTACTCTAGAATTTCTAAAATAGTTCCTTATAAGCTCATGATGGTCATTTATCCATTTATCTGTCCATTCAGTGGTAGTTCATACAGTTCAGACAATAGCATCGAATATACACATAATAGAACGTGTCTCTACTTAAAACAATTTTTCTCTCCGTTTTTAAAAAAAATTCTTATTTTATGTAGAAGTAATGAACATTTTATGTAGAAGAAATGAATTTGGTGAATATTATGTGTTTTTTTAATCTAGGATGATAGTTCCAATTGTGTCATGAGCCTCATAATAAGTATAGCTTGGGGCTTGAGTACGTGAGCATGTTTGTAATTAGGTCATTAAACATAGTAAGACACCTGAGTTTATTCTCTCTTGCTTTGGTGGCTCTTAGAGGGCCTTGCTTGTTGATTGGTTACTGTGGTGGACCAGGTATTAAGTAGTACTTCAATTTACGAGCACCATAATGGCAACTTAAAAAAAAAAAACTATATTGCAAATATATACTGGCAGTTAACTGATAAATACTATAAGATGGTGTTTGCTTAAAGTAACAGAAGCAAGTTTTTTTAAAGGAAAGCCAAAATTAGTTTCTAGTTTTTTCTTCCAGTAAGCTAAAGAAATTAGTATTAAATTCAATTCACATTTTAAAACAAATGGTAAGGCGATGTTAAAAGAACAGCTAAGACGACTGAATGTGCCTCAAAGATTATTAGCCATTCTCTTTATTATTAGGTGGACATTGAGTATATAAAGAACTCACTGTCTCTAAGAAGTAGATCATTCCGCATTCATAGCAGCAGGATATGGGAGGAGTAAGTATTCGATTAGGGATAAGAAGACCTCTGTTAGTCTCGGATTGACTACTGTTAGTCTTGGCTTTCAAATATACAAAATTGAGATTGATAATATCTTACTCACTGATTTAATTTTAACAGTCAGGTTCTCAAAAAAGCACATGTATTTAGGTTTCTAGCACAGAGCTTGGCATATATACAAAGCTCAATATATATTTATTCTTCTGAATGAACACTGAGAGTTCAGAGAAGGAATAGATATGTGTATTTTTTCATTATAATCGTTGATCATTGAGCAGCCTCTTAGCAACAGCATTCTACTTTCCTCTTCTTTGATAGAAACTGTGATACTCAAGCATATAATGAAAATTTATGTAGTCATTCCATGCTGTATGGTGCAACTAATTTCTAAAGGCTAGTGAGTTGAGGTAAAGAAATTGATAGAAATTATTTTTTAATGGTAATTACTTGCTGATTTACTGGTCACAAAATATTAACTTGACAAAAGAGATTTTTTACCTTTAGTTCATTCGAGAAGTGTTAGAAAAATATTAATGGTTTCTCTTTATATATGAGCTAAGAAAATTTTCATCTCGTGCGTTCTTTGATTTTTTTTGTTTTAATCTTCTACTAGAATTTTAAATTTTAGACAAAAAAAGATGCCACAGCACACCTGGATTTTTATCCTACAAATCTTCTTCTTTGCAAACCACTGAACGTGATTAAAGAGAAGATGGACACACAGGAAAGACAAGGGATGAAGGAATGGGATCTTTCAGGATGCAGGAGGGGCTGACATCCAAGACACAGAGAGGGGAGTTCAGTCTAGAACAGTTATAGTCTAATAATGCCACCAACAGAAATTAAAGTTCAATCAAATACTATTGACTGTTAGTAACAGGAAATTAGAATGGAAAAACACATTGTAGGTAGTGTGGTATTTGCATTAGTACTATCAGTTGTAGGAGTCAGCACCTTGTAACAAGCTTAAGAAAAAAAAAATTATTGGTTCTGTCATGAAGAAGCCAACAGATACAGGTAGCCTCTGACACAAGATTCAGGTTGTTTTTTTTTTTTTAACATCTTTATTAGAGTATAATTGCTTTACAGTGGTGTGTTAGTTTCTGCTTTATAACAAAGTGAATCAGTTATACATATACATATATTCCCATAACTCTTCCCTCTTGCATCTCCCTCCCTCCCACCCTCCCTATCCCACCCCTCCAGGTGGTCACAAAGCACCAAGCCGATCTCCCTGTGCTCTGCGGCTGCTTCCCACTAGCTATCTACCTTACGTTTGGTAGTGTATCTATGTCCATGCCACTCTCTCGCTTTGTCACAGCTTACCCTTCCCCCTCCCCGTATCCTCAAGTCCATTCTCTAGTAGGTCTGTGTCTTTATTCCTGTCTTACCCCTAGGTTCTTTATGACATTTTTTTCTTAAATTCCATATATATGTGTTAGCATATGGTATTTGTCTTTCTCCTTCTGACTTACTTCACTCTGTATGACAGACTCTAGGTCTATCCACGTCATTACAAATAGCTCAATTTCGTTTCTTTTTATGGCTGAGTAATATTCCATTGTATATTTGTGCCACATCTTCTTTATCCATTCATCCGATGATGGGCACTTAGGTTGTTTCCATCTCCGGGCTATTGTAAATAGAGCTGCAATGAATATTTTGGTACATGACTCTTTTTGAATTTCGGTTTTCTCAGGGTATATGCCCAGTAGTGGGATTGCTGGGTCATATGGTAGTTTTTTAAGGAACCTCCATACTGTTCTCCATAGTGGCTGTACCAATTCACATTCCCACCAGCAGTGCAAGAGTGTCCCCTTTTCTCCACACCCTCTCCAGCATTTATTGTTTCTAGATTTTTTGATGATGGCCATTCTAACTGGTGTGAGATGATATCTCATTGTAGTTTTGACTTGCATTTCTCTAATGATCAATGATGTTGAGCATTCTTTCATAGGTTTGTTGGCAATCTGTATATCTTCTTTGGAGAAATGTCTATTTAGGTCTTCTGCCCATTTTTGGATTGGGTTGTTTGTTTTATTGATATTGAGCTGTATGAGTTGCTTATAAATTTTGGAGATTAATCGTTTGTCAGTTGCTTCATTTGCAAATATTTTCTCCCATTCTGAGGGTTGTCTTTTGGTCTTGTTTATGGTTTCCTTTGCTGTGCAAAAGCTTTGAAGTTTCATTAGGTCCCATTTGTTTATTTTTATTTCCATTTCTCTAGGAGGTGGGTCAAAAAGGATCTTGCTGTGATTTATGTCATAGAGTGTTCTTCCTATGTTTTCCTCTAAGAGTTTGATAGTTTCTGGCCTTACATTTATGTCTTTAATCCATTTTGAGCTTATTTTTGTGTATGGTGTTAGGGAGTGATCTAATCTCATACTTTTACATGTACCTGTCCAGTTTTCCCAGCACCACTTATTGAAGAGGCTGTCCTTTCTCCACTGTACATTCCTGCCTCCTTTATCAAATATAAGGTGACCATATGTGCATGGGTTTATCTCTGGGCTTTCTATCCTGTTCCACTGATCTATATTTCTGTTTTTGTGCCCATACCATACCGTCTTGATTACTGTAGCTTTGTAGTATAGTCTGAAGTCAGGGAGCCTGATTCCTCCAGCTCCGTTTTTCGTTCTCAAGATTGCTTTGGCTATTCGGGGTCTTTTGTGTTTCCATACAAATTGTGAAATTTTTTGTTCTAGTTCTGTGAAAAATGCCAGTGGTAGTTGGATAGGGATTGCATTGAAGCTGTAGATTGCTTTGGGTAATACAGTCATTTTCACAATGTTAATTCTTCCAATCCAAGAACATGGTATATCTCTCCATCTATTTGTATCATCTTTAATTTCTTTCATCAGTGTCTTATAATTTTCTGCATACAGGTCTTTTCTCTCCTTAGGTTTATTCCTAGATATTTTATTCTTTTTGTTGCAATGGTAAATAGGAGTGTTTTCTTGATTTCACTTTCAGATTTTTCATCATGAGTGTATAGGAATGCCAGAGATTTCTGTGCATTAATTTTGTATCCTGCCACTTTAACAAATTCATTGATTAGCTCTAGTAGTTTTCTGGTAGCATCTTTAGGATTCTCTATGTATAGTATCATGTCATTTGCAAACAGTAACAGCTTTACTTCTTTTCCGATTTGGATTCCTTTTATTTCCTTTTCTTCTCTGATTGCTGTGGCTAAAACTTCCAAAACGATGTTGAATAAGAGTGGTGAGAGTGGGCAACCTTGTCTTGTTCCTGATCTTAGTGGATATGCTTTCAGTTTTTCACCATTGAGGACGATTTTGGCTGTGGGTTTGTCATATATGGCCTTTATTGTGTTGAGGAAAGTTCCCTCTAAGCCTACTTTCTGGAGGGTTTTTATCATAAATGGGTGTTGAATTTTGTCAAAAGCTTTCTCTGCATCTATTGAGATGATCATATGGTTTTTCTCCTTCAATTTGTTAATATGGTTTATCACATTGATTGATTTGCGTATATTGAAGAATCCTTGCATTCCTGGAATAAACCCCACTTGATCATGGTGTAAGATCCTTTTAATGTGCTGTTGGATTCTGTTTGCTAGTATTTTGTTGAGAATTTTTGCATCTATGTTCATCAGTGATATTGGCCTGTAGATTTCTTTCTTTGTGATATCCTTGTCTGGTTTGGGTATCAAGGTGATGGTGGCCTCATAGAATGAGTTTGGGAGTGTTCCTCCCTCTGCTGTATTTTGGGAGAGTTTGAGAAGGATAGATGTTAGCTCTTCTCTAAATGTTTGATAGAATTCGCCTGTGAAGCCATCTGGTCCTGGGCTTTTGTTTGTTGGAAGATTTTTAATCACAGTTTCAATTTCAGTGCTTGTGAGTGGTCTGTTCATATTTTCTATTTCTTCCTGATTCAGTCTTGGCAGGTTGTGCATTTCTAAGAATTTGTCCATTTCTTCCAGGTTGTCCATTTTATTGGCATAGAGTTGCTTGTAGTAATCTGTCATGATCCTTTGTGTTTCTGCAGTGTCAGTTGTTACTTCTCCTTTTTCATTTCTAATTCTATTGATTTGAGTCTTCTCCCTGTTTTTCTTGATGAATCTGGCTAATGGTTTATCAATTATTTTTATCTTCTCAAAGAACCAGCGTTTAGTTTTATTGATCTTTGCTATCATTTCCTTCATTCTTTTTCATTTATTTTTGATCTGATTTTTATGATTTCTTTCCTTCTGCTAAATTTGGGTTTTTTTTGTTCTTCTTTCTCTAATTGCTTTAGGTGCAAGGTTAGGTTGTTTATTCGAGATGTTTCCTGTTTCTTAAGGTAGGATTGTATTGCTATAAACTTCCCTCTTAGAACTGCTTTTGCTGCATCCCATAGGTTTTGGGTCATCGTGTCTCCATTGTTATTTATTTCTAGGTATTTTTTTATTTGCTCTTTGATTTCTTCAGTGATCACTTCGTTATTAAGTAGTGTATTGTTTAGCCTCCATGTGTTTGTATTTTTTGCAGATCTTTTCCTGTGATTGATATCTAGTCTCATTGTGTTGTGGTCGGAAAAGATACTTGATACAATTTCAGTTTTCTTAAATTTACCGAGGCTTGATTTGTGAGCCAAGATATGAGCTGTCCTGGCGAATGTTCCATGAGCACTTGAGAAAAATGTGTATTCTGTTGTTTTTGGATGGAATGTCCTATAAATATCAATTAAGTCCATCTTGTTTAATGTATCATTTAAAGCTTGTGTTTCCTTATTTTCATTTTGGATGATCTGTCCATTGGTGAAAGTGGGGTGTTAAAGTCCCCTACTATGAATGTGTTACTGTCGATTTCCCCTTTTATGGCTGTTAGTATTTGCCTTATGTATTGAGGCACTCCTATGTTGGGTGCATAAATATTTACAACTGTTATATCTTCTTCTTGGATCGATCCCTTGATCATTATGTAGTGTCCTTCTTTGTCTCTTCTAATAGTCTTTATTTTAAAGTCTATTTTGTCTATTTTGTCTGAGATGAATATTGCTACTCCAGCTTTCTTTTGGTTTCCATTTGCATGGAATATCTTTTCCCATCCCCTTACTTTCAGTCTGTATGTGTCTCTAGGTCTGAAGTGGGTCTCTTGTAGACAGCATATATATGGCTCTTGTTTTTGTATCCATTCAGCCAATATGTGTCTTTTGGTTGGAGCATTTAGTCCATTTGCATTTAAGGTAATTATCGATACGTATGTTCCTATTCCCATTTTCTTGTTTTGTGTTCATTATTGTAGGTCTTTTCCTTCTCTTATGTTTCTTGCCTAGAGAAGTTCCTTTAGCAGTTGTTGTAGAGCTGGTTTGGTGGTGCTGAACTCTCTCAGCTTTTGCTTGTCTGTAAAGGTTTTAATTTCTCCATCAAATCTGAATGAGATCCTTGCTGGGTAGAGTAATCTTGGTTGCAGGTTTTTCTCCTTCATCACTTTAAATATGTCCTGCCAGTCCCTTCTGGCTTGCAGAATTTCTGCTGAGAGATCAGCTGTTAACCTTATGGGGATTCCCTTGTGTGTTATTGGTTGTTTTTCCCTTGCTGCTTTTAATATGTTTTCTTTGTATTTAATTTTTGACAGTTTGATTAATATGTGTCTTGGCATATTTCTCCTTGGTTTTATCCTGTATGGGACTCTCTGTGCTTCCTGGACTTGATTAACTATTTCCTTTCCCATATTAGGGATGTTTTCAACTATAATCTCTTCAAATATATTCTCAGTCCCTTTCTTTTTCTTTTCTTCTTCTGGAACCCCTCTAATTCGAATGTTGGTGCATTTAATGTTGTCTCAGAGGTCTCTGAGACTGTCCTCTGTTCTTTTCATTCTTCTTTCTTTAATCTGCTCTGCAGTAGTTATTTCCATTATTTTATCTTCCAGGTCACTTATCCGTTCTTCTGCCTCAGTTATTCTGCTATTGATCCCATCTAGAGTATTGTTATTTTTATTTATTGTGTTGTTCATCGTTGCTTGTTTCATTTTCAGTTCTTCTAGGTCCTTGTTAAATGTTTCTTGCATTTTGTCTATTCTATTTCCAAGATTTTGGATCTACTTTACTATCATTATTCTGAATTCTTTTTCAGGTAGACTGCCTACTTCCTCTAATTTTTAGGTCTGGTGGGTTTTTGCCTTGCTCCTTCAACTGCTGTGTGTTTTTCTGTCTTCTCATTTTGCTTATCTTACTGTGTTTGGGGTCTCCTTTTTGCAGGCTGAAGGTTCGTAGTTCCTGTTGTTTTTGATGTCTGTCGCTAGTGGCTAAGGTTGGTTCAGTGGGTTGTGTAGGCTTCCTGGTGGAGGGGACTAGTGCCTGTGTTCTGGTGGATGAGGCTGGATCTTATCTTTCTGATGGGCAGGTCCACGTCTGGTGGTGTGTTTTGGGGTATCTGTGGCCTTATTATGATTTTAGGCAGCCTCTCTGCTAATGGGTCAGGTTGTGTTCCTGTCTTGCTAGTTGTTTGGCATAGGGTGTCCAGCACTGTAGCTTGCTGGTCGTTGAGTGAATCTGGGTGCTGGTGTTGAGGTGGAGATCTCTGGGAGATTTTCGCCGTTTGATATTATGTGGAGCTGGGAGGTCTCTTGTGGACCAGTGTCCTGAAGTTGGCTCTCCCACCTCAGAGGCACAGCACTGACTCCTGGCTGCATCACGAAGAGCCTTTCATCCACACGGCTCAGAATAAAAAGGAGACAAGGTAGAAAGAAAGAATTAGTAGAAAGAAAGAAAGGAAGGAAGGAAGGAAGGAAAAGGAAAGAAGGAAAGAAAGGAGGGAGGGAGGAAGGAAGGAAGCAGGGAAGGAAGAAAAAAAGAAGATAAAGTAAAATAAAGTAAAGTAAGATAAAATATAATAAAATTATGAAAATAAAAAATAATTTTTAAGAAAAAAAATTTTTTAAAAAACGGACGGATAGAACCCTAGGACAAATGGTGGAAGCAAAGCTATACAGACAAAATCTCACACCGAAGCTACACATACACACTCACAAAAAGAAGAAAAGGGGAAATAATCGTAAATCTTGCTCTCAAAGTCCACCTCCTCAATTTGGGATGGTTCGTTGTCTATTCAGGTATTCCCCAGATGCAGGGTACGTCAAGTTGATTGTGGAGCTTTAATCCGCTGCTTCTGAGGCTGCTGGGAGAGATTTCCCTTTCTCCTCTTTGTTTGCACAGCTCCCGGGGCTCAGCTTTGGATTTGGCCCTGCCTCTGCATGTAAGTCGCTGGAGGGAGTCTGTTCTTCGCTCAGACAGGACGGGGTTAGAGGAGCCGCTGCTTCGCGGAATCTGGCTCACTCAGGCTGTGGGGAGGGAGGGGCACGGGGTGCGGGGCGGGCCTGCGGCGGCAGACGCCTGCGTGACGTTGCACCAGCCTGAGGCGCGCCGTGCATTCTCCTGGGGAAGTTCCCTGGATCCCGGGACTCTGGCAGTGTCGGGCTGCACAGGCTCCCCGGAAGGGAGGTGTGGAGAGTGACCTGTGCTTGAACACAGGCTTCTTGGTGGCGGCAGCAGCAGCCTTAGCGTCTCATGCCCGGCTCTGGCATCTGCGCTTTTAGCCGCGGCTCGCGCCCGTCTCTGGAGCTCCTTTAAGCATCTCTCTTAATCCCCTCTCCTCGCGCACCAGGAAACAAAGAGGGAAGAAAAAGTCTCTTGCCTCTTCGGCAGCTCCAGACCTTTTCCCGGACTCCCTCCCGGTTAGCCGTGGTGCACTAGCCTCTTCAGGCTGTGTTCACGCCGCCAACCCCAGTCCTCACGCTGCGGTCCGACTGAAGCCCGAGCCTCAGCTCTCAGCCCCGCCCGCTCCGGCAGGTGAGCAGACAAGCCTCTCGGGCTGGTGAGTGCCGGTCGGCACCGATCCTCTCTGAGGGAATCTCTCCGTTTTTACCTCCGCACCCCTGTGGCTGCGCTCTCCTCCGCGGCTCCGAAGCTTTCTCCCTCCACCACCCGCAGTCTCCGCCCGCGAAGGGGCTTCCTAGTGTGTGGAAATCTTTCCTCCTTCACAGCTCCCTCCTACTGGTGCAGGTCCCGTCCCTATCCTTTTGTCTCTGTTTATTCTGTTTTCTTTTGCCTTACCCAGGTACGTGGGGAGTTTCTTGCCTTTTGGGAGGTCTGAGGTCTTCTGCTATTGTTCAGTAGGTGTTCCGTAGGAGTTGTTCCACGTGTAGATGTAGTTCTGGTGTATCTGTGGGGAGGAAGGTGATCTCCGCGTCTTACTCTTCCGCCATCTTCCCCCTAAATCTCAAGATTCAGGTTTTAAGCAGTACAGTGTTTGCAGCCATAACCGCTCCTGGAAAATGATATTTTGTTGAAAAAGGAATAGGGAGATGAGATGCTATTTTTGGATAGATTTAGGCGCCTGTTAATTTCTGTGGTCAGAGAAATAAGGTGGTTTGATTTGCCAGCCATCAGAATCATGTGATTGGAAGAAAACAGTTTCCCAAAGATAGGAGGGTTTCTGAATTTAAAAAGAAATTACAAAGCAAAGTTTACTACAGTTTTTAAAACAGAGAACCACTGACTTACTCTATGTGAGGCCTGCATATGTAATTTTCTCCAGCAAGATTCCGCAGTTTGGGTGTTAGGATGGACAAACAAATTTAGAGTTTAATACAGAGTTGGAGTTTTTCTAGGCAGGAGTGGATGAGGATGGATGTTTAAAGGAGATGTGGTGTTGGAAAGAGTGTGCTTAGAATCACAGAGGAGTTTGGAGCATAGCAACATATTAAATGGACAGGTTGCGTATAGAACCAACACTTAATTACCATTTTACTATACTTTCTTATAAATTACCTCATTTAATTTATCAGAATAAAAATAGCAATAGCAGCTATAATACCATTTCTTCTCCACTGTGCTGTATGGAATCTTTGAAGAAAGGACTTTAAATGATTAAATAAACTCATAGCATAGTAACTGATCTAAGAAAATAAAATTGTATGCATTTTATTTTAATTCCTATGTAAGTGCTAGATAAAGCTAATAGATAAATTCTGTGGCTATTTCTTTTTCAGTATATAAAATAACAGGCCCTGTGCTCAACACTTTACGTCAATTATCTTCTTTATTATCTCTTGTCACATAATATGAATGCATGTAGGTTTATCACATGCCTTCAGTTCAGTAATCTGGTAACATTGATCTCTAGATGGACCTGTGCCCATCTTTATTTTCCCTTTTTATCTTCATAAATAATATTTCATGCATTCCAAACCCCAAACATAGAATGGCATAAAAAATATCTTTTTTCAAGAACCTCTGTCTTTACTGCTTCAGCTACTTTTAGCTATCTTTGGAAAGTTCACTTACCGTCTCACCCCCTGTCCGACACACACATGGATGTATACACACACACCCTCCCCCAAAACCTTGCTAAGTTGTTTTATTCACACAGTGCTATAATCAGTACTGCTGGGTAACCCATGTCATGTAGCATGGTTGACTTGAGCACAGTCAATGGTGGTGCTGTGTCTGGTTACCAGGACAAATTGTTACAAAGATATAATAATCAAAAAATTTGAATTTTAAATGATTTGAGCTAAACAGTGTGGATCTTGGTTGGCAGGAATCATTAACACAGCTCATTTATAACAAAGAGTATCCTTAATGTTCATCCTATTGACAGCATATTTGGAACTAAAGAAGGATAAAATGACAGTAAGAATGAGTTTTTCTTTTAAGGTGATTTAACAGGCAATAGAGTTGCCCAAAATTTGTCAACGCTGTGGATCTTATGTCGAGTCAAGTGTATAACAAAGAAAAGAGAATTAGTAAATTGGACAGGAAGTTAATGTCTATTTGAGTTTTGAATGTGTCATATATTTCAGATGTTACCTATAAAATCCTAATTTTCAGTTCCATTATTTAAATCTTATCCTTGGCAACATCTTACTCCCAGGTTGAAGCTTTGTACTTGTGCTTCAGATTTTTAACATAAACTATTCATCAGAGGCCACGTTTTACAGGAAAGTGACATGCAAGGGACTGTCACTCACTATATACATTTTTAAGATGGAATGGTCTATTTTGTCCAGATTTAATTTTTGACTCCCAGTAGACACTGGGAAACTAAAGTCATTCATCTCTCAACTTGCTCGGGGATGTTTTAAATTTCAGTAAACAGCAGCATTGTATTAGCGTGAACCATTTGGGTAAATTTGTTTCAAGGAGATAATAAATAAACTACTTGGTTAAAAATCAGAAATGAAACAGTTTGTACTTGTCATCTAGTGGTGCTTAAATTATGAAAAATTGCTCTCTAAAGGTTTGACTAATCTATGAATCTCGTTTGAGGCTGTTGCTAGCTTTAGCCTATCATACTGCACATAATGCACTGAAATCCACTGCAAACCTCTGGGTTTGGAGGTAAAATATCTTCTAAGATGATGTTGTTTAATAGTTTGCATGAAAATGTTTACCTAGAAGGATAGTAGGGAAAGAAGATTACTCAATTCCGATCTGTGCCTGCGATAATTAGTTTATATGCTATGGTTTTAAAGTCTTAAATGATAATGATATAACTATGTACACTCTGGAAAAGGGACGGAGGGAATTTTGAGTGATAGGGTAGGTAAATGATTCAGAAAGAAACACACACACACATTTTCAAACACACATCCTTGAATTGATCAATAGAGGAGGAACGTCTCAAATATCTGAAATTCTTAACTCTTGCCTATTTTGAAACCTGGGAAGGTTTTGGCTTATGTGGTCCTACCATCCAAGTAGTAAGAGATCTTCTTCAGTTACAGCAGATTTGGGGCAACTGGCCCAGCTGCCTGCTCATCTTGTCATGTGTGAATCAGGAGGGCAAGAACTTGCCTCTTAGGTCAGTGTATCTATAGTCTTCATCTCCGTTTCTCCAACACTTAGCACAGAGTGAGGGCGCCAGAGTACTGTTGAGTGAAGGGGGCGTGGCTCCCTCTGTTGGTGGTGAGACCCCCAGCCCCTCCCTGTACAAAGTCTAGGTGAGATGGGGGCAGGGACAGGATAAAGGGAGAAGGAATTCAGCTGATACTCTTCCTCCTCTCCTCTAACTTCCCCCACTCGGATCATTTAACTGTTTTTCTACAATATCCTCTCCTAATTTTCTTTTAACACAGTTAATTTTAGCCAAAAGTCATCCCTGTAAAAACATCAGGACGTAGAAGTAGGGCTGATTCAGTGTGAGTTGTCTTTCATTCCTGAGAACTGTCCTTTAACCCAATTCTCTTAAGATTGTTTCTGGATATATTTTGGTGATTCAGTGATTTACATGATTTGATTTCAGAATGATATAGTTTAATGTAACTGCACACATCTGAATATATATATGTATATATTTTATAATAGAGCTAATATGTATTTCCATAAAGCAGAAGAAATGGCTCTAAATGAATGTGATAGGAAAGAGAATTATGACCACCAAATTATGATTTTTCTCAAGCCTACTTTCAAAATTATTTCTGAACCAAATAATTCTGAAACTATATAAACAAAAGCCACTACGAACTGAGACAAAAAATGTTTTTATATCATTATACAAATTAAAGGCCCTGTGAATGTTTGCCATTTATTTTAGCGTCATGCTGCCATGTAGGTGGACTAGGTTGACAGATTAAATGCAGAATTACAGTTTCCCCAAATCCTGATGCCCTGTAGAGATTTATCTTTACGAAAATTGATCAGTCAAGCCTTTCTGCTAGATAGAGTAAGGGAATAATGAAATGTGCGTGCTATCAATGCACAGTCTGAGGATTGAGAAAGGAAAGTGTATTTATAAAAAATGAGGTTAAAAAAAAGCTTCTGAGGGCTTCCCTGGTGGCGCAGTGCTTGAGACTCCGCCTGCCGATGCAGGGGACACGGGTTCGTGCCCCGGTCTGGGAAGATCCCACATGACGTGGAGCGGCTGGGCCCGTGAGCCGTGGCCGCTGGGCCTGCGCGTCCAGAACCTGTGCTTCGCAACGGGAGAGGCCACAACAGTGAGAGGCCCGCGTACCACAAAAAAAAAAAAAAGCTTCTGAGTCAGAAGCAATGTCATTTATTGGAGGGAAGAAATTTTGTTTTAAGACAGTGGATGTAATCAGTTGTACATTCCGCTAAGGCCTGTGTTCTCTTATTGAAACATGACCACCTGTCTAAGCACACATGTTTGATTAAGTGCTTCCTAGGTATGTTGTTTTTCTATAAAAAAGACACACTTTGTTTTCCTTTGCATTTATATTTTGACCATGTAAGAAATGGATGTTGTATAAGCAAAGAGCTTCTTAAAAGTAAAAATATAAAATACCTAGTCACAAGGAGTACCAGTGTTTGGCCTGCAGTATTATTTTATGACTAATGTATTTTATTTCCATTTTGCTTAAAAAAGCCAGGTTTTGGAATTATATGTCTTCCAAAGTCCAGAGAATTTTGTGCAAATGCATAAAAGTTAAATAAACTTAGCAATACACATTTTCAGTGACAGTTTTGGAAGCAATGTAGACCTTCTAAAAGAAGAGGCAAGTAGTGTGGCTTTATGTAAAATATAATACAGTAACAAAGGAAAAAAACATTTGGAAATTCTCAAATAAACTTAGGGTTTCTCCATTTTCATTTTACCTTCAATCACAGTTTATCTTAGTAGAATCAAAATAGTTTGAGTGAAAACTAGCATTTATCATACTTTACCCTCTTCTGACACTGTATGTGATACTCTTCATCTTAGGTTTAATTAGTAAATTCTCTTTGTTAATGTGACCATGTGTCACACATAAGAAGAAAATTTGACTTATCAGTTTAGTCCATTAGCTCTGGCACCATGGGCCAATTGTAATCCTAGACAAATAAATTGTTTTATATAGTCATCTGAACATGTTATTTTACCTAAAAATAGGGGTAGATGTGTTTAACTTATTTTGTGTCTTTTTTGGCGCAGAAATATATACAAATAGGTATTGAATGAATGTTGAAAATGATGCTGCTGAACCGCTTGAAATTTAATGCAGTTTCACCTTGTTTTCCACACGTTTCAGTTCTGTAAATGTAAGCAATCAGTTGGCAGGCATAATATCTAAAATGAAGTAAACTCATTCAGTGTTTTAACTTTTGATGGAATCCACATTCTAAATTGAAAATTGTCTCCTGAGTATAAATTACAGGGTTCCTTGAGGGATCAATAAACTGGTAATTGGATTTGGATCTCAGGGGAATTCAGAAGATTCTCTTTCTTCCTGTATGTGATGAGTTCTGACATTGTATTTTAACTTTGTTACAGAACTGTCTTCCAGGAAGTAGAACTTTTATGTATGTGAAAATTCTCTAGCTACTTAGTTCTTTTTAAAAAAACAATTAAATGGTAATTTTAAAAGTTTTAATGATTCTAAATGAAATAAATTGAAACTCATGGATTTCATCCAGTATTACAAATCATATGTTCTTATATTTATCTATGTAGTTTTTGGTTTGGTTATTTGGTCTTCAGAGATACCTATATTTTACAGATCTTCATTATCATGGTATGTTTCTCAAATAAAAAAACGGGGGCAGAATCTGTGGCAAAAATTTGGAAACGAAACAAGATCTCTTTTCCTCTTGGAGATTTATAATGTGCATTCATACAATAAGGCTGTATGAATTCCTGCTGAAAAGACACAATTTTAACTTTATTGTTTATTGTAAAATCATGACCACAGAATACTTTTGCCTATATAAGGTCTACTATAGCTTCAAGAACTAGTGATTTTCTTTGGAACATACTTTGAGAAGCACTAATTTAGTCTATTTTTCCCAAGCGATTTTTAAACATTTTTGTGAATTGTGTTTTAACAAAATTTTATATTGTCCATGTCTGTAAATGTTTAAGAGACACAGAAAAATACACTTTTACATGGTACCCAAGTTACTACTAAAGATGTACAGAAGATGGGTAATACATATCTTCAAACAGTTCAGGAGGAGAAGAAAGAAAAAAGATATCAGTATATGCAGATTATTTTTATATTGCACAGAACTAGCCTTGTAGACAGAATAGGAATTTAAAATTCATTGATAACTGTTTTATCCATTTTTTCCTTTCCATTTTTCCTCTGTAACACAATTTAT
This sequence comes from Leucopleurus acutus, assembly GCF_964270905.1. NCBI lineage: Eukaryota > Metazoa > Chordata > Mammalia > Artiodactyla > Delphinidae > Leucopleurus > Leucopleurus acutus. The sequence goes on along the minus strand of NC_139144.1, from coordinate 28,090,171 downwards.
GTCCATACTTTATATTTATGGCATATTCAGCGATGTTGATGGCTAGCAGAAATGTCCACACACTTTCATTCTTGAAAAGCCAACACTCACTCGGTACTTTGGTAGAATATGAGGACATTAGTATGTTGGATTATCTGATATTCTTTGCTATCTAAATTCACAGATACTCTTAATCCCTTATCTGAATCTCCTGAAGGAATTCCTGCCAGTATAGTGCAGATATACCTTTCTTCAAGAATAATTTCAACATTCGATGTATATTTTTTAAAAGTCATGGTTTCAGCAAACTTTTAAGCAGCCACTTACAGTATTCACTTTTCTTGAATTATCCTATTTATCATTTCATTATTTAGGTGTATGTGTTTGTATGTATGTGTGTGTATATATATATAACTTATTTGCATTAGGAATTAAAAAATTTTTTTCTTCACAAATTGTTCTCAGACCTATGCTGAGAAGTTTTCCCGCAGTACAAGATGTGCTTTTCTAATATCACTGCTATAGTGTTTGAATATGTTCTTAGAAAATATTGGCTAATCTTTTCGATCTTTGTGGAATATATTGTAAAAGGAATACTATGAGAGGTTTATTATTTAAAATATGAATAAAATGTATTCAGTGTTTGATCCAGTATATTATTATGTTTTTAATCAAATCACTAAAGCATTCTTTTTTTTTCTTTTTTTATAGAGCAATGAAGTTGTCTACTACAATGCAAAGGATGATCTCGATGTGAGTATTAAAAGTTTTACATTAAATTCCAGGGTAAACGTAGGTATACTAGGGTGATTGGCTTTACAAACAAGCTGACCTAGCAGGTTTAGTTGGATTCATGTACCAGTCCAGCCTTAAAACTGTAGTTGCCTAAGGGCATTAAAACATATTTAAATTCAAACTGTTTTTCTCTCATCTAAGACATGCTACAGTTGACTCGGTGATCCATAAATTTCATTTTAGTTCTGCATATTCTTGACATCCTGCTAACTTTGTCAGGTTTGCTGGAGTTGGACTATTTCACATAAAATTTTTGAGAATTTATAAAGAAATGTAAGACAATACATTTTATACTTCACTAAAACTTTTTGTTGGGGAAGTTCATAGTCCTTTAGATATGTTAATACTATTGCTCTTGTAAACCCTTAGATAGTGAATAAAAATGAATCATGTTTTATGATTAGTATATTGGTTTGGCTATTACAGAGAGTCTTAAAGTAAAAGTGCTAAGACAAGACAAAAGATTATTCCTCTCTCATGTCACATTCTGTGTGCAAGGCCTAATAGAACAACTGTCCATCGTCCAGGCCCTACAGTCCTTCTCTCATGTTTTTTGCTCTCCTCAGTGTAACTTTTCCATATTTTGGTCCAAAATGGATGCTCCAATATCCACAATGATTTTTGCATTCTATGCATCAGGAAGGAGGCAGATGGCACTGAAGGACACACCCTTTGCCTTTAAGGGCATGTTCTGGAAATTGCACGCAGCGTTTCTATCTGCACCCGTTGTCCACAACTTAGTGACTAGTCTTGCCTAGATGCAAGAAGATACGGAACATAATTTTCTTTCCCCTTCGATAAGCATGTACCCAAATAAAATATAGGACTCCATTACTGAAGAGAGAATAGGGAGAATACTAGTTGGGAGTTAATTAGCAGTTCGTGCACTTAATTTTGCTCTTCTTGGAATATTAAAGTTAATGCCCAGACTCTCCCTGCTCGTCTGAGTGACTTCTATCAATTAAGTATAGTCAAATTCTTCAACTTGGAACTGAGGAAAAAATTCTCTTTTACAGGAAAATGATTATAAAATTATGCGCTGTGTTGAGTATTATTTAGTCCTTCTTAAAGCATGTGTTTTGATCATTACAATCAAATTGTTTTCTGCAATGGAAATATTCACTATCTTAGAATGAAAGAAAGTTAAGAAATGTAAGTAAATGTTGAACTTTGATATTCACCTTAGGATTTTTAGTGGTTATAGCTTTTTTTGAAGATTGTTGCTTATCAGATGAAGTTGGACTTACACGAATGATGAGATTTATTCATCCTTACCAAAAGTTTTGCTGTATATAATTGGATTTAATTGGTTGCTATACTCCCAACTTTATACACGTAGTGCTTGATGTTTTATTTATCAAATATTTGTATAATCATAATACCATCTTGTTTTGATTTGAATTGGCTTACCGTCACTGTTTGTTGTACTTTTCTATATTCCAATTTAGTTGTAAATTTTTATTGCTCAAATTCCACAAAACCATATTCATTATGAAAAATTGGTGAACAGAGATTATATAATGTGAGTTTATAATCTCATACATTAATATCTAATATCTAATGAACACAGGAACTAATTGGAATACTAAATATTGAAACAATATTATCAATTAATAAATTTATCCTCATATGTTTGAATGGGGATATAAATATCTGAGATATAAATAAATTTTCTATTTTCTAGAATAGTTCTATATTTAGCCTATGAGTGAACTTTGAAAACAAGTGGCTGAAATCTTCCCAGCAAGTGTCAAGCTATAGAAATAGGAAGGCCAGATTTAACTACAGATGTGTTTTGGTGTGCTGACACAGAAACAAAGTGAGTTTGATTGCCTTTGGATGTGATGCATTCTCCAGCTTGCTGCAGTTCCACTGCTCCTGTTGCCTTACTCTGCCTACATCACACATCCACACACGTAAAGAAAAGAAAAGAAAAATGCCTTAAGATAGTATAGGGTAGAATCTTCATCACACCAACATTTAAGGAAGGTGAGGGCAGGGGTAAGGTGTGTAGGATATGAGTAGATGGAAATGAAGCAAAAGTAGCTTTCATAATAGAAGTAAATCATACGAAAAGTCCATAACTTTAGTTTATGTTGGATTCAGGATTAAATTTAGAATCTCCTGGTTCCTATTATTCTCCCATGTTAAATATGCTGGTCCATCACCAAGTTAAGATTTGCATATAAAGAATGACAGTCAAGTGTAATCAATTGATTTTGTTCATTATAATGGTGATACATGGCCTCACTTAAAGGTAAAACAAGCATTTAAAGTGCTTTTTAATCTCATCAGTTGCCTCTCAATGAAGCTCAACAGCTATCTCTTTGGAGTGTAACTTTCTATGAGCTATGTCTGAATTAGCTAGTTTGTGGGGAGATGTCAGGTTGTAAGCCTTTCAAGGACTTTGATACCAGACAGTCCCTCAGGGGCATTTTATAATATCTGTGCTGCTCAGATCGATGCTGTTTATATTCACCTTCTGGGTATAAAAATAAATACCTAGTGACAGGCAGATTTAGCTAAAGCAGTGACTGAAATAAGGGGTAAAGTCAATGTCCCTTAGGATTGTGTAATGTGATTTAAAAATTATGACTCTAGTCATTTACACAAATTTTTGCTTTGGAATTAAAAAATGCACGTATAACTTGGTGAAATTATTTGGTGAGCCACAATTCATATGGAAGGTATAAGGTACATAGCCATGCTGGAAATTTAAGACAATGATTCCTGTCCCTGTGCTAGTTAATGTTAACTATTCTCTCCTCTAATTACCTGATTTTGATATCCTACAATTTTTCCAATCAGATGCTAAGTACTCTTTAAAAACTAATTCAAATACTACCTCCTCTTGAAGCCTGCCTTGCTTTTCCTAAGTAGCAAATGGTATTTCCTTCCTCTGGGTGCTAAGAATAACTTGTTACACGTTTCTGGTGATGTAATATCTTATACTATGGTATTTTTATACAGGGATAATCTTCTCTATTAAAATTTTAGTGTCTTGAGGTAAGGGTCTTACTCATTTTCTCTGTTTAATGATTTAGAATAATTGCTGAGATAATGCTTGTTAAATTGGGTAGGTGTTTGTGTGTTTCAGTCCCCCTATTGCTTACATAGCATTGTGAAGATTGTTCGCTTCTTTTTTTCATGTCAAATTTTTTTTTTTTACATCTTTATTGGAGTATAATTGCTTTACAATGGTGTGTTAGTTTCTGCTTTATAACAAAGTGAATCAGTTATACATATACATATGTTCCCATATCTCTTCCCTCTTGCGTCTCCCTCCCTCCCACTCTCCCTATCCCACCCCTCCAGGTGGTCACAAAGCACGGAACTGACTTCCCTGTTCTATGTAGCTGCTTCCCACTAGCTATCTACCTTACGTTTGGTAGTGTATATATATATCCATGCCTCACTCTCTCGCTTTGTCACAGCTTACCCTTCCTCCTCCCCATATCCTCAAGTCCATTCTCTAGTAGGTCTGTGTCTTTATTCCTGTCTTACCCCTAGGTTCTTCATGACATTTTTTTTTCTTAAATTCCATATATATGTGTTAGCATATGGTATTTGTCTTTCTCTTTCTGACTTACTTCACTCTGTATGACAGACTCTAGGTCTATCCACCTCATTACAAATAGCTCAATTTCGTTTCTTTTTATGGCTGAATAATATTCCATTGTATATACGGCACTACTTTAAAAAGCGAAAATCTCAAACTACAATGAGATTGTTTGCTTTTTAAAGTAGTGCCGTATTTGCAAAGTAAACAGGAAACCCTTTGCAAATATGGTGGAAACGAAAATGTTTGTTTTGTTTCAAGGTTGAGTGGAAACAATATTAAGAGAGGAATGGCAAGACTGACTTTGACTGTGGACTGTATTTGAATTAATTTTTTAATATACACATTCGTTTCTTTTTGTTCGTACAATGGGGCAGGCTGCAGAAGATGGGAGTGGAGTGGACCTTTTTCCTTCTTCTCTCATCTGTCCCTTCCTCTCATTAGCCCCTGGTTCAGTCATGAGAACTAAGTAAAGTTAGACAGACAATGTGCTTTCCCCTGTGTCTAAAACTGATTCAAGCTGGGAATAAGTAGCAGAGTTAGAATATTTGTTTGCCATACTACAAGCAATATAAGGATCAAGATTTTGGGTTCCAAGTCTGGAGAGATCTGATAATCTAAGTTTTTATGAATCTCTGTGAAATATGAAATCAAGCTTATTTTATTAGTCCATCAAACTAAAGTTTTGTCTAATTATACATGTAATTAGAATAAGTAAGTTGTCAAATTTCATTTCCAGAGAGACCACAGCATTAACGTGGGTACAGTGTTTTAATGTAAGATTTTTTTTTTTTTTTTTTTTTTTGCGGTACGCGGGTGTCTCACTGTTGTGGCCTCTCCCGTTGCGGAGCACAGGCTCCGGACGCACAGGCTCAGCGGCCGTGGCTCACAGGCCCAGCCGCTCCGCGGCACGTGGGATCTTCCTGGACCGGGGCACGAACCCGCGTCCCCAGCATCGGCAGGCGGACTCTCAACCACTGTGCTACCAGGGAAGCCCTAGTTTTTAACTTTTTATCAGGAAAAATATTTTAAATATAAAGAAGAGAGAACAGTAAACAGAGTCTCCATAGTTGCTGTATGTATTGTTTGCTAAATATTTTAAGATAAATTAGAGATGTGACATTTCACTCCTAAATACTTCCATAGGAAACTTTTATCCCTAATTAATAACAAAACATACATGTATAAGTGCTGTGTACATTGTTATACAGAGGAAGAAGCAGAGCTTGATGATTAAGACATTATACTCTGGAGGCCCACTGCCTGCATCTGAGGCCCATCTCTGCCATTTTCTAGCTTTGTGATATCGGCAGAGTCACCTAAAGTCTCTGCGCTTCACTCTTTTGGTCTGAAAAATAGAGGTAATGTGATACCTACATCATACTGTTACTGTGAAAATTAAATTAGTTAACACATATAAAGAATTTAGAACATTCCCTGACTTACAGTAGGCAATCCAGAAATGTTAGTGAGTATAATTTTAAAAATAATAATTATTAATATTACTACAATACATTTAATATTGATTTGAAGTGATTTGAGTTCCAAATGGAACACGTTTATATGCGTGGATGTGTTAACAATAATTGAAGGGTACTAGTTTGACCTCTTTCATTTTATTGTTATGAATATCCTTACATTTGTGTGAAAAACTTAAGAAAATGCGTGACAAAATAAAAATCAGAATCTTCAGAAAATGTTTAGAAATAAATGTGACCTCAGTGCAAAAATTTGCCTTGAAATCCTTGTAGGTTTTATATATCTGGATTTGCAAAGATAATTAAATGTCAAGATAAAATGGAAAAAAAACGCTAATAATGCAACAGTTATTTATGAAATTCCACATCCAGGTTCTCTTTAGTTTTGAAATTTATTTAGGTTCTTGTTTAGGTTTTTAGAGACATCTGTCCCAATAAATCCTTAACTTCCCTAAAGATGTAGTGAAGCAGATTCCCCAGGAGATTTCAGTTGTGCTAGCAAGCAGCACTATTTTCCTAATTCCCAAAGCAAGCAAAGACGAAGCAGATCATTACAAACTCTTATTAACCTAATTCTAAGACCTATGTTTCAGACTGAAATCCAAATGAAATAAATTCAGCCCAGAATTCCCATGTCAATAACTTGAGTTGATTTATTTGCTACGTTTTATTATATTGATCATGCTAAAAATTTGACCTTTCTGGGACATTCGGCTAGTCTGCTGAATTCCCTTGCATATTTATGTTGCTATTTATTTTCTTACCAGTCTTGTCTACATTAAAACTTATTCCAACATAATGTCCTATCTAAATGTCTTCTTAAAAGCCTAATCATTCATGATTTGATTTTATTTTGTAGAAATAAATCAGTCTGTTTCTAGAATGAACCAATAGGGATATGTATCAGACAGCGACGACTCTGTTCTAATTATTAAAGAAAGAAAGTCTAGGTTTCTTTGGCAGCTTTTTTTTTTTTTTTGGCGATACGCGGGCCTCTCACTGCCATGGCCTCTCCCGTTGCGGAGCACAGGCTCCGGACGCACAGGCTCAGGGGCCATGGCTCAGGGGCCATGGCTCACGGGCCCAGCCACTCCACGGCATGTTGGATCTTCCCAGACTGGGACACGAACCCGTGTCCCCTGCATCGGCAGGCAGACCCTCAACCACTGTGCCACCAGGGAAGTCCTCTTTGGCAGCTTTTTAAAAAAACTGTCTAATAGTATACAGCCTTTATTTCAGGCTCTGCTAATGACTGTTGTTGAATCCTCAAATAGGAGATGGCATAGAGATAGAATATTAATTGCTTCTGTATAGTAAATGGTACAATCAGAGTTACCTTTTTGTGTGTGTGCATCTAAAATAAGTGGTGTAAATATTTTCAATGCTATATGTTTGGATTGGATTATAATAGTAATTAACATATGTATACTTATTCTATACTAGAAAGTAAATGCTTTGCAGGTAATGTTATCGTTTAAAGTTCACACTCATCCTTTGTGGCAATACTGTTATTTTCATGATATCCAGAAAAGACAAGTAAAATTTAGTGAGCTTAAGTGACTTGTCCGCTGTCACACATGTGGGATTTGGTAGTGCAGGGAACTGAATGCAGTGCAGTCCGTGTGATCCACAGCAGGAGCCGTGTGTCCCTGTGCTGTGCTACACTGCCTATTCCGTGGGCCCCCATGGGGGACAGGAGAAGGCCATGTGACGGAACTGTTGTAAATCGAGGTTTAAGATTAAAGGTTTTGAAAATGGTTTTGGTTTAAAATTTTAATTTATTGTACCTATCCATCATTCTGTCCGTATTTAATTTTGATGTATGTGGCTCGTACTTATCCAACCGGCTTCATCATTGACAGCTGTTAGTTGACAGTGACTTGCAGTAGGTAAAATAAAATCTCTGTGATTAAAAAGATTGTTAGACTTTAAATCATAAATCTTCCGTGAGCTGATCCATCATTCCTAGTGATATTTACCATGGAGACCTTAAAATTAACGCATGCACCCTGTGTGAAATATATAGCCATATTAGGATTCATTGGGGGGAAGATAAGATTAGATTCCATTTCTTCTAGGAATAGCGCCATATGTTTTTTGGGCCTTCTTCCAAAACTTTTGAGTCTATTTTGATATTTTTGTAATGCTTTGTGCGCTTGGGCATGTGCTGCTTTTGCAAGGATAGTTAAAACGTTGGTCCTCAGCTGCTTTGGGGTGGTGGCATGCATAATTCTCTTTTAGATTCCACATCCAGTTCTTCCTTTCCAGAGTCTAGTGTATGGTGTATTTATTTAGAACTCACTGAATATTCACTGTTTGGAAAGTTCGGTGGCATTATGTGGGCATTATAAACTCACCCTATGTACAGCATTGGGTAAACAGAGATATGGGGACTGGATTGTTTTGAATGGTATCTTCAACCTTTTTTTGCTTGCAGATGCATGTCAGTTAAAAAAATGCACCTCTCAATATAACAATATTTACTTATAAATTCTCTCTGTATACTACTGAACTAATATGCTGAGAAACCTCCCAAGAGACATCTAAAATTTTAAGATAAGTGAAATTTTATGAAGTATTGGTTTAAGTGGCATTTGACATTAAAAATCACCAGAAAAAAAGTATAGTTCTTTTCTAGATGCTTAGTTATTAAATGCCTTTAATTATGATGCCTTCATAATGCCATAGGAAATATCTCAACAGCCCATATGAACACAGGACATTGTTACCGATATAGTAAATCTAAATCCATATTTATGATAATCTTCTTGATAATATTAACTTTTTTGACCAACTTGCCGGTTGAACTAATTGAATCACTTTTCTATCTGGTAATAAGACTGAAGAAGAGCTAGTGCTGGGAATAGAAGCATCATCTCTGTCATTCTGTTCTTGTTCAGTGCAACTTCGATTACTAGAGTTTCAACTTCAATCATTGTTAATTTCAGAAATCTTTTAAAGCTGGTAGCACGTATGGAGTAGGTTAAACCCAAGAAAATAATAAGTAAATTTACATATAAAGTGAAGAATAGTACATTGAAAGGGACTGTGTAAGGGAGAAGGTGGCTCATTATCAGTATGTGGGGTTTCCACTTTCTCCTTGTGGTACCTGGAGGATGACAGATGACTTGAGACCAACCCACACACAGTAAGGCCAGGAGAGAGGGAATACTGATGTCACTCTTTTTGGTAAATATTAGCTAAACTTTAATTTTTTTCTTATTTCATTTGCTAGAAATGGGTATAACTGTAAGTTCTAATGTTTTCTTCCACCCTTCCAGTGAATTCCTTTGGAGACCACTGACGCATGGTGTGTTCATTTTTATTTAAGTTCTTCTCAAAAAGATGGCCTTGACTCACTTGAGTGAAGTAATCGAAATAATTCAACTCGTGAAGTGGAGGTGAAAAGCCCAGCTAATGTTCTAACCCATGTTCGCCTACACATTGTCTGTTTGATTGATAGCTATAGCTCTGTGCTTTGAATGCATTGGCCTAAATTAAAATGTAAATTCTCAGGGTCAAGGGGTTTGGATACCAAAAGAGTCTTTTGGTCAGTGGTCTCCAAAGGAATTCACTGGTGGAAGAGAACATTAGAACTTACAGTTATACCCATTTCTAGCAAATGAAATAAGAAAAATATTAAAGTTTACTAATATTTACCAAAAGGAGTCTTTATACCAGCCTTTCATCATTTACATGTTCTTGCAGTTACTTGGCATTAAAAAAAAAAAAAAGCCTTGGAAACAATTTGCTTTTAGTTCATAGATTTCAGAATGAGAATTTTCAGAGCTAGAAGGAGGTTTACAGATCTTGTTACCCTCTGTTCCTTAAAAAAAAAAAAAAAAAAATCTGAGAAGCCATAGCAAGGACACACAGAGTTGTACACAGAGTTGAAATGAGATTGAGAAGCTGGGTTCCTGACTGAGGCGCTGTCTGTCCATTCACCGGACTGCTTCTGGTGTTTGTCCTTGCTTCCTGCTGAAGTAGCAAAAGCATGAGTCTGGGGACTAGGAAACAGTGATTCAAGTTTATTTATTCACTCAACAAATGTTATAAATAGGGCAGGCAGATACAGTTCTAAGCGATTTGCTAGGTGCTAGGGCCACAACCGAACGATGTCAATGAGGCCTCTTGCCCTCGTGGTGATTATATTTTAGTGTAGTGAGATAGCAAACATGGGGCAAATAAAAAATTTGATAGCGTTTTTACGCATCCATATATCCTTAAACACCATTTAGAATATCAAAGTGTTGATGCCAAATTTCTGATTTTAATAAAGAGTATTCTGATCATTTAATGAGCATTGTTGCATTACCGATTTTTAAAAGATACCTGAAAAAAAAAGTAGTAAAATTATTGCTTCCAAAGTTACGTTCGCACAATCTGTGCAAGACAGAATTGAAACAAAAGTCAACCGCACCAACGCAGTTACATAACCAATCTTTATCCCTTCCTTTGACATTTTATACAAAATTATTATTTTATAGTCTTTATCTTGAAAGGGATGTCCTGCCATCTAGATACATAAATTTTAGCAATGTTAAGATATATCCTAGGGATATATCTTAGGATATGACTTAAATTTTGCATGTTAAGCAGTACAGTAAATGTTTGACAAACCTTAATGTGAAATTCTATAAAATCAGTAATGTCTACATTGCTCTGAATAAAATAAATGAAGTGTAATATTTTCAATATTCTATGGGGGATAATTTAGATGGGAGAATCTCCAAGAGAGTATTTTTCAACTGCGATCTGAAGAGTGAACTGACACTATGAAAAAAGACCAGGGAACAACCTACCAGACAAAAGGAACAGCAGACCCAAGGACGTTAAACCAGGAAGAGCATAATGTGTGTGAGGACCAGAAAACAGTCCAATGTGGCAATGAGCAAGGGAAGGCAGGGCAGGAGATCTGGATGAGGAGTCAGGCTGGAAATAGATCATTCAGAGTCTTATGGGCCATAGAGAGATTTTCACTTCTTTGTAAGTATGGTGGGATCTTGGCGTCCTGGACTCCAGGCTTTTTTTTTTTTCTGGTACACGGGCCTCTCCCTGTTGTGGTCTCTCCCGTTGCGGAGCACGGGCTCCGGACGTGGCCATGGCTCACGGGCCTAGCCGCTCCACAGCATGTGGGATCTTCCTGGACTGGGGAACGAACCCGTGTCCCCTGCATCGGCAGGCGGACTCTCAACCACTGCGCCACCAGGGAAGCACCTCCAGGCTTTCTTTTACTGTATATTAGTTGTAAGGTGTTAGTCCATCTTTGCCTCAGGTATCAAGGGAAAATAATTGATCTTTCTACCTTACAAAGTTTTTTTGTTTAACCTGTTTTGTCCTGAGAATATTTTTTAAAGTATATTTGTCATAATCTTCATAATATGAAAATTTGCTTTTAATTTTTTAACAAATAGATTGGCCCCATTGAAATGTTTTCCTTTCCTAATATAATATATACCACTATATGGTTTCCGGAGGGGTGGGGTGAGTGCTTGTATTGAACTTTCAGACTATCTGAAATCACATAGTTCTTTTCATAGGCAAGACACCATTTCACAGTCCCTTAGTAGAGAAAATACCCTATCAGCCACTCCCCAAAATTTAGGTTACATATTTATGTATAAAAAAGATATGTATATATATGTTCAGAGTATTACATCCCTTTCTAATGCTGATAATTTGAAATTTTCATACTACTCGTAGAGTTTAAACCAGCCCTCAGTCCTTGTCATCACACTTACCTGTATTGTGATATTGTGATGGCTCTCATGGTCATTGAGGGCTAGATCCTGGGATAGGTGATTCACACGCATTCCTCCATCATGCAAACTAAAAATTCATCAGTTTTATTTTGAGGATGTCCTCAGATTCTGTATTCCACCTTATTAAATCGTTATTGTAATCCTTATCAGCAACCTCAATACATTTTATTTAAGGAATGCCGCTTTTAAATTTTAATGAACAAGTTCTTGCAGTGATCAGTATCCGTTTTTGACTTAATTTAGTTGTTTTATGTGTTTCAAATTCATAGTTGTCTTTGATTCGCTTCGTCATATTAGAAAATGTATATTTTTTTGCTTTAATATCACCTATGTATTCTTTTAACTTGCTATCTTTCTCTGTGTATTGCACAGTTTCAGTTGCTTACTGTTCCCCCTACCTCCAAAGTCTGCTTATTTCAGACTGTTTCTTCCTTCTCTTTTATATATCATAATTAATAGTAGAAGAATATGCAGAAATTTAACAGTAGATCTAATTTTAAGGAATAGAATTATTTCTTCAAGTTTCTTCTGACCACTAATGTTATGTTTATTTTTCATGTTAACTGTAAAACATTCTTAATATATTGAATAAATTGCCTCTGAGGAATTAATGCTATAGTTTTTCCATAGGGTAAATCTAAGCAGCTAAAACATTTTAACTACTTGAAGAACTGGAGAAATCTTCTCAATTCATAAAAAAAACTCTTTATTTCCTCATCAAATATATTATGATTAGCTGAACTCATATGTTTTTTCAAAGGACAATATGTCTATTCATTAAATTATAATTTAAAATTTTTATTTTCTTATTGTTATGATTCAGTAAAGCAAATGGACAAATATTATATTTAAGCCCTTAGTGTCATGTATTCAGTGTCATCCAACTCATATTTCCTTTTCAGTTCTATTCATCCACTCAGTATGTCTCTGAGTCACAGCATCCTCAAGGAGAAAAATAGCAGCTTAAACCAATTAACTCAGGAGACTCAACAGTACTCTTATTGCCACTGTAACTGGACTCATTATTTACTATTCAGCCTGGCCTCACACCCTGACCAGAACAACTATAATTGGCTGAAGGCTCAGCACCTTTTTCTCTATTTATTATTCATTAATTGGGCATGGACAGCTGCAGCTGCTTTGATGAATCTCCACTTCTAATTGATGCATGTGATTTACTAAAAAGGAGGCTTTCCTGTGTGTGGGTAAGAACTGGTAACCAGCTTACATTCCAGTGGTGAACTAGTGGCTACAGGAGCAACTTTATTTTTTAATTCATAGAGTAGATACCAACATGTCAGTATAGCAGCCTTTTCCGCCTTGCTGGCTGTATGAAAGTCTATTGTAAATATAAGACATCCATGATAGCTATTTACATTGGATGATAATATCATGCCTAAAAGCATATTGTGTATCCAAAGTTTTGTTTGATATTGGGAATACAATTGAGACTAAAAATTTCAAGAATCAATAATGTGTATGTTGTGAAAGTTGTAAGGCCCTCTTGTAAACAACATCTGTGAAATAGTTGTAAAAAAGAAAAGGATGTATTTGGAGGTGGAAGTTTTAAAATATACTCATATACACTGTGGAGAATTGTATACAAGTCTGTAGTCTCTGGTTATTGAAGAGTTTGGTTCATTACACAAGAACACGTTCATTTACCCCCTTCACTAGTGGGATAGAAATACCAATTGTGATGCCCCTGTAGAGGGTCTCAGCTCTTATTTAGTATCAACTAATTTTCTCACAGTTTTGTGAGATACACAAAAATTAGAGAGCAGGGGGAGGTAAACCTAACCATAATGTGATTGTGAGCAAAGTTTCTCGGTGAGCATGTTCAGCCTGAATTGTGCACAGTAATTAAGCTAATTTTTATTGTAATTTAAGTGAAATATATGAACTTTTAATTTCTGAACATTTTACTGTTGGTAGAAATAGTTATAGCATGAAAAAGATTAAAAATATTAAAAACGAATGTTTTATTATAAAAATCAATTCTAAGAGTGTTTCATTTGAGATAAATATATTAAATATGCAAAGGTCTTTTGTGCCTGTCATAGACATCATTGTGACTTTCCAAATGAAATCTGCGAATAGGTACTGCTTGCAAAATCGAATGACCCATCCAGGATTAGCTGGTACCTCTGTCTCTGAGTGATCTAATCTATTATTTAATAAATGAAATTATGTTGAGATGAATAGTCAGAGGAACATGCTTCTCATGTTTCACTTATGTGTTTTACCAGATACATTTGAATACATTTTGGAATTTACCTCCTCAGCGTCTCTGTACACATTTATATAGGGTAGTCGGGAGAATTCAGAAGAGATGTTTTGGGGAAAAAAATTGGCAAGAGACATGCTGACTTAATTTTTCGTGTGGCCTGGCAAACAATGAGATCTTAATTCCAGGGGGACAATTTATTTGAAATTTTTAACTAACACACTAAACAATATGTGTTAAGTAGCTTTTCTCCACTTTCCTTTTCTCAGTCAGTTCCTTTGTGTCTAGTATTTGCTCTATGTTAATTATACTATATAATCCCATAATATATCAAGAAAAGTAAAGATGGATTATGATGAAATGAGTTACATTTAGAAATTTTAATCTTTTCATGAAATGACTTCAATTTATGGAGAGTGTAATAAAGGGCGGGGGGGACCATGGGCAACAACCATATTATTTTTTCTTAATATATTTAGCATCTGTACATTAAAACTAGACGTGATACATGATTATACAAGTTGAGAAGTACATTATTTTAAATTATTCCTAAAAGCCCTTTATATGGCTATTTATTTATTTATTTATTGGCTGCACCATGCAGCTTGCAGGATCTTATTTCCCTGACCAGGGGTTGAACCGGCCTCAGTAGTGGAAGCACTGAGTCCTAACCACTGGACCGCCTGGGAATTCCCTCTATGGCAATTGAAAAGTGAAAGAATCTCTATTAAGATACATTTAAAACATAATTTTTAAGTGTGAGAGGGCTCAGAGGAAATAGAAGCAACTTCCACCTTAGTAAGATAATCGTATAGTGCTTAATAGCACTCTAGAAAGGACTTAAAACAAAAATTAATATTTTAAATTGCAAATATAATACATGTTTATTGTATGACATTGGAAACAACAAGAAAGCACAAAGATGAATACCGTCAAAACTATAAAAACCAGTGATAGGGCTACTAGTGTTTGCTATGTACTCATCCCTACATTTCTCTCTTTTCCTCTCTTTCCTCTAAAAATATAGGCTGATTTTCTCTTCTTTCTTTGTGCTTAACACCTACATTTAAGCTTAAAACCATTTAAAAACAAATACAGCATATATGTACATTCCCAATGTAATTACTCTTTTATATTCCTTAATAACAATATAAAATTGTATTTGTCATACTTATTGTGACTATTTTACTATTGTTGCACATTTGTTTCAAGATTTAGATATTAAATGACATTTCTATAAATGTTATCATTAAATCCTCCACTCTACCAATACATTATTTCTTGAGTGAGTGAATGAATGAAATAATTGCACTTATGCACATATTCCTAACCCTAATTCATAGGTATAGTTCACTCTGTCTCTTATTTATCATCAAATCTTTCTACTTTTCATATATCTAAATTTTGCTAGAGATAGATATAAATAGGATTTCTGGAAAAGATATGCTTACAGAAACTAATGTAATATTTTCTAAAATTATAGAAATAGGACTATAATTTTTTCATAACTGAAAATAACATAGATTCTTTAGTTTGAGTCTTCTTAATTTAAGTAGGAGAGGATATTAGAACCAACTGAGAGATTCTTTCCAAAGATGTCCTCCCTGTTGTGATTCACTGCTTTATTGGTGGGGGAGAGGGCTCCCCAGGTGATTCTGATATGCCCCAGGGACTAAGGACCACACCTGCAGCCCAGCGTTATTTGTAAGTCAGAAAGCTGAAGCCCAAGGAACAGTGACTGGCCCTAGTCTGAGGTGTTATTAATACGACTGAGTAGAAGCAAATCTTCTGATGTCTTTACTTTCCACTATGCCTTTCCACAGTTTTTTGTAAGTATGTTCTTTGTAATAGGTTTTGTATGGAAAAAAAAAAAATTCCAGGGTCACATAAGCTTGAGAACACTGGGTTAAACATGCTTTTCTTTAGTAACGCTTATTTCAGAGTTTTTGATGTTCCAATGTGCTTTGTTATTCTCTTGACAGAAGAGTAGAAGAATATTTCCCCAAGTTATTTCAGGTTGGAGTTAACCCTTAGAGTATCTTGAGAAACTACTGTCTTTTGAAATATCCTTTGACAGATATTACTGGCCATATTACCATGTGCACACATCTATTATTCAGTAATAATAAAACAGTGTTTCTATCCTATGGAGGGTAGAAAAATTCAGACATCCATTAATATGCTTATTATTAATCCTAACTTTTTCATGAGTAGCTCTAAACAAAAATGTGTGTGCAATTTAAACTATTGATTTTAAGCAGTGGACTTGCAGTTTTAGTGTGTATTACAATCACCTGGAGGGTTTGTTGAACTACTACTTGCTGGATCCCTCCCCTGACGTTGCTAATTGACTAGTTTGGGGTGGGGCCTGAGAGCCTGAACTCTGAAAAGTTTCAGTGGTTGCTGATGCTGCTTCTTCAAGGACCACACTTTGAGAAACCTCTGCTTTAAAATAAATATTGAGGCTTTTCACTAATTCAGGATGTTTGCAGTTGAGAAGAAAAATGACATCATTTATTAGGTGAGACCCTCTTTACATTCTTGTTATTAATGAAAGTAGTTTGTTTTAATGATCCCTTCTCTTATTCAAGTCAATTGTGCCCAGGAACAGAGAGCCATAGAATAGAGGATGAATTTTAAAATATGTTAAAATTCACGGTTGAATCCAAGACCAAACCCCAGTTATTACTTTTATTCTTTCCTTTATTAGCAGTTGGAATGCTGGTAGATGTGTTAGGTTACATGTTCTTTGGCGCTATGGTGCCTCTTTTTCTTAACATCTTTCTCCTTTCTTTTCTTATCCTTCATGCTGTACACACCTAACGTCTGTTTTAGAAAAGAGTATGAATTAGTGATTCCTGCGTGTAGGTATTTTGCCAAAATTTAGACTTTCAACACTACTGTTTCATTATTTTGTGTATTTAGTTAATGGGGGAGCAATTATATCTTTGTGGCTTTCACATGGATAAAAAACAGTGATCTCTCTTCAACTTTTTGTTTTTTTTTGCTGTACGCGGGCCTCTCACCGCTGCGGCCTCTCCCGTTGCGGAGCACAGGCTCCGGACGCGCAGGCTCAGCGGCCATGGCTCACGGGCCCAGCCGCTCCGCAGCACGTGGGATCTTCCCGGACCGGGGCACAAACCCGCGTCCCCTGCATATCGGCAGGCAGACTCTCAACCACTGTGCCACCAGGGAAGCCCCCTTTTTTTTTTTTAATTTTTATATTCAGCACATTAAATTGACTCATAAAAACATTCTAAAAATGTAATTTTTCCTTTTCAACAAAGTATAATAAAACATAAAACCCCCCAAAACAGAATACCTAAACCACAGTTTCCAAATATAGTCCTTCCCCTTATTATAGAGAGTATTTTCATATTTTCTTTCAACATTGTTTCATTTGAAAAATAATTTGGTCATGACCAATTAAATTGATTTCATTACATAATGAGTTGGACTTGCAGCTTTAGAAGTCATTGATTAAAAAAAAAAAAAAGCCCTGGGCTTCCCTAGTGGCGAAGTGGTTGAGAGTCCGCCTGCCGACGCAGGGGACACGGGTTTGCACCCCGGTCTGGGAAGATCCCACATGCCACGGAGCGGCTGGGCCCGTGAGCCATGGCCGCTGAGCCTGCGCGTCCGGAGCCTGTGCTCAGCAACGGCAGAGGCCACAAAAGTGAGAAGACCGCGCACCGCAAGCAAAAAAAAAAAAAAAAAGCCCTTTTGCTAATATTTGTGTCTAAATAATCTTTCCAGTGTTGCAACTTCCTTAGGGAAACACACACTCGCGCGCATGTGTGTGTTTTAAAATATCTTGGGATACTGATGGGTTATCTGGTTATAGAAATTTTCAGAGCCATCTAAAAAGTTGGACACTATCACTTCTTTGTAGACTTCGTGTTGCCACATTCTACCAGCCTTCTTATGAAATTTTCTGATTGTCCATTTAAGTCTTTTCTCTTGCTTATCAGTTGCATTACTGCAGTGTGCTGCGAAAATAGTCAAATGTTGTGATTCTTTTTTCAGTTTTGTTTTGAGGAAATTACCTTGGGAATATGGGATACATTAGTCCCTAAAATGGAGTTGATAATACAGGTCTGAACTTAATAAAAAAATGTTTACTTAGGAAGGAGTTAACTGTATTTGAACTGGGGGAATAAAAAGTTTAACATAAGTAGGCAAAAACAATTGTTAGAGAGATGCATTTTGGATAAATGAGTGAGGTTCTTAGTTTCTTGCCAGACGAGAAACTGGATAATCTTGCCAGGGTAATTCAGTGTCACAACCATAGTTCAAAGAGTTCAAAATTAATCTTTAACCTGAAACTCTTGTGGGGTTTTCTTGAATCGTTATTGATTGGATCTTTTCTCTTACCTTGGGAGACAAATTGGTTGAAGTTAGGATTTGATTGTACTAAGAGTTACAATAGATCTCTTCTTTCTTAGTATTTATACTTACTTTTTTAAAACAAAAATTGATAACACCTGGAATACATGTAGAAATCAAGGGAATATGGCATAAAATAATCCTTCATTGCTATTATTATTATTTTTACACAAATGTCATGTGTAGCTTTGGTTATCAAACTAAAAATAATAGAAATATGGTAACATAAGTGGTGAAATTTATTTCAGGGGGAAACTTTTAATTTGGTTGTATATAAAGGTACTTAGGCTATTCTTTAAATGTACTTTCTAATAAGTACTGGATGTGGGAAAGCTCTGGTCCTCTCAGGATGATCCCGAGTGACTCCAACGTTGAGGAAATTAGGAGAGAGGTTATAATGTGAAAGCTAATACCTGAATGGAAATTTGTGTGTCTGATGTCATCATGGGACTATATTTTAAAATATTCTTGTAGATCTGTTTTTTAAAGACTATGCATTTGGCAAATGAAGAAGTGAATGTGAGAATACCTGTGTTAGCATAAGTTGTAATATTCTGTTTATTGTCTATTTTTTCTTTATAGCCAGAAAAGAACGATAGTGAGCCAGGCAGCCAGAGGATAAAACCTGTTTTTATCGATGATGCTAATTTTGGGCGACAAATATCCTATCAGCACGCAGCAGTCCATATTCCCACTGACATCTATGAGGGCTGTAAGTAAAAGAATGTGAACAACTCTTGGAATACCATGTTCTCATCTATCTTAAATATCTAATATTTGAAAAAAAAAAAGGAGCAACTGGGATAGTGTTTTGTTCACATGTCATTTAAGAGTCTGTGGTAAACTTTGATTTATACAAAAGAAGAAACTTGATTTTCATGAGCAATATATTGTTCATAGGCTCTCACTCTCTGAATATTTGCAGGAGAGCCTGTATCCATGGAGGTGTCCTTCTACTCTGTTGTTTAACAAATAATTCTGCCTTTCCAATTGATATCAGTAACTTAAAAAATAATAGATGTGTTTTCTTAAAAATCAAAACTATGTAGCAGTAGTACAGACCCACAAACTGCTAAAGGAAGCGAGATGTACATTGTAGACTCTCTAGTTCTTATCACACCTTACTGTGTTTTACTGTCTCTCTTCATCTCTCTCTGTGTATCTCTGCCTAACTCTAGGATATAAGAAAAAGATACCACTGTCTTAGTATATTGTGGACTCAAGATAAAAAGTGTTGGTTAAAGGAATGAATGATAGACCTAAAGAAATAGAAAAACATCAACTGGAAGACTTGATTGAGAAGGCTTCACTGTGAGGAAGGGAGGGGAATAAGTTATTTAGGAAGATACAGGGGAGGAAGCTTGTGCCAGTGGTATTTCTTAGAGACACCCTATATACTAATAAGGGCAGAACCTGACAATTCTAAGTAGGAATTCTTTTAAGTGCAGCCTAATCATCTATGAGGACCAGCTGTGACCCAGAAAGCAGGGTCTTTGCCCATTCACAGCTCTGGTCTTAGATGTTATCCATTTTCTAACTCGTTCCCACTTTTCCCCCTTGTACCCTGCCTTTCACATAAGTAAGTGGTAAGGAGAAAGAACCACTTGAGAATTTAAAAAGTATATTTCTTTTTTTTTTTTTGCGGTATGCGGGCCTCTCACTGTTGTAGCCTCTCCCGTTGCGGAGCGCAGGCTCAGCGGCCATGGCTTACGGGCCCAGCCGCTCTGCGGCATGTGGGATCTTCCTGGACTGGGGCATGAACCCGTGTCCCCTGCATCGGCAGGCGGACTCTCAACCACTCCGCCACCAGGGAAGCCCTAAAAAGTATATTTCTAATAGTTCCCTTAATTAAAAAGGCTGTAAAGTGTACTGGGTATCCAGAGTGTATCCAGAACTGCCTGGATTCTGGATGCAGACAGCCTGGGTTAAATTAAATTTCAAATATAAATTTTAGCAGTATTTCCTTTGGCAAATTTATTAACTTTATGGGCTAGCATTGCTCACCCGTAAAATGGGGATAAGTTTACTAACGGAAAAGTTCATTTGAGGGTAAAAGTAAGTTAGTATGTTTGAGTTTGCATAAGAGTGCCAGGCTCATAGTAAGCATTATGTAACTGTTTGCTGTTATTATTAATTACAGTTAAAGTTTATTTACACAAAAAGGATTAAATTCAAGGACTAATATAAAAAATTAGCCTTAATTTTTTGGATTCATTCCAAGATTGTTGTTTAAAAGGGCATTTTTAAGTACATGTCTTATTTTTTCCATAATATAAATTTCATCTTCTGTCAAATTGTTTTATTCATTTTTTGTTTCACCTTTTTTATATATATATATATATGTTTTTTTTTTTTTTTTTTGGTGTGTGGTACGTGGGCCTCTCACTGTTGTGGCCTCTCCCGTTGTGGAGCACAGGCTCCAGACGCGCAGGCTCAGTGGCCATGGCTCACGGGCCCAGCCACTCTGTGGCATGTGGGATCTTCCCGGACCGGGGCACGAACCCGTGTCCCCTGCATCAGCAGGCAGACTCTCAACCACTGCGCCACCAGGGAAGCCCCTTTTTAATATTTTTAAAAGTACATGTTGTTTTCATCATATCAAGTCTTTAAGGATATTAAACATATGATTTTTCTCTATAATACAAACAATGGTGCATGTAAGTAGTTTCTGATGTCACATGAGAATTAAACGTAATCTGACTTCTTTACAACTCACCCTATTAATTCCAAGTCCTTTTAGGAATTACTGGGATGTAGGTTCAGTTTTGTTTTTCTTATTTTTCGTATTTTACTTTGTCTATTGCATTCTTTTTTCAAGAATTATTTTTGATGTTTGCAATTAAATTTTGCAACTATTATGACAACAATTATTCAGATAATACTGAGCTGTATGGTTGTGTTTCTCAGTTTTTTAAAAATTATTTCATCCATTTTATTTCCTTTCGAAATTGTTATCACCTGTTGTCGGGTATGTCAACAGGATGATAATCTTATTACTCCGCAATTATATCTTTCTTTTGAACTTACTTTAGAAGAACAAACTGGCTGGATATAGAAGTTTTGAGTCAAAACATTTTTATGTCAGTCCTCTGGCTATAATGTCACTGTTATCTGATCTGTAGTACTATGTTGAACAAACTTGAGGCCAGCTTGAGTGTTTTTAATTTGTTAGCAAGTTTTCATGATTGTGTTTCTGTTTTGTTGCCAATAGTGATTATCCAGAAATCCTCAAACTTTCCATTAAATTCCCAAGGAAGGATATCAGAACTTTGTCCAGGGAGGGGGAGATTCCACATCCCTACCCCCACCCCCCACCCCAGCTCTTCTTGAGTTCTTTTGGCTGGTCTAATAATTGACACAAGACAGATGAAAAGATTAATTTAAAAAATTAATTAATTAATGCATGTAAGTCATAAAAATGGGACCCCCCGAAGTGTCCAGAGCAGGCCAATAATATATCATGTTTAGACAAAGAAACAACTATTTGAAGAGATGTAACAAAACAAGGGGGCTTGTGTTTGGGGTAGCAGACTAATGAAGTAACAAACTTTGTCTGTACAGCTTGCTTAGCCTTGAATTCCCTAACTTTGGTGATGGGGATGCTTTCTATCCTCCTGGTATCACATGGGAGATTTATTTCCTACCTTTAGGGGGAAAAAGGGGCATCAGAGTTTTTCTTTTTTATCATTTATTTTCCATTGGTTGTTTCTCACATAACTTTATTCAAAATAATCAATATGCCATTGAGGTGCATTTTGGGGTGGATTGCCCTGGGCCCCAACAACCTCACACACTTAAAAACAGATTTCTTTCTCTTTCTACAAGCCATGTACCACAGTAGCAGAAATTTTAATAGTGCATGCTTATTTAAGATAGAAGATGAAAGTCTCCAACTGTAACACTTAATCATGACTAACAGTTTGGGGTATAGTCCTATAAAATATATATTCAAATGTGAACACTTACTAATGAAATAACCCAAATGGTATTTTTCATATTGCTTTTCAACTTGCTTCCTCCTTCCCCAACCCACCTCACTTATACTAGAGACTTTCTGTTCTGTTGTTGTTGAACTATTAAAAAGCTGAAAATAGAGAGGAGGAAGGTATCTCTTCAGGAGTAGGTTACCCAGGAATATCAAAACAAAATAACTTTGCCTAATTTTTCAATGCGCTGATGTTTAAGAAATCAGTGAAAAATGCACTTTTTCCCTAGATTATTAGAACCTAAAAAAATAAAAACCTAATTCACCAGTCTAGTAAATTATAATATCTCATTTATTTAAATAACTTTGCTCAATAATTTTGAAGAAGGAGAAATTGAAGCTCAGTCTTTAATGAAAGGCCACATCATTGGTAAGAAATGGGGTCAAATTTCATATAAATTCTAATGCTAAACTTTATACTTTTAAGTACTACAATAGATAAAATTTCTTTTTTCTTAACATCTTTATTGGAGTATAATTGCTTTACAATGGTGTGTTAGTTTCTGCTTTATAACAAAGTGAATCAGTTATACATATACATATGTCCCCATATCTCTTCCCTCTTGAGTCTCCCTCACACCCTCCCTATCCCACCCCTCTAGGTGGTCACAAAGCACCGAGCTGATCTCCCTGTACTATGCGGCTGCTTCCCACTAGCTCTCTATTTTACGTTTGGTAGTGTATATATGTCCATGCCACTCTCTCACTTTGTCAAAGCTTACCCTTCCCCCTCCCCGTGTCCTCAGGTTCATTCTCTAGTAGGTCTGTGTCTTTATTCCCATCTTGCCCTAGGGTCTTCATGACCATTTTTTTCTTTTTTCTTTTTTTTTTAGATTCCATATATATGGGTTAGCATATGGTATTTGTTTTTGTCTTTCTGACATACTTCACTCTGTATGACAGTCTCTAGGTCCATCCACCTCACTACAGATAACTCAATTTCGTTTCTTTTTATGGCTGAGTAATATTCCATTGTATATATGTGCCACACCTTCTTTCTCCATTCATCTGTTGATGGACACTTAGGTTGCTTCCATGTCCTGGCTACTGTAAATAGAGCTGCAGTGAACATTGTGGTACATGACTCTTTTTGAATTATGGTTTTCTTAGGGTATATGCCCAGTATTGGGATTGCTGGGTCATAAGGTAGTACTATTTTGAGTTTTTTGAGGAACCTCCATACTGTTCTCCATAGTGGCTGTATCGATTTACATTCCCACCAACAGTGCAAGAGGGTTCCCTTTTCTCCACACCCTCTCCAGCATTTATTGTTTCTAGATTTTTTGATGATGGCCATTCTGATCAGTGTGAGATGATATGTCATTCTCGTTTTGATTTGCATTTCTCTAATGATTAATGATGTTGAGCATTCTTTCATGTGTTTGTTGGCAATCTGTATATCTTCTTTGGAGAAATGTCTATTTAGGTCTTCTGCCCATTTTTGGATTGGGTTGTTTGTTTTATTGATATTGAGCTGCATGAGCTGCTTATAAATTTTGGAGATTAATCCTTTGTCAGTTGCTTCATTTGCAAATATTTTATCCCATTCTGAGGATTGTCTTTTGCTCCTGTTTATGGTTTCCTTTGCTGTGCAAAAGCTTTTAAGTTTCATTAGGTCCCATTTGTTTATTTTTGTTTTTATTTCCATTTCTCTAGGAGGTGGGTCAAAAAGGATCTTGCTGTGATTTATGTCATACAGTGTTCTGCCTATGTTTTCTTCTAAGAGTTTGATAGTGTCTGGCCTTACATTTAGGTGTTTAATCCATTTTGAGTTTATTTTTGTGTATGGTGTTAGGGAGTGTTCTAATTTCATTCTTTTACATGTAGCTGTCCAGTTTTCCCAGCACCACTTATTGAAGAGGCTGTCCTTTCTCCACTGTATATTCTTGCCTCCTTTATCAAAGATAAGGTGACCATATGTGCGTGGATTTATCTCTGGGCTTTCTATCCTGTTCCACTGATCTATATTTCTGTTTTTGTGCCAGTACCATACTGTCTTGATTACTGTAGCTTTGTAGTATAGTCTGAAGTTAGGGAGCCTGATTCCTCCAGCTCCGTTTTTCGTTCTCAAGATTGCTTTGGCTATTCGGGGTCTTTTGTGTTTCCATACAAATTGTGAAATTTTTTGTTCTAGTTCTGTGAAAAATGCCAGTGGTAGTTTGATAGGGATTGCGTTGAATCTGTAGATTGCTTTGGGTAGTATAGTCATTTTCACAATGATGATTCTTCCAATCCAAGAACATGGTATATCTCTCCATCTGTTTGTATCATCTTTAATTTCTTTCATCAGTGTCTTATAATTTTCTGCATACAGGTCTTTTGTCTCTCTAGGTAGGTTTACTCCTAGATACTTTATTCTTTTTGTTGCAGTGGTGAATGGGAGGGTTTTCTTAATTTCTCATTCAAATTTTTCATCATTAGTGTGTAGGAATGCCAGAGATTTCTGTGCATTAATTTTGTATCCTGCTACTTTACCAAATTCATTGATCAGCTCTAGTAGTTTTCTGGTAGCATCTTTAGGATTCTCTATGTATAGTATCATGTCATCTGCAAACAGTGGCAGCTTTACTTCTTCTTTTCTGATTTGGATTCTTTTTATTTCTTTTTCTCCTCTGATTGCTATGGCTAAAACTTCCAAAACTATGTTGAATAAGAGTGTTGAGAGTGGGCAACCTTGTCTTGTTCCTGATCTTCGTAGAAATGCTTTCAGCTTTTCACCCTGAGGATGATGTTGGCTGTGGGTTTGTCATATACGGCCTTTATTATGTAGAGAAAAGTTCCCTCTATGCCTACTTTCTGGAGGGTTTTTATCATAAGTCGGTGTTGAATTTTGTCGAAAGCTTTCTCTGCATCTATTGAGATGATCATATGGTTTTTCTCATTCAGTTTTTTAATATGGTGGATCACATTGATTGATTTGCGTATATTGAAGAATCCTTGAATTCCTGAGATAAACCCCAGTTGATCATGGTGTATGATCCTTTTAATGTGCTGTTGGATTCTGTTGGCTAGTACTTTGTTGAGGATTTTTGCATCTATGTTCATCAGTGATATTGGCCTGTAGTTTTCTTTCTTTGTGACATCCTTGTCTGGTTTTGGTGTCAAGGTGATGGTGGCCTCGTAGAATGAGTTTGGGAGTGTTCCTCCCTCTGCTATATTTTGGAAGAGTTTGAGAAGGATAGATGTTAGCTCTTCTCTACATGTTTGATAGAATTCGCCTGTGAAGCCATCTGGTCCTGGGCTTTTGTTTGTTGGAAGATTTTTAATCACAGTTTCAAGTTCAGAGCTTGTGACTGGTCTGTTCATATTTTCTATTTCTTCCTGGTTCAGTCTTGGAAGGTTGTGCATTTCTAAGAATTTGTCCATTTCTTCCAGGTTGTCCATTTTATTGGCATAGAGTTGCTTTTAGTAATCTGTCATGATCCTTTGTGTTTCTGCAGTGTCAGTTGTTACTTCTCCTTTTTCGTTTCTAATTCTGTTGATTTGAGTCTTCTCCCTCATTTTCTTGATGAGTCTGGCTAATAGTTTATCAATTATTTTTATCTTCTCAAAGAACCAGCTTTTAGTTTTATTGATCTTTGCTATCGTTTCCTTCATTTCTTTTTCATTTATTTCTGGTCTGATTTTTATGATTTCTTTCCTTCTGCTAACTTTGGGGTTTTTTTATTTTTCTTTAATTGCTTCAGGTGCAAGGTTAGGTTGTTTATTCGAGGTGTTTCCTGTTTCTTAAGGTAGGATTGTATTGCTGTAAACTTCCCTCTTAGAACTGCTTTTGCTACATCCCATAGGTTTTGGGTTGTCGTATTTTCATTGTCATTTGTTTCTAGGTATGTTTTGATTTGTCTTTGATTTCTTCAGTGATCTCTTGGTTATTAAGTAGTGTATTGTTTAGCCTCCATGTGGTTGTATTTTTTACATATTTTTTCCTGTAATTGATATCTAGTCTCAAAACATTGTGGTTGGAAAAGATACGAGATACAATTTCAATTTTATTAAATTTACCCAGGCTTGATTTGTGAGCCAAGATATAAGCTATCCTGGAGAATGTTCCATGAGCACTTGAGAAAAATGTGTATTCTGTTGTTTTTGGATAGAATGTCCTATAAATATCAATTAACTCTATCTTGTTTAATGTGTTATTTAAAGCTTGTGTTTCCTTATTTATTTTCATTTTGGATGATCTGTCCATTAGTGAAAGTGGGGTGTTAACGTCCCCTACTATGATTGTGTTACTGTCGATTTCCCCTTTTATGGCTGTTACTATTTGCCTTGTGTATTGAGGTGCTCCTATGTTGGCTGCAGAAATATTTCCATTGTTATATCTTCTTGGATTGATCCTTTGATCATTATGTAGTGTCCTTCTTTGTCTCTTGTAATAGTCTTTGTTTTATAGTCTTTTTTGTCTGATATGAGAATTGCTACTCCAGCTTTCTTTTGGTTTCCATTTGCATGGAATATCTTTTTCCATCCCCTAACTTGCAGTCTGTTTGTGTCCCTAGGTCTGAAGTGGGTCTCTTGTATTCAGCATATATATGGGTCTTGGTTTTGTATCCATTCAGCCAGTCTGTGTATTTCGGTTGGAGCATTTAATCCATTTACATTTAAGGGAATTATCGATATGTATGTTCCTATTCCCATTTTCTTAATTGTTTTGAGTTTGTTATTGTAGGTCTTTTCCTTCTCTTGTGTTTCCTGCCTAGAGAAGTTCTTTTAGCATTTGTTGAATAGCTGGTTTGGTCGTACTGAATTCTCTTAGCTTTTGCTTGTCTGTAAAGGTTTTAATTTCTCTGTCAAATCTGAAAGAGATCCTTGCTGGGTAGAGTAATCTTGGTTGCAGGTTTTTCTCCTTCATCACTTTAAATATGTGTTGCCAGTCCCTTCTGGCTTGCAGAGTTTCTGCTGAAAGATCAGCTGTTAACCTTATGGGGATTCCCTTGTGTGTTATTTGTTGTTTTTCCCTTGCTGCTTTTAATATTTTTTCTTTGTATTTAATTTTTGATATTTTGATTAATATGTGTCTTGGTGTATTTCTCCTTGGATTTATCCTGTATGGGACTCTCTGTATTTCCTGGACTTGATTAACTATTTCCTTTCCCATATTAGGGAAGTTTTCAACTATAATCTCTTCAAATATTTTCTCAGTCCCTTTCTTTTTCTCTTCTTCTTGTGGGACCCCTATAATTTGAATGTTTATGCATTTAATGTTGTCCCAGAGGTCTCTGAGACTGTTCTCAATTCTTTTCATTCTTTTTTCTTTATTCTGCTCTGCGTTAGTTATTTCCACTATTTTATCTTCCAGGTCACTTATCTGTTCTTCTGCTTTAGTTATTCTTCTATTGATCCCTTCTAGAGAATTTTAAATTTCATTTATTGTGTGTTCATCACTGTTTGTTTGCTCTTTAGTTCTTATATGTCCTTGTTAAACTTTTCTTGTATTTTCTCCGTTCTATTTCCAAGATTTTGGATCATCTTTACTATCATTATTCTGAATTCTTTTTCAGGTAGACTGCCTATTTCCTCTTCATTTGTTAGATCTGGTGGGTTTTTGCCTTGCTCCTTCATCTGCTGTTTGTTTCTCTGTCTTCTCATTTTGCTTAACTTACTGTGTTTGGGGTCTCCTCTTTGCAGGCTGCAGGTTCGTAGTTCCCGTTGTTTTTGATGTCTGTCCCCAATGGCTAAGGTTGGTTTAGTGGATTGTGTAGGCTTCATGGTGGAGGGGACTAGTGCCTGTATTCTGGTGGATGAGGCTGGATCTTATCTTTCTGGTGGGCAGGTCCACGTCTGGTGGTGTGTTTTGGGGTGTCTGTGGCCTTATTATGATTTTAGGCAGCCTCTGTGCTAATGGATGGAGTTGTGTTCCTGTCTTGCTAGTTGTTAAGCATAGGGTGTCCAGCACTGTAGCTTGCTGGTCGTTGAGTGGAGCTGGGTCTTTGCATTGAGATGGAGATCTCTGGGAAGTTTTCGCTGTTTGATATTACGTGGAGCTGGGAGGTCTCTTGTGGACCAGTGTCCTGAACTTGGCTCTCCCACCTCAGAGGCACAGTCGTTATGCCTGGCTGGAGCACCAAGAGCCTGTCATCCACATGGCTCAGAATAAAAGGGAGAAAAAAAAAGAAAGAAAGAAGGTAATAAAATAAAATAAAGTAAAATAAAATAAAATAGTTATTAAAATAAAAAATAATTATTAAAAGTTTTTTTAAAAAGAAAGAAAGAAGAGAGCAACCAAACCAAAAAACAAATCCACCAATGATAACAAGTGCTAAAAAGTATACTAAACAACAACAAAAAACGGACAGAAAACCCTAGGACAAACGGTAAAAGCAAAGCTTTAGAGACAAAATCACACACAGAAGCATGTACATACATACACACTCACAAAAAGAGAAAAAGGGAAAAATATGTATATTTCGTTGCTCCAAAAGTCCACCTCCTCAGTTTGGGATGATTGGTTGTCTATTCAGGTATTCCACAGATGCAGGGTACATCAAGTTGATTGTGGAGATTTAATCCGCTGCTCCTGAGGCTGCTGGGAGGGATTTCCCTTTCTCTTTGTTCGCACTGCTTCCAGGGGCTCAGCTTTGGATTTGGCCCCGCCTCTGTGTGTTGGTCGCCTGAGGGCGTCTGTTCTTCACTCGGACAGGAGGGGTTAAAGGAGCAGCTGATTCGGGGGCTCTGGCTCATTCAGGCCGGGGGGAGGAAGGGGTACGGAGTGCGGGGTGAGCCTGCGTCGGTAGAGGCCGGTGTGAAGTTGCACCAGCCTGAGGCGCGCTGTGTGTTCTCCCGGGGAAGTTGTCCCTGAATCAGTGGACGCTGGCAGTGGCGGGCTGCACAGGCTCCTGGGAGGGGAGGTGTGGATAGTGACCTGTGCTCGCACACAGGCTTCTTGGTGGCGGCAGCAGCAGCCTTAGCGTCTCATCCCTGTCTCTGGGGTCCGCGCTGATAGCCGTGGCTCGCGCCCGTCTCTGGAGCTCCTTTCAGCAGCGCTCTTAATCCCCTCTCCTCGCGCACCAGGGATCAAAGAGGAAAGAAAAAGTCTCTTGCCTCTTCGGCAGATCCAGAATTTTCCCCGGACTCCCTCCCGGCTAGCCGTGGCGCACTAACCCCCTGCAGGCTGTGTTCACGCCGCCAACCCCAGTCCTCACCGTGTGCTCCGACTGAAGGCTGAGCCTCAGCTCCCAGACCCGCCCGCCCCGGTCCGGGAGCCGACAAGCCTGTCGGGCTGGTGAGTGCCGGTCGGCACCGATCCTATGTGCGGGAATCTCTCCTCTTTGCCCTCCGCACCCCTGTTGCTGTGCTCTCCTCTGCGGCTCCGAAGCTTCCCCCTCCGCCCCCCGCAGTCTCCGCTTGCGAAGGGCCTTCCTAGTGTGTGGACACCTTTCCTCCTTCGCAGCTCCCTCCCACTGGTGCAGATCCCGTCCCTATCCTTTTGTTTCTGTTTATTCTTTTTTCTTTTGCCCTACCCAGGTACGTGGGGAGTTTCTTGCCTTTTGGGAGGTCTGAGGTCTTCTGCCAGCGTTTTCAGTAGGTGTTCTGTAGGAGTTGTTCCACATGTAGGTGTATTTTTGATGTATTTGTGGGGATGAAGGTGATCTCCACATCTTACTCCTCTGCCATCTTCAAGCTCCTCCTCAGTTAAAATTTCTGATATTTTACTTTTGAGTTAATTTTGACTCAGGTATATTCCTTGGGAGCCAGGATTGTGCACAGGAGTTAGTAAGATACGTACTTCGTATGAGAATCTTCAGTTTCTTATTTCCTTTGCTCTTTTGTTTTTTCTCATTGAAATCATGTTCATGAAAGTCTTCATCTATTTTATGCTGGAACAGTCATAAAATATGGCACATAAAGTAAATCCGAACATGTTTTTTTCAGATTGGTATCACATAGTATACACATCTTTTTTTCAGTATCCTACAGAAGAGTCTTGACTTGGTTTAAATGTTTTTCTTTCTAATTTAGAATAAACTGAATATTTACAAAGGATGATTTTAATAGTCTCAGAGAATAAAAAGTATTACTTTGATTACTTTGAAAGTCAATAAGATAAAATATTGATATAGATGTTTTCAGAAGTTGTAAGACACTTTGGTATGTGGCATAATTTAAAAAAACGAAGGAAAAGAAGCTCTGTCTTTGGATTATTTATTTAGTCCCATTTATGTTAATATTCGCTTCTCCTTCCTTGCTGAGATCTCATCCATAAGCCTCTGACCTTGCCTGGCCTGTGCTACTTTAAAATTCATATCCAATGTTACGGGCTGTGTGGGCAAATGACACAGGAGTAAAATCAGAAATGTCCACAAGATCTTGAAAAGTTAATAATTACTGGCTCATCAGAACATATCAGATATCCAGGATCATTCTAGGTTTCTGAATTTAATAAATGGGAAAGCATACTCTAATTGAAGGCATAACTGAAGGAAACAGCCTCTTCTTTTACTCAGTTTGTGTCTCTGAATTCTCATAAGATACTTTGTGTTCTAATTTTACAAAGGTGATTACTTTCGAAAGAGTCTTGAATTCAGATGTGATTATTTTTTCTCCATGATGTATTTAAAATTTTCACATAGTATATTTAATTAAAATCCTATCTGAAAGTTTCTACTTTTGAGGATTTCACTGGTCGGTACTTTTATTTCAGAGGGCACCCAAACCACACTTAATGTTCAGATCTAATTTATCTGTTTAAGAGTATAAAAAGACGAGCAATGAACTCAGTAAAAATGGCTGAATATTCCGACTTAATTTGTTTTAATCACAGAACTTTATTAATTTGTTATGTCTTCATAGAATTTTCTTGTCATTTGTCATTAGTAATTTATGTTGATATTTATTTGTAGAATTATTTCAGTTATATAAGAATATGCTAAGAGAAAATAATAAGGAACCTCAACTTGCATAACTTTCTGGTACTAGATACTTTTGTCCTTACACTTACCTTGTAATGTAAGCAAGGCAATTTATAATTTCTATTTTAGAAATTTTAAAATGAACATACTTCTATCACAAAGGTACATTGATTTTACTGAAAAAAGACAGGAGAATTTTCAGGAGTTGTATTAATATCCTTGGAGGTCTCATATGCCTTAACAAAAATACTTGCTTTTTATAAATTGAACTGTCTATAATACTGTGTTATAATTTATCAGTTTTTAAATTGAGGTATAGTTAATGTACAATATTATATACAGTATGGTGTACAGTATAGTGATTCACAATTTTTAAAGGTTATACTCCATTTATAGTTATTATAAAATATTGCCTATATTCCCTGTGCTGTATAATATATCCTTGTAGCTTATTTATTTTATAAATAGTAGTTTCTATCCCTTAATCCCCTACCCCTGTCTTTCCTCTCTCAATGTTTGTTTGTTTTATTACAGAAAATATAGCTACTGTACCTCAAATGATGTTAGTATAGAAATTATAGAGGAAAAAGCTTCTTGGCCTTTACTGATTGATTATGTTGTAATCTTTCATAAGCAATTAATCTGTTTCAAGACATGGCCAATATTGTATTAGAGAGTGCTAATAGTTTACGTTTACTGTTTTAAAAAACAGTTTATAATAGGAATATAGCACTGAACAAATAGATAAAAACCCCTGTACTCATGGAGCTTACATTCTGATGGAAATAGGGCATAAAATAAAAAAAATAAACAGTTAAAATAATGGGATATATTGTAGCAAAAAAAATGTTTGAGATAAAAATAAAATAGGGGGCTTCCCTGGTGGCGCAGTGGTTGAGGGTCCGCCTGCTGATGCAGGGGACACGGGTTCGTGTCCCAGTCCGGGAAGATCCCACATGCCGCGGAGCAGCTAGGCCCGTGAGCCATGGCCGCTGAGCCTGTGCGTCCGGAGCCTGTGCTCCGCAACAGGAGAGGCCACAACAGTGAGAGGCCCGAGTACCGCAAAAAAATAAATAAATAAATAAAATAAAATAGGGAAGTGTTGTGGGTAGTTTCTGGGTTAGGAGTTGGGGAGTTGATATTCAAAATATGTGGATAAGGAAGGCTTTGTGGATAAGGCAGCATTATGGCAAAAGTCTGTAGTTGGTGTGAGCATGAGAGTCATGAAATCATTGAGCAAGAAGGTTGCAGGCAGAGGTAACCGAAAGTACCAAGATCCTGAGCCTGGAGCATAGTGGGTGCATAAAGAACAGGAAGATCGTGTGGGCAGAGCTGAGGGAGCAGCTCAGGGTAGCAGCAGAGGCCTCCTTTTGTACAGCCTTGTGGATAATTACAGTTGATTTTTATTTTGAGATTGTCTTAGTCAATTTGGGCTGCTGTAACAAAATACCATAGACAGGGTGGCTTAAACAACAGATATTTAATTTTACAGTTCTGGACCCTGGGAAGTCCAAGATTAAGGTTTTGGGAAGATTTGACTCCTGGTGAGGTCTCTCTTCCTGTTTTGCAGATGGCTGCCATCTTGCTATGTACTCACATGACCTCTTCTTTGTACACATGCAGAGAGAGTGAAATCTGATATTTTCCCCTCTTTTTATATGGATAGCAATCCGATTATGAAGGCAGGACACTAATTCCAGTACTGAGGTGCTACCCTCATGACCTCATCTGTGCCTAATTACCTTCCAAAGTCCCCATTTCCTAATACCATCACATTGGGGGTTAGGGGTTCAAAATAGGAATTTTGTGAAAACTCAAACATTAAGTCCATAACAGAGATGGAAGGGGACTTTGTTTTTTTGAAGGGGAATTACATAATCGGCCTTATTTTCATTAAAAATTAGATACTGGATACTTTGTTGAGAACAGACAAAAAGGTAAGAACGCAGGAATGGGGCCTTGGATCAAGGTTGTAGGCCAGGGAAGTATTCCTATTAAAATGTGTAAATCTAGTATATTTTTGAGGTCTAGATTCTTCCTTTAATTTTATATGATGAAGACATTCTGTTCAGTTGACTTAATTATCTGAAAGTACTGTGACATAAAATTTAATCCTCAAATTTTATAAAAGCACTTTTAATTGACAGCTAATGAGCTAAGATAAAATTACTGAGATCTTTAAAAAGTAGTGAATCAATTCAAACTGCAGTTCAGTAGAATACCAAAAGGGTCTCTGTCTTTCTCTACAACTTTTAAATTTTCTTTTCAAATTAAAGGAATTTCATGCAAGTTAGTTTCCTTCTGATCATTCAGTGATACAAGGAACAGGGGGTAGTAAACCTAGAGGAAAACAGAGGGAAAATATGCAGAGAAATTTCTTAATTTTTCCTGTTTACATAAGTCCTTACACATTGGTGCAAATTGTTGAGCTCCTTTTTTGGGCGTGCCTGGCATATTTCCTGTGATAGACTTCTGGTTTGGGATTTACATCTCAGTATGTACATTGTAGTGTTTTAGCTGTTGTTTTTTATACAAAACAAATAATCTTGAGTTAATGCCATGCTCTATTTCTTTGAAGTAAAAATATTAATTGGGTTGTTCCACTTACCAGAATCTTGGTTGAAATAACATGTTTTCCTGCTGAACATCTTACGATTTTTAAGATTGCTTTTCACATAAATGCAACATTAAAATGCTTTTTTCTCACTGTAAAGGAAACACATGATGATTTTATGAAATACAAACTAGTGTGAAGGAAAAAAATCTTGATACTATACATGTGTGTATGTTCATTCAATATATTAATAGCAAGTATATACCAAACTAAACAAATATACAAATACTGAAACACTACAAAGTTTATACCTGACCTTTTAACTTACCAGGAAGCTTTATCATATATTTAATAACACTTTTTGAGAATAATATTTTAATATTATATGTTCCAAACTAATTTACATTGTTACCATTTTATCATGGTAAATAAATAAATCTCTGCATTTCTCATTATCACCTTAAGATATAAAATACAGAAACTGGTATTAAAAGGTCGAAGCTATTGATAAATTTCCTTGATCTTGTAGGTTAGTACCAATTTAGATCATACCTTCAATGAATTAGTGCCTTTCTAACTCCACCTTTGTCAGCACCAATATTATAATGTTTTATCGATTGTGTAGATTATTGGTAATATGTTGGAATAGTTTACTGCTAATTTTTTTTGCAGCTTTAATATCATACGTTTCTTTTTTCTGCACTGGGTTCCGATGCTGTGTGAAATAAAATACTAGGGCACTATGAAAAGTAACATCAGTTTGTCTAAGGGATGATAGCAAACTCCTTTAGAAATTACCCTGATTTTCCTGCATGCCAGATCTTTTACAACGTATATTGTAGCGTTTTCACGTTTACCTCAATAGCCTGAATTTAATAATTATGTTTAATTGAACTTTAATAAATAAGCAAATTTGAAATTTCAGAATAGCCAATGTGTCAAAGTATACTTTAGCAATAAAATCACAAGCTTTAAAAAATTGTCATGGCTGTTGAAAATGAAAGAAAAATATTAAAAGTAAGAAGTATAACTCCAGATAAAATGAAAATTAAAATCATAAAAGGGCATTTTGTACAGTTTTACAATAAAGTATTATAATGTGTAAGAAGAGTGGATGGTTTATTATAAAATATAAATAATCAAATCAACTTAATATTAGGTCAGTAATCATAGAATAAATTGGAAACATATTTATATTTCTGGCCAAAGAAAGTACCTCATGCTGAGGCGTTTCTATAAAATTTTCAAATAAATACTTTCAAGTTTTAAAAATTTTATAAGAACACATAAAAATGTGAAAAGTTAACTCATATTACTTCTTTTTTAAGAAAGATATAACAAAAAAGGGAAAAAAAGAAAACCATAGGCCAATTTCACTTTACGAATAATGTTGAAAAATTAAAAAGAAAACATTTGGGGCTTCCCTGGTGGTGCAGTGGTTGAGAGTCTGCCTGCCGATGCAGGGGACATGGGTTCGTGCCCCGGTCGGGGAAGATCCCACGTGCCGCGGAGCGGCTGGGCCCGTGAGCCATGGCCACTGAGCCTGCGCGTCTGGAGCCTGTGCTCTGCAACGGGAGAGGCCACAACAGTGAGAGGCCCGCGTACCAAAGAAAAAATAAAAAAAACATTTGCCAAGTGAAGCATCAATGAAAGAATAATGCCTGATAACAAAATAACTGACTCAATAGTTGAGTAGTTTAGATGTCTAATAATGCTTTTATATTCTATATTAATTGGTGCAAATTAAGCATTCACCTATTTTTTCCCAGTTTTATTGAGATATAATTGACATACAGCACTGTATAATTTTAAGGTGTACAATATAATAATTTGACTTTTACATACATCATGAAATGATTGCCACAATAGATTTAGTGAACATCCATCATCTCATATAGATTTAGTATTAAAGAAATAGAAGAAAATAATTTTACACTCATTTTTTAAATTAAAATCTTATCAAAATACTGCTACCAACAATAAAAACTGCTCTGATGATTAAGGATGCTGAGAAATCCCACTACTTCTAACTTGTTATTTTCTTCAGAGTAGTTGTTGTCTTTGCTGTTATTTATTACAAATATGAGTTTGGCTTAAGATACAATAATATAAAATGTTTACAGCATTAGTGCATTCTGAAGTTTTGTGTTAATTTTTTTTAACCAGATAATCTACCAAAAAAAGTTTTTGCAATTATGGATGGTGCATCATTCCATGCTATAGAGTTGTGTGTTTAATAACTAAAAAGTGAATGACTTTAAAATGTTATCATGGTTATATTAACAAAGTAGCTTTTCTTTCTTCTTTTAAGATGCTATTTAAATTATAAAGCCTTGATTCTAAATCATGGAATCAGAAATCTGATAAGTGCTAAAAAAAAGGACACTTTTAAGAAATAAAATGAATTCTGTAACAAAATGATCATCCAGTGTGTGTGTGTGTGTGTGTGTGTGTGTGTGTGTGTGTGTGTGTGTGTGTTAAAGGATTAGCTTAACTAATTAGCATCACTCCTCATTAGGAGCAGAGCAATGAAATAGTACGAACATCATGAAAAGACATTGAGGACAGTCCTGAGGTACAAATTATAAATTTTTAGGATAGGGTAATTTGATCATGTTTAGTAAGTATGAGACAAAGAGAAGCAGTTCCACTTCTGAGGGAAAGTTTGCACCTCCTTTCGTTGCTCTTGTCTGATGGTGTTTCTCTAATACATTCATGTCATAGATCGCAATATAGTATTTATTTTCTGATAGGAAAGTGTTGACCACAAGTAAACCCAAATGCCAAAGATACAGTATTTTTCTGATCTTACAGGTGCTAGTCCTTTAATTCATTCAGAATGATAGAATAACAGACCAATTAATAGCAACAGTTTTATGGGTTTTGTAAATTGCTATGGACTGAATTGTGTCCCACCTGGATTCTCATGTTGGAGCCTTAACCCTCAGTGTGACTTGATTATATTTGGATAGGGCCTTTAGGAGGCAATTAAGGTTAAACGAGGTCATTAGGTTAGGGCCCTGATCTGGTAGGATTGGTGGTTTTATAAGAAGAGGTACACATACACACAGAGGAAAGGCCATATGAGGAGACAGCAGGAAGGCAGCTGTCTGCAAACCGGAAAGAGTGCTCTCACCAGCAACCAAATTGTTGTTCACCTTGATCTTGGATTTCTCGGCCCTCTAGAACTATGAGAAAATACCTGGTCTGTGGTATTTTGTTATGGCAACCTGAGCTGGCTAAGAAACAAATTTGTTTCCAGAGAAAACTTGCTATAGGCCTTAACTCAGGTTTAAAAGAATAAATATAAAATGAGCTATGAAAAAGTTAAGTTGGATATTTTATGCTTTATACTGAAATGTATGGTTTAGAAATATTTGGCTGTTTAAATTTGGATTTGCAAGACCCTTTTTTGCATTTTAATTTAGAATCTTAATTTCTGTACTTCCCTTTACAGTGATTGTGCTGTGGAAATCAGTTAATGCTCACCAACTCAATAGATAAATAGAGTTGAATTGGAGAGATATTTAATTTGCAATTTTAGGCATATATAGCAATAATAATTAGATTGATTGTTTTCTTGGAGCATTACCTAAGTTATAGTTTCCTAAATTCGTGGGTTATAAGCTCTGCAGATGTAGAGCCTGAAATTTATAGTTACTGAAGCATGGTTTTGTTTGTTATTTTTTAAGAGGACAGAAGAATATTGTAACAACCTGACTGATTGCCCAGTCATTTGATCATGGTGTCCTGTGTCCAAGATGGTGTCAGAGTCACACTGACAAGTTTTTTGTTCCTAGTCTGTGCAGATAACATTGTCCTGTGTACATTACAAAGTGATTATACTTTCGAATACTCTTCCCTGGTTGAATCTGTGAAGCATCCCAGTCCCTTATTTGAAATGTGAGAGATATTTTAGACCACAGTTATATTTAAGATTATAAAAACCTCTAGATCTCATTGAAAATAAAGTTGTAAATTAGCTCCTGAGATAGCTTCTACTGCAAGATCGACTCAGCTCTTATATATAGACATCTATCATGGTGGTTGTATCTGTCTTCTGTATCACCTACCATGTTATTGACCACTGTTGATTCAAACATGCCATGTTTTCTCAATTCTGGTATAGGCAATAAAATTATGTCAGGATTCTTAAGTGGGGTAATGGTTTGCTGGCCAAATAAACTTGGGAAATGTATTTTATAGCTCTGTTTTTGGAGATTCATAGATACATTAGTTAATCTTTAAAAGCTCAGAGAAATTATGCTGAGAAATTATGCTAGGGATAAATATAATTTAAGTTGTTTTACTGATAATTGTTCATATTTCTCTGTGTAACATTAACATACTACAAACGTGTATTTCATTTAATTCACATAACAACTTTATCCAGAAATTTTTATATTATTGACAAGTGGGCACAATACTTCTGATAAAATTTACCACTCATTTTGTTGTCTCTGTGAATCACCTTGTCCAAGTGTGACATGCGGTTTGTTGTAAGGATCTAACTTTATTTTGTTAGACTCAAATTTTTTCAATGAATGACTGGATAAAGATGACTTTCTTGATGACAGATAATAAAATGGCCTTGGTCCCTTTTAGACATAAAAACAGTCTATATAAAAAAAGTCTCAATTCCAAATTTGAGTTAGCATTAACCTCTGTCCCCCCCGCCTAGATTAGGGCTAATGGAGGCCTACAGTGGAAAAGAGGCAAAAGGGTTGGGGTACTTCCTAGCTGTGTGTATTTTGCCCCCACCAGGTAGAAGTGCTAAGGGCAAGGGAGGGCAGAGAACGGTTGGTATCCGGCTGGGTGACTTTGGCAGGGCTAGGAAGATGTAATTATCTTGTAAATAATTTAAACTAACTTTTTCTCTTGGGGAGAGATTTTATGAGTTATTGAGAAATTTCTTACTGGGCTATCCTCTTCTGTAGTTCCTTTGACCCAGCAGACACACATCTCTATACTATGTGAAGACTTTTTGCTACTTGTTTCCTTGGCCTTGGGTGACATTTTGGATTTGTCTCCTCAGAACTACCTAAGGTACTATAGGAGAATAGTGCATCCTTCATGCTGCATGCCAGCCTTAGCAGATGCTACCAAATCAGACAAAATTTGGGCAAAAAATGTTGCATCATTCTTAATGTTTTATAGTATGTCTTGTACTACATTTCATTGCAAAGTTTATCCCATATTGTTGCATATTTGGCCAAATATATAAGAAAGAGCCACTGGAAAGTCTTCTTAGGAGCCTCATGAAGAATATTCGGTGAGTCCAGAGGACTTAGAAAAGTTTTTTAAGAATATCTGTCACCATATATGGTTACTCTTGATATTGCATTGGTGTTTCTTACCTAAGATTAATGCCCATATGTAGGTCACCTAGGTCCCAGCCCTCTGTCTAGTGTATATATAACTCACTAAGGAAAATCACGGATCTTTCCATAACTTCTCAGAGATGAAATATATTTCTCAGTGTTCTTTATAAGGAGGGGGGCCCTCAGATATTGTATAACATGTTTATTAAACTTCTTTAATTTCTATTCATTTTTCATATTTTATTAGGAGTTGTGGAAAAATATTCTGTCAATTTTTTAAGTTTGTTA
Organism: Leucopleurus acutus; assembly: GCF_964270905.1. Lineage (NCBI taxonomy): Eukaryota > Metazoa > Chordata > Mammalia > Artiodactyla > Delphinidae > Leucopleurus > Leucopleurus acutus. Next base: position 28,050,991 of record NC_139144.1, on the reverse strand, counting down.
CTGAACAAGAATATTCAGGGTTTTGTTAAAGGTCCAGTTATTGCTATACTTAAAAAAAATTGTTTAGAGGGGGAATACAAATAAAAATTCATCATTTCTTTGTTTTTAAAAAGAAATTAAAAAGGGAACATAGAGGGAAGACATCAGAAAGAATGTGTGCACAATTCAATGCCTCTATAAATTGATAGCTGGAGATCAGAAGTGTACTTGGCTAGCTTTTTATGATGGCTATAACAAGTGACAGGCCATTCAAAGGCTGAAGAAGAGAGATAATGAAATATTAAATTAGAATAGCTTCCAAAACAGACCGACAGTACTCTTCGCAGAAAATTAAAAAGGGATTGACAATTGGAGAGAAAATAGAGGTCTGGAATTTGAGATGAGAATGTTTTAATCATCTGGCATTTTGCTTCGTGGATAAGATCTTACTCAGATTTCTCCCTAGAGATAAAGAGGCATTTAAAAGATATTTCTAAAATCCAGTTATTAAAAGAGAACGATTTTAAATGGGCTAGAGATTTCAAAACTATTTTGTCTCAGATACAAAGATCGGACTTCTAAAGAATGGGGCTATGAGTTATGCTTGTAATTGAGATGGAATCTAGTCAATATTTTTGTCATAAGAGCAAATCAAGTCATATACAGTTTTAACCTAATGAATAATACATGATACTTAAAAAATACTGCAGGCCTTGCTAATTGTTTCAGTCTTACATAAAAACCGTTTTGTTTTTACTTGTGTCTTGCAAATGATAGCAACTGGAAGCTATGAGGAAGTTCATGGTGGGCGCCCATGAACGTGGGGCCCTTTAGTACCTTACATTAATCCAGACTGGAGCATGTCTGAGGAATTGGCCCATTAGTATCCTTCCACGTCTGTGAAGACCAGTTGTTGTTCTTGTACTTTCTTGGTAGTCACTACCCATCATATAAAAAATACATCAGCAATAATTATTACGTACAGAGCTTAAGTCCCCAGGAGAATTACACAAGTAGTGGAAGACTGTATTTTTGAAAGAAATGATTATATGGGGATGGTCTCTTTCATACTGAAAATGGTTTCTCTATTTAATCTTCATCTTTAGTAAATCACAGGGCTTCTTTGACCCATAGAAAAACATCCTCATTCCAGAATAATTTAATTCCTTGACCCTCTTTAGTTATCAGCTCTACCCCAAAGCTGGAAAACAAAACCAAACAACAACAACAAAAAAAAACCCACAAATAAATAACAAGAAAAACTGGTTTCAGTCATTTTTCAATAAATATACCTGACGTTTTCCCATTTCTAGTAGAATTAATGGGAAAAAATCAATTATCCCCTGTATTTTATTTGTCAGTTATTATTTGAAGTTTCTATAGTCTCAAATTTTTTAAAAAAGTTTTTAATATAAAAATGTTCTTTCTTTTTCTTCTAAATGTGAACAAGTTTTATTCAAAAATTTTGCATATACATTTTAGTTATTTTTGGTATTTTGACATTACAACTCCTTTTTGTATTCCTATTACCAACTCCTATTACCTTCCTATTACCACTTCCAGTTCCTATTACATTCAATACCAGTGTTCCAGTTCTAGGAAAAAAATTAAATAATTACCGTATTTTTAAATAGAACAAATAAATAATAAAACAGCTAGACTTTTTAATCATACTTAATTCTAAAGGAGTTACAGCTATTTGAAAAATAAAATAACTCATGAAAGGACCAAAATATTTGTCATCAATTTAAAATATAATTCAAGATAAGGATTTCTAAAAATGTTTCAGGGAAAGGAGCTTCCCACAAGTGTAATTGCTGTAACTGAATGGTAACCGTCTATAATTTAAAAGATCATACAAGTGTTACATGTATAATCATTTTGATGCAGAATGCTTTTTATTTATTTTGGTTTCAGTAAAGTCAGTGATCGTATTTGTTTATTTGTATTTCACTTTTTAACCCAAGTCCTGTTGTTAAAATCTTGTCATAGGTGTCCAAATTTATTCAATTTATTGTCTAATATTTGTTATTTTCAAAAGGATCCTGTGGGTTGTTTTTGTACATTATTGAAAGACTTTCCAAAGTAGAAAAAGTCAAGGAAGAAGTTATACGGTATATGGAGTACATCGGATAGCCTTTGAGAATGGTACCAAAAATTAAAAATTGAGGGATAAGAATTAAAATTTAAAATTATAAAAGGAAAGTTTGTGATACATAAGTGAATTTTTGTGTTTTTTTAGTATTTTTGGCTGAGTTGGGTCTTCATTGCTGCACGCGGGCTTTCTCTAGTTGTGGTGAGCGGGGGCTATTCTTCGTCGCAGAACGCAGGCTTCTCATTGCGGTGTCTTCTCTTGTTACAGAGCACGGGCTGTAGGCGCACGGGCTTCAGTAGTTGTGGTGCGTGGGCTCAGTAGTTGTGGCTCGTGGTCTCTAGAGCACAGGCTCAGTAGTTGTGACACATGGTCTTAGTCGCTCTGCAACATGTGAGATCTTCCCGGACCAGGGCTCGAAACTGTGTTCCCTGCATTGGCAGGCGGATTCTTAACCACTGCGCCACTAGGGAAGCCCTGTCAGTGAATATTTAGATAAACAGACCTTTAGCAAAATATGACAAAGTTGCCATTTGTAAGACTAATACCTATCATACTTGCCTCAAAGGACCATTATGAAAATTTTAAAAACATGTAAAATAGACTACTCCTAGATTAATGTTAAACTAAAATCTATTTTGTATATCAGCAGGTTTTATTTTCCTAAGAAAATGTATTATTTTTGTATAAATTATTTTTCTCTAAGTCTAATGAAAATATTGTCATCTACTGAAGTTCTTAATATGGAATTGCATACATATATACATCTTTTCATTCATTGAGTTAAGAAAAATAATTGTTTCAATAAATATTAATGAATTATAGAATTAATCCAAATTAAGTAAGTTAGAAATATTTGATATTGATTAGTTTCTTTTCATAGCTCTTAGGTCAGGGTCATTATGGTATCATAGTAGCTTGGGAACATGAATTTTTGTTGCTAGTTTTGAGATACATTTTAATATTTTAATGAATGGATTGTGAATCTGAAAATTTGAATATGAAAGCATATTTACTTTAAAGATCAAGTTACTAATTTACAGTCTCCTTTTGTGTAATAAATTAATATATTTTAGAGTTCATAAGGTTTCAAGTTCAGTTAAGTTTACTACACATACAATACTAAACGCAAAACATTCTTTTGCTACCATAAAGCCAGTTCTTATGAATGAGTAGAATTTACTATACATATCTGGGATTAAGTACGTTTTACTCATAGGGCATTAAGTATATTGTTCCTATCTCACTCAAAAAGGATGGCTGAGGTTAGAAGTGATCTCTATTTTTATGTATTCCAAAATGTCTGAAAATATGTATACAAAGGCCTAAATTATGACGATCTAATTGTGTAACTAGCATTAATTTATACAGCAAATATAAGAAAATCAGAATATAAAAATAAAGACAAGGCTGTTGAGTAATTGGAACTCGTGTATTTTAGTCTATTATAGTATTGTAGCAGACTATATATAGTATAGATTATATATAGTAAACATTGAGACTTAGGTACAAAGACTAGTTATTAGGGCTCTATGTCACATAGTAGCATAATCATAATATTCGTTCTACCTTTCAAGAATTTCAATATGTGGCCAATCTTTTCTCTGCTCTTGATCAAAACCAGTCTTCTGCTCCATTCAGAACAGTCTTCTCCATGGAACCTTGTTCTACAGATCATTCCAAAGCATTCCTGTCTGTCTTTTATTAGGTTGTTCCTCTTGTGTTATTCTACATAAATTATTATTAAAAGAGAAGCCATTACTGTCTAGTTTAATGTTTTTCTTTTTTAATGAAATTAAAAACCATCATTCTACCAATACACCTTCCTCAGTGTGGTGTGCTATATGACAAGGATTAGTACAGACTGCATTGCTCAGCTGTATCTGAATCTCTCTTTTAGACACGTAGGAGAATTACACATCTTTTCCCACCTGCAACAGGGTAGGGTGACATGGCTAGTGCTATCTTATGGTGGAAGTGATATTTGTGACTTTCAAGCTGGTAGATTTAAAATTGCCAGAAATAGACTCTCTGGAACTCTCTTCCTGCCCTAAGATCAGATGGGCAGAACCACATAGAAGGAACCTCCATCAGTCTACATCCCTGGGTTGAATGAGCAAATACTACAGACACTACCCCCTCTTCCACACTTGGATTCCATCATTGATAAGCTGTGGGTTTGTAGGATGAGTGAAAGAAAGATACAGGCAAACAAACTACTTTGATGTTTAACCCACTGAAATCATATGCATGTGCATATATATAATATGCATATAAATACACACACACACACACACACACACACACACACACCCTTACTCACAGAACAAATAATATTCTAATAGTTCTACCTAACAATTCTTCCTAAAATACCGCTATTCATCTACTTATCTTTACATCATCGTTCTATTTATAAAATGACTAATATGGCTTTCTCTCTTTCTCAGGATTTTTTCCCAAAATATTTAAAACTGAAAATATCAATCAAAAAGTTTTGTCTCCAAAATGAAAGTAAAGACTTAATATTTGGCAAGTCATAAAGCCTTTATCAAACAGATTTATCTAGAGCTACAAAATAAATATCACTTCCATTCGCTTATTCTCAATCTTTCATTCTTTTTCTCTTTAATCCAGATTTTAAAAATATGACAGTTTAGGGAAAACAAAAACTCACTGCTTACTCGCCTAGGAGGTTGGATGTTAGATTGATTTTAGACTCTGACATTTTAAAATCTACATTTTTGCTCATTTCCAAGTCAGCAAAGTATTATAAAAATGCATAAATCTTACATGTTGAAATGATATTGTCTCCAATTTATCAGTTTGTTTTATAAAACTCAAAAGTAAACCATTATCCACAATATTTAATGTTAACTACCCTCCCACTGATACAACTGTACTGCTTATAATTTATGAGAAAATAAAATTGACTAGGCTAGAGTACATACTCAAATGAGGAGATTTGAATTTAACCTGGGTTAGTAGGCTATAAAGTATATACATATATGTATATACTGTATATGGTCAATAAAATACAACATTTTTACATTACAGGGGACAGTATATTATAATACCATTACTATAATTATGGCATTGCTATACTCACCTTAATTTAAATATTTTCCATTAATTCTTATGATGAACCATAAAATTCTAATGAAAATTGAAAAAACTACAGGCTTGCAGTCAAATAGGAATATTATACACCTTGCTGATTTTCAATTTAACAATAAGGTACCTTATTTAGAAGTTTTATTTTGGAACTTATAGATTTGTCTTAGGAGTTCAGTCTCTCATTTGGCATTTTACTGGTGCTCATTTGTTGCATTTCTGGGTAAATAATTTAGAAGTTGTGTGTGGCCCATCATCTGATCTGCCTCCCTTAGATTTTGGCCATACTTAGTTCAGACCTTCTCTAGTAGTAAGGGCATGGGAGATCTTAACAGTGAAAGTTAAGAATTCTGTTCTGACCAAGACATTCTTAATTTCCAACTTCAAATTCTTTTGGTAGCATACAGTGGTACACGTGCATAGTTGTTTTCTCCTTTTTGATTTTCAAAAGTTATGTTAGCATATAGTTACTACAACTTTATTTATGTAATGTTATATACTTAAGAATGCCCCATGTTTGGAGTCTATAAAGGAATATTACATTTACACATTTATTGTGTCTGCATCTACATTTGTGTGTTTGGTATAAATAGTGAGGTCTATATTTCAATGTAAAATAGTGCCAAATAGTTTAATTCTGCTTTACTTCAAAAACTTATCCACAAACCCATGGTCTTGACTATGATTTATACATATCAAAAATCATAATTACAAGTTGTCTACATGTCAAAAATTAAAATCATGAGCTCTTCTTAGAAAATGACAATAAAGCATTTCCGAGAAAAAGTGTAAAAAGGTTAAGGGCATGAGTCTTGATCCAAAGTAAAAACAGTAATTTGAGAAAAAACACCTTTGTGTGAAGTATTCTGAAAATTCAAATATTTAGAATACCATTTCAAATCCCCACTTAATCCCCATTTTACTTTGCATAAATGTACAAATACATACATTTCATATATGTCTATCAATCATATATAGAACTCTTTCCAGTAAGCTGTTTATTGAATCAAATTTCAGATAAAAATATGCTTCCATAGTCTGTATTTTGATGTTGATAGCATAAATTTCAACTTATTCTGACCTAAGGAAAAAAAGAGAGTTGTTTAGAAATGGGCATAAACAATGTTCATGGGTTTCAGAGAAGTTTTCATTTTAATGAACACATCTTTATGCTCCAAAAAACTGGTAATACCCATGAAAGATTTATTAATTTTAATAAAAGATGCTAAATTCTAGACAATAAGATGAGATTTTTTAATGGTTTTTTAAAAAGAAAATTTTCTAGGAAATGATCAGTAAGATAGGTTCCAATAGTAGAAAAGATCACTAGGCATACCTTTGGAAGCAAGGGAATAAATGTGCACCTAGGGGAAATCTCAGAATATTACAAAGAAACATGAAATTCAGTCTGAATCTCATTATATTTGCACTTTCCAAAAGCATAAAAAGTTATTTGTCCTCACTAAAAAATAGTTATGTGAAGTTTTTGCAGTGTCTAGAAGAGCTATTATAACTAAATGCTTTTAAAAGAATTAATTGGATGTTATTGGTTAAGTGTAGCATAAACATGTATCTTTTTTTTTAAACATCTTTATTGGAGTATAATTGCTTTACAATGGTGTGTTAGTTTCTGCTTTATAACAAAGTGAATCAGCTATACATATATCCCCATAACATGTATCATTTTAAATAGAGAATTGAATAATATGATCTGGTGCCTACAGTGATTCACACACACACACACAAACACATCCCTACATTCTTGTCTAAGAAGGTATTGCTACCTTGTTTAAGGGTAGGCAATTTTAAAAATGGGAAAAAAAAGTACAAAAATAGTTAAACAATAAAATGCACAGGCTTTTGGTTTTAAACAAAAAATGTTGCAGATGTCACATTTAGGAATAGGAGATGAAAGGGCAAGAAATGGGGAGATTGATACTTTAGTAGAATAAATATAAAAGAATTTCACTAAGGAAAAAAAAAGAAAAGGCTTTACTTCAAATTTATTTGGAAGGCCAGAGAAACACAAATAATGTAAAAGATTCTGGCTTCTATGTGTTTGATGCGGAATGCAAAGTGACAAGAAAGTAAAGGCTTGTTTCAAAATCGTGAAAAAGATTAATGTCAAAGAAAACACTTGTTGCAAAGAATGGTAAAATTCATTTCAATAAACCATCCATGTTTATATTAGAGAATGGTAACTATGTGTTTAAAATTAAATTGAGTTTATTACCTCTTAACATTGATGTTTTATGAAATAGAAGACTTAAAGTCTTTATCTGTATGTTACCTTCTGATATTAAATTTTATCGAAAGGCCAATTGAAGTTTCATTTTTAGGAATAAATACCTAAGATGTTTCTAAGTAATTAAATCTTGTCACTCTTCTACTTCTGATGAATGAGGGTGGTTGGCATTCGTGCTTTTAGAGCTACTGATGCAGGTTTAAATCATTTCCGAAAGTAAAAGGTGCAAGTGAATTGCAGAAGAGAGCCACACAATGATGGAAAGAAGTGCATAGTCGGCAATTTGAAGTGTTTCTTTAAATACATATACGACTCCTGTGGTAGAACTTTATGGTCTTACAAGACCATGTAATCGTTGACCTTCAGTCTTGTGGGGCTCTGTGTAAGTGTAAAGGCACAATAGATTACCTCATCATTCTAACCGAGCAGAAGGGAAATTGCTTATTCTCCAAGTACACAGCAAGCATTAGTTAAAGTGCTCTACATGCAAAAGTTTCAGGCATTGTATCCCTGGGTACTTGATTTAAGTCAGTAACTCTTTTAAAAAGGCAAAATTCAAAACAATGCATTAGAAGATAATGGGTTTTTATTGGTTCCAATATCTTCTCATATTACCTCTTCTTGATGGACTGTGAGTCAGGCATAGATAAAGTGAATTTGTATTCAGTGCATTTATTTTAATGCAGTTGTGAAAATTATATTCGAAAGGCACATTTTGCTGTTTTTGTTAAATGAAAACAGTAGGTACATATTAAAGCATGCTATGCTGATTACTTCTCATGGGAAAAGGTGTTCTTGTTTATGAGAGTTAGGTCCACATTATTTCCTTTTGGCAGTGTTTCTCAGAGAAGTAAAGCCACTTCAGTACTTAAGGATCTGTGGACCTTATTAATGTCAATACCGTGAACATCCTTCAAACAGTTTCGACTGTCACTGAAACAATGACTTCCAAATCCGATTCGTCCATATGGATTCATGGCTAAGCTGCAGATTCATTTCTCTAATTACCTTTTGGATAACCCTTTTCAATGGATTAAATGGCACAGGCACCACTCATTATGACACTGATATCTTCAAATATGTCCCTCCTCCAATGTTCATATCTTTGTTAATAGTATCATCCAGGCCCAAGCCAGAAAACGAGGGCTCCTCTTTTCCCCTTCCCACCATCTGTCACTGTGGTCTGTAGATTATTTCTCCCCAACATCTTTTTAATCTCTTTCCACTCTCCACGTCCAGCACTGCTTTTTTAGTTCAGACCATTGTCATTCCTCGCCAGCCTGACCATACTAGTTTTCTGTCTTGTCTTCCCCATTCACATCTGGCTTGTTTCCAATCTACTTTCAGTATTTTTCCATGCTGGCTTCTGAGTGAAGACTCAAGAGCAAATGTGATTATTTCATACTTTAGCTTATATGGCTTTCTGTAATTCTCAGAATGAAATTATTTTGTGTTTAGTACTGCTGGGTCATCATAATAGTGTGTCTCTAATCTTATCTTGGCTGCCTTATTCCATATTCCTCTTTCATTCAACCATTTTGAAGAACATCGAGCTCCTGAAATGCCTTGTGCCTTTTTTTTTTTTTCTTTGCCTCTTTGTTCTGCACAGGGCATTCACTGAATTAGTCATCCAGCTCTCCTACCACTTCTCCACTCTTCTTTAAAGCTGTCTGGGGCTTCCCTGGTGGCGCGGTGGTTGAGAGTCCGCCTGCCGATGCAGGGGACACAGGTTCGTGCCCCGGTCTGGGAGGATCCCACATGCCGCGGAGCGGCTGGGCCCGTGAGCCATGGCCGCTGAGCCTGCGCGTCCGGAGCCTGTGCTCCGCAATGGGAGAGGCCACAACAGTGAGAGGCCCGCGTACCGCAAAAAAAAAAAAAACAAAAACCTGTCTGTACCACCTCCTCCAGGAAGTCTTTTTTGACCACCACTCCTTCCCCTGACCCTCAGAACATTTACTTAGCTTCTGATAGGCAGTAATGTTGTTAATAGGGCCTATGATACAAAAGCAAAATTGGATGTAAGATGCTTTGATTTATCTCTCTTTCTCTATTAGATTTAGAGCAATTTGAGAAGAATGATCACAATTTTTTTATCACAATTTATATGAGTTTAACTCCAAGAGCCTAGTCAAGGGTTATTAATGTGCTTTGAATGATAGAATACAGTGCTGGAAATAGATCTTCCCCTCTCTAAAATTCCATCTATTACAGTAAAAAGACACAAACCACTTTTAATGTCACAGTATTCCTCTTATGCCATATGTTTCTGTTTGGATATTTTGGTGTGGCAGGAAAACTGTGTGAGATTCTGTCCTTGAAATATCACACTAGATCCTACAGCCATTCTGTTGATAAGGAGAGCAGTGGGAGAGGAGGTTGGAAGATGGGGTAGAAGCAATCATAAAAGACCAACTTTTATGGAGACTAACTGAAGGCTTTTCATTAGGGAGGGCATTTGCCAAGTAGAATTCTGTGGCAGTAGTGGGAAGAATGGCTGAAAGTGAGCTGAAATTGGAGGGAGACTATTTAAAGGTTGTTGTGAGAGACCTAAGTGAGTTTGGCCTTGGAGTCAGCGAAGATAGACACAGAGCTAGAACCAACATGACCTGGTCACTTACCATCTCTTATGATATTTCATCAGATCAAAAACCTTTAAGCCATTTTTAAAAGCTTGTGTGCAGAGTATTTGTTTTGACCAGGTATTGAATCCTTTATAATATTTTAAAGCTATGTCAGAATAACTTGAGCTTCTTCAAACAATTTGAGTGATACATTTAAACTTTTATGGGATATTAAGCTATGAATGAAAATTTAAAATACATGATTTATTAGAATAGAAAAAGAATTATTTCTTTATTAAGGTATTTGTTGAACTGGGCAGTAGCTAGGACTGTTAAATATAAATTTAACATGTCAATAACTGTAATAAATACATTAAAACCTGAACAAATCATGGTCACTACGTTGTAAGCATCCTGAAAACTGAAATAGTTGTTGTATTTGTTTTTTCTTTTTATATGTAGGTGTCTATCTGTAAAAATAATGTTATGAGTGCTCTGCATGCATGTATGCTTATAGGCATATGACAGTTCTTTATTCATGTGCAAGTAGAGATGTAAGGATACTAACCTCATGTTGTCTTAGGTATGGTGTTAGATTTCATCCATACCTTTATGGAACATGACTCTGTAAGTAACAACCTGTAGTTCAATTTCTTAGATTTATTTTGTGTTAGTTTCACTCTGAAGCAGTGCATGGTGTTTAAACCAAGCGATTGTTCTTCTTGATTATAGCTATCCGCTATGTACTGTGTTTCAGTGCATCTGATCTTTCCATCTTAAAATCACCAGGCAACTCTTTGTTCTAAAACTCGTTGACACAAACCCTTAAGTACTAAGCAGTGTGTGCCTCACTGCCAGTATCACCCTTGCCCCCAGGAGCCTTGTTATCCTGCAGCCGTATCTCATTAGTCAGCTCCAATACTTTTTGATCCTTCTTTATGAATTCAGCAGTCCAGATTTGTATGTAGACACTAAATTCCCTATGCAGTTAGGCAGTCTCAGAGCAAAGGCAAGAGATTTCCCATATCTAATTTGGTCTGTAATTCTCGGCCAGAGTTTCCTCTCTGCTTTAACAGAACTGTGTGTACACCATTCTGTGCGTGTGCGTACATGTGCCTGTGTTGTGTCTGGTATGTATATTAGGTCTTATATAATTTAATATCTTCTGCCAGAATTTTAGTGTGTCTATGCTGTTTTCAGGGCCACAATCACCAGCATGGTTTGATTTCAGGAGTGCTGAGAATATTCTGTAGTAAAAATTATCTCTACTGAAATTACATAGTACATTAAATGCTATCATTAGAGAAATTTGTTTTTTCATTTTTGCCTTCTCTTGAAACAGTGTATCAATAAATGGTTTGGAAAGGTTAACATGCTATTTTATCATGCGATATATAATAAGAAAATTAAGTAGTGTTGTTGGACATTAACTTAGGACCGAGGTAAGAGGAAAGATCCCTTGAGGAAAGAGAGGCTGCTAGATTTACATCACTCATCCTAGCATTTTAGCAGCGCAATCAGAACGGCTCCATTAAGATGTTTAAAGAAATGTATTTTAAGGCTTCCCTGGTGGCGCAGTGGTTGACAGTCCGCCTGCCAATGCAGGGGGCACGGGTTCGTGCCCTGGTCTGGGAAGATCCCACATGCCGCGGAGCGGCTAGGCCCGTGAGCTATGGCCACTGAGCCTGCGCGTCGGAGCCTGTGCTCCGCAACAGGAGAGGCCACAACAGTGAGAGGCCCACGTACCGCAAAAAAAAAAAAAAAAAAAAAAAAAAAAAATATATATATATATATATATATATATAGTAAATGCTGAGTATTAAGAGGTAAATAAGAAAATAATGGTAATGATAAGGGCAGGTAGCATTTATTGTGCAGTTACTAAGTGACAGAAGCTGTTCTAAGTACCTGTAATCCTCAGCACAGATCTGTGAGGCAGACACTATTGTTACCCCATTGTGCAGGTGAGGAAAATGAGGTTTAGAGAAAATAAAATGCTTTCCCAAGGTGAAATGGATACTTCTGGCACAAAGACACACGGCCTTTCAGTGGGAGGGCAGTAAGTAAGAATAGTCTTTGCTTATACTACATATATGCATATACTGAATTCTTAAATGCCAATTATTTAAAGGAAAAAGAATCTCCAGCATGATAATTAGGCATTTTAAAAAGCAAACAAACCTCAGTTTGGAGTCCTTTATATTTGGGTGTAATTACATATTTATTCTTATATGGCTTCCAACTTCATTTCTGTGTTCTCATGGTTTCTGATTTCTTTTTTAAACTCATGCATTTTATTTCCCTTTTTAAAGTTTAAATTTAAAAAATGTTTAGAGCATTTTTGGCTATTTTTCATTTGTTCAGAATTTAGTAGGCTCTGTGTTTACTGAAGCATTGCTCTAATATATAGAGACAGATTTTTAACAATTTTTCTTTTAACAATTTAATTACAAATAGTCACACTTATGATGAAAATGACATTGTGAAGTCGTATCAATGGAAAAAATTGTATTGTCTTCCTCAGGTAATCACTGTAAAGTTCAGTCTTATATTTACAAATTATACAGTGTTATACTCTAGTTGCTGTATATAAAAGAAATGTGTTATTGTTCAAGTAAAAGAAAATAACTGACTAAATAATATGCCAAGATGTAAAAAGAAACTTTTTCTATGTAAGGCATCCTTCAATTAATAAATATGACATTGGGTCCTAGTGTCTCCTATTCCCCTTGCATTATTCTTATTTTCTGTAGTAATAAAGTGGTTTCTCCTGAGCTCCTTTTATGTGCTGGGAAACTAAAGACATAGGGAGTGAGACCAAATATCTCAGTAATGCGGACCTTAGAGAATTGACAAGGACAACGGCCTTTTAATATTTGTACCCAATTAATGGTAGGAATAAGGCTTATCTCCTCATCAGGGCCCACATGTGCCCTGGAGCCTTCTGTTCTCCGGTCCTCAATGGGAGGTGGATGCTGGTGCCAAAGTCATGATTAGAGAGATTAGATTTGGTCTTCCCATCTCCCTGTACTTTATTAATCTTTCATTTACACTGGGATTAGGTGAGATTCCTTTAGCCAAATCCGCTGAAAAGATTCGTTCATTTTAATATTTATGCACACTGTCTAGTCCTTAAAGTGGCTTCTTTTTGTCTGTGCGCTTAATTGGATCAGTGGGTTTGTTCTTATTAACATTTTTCTTTTTCGAGATTAAGGTTGATGAATAAAGTTAGTGGCATCTGGCTCAGCTCACCTGCTAAATGCAAATCCTTTAATGACTACCTTATATACTATGGGATAAAATGAACATTTGCTCTAAAGACAAAATTTAGTTTAGAATCGCACAGTGTTGAATCTTTAAAAAAAAAGCAAAACTCTAATATTCTGTGAATGTCCAAAAGCCAGGAGGTGGGGAGGGATGACATTTAATGGCACTAAAAAGTAGCTTTGAAATCCTACTTACTTGCTCAGGTATGAGAATAACGTGTTAGAATTTTGGGGACTAAAATGAAAATTTGCTCCACCCAAAGGGTGTCAAAATGTAGCCTGAAATATTGACATAATTTAATATGAAACAATAATATTTTTAAAATGTATCAACTTCTGGTTTGAAGTTGTGTTGTGGCTTTTTGTTGACAGTATTCGTTGGGAATATTGCTTTTTACAAAGCAGATTAATTATCTTGTGTTCATAGTCGTACTTGAGCAAAGTTTGTAAACCTGGGCACTATTGACATTTTGAACTGGGTGATTCTTTGTTGTGTAGATTGTCCTGTTCATTGTAGGATATTTAGAGCATCTTGGGCCTCTGCCTGCCACATGCCAGTAGGCTCCCACCAGTCTTGATAATCAAAAATGTCTCTAGACATTGCTGAATGTCCCCTGGGAAGGAATATCTCTCTCAGTTGAGAAACACTGTTACAAAGGCATAGGTGATTTTTACTTTTTTCAGATTTAAAATTCTAAATCAGAGCTACACATATAATGAAAGCTTAGAAATAATAAATAGCTCATAAAACAGTAAGAATCTTGGAATCTGACTTATTTGGGTGCTCTCTCTACAGCTCTTACTGTATGATTTTTGACAAATTACATGCCCTTTTATTTTTATCATCTAAAAATAGGTTTTGTTTTTGTCATCTAAAAAAAGATAATATGAGTATCTCACTCAAAGTGTCATATTTAGTTAAGTGAGATAATGCATACAAAATGGTTAACACACCTGCTGGCACACAGTAAGTTCTTAAAAAATTCCTGACTTCATTTGTTATCAGTGGCAATAGTTTAGCTAGTTTTATCTTAATGAAAGGCTATGATAATGGAATGGTATTATTAAATGGAAATAACGTAGTAAACATTTTGGACAATTCTCTTGTTTTAATTATTTAATTGTATCATATTTACTATTAAAAATAATTTTTAGTATCCAGTCCCTTTACATAGCTTTAAGATTTACAGAGCTTATCAAAGACCTGTCAAAGCTACTTTATGTTGTATAAAATGTATTTTTTGATGCAGACTTGTCAAAGTTATTTTATATTTTAAGTGAATCATAAAAAATACTTTCTCTTCTTTTTTCTAGCATATTTCCACTTCATTTCAAAGCTGTAGCTGACATTATAAATAACCTTAAGGTTTTTCAAATAGTTATATAGTGCCTTCAATGCCTGGTGAGGCCCAGAACCCTGAATAAGTCAACAAAATGTACTCAAACTTAAAAGGGAGCAATAGTGCAACCCTTCATGGCTGAAATTTACAGGAGAAAATTGGATTCCTAACTTGTCAGCAATTCTGTATTCATGTCATAAATGAGATACAGATATGTCACGTATTTTAGAAGAATTAGCAGCAAATGTAAGGTGCTTCTTTTGTGCTGTTACAAATTAGATTTTTCTTTCTTCCCTTGAGAAGTCAGATTGAACAAAAGAATCCTCCAAAACAGAGAACTGCTGAACATCAAGGCCCTGTTTCTGAAAACTAAGTAGAAGAGTAGAGACGTATGCTTGGTGTTCTGAATCAATTATCAGTGAAATGCTGTTATATCATTCAGAATAGAGGCCCCAAAGTCAAGGTTTGCTTTCCCAGCATTCACTGCTTTTAATAAGCTTAGCCTTGGATATCTATGAAAGACTTATTTTCACAAACTCTAATTTTCAAACAAAGATAAAAATCTTCATTTCTTAAAAGTTGACAGAAGATGAGGACTAATTTTACTCTGAAAGAAGCCATAAGACACTTAGCTAAGTTCACTAGTAATTGGCAGTAGGTTCAAGGCTAGATCACGATTGACCAGTTTGTCTTACACAGCGAAAAAAGTAGAAGCCACTCATGAATTTCTGTGTACACTCATGTACTCCATTCAAGCAAGACATTAGAAGTTTGAATGTGTGAATGTAGAACATTACTATTTTAGGAGGTAGAGAAGGAGGACATGGATGAGTATAGTATACAGTATATTAAATAATGCAATACCTATCCAGTATATAATTGAGAAACTTAAATATGATGTAATTTTAAATACTGCCTAACGATTTATGGAAAACCAGTCAGAACTATTACCCATATTCTTGAGTATATCTGTCCAAATAAAAGGTAAAGTTTTATTTGTGGCCAAGAACTATTTCAAGTCCTTTTAAAAAGATCACTTATTCTGGAATTATTTTAAGAAATATTATTTGGCTACTAGTTTATACCAGTGTTTCTGCAATTAAATAAAATCCTTCGAATTTTTATTTCTTGCTCTAGACATTTATATAAAGACTGTGCCTTACAGAAAAATAATTGCATTTTAAAAGTTTTAGCATGGGCAGTATTCTGCATTAGTTTTATTATGCCACGATCTGCAAATGACCCAGTTATTTCATTATTGTTTTTCCTGAGTTATGCTAATAAAGTAGAAATGGGGAAATGTTGGGCACCTTAGTAATCCTGGATTAGGTATTTAATTTTTAGAAGGTTAAGAAGATAAAAATCTGCTTATTATAGGATACGTAAGTAATATATATTTATTAGTCAAATGTAGTTCATAATGTGGATCGGAAAAGTATAGCCAAATCACCAAGAACGATCTAAAATGGTGTTCATACTTGTTTATTTGCTTTGATGTTTTACATGTTTTCTTTTGCATTTTTAGCTGCTTTCAATATAATTTAAGAAAAAGAATTTCCTACTGCAGCAATTTATTTTACCTTCCAGTTTTGGTGTTTTACTATGTTTTTATACATAGTATAAATCCCTTGAAGTAGAATTGTTGGACTAAAGACGGAGAATTTTGATAGACAACTACAGCCAAACTCTCCTCTAAAGAGATGGCACTAATTTTGTACTCGCATGGCAGATCCTTTGAATTTTGATTTCTTGCTCTGGACATTCCAATAAAAATTGTGGCTATTAGAATAATGATTGCACTCAAGCGTCTCTATAAATACACAATGACAAATGGAAGTATCTGTACCCTCACTCCTTTCTTCACACTGTCATCAAGTTTATAAACCTTGCTCATATGATATATATACAATACCATTTCTTTCATTCTGAGTAAATCATTCAAGTGTCTATTCTGAAAATATTTATGCACCTTGCTCATTTGCATATGAACAAATTTTGAGAAAAACATTCTGCAATGTCTTATCTGAAAAAGAATTTTCAAATATATAAACTACAATTTTAAAACGTATCACCATGATGGTAAGAACATTCCAGAGCTTGACTTCTTCCCCTGAGTACATAAAAGTACAATTCACAATCACTGTATCAGAGCCTAATACTGAGTAATTGTTATCAAACAAAACGAGAAAAAAATTAGCCCTGTAAACAAATAAAACTTTATTAAAAATAATTAGATATCAGTTGTTGCTTAATGTGAATTAAAAAGCCAAGGAAATTGAAGAGATAGACTTCATTAATCCCCAATCTATTCTAACTATCTGGAACATAAATAAACATGATTATTTTGCTGAGTAGAATATTACTCTAAAATTCATGAATGTTTAAAAGAAGATAGAATGCCCCTCTTTTTCTGTGATGTTTTGTATAGTACCATAAATATTCATGAGTAGTGAGTATCAGTTCAGGTTATCTATGTGAATATAAATTTTCACATAACTGGCCACTCAGTGTTCATTGGATCATGCTTTGGAATATGAATTCACTAGTATCTCAGATGCACTGTGGATCTGACCCAGCTCATGAATATTCACACACACAACTGATCTTTTTGAAGGTAATCACATCCATAAAGATGGAAATCTCGTTAGTTTTCAGTAATGAGAAATGCATGAAGATGTTGGTCCCAGAACAATTTCACAGTATACTTGCTTTTCATTTTTTGGTAAATGATAAACTTTAAAATATAAATACATATGCTGTGCCTCTTTCTTGATAGAAGCTCTTTTTCCTTTTCCCTTTAAAACATCTTGCGTGTGATCTAACCATGATCACATTTGTGTCTTTTACTTACTGTGGTCACAGAAAAGAATGGAAAGAGTTAAGCAGTATCTCCAGTCCTTATCCCAAGCTCACGTCCACTATTTAGGCTTAGTCATAGATCCTCAAATGCAGAGTGTCCCAATCTGCTAATCTGCTTGTGGGCATGGTGCATATTTTACATATAAAGACCCCTCTAAAAAAGACGACATTATCTTATGTCATCTTTTTTGCATAAAGGGAAAATAATATCCTAAGCCAATTAGAATTGTAATACGTTA
This sequence comes from Leucopleurus acutus, assembly GCF_964270905.1. Lineage (NCBI taxonomy): Eukaryota > Metazoa > Chordata > Mammalia > Artiodactyla > Delphinidae > Leucopleurus > Leucopleurus acutus. The sequence continues at coordinate 28,033,299 of NC_139144.1, read as the reverse complement.
GACATAGGATGCTATGATCATGGAGGCCCATAATTATAAATTATATATTATTTTAGCCCTTGTTATATCCCACATTATCATTGTTTCTCTTTCATTATAATGACTGGCATATGGTTGTGATACCTATCCCAGATCAGTCAGTTGCTGTAAGTAGGTATCAAAATCAATGACCTGTCCCTTATTAGCACAGTGCTCTAGTTATTAGTTGAACTAACCAGAAAAAAGAAAATAATTGTTCATAAAGGTAGCGATAAGGTATCAGCCACTTCTTAGTTCTAACACTGATATTGTCAAGCCTCTGAATGAGTTTTTCTTTATCAACATGTACGCATTTTTGGTAGTTACATAAGCACAGTTAATAAAGTATGCTCAGTAACAAACATCTGTTTGTTTTGGGGTGTTTTTTTTTTAATTCAGGTAACAGACCAAACTATGTTAGTGTATCACAGAGAATCCTCAATATTGAGCTCTGCTGAATTCTCCTCTGCTCAAGCCCCTTCATGAATACGTATATACCACCCAAGCCCCTTCGTGAATATGCATGTACCCTTAGCTTAAAAATTCCCCAGTTTTGCTGTTTGGGGAGACAATGCTCTGGGGAAAATCCCTGGTATTCTCCTTACTTGCTGCAAGTAATAAATCCTTTCTTCTCCCCCCCCCCCCCCGCCAAAAAAAAAATACTGAGGGCAGTCGTGGTCACACTGTGTCATGAGGTGCCTTGTAAGCATCTTCAGAACTGCCTCAGTGCAAGAGATACCTCCCAACAGCAGAGTTCTGATACTGCCTGTTTTATGCATCACAGTGGTTCTCAACAGAAAGTGATTTGGCCCCCCAGGAGTTATGTGACGATGTCTAGAGACAGTTTTGCTTGTCACACCTGGGGGGATGTTACTGGCCTCTAGCGGGTAGAGGGCAGAGGTGCTTCTAAACATCTACAAAGCACAGAACAGGTCCCGCACCATCATATAAACGTGTGTGAAGAAATGATTCCATGTTTAAACTTTTGATTACCACCAGATTAGAGCGCTTTTATAGGTAAAGCAATGAAAATGTATAACAGTATTTTGCAAGTAAAGGAAGACAGGTTCGATTATTAATTCCAAATTTGAATTAATTGATTTTTCTTATTTTTGGGGGGTAGCAACGATTGTATTAAATGAACTCAACTGGACGAGCGCCTTAGATGAAGTTTTCAAGAAAAATCGGGAGGAAGATCCTTCATTGTTGTGGCAGGTGTTTGGCAGTGCCACAGGCCTGGCACGATATTATCCAGGTAAGTGCTTAGTGATCAGGAGGTACCAAATAAAACTGTAAGTACCGGACTTCGTTCTTCTTGAACACTCTGTTACTTTCTCTTACTTGGTAAAAGATGGTTATCACACTACTATTAAAAGGAAAGAGTATTCCTCCTTCCTTGGCTCTGTATCTACCAAAATTATTTTAAACCAAAACACCTGAGAAGCAGCTGGCCCATGGAATCAGGTGGGCTGCAGTGAGACCGTGGACAGGTATCTATGGACCGGGAACAGGAGGTTATCATGAATCCTAAAACAATTCTAAGGGTCCAGCTGCATAGCATGGACCATGAGTCACAGTAGAGAACTGAATAGAATTTTTAGAAACTAATTAAAATATTTCTTTCCAGATTTCAAGTCTTTGCTTTTATGTGAAAGGTACTGATGCTTTTCTTTAATCACTGAATGTGGATTTGTTAAATGAAATGAATGTATTTTACAAATTAACAGGAATAAACCCTTTTGTAATATCCTTTATTCTTATAAAAAAAGGATAAGGAGAAGTAAGTTTATAATGAAAATGAAATATTAATCACTAGTAGATCCCGAGAACCTATTGAAAACACTTTAAATGAAATGTCTGTTGGTATTTTTAACTTCTCCACCTTTCAGAACAAGATGACAAGCAAAAATGCATTTACTTTCTCAAAGCATGACCTGAGTTATGGGATACATGCTAGGTAATTTGGCTTTAAACAGCTACAATATATATGAGAATTTTTTTTTTAGACTTGAGTTTTCTAAACATTTAAAAAATAGTTATTAACAATAAAGGTCACAACAGGTGACCTTCACAACAGGTGAAATAGAAATTAGATAATGTCTATATTTGTATGGCAATAGCAGTGAATAAAAGTATGTGGGCATTATCAGACTAAATAGCACTCAAATTAGGTAATGATATATAACTTCTTGCAACAAGTGCCAGATGGTAAGATCATTGACAGTTATTTTTCTGCAGAAATCCAATGGAATACGAAAGGCCTACTCTGTATTTCAATGTGGAAAAAATCATGAGTTAGAAAAATATTAATGTTAATATCTGATGTCGAAAATATTACCACGTAGGTTATGATAATAGTGGAATTTTCTACTTACAGAAATATTGTTCAGTACAATACATTTCTAAAATACTCTTGTTATTAATATGCTAAATACCATATAGCAGGAATTTGAAAATTTTCAAATATTTTCAAATAATATAAAGAGAAAAAGTATTATTACTCATGTACGTAGTAAACCTAACATAATAAACTTTAAAGTTATAGCAGGTCTTTTAAAATTTTATTTTATTTTATTTTTAAAATTTTTTTATTTTTGGCTGTGTTGGGTCTTTGTTGCTGTGTGCGGGCTTTCTCTAGTTGCGGCGAGCGGGCTTCTCATTGTAGTGGCTTCTCTTGTTGCGGAGCACGGGCTCTATGCACTTGGCTTTAGTTGTTGCAGCACACGGGCTCAGTAGTTGTGGCTTGCGGGCTCTAGAGCACAGGCTCAGTATTTGTGACGCACGGGCTTAGTTGCTCCACGGCATGTGGGATCTTCCTGGACCAAGGCTCAAACCTCTGTTCCCTGCACTGGCAGGCAGATTCTTAACCACTGCACCACCAGGGAAGTCCCTATAGAAGGTCTTATAAGACATTTATAAGTACAATTAAAAAAAAATACACAAGTAATAACAATAATACATGAATATAATTATATTTATCAATAACTTATTGCATTATGTAGCTTTTAAGTCTTTTAAAATATATTACCTCAATACAAAATTCCATATATATGCAGTTGAAGGAAGGAGAAAAAATAAGAGAAAATTAGGATAATGAGGAGAAATGAAGAGCCCAGTACTAGAGGGAAATTGATGATGCCATGAATAAAAGAAAGACACATAAGGATTATGAGAGAGAAATAGGAATGGGAGTGGGAGGGAAGATTGTATAAGAAAGGGGAGAGAGAACATTGGGGTCAAGAGGCGGAAGGAAAGATAGATCATATTTTGCACACTTCAAAGATGGCTCTTTTTAGAAATAGCAATTTGTAAACATACCAATAAATCATCTTTTATGTTTTTTCTTTTAAATGCTAATTGAGGGATTATGGCTTTAATTTTTTTTAAACCCTAATCATATATTTCCTAATACGTTGACATTTGTCCATTTTTACCTTGGGAAAGATCTTTAAAGGTTTAATTTAGCTGAATCCATGTGGTCCCCCCAGGACATTAGCTGTGGAAGCAACGCTGGGCTCTTCTGTGATGTCTTGTTTTTCAGCAAGTGTTTGACAGACAAGCTGACTCACCAAATGATCTCCGAGCCCCTGTAATGGCTCTCTTGACTGCTATGAAACACAACCCTCAATGAAATTTCAGTTTTAGTGAGTCTGTTGCTGAGTTGCTCTTTTTATTTTATTTTTAAATTATTTTTTGACATACAAAAAGCTGTACATAGTTAATGTATACAACTTGATGAGTTTGGAGATAAGTATACATTGGTGATACCACCACCACAATCAATGCCATAAAGCCTATCTTCCGTCTGTATAAGTTTCCTCCCACCCTCTTATTTATTATTATATGTGTTGTGATAAGAACACTTAACATAAGACCTACCCTGTGCAGGGAGATGAGCAGCCAGGATGGCTGTTCTCTTGCCCTCGGTCCATCCCCTGCTCAACTAGTCCCTGCTTCACCTACACCCTACTCACCTGACTGACCTTCCCTCTTAATAACACAGCCTAATCAGTAAATGCCTACTTACTTGCCACCAGCCCCAACTTATGACTGTTCTAAGCTTTAGATCAGAACATCGCCACCTGATAGATTACCAAAGGGGCAGTGAGGGGCATGCTTCTCTGCTGGTTTCCCTGGTAACCGATGAGCCAACTAGACATCAGTGTCAGTTCTCCTTGTAACTGGGAACCTCCCCTCCCCACCTCCACTCCTATCAAAGCCTGCTGCCATGTTCTGCCCGCCAGCAGCTGTTTACGATGGGGTGTCACTCCAGGACCTTGTTTCAGACCCATAAGCTCCCCCATCCATCAAACCATTGACGTCTCTGTCACTGACTCTAGGCTCTTTCTTCTTGAAGCTGAGAGAGTACAGGGCTTGCAGGCCTGCGGGTTGCAGCCCGACATACCCTTTTAGCAAAATTTTAAGTGCACAATACAGTATTGTTACTTACAGGCTCTATGCTATACAGAAGATCTCTAGGGCTTATTCATTTTTTATAACTGAAGCTTTGTACCCTTTGACCGATACCTCCTTATTTCCCACTTTCCCCAGCCCCTGGCAGCCACCATTCTACTCTGCTTCTGTAAGTTCGACTAGGTTAGATTCCTCATATAGGTGATATCATGTAGTACTTGTCCTTCTGTGTCTGCTTATTTTATTTAGCGTAATATTCACCAGGCTCATTCATGTTGTCACATGTGGCAGGATTTCCTCTTTCTTAAAGCTGAATGAGTGCTCTTTATGGTAATAATGCTGTAATAGAACCAAATCTCTTTAGCAAAGACACTAAGACGATATTATAATTAAAGGTAGACCACTATATTTCTTTTTATGCTAAGACGTGTTTTCAGCACCTTTCACACTTCTTTCAGGTTTAAAGACTTTTTACAGTGAAGTGATTTTTAAAAAATTTCTCGGTAAGCCATACTTTCCTCTCTGATTTTAACCTTGCCATTTTGATACCAGGCAAATTAACGTAGAACAGCTCATCCCTGATTACTGTCTGTTAAAGCAAATATCAAAATAGCCTTTAAATATTGTTAATTATCTTAATTGTGAGTGTTACTTAATTGGATTTTCAAATAACAAGATTTGGGGCTCAGGCTAGAAGCTCCCTACTAGCTGTGAGGAACTGGGTGAGTCTCCTAAACTTTCTGAGCTTTAGTCATCAAATCTGAAAAATAGGAACACCAAGGCTTCAGTTTATCCTCTGAGGGTTGTTGTGATCAATGAGATAATAGAAGGAAAAGTACTTTGGAAAATGCAAAACAGTAGGCATTTTTACAAGAGTGAGTATCAACTAGAATAATTTTGCCTAAATCCAGATTTCTCTTCATGTGAGAAATTAAAAAACGTAATTGAGGTCGCAATCAATTGACAAGGGAGCAGAAGCTGAAATAAAAATGTGGAAGGAGTTCTAGACAGATGACTAAGCAATAATACCTAGCAGTACCTCCACACAGTGGAGTTGGTCAGAAGATGTAGGTTTTAGATGATGACCTTGTCACCTCTCTGTAGGGTGGCTAGATAAAATAATGGATGCCCGGGCTTCCCTGGTGGCGCAGTGGTTGAGAGTCTGCCTGCTGATGCGGGGGACGCGGGTTCGTGCCCCGGTCTGGGAGGATCCCACGTGCCGCGGAGCGGCTGGGCCTGTGAGCCATGGCTGCTGGGCCTGCGTGTCCGGGGCCTGTGTTCCGCAGCGGGAGAGGCCACAACAGTGAGAGGCCCACATACCGCAAAAAAAAATAATAATAATAATAAAATAAAGGATGCTCAATTAAAATTCAGTTTCAGATAGAGAAGAATTTTTTAGTGTAATTATGCGATACTTGGGAAATATTTACATTCAGATGTGTGGTTTTTTTAATCAAAATTCAACTTTAACTGGATGTCCTGTATTTCTTTTTCCTAAATTGGTTAACTTTATCTCTCAGGCTCTGAGTTTGTGAGAAAATATGAGAAATCAACTTCCCCACTACCTCACAGAATTGTGAGGATCAAACAGTCTATTTCATATATTAATGTTGGGTTGGCCAAAAAGTTCATTCAGGTTTTTCCATATCGTCTTACAGAAAAACCCGAGCAAACTTTTTGGCCAACCCAATACAAATGTAGAATTTTGTAATTGTCATTTTTTTAATTCTGTAAACTACCTTTAAAAGATGTTGCCACATTATTGTAAATAAAGTGTTTTGTAGAAATTAGAATTCTCTGACTCACAATAGAGTCTAAAAAAATAGTCTTTGTCAGTGTTAAGATGCTACTTAGAACAGGGCTACGTGATGTGAGTGGCTTAAGCAGGTATATACCCAATAGCCTGGGTATAAATCCTGCTGCCATAAATTGAAGTGGTGGTAAGCTTTGGAAAAGTCACGGACTTGAGCTGTGAAACGAGGATAAAATGGTTAAATTGTAGAATTGTTAAGAGGAAAAAGGAATGAAATATGTTTCTTATTTGCTAAAATGTGTAGGAGAAAGTCAGTGATGGTTAGCCACCCTCATGATTTCCATTTGTTAGGTTGTTTAAACCGCATGGAGACAACTACTGCTTCCATATAAGGAGGGCTCTAGAGCTGACATAATATAAAGGCACCTCTGCAGAGTGATTCTGAATAGCAGTTTGGTAATTAGTGGGAATTTGTACTCTAACATCTGTCCTTAGACTGAATATCAATAAATTGTCTGTTTTCTAATTTGGTTGATATGTATGGAAATAAGCTATAAAAATGACTTGTATGTCTTTTTTCTTTTTTCCCCTCTTTCTCCTCTCCAAATTAGAAGGTAGGTAGGCTGGCTGTGTGATAATAGAAGGAACATTATACTGAGGGAAGAGAAGTTCTTGATTCGTATTAAAGCTGCCATCATAGGTGTGTACTTCCGCTAAGTCATGTTCTATCTGTGAACCTATTTCTTCAGCAGTAATTTGGGATGATTGAAGAATGTGATTTCCAGGGCAGACACTATCTTTATTTACTTACACATTTAGACCTTTGGCATTTGCTAAGTTCACAGTCTTTGTTCTGTAGGATGGTAACTAGAGGGGCTTGCCTTAGTTATACAGCTTGTTTCATGGCAGAGTAAAGCTGGAACCCATGTCTGGTGACATCTTCGTTGAATATGTGATGACTGGACAATCAGTTTAATTTATGAGTGCTTTCCTTTAGAAGCCCTTAATTGATTTATATAAATTTACCTTAATGCTAGTAAAACGGCTTTCAAGAGCTATCAACTTTGTGAATTTTTATGCAGCATAGAAACGGTACATACAAACTACGCATTTCATCTATTAGTGTCTCTTGAAATTGTACCAATTACTATAGTAATTGGGATTGTAATCAGGACTTAGTGGCTTGTTAAAATGCCAATGTAGGCAGCTTACTCTTTTTAGATAATTAGTTGCACTTAAAAGAAAGAAAAAAACTAAAAATTTCCTAAATTTCATATTACATTTTAAAAATATCTTATTAATCATTTGTTCTTTCTTCATCCTCCTTCATTTGTTCATTTCAAAAACGTGGGTTTACAGTACAGGAACCTAACATATGTTGAATTAGTTTTAAATATTCCTTAGGGAGACACTTCCTTGTTCTTATATCTGCTAGGATTTTGGTAGAAGAAAATGCAAAAGGACCTGTGTGCAAAGTATATAGAAGGACATATTTTTGCCATGCGGATAGCCAGTTGTTCTTGAGCTGCTTAACTCTTTTTTTTTTTTTTTTTTTTTTTTTTTTGCGGTACGCGGGCCTCTCACTGTTGTGGCCTCTCCCGTTGCGGAGCACAGGCTCCGGACGCGCAGGCTCAACGGCCATGGCTCACGGGCCCAGCCGCTCCGCGGCATGTGGGATCTTCCTGGACCAGGGCATGAACCCATGTCCCCTGCATCGGCAGGCGGACTCTCAACCACTGCGCCACCAGGGAAGCCCCTCTTTTTGAAAATACTTTAAAAATGTTTTAAACAGCAAATAGCAGATGACAAAGTAGTCCAAAGAATCCTTTTTTGGTTATTTAAGAAGGGAGCATTTGATAGATTTCTGGTTGATTTGAAGAAAACAAGATAACAGTGGATCTTCAACATTTTGGGGCATTTATAAAAGAACTACTTTCATTGATCAATTATCTTAAAAAAATACCTGTATTTTTGTTTTTTACTTTGATATTTGTGAATGGATACAAAGTTTAACTATAAATATGTTTAACTACATTTGTTGATTGCTGTATAAATATACTTTATGTGGAAATGATTACTTTATTGGTTTTTTTATGTTAATAATGATTAAAGTCCAGTGTATCAGTTAGGACTAGTATTAGCTACCAGTTAAAGAAAAGCCAGAACAATGGTGATTTCAACACTATGGAGGTTTGTTTCTCACTCAAGTCAAAGAATATCAGTTACAGAGACCAGGACTGATAAGGAAGCTTCACATATAAGGGGTTGACAACTCCTGTCATTTCTCTGTCATCCTCTGAGTAAATTGTCTGCTGCAGTGTCCACCACTGTTGCTTGTGTTTTTTCTTAAGGGACTAAGAGTGGTATTCCCTCCCTTTTTAAGGCACTTTCTGGAAGTCATACAAAACCTTTCACGTGACATTGGCCAGAGTTTAGTGGTCTCATGGTCACAGTTAGCTTCAAGGCGCCATGTACACAGCTAAAAATCACAAGCTATACCGAGGAGGAAGGGGAGGAGAGATATTGGGAGACAAAAAATCTCTGTCATGGTTCCTCTACTCTTTCTGTGAGTTTTGGCTTTTTTAGATTCTACCAATAAGTGATGTCATACAGTATTTGTCTTTCTGTCTGACTTAGCCCTCATAAAAGTGTATCAAATCAACACATTGTACACCTTAAACTTACACAATGTTATATCTGAATTATAGCTCAATAAAAAAAGATAAAATGAGAAAAACATAAAAATGAATACATGAATTTAGTGACAGACATAGGATATAAGTTAAGATGACTAATTTTTTTTTTTTTTTTTTGCGGTACGTGGGCCTCTCACTATTGTGGCCTCTCCTGTTGCGGAGCACAGGCTCCGGATGCACAAGCTCAACGGCCATGGCTCACGGGCCCAGCCGCTCTGAGGCATGTGGGATCCTCCTGGACCAGGGCACGAACCCGTGTCCCCTGCCTCGGCAGGCGGACCCCCAACCACTGCGCCACCAGGGAAGCCCTAAGATGACTAATTTTTAATTTGGATATGAGAATGCTTACTGAATAAAAATATCAGAAATATTTTTATTTGGGGACTAAAATGATGAGTTTGACTTAGAATAGTAAAATTTGATGTATTGACAGGAGAGTCCACAATAATTCTATTTACACCCAAGCACAAGGTTTATATTCTGAATTACATGATTTGCTTTTCTATATACCGTCAATAAGTTGTGTTGTCTGAGGGACACATCTTATATATATACAAATTAATGTATTATTTTGAAATTCTCACATGATGCTGATTTACAGAGGTATTTCTGTAGCCTTATTTTTGTTTCCTTTTACATAACCTCATCTCTTACCTGAGTCTGTCTTATTTTTCTCATGTAAGTGTTGCAGAGTTGCTAACTTTGCAATCAACTATGGATCCAGTCACACTTAAACTGATGAAATGATTTCACAGGTGAGAGCAGTTAAGTAGGATGCTAATATGAAAATGGAAGGTGCTCTTAATTTGATGGGGGATAACACTGTATATAAAATATGTGAATAAGTTTAGTTTAAAAGCTTTAGCTCTTTGTAACTTCTAAAATATCTCAATCTGTTCCTTTTTCTTTGATATACTGCTAAATTTGTATACCTTATGCTGTCCATTTTTAGATGCATAGAACCATCTTTGATATGTAATTCATTTTATGTTCAGTATATTTTATTAAGAAAAATTAAAAACATTTTTGTCAAAAATTCAGACTTTTTAAGTACTTCTCTCAGATATACCAAATATAAAATTTCTAAGAAATATATCCTTACCCCATTACCTAAGAAGATTTACTGACATAAAAATAGGAAATTTGTTCCTGTAGAATCATTGTTTGTTTTTATAAATATGTCATTATCATCACCTAACTGGATTTATTTGCTTGCAAAAACAGAAAGCTTTTTCTCTGTTGGAGTTCACATTTTTCTCTATGTAGCACACATCTGCCATTATTTTCCAGTAAATCCTTCTCATCTTTTACTTCATAGAACTTAATGTGTTCAAGTTTATTTTTGAGCCACAGCTAATAACTACATATGGACCATCTAAATGATTAAGTCTTTGTGTACCATTTACTTTATGGAATATTTCACTTAACCACACAACTTGACCTTGTTATCTGTTACTTCTGTTGACAAACAAATATCCCTTGTTAAATGGAAATGTTTTACCTGGTCTATCTGACATCTACAGAATTACCAGAAAATCACTTTGTAATAAGTACTTTAATTTTTAAAACTATGATCATTTATCCTTGGCTTTAATACTGTGTATCTGTATGTGAGTTTCCAGTGCTTATTTTTCTATAAATTAGAGAAGTGTTCTGGACATATTACAGTGGAGATACCAAAGGTGCTCTCAAGCCAATATAACACTATCATTGAACTTCAAGTCTCATTGTTCAGAAACAGTATTAAAATCTAAAAAGAATCTGATTATGTCAATATAGTCAAGTGTGAGTTGGAAGGAAGAAAACTGATAAGAACAAGCAAAACTGCTGTTTCTGAAGAAATTGAGGTATCCGAAGGATTCAAATACCAGTAGGAGAGAATTTTGCTCTGGAGGAGCTCACAGGTAGATGAGACAGAAAAAATATAAAGACATTAACACACAATGCAAAGAGACATCTAATAAATTTATTAAAAAGTTATCTGGAGGGGCTTCCCTGGTGGCGCAGTGGTTGAGAGTCTGCCTGCCAATGCAGGGGACACGGGTTCGAGCCCTGGTCGGGGAAGATCCCACGTGCCACGGAGCAACTGGGCCCGTGAGCCACAAATACTGAGCTCTGTGTGTCTGGAGCCTGTGCTCCGCAGCAAGAGAGGCCGTGACAGTGAGAAGCCCGCGCACCGCGATGAAGAGTGGCCCCTGCTTGCCACAACTAGAGAAAGCCCTCGCACAGAAACGAAGACCCAACACAGCCAAAAATAAATAAATGAATAAATAAATTAAAAAAAAAAGTTATCTGGAGTTAACTTAGATTATCACTTCTCCAGTAAAATTAAACAGTCTGGAACTGTTCACTTAATTCCATTTGACTCACTTGCTGTGGCCTTGAGGCCATCCAAAAACTCTAAACCAGCCTACATTTTGAGTTTTGTCTCTTACTGTACAGTTAAACCTTCACCATGTACCCCAAATTGCCTTTTTTTCCCCTTTTTAAACTCTTAATTTCATTTTATTTTCTACAACCTGTCCCCCCCTTTTTCCTATCTCTATATGCTTTGATCCCAGACCCCCATTTCTGGTCATATGCATCTTATCCATCATTCAAAATAGAATACAGACATGTGAAGGCTTTCCTAAAAGCAATCTTTCTTTATTTTGTTCTCTCAGAGAACTTGGTTTTTATCTAGATTACAACAGCTATCAAATTTTTTCTTCCTTCAGGATTTATTTTCATATGCTCTTTTTTAAACAACATGGCAATATAAGTAACTGCAGGTAAAGAGGTATATAAATCTATATCTATACCTGTATCTATATCTATATCTAATGTGTGTGTGTGCGTGCCCCGTAGCACCTAAGGCAGAGCCTTGCATATAGTGAAGAATAGGGATTTGCTGAATTAAGCTAGATAAACAAGTCAGGGTCATATCAGCTGAAAACAAGTTATCACAGTAGAACTTCAGAGAATCAGTTTCTAAATAAAATGAAACAAGGGGAAAATGCAGATAGGAAACAGAGTTACCATTATCTGTGTCCCTGCCTATACACCTTTCCCATCCTGCCCTCTTCCTTCTGCCAGTATTCTTCAGGGGTTTCTGGGGTAACCTCTTGAAGTCAGTTTTTAGATTCCTAGGGAGTTTTTTGACTGTGTGACACCAGCCTGCATCATGGGGAGGGGGTAGGATGGGAAAATGGTATGAGGTTCCAAGCCCTAGTCATAAGACTATGCATTTACGTAGTTAAAATCTAAGCACATTTTATAGTAATCTATTAGTTTAAAAAATCTACAACCTATGATAAGTAGTTCCAGTGACTCAGTGATGCTGTTTTCAAATATCCACATATGGAGTACTTAGTATTGTGCCACCACTAGTTCTAAATGTTTACGTGTATAAATAATTGAATCTTAGCTATAACCCTTGGAGGTGGAAACTGTTACCCCCGTTTTACTGGAAAAGGTTAAGTAATTTATCCAATGAAAATCTAGGTAGACTAGCTCTAAAACTTATCTCTTAAGTGCTACACTAGGTTATTTCCAGTCAGAGAAGAAAATTTTGAAGGGACAAAGGAATAGGCTCTTCTTACTAGCATTTACCCAGCTGGAATGACTGCCTTCAGCCTGTGGATCCCACTGGTGGTTCTACGCTGTAAAGCTTCAGTTGTTCAGGATTTGAAAACTTGATCTGGGAATGGTTATTGTTTGGGGACCAGTTACTGTTCAGAAACATATGTGTACCCTGAAATTCATCATTGATCCATGAAAGATAAGACAGTCATCACAACTGCCTAGATTCTAGCAATACAAATATTATATAGCAATAAGCAGTTTCCTAGGGCCAAAATAATACTCTCCTAAGAAGACAATATAAGAAAAAATAGTGAAATAGATTTCAAACATTCTATGAAGCTTTTGCCTCTTGCACTTTCTCCGAGCTTTAAAACTTGACTCGGGTCTATGTCACTGGGTACAGTTCTGACCTGTGTCAGGCTATTAATTCAGTTCCATACACAATAGCTAGCACAACAGAAATATAAATATTTCTCTCAGGTGGAACTCCTACTTAGTAGGTAAATCAGTTGGTTGGGGTAAGTCTGGTCCATGAGGTTTCCAGAGACTGAGGGTTCCATCTATCTGCCATTCCTTAGGTTGTTGCCCTCATCTGAAGGATCAAAACTGGATCAATACTACTACATCCACAGTTGAGGCCAAAAGTAAAGGGGAAAAAACTGGAAGGCAAGCAGCATGACCCCCAAATTGTACATGTGTCACTTCTGCTCACATGCTATTGACTAAAATTTTATCACATGACCCCACCTTGGCAAAAGAGACTGAGAAGTACAGTTTCTTGTGGGCAGCCAACTAAAACTTTAGGGTTACTTTTACCAGAAGGAAAAACAAAAGTGTATTTTGAAGGCCGGTCACAGTCTGTTCCTCTGGGAGTGTAAGTATCTGTGCACACTTTCCCATACATAGAACATACTCACTTCTTTTCCACAGGAGATGTTCCAAAGTCCCAACAAGTTGGTACCTTCAGCTCAAAATTCAGGATCTCCAGGTCACATGCAATTCTCTCCATCATGCGGATATGACTTTTCCTAATTTGGCTACCTAACAACGCAGCAGAATACCCGTTACTTACTCTGCCCTATTCCCATCACTGACCAGATATCTAATAGGCAATGGTGCTGTCTTCTGGATGACAATAAAAACTTCCATATGGAGAAAGTGAGAGGGAAAAAGAGAGCAATCACTGGTCCATGATGTATCATAATCCTCCAGGCAAGGAAATATAAAGACCTCCTACTCCTGCATAAAGTTTCTTGGTTAGCCCATCTGACGGTTCCCGGTAGTGTTCTGTGGTTGCAACTCTCTTGTCTGTAACCCTTTCAAGCACATGTGAAGGGGCGTGCTTGGGGTTAAACAGCTTTCATACCTTGCTGTTTCTGGTGCAGGTTTAGAGCTCAAAAACTGCTTTAGGGTTCACAACAGTTGCAGGATTTCTGCAGACTAGGTTTGTGCTTTCTTTGGTAACACAAATATCAGTGACAACACGTGGTTGGCTTCCAATTTTTTTCTTCTAGCGAGTTTCCCAGCCCTAGGGAAATCTAAATCCCCAGCCCTAGGATTTAGTCTAGAAGTCATTCTTAAGCTCAACGTGCTATACATTTACTGGGTTCTGTATTTAGCCCTTTCTTATCTCTCTCATCTTAAAGGTGGCTTACTTGACAACATTGCTGAGAACAGAACATAGTAGTGGACATTATTCATCTTTACGTTGTCTATCTGTACCTGTGGCAGAGGCTGCTGGCTGTCTACGAAAGTTCTGTCCTCCCGTTCTAGCCTAATGTTTTGCTTTTGGGCATGACTGCCTAGCCAGGACCACTCTTGCATCTGTGTAGGACCATGTGACTAGTTCTTACCAGCAGAATATGAGTGAAAGTGAAATATGTGTCACTTCAAATCTGAGGTTGTTAGGACTTGGTTGTTCCTTCTCCTTGGAACTTCCTGCCTCCCTCTGTCAGCTGCATGTCACTGTCCTAGGTGACCTTGGAAACCAAGCATTGAAGAATGCAAAAGCTGCACCAGCTACAGGTCTCTGAATACCTGTTTGGAGCAGAATCTATGCCTTGTGACTAGTAGTATCTAACTTAATCTGCTCGATGAGACAGAAATAATCTTTACTGTGCAGAAACAGAAGATTTGAGATTGCTCAAGTCACTTTGTGTTACCATAGCTAATACAGAATTCTCTTTCTATGTTTAGGGTTTCCTAGGTTAAAAAGTTTTATTGGGGAGCAGAGCCTATCTGCTGCCTCAAAATCTGAAGAGGACAGCTATTTGCTTTCCAAGAGGCACTGACACCTTGACATGTGTACATAACCCTCACTCTGTTATGTACCTGACCCTTGATGGGGGAGCCATGATGCAAATAAATTAAGGACTGTGTAGAATCCATACTGAGACGGTAGTAGTTGCTCAGCAACACTCAGATTCCAGGAAATTTTGTGAGCTGTGCAGTACACATTTATTGAATTAATTTTTCCTTAGAAGAACAGTCCAAATTCATTATCTTGGCTAGCAATTCAGAACCATGACTAATACTTCATAGGAGATGATTGAGACAAGCCTAAAACAAATGATTCACATAACATAAATTAGATCCAGGCAGTAGAAACAGGGTTGGTTTTTATAGGCATTTTTGAGTATGTGAAATTTACTTTTTTTGTCTTTCCATGAGACTAAAAATTGAAGTCTTTTAGAATTAGAAAATGCATTTTAAGTTAATTGGAAATGCAATTAGATGTCATTTGAAATAGTGTTTCTACCAAGGGAATCAGCCCTCAATTCATCATTTTGTACTTTATTGTCTCCTAGCAGAAATTTAAAAAATTGATACTCTATTCTTTTTAGACCATATTAACTAGAAAATGCCTCTACAATCTGCATACTTTCTCAAGAATATTTCAGTATCCTAAGTTAACGTACAAGTAAACACCTTTTTTAACTCAGTGGTTTGATACTGACATAGCACACCCTAAATGTCATGTGAAGTAGAAATGTCATCAGATAGATTTAGTCAGATACACCCACAGTTCATTTTTTGTCAGGAAAAAAAAGCATAAATGATCATTATCACCATTAATGATGGCATTCAGAAATGACATGCCCACATTGTAGGCTGTCATTTCCACTCCTTTCTCCTGTCATTCCAAAATCTTACTGGAAAGCAAAAGGGACATTTAAAATGAGTGACATTTCACTTTTTACAGGGACTTGTAGAAGCTCTGATTTCCTTCCAGGGAGCCTTTATTGTACCTCATTATGAAACTGATTATTTCAGGGAATTGCAGTGTATGGTTATTATCTGTTTTTACTATTTGACCTTCCATATTTCTGAGCCTATATATATAATGTACCATGTAAGTACCACAGTGGGATTTTACAACAAACTAATTAGTAATATCACAGAAGAACCTACATTATTTAATTTTAAAATAGTATAAATAATTTAATGTAACCGAGGGATATTTCCTAATAGTAAATGTCTCAGCAGACTTCTAAGGGAACATTATTAATATTTTTAAATAGAAACCATCTAAGATTATAAAACATGTTAAAATGTAATGGTCTGGCTCCTACTGTAAATTATAGCCCTTTTTTCTGTCTTTAAAGAAATAAATTTTATAGAACATAGTAATATATATCACAGTTCATTTCAATTAGCAGTTATACTGAAAACAGATCCTAGGTGAATGTGCTCTGCAAAAAATTCAGAAATCTAATTTAAGCGTGACTTTCAAATTCCAGTTTTTTGAGCACTTTCAACTCATGATGGCCACTATTATATTGGCGGTGGTGATTAATCTCACTTCTCAACTCATCAGATTATTTATGTAAGTCTGAGTCCATTCAGGAGAGAGATAACACAATGTCTTGAACAGGAAAAGTTAATTTTTTTAAGGATAATTTTATTTTTTTTAAATAAAATTATTTATTTTTGGCTCTGTTGGGTCTTCGTTTCTGTGCGCAGGCTTTCTCTCGTTGCGGCAAGAGGGAGCTACTCTTCGTTGTGATGCGCAGGCTTCTCACTGCGGTGGCTTCTCTTGTTGCGGAGCACGGGCTCTAGGTGTGTGGGCTTCACTAGTTATGGCTCGCGGGCTCAGTAGTTGTGGCTCACGGGCTTAGTTGCTCCATGGCATGTGGAATCTTACCGGACCAGGGATCGAACCCATGTTCCCTGCATTGGCAGGTGGATTCTTAACCACTACGCCACCAGGGAAGTCCTAAAAGTTAATTTTTTAATAAAGAATTATTAACTACAGCAGGGATTAAGGAGGGATTGGCTAGAAGTATAGAGAACTCTAAATAATATTGGACTAGCAGGTGAAATATTATATAATTTAATATAATAACTACCACCCATAGGGCAGAAATAGCCCAAGGAAGAGACTTTGGTCCCCCAGTGCCCCTGGATTGAGATGCAGATCTTTTTACAGAGGACATGGTCGTGATCCGCCAAATGTCAGAGAAGGTACTACAGTGTCACACTGGTAGGACTTGCTGGAAGTTCACCCTCTAAAAGGTTCCTGGTGTCTCATCAGAGGCTCTCCACTACAAAAATACCCAGGGGTACTGCTGGAGAACCAGAGAGCTCTCCAGAAGCCTCGGTCTGGAGAAGCTACCCATGAGCTCTGGAGAATACTCGAGCACTGCAGGAGCCAAACACCAGGAAGGCTACATTTGCTGCCAGAGCGTTTGAGCAAACAAACCAGACCAGGAATCAAAAACCACTTTCTCATTCAGCATCTTTCTTTCTTCATCTGTGGACAAAGCTTAAGATTGTGCTTGTGGGTAAAAGAAAAATATTTGAAGGACCCAGAGATATTTTCATAGAACAAGATAAATGGGTGAATTCGGAGCTGAGGCAATAAATGTACAATCAGCATAACAGTATACTAAAAGAAGAATAAAAGTTATTTAAATATGTAGTTATTACAAAGACCCTATCTTGAGGAGTTAGATAATAGTTGAAAGTGAACTGATATGTCTGCCTGCATGCTTGTAGCTTAATTCTAGTGCTACCACAAAAAAAAAAAAAAAAAAAAAAAGTCATTTTATCTCACTGGCTCTAAGTTTCTGCAAATGCAAATGGAAAGAATTAAAGTAAATTGACCATTTCAGTTGCATTGACTGTATCAGTAAATGGTTGTTGGGGGAGTGCTATATTTAAACTTAACTGTTTCTTATAAATGTGATTAGTCATTTAAAATGAATAAATTGTTTTATAATATAGCTGCTAATAAGAAAGAAAATTCACAGTCAAGGAGAGGCTCAGTAGTATATGTTTTTGACATAACCTAAATGGCCAAATTATCTTAGTTGGCTAATAAACGTGATTCTCAGAAAAGTTGTATGTAATTGTCATCATTTCTCAATAAATAAAACGGCAAAATAGATTGAAGGGCATAAGTCATATGAATTATTATTAGGAATTTTCCAAGGAGTCATATGTTTAAAAGTGTTCAAGGAGAGGAGGACTTCAGCATAAAATTATCATCCAATTCATCAGCATTTATTGTTCTCCATTGGGTCTAAGGGGTGCGTGTGTGTGTGTGTGTGTGTGTGTGTGTGTGTGTGTGTAAAGCTTTGTAAAGTATTTTACAAAAGTATTTTAGATTTAATTAGAATAGTGTAAATTAATTGCATTTAAAAAGCAATACAGTTAGATGTACTATTTTACTGCAAATGATAAAGGCTCTGAAACTAACAGAAGATTCTTTTGTTTTTAAGTTTATTATTATTTTTTAAAATTTATTTTGGTTGTGCCAGGTCTTAGTTGCGGCAAGCAGGCTCCTTAGTTGTGGCTCGTGGGCTACTGTAGTTGTGGCACATGTGCTCCTTAGTTGCAGCTGCTGGGCTCCTTAGTCGCGGCTTGTGGGCTGTGCTCCTTAGTTGTGGCACGTGTGCCCCTTAGTTGCGGCTGGCGGGCTTCTTAGTTGCGGCACGTGTGCTTCTTAGTTGTGGCTAGTGGGCTCCTTAGTTGTGGCATGCAAACTCTTAATTGGGGCATGCAAGTGGGATCTAGTTCCCTGACCAGGGATCAAACCCACATCCCCTGCATTGGAAGGCAGATTCTTATCCACTGTGCCACCAGGGAAGTCTCCTAACAGAAGCTTCTTGAATCTGTACTTGAATTACTTCAGATCATTCAAATAAATATCGGGAAAAGTTTTTGTGCGGTTATGTTAATTATAGTGTAACTTTTAAATGATCATTTCAAATGGGCTGGCCATTATCAAATATGGGAATAATAAGGTTAAAAAATTATGCTATTATGTGATAACAATCCAAGAAAAACAATCTTTTTGTAGACCAAGATAATGTAGCATTGAATGAAAATATAAGGATCAAATAATTGTAAGTACAGTTTTCATTAGTGGCAAATAAATTTTCTTTTAAGGTAAATTTTTCTGTTAGTAGAGAAGAAAGAAAATGTATAACCTCTGGACACCTGGTAAAACATATTCATTGTCACCCAGAAAATCCCAATTGTGAACAAGTTATTTCTGAAATAATATGAAAAAGAAATTGACTTATACAACTTTCTTTTGTATTGCTGTGTTGTTTTAAATTTTAAAAAAGAAAAAGGTTAAGGGCATAAAAATGGTATCTCCCATTTTAACATTACTGTGGATAAGCAGAATGTGTCCTTGGTGCTTTGTGACTTTTAAAATTATTACTTTCCTAGATAAAATCTAATATTGGGTCAGCCAAAAGGTCTGTTCAGTTTTTTTCTGTAAGATGGCTCTAGTAGCACTTAGTTGTCTTTAACTTCATTTGAAACAATTTTGTTAGACAGTATGTGACAGCTGTCATATCAGTGTGCATTTAAAAAAGACTTATCAAAATTGGTGAACTTTTGTGTAGCCATTTTAATACTGATGATGGAAGAAAAAAAAAGCAACATTTTTGGCATATTATGCTTCATTATTTCAAGAAAGGTAAAAACGCAACAGAAATGCAAAAAAAATTGTGCAGTGTATGGAGAAGGTGCTGTGACTGATCGAACGTGTCGAAAGTGGTTTGCGAAGTTTCGTGCTGGAGATTTCTTGCTGGAGGATGCTCCAAGGTCGGGTAGACCAGTTGTTGATAGCGATAAAATCGAGACATGAATTGAGAACAATCAACATTATAACACGTGGGAGATAGCCGACATACTCAAAATATCCAAATAAGCATTGAAAATCATTTGCACGAGCTTGGTTATGTTCATCGCTTTGATGTCTGGGTTCCACGTAAGTTAAGCGAAGAAACCTTCTTGACCATATTTCCGCATGCGATTCGCTACTTAAACGTAATGAAAACAAATTGTGACGGGCAATGAAAAGTGGATACTGTACAATAATGTGGAATGGGAACAGATCATGGGATAAGTGAAATGAACCACCACCAACCACACCAAAGGCCAGTCTTCATCAAAAGAAGGTGATGTTGTGTATATGGTAGGACTGGAAAGGAGTCCTCTATTATGAGCTCCTTCCAGAAAACCAAACGATTAATTCCAACACGTACCGCTCCCAATTAGACCAACTGAAAGCAGCACTCGACAAAAAGCGTCCAGAATTAGTCAACAGAAAACACATAATCTTCCATCAGGATAATGCAAGACCACATGTTTCTCTGATGACCAGGCAAAAACTGTTACAGCTTGGCTGGGAAGTTCTGATTCATCCGCCGTATTCACCAGACATCATACCTTCGGATTTCCATTTATTTCGGTCTTTAAAAAATTCTCTTAATGGAAAAAATTTCGATTCCCTGGAAGACTGTAAAAGGCACCTGGAACAGTTCTTTGCTCAAAAAGATAAAAAATTTTGGGGAAATGAAATTATGAAGTTGCCTGAAAAATAGCAGAAAGTAGTAGAACAAAAAGGTGAATACGTTTTTCAACAAAGTTCTTGGTGAAAATGAAAAATCTGTCTTTTATTTTTACTTAAACCGAAGGCACTTTTTGGCCAACCCAATAGTTTGATTTAACTTCTCTATTTGAAGTTTAAATTCTCTCTCTCGCTCTCTCACTCTCTTGCTGTCTCTCAATCACTTTCTCTCTCTCTCTCTTTTTTTAAGCTTCTCCATGGGTTGATAACAGTAGAACTCCAAACAAGATTGACCTTTATGATGTACGCAGGAGACCATGGTAAGAATTTTGGGGTAGCCATGAAAAGATGAAAAAGACAAAATAAGGTTTCTTTTTGTTTGTTTGTTAAAAAGTTGCAAGGAATCTTTCCATTATTAGGATGAATATTGTCTGATTATTTCAAAACCTCTTTTTTTCCCTTTTATACATTTGAATTTTTTATACATTTATACTTTAAAACAGTTAAAGCTAAATGAAGATGATGAATTCAATGGGCAGTGATAATGAAGTTGTTGAAATGATTCATCAAATGCATTTCAAATGGACTACTTTAAGTTTTATAGTCAATGTCATTTCTAAATCTCTTTTAGCTGGTAGGGATTTCTATTGAAAGTCTCCCAGTTTGCTTGGAGTAGGGCTCTAATAATCAACATCTAGATAGAGTAGAATATAGTTTGCCTCTGGTGGTGAACTAATGAGAACTAGCCCCAAGGTAAGAGCTGCCCCTAGTTATAGTCATATAGCTTATGTTTCATTTTTCCAAAAAAAAAGTTTATTTGTTCCTTACTACTAAATAAACTCATTTTCCTAACATATGAATCAAAAAATACCAAATACATCATAATTACACTCACTGGGAAACAATTATTAAACTCGTGCATTTTAATTCATTTTTTGAATGTGTTTAATTGTGTGGTTCTATATTTTTTAATGAGTTCACATGTTATACAATATAGTGCTTTGTAACCTACTCTTTCATATCAATATCTTTTCATAAGAGACACAGTACCATCATCTTAAAAGAATGACCAGATGGTAACTTATTTTAAAAATCCCCTATTATTGGACATTTAGGTTATTTCTGACTTTTTGCTAGGGTTCAGACAAATTGTAAGAGACATAATAGTTGATTCAAAGAAACGTATTTAAGGCTTTTAAAATGCCCTATTAAACGTCCCAGTAGCAATTCACATAAACACCAACCATGTATAATAGTACCAGGTATTATTAATCCACATATTATTCTTGATAATATTTCTCTAAGTTAGTGGCTTTGGAGCCATGGGTTGTTGAGTGGAGGCAAAGCCTATGACATCACATGATTTGGGTTCAGGAACCAGTTGTTTCAGCAGAAACTTAGAAACTAGGTCCCAACTAGAAGAGGCAGACGATATCCTGTCCTCCGTCTTCCTCATGGAGAGGCATGTCAGGACCATTTGTCAAGATGCTAGACATGAACTAGATTTGCCTTCCACTGGAATATCCACTGGAATATCCCAGCAACCCTGCCATTTTACCTTCTAATAGAAAAACAAACTTGAGTGCAAGCTGTAAACTCTGTTTCATGAACATATAGTGCTGAATAGTTACTAATTGTGCTGAATGTTGCCTGAAAACATATTGGCAAGTTATCTGGCAGGCTTCTGAGAAGTTAGATTTAGAATCTTGGACAATAAGTAGAACACCGAGTTCAGATGCAGCTCTTCTTGTTGGGGAAGGCAGGTCCCCACTTCCCATCAGCCTGTGGCCAGGCAACATGAGTTTTCGGGATCATTCACCTGTAGTTAAGTTTATCTCTACAGTGGCTGAACTATTCTCCTTGAGTCTCTTTTCACGTGCAGAGATTCTGAATCTGTAGGGCTGGGGTTGAGTGTGGAAATCAGCATTTTGAACTGGCTCTCCAGGTGATTTTTAAGATACTATAAAGTCTGAGAACCACTACTTGAAACTCTTAGAAGTAACATTATATATTGTTTTTAATTACTTTATTGTCCCTTTGTCAGATTAGACCACTCATCTATTTTTGCCGGGTTTTTTTGTGTGTGTTTAAATATATGATACAATCTTATTATTTGTTTTTATTATTATTCTTTATTTATGTATTTATTTATTTAGTTAGTTTTGGCTGCATTGGGTCTTCGTTGCTGCTCACGGGCTTTCTCTAGTTGTGGTGAGCGGGGGCTACTGTTCGTTGCGGTGCGCGGGCCTCTCATTGTGGTGGCTTCTCTTATTGCAGAGCACGGGCTCTAGGTGTGAGGGCTTCAGTAGTTGTGGCAAGTGGGCTCAGCAGTTGTGGCTCGTGGGCTCTAGAGCGCAGGCTCAGTAGTTGTGGTGCACGGGCTTAGTTGCTCCGTGGCATGTGGGATCTTCCCGGACCAGGGTTCAAACCCATGTCCCCTGCATTGGCAGGCAGATTCTTAACCACTGCGCCAGCAGGGAAGCCCTATTATTATTCTTTAGAGTGAGTTTTAGAACCTGTGGTCAGCAAAATGGAATTTAGGATAACGTTTTTTTTTTTTTTTTAGGGAAATGTTCTTCCAGATGTTAATTTCTTTTGCTCCTAGTATTAAAGCACATCTCTTATTCCTCTGTTATAAATATCTGTAAAACATACCTTATGTATTATGCCTCTGACATTTCTTTTATGTTAAATGTAGCTTTTCTAAAGTTGATGTTACAGAATTGTGAATAAAAGAGTGTCGTCTACCTAGATAGAATGGAAGTAGGGCCTTGCTTGGAAAATATCTCAGAGATTAGTAAATAGCAGTTCAACAAATATCAGTGCTTGAGATTTTACAAGAGAAAAACTTATTCGTATGATATTTGTTACAGGTACATCCAAGGAGCCGCATCTCCTAAAGACATGCTTATTCTGGTTGACGTGTGAGTAGTTAAATATTACGTAATTTTCATATACTGAGAATATAGGGAGGAGTTTTAGATAACAGTAGTAGGTTGGGACTAGAAAATAGGTTGAAAAAAAGACAAGGAATAATTATGATGGCTTTTATATCCAGACAAAGAAATCAAATTAAGGCAGTAACAAAACAAACAAAAATTCCCTTATTGAAAATGAGAGGAATCTATGTCAAAATTGAAAATTATGGCTTGGTTCTAAATCTGAACTTTTTGAAAAATTATTGATTTGCTTCCGGTGTTTTGCTTTATATTTTAAACAATATTAAAGTACATGGTTGCTAAATCCAAGCTGTTTCTGCTTCCATAAAAAGTAGAATAATTAGTTGGCACTTAGTTATTAATGATTCAGATATCTTTTAGGGATTGGCCACAAAATATCAATAGATAAATATTACATATATTGAATGTCAATACTAGGCCTTTCTCAAGGGCAATGCTGAAATACAAGAAAGAATTTCATGAGTTTTTATATTGGTCATTTTATTTTTTTGTCACATTGCTTCAAGTTAGGGTGTGTGTGTGTGCGCACACGCGCGTGTGTGTAATCTTCCAATAAGGTAGAAGGTGAAACGGTAGAACATAGTGAAGAATATATCCAGCTTTGGAGATTTAGTTTTTAAGAGCAATACCAAGGAACTAAAAACGTGAGGTATAAAATGCTTATATTATTTTCCCTGAGAGAATAAAAGTATACCCTCATCTGTTCTTTGCCACTGGAAGAAACAGAATCCAATGTTTTATAGGCAACTAAATTCATTTCACAGGATAGTGTCAGCGTTTGAAAATTTCTCCATTATAATGTGAATTGAATAAGTTTAAAATCTTATAACCTTGCCTGAGAAAGAGAAGATAACTGAATTTGACAAATGTAACAAATATTAAATCTCATTTCATTTGTTACAATGCATTTAAACTTCATCTTGTTTTAATTAAGTTATTATAGAGTTTGTACATATGCTAATCCTTGATATTCTTCTGAAGTATAAATCTGAATGGTAATGCAATATGTTATAATCCTATTGGATATATGCTAATTTCCTGAAATAATTTCTTTTATTAAAATCTTTGGAACCCATGTCGGATACCAAGTGGGATAAAAATGTAGATGAAGTTGTAATGCCATTTTTAAAAATTATTTCAACGGAAATGTGTTGAGGGTATCCTATATACAATGTGATGATACAAAGATGATTAAGACATGGTCCCTGATCTCAAAGATGATTCAGATGTATTAGTGAAATTAAACCATATTCACATCAGTAAATTAAAACAATTGTAGGAAGTGAGAGATATAAAGTATGACACAGCACTGAAGGAATACATAGATGAGAGAGCACATTTCATTTTAAAGTGTCAGGAAAGACTTCATTAAGGAGATAAAATTGGAATTGAATCCTTATAGCTAAGATTTAACAAGGCAGGCATGGGAAGGGAGAGGAAAGAGAGTAGAATTTCAGGTGGAAGGATGACAGAAGCAAAGTGGCATAGATGAGACATCTGATAACAGCTAGAAAAGTAAAACTGGGAAGAAGTTGGGAACTAGAGACATAAAAGTGGAAGTTAATTGCCTAGAGATGAGCCCTGCAAATAGATGTGGTCCTACAGGATCATAAAATATGTAGAGACGAGAAAAATGAAGACTAAACCCCAAAGAATATCTACTTTAGGATATAAAACAAAGCATTGCATTTACAAATCTATTATCAAATTATTATGCTGCTTCATAATTATTGGTTTAATCAAGTCAAACAATGAGCTCCCTAGGGCAATGACTGTATCTATTAACCTCTGTAGCCCTCACTACTAACTTGGCTAACAGAGCTGGTATTCAGTGTATATTTCCTCAATAAGTGAATATGCCATGAGTATCCACAGTTTCTTAAAATTGTCACTTGACGTGTAATTTTCATCATTGTAGTTAGAAAAATATACATTCTGATGCTTGTTGGAAAGAAAGACAAGATTTTTTGTAATTTATTTCTACTTGCTGTCAAAAATAGGACTTTTTCTACTACTGGTTTTTTGAAGACAAAATTATTTGAATATTATTATCTAGAGTCAGTGCATAAGTTGCGTTTCCTTAGGGTGTATGATGTTAATTAACTACATGGTCATTAACATGTGTGGACTCATTTTTTTATAGGAGTGGGAGTGTTAGTGGATTGACACTTAAACTGATCCGAACATCTGTCTCTGAAATGTTGGAAACCCTCTCAGATGATGATTTTGTGAACGTAGCTTCAGTAAGTATATGATGACTGCATTTTTGCTGAGTAAAATCTACAATTTTCATCTCCCTCTGGTTTTAAATACTTTATAGTGTTTTGTCATAGATAGGCTGAGATATTTCTGGTCCTATTACAAGACTGTCTTACGGAGCTATCCTCTCTTGTTACTCATTCTCCCATACTTCCACACAAAGGTCCTTTCTGAATGTTTGAGGATTTACCCATGAATGGAGTGATTGAAGCAATGAACATGAAGGAAAAACATTATATATATTCTCTTTGACTCAGAGGTGCTTAAACAGTTGACGTGAACCCCCGTACTCATTGATATCATTGTAACTCCCAATAAATAGCGACTCGGCAGTGTAATCGTATGGCAATTTTCTGTTCATTGTAATGCTCCTTTTTCATACTGGACACATATCCATAATGTATTATGTTTTTAAAGGTTTTTTTATTATGAACATGAGAACCAATAGATATTTGAATGTGCTTTCTTAAAATTCTTGTTTCTAGGAACCATTTTAGACTTTCCTCCTCATAGCTAGAGAGCATTGAACTCTGAAGCAAATAAAACAGGACAAAATGAATGTTACTGGATCTCACTTTAATTCATAGAATTTTGGCAGAAAATTTCATGGCCGTGTACTGGTTGATATAATTTCACATTTGAAGTGGTTATATTCATAGAGATGCATGTGAGGGAAGAGGTATTTGTGGTGAGGTCATTTTGTACTGAACATAGGAGAATGGATCTGCCTCTAAAACCACATGGGAGGAAGGTAAAGCAGCTGGCCTACAGTCAATTTACTCCCTTCACTGGAAGGGTACCCCCTGGAAAAAAGTAGGCAGAGGAACTGAATATAGTCTCTTGTCAACCAGAGCCTCAAGTAACTAGATAAATCATATTTACTAAGAGGAAGAGGAATCACTCCAAAAATGCTTTTAGCAGGATATTCCCTAGCTAAGGGTAACTGTCATAAATAGAACCCAAGATCAATGAAGCAGGATTCCTTTAAAACTATCTAGTAGGTAATGTAACTCTCTGGGTAATAAACTGGAGATATTTCATAGTTTAAATACTCACCCTGCAAAGCTCTTTTTGAGACCGCTTTCATCTGGGCCCAGAGGAATGTCTCCAATACAGTAATGTAGGACCTGGTCTATTAGTTTTCTGAGGCTGCTGTAACAGAATAACACAGACTGGGTAGCTTAAACTACAGAAATTTTTCTGTCATAGTTCTGGAGGCTGGAAGTCCAAGATCAAGGTGCCGGCAGGGTCAGTTTCTACTGAGGCCTCTTTCCTTGGCTTGCAGATGGCTGCCCTCTTGCTACCACTTCATATGGTCATCCCTCTGTGCAGACTAGTGTCTCTTCCTCTTCTTATAAGGACACAAGTCATAGTGGATTATACCCTCACCCTAATGGCCTCATTTTTAACTTAATCACCTCTTTCAAGAACTTATCTATGATTACTGTTACATTTGGAGGTACCAGGGGTTGGGACTTCACCATAGGAATTTGAGGGGGACACAGTTCAGCTCATAACATCTGGGGAACTGCCCTCCATACCCAGATCTTTCTATGCTTTATCTGAACATTTAGCAGTCCTTTAGCTTGTCTGCATCCTTGATATTATTAGTAAAATTTGATACTGCTTAAGAGCTCTGATTAATGTCAGTCTGATTTTATAATCTGACCCTGGGTGTTAGCTCACGACTTATTGAACAAAATGAGAACAAGTAAAATGTAATGCTTGGTCTCCCAAATAAAATGATCAAAAAGATAACCATTTAGTTTAATTTGTACATAAAAATATTGTTTATTACAAAGGCATTGGAAAGGTTGCTAACAAAATATTATCTTTGGCAAAGCAAAAGAGAAAGTTGAAAAACATTAAATTCAGTACAGATTTGGCATATCTAATGAAATTTAGATAAAACCAGCAGACATTAAATATGGTTAATGTCTTAATCTCGCTTCCTCCTGATTCTTACTCATGGATTCAAGTGTAAATGGTTTTTTTGGGACAGGATCCCAGGAAACACAACCAATTACAGGAAATTAGGCAAGGGAAGGAAGGAAGAATGCCAATTAAAAGAATTTAATTTAAAGGGATTTTAATCCTATTGAGGTATCCTAGAAGCTGTATAGAATATGAACTTCAAAGTTATTCTGCCTCAAGGCCAAGTGAGCTGTGGTTTTAAGTACCAGCCTTCCATATGCGTGGGCAGAATAGACTCTGACCATAAGAGAGAAATGTAACAAAAAATTGCAGGTGATGGTAGTTAGAAACCTGTCAAGTATGTCCACTGTATCCAGTTAATGATCCTTAAAGATGGCGTCTAACATTTAAAGCCAGTGTTTCCTTATTGATTTTCTGTCTGGATGATCTATCCATTAATAAAAGTGGGGCATTAAAGTCCTCTAGTATTATTGCACTACTGTCAGTGTCTCCTTTTATGTCTGCTAATATTTGCTTTATGTGTTTAGGTGCTTTATACTGCATGCATAGATATTTGCAAGTATTACATTCTGTTGTTGGATTGATCCCTTTATCATTTAAAAATTCCTGAAAATGTAACATTGCATTTTATGAGTGGATACAGTCTGATGCCAGCACATCAGTGGACTTAGCACCATGATTCAAAGAACATACTGCCCCTTGAAGGACAACATTCCTACTCAAAGACTGTCATCTGCAAGCTGGAGCTTTAGTTGCACACTTAAGAGACTATCCCAGTGTTTTATCAGGCTTGCTGTTTCTAAGTGATGCAGTATATGGT
Source organism: Leucopleurus acutus (assembly GCF_964270905.1). Lineage (NCBI taxonomy): Eukaryota > Metazoa > Chordata > Mammalia > Artiodactyla > Delphinidae > Leucopleurus > Leucopleurus acutus. Next base: position 28,005,071 of record NC_139144.1, on the reverse strand, counting down.
AGACCCAGTGGATCCTGTGGTCATTTGTTTGTTGTTGGACCTCCTTCACCATAAAATAGATTGCTTGATTTGAGGAGATATTATGTAGGATTCCATGATGGTATCCCATGGTGTTAAATCAGACAGTGTGTGAATCCAGAGGATTGATGATCCTGCATGAGACATTGCAAACAGGAAAGGGGAACTCTTACCTGAAACATGTATCAATAGCAAGAAAAGCAAAATTGACGCCACCCCATCCCAGAGGGATAAAATCGAATACAATCTGTTTGAAATCAAGTTGTTGAATGTCTTTTTGAAGAGTGATACTGTATTAAAGACTCAGCATCGGACAGTTTCCAATGGGTTAGCCATTCACTAATCGTGATAGCTATATCCCACTTGATGAGAAAGAGCCCATGTTTTTAGGCCCACATATATCCCCTCTTTCTCTGCTACCTGGCTGCTGCATTTATGGACAGTTGCTGCATACAATGGACAAATCCTCCTCTCCACTCAGTTGTTCAGTACCTCCTCTGTATGAATGTTCTCTAGTGGGGATTGATGTGAGACAGAGATCTGCACATTTCATGCCTACTCCCATAGGTCCATCCTCACGCTTCCTCTCCAGAACTCTTTGTCTGGGGAAGATCTTCCATTCCTGCTTCTTCAAGGGCATTGGCCAACCAGCTAAGCCATTTGCCCCTATGTAGGAGTGGTGTTGTCTTATCTCAGGCTAGTTGCTCCCTCACACCAGGTTGATAACCAGGTGTTTTTTGCCTCAAGATCCATCCACATCCATCCCCTGGCATGTTCTCCCAGTGTCTGCTGTTCATATTAGACAGATCTTGCATCTCTTTTGTTGAATATTCTCTTTTTCTGTTTTCCTGGAACAGAGACTATTTTTCCAGGTAGGCCATGTTGAGACCTGGTCTCTGTTGCCTAGAGCCATGAGGGGAGATGAGATCAGATCTTAAGGGAGAGCATCATCTTTTATGGTCTCTAGGAATGGGAGAAGCTACTACCTTCTAAGAGGAAGAGATTACTTCTCCGTACCCAGAGGGTATAGGGGAATCTGGAAGTTCATTGTTCTCAGTAGCATCTACCCATGTCCCCATTCTACTCTTAAGATCCCATTCTTTGCCTATCAGTGCGGTGACTTTTGCATAGAAACCTGCCATGCGTGTGGATGCGGCCTCGTTATGTGCCTTTCAAAAGCGAATTCTGTGTCTGTTTCTAGCACACGTCGTCCTTCTCACATCAAAAAATTAGAATCTCTTTATTGGCTGCTGTATATCTTCTGGCTTTCACACTTTGCCCTTACTTGGTAGTTGGCTGATCTGAGGTTGTCACTTTTTTCATTGAATTTAACAACCAACCAACTCCAAGCCCCTATAATTACTGTTATCACCATATTTCTCAAATGCTAGATGCCTCCCCTTTATTCTGTATTGTGTTCCAGTCACTACAGGTAAAAATCTTAGCAGTTTTGATGCTGTAGCCTCTGAGGGGTTTTCTTTACTCCAGTTATCACTGATATATAGCCAATTACCAAAGGAATCTTTATTGCCACATGGCTGGTGAATGATTTAATTCTGGAATCCCATCCTGACCATGTTTCCTAAGACCTCTGCTAGTATCAACTTATATTGTCTTTCCTCTGAAATAGTTCATGAGATAAGGATTCAAGTACAGATGGCTTATTTGGAAAGTAATTCTAAGAAAGATTGAGAGAAATGTGAGAAGTAAAGCCAAAAAAAGAAGAGAACTGATAAACAGTGGGTTATCAAACAAGTTACCACGGTGAGTGAGTAGAGCTTAATCCTCTGGGCAATTCTGTGAACCAAGGTAGATTGCATGAATTGAAATGATTCTTTCCAAGAGGACAGTGTGCTGTGGTATTTGAAGTTAATGACTGCTCCCAAGGGACGTTAATTCCCCAGTGTTCCCAGGCCACTATGTGCACAAGCAAAAGGCTCCCAGAAATCTTGGACAGTTAAATTTGGGCTGATATGTGAGGAAATATGGATGGGGCACCAGTAGCATCTGCCTCAGTTAGAAACTTAACAGTGCTATTAAAAAATATGCTTCAAAAGATTTTCTGACTGAACAGTAGAAATGGCTTTGAATGAATTTTATGCTTTCAACTTTTAGGCAGCAATCAATGATTCTTTCCTAATTAAAATAAAAACCTTAGATGGGATTGCCTTTGAGATTCGTTTTTTTTTTCACGCGCACACACACACACACACACACACACACACACACACACACACACTGTATTTTATTTTTACAAGACATAAATCAGCTGACACCAAGCATTGTAAATGGATGACCACAACAAAAGCAACAGTGATTGCAATTACCAAACACAAAACACACTCACAGTATGTCATAATATTGACATTCAGTCCAGGAATCCTCCACTGTAACAGCTCCTCTACTTTGCAGTGAAAATTGATTTGTATATTTTTTGCCTCTGAGTCCTTGTGGGATTTTCTTTTTTATTCAAACAGAAAGTCACAAAAATTATAATCATCCTCATCAGTTCACTCAGTCCCATGTAATTAATTTTTTTTTCATCTTGATCTTTTGTTAGCACTTTTATGAATTCATCAGTTTTCCATTAGAGTTCTGAAAATGCTTCATTCAGTTCAGCAGTATAGTCAGTTACCAGACACCTGTACTTGTCAGAGTCTTTTCTGTGAATTCCGTGAAGATGAAAGCCTTTTATAGGAACATTTTTGCAAAAGCATCAGACACCCAGAACTCTGGAAATGACAAAAGACTTAAAAATGACCACGGTTAAAGATTTGATGAAAGTTCATAATAATGGGAATTGACAAGGAAATTTAGTTATTTCTGAGATATACATTTTAAAGTAATAACTAGAATTATGACTTATAACATTATACCAGAACACATAAGATTTTTAGAAATTTCATGTAATGTCTGAAACATTTATATTAACATATTTCCATACAAATAACCCAAAGAAAGTTTAGTATTAGTTCTTTTTGTTTGTTTTTTCATACTGCAGGTTCTTATTAGTCATCAATTTTATACACATCAGTCATATACATGTCAATCCCAATTGCCCAATTCGGCACACCACCATCCCCACCCCACGGCGGTTTTCCCCTCTTGGTGTCCATACGTTTGTTCGCCTTTGAGATTCTTAATGCCTGACAAGTTTTAAGGACCTTTGCTTCTCCTAAAAATATTATGGTTGTTAAATGTGTATTTCTTTTTTTTTTTTTTGGCGATACGTGGGCCTCTCACTGTTGTGTCCTCTCCCGTTGCGGAGCACAGGCTCCAGACGCGCAGGCTCAGCCGCTCCGCGGCATGTGGGATCTTCCTGGACCATGGCACGAACCCATGTCCCCTGCATCGGCAGGCGGACCCTCAACCACTGCGCCACCAGGGAAGCCCAAATGTGTATTTCGTTAAAGAAAATTGTTAGCTAACTTCTTAAGAAACAAAATAGCAAGGTCTTTCCTTGTGATTTCTGTGAATCAGGTTAATATAAACTTTATTGATGCCTTGACAGCTCTTTGTAAATCCTTGCTGGGGCGTCCTCACTTGATGTAACTTGAATATGCGAACTGAAAGCACATAGGCAAAGTGAATATGTTGCTTGTAGAAAAAACTGGGAATGCATTTGATATGGAAGTAATGTATCTCAATGTGTCGAGTTAAAAATTATGAAAATATTTCAGTTATGTATTCAAAAATAGGGAGAAAGTGATATTAAAAGATGTAAATTCTAAGGTGAATATTGCAGAAGATGCTTCATCATACACTATGATAAAGTCATAGTGATATCCCACTCTACTCCCAGAGAAATTTTTTACTGGTCTCAGTTCCTAGTATATTGGCTTATTTAGTTGAGGTTCATTAATTTACTTTGTGGTTTATGGTCCTTATTTACCATAAGGAGATATTTTTGTCAACTATACTCTGATTTTTTTATTGACTATATATTTTTGTTTAATTCTGTTATTTGAGAAAAAAATTAGTACATTTTCATGGTTGAAAACTCACTAAATGATATTGGCTGATCATATTATTCCAGACATAGATTTACCCTTCAGAAAATCAATACGAACAAGATCTAAAGTAGGTATGTGTTCATTATTTATCTAATTTGTGTATTAATCTTCAATTTAATCACGTTATAGTGAATTATTAGAGTTAATTTTTTTAACACTGCTCATGAGACAGAAACTGTTCCATGTGTTTTTCAGAGTAACTCATTGATTCTTCACAACAACCTTGTGAGGGAGATAATATTCCTGACCTAAATTTTATAGATAAAGAAACATAAGGTGTAGTAACTTTTCTAAGCGAGAAGCCAGGATTGGAGCCCAGCTGTTTTCATTTATTAGTCTAGATTTATCCACAAAGTTATGTGGTTGGATGCTGAAGGAAAATATAAAGTAAGTTTACTAATTTTAGTGCATAATCTGATATATTTAAATAAAATTCCAAGCTATTCGAATTCTTAGAAATTCTGAGATAAAATATGATTAGGTTATAATAGCAAGGAGAAATGCTTCTTTTAAATCTAAATTTATTATTAATTTTTGAAGAAGAAGGTTATTTATGTTTCAGTGGAGGACTTGTTTTAAGAAATCTGCCATAGTTTGGCTTGAAAAAGCATATATGAATTGGATTATTCTTATAATTACAGATAAACACTTAAACATTATATCTGGATTATACGTTTTTGCTTAGGTAATGTGTCTCCTTTTATAAATTTATTTACTTCCTTTATCATGTGTCCTTTTGCTTCTATCAAACTACATAGATTGTTATTTACATTTATATAATATTTAATGTCAACCACATCAACTTCATAATTTAAAAGAAATTCTTCATTTTTATTAGTTGGGTGAAAAAAATACCTGAAAGTGATACATTTAAAGAGACTTAAAACTAACACAACATTGTAAAATAACTATACTCCAATGAAAATTAATTTTAAAAAGCTTAAAAGAATTAATTCTTATGTAACATTTTGGTCAAAGAAAAGTAAAATCATATTTTTGTCTTTAAAAGATAGGCCTTTCTCATTAAATAGAAATGTAATAACTTAATGATGTAGAGAGTCTATGGAAAAAAAACCCCTTCTAATATAGTTATAATCTCCTGGGCTTTATGTGTGTGTATGCACGCAGATGTGCTTGTATATTTTTCTCTCTGAAACTGCTTGAAAGTCTAGGAAAGAAGCAATATAACTTTTAGCTTTTGTAACTTCAGGGAGGCAAAATAATAAGGCACTGAGGAAATCTGGTAGTGATTCTATAATTAATTCTGACAGTAATCTTCCCACAAAGCCCTCATGCATTTCTCTTCATCCTCATAACCTAAGATCACGTCTGTCATCCAGAGTTATGATGCAGTCTGTATGAACGCTTTCCCAATGTTGCCTAGAACCATCAGACAGAAGAATTAAGCAGCTTCTCACTTTTAGGCTTATGTATCTAAGTTTCTTTATTTTTTTGAGAACGGTAATTTTTATGCTTCAATCACACATAAAATGTCAGAACAAATGTTGATCATTTCCTAGTGTTTCTGTAATCTCCAGGGCTGTTCTTTGTTGCAGACAGGAAGCCTGCTGTTAGGCAAAGCTTAAATGCAGGCATAATGTAGCTGTTTTCCCACTAATCCAGTTATATACTTTGATAGAACTAAGTGGTAGATGATAAGAGCAGCAATTCAATCACAGCATGTTCTGATTTGCAGGCAAAATTTCAAATGTTGACACAAAGAGTGGTATTTGTTTATGAAAGTGAGGAAGTTTGACGTATTAGGAGAAAAATACTGCAAGCCAGTGGAGGATGAAAGGAAAATGTATGCTGATTATGGACAATATATGAAAAATTAACAACTGAAGAAGATGGTCTTGTGTTTCAGTAAAATCACATATTTTTATTTAAGAATTAGATGCAAATGTTAGGATTTCGTTAATGATCTTTGAGTCAGTTTTCTTGCGGGAAGCTTTCCTAACTTGTGGTCATTTTAAAATGCTATCTTTGATTATTCATCAGAAAGAAATAATCAGAATACTCCTTATAATATCTTTGCTATTAGTTGTAGGAGATAACTTTAAAAAAAAAAATCAACTCTACCCCTTGCCCCAGCTGTGGTCACTAAACAACAATCTAGAGGTGACAATCTCTAAATGCCAGTGCAAAATGAGGAGTGAGGATCCGTAGTCACATAGGAGGCTGGGAAGGGATGATCATGATGAAAGGATCTGGTGACATTAGTCAGGCTAAGTTCTGGTTAAGTGCCCTACTTCCCACTCTCCTCACAATCCTGCCTCTTATATGTACTCATAGAATTGCATAGGAGTAATGCACAACCTTTGAAACTGATCTCAGTTGGCCTTGGCCTGCAGCGCCTTGAAGCAGGGTTTCAGCTCCCAGGCAGAGATTGAGGTCGGGTCGCAGCAGTGAGAACACCAAATCCTAGCCACTAGACCAGTGGCCAGTGACGAGGCCCTGGTCCTTCGGCTTTGCAGAAAAGAATTCCCACAAAGATAGAAGGTAGTGAAACAAGTGAAGTATTTATTGGGAGGGAAAGGAGTACAGTACATGTGGTTAGACACATGGGAGGACTCAGAGAGAGAGTTGCACCCTCGCGGTAGTTTGAATCACTCTTTGGGGCATTTCTTCCAAGTTTCCTTTGGCCAGTCATTTGATTTGCCTAGTTCTCAGTCCGTATTTGGTGTATCTCAGGATCCTGCCACGTGTGCCTATGCATCTCTGAGCCAAGATGGATTCTAGTGAAAAGGCCTATGGGTAGTTGACATCACTTACTATGGGGTGGCGCCCCCTCCCTTTTTGACCTCCAAGAAGCTTTCTAGTTGGGAGGGTCTCCTTGACTTCGAGAATGGAAATACGTGGTCTGTCATCTTCTATTTGGGCAGCACCCAGCCTTCTCTCTCAATTGTCCTGCTATTCTCGTCTTGGAATATCGGTCTACAGGGAAGGAATCTCCAATTGCTGGCCATGGGGGCCGGGGTGCCCATCTGCCTCCTGCCTCAAAACTACTAGTTATGTGAGCTTATACAAGTTACTTAAGGCTTACAGATCTGTTTTCTCCTCTTTGAAATAGACAGAACCATATTTAACTTGCCTTTAAGTTATTGAGCACCAAATGGAATAACACATGAAAAGTGCTTATTTATTGTAATCATTTTTCTGGTTATTATTATTGTTGCTGTTGTTGTCATCTTCCAACACTTTTCTACCAACTGTTAGGAGACAGTTCTTCGTGAATGTGTCACATTGCTTCAAGTCTGAGCATTTACAGTCAGTTTGCCCAGATTTATGTACACTCCAGGATAAGTAAAGATAGAGATGTCTCCTTCCCCAGAAGAGATTTACATACAATGCAGAGTAATTAAGATATTGTCTATCTGGAGAGGAGGATGGGCCAGCTGCCAGCAGCCCCTGTGTGAGATCAAGGCCTTCCTCATCTTGGGATTCCTTGCCTGAAACACACCTACTGCCTATGCAGGTGACCCCCGGCCGTCTTCCCATCCTCCTGTGGGAATTGAGTTGTGAGTGTGAGCAAAGGTGGCAGTCTGGCTCTTGGTACTGCTATTGGTATTGCTATGAGTAGTAAGTGGCCTTTTCTCTCTGACCCAAAGGGCTTGTATTTTTCTGCCAGTGTCTATGAAGCTGTAGGTGGATTACTCATTAGCTTGCAAGAAGGATAAATCTCAGACACTTCCCAGTTCTTGGCTTGACAGTTTAACACCTACTAATGTCAGAGTGGGGCTTTGTTTAAGTATCGAATTGCACTGTATATGCAAGAAAGACATGATTTGGATTGTTCCTTTTCCTATGTGCTTTAAATTTCAGTTTCCTTTCTAAAATATCCCTCATGTGTTCCTAGACAAAGGCATGGTTTTCTTAGCTTAGGAACTTTCCTACTCTGCATATGATAATGAGCACATTTGTAAGTTGTGGCACAATTTAAATTTAAAAGTGATTTCTCCACCCTTGCAAAACAGTCCCTTTTGCGAGAATTCAAGTAAAATAAAAGATATTTGGCACACCAGTACAGTTTTGTGACATATGAATTCTAGGAGAGTAATTTCATTTCATGTCTTATCAAATAGTCATCCATCTAGATTTCAGGAAAACTTTCTGTTGATTCATATCTCATTTATGTCAACGAACAAGAATATTGCAGTTTATGCCCTTCCTTCTTAAGGTGAGGTCTGTGGCCAAGCAGCCTGAGCAGCACCTGGCAGCTGGTTAGAAATGCAGAATCCCAAGCTCTACCCCAGACCTGCAGAGCCAGAATCTGCATTTAGCAAGTCTCCCAGGTGATTATTAAGCAATGAGGAAATCAGGGTACCTTAGGGAGGTACTTTTAGCAAAGTCCAGCAGGCATCTGTCTGGGGCTTGTTATAACTGATCATGCATATCATTGACTTAGATTTTAAGACCTTTTAATTCATAGAACTGCTAGTTTTTTGGACGTTTATGAATATTTTATTTTGTAGCCATTTGCTTTTTGGAGGGAGGTATTAAAAAAGAGCAGAAGGAAGGAGTAGAATTAAGTTCATTAAGAGAACCAGAGTTTTCTCTCTCTTATATACTTGTTTCTTTAAGAAAAAAAAAACTGAATCACTATTTGTACACTTGAAGTTAACACAATATTGTAAGTCAGCTATATTTCAATTTTTTTTAAAGTACTGTTTGTTAAGGCGAAAAAAAATCAGTGCTTCTTAGAATTATCTTCATTTAAAAGACATAAAAAATTACAGACTGTGAAGAAAAGAGTCTGAAATAATGGACAAATTTAGTAATTATATTACTTGCAGGGCAAGTAATCAAGGTTATTTAATTTTTCAAAAGAGAGATTGCCAGAGGATAACTTAATTGCTTTGCAAGTATAAGGAAAGTTTATAGGAAGGTGTTGACAAGTATGATAAATATTTTTCCATTAATTACATGATGCACTCAAGATAGTTTTTTATAATTAGAAATTAACTGTATTTGCAGTTTTTGAAATAGCAAAGTAATTCTTAAGGTGAGGCAGAGGGAATACTTGCATTTTGAATTGAACTATAGTTTTTAAAAGTACAACAGTTATTGATTTATTTGCTGGGTCTATAAGGACTATGAAAAGACTTCACGTCCAGTAAACACATATGAATAACTGCACCTAACAGGTAAAATTTTTCAAAATTCAGGGATACCTCAGAGATATTACCGGTTCAGTTCCAGACACCAGAATAGAGCAAGTTTCACGAACTTTTTAGCTTCCCAGTGCATATAAAAGTTATGTCTACACTAAATTGTGGTCTATTAAGGGTGCAATAGCATTGTCTTTAAAAAATGATGTACATACCTTAATTAAAAACTACTTTATTGCTAAAAATGCTAATCATCATCTGGGCCTTCACTGAGTCTTTTTTTTTTATAAATGTATTTATTTTATTTATTTTTGGCTGGGTTGGCTCTTCGTTGCTGCGTGCAGGCTTTCTCTAGTTGTGGAGAGCAGGGGCTACTCTTCGTTGCGGTGCACGGGCTTCTCATTGCTGTCGCTTCTCGTTGTGGAGCAAGGGCTCTAGGTGCGTGGGCTTCAGTAGTTGCAGCACGTGGGCTCAGTAGTTGTGGCTCACGGGCTCTAGAGCACAGGCTTAGTAGTTGTGGTGCATGGGCTCTGTAGTTGTGGCTTGCAGGCTCTTGAACGCAGGCTCAGTAGTTGTGGCGCTCGGGCTTAGCTGCTCTGCGGCATGTGGGATCTTCCCGGACCAGGGCTCGAACCCTGGTCCCCTGCATTGGCAGGCAGATTCTCAACCCCTGCGCCACCAGGGAAGCCCCCTTCACTGAGTCTTAATCTTTTTGCTGATGGAGGATCTTGTCTTGATGCTGACCATTGACTGATCAGGGTGGTGATTGCTGAAGGTTGGGGTGGCCGTGGCCATTTCTTAAAATAAGACAACAGTAAAGTTAGCTGGGGCAGCGGGGAGAGTGCTATATAGATGTCATTTTATAACAAATTTCAGTCAGTGATAAAATATCTTTGTGTTTTAAGTGACCAGAGTCATTCTCACTCATATTGTCAGTATGACAGTATCTCTACTCTACAAACACATTAGGTGTTGTGTATCTTGCTCATTGTGTTCTTTAGGCAAAGCCAGCCGTCAGCACAATTTTTTTTTTTTTCAATTAGGGAAGATGTTCCAAGTACTCAGCTTCATGTACCGTGAAAATATTAGACGTATTGGTCAGCTCTGCATCACAGTGTGGGTGAAGAGGAAGTGATCACAGAGTATGTGATCATTTGGTCATTTCAGTAAAGCTTCATCTTTGGGAGCTGGCACGCAAATTTCCACAGGGCTATGAGAAAAATACTTATATTAGGAATAATACTGATAGAATTATTATATCTCGAGAATGATGGAGAGAAAGCTGCCCATATTTCTAGTTGAATGAGTGCTCTGGAATCAGAATTGCACACTGGTTGATTAAAAGATGGTTGAGAAAATATAAATATCAAGTTGATATGAGCAAGGAAGCTAAATATAAATTAATTCTGAAGCAAAAGAGTAGCACACTCTCAATTGCTTGAAATTCTTATAAATGCCTATAATTAGAGAGGTTTAAAAGTTTTCTGTACCAACATGTAAATAGAATATATTAAAAAAGATACTTGGGACTTACTCAGAAATTCTTTCAAGTTTTTGACAAAAGTCAACAGACTGAATTTTGGGCATGTCATGATTCAAGTTAATGGGAATATTTGTTTAAAAATGACAACATTTATCAGAAGTTTTGATGGGCCATGATTTATAATTAGAGGCAAACATAAATTGTGTCTTAATAATGTTCTCAATATTTTCGCTTTTTATTGATGCCATTTTCTTTTGGTATATACAGAATTTATTATTCCTATGCATTTATGTAATTTTTCCATCATAGTTAAAATTATCAGATGTAAATATGATTTTAGAATTTGAGGGGCTTTCCAAGTGATCTAGCAAAGGCTTTTATTTCAGAAAGAAAAGCCTGAAGCTCAGAGGAGATAATTGAATCAGCCATGGCTGTGGGTGCTTATTACAGGCAGGGCCTAGACTAGACCTGGTTTTCCTAAACTAAATTAAAAAATGGTCAATTCTTTATTAAAAATTTTTTTCTATAGGCCAAGGAAACTGTAAGCCAGCAGCCAATGTTAGGGGACAGCAACATCAATTTGAGGACAGGAGTGGTCAAGTCCCAGAGTGCTATTAGCAAAGATACTTGTGGCACCTCTAACCATGGGAGGGTGACCACATGGCTGGTTTTCGCTGAACAAGGATTAATAATAGAAATTAAAATCACATTCACGATATTAGCAAAAGCCATGAATTACCTAGCAGTACTTTTACTAATATATTTAGGACCTGCGTTTTATTTTATTTTATTTATTTATTTTTATTGAAGTATCTTTGATTTAAAATATGTTACCAGTTTTGGGTACACAGCATAGTGATTCAGTGTTTTTACAGATTATACTCCATTAGAAGTTATTGCAAGATAATGGCTATAATTCCCTGTGCTGTACAATATATCCCTCTTGCTTTTTTTTTTTTTTTTTTGTGATACACGGGCTTCTCACTGTTGTGGCCTCTCCTGTTGCGGAGCACAGGCTCCGGACGCGCAGGCTCAGCGGCCATGGCTCACAAGCCCAGGCACTCTGCGGCATGTGGGATCCTCCTGGACCAGGGCATGAACCCGTGTCCCCTGCATCGGCAGGCGGACTCTCAACCACTGCGCCACCAGGGAAGCCCTTGCTTATCTATTTTATACACAGTAGTATGTACCTCTTAATCCCATACCCCTATCTTGTCCCTTCTCCTTCCCTCTTCCTACTGGTAAGCACTAGTTTGTTTTCTATATCTGTGAGTCTATTTCTGTTTTACTCTTTACCTTCATTTGTTTTCTTTCTTAGATTCTACATATAAGTGATATCATATGGTATATGTCTTTCTCTGACTTACATCACTATGCATAATATTCTCTAGGTTCATCCACATTGCTGCAAAGGGCATATTTTCATTGTTTTATGGCTAATATTCCATTGTAAATATATACCACATCTTCTTTATATATTTGTCTGTTTATTGACACTTGGGTTGCTTCTGTCTCTTGGCTGTGATAAACAGTGCTACTGTGAACATTGAGGCGCATGTATCAGTTAGAATTAGTGTTTTTGTTTTTTCTGGATATATACCCAGGAGTGGAATTACTGAATCATATAGTAGTTCTATTTTTAGTGTTTTAGGAACCTCCATACTGTTTTCCATAGTGGCTACACAAATTTACATGCCCACCATTGAATATTATACTAACTGTGAATTTGTCATAAATGGCCTTTATTATGTTGAGATATTTTCCCTCTGCACCCACTTTGATGAGAGTTTATATCATGAATGGATGATGAATTTTGTCAACTGCTTTTTCTGCATCTATTGAGATAATCATGTGGTTTTTGTCTTTCCTTTTGTTAATGTGGTCTGTCAAATTGATTGATTTCCATATGTTGAGCCATCCTTGTACCATGGAATAAATCCAACTTGATCATGGTGTATGATCTTTTTTATGCATTGTTGGATTAAATGTACATTTGAAGTAATTATTGGTAGGTATGTACTTATTGCTGTTTTATTACTTGTTGTCTGGTATTTTTTATAGTTCTTCTCTGTTCATTTCTTTTTGCTTCTTCCCTTGTGGTTTGATGATTTTCTTTAGTAGTATGCTTGTGTTCCTTTTTTTTATTTTTTTCTACGTCTATTGTTGGTTTTTGATTTATGGTTATTATGGGGTTCATACATGTTGACCTGTAACTGTATCCAGTTGTTTTAAATTGATAGTCATTTAAGTTCAAACACGTTCTAAAAGATCTACATTTTACTCTCCTCGCCCACATACTGTGTTTTTGATGTCATATTTTGCATCCTCATGTTTATCCCTTGTTTACTGTAGTTATGGTTCTTTTACAATGTTTTGTCTTTTAATCTTCATACTGGTGTATTTAAGTGGTTGATCCTCGATATGTGCAATATATTTGCATTTCATAGTGGGATCTCCCCTTTCATACAGATTCTTACTTCTTTTTCACTTAGAGAAGACCTTGTAACATTTCTTTTAGGGTATGTTTAGTATTGATGGACTCTTAGTTTTTGCTTGTCTGCGAAGTTCTTTATTTCTTCTTCTATTCTAAATTATAATCTTGCTGTGTAAAGTATCCTAGGTTGCAGGTTTTTCCCTTTAAGGACTTTGAATATATCATGTCACTCTCTTTCGACCTGCAGAGTTTCTGCAGAGAAATCAGGTGATGGCCTTATGTGGATTCCCTTGTATGACTCTTTGTTTTTCTCTCATTGCCTTTAGAATTTTAACTTTTGCCATTTTTATTATGATGTGTCTTGGTGTGGGTCTGTTTGGGTTCATCTTGTTTGGGACTCTCTGTGTTTCTGGATATCTGTTTCTTTCTTCAGGTTTGGGTAGTTGTCAGCTGTAGTTTCCTCAAATACATTTTAAATACCCTTTTCTCTCTCTTCTCCTTCTGGGACCCCTATGATGCAAATGTTGGTATACTTGTTGTTCCAGCAATCTCTTAAAATGTTTTCATGTTTTTAAATTTGTTTTTCTTTTTGCTGTTCTGTTTGGGTGGTTTCCATTATTCTGTCTTCCAGATGACTTATGCATTCTGCTGTATCACTTGGTCTGCTACTCATTCCTTATAGTGTGTTGGGTTTTTTTGTTTGTTTGTTTTCTCCAGGTACTGAATTCTTTATTTTTGATTGGGTCTTTGTAGTATTTTCTAGTTCTCTGTTAAAGTTTTCACTGTGTTCATCTATGCTTTCTAGTTAACATTTTTATTACCAATGCTTTGAATTCTTTATCTGGTAAATTATTCCTGTTTCATTAGCTCTTTTATTCAGGGATTTTCTTTTGCTCTTCTAATTGAGAGCAGTTCTTCTGCGTTTTAATTTTGCTTAAATTTCTCTGCCTCTATGAATTTAGGTGAAGCAGTTACCTATCGCAGGTTTTTTTTTTTTTTTTTTTGCGGTACGTGGGCCTCTCACTGTTGTGGCCTCTCCCGTTGCGGAGCACAGGCTCCAGACACGCAGGCTCAGCGGCCATGGCTCACGGGCCCAGCTGCTCCGCAGCATGTGGGATCTTCCCGGACCGGGGCACGAACCCGTGTCCCCTGCATCCTCAGGTGGACTGTCAACCACTGCGCCACCAGGGAAGCCCTGCAGTTTTAAATGTGTGTGCGTATGTGAGAGTGTCCCTGTACAGACTGCATGTGCCCAGTGCCGTTGGTGGGAGAGCTGGATTTGACATGGATGTAACATCTTTCTTCAGGATGTGCTGGCATCTGTCACCCTGGTACGGGGTGGGACTGCACACAGAGGGGTAAAGCTGAAGCTGGGTGTGAGGCAAGACTTCCCCTCTGCTCACTGGGCATCACTGCCCTGTTGTGGGTGGGGTCTGATCCCAAGCTGCCGGAGCAAAAGCCTTGATGGTCAGGCCTGAGTTGGTTCTGTTCTCTTTAAGTTTGTGTTTTCCTCTCTCCCCCAAAATAGGATCCTTGCCCCAGAGTGGGGGGCGTGCTGAAGCCAGGGGGGCCCATGTGAGCTCTTGGCTCACGTTGTCCACAGACAGGAGTCTGAGCTGTCTCAGATGAGCTGCTCTTTCAGGTGCCCGCAGTTGTTTCCCTTGCTCTGCTCAGACACAGCCTTGGGTGCCAGTGCCTTTTGTCCCTCACAGCTGATCACAGCCCTAAGACTCTGCTGCCCCCACTCTGTGGTAGAGCCACACCACAGGGCAGGCAGGGCCCACATGGACTCTCAGCATATATTGGGGCATGAGCTGTGATGGAGCAGCTGCCGTCAGAAATCTGCACTTCTTCTGAGGCGCCGCTTGAGTAAGTGCCAACAATGGCCACTGCCAGTCCACCCAGGCTCCGCCCTGGGATGGGGTCGCCTCTGTGTCCCCGTGTTGAATCTTCTTCCCAGTTGTGGCCACCCCAGAACCAGTGCCGCACTGTGACATGGAATGAGTGGGACCAGAGCGTTCTCTCAGGTCGGGCTGAGCCAGGCAGCTAGGTGGTCATGGGCCACCAGCAACCGCTAGAGTAGTCTTCTCTTCACCCTGATTTGGGAGCAAGCCAGCGCATGCATGCACCCCTCACAAGTGACATCCAGGCTTCCCGCAGCCCTCCTGTTCATTGCAGAGGTCCTCCCACCAGCCAAAGGGTGCAGGACACCAGCACTGGGCTACCCCATCTGTGGCTCACACCGCACGCTCCCCAGGGACGGTCTCCATCTGTGTAATCTCCCTTTTCCTTTGAGTCCCCTCCCAGGGGCACTTTTCTTCCCTTCCTACCCGATTACATATGTATCTTTCTTACAGCCTTGGTTGTACAGGAGTCCTGATGACAGTTTCCAGTTAGTTTTCAGTGAGAATTGTTCTACATGTCGATGTATTTTTGATGTGTTTGTGGGGGGAGGTAAGCTTCACATCCTCTTACTCTGCCATCTTGATTGATCTCATTGGGACTTGAAGTTTAAGAAAGAGAAAAGAGTATATGAGATATATGTATAAGAGATGAAATGGAGGAACAGATGTGGAATTGATGAATAATTCTTCCTGGAATGAAAAGCTGACTCATGTGAAGATACCAGTTTGTCCCAAAATTATTGGTAAATGTGGTTTTAATTTGACAAAAGATAGTTCTGAAGTTCAGTAGGAAAATAGTGGTGGAAAAAGCGTGACAGAGGATGGCAGCTTATTCTTCTGGCATAAATTAAAAGTGATTAAACACCATGGAGAAGAGTTTCAGGGGTTTGGATTTGAAGTAGAGTCCTGACCTTGGTTGTTGAGTGACTCTGAACACTTTCCTTGACACTCTAAGCCTCATTTCCTCAACTGTGTAATGGAAACCATATTACAGCTAGGACTTTAAGCTTGGTCAAGGTTAAGTGAATTAATACATGTGATGTTCTTAGATAGGCATAGCTGTGATTTTCAGTACACGTTAGCTAATATTTTTATTATTAACATTAAAAAGTAAGAAGCTGGTGAAATAATGGGAACAGTAAAGGAATATGTATCCAAATAGTAAAGGAAATGTATCCATAATCTTAACTTATTATACACAGTGGATCAGGAACCAATAATTACTCAATAAAAGGGAAAATTGGCTATCTGAAAAAAAAATTGCTTAATCTAATTGTCCCCTCATACTATTGGGGAAAATAATTTCCACCATGACTAAACAGCAAAATGTAAAATAAGCAAAGAAAACCATCAAATATTTGTAGAAACTGTAGATGTTTATTTACCTGAATAATGGATGGTTTTCTAAGCATAAAAATATTTTTAGAAATCATAAAGAGCAGGATCAAAAGTTAAAATTAGAAAGTAAGCAACAAACTGGAAAAAAATAGGACTTAATATTCACAGGTTTATATGACAATTAATATGTGAGAAAAACTTTCACTTCATTAACCACTGAGGAATTCAAGTAATTATTGAATATTGAAATATTATTTTAAATTACAGTTTAGCAAATAAAAATGTTGTGTGTCTGAGAGTGCAGTGAGACTCTCACACATATTTAAATTGGCGCAATATATCTGGAAAGTAATTTGGCAATAGATAAAACCTTAAAATCATTCTTAACTAGGAATATGTACAAATGCATGTGGGTAAATGCTATAAGCTATTTTCTCTGGATTTTAGATTAACCATTTTGTTTCTTTATAATATTTCCTGGTTTCCTATGAAAAATGGGAAAATAAAAATAAATAACAAGTATTTTAGTAGGAATAAAACAACCAAGATTTTTAAGATCACAGCCTCTGTCCACTTTCCTTTTACTTTCCTTCATTGCCATCTGGTGTCCAAAATGTAGATCGCTTCTGATACCACAATTTGTAACTACTGCCTGATATGCAAAATTGTTTGCAGTTTATTTAACTTAGTTTATCCATTTAAATTACTTTATATAATATAAATTTGTTATCTAAATTATTTACAGTAGTTAATTATGTAAAGTAGTTTACTTATATTTTATAATTTAAAAAAATCCCATGTTCCAAAGCAGGCCAGTCTGAATTTGAGTTGTTTTTGCTGATCATCTACACAGCGGGAGCCCATAACTTCACACTGTATTTCTTTTTCATGGCAAAAAAAAAGAGTTTGAAATACATGGATGAGGTGAGGGGGTGGAAATTAAGGACATACTGAATGGTCAGGCAAAGATTAAATGGGCCACTTTTTCTCTGCAGTTCCAAGTGGAAGAATATCACCTTTGGATGTATTTTGCCTTTAATTCTTCAACAGTCTAGGGGAAAACTACTTGAGCCCACCAGCCTCTTCAGTGGGAGCCTTGGTACTCCATGAAGGTGTATTATAGGTGCCATTTCTAGACAAGGTTGCTTTTCAGGAACTTGATGCCTCTTTGACTTGTGTATATCAAGGCAATGTCAGCGTTTCATCGTTTGTATCCCAGGTTAATCCAATGAGCAGCAGAGTGTCCTCTCTCAGAAATATTTTGTGGATGATTTCTTATTCAGCACAGGACATCAGAACAAAAAATAGACCTTGCCTTTACAAAACCAAGAGTTTAAGTTATTTCATTTGAGAAATTAACAATTTGTTTGGATCTTAAATTATCTTTTAATTTGATATGTGTACTTGATTGTGATATTTAATAGGAAGGTTCATTGGAAGCATTGAAATTTACTGTTCATGGTTATTCCCAGAGACTGTTTCAAGAACTAAACTAATGTTTGAGGGCTACTTGTATCATCCCAGTAGTGAGCTTTATTTAAGGGTCACTAAAGCTGATATTGTGTATATGAATCTTTCTCATGAATCTAGGAATCTATTCTTATTTCTTATGAAGTAATACTAATGTTTTTACTAAAGTAATTTTTAAAACAATAGAGTTGCAGTTGATTTAACATTTACTATGTGCCGGGCTCCCATGCTAGGTGTTCTGCATGCATCTTCATTTGGATATTTTAATAGTGTCTTTTTGGACAGAGTATTTATATTTATAAATGTACAAATTTAACAAGGTATTGCAGAACTAAAATACAGGTTCTATACTTAGAAGCCTTTAGCTAAATTATTGATCAGTATTTTTGCACTGTCTTCTAATTTTCTTAAACTCCATACATTCATTCAGTAAATATTTATTTTGTATGTTTATTGTACACCAATTATATGGATACCTATTAATATGTCAAGTACAGTGGTGGGATGGCTATTTTCTTTTTTGGCCATGGCTTTTAATCCAGTCAAAGAGTCTATAAAGATATCATACAAAGAAATATAGAATTATGACTGTGATGTATTCCATAAAAAAGATATATCTAGGCCTATGAAACTTTTAATGGGGTGATTTGACCTAGTCAGAGAAGATCATGAAAGCCTTTTATAAGGGAAGAATGTTGAGGTAAGTGGGACAACAAGTGTTGTAGGCGGAAGGAGCAGGGTATGTGGAAGAGGAAAACAAAAGAATGTGCAAATGCTGGGGCAGAGATAGAAATCCCTCCTCATTGCTACCCCAGATGCTCACATTAACCCACACACCTTCCTGTCTCGGCGTGCTAGCAGAGATTTTTCTCAGCATTTCTGATAAGGGACCCACTTGGTTGAATTTTCTAGAATTGGGAAGGAATGAGCGGGACGGTAGTTTGGATTTGGGGCTCTGTAGGATTAGTTAAGTATACATATTTAAGAGAAGTATTTTCTTAAGAGATTACAAAAGCAGGACCCCTTAAATCTATTTTCAGTCACCATGTAGTATTTCAAAGCTTTATAATGCTATATTATTAGACTTTTGCCCTAAGTGGTGGTTAATGTATTAAATATGTGGTTTATAAATTACAGTCTGGACACATGTCACCAAAGACAGTAATTTCAGTTCGTGAAAGTAAATCTGTTCTTTTTTTGTTTTTCTATTCTAAAAGCAAGTGAGTCTAAGATGTCTGTGAAATATATACTTACCTAAGTCAGAACTTTTCACATTTCTCATTCCTTTCTTGGAGAATAAGGTTTGCCATAGGGACTTATACTTTGTAAGTTATTCCTTTCTCTGCATTATTTATGAGTTTTGTTATGAGTATAATTAGAGTATTTCTGTTATACACCGCTGAATTTGTATTTAATGAATTGAATTTACATTTAATCAGTTTGTGTTAAAGTGACTTAATGAGATGCTTCACTCTTCTGTGTTAAAAGCAGGTTAAGGCCAACCAAAAGACTCCGGGCAATACATTATCCAGTGTTCATTTTCTGCATAACTTGTAATTTTATCAAGTTTCATGATTTAACTAAATCACGTAATAACATTTCCTGTAATCATTTCTAATGATTCTTTAAGGTCAGATGTTTTACCGTTAATATATTGGCAATCTATTTTTTATTTTTACTTTATTTTTTTACTTTCTAACACGGGAATTCTCATATTCTTTTGCTTTCAAAACGGGATGTGTAGCATAAGATGGTGTCATATTATCAAATAATGGGGGGGGGGAGGCAGTGGGATTTGGATCTGAAGATACTGACTTTTCAGTGTTTGACTTTATTGAAAACAAGTATATTGGAGCTTTGTTCTCATATATATGATGTACCCAAAAGTAGTGTTCCAAGTAAAAGTGAGAGAGAACTCAGTATTTATCTTTGCAAGACATTTTACTTCCTGTTTTATCTATACTCTCTCCAAACCTTCCACCTCCTGTTTTACTTTATCCCGATGACCTTGCTTCATGGTCCACTGGAGACAAAAGCCACAGGCAGTAATATCATTTCCCCACACTAAATCTCTGTACACCCAGCGGCGGGACTCAGCCCTCGCTCTTCTTTCCCAGTACAATGAAGTGGATACATGGTTTCTTACAGGCTTGTTCCTCTAGGAGCATCTGTGTCCCATCCTTCCCCATCTTCACAAGAGCTTCGTTTTTCACCTCTGTTCTGTTGCCTGCAACGTTTTCTTCCTTCTCTCTTCAAGGTAAACCCTCTCTTGCTCTAGTGACCCTTCACTTTCCTGGTGGCTCAGTGGTTAAGAATCCGCCTGCCAATGCAGGGGACACGGGTTCGAGCCCTCGTCTGGGAAGATCCCACATGCCACGGAGCAACTAAGCCCGTGTGCCACGTCTGCTGAGCCTGCATTCTAGAGCCCGCGTGCCCCAACTACTGAAGTGCACGCGCCTAGAGCCTGTGCTCCGCAACGAGAGAAGCCACCGCAATGAGAAGCCTGCACACTGCAACAAAGAGTAGCCCCCGCTCATCGCAACTAAAGAAAGACCACGTGCAGCAATGAGGACCCAACACAGCCAAAAATAAATAAATAAAATTAAAAAAAAAAAAAAAGAAACCTCTCTTTGACCCCCGTCCACCCCTTCAGGGACCACCCTGTTCATTCTCTGCCTCCCAGCCGAGGTGCTCTGAAGACTTGCCTCTGCATGGGCTAATCCCTCCCATTGTTGTTCAGCGCGCTCCATTGTGTTCCACCCGCCCCCCGCGCCCCCGACCTCCAGACACTGCCTGTGTAACGGGGATGAGTGCAGTGGGTGCTTTTAAGTCCTCATCTTTCCTGTCTCTGTCCCGCAGTGTGTTCTTCTTGAGACTGTTTTCCTCTCATCATCTAAGGCAGTCCAGTCTCCTGACTTCCTTCCTGCCTCCAAGGAATCTTACTCCTGCTCAGTTTTCTCAGAGACCCCTCCTCTGCTTCACTTTTAATCACATGGCTTTAAACCAAATTTCTCTGCTGAAGCTTTCCGTGTTTTTTATATTAATCAAGACTTCTTCTGAGCCTCTTGCTTTCAACGTTATTTCTTGACATCTTCATTTACGTATCTCACATACTGAAATCTCACCCGCACTTGAGCTGTGTGCTTCTCTCCCCTAATCCTCAAATGTCCCTGAACCCGTCCCTCCTCCGGCCACACAGATGCCCATGTCAGAATTCTCTTCTTACTCAACGCAGACCCAGTGCACCATCACAAGCTAGTGATTATTTCTCCAAAATAGGTTTTGAACCCCTCTTTTCGGACCATCTCCATGAATAACAAAGCCACTTTGTCTGTTCAGCTGGGTTACCGCAATAGCCTCCTAATTATTTTCCATCCTTTGAATTTTGCTCACCTTACATCCAATTCCTAAACAGCAGCTAGGGTGAGCCGTTAAAGTTCTAGATTAAATTATTTTGCATTTGGCTTAAAACCTTTTGTGACTGGCTGTTCAACAGAGAATACATGCCTAATTGTCTAGCATTTCCATTAGACCCTGCCTCTGTCCCTGAGCTCATTTCATGTCATTAGTCCTCATATGAAACTGAGCTAAACTCTCCATCTTTATGTTTCCCTAAGAGGCTTCTTTTCTTTTTGTCACATCATGGCCTTTTTACGTGTTGTTCTATCTGCCTGGAATGTTCTTCCTCCATAGTCTTCAAGGAAACATTTCTGTGGAATCACAGGAAATGCCATTTCTTAGGGAATTTTTCCCCCAACTGCTTACAGTCCGAATCAGAACCCATTCTCCAGATATTATCTCTTAGAGATTAGGATTATATTGCTTTACATAACTCATCATGATTTATTGTATATTGAGAGGCACTGAGGGAGTAGTTAAAATCCCAAACTCTTGCTACAGTGCTAGTCTGAATCCTGACTCTCTATTACTTATTTGTTACGTGACTATGGACAAGTCATTTAACTATGCTGAAGGTTTCTCATGGATAATAATACTACTTACTTGCAGCGCATTTTCAAAGAGGAAATGATTAATATTTGTAGAGCAAATAGTCAATGCAGCACAAAGTAAACACGTATAAGTGCTTACATACATATATAAGTGTGTGTGCATAATTTACCTCATGTCTGAAGGCACAGAGCTCTCACCTACCACAACTCTGGACATATAGCAGGCTGCCAATGAATATTTGCTTAATGGATTGATGAATTGTACAGTGTACCTTATCACTAGGTTTCAGGGATCTTCAGAGAAAAAAGAATGATGCATTATATTTACGAGAATAGATAATCACTTATGTAGAAATATATTTTGGCTTGTGATCCACCTATTAAAATCATTATGTGCTTTTGATCTGAGAATAGCTTCAACATTTGATCTGGCCAGCCCCTTTCCTTTTAGCAAGTATGTTTTTATTATCATTCTCATTTTGCTTTTGCAGATGTGACAGTCTAGGCCCCAGGAGCCTAAGGGGCTTGTACCCATAGCAGAGTTAATAAATGATAGGATGATCCCATTCATTTTAGCGCCCTGATCTTCTTGCTGGAGTCCTATTCTTATCTTTTTGGAAATATACAGTGAACTGTGTGAATACTTTTTATACAGTTGCTGAAATTACTTTGGTGATCATTCTTAAATTTTCAATTGGGGCAGATATTATTGGAGTTTGTTTTCTCCTCCTAAAGACTCTTTGTTGTTCGGGCCCTTATCACTCACAGCAGTAACTCTGCCGTGACCTGCTTGCCCTTTCTCTTGCCTCTGTGATTCTACTGCATTCCCTGTATAACCTCTAGAGTGATAGTTTTGAAAGGCCACTCGTTGTTCTTGAGTCTTTCAGATTACTTTCCTGTTTTAACCCCCATGGAAAGACTACCATCAAATTTCAAATTTACTAACCGTCTGTTCCTGTCATTCTGTGTACCACTTTTCCATTTAGCGTTTCCTCATGCGAGGTGAGTAAAATGCTCAGTTTCTCCCTGTATTCTGTGCAGGCATCATCATATCATTTCTGCATTCTGAATATATTTCATTGTTGAGAGTTTTGTGTTGTTGTTGTTGTTGTTTGTAATCTAAATGCTCATAAAATTTGAGAGCTGGGAGGGACCTCACATAACTCAAATCCCAAATTTATAATCAGGGAAACCAAGCTAGGTTCAGGAAAGTGTTAATAAGCGACAGGCTAATACAGTAGGGGTTGGGGCATGGATGAAAATTACTGTTTGATCTTTAGTGCACATCTGTTACCAATCTACTCACTTTTCTTTTTGAAAGAGAAAGCAATGCAGAAGGATTGAGAAGTATAACACTAATTCAGTAAAAATTACATGATTGATTTTAATGTTGGCTTATACATTTACCTTTCTATCTTTTGCAGTTTAACAGCAATGCCCAGGATGTAAGCTGTTTTCAGCACCTTGTCCAAGCAAATGTAAGAAATAAGAAAGTGCTGAAAGATGCAGTGAATAATATCACAGCGAAAGGAATCACAGATTATAAAAAGGGCTTTAGTTTTGCTTTTGAACAGCTGCTTAATGTAAGTATTAATACTACCCCCTTTTGTCTTTTATTATTGAATTGTAGGATCTGAATTTCAGTATCCTTGTAGTTACAGCTCTGTAGGGTTAGATAACAGTTCTGTTTGTCATTCATTTAGAAAGCAGATGTGTCTCGGCAGTAGAAATGTTTGAACTTTTTTTATTTTTAAATCCAAAATTCAGAAAGTATACAAAATGTAGATTTTCTTTCTCTTTTAGATCTTTTCTTCTACCCTCTTTTTTCAAACTTTGTTTAAAAAAAGACATTTGTAAGGTAATTATTTAATTTAATTTTGAAGAAGCACTGGAAACTTAGTTGGCACATTTAGAATATCATCTCTTTTGTCTTATCTCAGTTAGTACTGAAACTTGTGCTGTCAGTCATCAAATGGTTTCTGGAAATATTTCAGTTTTAAACATCTAGTTTGAATCTTCAGGTTGTTCCTAAATGTACAAAAAGGTCCAAATGGTTAACATCAAGGTAGACAGGAAGAGCAGAAATTCCTTCCAAAGAGAAAATTCCCTTGAGTGAATCATCGATGTCTATAGTTAGGCTTTTAAATTCTGGCACACCAACTACCTGTCCCATATCATAACAATGTTATAACACGAATCTCACACTGCGGACTAGTATTTTCAAATGGCCATGTTGTCTGTTTCATTTGAACTGTTTGAAAGCAGGAGCTATCATTCAGGTTTGTATCTCTTCTGAAGCAATATTATTGCAGTGGTTCAGAGTATGGACCTAACATCTCTCTGCCTTGGTTTCCTAACTGGGGTTGTGTAAAGAATGTCCACAGAATCGGTGGACATAGCAAACCACATAGAAAAGCACATGAGACTGTAGGCTGTTGAGTTGGTGTTATAATTAATTAATAACTAGCATGTGGCTGGGACAGAATCAGCACATAATTCCTATCATATTTGCTGAGTCACTAAATAAGCCCTTATATTTGGACTTTTCTGCAAACTTGATTTCGTTGTTCCCGAAGTAAATCTTCTAAACAGTTTTTAAGATCTCTGATTGGGTGATGACTCATTGATTTGTTCATTCAGCCAATATTTATTGAGTGCCTCACAATTTATCCTGTCACAGTGCTATTGCTGAAATTCCAGACATAAACAAAACCATTTGCTCTCAAGAAGGTCGAGCATAACATGCTAAATCATCATTTCTCATATAACATGTTAGTGCTGTTACAGGGTGTTCACGGTGTGTTTGCTCGGAGCAGCTTGGGGAAGGGGGCTCAACTTACCCAAAGGAGGTCAGAAAATTGTTGCACTTTCTTGAAAACAGGATTTTGAAGAATGAGCAGAATCTAGGTAGGTGGTGAGGGAGATAAAATGAACAGCATCGACAAAGGCACAGAAGCATGGGGTGTCATGCTCATTGAAAGAATTGCAGGTGGATTGGTATGGCTGGGCCATAAGCAGTAGGGGAGAGTTGATGGAAATGGAAAGACCATGAGCTGTCTTTAAATGAAGTGTGTAGGAGCAAATGAAAAGTTTGTGGTAGGAGAAAGACATCATCTGACGAGTGTTCTACGTTAAGAAGCTATTGTAGAAATCCTGGTGTTGGACTAGACGTGCAGAGATGTTAAGGCGAGTGACCTGATTGGGTGGGTAGGAGGGGTTGCCGGGAGGGGGAGGGGTGATTCCAAGTTCTCTGAACTGGAAAACTAGGCGGATGGTGGCACAGGAGTCTACAAAGAGGGAATGTGAGAGTAGAATTTTCAATTATTTAGAGTTTGAGGTAGTGATATTTTTTTTAGATACCATTAGATAAGCAAGTAAGGAGTTAGAAAAGCAAAGAAGTTCCACACTGCAGTTTTCAGGGGAAATTATCTTTGGTAAAATGCATATGATTATTAAATAATGTATGTTTATTAATAAAAAAATGAAAACTCAAAACTTTGAAATTCAAGCATAATTGATCATTAGAGTGGAATATATTCTTTCTGTAGTAAAGGAATGTGAAAGGTTTTTATATTAACTTTTTTCTCTTGAGTCAATAATCAAGTTTTCTAGATCTTGGCATTTTAATTATTCCTCTTAGTGTTGTTAACTGGCCTCACTCATTCCCTCCTATTCAGGTTTCCGTTGTGAAATGATGATAAGTCTCAAGCCTAATGTACTATTTCAGAGGCAGTCATGTAGAGGGGCCACGTTAACTCGCACGTTCATTATTAGTTGCTGATAAAATATGATCTAACTCCTATTGGCCTCTCCCACTGCCTTTACCAAAGTTGTAAATGATTTTTAATATGTCCTCAATAGTAAACCTCATGTGTTTTGCTTTCCACATGTCGCTTAGATATTGCAATTCTTCATTTTAAAATAATTTTCCCAAATGCCGTGGCTTGCCTTATTGAGCTGAAGCATGTTCTGTTACCTCTTTCAGACACTTCTAGTCTTTTTCTCATCATGCAATGCCATTCCTTCTCTTTTGTTTGTCCCGGCAAGGTTTACCCTTAAGATCACTGAATCAAGTGTCAAACAGAATTAGACGTTAAGATTTGAATTAGTCTTCAGTTAGCATTTCATAAACTACTGACAAATATATTGAGATGCATTTTTCCAAAAAAATTTTGTTGAGTGCATATGATAGATGCTGTGCTATATACTGGCCACACAGAGATACAACAGTGTGTCATGAAATACCATATTAACATAAATTACCAACCCTAGCTGTTGTATTTTTATTGACATAATCAATTTCTTTCCTTGGCTTAGTTCCTTCCAAGCCAGTTACGTATACTTCTTGTGACTGTGTGATTCTTTAGATAGCTGCAAACCCAGTGAAAAATTGCTGAGATAGACTCTGCTTTCCCACAAGTCCTGAGGAAAAATGATGTTGAAAACACATTACTGCGTTCCTCTTTTTGTGGGTGTCTTACGAATGATCAGCAAGACTCAATGTGCTAAAAGTAACTTTGATACTTGTATTTAGTGATAATAATAAGAATACCTCCACTACTTCAAAAAATGAAACCAAGTTCTATTCTAAAAACTTTAGTTACTTTATCACTTTTCTGAGACAGTCCTTTAGGTAAATATTATTTTGCCCATTTTACATACGCAAATAGAAAACACAAGTCATTAGAGAAACTAATTTTAGTTTGAGGGACTTCAACACCTTTCACAAAATTATTTTGATGATAAAATATGTAAATTTTTGTATGGTCAAATTTTCAGATAATTATCTTCAAAAATAAGAATGGTGCTTGAATGTGATAAATTGTATTAGTTAATACTTGAGTTTTCACAATGCTTGGTTAAAAGCCTTAACTCCGCACGGTCTAATGGCCTAGTCAACGGGGTAAGAATATATGAAACGGGATCTTTTCATCAGTAAAGCAAAATGTTGTCTTCATTAACTTTTCCACAGGAAATGGGATTTCCTTTTTTGACAAATAGGAATAGGGACCTTCAATAAGCTTAAATACTATAGGAGAATTAGTGATTTTTTAAAAAATGTATTAGTCACTTAAACACCAAAACTGTGCTGTCCAGTGTGATAACCATGATCACAAGTGGGTGTTGTGCACTTGAAATGTGCCTGGTCTGAACTGAAATGTGTTACAAGTACACACTGAAATTTTAGTACTTATTATGAAAGGAAAAAAAGTATATTATCTCAGTAACTTTTATATTATTTGATGTTGAATTGATAACATTTTTGAACGACTGAGTTAAATATGTTATTAGAATTTCAGATATTTCTTTTTACTTTCTTTAATGTGGCCATTAGAGGGTTAAAATTACAAATTAGGCTCACATTGTATCTCCTTTGAATATTGCTGAACTAGAGGGTTGACATTTTCGAAGAAGCTGAGCATTCATAAATTAGGGTGAATCTTTTGTTCTCAACACTTTCACAAACACATTTCACAACAGTAGAAAGGCTGAGATTATAATTTCAGACCTCAAAGCAATACAGCTTTCTAAATTAATTGTGTATTTTCATGGCCCTTTGATGCTAATCCATTGTTTACCTAAATCCAACTCTTTGGGGACCTTAAAGAAAGTGTAAGAAAGGATTTACCACTGGAATTGAGTCTTTCAGGATTAGAATATATGTGGCTGCTTGCGAGCAGATAGGAGAATATTCTGGAAGTAGCTGTCGACATTTACAAAGATATGAAAGAGCACTGGGCATTAGGGATCAACACTGCAATTTCAGAAATGTAAAGTGAATAAAGTGAGATGAAGGAGGGAAGAGAGGAACAAATGTTTGTGAATAGATTGAAAATATATGTGAAAAGCTATGCACATTTTATTAATATTATTTCTTTGTTTCTCGTGTAAATTATAGGGGTATACAATTGACATCATGGCCATTAATTAATTTAAAACCCATTTATTCATTAACCGCTGAGAGGTTATTATGTGCTAGGCATTCATTTAGGCAAGGAAACAACACTGAACAAAAATGACACAAGTTTATGCCCTTTTGGCATTTAACATTCTATTGGGAGAAGCCAATAATAAAAAGACAAATAAAATATATACTACATGTAAACAAATGTGAAATGCTATGGAGAAAAATACAGCCTGGGAGGGGAAAGTTGTCAGGAAAGTCCTCACTGGTAAGGTGACCTTTGATCAGAAGCCTGAAGGAAGGGAGACCCATGGGTGTTGGGAATGAGGCAGAGCCCCTGTGTAGGGATGCGTAGGCCTGGCTTGATCCAGGAACTGGTTCCTAGAATTGACTTATTGAGCAGATCCTTCAGTCATTACTTGCAACCTGTGCATGCTCTTTCCATATTGCTTTTATACTCCCTACCTTTTATTATGAATGATGTACATTTTTTTTAACAGTATAATGTGTCTAGAGCCAACTGCAATAAGATTATCATGTTGTTCACGGATGGAGGAGAAGAGAGAGCTCAGGAGATATTTACCAAATACAACAAAGACAAAAAAGTGAGTGTAATTTTTCCAATGTTTTAAATTTAATAGTAATTTAGGTGGTTTTTAAAGAGAGAGTGGCGGGGGTGGTGAGGGAAGACATTTTTGGTTAAAACATTAGTGTGCTGATTATAAGGTCATACAGATGGATTATAAGCTAATCACTGAATTAAATGTTAGATATCTTCTGTGAGATTCATAAGTACCTTATGACTAATTCATTAATAAAATAATTTGAACTTATAGAAGCCTATATAGGAATATATTTGTTTCTTTGTTTGTTCTACTGCAGAGGAAAGTATTGTAGAAAGACCTGTTTTGAAAGTTCACCCATGTGGCTGAACCTACAGATAGTGTGGAAAATATCAAATGTAACTATTTTTTCTAGCACTGCTACTATCAGCTTATTTCAATTCTCTGACTGACTCTCCATATTTTATAAAAGAACAATGATTCTCAACTTGGTTTCTTAAAATGCTAAGGATCCATAAATAAGTAATGAAAAATTATAACCTATATCTTGTGTTTCCAAAATTTCAACAGAAATTGTATGTTTCACAAGGGGACTCTTAAGGGTAAAATGCCAGTTTACTTGGCTTTTAATTGAAATTTTTACCATTTTGAGAGGTGTGACTCGTCACTAACTCTAATGAATTGTTTTATATGTGTGTGAGGAATTAAAAAGAGAAAAAAATGTATATTAATACATTTAGGTAAATATATATGTTATATATCTTGGCAGGCAAAATATTGTGAATAATGGGGTAGAGTATTGGTGAAAAAATCTGGGACACTTTGAAACACCCTTAGGAACTTTAAAAATGATTGGAGTTGAAAACATAGACATATTGGGTTGGCCAAAAAGTTTGTTCAGTTTTAAGTAAAAATAAAAGACACATTTTTCATTTTCACTAGGAACTTTATTGAACAACATATTCATTAACCGAGTGACCTTTTTGGCCAACCCAATACACATACCTTCAAATTATTCACAAAATTTTTTAATACTCAACTCTTTGATATTGCATATGCTATTAAAGTATAATTAATGTCATATGACATAAGTTTAATGCAAGGGTTAAGTTTTTTTAAAACACCTGGTGACTTTGATTATACAGAAGAGCCGTTCCTTTTGAAAAAGTTGATAAATGGACTAAACTGTTAATAGACTGAATATTTTCAAATAGTAACTTGATTTTGTGAATATTTGTTTCAAAAACATCAGTAGAATGAAAAGTAATGGGAAGATACAGATGTATTAATCTAAGATGTAGTGTGCATTACTTACTTTATTTAGTAACTGCTACTCATCGTTCAGAATCCTGGGCAATCATCACCCCCTGAAGGATGTTCCTGACACTTTTCTCCCACTTCAGGCTCGTGCTCTGATCCCATATAGCACAGTGTATTCAGACCTACGCGTCCCTCACACTGTATTCTACCCACAAAATCTCTTCTCTGTTCCCTCTCTAGATGACAAGGTCCTATAAGACTGGGCCTTTGTATTGTTTAACTTTGAACTCTCATCATCCTGCAGAGAGCACAGGTTCAGAGATAGTTCTCAATACATGGCAATAAGTAACTTGAGTATGTCTAACAAAAGTTGGAAGCATGATTTCTGTTACAGAACAAATTCATAATTAAAAAAATAACCTGGAGTAAGGACTATTTCACTTATTTAAATATTCTCAGTAATGTAACATTACCATGTTTTGGAGAACTCAAAGGTAATAAAATAAATTTAGCCCAAATTGAACTCTATTAATATAATACATTTATCTCAATATTCTAATTAATCATACACTGATAATTTGGAAGAGACTTCTTAGCATCTTGTAGTCATAATTTCAAGTATATTTTATTATTTTGTGATAGAGGTATATAAGTGCAAGCCCCACTACTTTTCATTTTTTAATGAATATAAGTTTAGATAAATCTTTTCTTTAATTTTGATATCATCTGAACCAACCAGCAGGAATATCATTCACCTCTGGATATTTTTCTTCAAAAAGGAAGAGTTTCTTAAACAAATATGGCAATGAATGTTACAATCTATATCATAATTTGTGCTGATTTCAAAGAGTAAAAAAAAAAAACTTCAACAGGTTTAAATAAAAGAATTTAAATGTATAAAAAGAGAAGAAATTTTCATCTAAACTTTTTTTCTTTCTCTCCCTTAACCCTGTTTGTATATAGAATTAACACAATAATATGTCTTGGAGGCATATCATAAGTTTATGTTTTTCCTTTTTTTAAAATATAAGAGGTTTTATGCCATAAGGAAAACAATTGTATTCTACCCTCTGTTTTCACAGATTGTTCAGTTGATTGAATATATGAAGAATTAACTAGTTGAAAATCATTTTTCTATGTATATATCCTAAAAATGTCCAATCTAAGTATTGTTATCTTGAAACACTACTTCTCATCCCCTTCACCTTTTATAGGAACTCCACGTTTTAAACAAAGGCATTTTGCAACATGCTAAACCACATAAGAAATTACTCATATTGAATTCATTTTTGTAAAACTGATGAATCTAATCTTACTCAGCAATCCTGCTGTTTGCCTATGAATGTTGCTGTGCTTTAAGGACACACACTTCTCCTAAGGACATATAACTTTTGTGAATTCCAAAGCAACTTTGAAAATTAAGTAGTCAGTCCTTAGTTTCTGTGATTTTAAAATAAATGTATGATTAGCTAAGAAAAGTTAAGATGTCCTTGGAATTAGGTACTACATTTTTTATGTGAGTCTAATTTCAGTGGTGTAGCAAAGTTCTGTGATACACACTCATACATGTATACGTACTTACATACACAGATATATGCACACATATTTATATCTGTTTTAAATAGACATTCCTTCTGTCCATCGTATTTCCAGGAACAAGGGACCATGTGTGTAACTTTGGCTTAGCTCTCTTATGTAAAGTTCAGTGAGTAAATTCCGACAGGTAGTTAGTTGAGAAGTGCTTAAGGCACGAGGACGTAGAAATCTGAACATAAACTAATTTTTCTAAAATCTTTGCAAATTTGCTAAGAAATACTAGGAAAAAATAAGACAGTCAATTCTGGGTGAAGCTGCGCACACACACATATGTGCACGCATACATTTTGTTTTTTTAAAGATGGAAGAGCCAAGTCATTATTATATGTTAAGGTTAGTAAAGGGATACCCAGACAAGAAATCTTATAGTTACAAAACAGAGGAGAACCTTGAAAGAGGAGGGATTGAGAGAGATACAGAGCACAGATATCTGAATTGGACGAGTAGGAATTATATTTCTGGAAATATTGTTGTACCACATTTCATATGCACTTCAAGTTCAGTGGCTTTTTGAATTTCCTAATGTGGGAAAACCACATTAAACACAAAATTTGTCTCTTGGTATTTGTATGTTCTGTGTCCACTAACAGTGAAAATAGATGATGGCAGACAACCACTTTTAATTCACTTATATTTTTGAGTGTATTTGTACTTTGTCAAGACAACATTTACATAGTTAATTGTTTATGCCAAGGGTGTATGTGTGCAAATAGTGAGTAAAGGTACCTACTAAAAACAGTGTGTATATGTATAGGAGAGGTTTTTTCCACCATCTTCAAACATGGCTTCAAACGGTTTTGGGTGAATTGTCAAACCCTTTCTAACTTTCCCTCCTTACTCAGACTTCTCTATATCTTCCATTCATCCACCCAGTCTGAGAGATTTGCTGCCACAGACACTGATATGGAAGATCATTGTCTATCTTTGTCATCTAAGGATGGGTATGGGTATGACAGACCAATTCTTTACCTGCAAAATTCATATATTACATAATAAGTTTATCAACTCAGAACTTCACTAGCCACATTATCTTTCAAATGGCTGATGTATAAAACTGAATTTGATAGAGTTAGTAAAATAAAAACTTTCAATACATTTAAAAATTCTATATTCGATTATAACTTTATTTTAAAGCATGCTTTTCAAGATAGAAGTTCACTTGTAGCTTAAAAATATCAAAATTGCAAAGTCACAAAGTTTGGAGAGCTTTTAAAGAAAAAAAATCTGAAAACTACTCTTTGAATCCTACTTCCTCCCCAAGCCTCTTGCTTGACATTAATGTGGCTGCTGAATGATTCATTTAATGTCATTTTTCATCCAGATGACATTAGAAATCATTCAGAGCAACCCAGGTAGGTGTGATGAGGTACATCCATAGAGCTGATGAATGAGGCTGCAGATATACAGCACAATTTAATGAGGCCAAAAGGTTTAAGAATTAGAACAAAATGTTTGGGTTCTCTTGAAATGTATTACTCTTGGGAATTAATCTACCTGATTATAGATAGGTACAGTTTAAAACTGAGTCCATGGTAATCTCCTCACACAGCTGTTCCACATTAAAATGCATTCACTTTCTAATCTTTACCTGCAACTGTGCCATTCCTTAGGGCTCACCCGTGTGTACGAGACTTCCTTAAAAATGGTGCCAAAACCAAAATGAACTCTATCATAGAGTGCAAACAAATGAGTAAAGGAAAGTAAAACCAGACACAGAGTTGAAAGATAATTCCCAGACCTAGGAAAATTAAAAATATTTGATTTTCTGTATAATAGCAAAGGGATTTTGGTTAGCAGTACACACTTAAGATTGTCTAGCCAGCTAGAAAATAGTTCTCGGACCCTTAGGTTAATTCTCAGAATTAATCAAAAATAAACAGGCATTCAAAATCTATAAAATGAAAATTTCAAAATAACTAGTAAATCGAAAGAGAAGAACAAATGGGAAAAAAACATGATAGATGTGGAATAATTTTTAAAATAAAGAATGCATAGCTAAAGTTATAATTGCCTGACAATAGATTCATTATTTTTTTTAATTCTTTAAAAAATGATTGGCAGTCTTTTCTATTTTTTTGTCAGATCCAAAATAGAGAGAAATAATTTATAGGCTACAAAAATCTAAATCAAATCACAAATGGCTGAATCTGCATATGTGTTTTATACAATAAGTGAAAACTGTCAATTACATTTTCAACAGATGGTAGGGAAAATAATTCATGGCAAATAATTCATTGCCTTCTCAATTGTCTCTGCCTGGCTTCTCCATCAGGAAAGAATGAAGCCTTTGGAAGGAATGTTCAAACATGTGATAATGAAGGGCATTCAGACTTGTAGAATATTTAATACTGTTTAACAAATACACTGCTTCTGAAAAGTTTCATTTCGTGTATTTTGGCACTTTCAACAGTTTCCCAAAGATTTTTCAGCTTTAGATTAGGAACTGTACCTGTGTTCTAAAAACCAAATATATTATTTACGCTGGACTTACGGTATAGCTGAAAACAATAATTACAAGTAACACTGGCCCAGTAGAGAGATGATCAATTTAAAATGCGTGTGTGTGCGTGCATGTGCATGTGTGTATGTGTCCTTCTCTCTGACAGATTTATTTACATTTGCTTTCTTAGAATAAAATTAATGTTGATAATTCATTATCTAAACTAAGGAAAATATTATCAGGTACATTCTCTTCAGGTCTGAGTAATATTCCATACATTTTACAAAGTCTTTAATTTAGTAGCTAAAACAAATCTAATGAAAAATGAGAATAAGTATTACATTAAGCACAAAATACATTGCAAGACTTAAGCCATAGAGTGCAAAAAATGCACTCGAAATAATTTCTAGGTAGAATTGTGCCACCTAAAATTGGGATTGCCTTTGGTTTGTGTGAAATCATTCTACCAGGAGAGGCACTCTGTTCTGCTTTTTCTGTGGCTGCCTTCTTCTCAGATTGAGAATTCTGCTTGCCACGTATCTCTGCGCAGAGGTCTTCCCTGCTCAGTCTTTCTAGTGTGGTCTCCTTTCCCCACACACCTTCTTTACCGTTCTCTATTTCAGCACCATCTTTCCTCTTTGTTTTCTTTCTCCCAGATTACCATTTTTTATTATTTTAATTATGTATTTATTCACCTGTTATCTTGAACTCTCCTCTATTAAAAGCTCCATGAACTAGGGGTTGTGTTAGTTTGTAAACCTACCATTGACTCCTTAGAGGCTAGCAAGGGCTTGACGCACAGCGGTTGCTAAGTATATTTACTGAGGATGCCCAGCATAAATAAATATAAATATGCAATAAATAAGCTCGAAGATAAATTATAAAACATTCGTAAATGTTAAAAAACTCAATAGCTTTGCTCTTTTAAAAGCAAATAATTTAAAACATTTTTTTCCTTATAAGTGGAATGTAGAGTAAAATGTATGTTCCACCTTGGATATGTCATTTTATAAGTAAGTAGGGAGGGCTTAAGTTTATATAAAAAACAGTTGTATTGACGGCACCTCTCCATTCACCCTCACCAGCCCAACACATAATTTTTCATGAGTATTCTCATAATTAGTGTCAGTGAAGTATTTAGCATTACCCAAGAAGAACACCTGAAATAAATCAGTATATTGCTTATTTCCTGACCTCTGCTGACAGTAGTCTTTGCAGAGCTATAACTGCTTGGAAATGAAATGCGTCCATAGCTTATTGCTCCTGTGTCAAGTACTATAAATGTATGCAGAGGGAAGGGAAACCCAAAATTACTTCCTTATAATCTGATAATGCAAGGGTGATTCATTATAATTGTTAAAAATTTTAAAGACCAACATAATCCTGAGGCGTGTATCTGTGTTACGTACGCACATGCAAGAAATGTGAGAGAAATATCTGCTTGGTGCTGTAAGATCACGTAGGCAAAACCTACTGCATTTTGTTTTCCTTTTTTAAAGTTGCTTTGTGTGTTTTACTCAGACTAATTCAAAGGTCACTTGTGAAATTCTTGCGTTTGTCAGACCCTGGGCAATTCCATGATATATCTTATATGGACACAATGGCATTTAGACAATATTGGCTCATTTTCTTTGGAGTTTATTGCTAAATGCAATAAAGCAAGCCAAATGTGTTCCTTTGGGAAGGTGTTACTTCAAGTTATTTTATGTTCTTTTTAAGGCACGAAAGCCTAGTATCCCACTAATGGAAAATGTTACCTCATTGAATTCTGATAGCTTGACGGTAGGAGACATTGTAGTCATCATCATCATCATGGTCATCTTTATTACCATAGATAATATTTATTGTGCTTATTATTTTCCATATAATACAAAAGATTTTCATATATTACTTCATTCACAATTGTAATAACCATATGACAAAAGATGTTTATTACCATCAACATCATCCGCATTTTGGAAATAAAACCAAAATTTGAGACGTTAAGGAACTTGTTGAAAGTTAAACAGCTACTAAGTGGCAAAGTCAGTCATTTAAACGATCTACAGTCCAAATTTCATAACCTCATGTGGAATGCACTGTCTGGTTGTGTGTGTGTCTCTCTCCAGGGCAGCTTGTGGCCATGCCAGTCATCATTTGCCCACCCAGGATCTTTCCTTCTGGTCGAATAGCAAGGCTTTACTGCTAAGGGACATATTTCTCACAGCCTTAAGAGGCTAAGATGGATTAAACTAAGCCATCAGATCTTTGCAGGCTTGTAAGAACCTTTCAGATCACTGGGCTTTATAAAATAAAGTGTGAAAGGTGCATTTGGACACTTTTATTTCATAATGTTATAAAACTAGAGATGTAGGTTATTTTAAATGCTCTGGATTCTGGTACACTTGTGAATTATGGAAACCACTGTAGAATTTTCTCCTAAAATATTCAGTCCAATCTAGTATTTTTATAGGCTTCATGCCAAAAATTTTAGTACGCACAGTAAATTAATAAAACCCATTTCTGACATCATTTTTCTAACATGAGTCGATAGCTGAAGTTTTTATTTTAGTTTTATTGGCTTTCTTTCTTCATAGTCTCATTTCCATTATTCCTTGGAGATTTGCCTATTGTAAATTAAACTTGAACTCTGGGTAACTGATAATTGTTGAGGTGACAGTTTCCAGTAACTGGGTTCTGCTGGGAAACAAGAAATTCCTATGGCTTTTAAAAATAGGTTGACCCTGTGGTTTTGGAAAAATCTTAATTGAAGACAAGTATGTTAGTCTTCAACAAACAAGACAAAATAAAAACCAGAGTTGCGGAAGTCTAGAACTGAAGAATAAATCAGTGGTGTATTGTAAGAAACCAATCAATAACCCAATTTGCTGTTAATTAAAAGTTTTCTCTAATCAAGTAGGTCAGGCTTGACATTGCAAATTTACATCTTGGAATTATAATGTTCTGTTCAGAGAAAAAATGATTTTTGAACCAACTGAAGGCCGAATTATATAAATTTGCAACTAATAATAGAGACAGATTTTTAATTGTTCTAAGTTTAATTTTATTAAATACACTCTCAAATTAACAATTTATTTTGTGAATATTGTTATATAACTACGCATGAGTCAATAATTATGAGTTATTTTCATTCTCTAGGAATAATAGAGCACGTAAATGGTTTAAGTGTATTATACATACTTTAATTTGCCTGAAAAAGTTTGCTCATCTCCATTGAGCAAATCAGCGTAACATAAAAGAAAAAGATTATGAATTTACCGTGATATAAGTGTATGAAACAACCCAAATTATAAAATGCTAGACGTATATCAGTCCGGTTTTGGCTCTACTCTATTATAATAATGAACTGATTTATATGTCAGATGATATCAAAGTTTGTCTTATGTCCCTCTGGGAAAACGTTAAGACCACTCATTTAGCTATTTCATTTCTTTTCATTTAATATTTATTTCTATTTCTATATAAGGCACTATAATAGATACAGTAGTGCAATCTTGGAACTGTTTTAACCCTAGCCAGCATTTATTCAATACTACCTTCGCACATCATTTCTGTTAGAGACCTAGACTCCAGCATTATGAAGAATATTTTTCAAAGCCATCTATAACTGTGTATGTTTCATATATGACCCTCACAGAGCTGAACATTCTGAAACATGGCCTAAAATCAACCAGTTCAGGATCACTTAGCAAATTTTCTAGGAACATTTCACTTAGAAGTCTCCAGTATGTACTTGTTACATGGATCTCATATTGTAATTATCAATGTAAAGTTAACTTTGCTTTAATGAAGCCCTGATTTAAAGTAATAATTTGCTTAATGGAGACTCCAGATGAAATATTTCTCTTGTGTGACTGCACATTGTGTTTCAAGTTATTTTATATGTCATTTTATTTGTTTTTATGTAAGACCATGTAAATACACTAATAAGAAAAGAACTCTAAAAATACACATCTTTGAGAATGTAATTTACCTTAATTTCTAAATCATGCCTATTTCAAGGAATCACTTTATTTTTTCCTTTCCCCAGAATTATAGCTAAGGAAGAATGGTACACTTAAAGAAGTGAAAAACACCAGAAGAATGAGGGGATAGCAATCATCTCTGTGGATTTGGCATCTGGAATTTTAGTTAGTTCATTAACTCTTCCACGGGGTGGCAGTAATATAGTGTGGAATAGGAGGAGTGAAACTATCTAAAACTCCAAGTGGAAAGTTAGGATATAAAAACAATCAAATTTCACCAATTCATTGTGAATGAGACCTCCATGGAGGTCTCCATGGAGGCCAACAATGGGGGTCAGGCAAAACTTTTGTAGTAAAACAAATAAAACAACAAGTTTTGTTGTTGGTGGTGGTGTTTTACTAGTATGTTTTTTGGCTGAGTTGTGTCTATTTGGACTATTTGATGAATAACATCAGTCAAAATAATGACATGGTGTGTGTCTAAGTGTAGCCTCTATATTATTAGAAATGCTTGATTTCTAGGGATGTAGATATAATAATTCATTTAGTCTTATTATTTATTTCTTTGTACTGAAAAGTATTCTATGGAAAACATTTTACTGGAACGCTGTCGTGGTAAGAGGAGCGACCAGGCAAAGCAGTGCTTTAAACTGAAAGTGTGAGACATGCTTTCAAATGTTAATTATGAAAGCCATCCCCAAGTGCTTTCTGGAGCATCTTGATTGTTTCCCTGCCCTGAATTCACGTGACAGTTTTTTAAGGTATGGCAGTTAAATTGAATTGTTAGTAGGGTTGCCAACCTGTTTATAAAAATATTTCCATTTAGGAGTAAATTTTACGATGTAAGTAGTGACGCTACATTGAAATACATAGCCCCCAAAATGAACCAGTTGAAGATTTTAAGGAAATGAGACTGCATTTTGCATTTTGAGGGATTGAGAGAGAGAGAGGTAGGTGTCACCAGCTTCTGTTAAACTAGAACCAGTCATTTGTCCTTACAGTTTGAGGTGATTAAAACTCTGACGTATGGCTTCTTACATAACTAGCCGAGGCAAACCCGGATGACCTAAGGGTGGCTCACGTAAAACTTTACAAGTGAAACAATATCCCTGATGTACATTTTAGGGCAAGGATTGTCATGATGTGATCTCGGTGCAGTCAAGACCAGCAAAAGAACAGAGAACAGATGTGAAATCTCTTTTGAGATATGTGCTCTGTAGTTGTGCAAAAGATGAAACAGATGAAACAGTTAGAAAATGTCAATTCAAACAGTCAGTCGACATGAATTAGGGGAAAGCTCTTAACATAGTTCAAACCAGACCATAAATTCATGGAAAAGTGATTTTGTCCATGTTTATCTTCAGAAAAAGCTAAAATGATCAACTTAGAGTACCTGTTTACTTAGATTACTAAATTGGTAAAAATCGATAAGTCAAACAGCTATTTTATTAAATACTTATTGACATCATTGAATTTACCTTCTATGCTTTTATACTATTTAAATTCAGTGGCTTCCAATGAATATATAAAGTACTATAATTAAATACTATCTCAATTAAATTTTTAAACATTTGCGTATTATATATTAGAAACAGTCAATATTTTGATTCTTTTTAAAAATGCTAGGAGCTTAAAACATTTATCATATATGCCAGTCATCTTTTATAGAAAGTAATACGACTAACATCATAATCATACACGTGCATCCTAAATATTTCTATGACGTGAAAGTAGTGAAACCATCATTAAGTGTAATGCCCTAAGCAACTAAAAGTATCATGACCGCCTTTCTATATACATTTTTATAATCTCATACCTATGAAATAGGACTTTTTTTTTTTTTGCAGTGACTAAATATGTGAATAATATATCTTAACCAAGTGAGACAGGTGAAGTTGGGTTGAACCTGAAAGATGCCATTTCTACTAATGAAACCTTAGTCATGATCCTGCCACAGGATTGACATATGGTGCAGAGCACCCAAGTACTAACTTAAATTTAGTAACTGAAGTCTATATTTACAGTAGATTATGTGGTTTCTCTCTGGTGCCTTCCTGAGTGATTTAGTGGCCTCAATTTTTCTTGTCACATTAATTAACTGAAAACCATGCTTTTACATGTTTTTTTAGTTCTTTTGTTTTGCCTTTCAATTAAATTTTATGCAGCCTAACAGATACCCATTTTTCAATTCACCAGGTACGTGTATTCACATTTTCAGTTGGTCAACATAATTATGACAGAGGACCTATTCAGTGGATGGCCTGTGAAAATAAAGGTAACAAGTCTGTTTACTTGACCACATTTTATTATAAGAAGAAGAATTTGGTAGTTGTTAGTTCTACATCTTATCATTTAAAATACTCTAAAGTTATAGCTAATTTTTTATAGGAATCAAGGCAAGAATAAGATGCTGAAGGTGTTTTGTATTAAAAAAACACACATAAGCAACTTTGATATTAGTGTTACATTACATAAAAATGCAGACATCTGATCATATTGTACATTTATAAAGGAATATATTTTATTGCATGATACTAATGATGCTTATCAAATATAACTTGACATGAAGAATTAAGAATGAAAGAATATCTGAATTATGTACAAGTTAGATATCAGGAAGTGTGACACGATATGCACATTTTTTTCTCTGAGTGGTTAAATTATTGTTTTTTTAAATGTCTTCTTATACATTCCTAGGTAATTCAAACTTTGTGTAGTGAACCTATATTTCTTTTATACTCAGACAAAAAAAACCATGTTATTTGAAAAATGCCGCATGACAATAAAAAGAACGTAGATTTATTCTGAAAGCTATTTTTAGGCAGGTATTTTATATGAATATAATAATTGTTAGATACCCGTCATTGTGTATTTTTAATAATTTCTTCAATGAAAAAAATTTTAATGATACCAGGTTCCCTACCGCTTTGTAGAAAAATAACATTTGTTTTATACAATCTATGAAAGGTAGTGAAATTTCTCATAAAGCCTGTGTATTTGCTATGAGAATACATTCATCAGACATTTTACAGATTTATCAGTGGTGTTGATATTTTAGTGTTTGCTCAGTTAGAAGTGGTCAGTGTCTCCTACAAAGCCATAAAATAATTTTGTGGTCCTTTATTATATTGTAATGTTTATATGTATAAATCTGTATATATATATTTCAGGTTACTATTATGAAATTCCTTCCATTGGAGCAATAAGAATCAATACTCAGGTATGGTTTTTTAAGACTTGTTTAAAGTATTTTTTCAAACTAGGATATTTCTTGCTGCTTTAAATATGCTCAGTATGGAGAAAATGGGTGAAAATGAATAAATGATTCATACTATTCCATTTTTAATAAAATGATGAGTATCATGGTAATGTATTGGTTTTCATTTCATTAAGGTTCCAAGTGTTTTTAAACATCCAAAACCCAGGCAAAAATATATGAGTATTTTTTCTTCTCAGATGTGAAAAACATAATAGAAAGTAAATAAAATCAGTTTACTAACAATCTCATCGTATAATTTCAACTTGGTTCTATTGCAAATTATTTAAATGAGTTTCTCCAAGTTGTAGGTACAACATAG
Organism: Leucopleurus acutus; assembly: GCF_964270905.1. Classification (NCBI taxonomy): domain Eukaryota; kingdom Metazoa; phylum Chordata; class Mammalia; order Artiodactyla; family Delphinidae; genus Leucopleurus; species Leucopleurus acutus. The sequence goes on along the minus strand of NC_139144.1, from coordinate 27,964,043 downwards.
AAAATTAGACAATAATTATTACAACTTACAACAAGGAGATGATTTTTCTACAACCATTCAGTTGAAAACATGCTCGTTAAATAACCGGGGAGATTGAAGCAATTAAGTTAATTTAAATATGTATTATTTTTAAATATTCCTAAATTGCTATTTAAACTCATTAATTCTAAACATAACTGAGGGTCTACAAAATAAACTAAGTCAAAATTTAGCACAGATAACGTGGCATTTGTGGAAACGAATACTGAATACATTGAATTTTGAAATGAAACAGCAGCTGCATTTAAGCCTGATGTCTAGATTTGGCACAGTATTTCATGTATTCTTTGATATGTTTAAATGTAGTTTTGAATTTCAGCCAAATAATCTGTGATATGAAAACAAGTACGTGGCTGCTTTATTATTTCAAATTTGTGTAGTTCCATCCAGTAAATCACAGAGCCTTAAATAGTTTAGATTAACATAAAACAATTCACAAGGAACCTATTTCACTTACTGTTGGCTGAACCTCAGAAAGAGAATATTTTGTTACTAGAAAAAAAACTGGGGTAGATACATTGTATAAATAATGTAAGTCAAATATTGTTGATTCTAAGTACGCAGACGTACCATTTATGGAGTACCCAAAGTAGGAATTGAATGATTATATGCTTAACTTTCTTAATAATTTTGATCCCATCTTCATTTTTAACTCTAGATAATTTTTTCTCTGTGGAGTTTTTTTGGGTTTTTTTTAGCAGTGCATTTCTAGTTTTCAACCACGTAACTCTTTTTTATGTATATGTATATATAGGAATATTTGGATGTTCTGGGAAGACCAATGGTTTTAGCAGGAGACAAAGCTAAGCAAGTCCAGTGGACAAATGTATACCTGGATGCACTGGTAAGCTAGGCTGTTCAACCAAAAATTGTCATAACAAAAGCACACAGCTGACTTCTATTTCTTTCTAGCTTCCATTTCTCTTTTCCTGTTCATGAAACCCTTTCAAAATTCCTTCTATCACAACATTCTTCGCTAGAATTTAGATAATTTACATAAAAACGTAGACTTATGTGTAGTGGAGAACCACAGATGTAAAGTGTTATATTTCAGTTGCCATTGAGGATGTAGAATTTCAAACCTCTAATCTTGAATTTAAGACCATTTTGATAACTTTTTGAATTTTTATGTAAAATAATACTAAAGTCACATAAATTAGTACCTATTACTGCAGATTTTGAACAGGAATTGTGAAGAAGGTATTTTTAAAATAGACTTCAGCTAGCAGAAGCATGTATATCCTCCATATCTCAAACCAGACAACAAAACTCAGAAAAGTACATGCAGTTAAATAGAAAGTATCTTACTCTATCCTGGAACAATCACAAACCTAACCACCTCTTCACATATAATTTCTTGCTTTAGATTCAACCCCAAATATTTATGGAAATAGCCATTGAAGTGATCAAATCTGGTGTGAAATAACAAATAAAAGCATGTTAATCTGTCCACTACACAACAGAAATTTTAGTACAGGTATGCCAAATTTCAAAGCAGTGGTTCTCAACTGGTGGTAATTTTGCCCCTCAGGTCATTTGGAAATATCCATAGGTATTATTGATTGTCAGGACTGAATAGAGAGGGGTTGCTACCAGCATCCAATGAATAGATGCCAGGGATGCTGTTAGACATCCCACACAATGCACAAAACAGTCACACACACCCCCAACACACACACATACACACACACAACAAAGAATTATCCAGCTCAAAATATGAATAGGGCCAAAGTTGGGAAATCATGTTTTAATGTAATTTTTACTTTCCTGGTATGAAAGTTATCAATAGTAATTATCATATTTCAGATTTACTCATACGCTTAACTTAATTAGAGAAGACTTTATTAACAATTTTACTAATGTAATATATTGGAGAGACTTAAAATATTAAGCCCTGAAAAGTAAATGCTAATTCAGTAACCCCTTTTCCTACTTGGAGTTCAATTATATGCTGATACTACTTTTCTGAATGCAATGATGAACCCAAAGGGCAGAATGCAATCCATTTAGAATTACTTATCATTTGGTTCTTGTAAAATAAACATACACAGGAAGTTAGAAGAAAAATAGGCACTATTAGCAGCAGCCTTGCGTGCTGAGAAAGATAAAGTGAAGCTTGCTTACCTCAAGCCCTTGCTAAAATTACTGTCCAGTGTTCCTCCTTGACATCACATATTTATTTAAGGTCACATGGTCAACTAAATCTATGGTCAAAATGTTTCACGTATCCAAATCCATCACAGGACAAAGTATGATAGGAGGAGACAATAACTATGCCCTGTTGTATTTCCTATGACCAGAAGTTCATTAACCAGCATGTCTGCCTTGTTGGTGAGGTTCTTACTGATAGCACAAATGACTTTAGGAAGAGATTTGGGTTCTAAATATGCTGTTCTACCAGCTGAAACTAAGTGTAAAAAAAAAAAGGAAACAAATGAAGCAAATGAATTGTCTAGTCGGTGGATATACAGAGCATTCATTTTACTGACTTGAGAATAAAAAGTGACCCGTCTTTCATTTCTAAGTATTTGTTTATAATCTCTGCACATAGCAGATTCAAAATATATGCTGATCAAATTAACAGTTATTTTAAGAAGAAAAAGGTAAAAATAATCCAACACAAAATGTAATGAATATAATGAGAAAAACGAAGAGAGCTCTGGAAATCAGAAGAAAGAAGGCCATATATTTGGGGATAGAGTAGAGTGAGGTTAAAAAGCTGGTGTCATGTTAGCTAAATATATGAGTCTAGGTAAGGTTTCTAAAATTGGTGATGAGTAGTGAAATCAGAGAAGGGAGGTGCAGTATGAAAATTGGAGAAGTGCTGGGTATATTGAAAGAATGATACCTCAGTCACTTTTGGAGATAATGGGAGATGAGAACAGAACCACGACTGGGACAAAATTGTGGAGGGTTCATTTTATTTGGGAGACAAAGTAAGGTTCTTTATGTTAGAGAGATGAAAAGATTTGCATCCTAAAAACTAAACATCAAATAAATTCCAGGAGGCAGAAATCTTATTTTATTTCTCTTTTTTAGAGACTTGCACAGTGCCTTGGAATAGAGTACAATTTTTTTGGTCTGCTTAATGAAGGAGGGAGAAAATGGAAGTCAGGCACAAATAAGTTCATAAATTTGTCTAATATGTTAGAAGACTAGTGTCTCATTTGGGGAGCACATATTACCATATTGAGAAGCAAATTATGGTATTCTCTGTAAATATAAAAGCTATACAAAGAAAAAGAGTGCACCCATATATACCTTATCTTATACCATGCTACCATTTTTAAAACTGTGCGTATACATATACGGTCGGTCCTCCATATCCGTGTGTTCCATGTTCGTAGGCACAACCAACTGCAGGTTGAAAACATTCAGGACAAAAGAATCTCAGAAAGTTCTTAAAAGCAAAACTTGAATTTGCCAGGCACTGGCAACTGTCTACATAACATTTACATTGTATTTACAACTATTTACATTGTATTAGGTATTAAAAGTTATCTAGAGATAATTTGAAGTCTATGGGAAGTTGTGCATGGGTTATATGCAAATACTACCCATTTTATATAAGGGACTTGAACATCCGTGGATTTTGGTGTCTTTTGGATACTGCGTTTCTGAATTATCTGTAATCTGCCTTTCTTTGAGGTGGACAGTTTTCATTGCAAATATTAATTTGCATATTCAATTAAGGATTTTTCATGGTCACATGTTCTTCCTTAGGATTAAGTAGAAAGCCAACATGTATATATCATACAGCCAACTACGTGTAGTCATTTCCTTAATTTTAATTATTTTTATTATACTAAAAGGCTTCATGACTGGACTTTCATATTTGATGCTTGCAGTGGTCTTGTCTGCATCATTTCACTTTGTCAAAAATCACTATTTATTTTGGAGAGTATTTAGAAGCAATATTGCTTCTTTTGAACATCATAGTATACTTACCTAGAATATCCCAGAGATGCAGTATCAGTAGCATGTTTTTTCTGTTTATAATGTTATTCTGCTACACATCTGTGGTTTAGCATGCAGCCTTTGGCTTAGGGCATGAAAAAAGTTAAGAATGAAGCAAAAAGAAAGGAAGGTTAAATAAATCATTTGAAACAATATATATATATGTTTTTTTAATAAATTTATTTATTTTTGGCTGCATTGGGTCTTCGTTGCTGTGTTCTGGCTTTCTCTAGTTGTGGCGAGCGGGGGTTGCTCAGCAGTTGTGGCGCACGGGCTTAGCTGCTCCGCGGCATGTGGGATCTTCCCGGGCCAGGGCTCAAACCCACCTACCCCGCATTGGCAGGCGGATTCTTAACCACTGCGCCACCAGGGAAGTCCCTGAAACAATATTTTAATATCACTCTGCTCATGGTGGTCCCAGGTATTAGGTGAACTATCACTCACTATGAAAAAAAGAGTGGAGGGGCAGGGTTACTGAAATGCTTAGTGTAATTTGATTTTTATAGTTATTTGTAATGCTCTCTTAAGAGTGTTATTTTAGATGTTGCATGCTTAAAGAACTGCCTACTAGATCCTCCTTATTTCTAAGGCATTTCATTGCCTTTTTAAAAAGTAAGCTTTCAAAATCAATTACTAATTTTTTTGTGGCTGTTTATAAAGTAACTAAAATGCACTGTCAGATATCAAAAACTAATGCAGAATGATAAAGTTTAAATTGTAATTTTAATTTGACTTTTCTCTCTGAATCTATTTTAAGGAACTGGGACTTGTCATTACTGGAACTCTTCCGGTCTTCAACATAACCGGCCAAAATGAAAATAAGACAAACTTAAAGGTTAAAAGTTAATTGATAAAATTAATAATAATAAATGATAAGCTATGACGTTGAAGCTCAGTGTGGATAAGATATTTCTATAAGGAAATACATACAATGTAACTGTCTCGTGAGGCGGGAAGTAAAAGGCAGCAGCTGCCTATGTGATAACCACCTGGGAAAAAGGAAATGCAGGTCAAGTTCTCAGTTCCCCAGAGCCAAGATTCAACTTAACTCTATTTAACTATGACTTGATGAGAACACAAGTTCAGACTCCGGGAGTAATTACATGATAAATGGACAGTACTTTCGTGTGCACATTTTTAAATGCATCTAAGATATCCTTGGAGTTCAGAAAGAAAAATCCAAAGAAAAAAACCATGGTGATGTTTGTATCACGTGTATAGGTATCTTTTTAGAATCACTGCTCCTCCAACTTATATTCAAAAGATAGTTTTTTTAATTGTCATGTAACATAAGGATCTGATTTAAATGATAGTTCTCATTATTTTTTTCTCTTTTTTTACGATTCAGGAAAAATACTTAATGAGTTTCATTAAAAATCTTGATTTCTATAGTGCTGGTAATATTGTCAATGTAATATAATGCTACCAACTTGAAGTTCTACAGGTTTTGAAAAATATGTCTCTTGTACTTGTTAAATTGTCTCATTTTTTAAAAACACTTTTGATTTAAAAGTAGGTTTACATTTCTGTTTCTTAGCTTACATAAGAAGGAATTTAAGAATGTGGGAGAAGTTAAGATTTTTTAATGCTAAATACTCATTTTATAGTTTGGTTGACATTTCTGATTTGAGGGAAATTTATTTCCAGTTTATAATGAAATGAAGTCGGTTGCACTAAAGTATTGTTTGTTCACTTACTATAAATGTCAGTGGAACTCCTTATTTTAGTAATGTGGCCATAGAAAACATTGGTCATTCCTCTTTGGGGGCCCATTACCATTCTTAACTATCTGCTGGTTCTAGTCATCATAACTCAGGAGGGAGTGATTCTCTAACTTCTCATGTAGATTATCTAAGGGATTGCTTGAATTTGGGGTACTTGCTCAGACTAGGGTTGATTCATGGGAAAAGAGCACAGTTGTTGACATGACTTTCTCGTTCTGTGTGCACCTACACAAAATTTAAAATGTTCTTGTGATAGCTATTAACTGGATTTTATGATTTTCTTTGTAACCTTTTGATTTATAATTCATATAATTACATTTAAGATGAAAATTCCTGATTCTAAATTTTAACACCATTCACATCCTATGTCCCATAGAAGATTATGATAACAGTTTACCACATGGCCTTTTTGATTTGCAACTAAAACTGTGATGCCCATTGTTTGGTATTTAGAAGTTAGCAGCAAGCAGAAATAGTGTTGTAAGAATTTCTGCTGTTTTATTACAAATGAGGTCACATATTGTACTTTTCACGTATACACAGGTATTATCAGCAGCAAAAATCCATGGTTTTCTCATTCCATATTGCCTAATTAACTTTAAACTGGACATTTTTGTGATTTCTTAATCATAGCATACCAAAAAGTTAGTTTACACTCACAAACACACACACACCCCCCCCTACAGCTGCTGACTGTACAGCAATTAAGTATTAGTACAAGAAGTATCAAATTTAAAATTTCATTATGTCTTTTATACTTTAGCTTTAATCATCAAGATTTCACTTTTTTAAGCTAAATAATGATACAGTTGTGGGAATATAATCAAAGCTGAGAATCATTGCAAGTTGATAGCAAAAGTGCCTCACCCTTACATATATATATATGTTTAAGCTAGTATGGAATACAACCATTGTCAAGCAGAAGGATGAACGTATATAATAATTGTGTAGAAATATGTAAATTTTCGGTAGAAAATACACTGCCTTTTACTGTCTTATTATAGAACCAGCTGATTCTTGGTGTGATGGGAGTTGATGTGTCTTTGGAAGATATTAAAAGACTGACACCACGTTTTACAGTAAGATGCAATTTACTCTGTTGGTAACTTCTGTTTTAAAACTCTGTACTAATGTAGCTTGTTTTTAAAGCACCTAAAAGGAATTCTCAAAAATTTTGTGCCGTTATCTTAGCAAAGGAATTAAATATTTAAAAGGATTCTTAAAAGAGTGTAAAGATATCATGTTATCTTTCTTTATGCTTTAAAATATGTATTTAAGAAATTTTTTTTAAAGAATGTGGATTTCTGATTGCGACTCAGGAATCTTTAAGGTTGTTTCTTATTATTTTTCAGCTGTGCCCCAATGGCTATTATTTTGCAATTGATCCTAATGGTTATGTTTTATTACATCCAAATCTTCAGCCAAAGGTATGTATATAATTTATTTACAATGATTAGCGTTCTGTAAAATTAATGATTAATGTTCTTAAAAGGTTCGTCACTTTTAAATTCACTATACAGCACTAAGTATAAAGGAACATTATACCTGTAACGTTATAGATGACAAGACCACAGTTTATAATATATGAAGGTGTGAAAACAGTTTTTGTTTTCTCTTACCTGTTTAGTTCTGAAATGTTTCTATCCACTATCCAGCTAACCAATATTCCTATCTCAGAGGCAGCCATTATCACCTCCTGGGCCTGAGCTTCACACATCCCACTTGGTATTTTGATTAGGCTGTAGGTGGTGAAGGAGATGGCCTGGATACGTGTGAACTTGAGATCATTATTCATGTTCCTTTATGCATAGGCCATTTGCATTGCCCTTTTTTTCCTGGTAATTATCTCCCCTTTCCATCTGCCAGGCTTATAAAGATATGTATGAAATTCGAAAAGAAAAAGTCAAATGGGATGGGCTTCAGAAATGGGAAGGGTTTATTAATCAGGGAGTTATATGGAAGTGATAAAATTCCCTACATGAACCATTTTATCCTAATCTTTATGCCTATGTTCCCAAGATATAAAATACTTTCCTAAATGTCTCATCCAACTCATTTCACTTTTCATTAATACTTCACAGGTAAAAAACTTTATTTATCCAGAAGTGAAATTGGCAAAACCTTATATATTTTTAATTTATAAGCATCTTCAAGTTATTGTTTAACTTTGAAGATAATATTAAGGATACTTTAAACCTTGCTGGATGGAAATATATACAGACTTATGCATATTATTTCCTTCTCCCCAGGCATGGAGATTTAATGTTAGTGATGTTTTAGGACACATACAAGTATGTATGTGCATACACACACACACACACACACACACACACACACACACACAAAGTTGGGTCATTAAAAACTTCAAAAAGTAACAATTAAGAACCATTAATATTGAATGTAAAAACATATTGAGTGGTTTTAATTAATGTCTATATTTTATTTCTCACTTTGGAACTTATTTCCATATAAAATCCATGATCTAAATATTTGCTAATCATATGTAGCTGCTGATCACCCTGCATTATTTTTAAAGTTGTTATTTTATTGTAAATGTGGTATAAGCATATTTTCACATTATTAGTCTATCACAGCTCTTTGAAAACATATCATGTTAAGTTCCTCTTAGAGTTGTTCATGATTGGCTAATCATTCTCTGATTTTTCCATAATTGAAAATTTTTAAGTCTTTTTAAGAGTTTTTAAAATTTACAGTATTATTTTGTATTATGTTTGTATATCCAGTGTATTTTAAATTATATTCCTGTAAGTGAAGTGATTTAAATGCAGTAATAATGTAATGTGCTGAAGGGTGTGAAGGATACCAACTTTTACGTAGTTGGACATTTTATGATTGTAAGTCTTAACTCCTTCCCCAGAAAGAACTAAAATATGTCATAGACAAAATAAAAAAGAATAATTAGAATAATCACGTATGATGTATATATATATAAAACCATCATTTAGAGGTAATTATTTGAAAAGGGTTTTCCCCTTTTCTACATTCTTGTACTAATAATCAGTATTTATGTAGAAAGTATTTTATTACTATTTGAATGCTGTTAACATATATTTGACTCATATTTGGAATAATCAATTTACTAAAATTCGTAAAGTTACAAAGAAAATATAAATTCTTTAGAAATTCTTATTAAAGCCCAGGTGATTTTTCTTCAGGATTATGTTAGCTTTTCATATTTTTAACATAGGAGATTATTATAAGCAAGTGTGCAACAGAAAAAACTTTTAGAAAAAATATTGTTTTAGAAAACCATTAAAAATAAAATGTTTGGACAGTCAATGTATTATTTTTTTCAGAAATTCATGCTTGTGAATTAATATGCTTATCAATTCTCATCATTAACAGGTTAAATATTATAATTTCTTTTTGTGGGTGACAGTGCTTGCTATACAGACAGATACAAGAACCTGATAAAGGATGATATACTATAAGATAGTTGTTTTAGAAATTGACAAATACAGAGGACCAATATGGTTAGAGAGTATACTAACAAAATTAATCTTAATTTTTGCATCCAAAATTCACCAATAGAAATAAAGGAAAATAATGCTACATTCCATAGTATCCATTATTATTTAACAAGATCAAAGTCTAATCTTACGCAGGTATCCTTTGCTGAATGCCTTTTGTTTTCTTCTTGAAACTGTAATCTTAATTCACATTGTTTCAATACAATTTTGAACTTTATAGAAGGCAGAACAAGTGTCCTAAAGCCAAGAATATCAGAAAATAAAGTAGCTGTGAATCTTTTGCATATCTAATTTTCTGAGGAATCATTACTTATCTTCTCGGAGAGACTTTTCAAAGTCTCCACCATGACCACATTTTGACAAATGCTGAATTATGTATCCTCCTTTATTCCAAAATGCATTTGAGAATTCCTCTGTTGTGTTTCAATGAAATAACCAGATTAGGTATACTTATTAAAACCTCATTTTTATCAGTCTAAAGAAATATTTATTGTATAAGGAAATTGTGCATAATTTACATTTTAGAAGTCCATATTTAAAATAAACCTACAGTGTTATGACTGAATTCTTCATTTGTTCCATGGATGTAACATTTGATGTCACTAACAAAGGCACAAATTTTAACGTTTAAGACTGACTTTTTAATATCCTATCGTATTTAGATTTTAACACATTTGAATCATATACATTCTAAAGAATTCCTGTTTTTTCTGTTTTTTAAATCACCATAGGGAATTCTCCGACAGTCCAGTGGTTAGAACTCGCTGCTTTCACTGCGGTGGGACTGGGTTCGATCCCTGGTCGGGGAACTAAGATCCCTCAAGCTATGGGGTGCGGCCAAAAATAAAATAAAATCAGCAAAGAAGTTGTCTGAGACAAACCATCTTTTTCATTTCCTACATTCTCACTTTTTTTTCCCCTAGGAATAAAAGGAAAACATTAGTCATTTTGCTAAAAAAAAGTTTGAGCATTTTTACTAGCATTACATATTTTATTCACTAAAAATATTTTTGAACTTTCATTTATTGACTCATCATGAGCTTGATGATACCTGTTTCTGATCAAGGAAATATCTGACCAAAATTGATGACAGGATAGAACGCTTACCCATGTTGATATGTAGTATGATGAATTACCATCTTTCTGTTGCTTCAGCCTATTGGTGTAGGTATACCAACAATTAATTTAAGAAAAAGGAGACCAAATGTTCAGGTAACTGTGAATGAAGTTAGCAGTGCCTTCAAATTTGCTAAATCAGAGTTGCAATTAAGCTTCTCTTCCTAAAAGCATATGATTAATGCTGCCTTTCCTGACAGCAAGCTTCCAGAGCATGAGATGGAGATGAGCATCATTTCTCAATAAGCCAGAGCAAAAATGTTATTAATAATGGCAGAGGGTATGCATTTGCTGACTAAAGATTGCTAGCAAATGATGTAATAACAATGATAATCAGAGTAATCGCAATTAAATGGCTTCTAAAAAATAGATTTGTTATTATATATTGTGAAGTTAGTGTCAAATCCATGTAATCCTAACAATTTGCTTGTAAAATTAACTCCTTAGTGGAAATAAAAATACAATTCTAATATATAATTTCTATAAACCACACAATGTAACCCAAAATTTCTTTGGATTTCTAAGTGTATTTTCAGATTAGCAGTTAGAGGAAGTTCCCTTCACCTAATTAAAAATGTCCAAAATTGCAAATAAATATTATCTGGCAAACTTACTACAAAATCTTTTATCTGATGGCAACATATTTAAACATTATTCTATGTATGCTTATTTCTATAAGTGCACTAAAAATAATCAGCATAAACGGATACTTCCTGTAGTTTAGTAGAATTTAGCAAGAGCATTTCAAAATTTCAGAGAAAGTTCAATGTGACATAAGGTTTTCTGCGTAATCCTATCATTTCTTTTAAAAAGTTGGTGACATTATAATGGAGAGGTAGTGTGATATTAAGAGATCATTAAGCTATGAATTCGTAGAACTGAGTTCCAGTTTGTTCTACTTACAGCCAACACTATATCCTTGAGTAGTTCACTAAACCCCATAGTACTTCAGTTTCTTCATCTGAAAAGCAGGAAGATTAAACTAATAATTGTTTCCTATCCTACACAGTATATTCCTAGGAAATTGAATACATATATCGATCCCCAGCTCCATCTCCTGAAAATTCTGATTTAATTTGACCAGGGATGGGAGCCGGGCTTCTGAAATAGTTTTAAAGTTCCCAGGTAATTCTAAAGTACAGAGCCAATGGATTAATAGAAGCTTCAGTTTCCTTCTAGCTCTAGAATTCTATGACAGTCTGAATTTTGTGTTGTTGCATCAGTCTCCATTTCTTTTGTGATTCCTGTAGAGGTTAAAATTATGTTTATGTCTTTTCTTGATTTATTAAATTGTTTTATGTTACTCCTCTTGCATGTTTCTTTTTGTGGATTACCTTGGATTATACTCATTGCAGTCATGTACATTTTAGTGAATTTTTAGTTTTGCCGTACTTCCAAATATTGCATGTAAATATTGTGATATAATTTAAAAATAAACAACCTGAAAAATGGTTTGTTTTATTTTTGTTTTCCTTCCAAGGAAACTCCAAATGGCAAACTAGCAACCACACAAGACGTCTGAACTTGGAAAATATTTTTTGAGCTATGTAGTATTTTTAATAATACCAACTGCTAATTATTTCAATTTAAAATTTAACAACATTGCCTCGTGCCTTTTATTTTAGTTCCACAAATGGTATGGTCTTTATATCAGCTGATATTCAAATTTTACAAATGAGAATTGTTAGATATTTAAAACATCAAACAAAAGTACTGGGAGTGCAGAGACTGGATTCCAGTTCTCAAGCCTCTCTTGGTGCTTTCTGATGAGAAGAGTTCTGCTTTTGAATTTTTCAATCACTGTACCTGTAATGAGTCTTTTAAAAAATGGTCAGCCAGATTGCCATTTAAAAAGTACAAGTGATGCATTGACATTTTTCTTTTATGATTTCCTTTTCCTGTCTGTGTCTTTGTATGTTGGATTGGGACGTGATCTTCATATTGCCAATTCTTCCTGATAATGCCTCCTCCATGCATGCTGTTTGGGTCTGGTCATGCTATGCATTATCCATTGCATGTAAGATAATATTCTTATTTACGTTTATATTTTATCATTTTATTTTGACTTCGTTTTGTGGTGAGTTAAAATTTTAATACTGATGTGAGGGTGTTTGTGTAAAGATAATTTATTTCATGAGACTTTAAGCAATTCAGAATAATTTGTCAGCTTTAGAGTATCCTTTTGATAGAAACTTTCTCAGTTTTGTTTTTTAAACAGAGGACTAGAATTATTTTCAATGCTGATTTTTATTTTCTTCTTATAAAATATTACTTTTCCAAAGAGTATTTACTTCTGAGCCAATAAGATGCTGCCTAAACAATGATCAGTATTTTCACCTATTGAACAATCTAATACTTACTTTCAATATTCTAGAACCTTGTGAATCTAGATATGAAGTTCATAAGCAGTGAATATTTTCTTAATAAAAATGCCAGACACAGTTGGGTTTTTTGTTTTAATTTGCCTTTAAGAATCCCCATTCATCAAAACCAATGGGAATCATATATTTTCATTATTTAAATGGAGCTACTCTTTGAAGGCATTTTGTCTTTATTATAAAATAAATACATGCCATGTATACTGTGTCATTCAGCATTTGAAATAAATATGTTTAATTTTAATACATTTTTAATTATTGGCATTGTCTCGAGTAGTCAGCCCTACTAAAACATTGTTTAAAATAATGATCTGAATGTATTTTGGAAGAGCCTGTGAGGCTGAAATTTTTAAAATTCCAGTGACCTTGCACTAATACAGCATAATTTCTATTTATTTATTACTTCTGTCTAATTAGTTATCATATATTGATGGTATTTATTTTAGTAAATATTAAAAATACAGTTTCTAAATTTTTACAGTTGTAAAATAATAGACACCTGTTATGATTTTATGTTCTAGTGAACTTTGAAATTCTCCTATGGCGTGTTACATTACTTAGTAAGTGTTATAAGAGGATAGTATATTTTTGTTTATCAGATATTTTGATATCCTCATTTTATGATTGAGAAATTTTTTAAATGTCATGTGAGGTAAATTTACCAGGTTAACAGTTTCATTTGATATGTTTATGTAAATAAATAATCTGCCTGTTCCATAGTGAATTTGATTTCTTATTACACACCAGCAGGAAGCAGCAGTAGGACGTGTAAAGCAGGAAAACAGTATTTAGTGAACCTAGGGGTTATTATTCAAGTTAGACTTCAATCACAATAGCTAATCTTTATTAAAATCCTTATGACTTTACCATAAATTTTATCTTACAAGATTGACTTAATTTGACTCATTAAAATATATTGTAAAATTTCTGAGTTTCAAATACATGAAGCAAACTTGCATCTTTTCTTTATGCATTTGAAGAAGGAAAAATAAATTTAGGAGAGTTTGTTCTCCTTAGCAAATTCAAACATTTTTAAAACATTTTCCCTCATATAATTTTATTGTTTATGGAATACAAATAATGTATATTACTTTCACACCGCCTTTGTTTTATTGCCAAATATGTTATCCACATGGCTGTATTTTGCTCCTTTCACATCCCAGTTAAAGATAAAATCTGTAAGTGGATCTTCAAAAGTCATATTGCCACAGAATTTGTGATTATAAATGTCCTATCTAACACAGGACTCAAAACTCTTCAGTTGGTTATTAATTAAAATTTGTCTGCTATACTTAAAGCTCAAATCCCTAGCCTACTTATTATTATTTTTAAATATATATGAAAGAATATACCTTTATATAATTATTTTGTCAACTTTTTAAGATACCTTAGGTAAGTAACTTTTATGGAATTAATTTCATATTTAAATATCTATTGAGTTATTCTATATACAGCATCATTTTACAATGTCATATATGCTTAATTACTATTTTCTGTGTAGAACCCCAAATCTCAGGAGCCAGTAACTTTGGATTTCCTTGATGCAGAATTAGAGAATGATATAAAAGTGGAGGTGAGTGCAATCAGTCAGCTTGAACAGCACCCTCAGGTCAGATGCCTGTGTCCTTCCAGTCCACAGGGATCTGTTGAGCAGCTTCATTGTGTTGGTTCTGTCTTAGGTACTATACACACAAAGATGAATGTTTTTTATCTTTAAAAATTTCTAGATCCTGGGCTCTCTCATCCGAAAGATCATATGAAAAGGAATAAATATTTTAAACTGGGTGTGACCTTAGTGTTTTTCTTTCTCCTTCCACAGGTAGAGTTATTTTCAGTATTTCGATACAAATGTAACTTGTAAATTTCAATAAAAAACATAGAGAGGGGGACGTTGCCATAGAGTTGAAAGAAAAGTTGCAGGGAATTTAATCATCCAACCACCCAATAAGCAACAGGAGGAAAGAAGCTGCCGTGTTTGTCTTAGTACTCTATACTCAGAAAGTTTCCATTTTATTTCAAAACCAAAATTGCATGCCACTTCCTCCGAGAGGGCCTTCCATAATAATAAGGTTAATCATTAATAATAACATTTATTGAGTACATGATATGTGTCAGTCATGGATTCTCAAGAGCCTTTGAATAGGTACCTTGTTATTGTTATTATATCTGTTGTACTGATGATCTGTTTGAGGTACAGGAGGTTAAATAGCTTATCTCCAGTTACTCAGCTAGTAAGTAGCAGAACCAGGATTTGAACCTGGCTCTTGCACGCCAGAGCAGAGATTTTTAAGATTCTTTCAGATGAACTAACTCCTTCTCTTATCTACTCAAAGGCCACCATATTTCTATTACAGTTTGTCACAGTGTGTTTTAATTTGTACTTGCTTTACACACTTTACAACCTTACTCCCTCAATGTAGAACAAGAGAATCTATTTATCATAGTTACCTTCGACTGAGGCATAGTGCTGGGATGTTTTAGGTAAATAATGAATATTTGTTGTAAAGTATTTTGACAGCATAAAGTAGGATCATGTAATGGTGAAGAGCTTGGTTTCTGGACTCTCATACCACTGAGTAACTGTAATTGTATTTAACCTCTCAAGTCTCAGTTTCCCCTCCATCAATCCCATAAAGTAATTGAACACTTTTATTAATTACATTTCAAAAATTAATGACTGGTTGAAAATATTTCATTAAGAATGTTTTTATCATTTTAAGATAATGTAAAATAATGATGTGGTAACTTTTAAAAGAATATTTCCACACTTCGGTAGGTCAATTTAGTATCTGCTATAAAGTAATTGTTTCAATTTCCCTTAGATTCGAAATAAAATGATAGATGGAGAAAGCGGAGAAAAAACATTCAGAACCCTGGTTAAATCTCAAGATGAGGTAAGAATTAAGTCAGGTTTATTCTTAAATTAAAATGTGTATATTAATAATGATAATTGATATTAGTAGTAAAGCAATATTTATTCATAAAAAGCGACGTTTCTAGAAAAGAAAAATTGTTTAAAGCACTCTTTGCTGGAGGGATATTTTTAATAAGATTTTTAACTCTGAAATTTCTATAAAATGTTGCTTTAGATTTCTTGATGTATTCTTCTATCATTTACAATATGTTCTTGAAAATTATATTTTTTAATTTTTTTAATTGATGTATAGTTGATTTACAATATCATGTAAGTTTAAGGTATACAGCACAACGATTCAGTTATACATACATATATATACATACATATATATATATTCTTTTTCAGATTCTTTTCCCCAAAGTTTATTACATAATATTGAATATAATGCCCTGTGCTATACAGTAGGTCCTTGTTGGTTATTGAAAATTATATTTATGTCTCCATTTTTTTTTTACCAGTATAAGAAACAGAATACACAATATGATGTTTGCCATGTTCTTTTAGGCCATTTCAGTCATACAAATTTGAAGTTAATATTTAATAGCTGTATGGTTTGTGCATGCAGATGTTCTAATTGTTGAGTTCCATATATTTTTTTGTTTGTTTCTGGCTTCATTTATCTTCTTTTACTATTTAAGCACTATTGCCCTGAATTTAAACCTGAAATTAAATCCAAAGATAACACAGCTACTGCCATAAAATCACTGGTACAGCTATGTAACACTTGTATTGTTTTATATTGACGTGGAAAAACTCCGTGTATATGAGAAGTGTATCTATTCATTATCAGTCACATGTGGAATAAATACACATTTGAGTTTGAGGATTTGAAAAATGTATAGAACTCCCAAGCTTTTGAGCCTGGAAATTTAATTTAAGCTTTTATGTATAATTTATGTCTGTTTCCTCACAAGCTCATCCCTTTTAAGTGTAACATTTCTCCTGAATTTCTCAGCAGAGCTTTCCCTAAGATGGAGCTAGTATCTAAATACAGTACTTCATTAACACGTGCCCTTTCTAATTTTAATATCATCAGGAGTCCCTATTACCAGAACCCAAGGGGAGGTATATACCAGTTTCAGTCTTTGTTGAAACGTCAACTCTGTTTACTTAGACTTTACGCGTGCTGTTTACCGCTTCACTTTTCAGAGGAAAGATGTAAACCATTCAGCAGTTCTGCCAGCTTCTCTGTCTTGTTCTGCCAGCAAGAACTCTGGGACCTGCACGTTCTTTTTTCAACTTACAAATCAATTTTGTCTTTATTCAGTCACTTTGATGTTCCTCTCCTTCAATTTACTGTAAATTCTTCTTTTTGACCAATATCCACCCATAGACTTTTCCTATTAATAATATCGAAGAAAGTAGTGTTTTGTATGCTTATTTCTCTAATCCAACACAGTTTTTGATATTCTGTTTTTTATAACTTGCTGAACAATACTAGTTTGCCATGGTTTTTTATGAGTATTAATAAATATGTAAACATTATTTCTTTTAATTTTTTTATGAATTTTAGGAGTCCAAAAACTTCCTGAGCACTTCCTGCCCTCCCTCCCCTCATCCTCCACACACCTCAGTAAAGCCACAGAGATATTTGATGTATAGAAGCAACACTGTGTAGTTGTTATAAAATGAACTTGACATCGTACATTCTCCTTCATCCTGCCGACTAAAGTCCTCATTTCTTCATCAGTAAATTGTGGAAAAGAATAGTATTTCATTTACTCCAGGGAGTTGATTAAATGATACAATGACTGTAAAATGCCTAGATATTGCCTAACACCAAGTTATATTCAGTGAATATTATTGTTCTGATGAGGATGATGAAGCTGGTGATAACTAAAAATACTAAAAGATACATATGCGTCATCACCATACCTAATGGAAGAAGTAATGATCATTTCTTTACTACTGTTCAGTAGCTCCATAAGAAAGATTCAATATCCATGAAGTTATTTAGCTCTTACTTCCTTACCCTAGTGGATATAGTTGTCTTTCTAACCTTCAGTGATACTAAGTAATTAGTCTCTTATAATAGATAAGTACTATAATAATGGCTTAATAAGAACAGTAATGTGCTAACCATACATTTGGGTCTAGACACAGTGCATTAATTTCCTGATATTATCAGTTTCTCTTCAACATACCCTACTATGGAAATATCTGAGCATTATCTGATATTTCAGTCCTGTTTCAATATTAAAATGTATTTTTCAGGAAATGTTTTTAAAGTTTTGAGGTTAATAATTTGGCATAAATTACTAAGATTTTGCACTTAAACGTCCTTAAAATTTATTATGTGGGTATTTTTTTTCCCTAAAATGTTGCTTTACACACACACACCCCTCATAACAGAATAAATAATTGTAGAATAGTATAGATCAGATGTTTGTGAAGAAGGTATTGAATGATGACTGAATTTATAAATAGAGCCTAGCATTCTGCTCTTCATATAAATTCACTTCAAATGAAAAGTGATGATAACCATGTCCAACTCTTTTTCTTTTAGAGGTATATAGACAAAGGAAACAGGACGTATACATGGACCCCTGTCAATGGCACAGATTACAGGTAATTAACCTTACTTATTTCTATGTGTGCTGTATAAAAGAATGTTCAGTGCCTTTCACCTATTTTTATTTTTATTATTTATTGATTTATTTTTGCGGTACGCGGGCCTCTCACTGTTGTGGCCTCTCCCGTTGCGGAGCACAGGCTCCGGACGCGCAGGCTCAGAGGCCGCTCACAGGCCCAGCCACTCCGCGGCATGTGGGATCTTCCCGGACTGGGGCACGAACCCATGTCCCCTGCATCGGCAGGCAGACTCTCAACCACTGCGCCACCAGGGAAGCCCTCACCTATTTTTAAGTAGCCATTTTTCCAGTGGATGAATGTTGTCTTTACATACTCATAAGCTATTTTCAATATAATTAAAATAGAAATGTTATCCTTTCCAACATTAAAATGCATTAAAGTTATACATTCTGATTTTCAAAATGAGAAAGATGGGAAAAAGCTAGAAATATAAAATTTAGAAATGAAAACTTGTATGATATACACATATTTGGTGTTTTCTATATTTATGTTAGTAATAATAAATGTTGACATTTATTACTTTGTGGTCATCACCTCCACTGACCTCCTCATTTAAATTGTCATTTAGTTTACATTACTTACATTTAGGTTGCAAATTAACTTAAAAATGAAACTTATTACATCATAGTATAATCTGATATAAAATGCTCAATTGATATAATTTAATCCCATGAGTAGAAATTCTGTAATATCCTGATCCCTTCAATTGACTGGACCTTGGAAAATTGGACAGACTAATACCCTAAAATTTCTTGGAAATTCTCCATTCTTCAGCGCTTGCTGAGCATTTTTTTTTTTTTTTTTTGCGGTACGCGGGCCTCTCACTGCTGTGGCCTCTCCCGCTGCGGAGCACAGGCTCCGGACGCGCAGGCTCAGCGGCCATGGCTCACGGGACCAGCCGCTCCGCGGCACGTGGGATCTTCCCGGACCGGGGCACGAACCCGTGTCCCCTGCATCGGCAGGCGGACTCTCAACCACTGCACCACCAGGGAAGCCCTTGCTGAGCATTTTTTGTTTTGTTTGCTCTAAGGTCACCGCTTTCCCTGTGGTCCTGCTTCCTACAGCCTCATAATAGTGAGGCTGTTACGAAAATGTCCCTCTTGTTACTTATTCCCTCTTCCTCCTCTCCCTAACACCTTCCATCTTTGGATCTCATGTCACCAGACCACACCGCGCACCATTCTTCCCTTTGAACAGTCATCTCCCTCTGGTTCCTGTAAGATATCAGTTTCTGTGTGGTTGCCACCCTCTCCTCCATTCACATGGATCAGTGTTTCTCAAAATATTTGAGACATACCCACGCTTATATAAAATAAAACGAAAATTGTTTACTAAAATAAACTTTAAAAGAGATGAAAACTCAAGTGGAAAAAAAATGTTTATTACATTTCATAGACATGAAATTCATGTGTCAAATTGCTATAAAAATTTCTAAATGCTTACTCTCAGTTTCTATGCTTAATTAATCATGAGCTGGTAATAGATAGTTTGCAAGTGGGCCAGGTCCCTTGACACACTTTAAATACCAGTGACGTAGATGATTTTTCTGGTGCCTGGACTCTCTCTCTTTTTTTTTTTTTTTTAATCTCCTCCCCTCTGATGATCTTGTCATTCCCCTATCTTAGCTACCTACTACAAGGTCATGTTTTACAACTCTAACATTAAGACTGCAAGTCCTACATAATCTTAGTTTGAGATTTTTTTTATCCAACTCTCAGAGTAATACATTTTAGCTTTCCAACCCCTCCTTCTAATAGTCCAACTGCAACAATCCTTTGACTCAATTGAGACCTGAAATCCATCAACCCCTTCGACCTTTCACTGTCCTTTCCTTCCTCACGTCCTTGTACCCCTCTTTATTCAACATAAATTCTTTGGGTCTTAACTACGTTCACTCTCTTACACATACCATCAACTCCCTGCATCATACTTAGGTTTGGCAAACAGTAGTTTGACCAGTCCCAATCCTGGTTAAATTATTACCAACACCACACTGCACCCACACAGCTACAAATGGGAGGAATAAAATATTCCTTGACTGGTGACATCCAAAATTCAGGACCTTTAACCTTAAGTGTATTCAGTAGTGCCTGCTGATCTCAATAGTCCAGTAAATTTAGGATGCTTCTAGATGACTTTTGATAGCCTCTCTTCACTCCTCAAACCCGTCTCTTTCCCATCCATTTTTCTCTCAGGTGATGTCTTTACTTCTGTTTTTCTCAGTGAAATAGGAAGCAATCAGAAGAGACCTTCTACCACATAACGACTTGCATCTATATCTCCATCTCCTATCTCTATTTCTATTCACAACACAATAACAAGAGTGATATTATTAATACTTGAGTTATATTGTTTCATTTCTCTAGTCAAAATTCTCCAATAATTTGCTATCTTAATCTCTATAAAATCCGAAGTTTGTCATGACCATTAGAGGACTTACAGCATCTGACCTAATTTATCATCAGTTATCTGAAGTTACCTTCTCACGTTCTCCACTGAACCACCTTCATGTTAGAGCTACACTATCCTCCTTGCTAGTCCTCATAAACCCGGGACCATTCTGCCTCAGGACCTTTGCACCCGAAGTTATTTCTGCCTAGGATGAATTTTCCCCAGGTATTCACATGCTTACTCCATCTTCACACCTTCACTTACTTTATTGTCGCCTCAATAAGGTCTTCCCCAATAATCCTACCTAAAATGTAAAGTGCCTCATTATCATTTGATATTATATATGTGTATAAGCACATACACACACATATATATGAAGCATATATAAAATTTATTTCTACTGTTTGTTGTTTGTCTTCCTTCACTATAAGTTCTAAGAGGGCAAAGTTCTGAGATTGTTAGACTCTGAGATTCTAAGATTGTTGCCTGCTTCATTTAGTTTTGAATCCTCAGCTCATAAGTCAGTGGCACACAGTAAACATTCTGTAAATATTTACACAGTTAAATATTTAGATTTTTAATTTGTCTCATTCTGTCAAATCCAAATAATAGTTTCCAAACTTGCATTGCAATACTCAAATATGAGGGCCTCTTTAACTACATATTAATATACAGTTAATACGTAGCCTACTTAATAGGCTGTGGTGGACTCAACTGTTCTTTTCCTAATAAAACGAAACAACACTCCTCCCCCCTCTGCCCCAGAGCATACACATAACTTTTCAGGGGAGCCTAGAGTGCTGGGGATTCCCCTAGTAGTGGGTTGCTAGCATGGCATGCAGACTAGGTCTAGAAGAGGGGCACACGGTTACCAATGTCATGAGACACTACCTGCCAGTCTTTCTCCAGTTTTCCAGTTTTTGACATAATTTTGAACCTACTGAATAACACCAAAATGAATGTTTGTTTTACTTGCGTCTCTTGATTTCTCTCTCTCATTTCTATTAGGCATCTCTTTACGCATATACAATCTTTATGTACATACATAAGTAATTATTTTTCTTTCCGTTTCCATGGTTATGACCACCTTTCATTTTTTTGGATAAACTTGTCAGAAGGTGTGACAGCCAACAGGAAATCTGGGAGCCCTGTCTCGTTAGCGATGATTTCATGATAAAAGGAAATGTTGGATGCACATGTGGGAAAGTGCTCTCTGCCTTTGTTTCTTAGACAAACAAATTCTAAGTTAGAAAAACCATTTCTTTTTGACCCTGACAGTGAGTCAGTCTGATGGTTGGTCCTACTGCAGTCATAATTATACTCTGGGGGAATTTTAAATTCTTACTGTACCTTACTTAAATACGTTTTTAATAGTCTCACAAATGTCTCCTACATTCATCCCCTTTCCCTCACACACCAAGTTGTAATACAGGTGGCCAGATTGATGTTCTTTTCTCCAGTTCTGAGTACGTCTCTCCTTGTTCACAAAACTTTAGTCTCTCTTTCCATTTTTATCCAAGTTTGGATTCCAAGTCTGAAATTCACATCACACATTTCTAGCCTAACCTGTCTGCCCTGTCGTTTCGCCCACTGCACTGCACTACCCATACAAACCACTGTTCTCTGAACAAGCCCTAACTTCACACCTTTGCATGTTTTCTTCACACATTCTCTTCACAGATCTACAACTCAGAGCCAGATTAAATCTATTTCCATTGTGAGTACTCCTCTGAATCTCCGTACAAATAAATCCACAAATAAGAAGCTAGAACAACATATTACATCTAAATTGAAGGGAAAAAAGGGCAGTGTTTTTATTTAATGAATTAGGTATCAAATTTCACTTAGTGATTTCTGTCTCCTTAAGCCTTGATATAACTTGATATAACATATTTTGAAATATAGTAGTTATTTTAACAGAATGTTCTTTTTTTTTAATGAAGAGTTTGATTTTTATGGTGATATAAATGAGTTGAAAATTGTGTTATATTCCATTTAACTAAGTTAACCATGTTTATGGGAGTCACAAAAGTATTGCATGGGCTGTACCATCCATCTGGTGGCCACTGGCTTTATTAGACTTTTATCCCTGGGAGAAAATAAAGCAGACTTGATTTGTTGGTTTTATAAGGAGAGAGACAGCAAACACTGCATATGGCAGCATCCTTGACTCAGAATGTTGATTGAAGAGCTTATCTGCTATAGGTTGAAGAAATAACTGTTGCCTGAAGAAAAAAATCATTAAATTATGTGTAACCATATTTTTCTATAAAATAAAGTATAGCTATTAATAGCGACCAGAGACTTGCAGGCCAATAAAATGTATATTCGATATGTCAGTTTTAAAACGTCTATTGTGTTCCTCATGGGTTTCCACACTATTTTTTATGGTACATGAGATGTAACCCAAGCTTACAGTGTGACACTGTAGCAGCCACATGATGTAATGTTATCGGTCTTAATTTGAAGTTTCTCTTAGCAATAAATGCTGATAGGGCAATAAAAATGTCCTAATTTCCCTTGAGAGGCATTTGTGGGAGACAGTCTTCAAATGCTCACTAATTCTGCTCTACATTTTATAAATGGCAAGTGAATCATGAAAGGTCATCTTGCTTTCAGACTAATTGCACTGCTTATTTTAATTTTAATCTCTGCCTCCCCTTAAAGGAAGTTACCTTTAAAATGAATGTGGAGATTTTCATTAAATCTACATAACATTTTATTTCTCTGACCTTTTCCCGTAAGGAAAGTTTATGAATTACTTAATGATGGAGAAAGACTTGGGAATTGGAGGTAACAAGCATCCACTTATTTTGCTATCTTGACTGCATAATTAAATTGTAGCAAATAAGCCCTTGCATTTTTCCTCGTCATAGAGTGAATTTTTAGCATATATTCATAAGAAGAAAAACCTGGAATTTTATATTTTGTCCTGTTCTATATTGCTCATAAAAAATGTATAACAGCATTACACTTTGGACATCCATCCTCAAAGCCTGGGAAACATGAGGCTTGAGTGATTTAAAAGAAGATCTTCTGCAAATGCCTAGAAATACTCAGAAGCCTAGAAATGCACACATTTTTCTGTGCGTTGCTAAATTTGGGGTTAAATTGTAAAAATGAATGCTGAATAACTCAATTGCTCACATTAATTAAGCGTCATTTTTTAATAATAGTTGCATTGGAAATCTTAGAGATAACCTCATTTTTGGCATTAGTTCGTTAGTTTCCTTCTGTATTCAAAGGATAGCAGAGACCATTTGCAACTGTGAGTATGGATGTGGAATAATTAGTTATGTTCTGCACATGTGTATCCGCCATCGTGAGAGTAGAAGAATTACACATATGCAGTTGTTACGGGAAAGTGCATCATATTCTGATACCTTTTAACAATTCCAATATTTTGTGTGTTTTATTCACTGTCAGCTTCAAAATGAGTGCGGTTACCTGCCTGTCGTCTTTTCAGTTTGTACAGTCATATTAAGACAGGGTTGGATGACAGGCTTGTTTGACAGTCCTTGCGTCTAAAATGTTCAGAATTTGGCTTAAGATTTGCACTGGAGCTTTCCTCCAGTGTGTGCGTGTACGATGGGACGAGAGTAGCCCATGGCTCTTGTAAACTATTAAAGTCAAGATGTTTTTCCTACTGTGCCTAACAGCAATCTGCCAAATGATATGGGATATCCACAGTTAATGAACTTGAAATAAATACAGTTACACTGTTGGGTAAGAACCAATGGGATGAGCAAGTGCTATAAAGGAACCTGAATTTCCCTTCCAAAAGACATGGGGGAAATGGCCTAGAAAAGAGTTGTGCAATATTAGGTATTTAACCCCTCAAAAGAGACTGTGCATTGTGTAATTAGTCATGATAATAATACTTCTTTCATTTGTAATTTTTAGTAGTGTACATTTGCTAGCAAGCACTGTAACATTATGTATAATTCGTTAGGGAGGGGATAGCCAATTGGCATGATATAATTACTTTGCTTAAACGTAGCCCTAGTATTCTTCTATTTTTGTCCACAAAGTATTTTAATATAGTTTTCTGAAAATACAGTATCCATGACATTTCTTCTTCAGCTGATTTATGGGCACATTTTGTAGCTTACTCTCCATGTGTCTCTTCTGATTCTCTACAATGTAGAGAACTGGATGGCAAGACCAAATTAAGTACCCTATTTGGTGAAAGCATTTTCCTGTCAAAGTAATATGTCTTTTCCTTCCCATGAGGAAGATCTTTGGATTTTCCATGAACTTGATGTGTCTTTTTTCTTTAAGTTATGTTTCATTTTTGTTTGTTTGTGTTTATGCTTCTCTTGTTTCTATTGCAGTTTGGCCTTGGTATTACCAACCTACAGTTTTTACTATATAAAAGCCAAAATAGAAGAGACAATAACTCAGGCCAGATGTAAGTACTGTGAAAGCGACTTCAGGGTCTGTTTGTTATCTCCTAGTGCCAGAGGTTTAAATACGTCCAGACTTTGGAATACCCAAGGCTTATACATTTTAGTGGGTGTTATTACCGAATCAACAGCAATGATTCTAACCCATTCCAAACATGCAAGGAACAAGAAGTATTCTACATGGATAGAATATGAGCAGGTACTCCAGTCTCACTGGCAGTCCCTACCACCCTCCCCTGCCTTGCTTTGTGCTCATAGAATCATTGCAGTGCTGTGTCCTCTGTTGCTATTGTTTTAAGGGTCTGCTAGCTGGCACAAAATGTTTCACACAGTCTCTACTCATGGCACTCTGCTGGTAGTAGCAAAGTTTTTCTTTTCTTTTTTTTTTTTTTTTTGCATTTGGCAAGAATGATATTATGCTCCACATCGTCGACCTTGTTGGAATAAATTAAATTTTACTGGTCTTTGGCTTTGGTTTGGCAATTAACTTTCTTCTAACTATCCAAATTAATGTTTTCAGTAACTCAAATGGATCAGTTTGGGTTTTTTTTTTAAGCGTCATTTGGAATGTGGAGTAATTATTAACACTAGTGCATATTTCAAGTCATTATTAATCTTTATTTTGTTTTGGGTGACTAGCTTCAGTAAAGTAAAATGACCATCATATCCTTTGCATATCACTCAATTATTTCTAACCACCTAAATTTTGTCTGTTACAATAAAGTAAAAAATATATATGCATATATATATATGTATATACCTTTTACCTCTGACTGTACATGAACTACAGTTTCTTTCCTTTCTCTGTCAGTTCTTTTTTGGTCTCTGCAGTCCTGATTCTCATTGCACATTGTGGTAATTTAGACCTTTATATTTCCGCTTTCACTTGATAGATAGATATGATGGTCTTTTAACAGCCACCAACTTTGCATGAGCTAGTTCTTCACTTGATAAATGAGGGGGTGCCTAGTGGGTCTTTGATGATTGGTAAATGCTTCTGTTTATAGGCTAGCATCATTGGTATTGCACTTGCGTTAGCCACTTTGCAAAACAGACCCTTGAAATAACCACAGTACAGAGAGGGTGCTCTAGTAGTAATTGACAGGACATATTTTCCAGTCTTCAAAAATATGTGTCTTTTCTTGCAGACTACAGCTGTACATAAATAAACCTTTGATCTATGCACAATATTTTTATTCAAGAAAGTCATTGAATAAAATATTGTTTGTGACCCCCCTTTGCTTTTACCCTCTTTTTTTTTTGTTTCCCTGCTTTCTCTTTCTGATGGATTTTCACAGCAAAAAAGGGCAGAATGAAGGGCAAGTATTTTCTTGTTGCTCAATTTCTTTTTGTTTAGTACACTTGACATTTCCACTGATATTTCCATTCCTATTGGATACTATCCTCTGTGCTTCTCATTTGCTAGATTTTCCTCCATGATCCCTCAGACCTTAGCAGCAAAAAAGGGGGAAAGAATATGCCTGTGTTTATATACGTAACCTATTTCACTTTCTGTTTTTTTCTTAAATACTTGTGTGTTTTTATCCTTGCACTTTCTAATTCATACTAATATGAAGAATGCTATTAATTCACTAAAGGCATTAATGGGTTTATTAAAATCATTTTCTTTATCATGATATTGGTAAAATATTTGACATTTTAAATAAATACCTCTGGTGTAACATTGACAAAAGTCACTTTTTAAAGGATATCTTGGTTATAGTAGGGTTAGTTAGTAAATGGGAAAATTATAGACCTAACATTGTCTTTGATATAACTGTTGTAATCCATGTTATGAAATTAAAATTGATTTTATTACTGTAAAGTATTGGGGATCTTTATATTCATTCATATGTTTCAGTTGAGGATGGAAATAGTCTGTTTTTATTTTTCCGTGTAAGGTTATTTTTCTAATGCCTTCCTATTGACGTCAAATCTCAGGATGCATATTCCGGTTTGTCTAACCCTGTAACATTATCTTTGCAGATTCAGAAACATTGAAGCCGGATAATTTTGAAGAATCTGGCTATACATTCATAGCACCAAGGTAGGTTTTGTTTTCTTTTTTTATAGCTCATTGTGGATATGTAGGGCTTCAAGAACAGGTCTGAGCTGGGGTCAAGACTGCTGTGGATTATGCCATGCCAAATTATGGAACCAAAGGAAACAATAACTTTAAAACTGAAAGAGAATGCTGTTCTTTCATTCATTTACTCATTCAGGTACTTAGCTGCTGTGTGCTAAAGAATATGCTGACTTGGGGATACAGCGGTGAATAGGACAGATGGAGGTTTTGCTTTTGTTGCAACCAACAGTATATCCAAGAAAAACGAAGAGTTGTGAATTTGCATTTGTGACTATGTATACACATACAAACTCTCACTTTCTGTCTCTACACACACACGTACACACACAAACACACACACACACACACACACACACTGAGATAGATATGCATAGATATGTACAGATATATACATATATGTGTATATATACACAAGAATGTGTATGCCTCATAGAATGACAACATCATTGATTTTTTTAACACAAGTTTTTGGGAAATTTATTTTAATACAGTGAGATTTTCTCACATAATTTTTAAGATTAGCATTCTTTCCTCCTAACCAATTTTACTTCTCTCGCTTATAATCCCCCTTCCGTAGCTCTAATATACATCTTCATCTCTACCTCTATTTTCTTATAATTATTTGAAACTCCATTCAAGGATCCAAGATTATTCTTTATTTCTATTTCTTTCCTTAGTTTTTGACTCCCACTCCCCATCAGACACATGTAATAAGACAAATCAGCAGAATTCCTATTACCCTAGGCTACTGAATAAAATAGATTCAGAAGCTTGTAGTATCCAATTCTCACAATTTTTCCTTCTTAAAGAAATTGCTCTAAGAAGGCTCCTAAAAACTGGTCTCAGTTATTCTTTCTATTTCTGCATAAGACTATCTGAATTTTTGGTTCTTATTGAAAGTAGGGAATATATATAACTTTCTGAGAAATCTCTGTTAACTAAGCATATTTCTGGCTTTGTGAGTGACTCTGCCCTCAAGCAGTGTTCCTGCTTGAACTGCCTTCAGGCTTGGACACTGCTGATCCCACGCTTTGACATTCTGCCTCCTCTTGCTTAATGACATACTTTTCTGGTTTTCTTCCTCCCTCCCTGGCTGCATATTCAGTCTCTTTCATGAGCTTCCCTTCTTGTGCACATCACTCGTATGAAGCTGCTGGCCTGGGCTCTCTTATCTTCCTATTTTGAGTCTGCAGACATACCACAGACGCCCACTATTCTGTGTCTACAGTTTGGGGTGATGGCTCCCAAATCTACAGGATGTTGGTAACATCTAGAAACAAAATAGGCATACTGTGTGGTTTATTGACCTTACATTATAATATAAGATCAAACAATATATTTCCAGACTTTATGTCTACCCTACATATTTTAATATGAGACTTCATGTTTATGGAGCCTAATAGAAATCTCTCTTCAAGGTGCTCCAAATTCATGATCTCCTGAACATTTGTCCTCTTTGGAAAACTCTTCTTTCTGTGTTGCCTCAGTGACAAAAAAAATTACTGTTCTCCCCAAATACCCAGTCTTGAAACCTGATAGGTGTCTTTGCTCCCTTTCCTTTATATGGAACTTCTGGTCGATCAACAAGTCTTGCCACATAGAATTTATCTTATGAGTATCAAGTATGTCTGTCAAACTCTGCTGCCTTTGTTCTAGTTCAGGCTAGTGCCTTCCTCACTTAAACTACTAAGGCTGCCTCTTAATTGATCTCCCTGCCTCCAGTATTTCTCCCTTACTTCCAATTTCTGTCTCCTTTCTGTAAGCAGAGGGAGTCTCTAAACTTTCAATAACATTGTGTTTCTCATCTGTTAAATACTAACCAGTGGCTTCGTATTATCCCCATGATAATCGATACTGTATAGGAAAGCTTTCAAATCTTCTGTCACTAGGCCCCAGTTTACCAGTGTGGTCCCCTATACTCTAAATCAGGGGCTGACAAGCTACAGCCTGCAGTTTTACGTATAAAACTTTATACGTAAAGTTTTATTAGAACACAGCCGCAGGCATTTGTTGATGTATTGCCTGTGGCTGCTTTCACTACAAAGGCAGAGCCGAGGGGTTGTGGCCTAGACCTTTTAGCCCATAGAGCCTGAATCATTTACTCTCTTGCCCTTTAAGAAACAGTCTGTCAACCTCTGCTTTAAAGTCTAGCCACACTAAACTTTTCTTATTTCCTAAAATGCATTGTTTTTTCCTCCTTACTGCTTTTCATCCACTCATTTTCTTTTCTATTTTGGATTGAACACACACACCTCCGGTCCTTCCCAAACTCCAACTTCAAAGCTCCTTGATCTGGGAATTTCTTTCCCATCATCACTGGATTAGACATCCTTGCTGACTGCTTCATAGAATCCTGTATTTCCCGTACTAGAGTACTGGCCACATTTCATTTTATTTTCCCCAACACAGACATGATGGCATCTGTTTGACTTACCATTCAATACTCAATATCAAATCTACTGATTGGCACACAGTGGGGGCCTCATAAATAGTTGACGACTGGAGAATCTATAAATGTATGAAAAGTATTTTAAAAATCATATTATTAATTATAATACCTACAATCTTACTAGCAAGTTTTTGATACAAGTAACTTTGGGCCACTGCTAAAACTATAGTTTTAGCTGGAAAGCGGAATATTAATGTAGCACAGGGGTGAGAAGAGGTTGAGTTACTGGGTGCCCTGTGTTGAGACTCTCCCTCCGAGCATGGTAAACGTCCAGGAATTCCCAGAGAAGATAAATATCTCTCTCAATCTCAATTCCCAATTCACAGACAGTGGGTTTTGTTATAGTTCAGCAAGGATTAGCATATGGATCATTTCTGTGGCCTGTCACGTTCAATATCAATATGACTGGCTGGAAGACTAGAATTCACCTGTGTGTTCGGGGAAGGAGCAAATAGCAGAGGAGGGAAGAAATGTCGTAGCTTGTGGGAGAAACAATGAGTGTTCACCCCAGTTAACATGTGTTAAGCCTTTTACATGTATGATTTACATGTACGATTTGATTATATTTACCCCTCAAAAGAGCTCTATAATAAATTAGTGTTATATATTATCCTATGTCACAGATCCGGAAACAGTTTTAGAGATGTTAAATAATACGGGATTTTCTGAATCTGTTTCCTTGCTACTCTAAGGTATAAATATCTACACTGAATATGCAAATACTTAGTTAGGGAATCGCAAAAGAATGTCCAGTACAGCTGAGTAAAATAGTTTTGTAGGGAACATTTCCTGGAAACAATGAGCATTGGATGTGTATTCAAAGATTTGTGGAAAGTAAACTGATAGAAAATTGGGATAAAGAAAAAATCGGTGAGAAAAGGGAGACATTTATGTAGCATAGAATATCCAGCATATGTTTTTGTCACTGTTATTAATGGGAAACAGTGAAGCAAACTCTAGAGAAAGACTTTCAGGATCTGTTTCCCAGATTTTCATGGTCATAGCTGTGTTACTCAGATTCTCTGCATCTTAGTTTCTTTACTTGCAAAATGGTGCTAACAATAATACCTACCTCATACAATTTTTATAAGCTTTAAGTGAGATAATATTGCATGCAGAATATTTAGCATACCTCTTGGTATGACATGATCTTAAATAAATATTATTTATTATTATTATTTTATTTATTTATTTTTTTGCGGTACGCGGGCCTCTCACTGCTGTGGCCTCTCCCGTTGCGGAGCACAGGCTCCGGACACGCAGGCTCAGCGGCCATGGCTCACGGGCCCAGCCACTCTGCGGCATGTGGGATCTTCCCGGACCGGGGCATGAACCCGCGTTCCCTGCATCGGCAGGCGGACTCCCAACCACTGCGCCACCAGGGAAGCCCTTATTTATTATTACTGATGGTTTTATTAAGAGGTCAGAGCAGGAGGGCTAGTTATTTAATAAAAGATGTTATGGGAATTTCCTGGTGGTCCCGTGGTTAGGACTTGGCACACTGCCAGGGGCCCGGGTTCAATCCCTGATTGGGGAACTAAGATCCCGCAAGGCATGTGGTGTGGCCAATAATAATAATAATAATAATAAAGGATGTTAAAAAGCAGTTATTTTAAAATAATTTAAAGAAGAACGCTCGTGAAATTTAAAGGTAGAACCATTTTTGTTAATTCTTAAATAATTAAACTCTTTGATCCTAGTTAGTACTCGGTTTTTGCAATTTCCTTAAATTTTGAAAACTACTGGAAAGGAAAGCATGGAGAATACAGATGTGTGGAGCATTATTCCTATCTTTAAGAGAATTACAGTCATAGGGATGAAAATCTACAACATGGATTAATTTTTCTATCTTTCTTGGATAATCAGAAATGAGAAAGCACTTCAAAGATAAGTTAGAATAAGAAAGAAAAGTATGTGATCACCAGTAATTCAATGCTAATTTGAGATGTATGACCTATGTAAGTTCGTGGAATAGAATAAGAACAAACTGACTTTCTAGAAATAAATAATTTGCCAAATTTCTAATACCAAAGAT
This sequence comes from Leucopleurus acutus, assembly GCF_964270905.1. Taxonomy (NCBI): domain Eukaryota; kingdom Metazoa; phylum Chordata; class Mammalia; order Artiodactyla; family Delphinidae; genus Leucopleurus; species Leucopleurus acutus. Next base: position 27,932,462 of record NC_139144.1, on the reverse strand, counting down.
CTTTTAGTTTGCAGCCATTTAAGTTACAAATCCCATTTTGGTCAGAAACACAAAGTGACCAAAAAAGATTATATAGCTTTGAGGCCCTGAAGGTACTTTCAGCAAATCGAAATTGAATTTGTTCCTTTAAAGCCATCCAGAGGTTTCGCCACCTTGCTACTTTAATCTTTTTTAGGGGAAAAAAAAAAAAAAATTCCTCAGAAAAGTAATGATCAATATGCATAAGATTGATCTCTTTTAGAAAAACAGTGCCTCATAGAAAGTTTATCAGCAAAGTCTATCCCACACGTCCTGAGGGAACTCAGCAGTTGTGGTAACCACAGTTATTGCCTGTCATGCACTTTCCTGGGGTGGTTCCTTTGGGAGAGATCTTAAGAAATGCTGATTATCTCCAGTTGTCAAGCTCCCAGGCCTATGCTGAACAATCATTAGGCTAACAGGCAACCGATGTTGATGCTGTCTGTCTAGACGTACCTTCACATCCCAAATATTTCAGTCAGGCTCTTGCTACTTACTACGTAGTGTACAGGCACCCTGCTCTGCCTGGTGTGTAACTTTCTGTTGTCCCGGCTCATTCTTACTACTGGAGAACTCATTCCCCTGACACAACGTTCAGCGTTGTGTTGTGTTTTCTCACGTCGCAGTTGTTTAAATTCTTTCACTTCTGCTCCCGTCCTAATTCAACAACTCTCCTTAACGGTAGTTCAGCACTTTCACTGCTTTTGCCATTAGGATACATCAAAAGGTCAATAATATCTTTAGACTCCTTCAAAGTTGGGCACGAAGTTGGGCACAAAGTTGGATCAAAGTTTGATCCAGCAAGGATCAAAACAGAAACAAAACATAACATGATGACGTTGTCTAAACAACACTGACAGCCTTCTATTGGTAGAGGTCAAAGCTGCTTTTGGCCTGAAGCTTTGTAACTATAAAAGCTCACAGAGTCAAAGTTCAAAGCACAGTGTAGGTTATGTTAAAACACTAATTAGGGATCTGAAGACTTGGCTTCCTTTTCCCCTCAGGGCTTGACCACTTGCTAGTTAGGTGCCTTTGGGTAAATCCTTTTACATCTTTGAATCTCAGTTTCCTCACTATTAAAATATTAAATTACCTTCTGATAAAGTTATTTTTAGGATTAAATGATTAAACGAAAATTTTAGAAATGCCTTCTAGACAATAACATGGAATTTTAAAATTCCATGTTTTATTAATGATTTTATTAATAATTATTTCATTTAGTCCTTCTAAAACATTCTATTTAATCCTTCTAAAACCTTCCCATCAGCTTCTAATTCTGTGCGATCCTAGTTCAATGTATTGGCCGTTTGACTTCCAGGCTAGTGTTATTTCCAAAAAAGCATAGCATTGTGGGAAGAAGTCAACTTTAGCTCTGTCAATAATTTAATGGGTATTATGAAAACTTTTTAAACCTTGTCTTTAAACGAAAATTTTCCATGAACCAAGAAGTCTCTTTTTTGAAGTTCTGACATTCTTTTCCTCTCTGCAGCTTTGTATTTAGGTAATGTTTACTTTTTGCATCTGAAAATGTTTACTTTTTGATTGCATTTTTGTCTTGAATATTTGATTATCCAGTCTGTTAGTTGTATTAACCTAGTTATTATCATTGCAATCTTCTTATAATATTTGTTGCCTTACATTTATTCTTAATTTCCAAAACACTTAGGACAGCAGTTCCCAAAGTATAGAACCCTGTGGGTTCCAAAGTCTCTTTCAGAGAATCTGCAAGGACAAAGCTGTTTTCCTAACAATGTTAAATGGCATTTGTGTTTTTCATCATATTGACATTTGCAGTGACAGTACAAAAGCAATGGTGAGCTGATACCTTATCAGGAATCAAGACAGTGGTACTAAAGACTACTGGTAGCCACTGTAATCTTCATTGCCAGGCACCCACATTGGGGAAAAAGCCAGTGTCACTTTAAAATATCCTTGATTAAAGCAGTAAGAATTATTAATTTTACTGAGGTTTACCCATGAGTATATGTCTTTTAATACTCTGTGTAAAAAGAAAAAAAAAAGGAAGTTTTACTGCATACCAGAGTAACTTGCCTATCTCCAAAAATTGTGTGAATTGAGAGCTAAAATAGGAGGTTCTTGCTTTTTTTCCATGAGATATCATTTTACTAGAAAGAATGAATGACAGAGGAACTGTGGTTATTCAGACTTGGGTATTTGGCAGACATTTTCTCAAAAATTAGTTAAGTGAGCCTTTTACTTTGAAGAAAACAACTGAAAGTATTTGTTCCCAATGACAAAACCTGAACTTCAAACAAAAATTAGAATTTTAGGAAAGTTACATATTCATTACTGTAAGCATGACAGCTTCCCCATAGTTATAGACTTATCTGGTGAGATCAGTGATGTTATTAATGAATGTGAATTTTCATTATTGTGTAATAAAATATGTTACCGTTTAGAATATCTGCATTATTCATATCTTCCAAATAACCAATTTATGATGTGATAAAAATCATGGGTAAAAGATCCATTCAAAATGTAAGATGGTGCATTGAATTTTAATATAACAGAGTACAAAATGCTCATTGGTATTGTTTCAGATTCCATATCACAAATTAAGAATCAAGAAATTGCAAATAATCAAGATTGTTACTTGATTGTTACAAATTGTTACTCAAGAGAAAAGAACACCCACAATTATCTGAAAAGATTATTAAAATAATTCTCCTTTCCAACTGATGATCTGTGTGAGCACTTGCTTTTTTCATGTGCCAAAACAATCTTGCAGTCAGCTGAATACAGAGACATTAGTGTCTTTTCTTAAGTCAGTAATTACAGATATGTGCAAATAACTAAATCAATGCCACTTTATTTTACTCCATTTTTTAAAACAGTAATTTCTCAAAAAAAACGTTAACACAATGGGTTTATTGTAGATATTTGATAAATATATATCTTTAAATTTCTCAGTCTTAATTTCTATATGTAAATTGCTAACCTACTGCATAAAATGACAATAGTACAGTAGGAGTAACAGAAGCCAACACTTATTGGGCACCTTCTGTCCAGTGTTCAAATGGTTAATATATTTAATATATAATATATAATCCTGACCACTTGATGTTAAAGTATTATTCCATTATAAGGATGAGGAAATGGAGATAACCAGAATTCAACAGCTTGCGAAGTCATGCAGCTAGTAAAAAGTTTAAAAATTAAGTGTTTTCACTACCTATGCTTACTGTGTACATTTTTGTAAAGTTGTGATTTTAACACCTAATATCCTAAACTATTTTTTTCAGAGATTACTGCAATGATCTTAAAATATCAGATAATAACACCGAATTTCTTTTAAATTTTAATGAGCTTATTGATAGAAAAACTCCGAACAACCCATCATGTAAGTATGCATTAATTTACAATAATTGCTTCACTGTGGTTATTATCCAAAGTAGTCAAATCGCGGTTCAATTTAGTTCGTTGGTATGCTGGTTTATTTATTTACTTTTTGAAGTTTTAATGGTAATAATTTGACCCTTAATTTTTTTATATATTACAGAAATTTTATTCTGTTATTAAGTAAAATCCAGTGTTCAAATCCAGGTATTCAATACTTGCAAAAGGTTAGATGTAAATACTATATGCTTACCTTGTTCCTCTCAAATTTGGGAAACTGAATTTGGAATGATCTTTTGAAGGTTCTTTATTGCATTGTTCTTTCCTCTATGCAGAGGAAAACACATTGTATTTTAGTTTATTTTATTTATTCTTTACATCTCTATTAGAGTATAATTGCTTTACAATGGTGTGTTAGTTTCTGCTTTATAACAAAGTGAATCACTTATACATATACATATGTTCCCATATCTCTTCCCTCTTGCGTCTCCCTCCCTCCCACCCTCCCTATCCCACCCCTCCAGGCTGTCACAAAGCACCGAGTTGATCTCCCTGTGCTATGCGGCTGCTTCCCACTAGCTATCTACGTTACATTTCGTAGTGTATATATGTCCATGCCTCTCTCGCGCTTTGTCACAGCTTACCCTTCCCCCTCCCCATATCCTCAAGTCCATTCTCTAGTAGGTCTGTGTCTTTATTCCTGTCTTACTCCTAGGTTCTTCATGACATTTTTTTTTTCTTAGATTCCATATATATGTGTTAGCATACGGTATTTGTCTTTCTCTTTCTGACTGACTTCACTCTGTATGACAGACTCTAGGTCTATCCACCTCATTACAAATAGCTCAATTTCGTTTCTTTTTATGGCTGAGTAATATTCCATTGTATATATGTGCCACATCTTCTTTATCCATCCATCCGATGATGGACACTTAGGTTGTTTCCATCTCCGGGCTATTTTAAATAGAGCTGCAATGAACATTTTGGTACATGACTCTTTTTGAATTACGGTCTTCTCAGGGTATATGCCCAGTAGTGGGATTGCTGGGTCATATGGTAGTTCTATTTGTAGTTTTTTAAGGAACCTCCATACTGTTCTCCATAGTGGCTGTACCAACTTACATTCCCACGAGCAGTGCAAGAGTGTTCCCTTTTCTCCACACCCTCTCCAGCATTTATTGTTTCTAGATTTTTTGATGATGGCCATTCTGACTGGTGTGAGATGATATCTCATTGTAGTTTTGATTTGCATTTCTCTCATGATTAATGATGTTGAGCATTCTTTCATGTGTTTGTTGGCAATTTGTATATCTTCTTTGGAGAAATGTCTATTTAGGTCTTCTGCCCATTTTTGGATTGGGTTGTCTGCTTTTTGTTATTGAGCTGCATGAGCTGCTTGTAAATTTTGGAGATTAATCCTTTGTCAGTTGCTTCATTTGCAAATATTTTCTCCCATTCTGAGGGTTGTCTTTTGGTCTTGTTTACGGTTTCCTTTGCTGTGCAAAAGCTTTGAAGTTTCATTAGGTCCCATTTGTTTATTTTTGTTTTTATTTCCATTTCTCTGGGAGGTGGGCCAAAAAGAATCTTGCTGTGATTTATGTCATAGAGTGTTCTGCCTATGTTTTCCTCTAAGAGTTTGATAGTTTCTGGCCTTACATTTAGGTCTTTAATCCATTTTGAGCTTATTTTTGTGTATGGTGTCAGGGAGTGATCTAATCTCATACTTTTACATGTAGCTGTCCAGTTTTCCCAGCACCACTTATTGAAGAGGCTGTCCTTTCTCCACTATACATTCCTGTCTCCTTTATCAAAGATAAGGTGACCATATGTGTGTGGGTTTATCTCTGGGCTTTCTATCCTGTTCCATTGATCTTTCTGTTTTTTTTTGCCAGTACCATACCGTCTTGATTACTGTAGCTTTGTAGTATAGTGTGAAGTCAGGGAGCCTGATTCCTCCAGCTCCAGTTTTCGTGCTCAAGATTGCTTTGGCTATTCGGGGTCTTTTGTGTTTCCATACAAATTGTGAAATTTTTTGTTCTAGTTCTGTGAAAAATGCCAGTGGTAGTTTGATAGGGATTGCATTGAATCTATAGATTGCTTTGGGTAGTAGAGTCATTTTCACAATGTTGATTCTTCCAATCCAAGAACATGGTATATCTCTCCATCTATTTGTATCATCTTTAATTTCTTTCATCAGTGTCTTATAATTTTCTGCATACAGGTCTTTTGTCTCCTTAGGTAGGTTTATTCCTAGATATTTTATTCTTTTTGTTGCAGTGGTAAATGGGAGTGTTTTCTTGATTTCACTTTCACGTTTTTCATCATTAGTGTAAAGGAATGCCAGAGATTTCTGTGCATTAATTTTGTATCCTGCTACTTTACCAAATTCATTGATTAGCTCTAGTAGTTTTCTGGTAGCATCTTTAGGATCCTCTATGTATAGTATCATGTCATCTGCAAACAGTGGCAGCTTTACTTCTTCTTTTCCAATTTGGATTCCTTTTATTTCCTTTTCTTCTCTGATTGCTGTGGCTAAAACTTCCAAAACGATGTTGAATAAGAGTGGTGAGAGTGGGCAACCTTGTCTTGTTCCTGATCTTAGTGGAAATGCTTTCAGTTTTTCACCATTGAGGATGATGTTGGCTGTGGGTTTGTCATATATGGCCTTATTATGTTGAGCTAAGTTCCCTCTATGCCTGCTTTCTGCAGGGTTTTTAACATAAATGAGTGTTGAATTTTGTTGAAAGCTTTTTCTGCATCTATTGAGATGATCATATGGTTTTTCTCCTTCAATTTGTTAATATGGTTTATCACATTGATTGATTTGCGTATATTGAAGAATCCTTGAATTCCTGAGATAAACCCCAGTTGATCATGGTGTATGATCCTTTTTAATGTGCTGTTGGATTCTGTTTGCTAGTACTTTGTTGAGGATTTTTGCATCTATGTTCATCAGTGACACTGGCCTGTAGTTTTCTTTCTTTGTGACGTCCTTGTCTGGTTTTGGTATCAAGGTGATGGTGGCCTCGTAGAATGAGTTTGGGAGTGTTCCTCCCTCTGCTATATTTTGGAAGAGTTTGAGAAGGATAGGTGATAGCTCTTCTCTAAATGTTTGATAGAATTCGCCTGTGAAGCCATCTGGTCCTGGGCTTTTGTTTGTTGGAAGATTTTTAATCACAGTTTCAATTTCAGTGCTTGTGATTGGTCTGTTCATATTTTCTATTTCTTCCTGATTCAGTCTTGGCAGGTTGTGCATTTCTAAGAATTTGTCCTTTTCTTCCACGTTGTCCATTTTATTGGCATAGAGTTGCTTTTAGTAATCTCTCATGATCTTTTGTATCTCTGCAGTGTCAGTTGTTACTGCTCCTTATTCATTTCTAATTCTATTGATTTGACTCTTCTCCCTCATTTTCCTGATTGAGTCTGGCTAATGGTTTATCAATTATTTTTATCTTCTCAAAGAACCAGCTTTTAGTTTTATTGATCTTTGCTATCATTTCCTTCATTTCTTTTTTATTTCTGATCTGATTTTTATGATTTCTTTCCTCTTGCTAACTTTGGAGTTTTTTTGTTCTTCTTTCTTTAATTGCTTTAGGTGCAAGGTTAGGTTGTTTATTCGAGATGTTTCCTGTTTCTTGAGGTAGGATTGTATTGCTATAAACTTCCCTCTTAGAACTGCTTTTGCTGCATCCCATAGGTTTTGGGTCGTTGTGTCTCCATTGTCATTTGTTTCTAGGTATTTTTTGATTTCCTCTTTGATTTCTTCAGTGATCACTTCGTTATTAAGTAGTGTATTGTTTAGCCTCCATGTGTTTGTATGTTTTACAGATCTTTTCCTGTGATTGATATCTAGTCTCATAGCGTTGTGGTCGGAAAAGATACTTGATACAATTTCAATTTTCTGTCTTTTTTTTTTTTTTTTTTTGCGGTACACGGGCCTTTCACTGTTGTGGCCTCTCCCGTTGCGGAGCACAGGCTCCGGACGCGCAGGCTCAGCTGCCATGTCTCATGGGCCCAGCCGCTCCGCGGCATGTGGGATCTTCCCGGACCGGGGCACAAACCCGTGTCCCCTGCATCAGCAGGCGGACTCTCAACCACTGCGCCACCAGGGAAGCCCTCAATTTTCTTAAATTTACCAAGGCTCGATTTGTGACCCAAGATATGATCTATCCTGGAGAATGTTCCATGAGCACTTGAGAAAAATGTGTATTCGCTGTTTTTGGATGGAATGTCCTATAAGTATCAATTAAGTCCATCTTGTTTAATGTATCATTTAAAGCTTGTGTTTCCTTATTTATTTTCATTTTGGATGATCTGTCCATTGGTGAAAGTGGGGTGTTAAAGTCCCCTACTATGAATGTGTTACTGTCGATTTCCCCTTTTATGGCTGTTAGTATTTGCCTTATGTATTGAGGTGCTCCTATGTTGGGTGCATAAATATTTATAATTGTTATATCTTCTTCTTGGATCGATCCCTTGATCATTATGTAGTGTCCTTCTTTGTCTCTTCTAATAGTCTTCATTTTAAAGTCTATTTTGTCTGATATAAGAATTGCTACTCCAGCTTTCTTTTGGTTTCCATTTGCATGGAATATCTTTTTCCATCCCCTTACTTTCAGTCTGTATGTGTCTCTAGGTCTGAAGTGGGTCTCTTGTAGACAGCATATATATGGCTCGTGTTTTTGTATCCATTCAGCCAATCTGTGTCTTTTGGTGGGAGCATTTAGTCCATTTACATTTAAGGTAATTATCGATATGTATGTTCCTTTTCTCATTTTCTTAACTGTTTTGGGTTCGTTATTGTAGGTCTTTTCCTTCTCTTGTGTTTCCTGCCTAGAGAAGTTCCTTTAGCATTTGTTGTAAAGCTCGTTTGGTGGTGCTGAACTCTCTCAGCTTTTGCTTGTCTGTAAAGGTTTTAATTTCTCCATCAAATCTGAATGAGATCCTTGCTGGGTAGGGTAATCTTGGTTGCAGGTTTTTCTCCTTCATCACTTTAAATATGTCCTGCCTGGTCCCTTCTGGCTTGCAGAGTTTCTGCTGGAAGATCAGCTGTTAACCTTATGGGGATTCCCTTGTGTGTTATTTGTTGTTTTTCCCTTGCTGCTTTTAATATGTTTTCTTTGTATTTAATTTTTGACAGTTTGATTAATATGTGTCTTGGCGTATTTCTCCTTGGATTTATCCTGTATGGGACTCTCTGTGCTTCCTGGACTTGATTAACTATTTCCTTTCCCATATTAGGGGAGTTTTCAACTATAATCTCTTCAAATATTTTCTCAGTTCCTTTTTCTCTTCTTCTTCTGGAACCCCTATAATTCGAATGTTGGTGTGTTTAACGTTGTCCCAGAGGTCTGTGAGACTGTCCTTAGTTCTTTTCATTCTTTTTTCTTTATTCTGCTCTGCAGGAGTTATTTCCACTATTTTATCTATCAGGTCACTTATCCGTTCTTCTGCCTCAGTTATTCTGCTATTGATCCCATCTAGAGTATTTTTCATTTCATTTATTGTGTTGTTCATCATTGTTTGTTTCATCTTTAGTTCTTCAAGGTTCTTGTTAAATGTTTCTTGCATTTTGTCTATTCTATTTCCAAGATTTTGGATCATCTTTACTATCATTATTCTGAATTCTTTTTCAGGTAGACTGCCTATTTCCTCTTCATTTGTTAGGTCTGGTGGGTTTTTATCTTGCTCCTTCATCTGCTGTGTGTTTTTCTGTCTTCTCATTTTGCTTATCTTACTGTGTTTGGGGTCTCCTTTATGCAGGCTGCAGGTTCATAGTTCCCGTTGTTTTTGGTGTCTGTCTCCAGTGGCTAAGGTTGGTTCAGTGGGTAGTGTAGGCTTCCTGGTGGAGGGGACTAGTGCCTGTGTTCTGGTGGATGAGGCTGGATCTTGTCTTTCTGGTGGGCAGGTCCACGTCTGGTGGTGTGTTTTGCGGTGTCTGTGGCCTTATTATGATTTTAGGCAGCCTCTCTGCTAATGGGTGGGGCTGTGTTCCTGTCTTGCTAGTTGTTTGGCATAGGGTGTCCAGCACTGTAGCTTGCTGGTCGTTGAGTGAAGCTGGGTGCTGGTGTTGAGATGGAGTTCTCTGGGAGATTTTTGCCGTTTGATATTATGTGGAGCTGGGAGGTCTCTTGTGGACCAGTGTCCTGAAGTTGGCTCTCCCACCTCAGAGGCACAGCGCTGACTCCTGGCTGCAGCACCAAGAGCCTTTCATCCACACGGCTCTTCAATTTGGGATGGTTCGTTGTCTATTCATGTATTCCACAGATGCAGGGTACATCAAGTTGATTGTGGAGATTTAATCTGCTGCTTCTGAGGCTGCTGGGAGAGATTTCCCTTTCTCTTCTTTGTTCGCACAGCTCCCGGGGTTCAGCTTTGAATTTGACCCCGCCTCTGCTTGTAGGTCGCTGGAGGGCTTCTGTTCTTTGCTCAGACAGGACGGGGTTAAAGAAGCAGCTGCTTCGGGGACTCTGGCTCACTCAGGCCCTGGGGAGGGAGGGGCACGGAGTGCGGGGCAGTCCTGCGGCGGCAGAGGCCCGCGTGAAGTTGCACCAGCCTGAGGCGCGCTGTGCGTTCTCCCGGGGAAGTTGTCCCTGGATCCCGGGACCCTGGCAGTGGCGGGCTGCACAGGCTCCGCGGAAGAGGGGTGTGGATAGTGACCTGTGCTCGCACACAGGCTTCTTGGTGGCGGCAGCAGCAGCCTTAGCGTCTCATGCACGCCTCTGGGGTGCGCGCTTTTAGCCGCGGCTCGCGCCCGTCTCTGGAGCTCCTTTAAGCAGTGCTCTTAATCCCCTCTCCTCGCGCACCAGGAAACAAAGAGGGAAGAAAAAGCTTCTTGCCTCTTCGGCAGGTCCAGACTTTTCCCCGGACTCCCTCCCGGCTAGCTGTGGCGCACTATCCCCCTTCAGGCTGTGTTCACGCCGCCAGTCCTCTCCCTGCGCTCCGAAAGAAGCCCGAGCCTCAGCTCCCAGCCCCGCCCGCCCCGGCGGGTGAGCAGACAAGCCTCTCGGGCTGGTGAGTGCCGGTCGGCACCGATCCTCTGTGCGGGAATCTCCCCGCTTTGCCCTCCGCACCCGTTGCTGTGCTCTCCTCCGCGGCTGCGAAGCTCCCCCCTCCGCCCCCCGCAGTCTCCGCCCGCGAAGGGGCTTCCTAGCGTGTGGAAACTTTTCCTCCTTCACAGCTCCCTCCCACTGGTGCAGGTGCCGTCCCTATTCTTTTGTCTCTGTTTTTTCTTTTTTTTCTTTTGCCCTACCCAGGTACGTGGGGAGGTTTCTTGCCTTTTGGGAGGTCTGAGGTCTTCTGCCAGCGTTCAGTAGGTGTTCTGTAGGAGTTGTTCCACGTGTACATGTATTTCTGGTGTATCTGTGGGGAGGAAGGTGATCTCCTCGACTTACTCTTACGCCATCTTCCCCTCGTCCTGGGGTTTTATCTTGATCACAGTTAACGTTAATCTTAAAAAATATGCATCTATAATTTACCATTTTATGAAGTAAATCAAGTTAGAATGGCTCAGTTTTAGTAGTTAGTTTTTAACAATTTTATTTGTCTTTCAGAGAAATTTGCATCATTTATACTCTGAAACCTCATAGAGATTTGTGGATTCTGGGCTCTTAAAACATTTAAAAATCTTAACTGTTTTTTCTTCCTAAAATTACCCTATTTATTAAAAAGTACAATCAGGAGAAAAGGCAGTATACTTAGGAAATAAGAGAGGAAAACCAACTGCCTGGCAAAAATTACCTTAGTAAATATAACTTGAAGATAAAAGTACACATAAATGACTTGTTTGTTCTCTTTCTCCTTCTTCCATCTTCTCCCTTCTGCTCTCGCTCGTCCTTCTTCTCTCTTTTTCTTTTCTTCTTCAAAGTTATTTCTCCTGCTATCAGGAAGGGTTAAATAAAGCATTTCCTCAGTTATAAAAAAAGAAAATCCCTTCTTAAAGCTGTCTCTCAAACTTATATTTATCTCATAAGAAATTACTACTGAGCACCTCTAAGACGAGTTAGCCGGTTGCTCGAAAGAGCCACTCTGGAAACCTGTCATGGGTGGGTGAAGTCTGCATTGATCATGCCTGAACACGTGTGATTTCAAAACTTTCTGCTCAGTGTGAGCTCGTTCTGAGCAGAACCTTTACAATGTTATTATTTATTTCCAAGAGAGAGCTGAAATAATATTATTGAATACTCCTTTAATTGGATGTCTTGTCTCAGAGAAGTACAAGTGTTTAAAGAAAATACTTTTAGTAAAATAGCGCTAATATCCATAGTGTTATTTATGTTCTTCAGTCTCTTCCTTCATTTCAATTAACTTTTTTCTGCCTCCCCTATAATTCTGTGGGAAATGTTTGAGATGATTATATAAAAAATTGAGAACTTACTAGATGTTTTATTATTAGAGTTAATAGCTATGAAATAATTTCTATTTTCCTGTGACAGTGTTACAGATTTTTCTCAATCATACTTTACCTCATGTTATCAATAATCTGTAAAACCAACTCTAAAAGTAGATAGCAGTGATTGAAATGTAACTGTCCTAAATGTTTTTTTTTTAAAGAGGTACAAGTTTAACTTTGCTTTATAAAAGTACTTAATCCATCAGTAAAATTACAATTCTCATCTATTGTTTAAGTTAATTTATTAAACTGCCTAAATGTGAATGCTGTAGAGTGGTTGTCTTCTTCATATTCTTCTTTTTTTTTGAATTAAAGTAAAAATGAAAAGTGTAAATGTATAAAACAGTAAAGCTTAACACTAATAATCTATTTATTGCGTGTAACCAGCTGCAGGAGACAGATTTCAAGATTGATCTTAGGCTTAGAGCATAATGAAAATATGAACCAAACTATGAAATTACTTGCAGCATTGATTTCTATTACAGATTAAAACAATGGTCTCTTTTGTTTTACCTAAAAGGATTTAAGAATTAAAAGGATTTAAGAATTAAAATATATCACTCACTTTCCAAAAGGATTATTTTTTTATAGTGATTGTTTCTAAAACAATGTAATAAAAGTTCCTAGAATGAATTGAAATGAAGTCTAAAATATGGATTAAATTGATCCTTTAATCTTGAGTGAAAGATACATTGAGGTAAAATAATTAAAAGGAACTAAAATATTTTCTAGCCTATGCCACCCCCAACTCTTGTGGTAATACAATATTAACTAAGACCATATATTCCATATCTGAATAAAATGAAATAAGAAGTGTGAAGTTTCAGTCGGTACTTGTAGGTTATTTCAGAGCTTTATGGGCTTAGAGCAGAGAAGCCAAGAGAAAGGGAAGAAGGCAACATTTTTTGTTTAAGAGAGTGTATTCATTGACCCTTGGTCCTCGTCATCTCTTCCCTCCATTACCTTCAAACCTGGGCTAATACTCTCTTCAGTTACTCCACAAGTGACAGCCTGAAGCCTGTGCTCTTTCATCAATACCAGCAGATTCCAAAAGCCGGTCTTGGAGCAGTGCTGGTCTGTGATAAGTTATTCTGTTCCTTGGCCCCAAAACAGAAAACAAAAAAACAAACAAAGAAAACCCTATATGTATTATGTAGTTTTATATTTAGGCATAAAATCGTCTGTGAAATTGTGAGACTTTGGAATCCTTATCTTTTTGATGGCATTTATAAAATAATTTGCCGCATTTAGAATTGGTTTTTCCACTTCTAATTTTGTCCATATCCTGAAAAATGGAAGAGGAACAATATAAAAAATGTAGAAAATTAATAAGGTTACATTTTTAAATTCATAGAAATATTATCCACTCTAAATTGCTTCTGGAAATAGAAAATGTTTGTTTCATTACTATCCTAATTAAACTATGTGGGTGTAATTGAGGCTTTCCTTCTCTGTTAGGCAATACGGACTTGATTAATAGAGTCTTGCTGGATGCCGGCTTTACAAATGAACTTGTCCAGAATTACTGGAGTAAGCAGAAAAACATGTAAGTGTTTGTCTTATTAATAAAAGATATATATTCTGTATTTCAGTTTAGCTTCTCTCTGGGAAATTTTTGGAAAATAAATCTCAAATTTAAAGTTTATTATTTATCTTTAATAACCGTTTCCCAAGAAAACCATTTTGCAGTTGTTGACAACTTGAATTTTCAGTTGTGGGTGTGTGTCAGGACTAACATCTACCATTACTCAGCTTTACGCATGTATATGCTACAGTGTGAATGATCAAATTAAATAGGTGTGCTTGCGTGTGTCTCAGTGTTGGTGGTAAACTAGGGCTTCTAGTGAATGTTCAGTTAGCTTTCTAATAGCCCTGCCCTACAGCCAGTCAAGACAGGGAGAAATCTGACGATGGTTCTCGTTTCCAGTCTCTTCTCCGCCCCATTTCCAATCAACCACCAAGTGCTAAATATTGTTTCTAAAAATGTTTTCCTCTCTGCTTCATACTCAGGGTTCTAATTGTTTTCCATATCTAAGAAATCACAGCAGTGATGTCTCCGCCTTTAGGGCTTCCAATTCCTCTGCCCACGGGCCCCAGGCTGTTCTCCATGTAACTCATACTTTCCAGAGTCTCACTTTTAAAACGGAGCCCTAACTTCAGGGTGAAGGTGAAGCAGCCTCTCCAGCGTGGATTTCATGATCACTCATGAGCTGACCATTCTTCAGAAGCTTATACTTGCAACTTTACCTCCTGTTGTTTCTCACCTCATGCCTTATGCTTTTATTACACCAAATACTACCACTCTTCACTAGCTTTCCCTTACATGTGCTCTTTTCTTTACATGTGATGTCTTCCTGTCATCTGTGTTAACTCCCATTCCATCTTCAGCAGGCAGCTATCTCATTATTTCTTATGAAATGTCTTCCTTAAGCATCCTCCCTTTAACTATTTCTTAGATATTTTAAGAAATATCTAAAAACTATGTTTTATTAAAACATAGTTTACATCTATTGATACATTTACTTCGGCTTCCTTTATCTCAGGAACTCATTCTGTTTCTCTTTGTACCACCAACACCTAAACTAACACCTTACGAAGAATAAGTTGAATGAAATTTCCTTCTTTTGTCTTCTGTTCCAGCAAGGGAGTGAAAGCACGGTTTGTTGTGACTGATGGTGGGATTACCAGAGTTTATCCCAAAGAGTAAGTTCAAATAGCATCTGTAAAAATTACTAGATTACAAAGGACTACTCCAAGGATCTGTACCTTACTGTATAAGGAAGCCATTCTTCAGAGAAACTGATCATTATTAGTAGTTAAATTGGAATTTACCTGAAGTACTTAATCATTAAAATACTCCATTTCTTTCAAAAATGCTATTATAATTCTTCAGTGATGTTTTTGCTTGTCATATATATTACAACATTGAAGAGGTTATCAAAGAGACTTCTCTCTTCATAGACATAAGCTAACCTGGTTAAATGAACATAATGGTTATTACAAATATGTCAATTGGCAATGTTTGCATAGCACTTCATTATTCTCACTGTTCTATGGATTTTATCTGTGTTTATCTTCAGAAGAGTCCATAAAGTGGGCTGTGTAGGCTTATTTATATTAATTGACTTATTAACTGACTTGTCTATAATTACCTGGCAGAGTAAAACTAGACGTCAGCTTTTTCTGCTCCTTAGTTTAATTCTAAGCAGATCTGTTGCTTAGTAGTGAATGTCATTTACACCATCAATTACCACTATCTTCCTTAGACATACCTGAGATACAGACATATCTGTAAAGTTCAGTGGTGTCCACAAAGGGAAAAGTAAGTTATCGAGTAGATTAAAGAATTAAAATGATGACCCATTTCCTCCTTAGGGCTGGAGAAAATTGGCAAGAAAACCCAGAAACATATGAGGACAGCTTTTATAAAAGAAGTCTTGATAACGATAACTATGTTTTCACTGCTCCGTACTTTAACAGTAAGTATTGCTTTAGAATTCAGCCATCTCAGTTCCTTTTTTAAAAATAAATTATTGCTACTACCTGCTTCCCCCCACACAAACAATATATTTTATGTTATTTGCTCAGAATAGTCATCATTAAGCATATACCATGTGCACGACATTGGAAGGACAGAAGCATCCATTTAGTTGAGGAAGTAAAATGCATCTACAAGAAATCAGCCACCCAGTAATGTAAAGACAGGATATCTGCAGGCATGCATAATACATTGAAACACATATAGCTCATCCCTCATTTCACAAACTGCAAATATATGTAAGGATGTTTAATGAATTTTAAAAATGTAATTAATCAGTTTGCTCTTTAATCGGTATTAGTTGCATAACATTTATAAAAATTAATAATAGCCT
This sequence comes from Leucopleurus acutus, assembly GCF_964270905.1. NCBI lineage: Eukaryota > Metazoa > Chordata > Mammalia > Artiodactyla > Delphinidae > Leucopleurus > Leucopleurus acutus. Next base: position 27,916,823 of record NC_139144.1, on the reverse strand, counting down.
ATATTTTAAAATACTTTATTGGGTTCTCTCCCTAAAACTTTCTAATTTAATCCTTCATCCTTTCTGGGGGTTGGTTCTACCATCACCATTTTCGCAAATGGGGAAACTGAAGTTCAGAGAATTTCAGTTTTTCCAGGAATATGTATCTTTTACAGTTTTACAGCAGTTTTGTGAATCTGAGATCAATCTTTCTGCTTTACTTCAGCAGCCTCCCCAATATTGTAGTAAGTGTCAAAGCAGGGATTTGGTGTGCATCCTTTATTGTGAGAGGGATGCAGCCAAGCTGAGTAATTCTCATTCCAAAGTCAATTCATGCAAACCAATTCCTGGACACTCTAATTAGCCTGCTATAAAATGGAAGAAGAGGGAAGAGGAGACCACTTCTTGATAACATATTTATGCTAGAACATTTAAGTAAAACAGTATCCACCTGTACCTATTAAAAGAAATGTAATATTATTTGCTTTATCTAGACAGGTCTATTTTTCCTTTTTTTTTTAGAAAGCGGACCTGGTGCTTATGAATCGGGCATTATGGTAAGCAAAGCTGTAGAAATATACATCCAGGGAAAACTTCTTAAACCTGCAGGTAAGCACATATATTGTACGCATACACACAACCAAAACTAAATGTGACCTACTGTTTATATTATCAACTGGCACTGCTTATCAGGAGGGCTATCAGAAAGCTTCAACGAAAACAAAGTCAAATTTGAAAAATAAAATGAAACACAATTAGTTACGTATGAGACTGGGGATAAAATAAGAGTTGAGTTTTCAAAGAAGTGTGTATGTTTATACACTCTTGACATAAATTTAGGGAGTCAGTTTCGTGTTGTATATCAAAATTCTAATTGCTGGATTGATCCAGCAATTCCACTCAGAAGTCTATCCTATAAAGTATTTCAGATATACAACAGTAGATATGGGCAAGGATGTGAATATTTGTAATAATTTAAACATGAAAAGTTAAGTTTCCATCATTGGGGGAAAAGATAAATTGTGGCATATCTATACTATGTATCTGTTAAAAAGAATTAGGTAGGGATCTATTAAAAAAACCTTACAATAAAATATGTAGAATAATGAGTCTTTTGGTGAAAGAAATCAAGCAAATGAAAAAGTTCATAAAACTAAGCACCAGTGGGAATTAGAAGTGGGCTGGAATGAACAGATGCAGTAAAAGTTAAAAAAAAAAAAAAGTATAATTCAGTATTGTTTGAATTTTAGAAAAAATAGGCCAGATTGAGAAGGTAGATAAACCCCTGTCTGCTCTTGAGGGCAATTTCACCCCCCAGTGGTTGAACTGCATACATTCACTCCATCATCCACTCAGCAACTCATTCACTCCTTCCTTCATTCTCTCAATTGCTCATTGACTCATTCAACCTTATTCTCTCAATCACTCATTCACGTGCCACCTATTCACCTACCTACTCATCCACTCATTTATCCACACTTCAGCAAGCATTTCTTTTTCTTTTTTTAACATCTTTATCGGAGTATAATGCTTTACAATGATGTGTTACTTTCTGCTGTATAACAAAGTGAATCAGCTATACATGTACATATATCCCCATATCTCCTCCCTTTTGCGTCTCCCTCCCACCCTCCTTTTCCCACCCCTCTAGGTGGTCACAAAGCACCAAGCTGATCTCCCTGTGCTATGCGGCGGCTTCCCACTAGCTATTTTACATTTGGTAGTATATATACGTCCATGCCACTCTCTCACTTCGTCCCAGCTTACCCTTTCCCCTCCCCATATCCTCAAGTCCAATCTCTACATCTGCCTCTTTATTCCTGTCCTGCCCCTAGGTTCTTCAGAACCTTTTTTTTTTTTTTAGATTCCATATATATGTGTTAGCATATGGTATTTGTTTTTCTCTTTCTGACTTACTTCACTCTGTAATACAGACAGTCTCTAGGTCCATCCACCTCACTCCAAATAACTCAATTTCGTTCCTTTTTATGGCTGAGTAATATTCCATTGTATATATGTGCCGCATCTTTATCCATTCATCTGTCTATGGACACTTAGGTTGTTTCCATGTCCTGGCTGTTGTAAATAGAGCTGCAGTGAACATTGTGGTACATGACTCATTTTGAATTATCATTTTCTCAGGGTATATGCCCAGTAGTGGGATTGCTGGGTCGTGTGGTAATTCTATTTTTAGTTTTTTAAGGAACCTCCATACTGTTCTCCATAGTGGCTGTATCAATTTACATTCCCACCAACAGTGCAAGAGGGTTCCCTTTTCTCCACACCCTCTCCAGCATTTATTGTTTCTAGATTTTTTGATGATGGCCATTCTGACTAGTGTGAGATGATACCTCATGTAGTTTTGATTTGCATTTCTCTAATGATTAGTGATGTTGAGCACCGTTTCATGTGTTTGTTGGCAATCTGTGTATCTTCTTTGGAGAAATGTCTATTTAGGTCTTCTGCCCATTTTGGGATTGGTTGTTTGTTTTTTTGATATTGAGCTGCATGTGCTGCTTGTATATTTTGGAGATTAACCCTTTGTCAGTTGCTTCGTTTGCAAATATTTTCTCCCATTCTGAGGGTTGTCTTTTCATCTTGTTTATGGTTTCCTTTGCTGTGCAAAAGCTTTTAAGTTTCATTAGGTCCCATTTGTTTATTTTTGTTTTTATTTCCCCTTCTCTAGGAGGTGGGCCAAAAAGGATCTTGCTGTGATTTATGTCATGGAGCGTTCTGCCTATGTTTTCCTCTAAGAGTTTGATAGTGTCTGGCCTTACATTTAGCTCTTTAATCCATTTTGAGTTTATTTTTTGTGTATGGTGTTTGTTAGGGAGTGTTCTAATTTCATTCTTTTACATGTAGCTGTCCAGTTTTCCCAGCACCACTTATTGAAGAGGCTGTCTTTTCTCCATTGCATATTCTCAGCAAACATTTCTTAAGCACCTACTGCATGCACTGGTCAGGTTAGGGAAGCCTCTTAAAACCCACCACCTTGAATGACCTCATATTTATAAAGCTATTCCTGACACTCCTTTTTTTAAGCCTCCTTTATTAGTTAATATACCAGGTTATAGTAAATAAATGTGTGTATAAACGAAGTTTATATAACAGTTTAAGAGCTATTAGCATTACTTTTTAATGAAAACCCCAAGAAATATATGTCTGTAATAAACATTATAAAATAGCATTAAATTGAATATAAATTATTTAAATTATCATACCCTAGAAATTATATTGCAAGCTAATTAAATTTGCCACCTTTTAAATGAATTTGAATCAGCTTTTCAATGTATATCTGCAATTAAACAGATTTTTTTTTTTTTTTAATCTTAAGAAACTTACATTTGCCTGCTCAGGAATTTTTAAATGTGAGAGGAAAGATAAATGAGAATTATAGCTACATTTTTTAAATGCATGTGTCAATTTTTCTTTACATGATTGTTTCAGTTGTTGGAATTAAAATTGATGTAAACTCCTGGATAGAGAATTTCACCAAAACATCAATCAGGGATCCGGTAAGATAACTTTTTAAAAAATTCGTATGCTACATTTACTGATCTTAGAAAGCAAAGTCTTATACAGTGACAAAATAAATTTTCGATGCAACTACATGGAAGCAGAATTATGAATTACCATTTTTCAAAGAATTTTTTGTTTAGTCAACTAATAAATAATAGGAAAATATTTCAGTATTATAATTTAAAATGCTAGTTTAAATATTTATTGGCTGATCTTTTCTAATTTGTAAAGATAAAGCTATTGACTAGACTATCGTTTAATCTTTTATACTAATTATTATAAAAGTTCTAATTACAATATGGTAATAATTAAAATGATATAATTAAAATCCAACTAGAAAGATAATATGAGGTGATAACTGTATTTCTGTCTTTCAGTGTGCTGGTCCAGTTTGTGACTGTAAAAGAAACAGTGATGTAAGAGAACTCTTTAAAATGGAATTTTTAAGTACAATTTTTTGTGTTACTCTTCCTAAGACTCTAATGATAAAGAAAGATGCAGGAAGGTTTAGTCAAATGCTAAAAAAATATTGTATGGAATTGTGAACTAATTCATAGATAAGAATTATGGTTTTAATTCCTAACCTTAAACATTAGAAGCATTTTAAGATATTCATTAAAAAGCCATATCAATATAGACTGTATTCGCTTCAGTCTCAATTGTGTTAGATTCTTTTCTACATATAAATACAAATTCGTTTCTGACCAGAGTTTCTAAACTGAAGCATATTTATTGATTATCAGTGCAATCTTCCCTCATCTTTTGCACTTTATCTGAACTTTTCACACTGTGTTTATAGTGGTGAGAAAGGTTTTTTAACTAAACCTCGGTATTACATAGTTTTACTTGCCTGGATTGGATTTTACATTGTCTTCTATTACTTCCATTTCTGTTTGAGAAATTGAAAAAGCAAATGTCAACTTGCTTTGTTCCAAGCCGAAGATGCTGTAAGAATGGTACTAGATAAATTATTCATATAATGAATAAGAATGACAAATTCCACTATTTTCTTTCAGTCCTCTTATGTATGTCTATATATTTCCAAAGGAAGCAGGGGTTTCATGTCGTTTTATTCACTCCTAGTCTTGTGAAATCATAAGCCAGTAATTTTAATTATTTTTGTAACATCCATTTTACATAGACTATGTATCAGCTGTTTTTAGAGCAAAGGTTTCAGCAAGCTCCTTTCATATTAGAAAAATAGAGTGCATTACGTCCCCAAATCTGAAAACAATGTTTTTGTGATTTTATACAATAAAAATTATTAAATTGATTCATGCACTTAAACATAATTTAAACTGGATGGGAATACTTTAGGATATATGATTATTTTTCCTCTGTCACAGGCATTTTTTTGGTCTTGTTTCCTGCTTTGACATCTCAAATTATCCAATCAAATATTTTTAGTATAAAATAGTTATAAATAACCTCATGCTGCTGCTTTTTATTTTTAAGCCTGTGATGAATATTGCCCCAAATGGATTTTTCTTAATGTCTTTCTTGTCAAAATCTTAAGTATGTGTTTAAAATAATAATTGTACATTATTAAATGTTTTCGTTTATCCAGTTTCCTGGTTCATTTAGATGACAGTGGGGTGGTGAAAAGATTATTTCTAATTTGTTCTTATGTTTTCGTTCAGACTGAGTTGACTTTTTTTTTTTTTTTTTTTTTCCTTGGTGTATGTTGGGTCTTCGTTGCTGCACGCGGGCTTTCTTTAGTTGCAGCAAGCAGGGGCTACTCTTCATTGTGGTGCAGTGGCTTCTCTTGTTGTGGAACACAGGCTCTACGTGCGCAGGCTTCAGTAGTTGCGGCGTGTGGGCTCAGTAGTTGGGGCTTAGTTGCTCCGCGGCATGTCGGATCTTCCTGGACCAGGGCTCAAACCCGTTTTCCCCTGCATTGGCGGGCGGTTCTTAACCACTGCACCACCAGGGAAGTCCCTGAGTTGACTATTTTAACTGGACGGATCGTGGTGGAATTTCAAGCCTTGATGGTTTGACAGCAATCTATATGCATGCCCTTAATTTATTTCATCAGAATCTCCTGAGCATATATGTTCAAGAGAAGATATAGTTATCTAAGTTTTTCTCCTGTTTTGTTATAATCATCTATATAATGGAGTAATGATTATGTAACCTAACCTTCCTAAAAAAGTGTATTAACTGTTATTTTTGTTTCGCTAGGTAATGGATTGTGTGATTCTAGATGACGGTGGGTTTCTTTTGATGGCAAATCATGATGATTACACTAACCAGGTATGTACCTAAAGTGGCAAGGAGTAGGGTTTCCAAAGTGTGTTTCCCTGATCAACATTACAAAACCCCTTCACACCACTATAAAAATTGATAATTGAAGTTCTTAATGTAAATATAAACCATCAAGAAATGCATCCTAAAACTAGTTTTCCTTATATTTGTTAGCTGAGTTTACTTTCTGGTACGGTTACCATTAAAATATAGAGCTAAGGATTTTAACATCATGAACTTTTTATTTTTGATCTCTCAGAAATTTAGAAAATTTTCACATATTAATCAGTTGATAATGTCAGTCCTAATACATAGCTGGTTTGAAACAGATGAAAATTCTAACCTGAAATTTGGAAATTGGTAACAGTTAGGCTCTTTGGTTTACACAGGATTTTAAACAAAGTAGAATTAATTGCCAACTAATTTCATTTCTGAATCTGTATATCTGGCTTCTCTTTAAAAACAAACAAAAAAGATCTCTCAATACTGGACAGTCTTCCTAAATTACAATATTCATGGGTTGGAATTGGTGAGCTAGAGGTTGTCCCTATAGATGGGACTCACTCCAGTTCAGCACAGTCCCTACAAGTTTCTTTTTCTAGTTTCACCATTTCTCTTATTGGATTGTGACTTAAGGCTTAGTAAACTGTCCATTCCTTCCAAATAGCACAGGGGGCCATTCAGAAATGAGAATACCTAATCTCACTGGAGTTTTTTCAGAGTATCATATACTGGTTTATTACTTGCTTTTGTTTTCAAGCTCCTCAATAGTTTTAGTTCTGTTTCTTTGCATCATTTCTTTTGTTTGTACTGGTTCAGGTGTTAATACTTGGCTTACATTTGACACTTTATTATTTTTTTCTGTACCAGATTGGAAGATTTTTTGGAGAGATTGATCCAAGTTTGATGAGACACCTGGTTAATATATCAGTTTATGCTTATAATAAATCTTATGATTATCAGTCTGTGTGTGAGCCTGGAGCTGCACCAAAACAAGGAGCAGGGCATCGCTCAGCATACGTGGTCAGTAATATGCAACTCACCCTTCCATTCTCTCAGAGGGACTCTCAGTGTAGACTAATGTAATACTTTTTTATTCTATTTTATAGCCATCAATAGCAGACATATTACACATTGGCTGGTGGGCCACTGCTGCTGCCTGGTAAGTCAAAATTGTAGTTTTATTGGTATTGAGAGAAAAGTGTTGTGAAATAGTAAAGAATGTGACGGAAAGATGGACATGTAGATAATTATTACGGGAACTAGTTTTTTCATTTCCTACAGCACATATTGGCAGTATTCATAAGTATTTTTTCTTACTGATCACTGTAAAACCGTTACAGTTATTCAGCTTTTTATATGAAAACAATATTATGCTCAGGTACACTTCAGCCTTTTCAGGGGCTTCTTTTACCTATGGATCTGTTGGAACTCTTTTCATTTGTATTTTTTGTTTATATTATACTCAATGCTTACATTTTAGGCATATTGATCTATAAAAAGTTACTATTTATTGCCTTCATTGTGCAAGTTAAATGTCTTCATCCATCAAATTCATGACATGATGACTTATCTTTCTACCTCTTCATTTTTCTTACAAAGGCTGGCATCATTTTAGAAGCATCATGTTCCTGAAATGGATCTAATTCTTTTCACTGGTTCTACCCTTCCTCCCTCCTTCCCCTCTTACCTATATCCTGCCATCTGTGAAAAGAAGACATTTAAACTGCTTATTGAGGCACTGTGGAAAGTCTGGAAGATCAAATTTGTCATTGTTTGGGTCTGATCAGTCAAGTAACTAATCCTCCTGTTGTGTCTGGGTCCATTCTCTCCCTCCCTCCCTCCCTCCCTCTCTCTCTCTCTCTCTCTCTTTTGTATCATTACCCTACTGTATTGTATAAGTTTTATTCCATGTATATTAATCTATAACGTTCACTTGATGTTGTGGCTTTCCCAGCGAAAATTAAATGATTATGCCATTTTATTAAAATAGCAAAGATGTTAAAAATCCAATTTATTCTAAAAAAAAATTGTGAAAAAGGGTGCTTTCTGTTCTGACAATGACATTTGTATATGAATTTACATAGGTTTTCTGAAGCTCATAGTCATCGTGAAATACTTGATTGTCTTTATGCTATTTTCTGGCCAGAACCTTCCCCCTCCTCAACCTCCCCCCCAACTTTTGTTTTAACTAAACTCAGTTCCAGATGAGTTTTTACTAATATTTGGCTCAATTGTCATTTATTGTAAAACTGATATATAGGGCGTGCCATACGCCCTATATGTAATATGTATATTGTATTTCATGAATGCCACGTGATGTATTTACAAATATGTTCTATATTGTAAAGTAAATAGTTCGTAAACCCATGGTACAAAGTCATTTTTGTTTAGGGGTTTTTTTCCCTACCACAGAGCTTTAATAACTAAAATAAGGAGAAAATCTTGAGTGTGAAAACTGCGCACCAGAATGATGACATTCTCCCTCTTAGAGTTACCACTTCTCCTGGCTCTGATTTTGTATTAGGTGTCTTGACACATATGTGTCCCTCACTGGGTCCTGAACACATCTGACTTCATGACTTCTTTTACAGAATGGAATTGACAATGTCTTGCATAATTTAAGAAATACTTATATAAAAATGCTCAACTTTCTATTAGCAAACTCTCAACTTTTTCCAAAAAGATGAAAAAGAAACGTGTTTGTGTACATGCCAAAAATACTCTGGTTTTTGTTAATTTATGAAGGAAAATATCAATACTTTTTCATATTTAAAATTCAGGTCTATTCTACAGCAGTTTCTCTTGAGTTTGACCTTTCCACGACTTCTTGAGGCAGGTATGTAAATGCTCAGATACTGTCATAATAATTAACATTTTCTTTTTGGATGCTCCGAGTTCAAAGCTCAGAAAGTGCGTGTGTGTGAGAGAGAGAGAGATCGTCCATTTAACACTTTTGTAGGTTGAAATCTCTTTGTCAGAACTTTCCTACTGCCTTAGAAACATTCCTAGGTCACATTGGCCTCTGTTTTGCAGCTGTATTCAAACTCAAATGTATTCAAATTCATTTATTCTATTGATAGTTATTGGGCATCTTTAAGGGCTGCCACTACGCCACACGGAGTAAACAAGCCAGTTGAGGTGCCTGCCCTCATACATTTGTTTTGCTCTGTGAGAAATGAAAGCTCTGGGAGACCGAGTGAAGTGTCCTCTCATGGTGATGGTCTTTATCTTCCCCACAGTTGAGATGGAAGATGACGACTTCACAGCCTCTCTATCAAAGCAGAGCTGCATTACCGAACAAACCCAGTATTTCTTCGATAATGATAGTAAATCATTCAGCGGTGTATTAGACTGTGGAAACTGTTCCAGGTAATTTGTTTCTTCATTTCTGGACTAGTCCTGTTTGACTAAGAAATTGTATTCACTTTTATAATCGTCACAGAAAATAACGGAGGTTGTCTTTTGAGTGCGAGAGATCTGAATAACTGCTTTGAAAATAATCAGAGCTCTTCAGTTTCTCTGAAGGTTTTTAAAATTAATTCTAACTCTGATAAGTTGTAATCCCTTCAACGGTAATAATTACGTGATCAAAAAAATTATACCCACTTTTAGGCAGAATATAGAGGAATTTGATTGTATTATATTTTGTCTAGAAGAATCCATATTAAAATTTTTCTAATGTTGAGATAGTTTCAGAGATTATTTTCTCTGATAAGATTAGAATTAATTATATTTACTAAACAGGTTAACAAAAATATTCTTGGCTAGTAAGTTTTACTTGTAGTCTTCACTTAAATTTAGAATTGAATGTATCTTTGAGTTGAAACTGAAAGATTGGAATTAATTATATTTACTAAACAGGTTAACAAAAATATTCTTGGCTAGTAAGTTTTACTTGTAGTCTTCACTTAAATTCAGAATTGAATGTATCTTTGAGTTGAAACTGAAAGAACTAGGAGAACGTATCATTTCCTAAAATCAAGCTTAATGTTAGTCATCACCGCCCATAAAACATCTTGAAAACATTTTGGAAGAGATGGAGAAGTTTAATTTTGTTGTAATGAGAGAGAGAAAGGCAAGGTGGGAGATTTTCGAAGTTTTGAAAGGAAAGGGATAATCCATGTCACAGGATCCCTGAGAACGGAGCAGAAAGGCACAGAGTTGGGACACTTTGTTTTCAGTAGCTGAGGACAGCTTGTTCTAGAAGAAATGTTAACAGAGGGAAGAGGAAAGATGAGGGGGTGAGGTAATCTGAGCAGCTGACAGGGATGGAATAGGTAGTTGCTAGGCGATTTGGAAAAGAAGTCTGTAACAGTTAAAAATATATATATTTTCACAGGGGGTTAACTGAAACTAGCACAAATTTTTAATAGACATGGTCAGTATGATTTTATGACTTACTTTATTAAACCTGTATATCCTAGGAGGAGGAAGAGGAAAGGGGCAGAGTAAGGCATGTACTCAGAAAAAAGCAGACCGTCTTGTTTCGAGATTAGTATATCAGAACATCACCTGAACATCACCTTCAGGAAACAGAACTGTGGCATGTTTAATGGGTACATCAGAAAGAGTTTAGAGTCTTTGGGCTTTCATTGATTGATGTTCAGTAATAGCAATATATACTTTAAAAAATGACTAAGGGGCTTCCCTGGTGGTGCAGTGGTTGAGAGTCCGCCTGCCGATGCAGGGGACACGGGCTCGTGCCCCGGTCTGGGAAGATCCCACATGCCGCGGAGCGGCTGGTCCCGTGAGCCATGGCCGCTGAGCCTGCGCGTCCGGAGCCTGTGCTCCGCAGCGGGAGAGGCCACAACAGTGAGAGGCCCGCATATCGCAAAAAAAAAAAAAAAAATACTAAATTAAACTGTAAAGATCATTATAAGATATTAAGTTAAATCATGCTTACATTTGCGCTGTGTAACTTTATGCTGTGTCCCAACTTCAATAGGTTTAAAAAATAAATCCCATTCTTTGAAAAATAAATTACTCTTTAATGACAGATCTACATTTTTATTGTGGAAGGTAGAAGCAGCTTAAGATGTGGAAAAAAACACTGCATGGAATTCAAAGCCCATAATTCTGTCTTTGCCTGTGTTGTCCCAACTCAGTAGTGACCAGCCACAGGTGGCAATTTTAATCATCAGTGGCATTGATTAATATTACAGTTTTGTGCCTCAGTCACGCTAGTCACCATTTCAGGTGCTCAGTAGCCTCAGGCGGCAGTTGTTTACCATGCTGGTTAAAGCGGAAGACGTTTCTGTCTTCACAGAAAGTTGGTTGAACAGCACTGATCCAGACTTCAGTCTGCCATGACTTGGGGAAGTGCTGAGCCATTTTTGTGCTCCTACTTTCCTTTACTGTAAAATAAGGCAACTTGGGCACATTTTCAGTGATAGATACCACAATTCCCTAAATATGTAAAATGAAACGACTAGATGGTGTTCATTTTGCATTGAGGACTATCACTTAAGAAACAAAGGTCACACTTAAAGCATCTGTTGGAATTTTTTTAGTATTCATTTGAGAGATAGCATGTCCATGTTAATCAAACATGGTGATCTTTCTCTCCTAAAATCATTCAGTGTTACTGTTCGTGTAGGTGATGCTTTGTTTCAAAGGTCCTATTTTCTTTTATTTTAATGTGTCAAAGTCTTTGAAATCTATTTTCTCATGATAATTTTTTCTGATTTTTAAAAGTATTTATTTTACAGAATCTTCCACGTAGAAAAACTTATGAACACCAACTTAGTATTCATAATGGTTGAGAGCAAAGGGACTTGTCCCTGTGACACGCGATTGCTCATACAAGCAGAACAGACTTGTATCCTTTGACGTTGGAGAGGTTTGGAATGGAAAACCATCTTAAAGCTGTGCGTTTTTAACCCCATCGCGTTGTTCGTGCCCAGAAAGAGAAATAGATCACAGAGTGCTGAGATCACCTCACAGAGGCAGAAGGGACCCTCCACACAAAATTTCATTTGGATGTCAAGACTGATGATGCTACACCTGCACCAAGAGGATGTGAAAGGCTTCCTACTGGTACCGTGAGTCTTTGTGGAGAGAGCAGTGCAGGTTCCCAAGTAGCCCTGAAAATGGCTAGAGAGAGCAGGGAGAAGTACCTGGCTCGGGGTTTTATGGTCGTTGGGGACCATGCTGGGCTTTTGCCAGTGCTGCCTGGGGCTTGTTGGCCCAAACTTCCAGGCAGTGCCAAAGGAGGGGACACTCAGTCTTCCCTGTCAGCTCGCCCAGGTGTGGGACAGAAGGGAAAAGGGATTATTGTGGCATGAAAGCTGTCAACAGCCAGTAATCAAAAATGGAGTTGAATGTGGTCTATACCTACAATGGAATATTATTCAGCCTTAAAAAAAGAAGGTAAATCCTCTTGTATGCTAGAACTGCCATGGCAGTAATGCTAAAAAGACTTCGGGTAGTAAATATGCTAAAAGACAGTGAAATGACCATTGAAGCATTGCAGGCAGAGGTTCGGTAGACTGCCTCTAGTTTTTGCTGTTTCTGGAAAAAAAAATAGTCCTCACCTATGTTTGGAACTGATGTTTATTACTAGGAATTAGTTTCTATTTCTGTCTTGCTAAATAGGAGGCACCCAGGCCCTCCCTTATGGTCTTACGTGTATGACCCTGTCTTATATGCTACGTCATTTGCAGATTTCATCCACTTGTATTGTACAAATATTTACTGAGTACTTCCTCTGTGCCAGCGACCATGCTGTGTAAAGCATTGATCTCTTCACACAGGCCCTAGACAGGAGAAAATTTGCGGCAGTTCAGTACTTTAAATCCCATAGTACTTGAACTGGTTGTGTGGGGCCAGAATAATGGCATCGGTTTCTCTGGCTTGCTTTGAGAAATAAGTGTGTTGCATTGTATTTTTTAATTGTGTAAAAAAAAAAGTAACTTCATATTCCTTAACAAGTTTCTTATAGCTGATGGTCCAGATCCTTGTGATATGGTGAAGCAACCCAGATACCGAAAAGGACCTGACGTCTGCTTTGATAACAATGCCTTGGTAAGTAAGACCAAACATTTGCTGTATTAAAATATAGAACTCAATGGTCACAATAATTTAAGGAGACAAATTGTAGTTTTAACTCCAGTGTAATGTCTAAACCATAACCATAGTGTTTCTCATTAACATGACATACTTGCTGGTATACAGATTTTTTATTTCAGTATTTTTCATGGTTAGCATAAGCTTAACAGTTGCCTCTTCTGTCCTTTCCACAGAAATTGTACTTTCAAACACAATGCCGACCAATTTACTAATAATCCAAGATCACAGATCTGATGATTTTAAAACTTTCTAATGACCAGTAACTGACAGTAAACATTACTAATGGTATATGAGTTGCCCACCTTCATTTACATTCCAATCCTGAAGATATAACAGTTATTTTTAGTATAACATTTTCTGTGTTTAGTCTTCATTCAGTGTATTTAAAAACCTGTTAAATCACTATCGTCCCCTTAGTTTGTAATTGTACTTTACATGGTTTCTAATTCTGCCACCTGTTAGGTTTGTATTATTTCTCTTAATTGTATTACTTTTTATATTGTTTGAAACCTGGCCAGGTCAATAACACAGGGTTAAGTTGGTATAATTTTACAAAGCATATTTAATGTATGTTATTTAAGATGACTACTACCTTTCCTATAGGTCAGCTGTCTTTCTCTCATAAACACTATTTGGACTTACTGTGTATAGAAGCAGCTTCATGCTTTTCGAATGATTTTAATTTTTAAGAAGCTTTACTCTCAAGCATAAAGCCCATATAAAAAGTTCTCACCACTTATAAAAAGCTAAAATTTTAAAAATAATATTTCTCAGTTCTCCAATCTGTCATGTCTCTCAGCATAAAGTGGCTTGCAAACATAAAGCGTTATCATCTGGGGAACTGTTTATTCTAAAAACACGTCAGGTCATTTATCGATTAATGTGCATTTCTAGAGGTGGTTGTTTATTTAGAACAGATTTACCTAATATGTACTTATTTACTCAAATACACATAGCCACATTTGTTCCAAAAAAGAATAAGGCATTTCCATAGATGCATAGCATGCAAGTAGATAATATAAAGTGGAGCAAAGAAGAAATAAAATCAGTGATGGGAATAAGGCTAAAAAAGCGAAATGTTTTAGCCAATAAATCCCGGTTGTCTCTGTAAGGACTATTATTGATCATTCCTCTCTGAGGGGAAAAGTGATTCAAAGTTGCAGCTACTTGATTTTTTTTCATTTTACCGTGAGCCTTAAATGAAATCCAGATATGAGGACTTCTGTTGTTCTGTCTACTATATACCTTCAGGAACTTTGGCCACGTCAAATCATTCCCCAAAGAGTGTTGTTTGTGGGCCCAAGGGTAGTATCACTCATTAGGGAAACTTCCCTCATCAATTATTTGTTACCAAAGACTGAGATTAAATTTACTCAGATGCACTTGAAAGCTCATATAAAAACCATTACCCCCAATATTTTCACCATAGGTAACTATCTTTTTGATCATGGCATAATGCAGATTTTACAAAGACAAAAATTTCCAATACTCAAGTTCCTATAAATTATACAGTGGAGTGTGTGTGAAAGTACAACTTTTGCTCAGTAGCTTAATGTGCTAATAATGTCTTGTGTTTTTTTGGCAGTGGAATATTTTGGTAATGCTTATTTGCAATGGTCACTGTGAATCTGCTCTGGATGGAGGCTCACATAAACTGCTAACTGCCAGCAAATTGCATGAAATCTCATCTTGTATGTCTTCTGTGTTTTCCTTCCTTTTCCTGTACTTGCTACTTTGCCCGTTATTAATAGGATCAACTTATATGCACAACGAGTCGTGCCTGTACCATGATGTCAGCTCCTATCTTCATTTTACTGCAAGTTTTCATGTGGTGTGGATGGTCAGTCACTTTCTCTAATTTTTCTTTGTTTTTGCGTTTGGCTTAAAATTTTAAAAAGTAATCCATATCCCTAAATCCACTATAATAAATGTCCTGAAACCAGGTTATTAAAATGCCAGTAGTAATGTTGTTTTGAGAATAGCAGCTTTCAAATGTTACATAAGTTTCTAATCCTGAACAGAGCATATCAGTTTCCTATATTTATTTAAAAATGAGTAATTTCTCATAAGGTTTTGTATAAAGATGAAGTCAGTGTGGAGAAAAAAAATTTTATATGCTTCACAATGTCTTACTTTTTACTTAAAAGTAATACCCTAAGGACAATTATTAGAGTTGGTCATCAATTTTGTTTCAGAAGATGCTAACATAAAATTAATGATCTGTTTCAATTTTATTAATAAGCATTATTCGGTACCTTCTAAGGTCATTATCTAATTTTTCTTTTCCTTTCTAAACAGATATGGTTTAAACAGCATTTTTAGATTTTTTAGATATTGATATTCTTAGTGAAGTGCTTTAGTATAACTTACATTATCTAGGTGAAGATTATCATTATTTGTTACTCTTTGACAAATTTCTGACTTACATACTCAGTATGACTGAATAGATATTTTAGGGCCTGAGTTTACATTCAGGGTTCCATTTACAGTTTTGCAGTTTCTTTTTTATGGTCTGGAATCATGATTGTTGTAACTAGACCACTTTTGTCGTATTCCTTCTTCATTGCTGTCCAGGTTTTCATTGGTTAGGAAACCACTAGATGGAGATGTGGCCATTACTATAAATGCAGTGAGCTCATCGAGGAGGGGAAAGTGAAGCAGAGGGAGTGTCAGAAAAAACTAAATTTGTTCTGGGATAGTAAAATAATGGTTTTGAAGATTTAAGTGGTAAAGAAAAAGCTAAAGTTTATCAAAGAAGAAAGTAAAGCAAGCCAATAACATGTACTATTGAGGAAGTTCATTATCTTATGCAACCATAACTGATAAATGCACGTTACTGGGTACATGAAAAATGAATATGCAGAATAAATGTGTGTATAGCTATGTATACACATACGTACATTAAACCTACCTCATGAATTAATGTGGTAAGTGTGTTAAGGTTCTCTGTAGGAAACTATTTGTTAGGGCTCTTATTCCGATTAAAAGAGTTACGTGTAGTATCTACCTGCCTAAATAATTTTAAATATGCATTTTCTTTGAAGCTGCTGTGGGTGACGTAAGTATAGACCTATCTAAATTCAAAAGTTAGCTATTATTTGGTGGATGTTCTTACCAGTGATTTGAACTCTTACTGTTCGCAAATAGTCACCCCAGGTTCTGGTTGGGGAAAGAAAGGGAGAGTAAGGGTTTAGTAATACTTGTCTAAGAGAAAAATGAAGAGGATTTTACTCACTAGCATACGTGGTTTTAAAAAGTAAGCCTTGGGGTGAAATCATGACTATAACTATGGTTTAGACATCTTTTTCTTTTAATTAGTAATGGGAAAGAAAAAAAGAATGAGGGATTCTTAGTTGATATCTTTACTAAGAGTATTTTGAAAGAGATCCCTAGAAGGAAATCAAATAAAATTACTCATATTTTAGAATTACTCATTTAAAATTATTTAATTTTAAAATTAAATTTTTACATTACTCATATTTTAAAACGTATGTATATAATGTTGGCACTGTATCCCTTTACTATTTTAAGCTGAAACCAGCTACCAGTCTGTTATTATTATCTACTACAATAATCTTTAAAAATCAGAGTGAGTTTTCTGGTCGTGGTGTTAGTGGGATTTTGGTCTCTTTTCTTTAAGATAGAAAAAAATGCTGAGGTTTCTCCCACATCTATGCATTTGTGATTTAGAATGTTTTTAGAATGTATCTCATAATTTACTTCCATATAATAATTACAAGTCTTGGTAGATGTGGTTGCCCATGCAAAACACATGAGAAAACACGATCAGGAAACTGAAGGGACAGATTTTTCAGTGTGACTCTACATGCAGACTTCAGGGACTCCAAATAAGTTATCTGAACTACCACCTCCCAGACTGAAACAGACATATCTCATCATCACACGGAGGAAATGAACCCCCCCACACACAAAAAAACCCACTAGAAATATAAAAATAAAAACAATGGAAGCAGAGCCAGAGAGAATATTTTTCTTTCCATAACATTTCTAGAACATAAGGATGTATTTGACGTTAATACATCAGTGGGTCTTGTATGTGTGCTAATTTTCCACTCCATCAAATTAATACTTGAACTGGGGAGCTCTCCTGGTGAAGTGACAATTAAGCCTTTAAGTTAGTATTTTACGTTTACAGTGTTCCTAACCCATCAATCTATGTAGTGCTTCATTGGAGCACACACTACTCACTTATCGAGTACTTACAGTACACCTACTATGTATCAGGCCATTCTTCTATGCATGAGATATTTAAGATGCATTT
This sequence comes from Leucopleurus acutus, assembly GCF_964270905.1. NCBI lineage: Eukaryota > Metazoa > Chordata > Mammalia > Artiodactyla > Delphinidae > Leucopleurus > Leucopleurus acutus. The sequence continues at coordinate 27,899,728 of NC_139144.1, read as the reverse complement.
ATACTAAAATTTAATTTTTTATCTCAAGTTCATATGTAACTCAGCACTCTGTTTTTTTACCTGGTTAACCTACTTAAAGGGAAAGGTATTTGAACAAAGAGAAGAGGACGTGCAGAAGTCCTGAGATAGTAATACCTTGACCTGTTGCAGAGAAAGTTAGTGTTATCGGAGCAGTGCGAGTGGTTAGGATAAAGATGGAGAAGCAGGCAGGCTGCAGACCACCTAAGGCTTTTTAGGCCTTCATAAGAAATTTGGATTTTGTTATGAGAAATTTCAAGAAGAGCATGAAAGGATTTGATTTACGGTTTTAAGAAGACTGCTTTTTGGAGAAAAAGTTGTTAAAGGGCACGAGTAGAAGCAGAGAGAGAGGTGAAGCAGCTTTTGCAGGAGTGTAGGCAAGAAGTAATGGTAATTTGGACATGATACGGTAAGTAGTATGTTTGGGGCTATATTTTGAAGCTAGAGTTAAGAGGACAAGCTGATAGATTAGATTTGAGGGGAAAAAGGAGGAATCACAGATGACTTGTTGTCTTTGACCTGATCCATTACTCCTAGAAGTGTCATTCAGAAAAATAATATTTGGGGACAAGTTTGAGATCTTTCTGCGGATCAGAAGGAGAGGTGATTGATAGTGATCAATGAATGTGGAGGTCAGCGGAACTTTCAGGGCTGAAGATATAAAAGTGTGAGTTATTGAGGTTCTGGTCCAAGATGGCAACATAGGTTGCCTAAAGCTCACCTGAACCCACAGACCTACCAAATCTACACCTATAAACAGAGCAGTTCCCTCTGAAAGACATCTAGAAAGTATATAAATCTAGACAGTAGATGAGCAACCCCTATGCACTGGGCAAACGTAATATACATCCAAATGGGTAGGAAAGGCTGAGGAACTTTATCTCCATAAACCCCACACTGAGCACAGCAGCATAAAATTAGAAGGGAACTCACAACACCCAGCTTCTCCCTGAGCAGTGAAGGGTTTAGATTGAACATCTGTCACCCCAAGACTCTCATGGGGGGGTGGGCCCCCAAAACTCCTAGCTCTGAACGCCTAATGGCGCTTGTGTCCATGAGACCCACAGGACTGTAGCCAACAAAGAAACAATTCTTAACAGATTCGCAAGGACTCACCATGGCTATCCTTCCAAAGCTCAGAGAAACAGGAGCCGAGAGAAATGCACTTCTCCCAGTCATTTCCTCACAGAGGTTATTTGCATACCTTAAATGTTATTGCCTGCAAGTAAGGCTTCTAATTTAGCTCAGCTTTGGGGGCTTACTGCAAGACTCCCTGGAGACAGGGGAAGGGGTAGCCTATGCCTACTGACCCTCTGTCCCACTCCAGGTCAGTGGTGCCTTCCTAAAAGAAGCTTGTGAACCCACCTGGCATCCTGGCCTTTGAGGTGGCTGCCCAAAGGACACACCCCTTTATCACTTGGCTCTGGTAACCAGCAGGGCTGGCATTCACAAGCACCAAAGGATCCTGGACCATAGCAAACAAATAGTTCTCAACTGGCTATTCCCTCAATTCAGGACAGAGGGAGTGGAGAGAAATGCCCGTCTCTCAGTCTTGCCCTGAAAGTGGTCTTTTGGTATGCTTTGAAAGCTGCTGCCTGAGAATCTGGCTTCCAATCAGCCTGTACCTGATGCTGACTGAAGTCTTCCCCACTGAGACACTGACGGATGTTAGCACGTCCTCAACTAGGGGGATCCAGGAAGAAAAAGCCAATTCAAGACGGGGAGAGGTGGTTCTTTTATCTAATGCAGAAAAACCACCACAGAGAGTCAAGGAAAATGAAGACACAGAAAAATGTGTTTTAAAAGAAAAAGATATAACTCCACAAACAGGCCTTAATAAAACAGAGAAGAGTGACTGACATGAGAAAGAGTTCAAAATTTGGTCATAAAGATGGTCACCATGTCAGGACAAGAATGCGTGAACTGAGAATTTGAACAAAGAAAACACAAAGTACCAAACAGAAGGCACAGAGCCAAAGAATACAATACAATAACTATATTGAAAAATTCAGCAGTGAGGAGTTCAAATAGCAGACCGGATGAAGTGGAAGAAAGTATCAGTAAACTCACAAACAGGGCAGTGATTCATCCCATCAAGGAGCAAAAAGAAAAAAGAATTTAAAAAAAGAGTGAAGATAGCTAAAGGGACTTATGAGACAACATCAAGCAGACCAAAATTCACGTTATAGTGTCCCAGAAGAAGAAAAGCAGACAAGGGCAGAAAACTTTTTGAAGAAATAATGAGTGAAAACTTTCCTAACCTAGGAAAAGAAACAGATGCCCAAATCCAGGAAGCCCAGAGAGTTACAAATAAGAGTTATCCAAATACATCCAAACCAAGTGAGGAAGAGGTAATACCTCCAAACTCATAGTGAGGGAAGAAGTAAAACTGTCACTATTTGCACATGATATGATTCTGTATATAAAAAACTCCAGTAAAAAACTGCTGGCACTAATCAACAATTTGACTAAATTTCAGGATATAAAATCAACATACAAAAATCAGTTGGCATTTCTATACACTAGGATGAAATGTCTGAAAAATAAAACTGTCACACTCACAATAACATCAAAAACAATGAAATACCCAGAAATTACTTTAACCAAGGAAGTGAAAGTTCTGTACAATCAAAACTACATGACTTTCCTAAAAGAAATCGAAGTTGACACAAATGGAAAGACATCCATGCTGATGGACCATAAGAACTGACAGTTAAAATGTCTGTACTACTCGAAGTCACCTTAGATTCAACACAATCCCCATCAAAAAACCAATGGCATTCTTCACAGAGATAGAAAAAAAAAAAAAACCTAAAATTTGTATGAAGTGACAAAGTCTGCAAAATAGTCAAAGCATTTCTCAGGAAAAAGAACAAAGCCAGAGGTATCAAACGTCCTGTTTTCAGACTATTCTACAAAGCTACAGTAATTTTTAAAATAGGGTAGGATACTGGCATAATAGACACAGACTAACAGAACGGAAGAGAGCCCAGAATTAAACCCCTGCATACACAGTCGACTAATATTTGATAGTGGAGCCAAGAATACCCAATGGGGAAATGATAGTCTCTTCAACAAATGGTAATGGGGAAATTGGATAAACACATGCAGAACAATGAAATTGGACCCCTATCTTACCGCTCACAAAAAATTAACTCAAAATGGATCACAGATTTAACACAAGTCCTAATAACTATAAAACTTAGTAGAAACAGAGAGTAGGCTCCTCAACAGTGGTATTGAGAGTGATTTTTGGATATAACACCAAAAGCACAAACAATAAAAGCAAAAATCAGCAAATGGAACTACATCAAACTTGAACAATTGTGCACAGCAAAAGAAACAATTAACCAAATGAAAATGCATCCTACAGCATGCAAGAAAAAATTTGCAAACCATGTATTAGATAAGGGGTTAGGATCCAAAATATATTTAAAAACTCAAAGAAAAAGAAACAACAAATAATCCAACTAAAAAAAGGGCAGAAAAACTATACATTTTTCCAAAGAAGACATCCAAATGGCCAAGAGGCACATGAAAAGATTCTCAATATCACTAATCATCAGGGAAACACAAAACTACAGTGAGCTATCACCTCACACCTGTTAGAATGGATGTCATCAAGAAGACGAGACAACAGGTGCTGGGGAGATGTGAATAAAAGGGAACCTTTATACACTGTTGGTGGGAATGTAAATTACTGCAACCAATATAGAGGTTTCTCAAATAATTAAAAATCTACCACATGATCCATCAATTCTACTTCTGGGTATATGTGCAAAGGAAATGAAAACAGGAGTTTGAAGCGATATCTGTACTCCCACATTCACTGCAGCGTTATTCACAGCAGCCAAGATGTGGAGACAACCTAAATGGCCATCAACCAATGGATAAAATAAGAAGTGGGATTTTTACTGACACAATGTAATATTTTTCAGCCATGAGAAAGGAAGACAGCCTGCCATTTGCAACAACATGGATGGACCTTGGGCACATTATGCTAAGTGAGAAAGACAAGTACTGTGTGTAGAATCTAAAAGGCCAAACTCATAAAAACAGAAATAAATGGTGGTTACCATGGAATGGGGGTTAGGGGATAAGACAGATGTTGTTCAAGGGCACAGTCTTAAAACAAGCAGTAAGTAAGCCCTAGAGAGCTAATGCACAGTACAGTGAATATAGAAAACGATTATATTCATCAAATATGCTAAGAGATTAAAAATGAATTATTACAACTACTAAAAATGGACAACTATGTAATGTGATAGAGGTGCTAATTATCACTTTAATGGCAATCATATTACAATACATAAATTATCATATTAACATGTATACCTTAAATTTACACAATGTTATATTTCAAATATATTTCAATTAAAGTAAAAGAGACCCATACAAAGACATATTTTAATTAAATTATCAAAAGTAAATCTGTGACAAAGGAGGCAAGAATACACAGTGGAGAAAAGACAGTCTCTTGAATAAGTGATGCTGGGAACACTGGACAGCTACATGTAAAAGAATGAAACTGGAACATTCTCTAACACCATACACAAAAATAAACTCAGAATGGATTAAAGACCTAAATGTAAGGCTGGATACTATAAAGCTCTTAGAGGAAACAGAGGCAGGACACTCTGACATAAATCGCAGCAAGATATTTTGGATCCACCTCCTAGAGTAATGAAAATAAAAACAAACCAATGGGACCTAATTAAACTCCAAAGCTTTTGCACAGCAAAATAAACCATAAACAAAACGAAGACAACCCACATAATGGGAGAACAGATTTGCAAACAAAGTGACAGACAAGGGATTAATCTCCAAAAGAGATAAACAGCTCATGCAGCTCGATATCAAAAAGAACCAAATAACCCAATCAAAAAATGAGAACATCTAAAAAGACATTTCTCCAAAGAAGACATACAGATGATATGTGGAATCTAAAAAAAATGGTACAAATGAACCTGTTTACAAAATAGAAATAGAGTCACAGATATAGAAAACAAATGTAAGGTTACTGTGGGATATGGGGGGGGGGGGCAGGAGGGATAAATTTGGAGATTACTAACAAGAACCTACTGTATAGCACAGGGAACTCTACTCAATACTCTAATGACTTATATGGGAATAGAATCTACAAAAGAGTGATAAATGTATATGTATAACTGATTCACTGCTGTACAGCAGAAACTAACACAACATTGTAAATCAACTATACTCCAATAAAAATTAATTAAAAATAAATAAGACATACAAATGGCCAAAAAGCACATGAAGAGATGCTTAACATCACTGATTATTAGAGAAATGCAAATCAAAACTACAATGAGGTATCACCTCACACCAGTCAGAATGGCTATCATCAAAAAGTCTACAAACAATAAATGCTGGAGAGGATGCAGAGAAAAGGAAACCCTCCTACACTGTTAGTGGGAATGTAAATTGGTACAACCTTTATGGAGAACAGTCTGGATGTTCCTTAAAAAACTAAAAATAGAGCTACCATATGATCCAGCAATCCCACTCCTGGGCATATACCTGGAGAAAACCATACTTTGAAAATAAACATGAACGCCAGTGCTCATAGCAGCATTATTTACAATAACCAGGATATGGAAGCAACCTAAATGTCCAACAGAGGAGTGGGTACAGAAGATGTGGCACATATATACAGCCATAAGAAAGAACCAAATAATGCCATGTTCAGCAACATGGATGGACCTAGAGATTATCATACTAAATGAAATAAGACAATGACAAATATCATACGATATCACTTATATGTGGAATTTTTAAAAAATGGTACAAATGAACTTATTTACAAAACAGAAACAGACTCACAGACTTCGAAAAGAAACTTATGGTTACCAAAGGGGAAACGTTGGGGGAGGTATAAATTAGGAGGTTGGGATCAACACATACACACTGATCTATATGTAAAATAGATAATCAAAAAGGACCTACTGTAAAGCACAGGGAACTCCACTCAACACTCCGTAATAACCTATATAAGAAAAGAATCTGAAAAAAGAGTAGATATATGTCTATGTGAAACAATCACATTGCTGTACACCTGAAATTAACACAACATTGTATATCAACTATATTCTAATATAAAAAAAATTTTTTTTAAGTAAATGACAAGGAGAGAATCTTAAAAGCAGCAAGGAAAACAACTTGTAACATACAAGGAAACCTCTAAGGCTACCAGGATCTTTCCACCAGAATATGCAGGCCTGCAGGAAGTGGCATGATATATTCAAAGTACTGAAAGAAAAAAACCTGCCAACCAAAAATACTTTACCTAGCAAAACTGTCCTTCCACTTTGAAGGTGAAGAGAAGAGTTATAGACAAGCAAAAGCTAAAGGAGTTCATCACCACTAGACTGGCCTTACAAGAAATGTTAAAGGTGTTCCTTTAAGCTGAAACAAAACAGCACTAAATAGTAACAGGAAAACATGAAAGTATAAATCTCACTGGTAAAGACCAATATATAGTTAAATTCAGAATAATCTAACATTGTAATGATAGTGGGTTAATCACTTATATATCTAGTATGAATGTTAAAAGACAAATATAGTAAAAATAACTATCATACAATAAGTAATGGATACACAGACTAAAGATATGTAAATTTTGAAATAAAAAACAAAATGGAGGAGGAAGTAGAGTGTAGGGTTTTAGAATACATTTGAACTTAAGTTGTTATCAACTTCTTATGAGGCTTATTTATAACACTAAATATTATGAGGCTTACATAAAATGTTATATTTATAACAGTTGTTATAATAACCACAAAGCAAAAAACCTATGGTAGATACACAAAAGATAAAGAGAACGGAATCTAAGCATGCCACTATAGAAAATGATCAACTCACAAATGAAGAGAGCAATAAGAGAAAAAGAACAAAGGAATTTCAAAATAGCTCAAAAACAATTTAACAAAATTGTAGTAATAATAATTACTATCAACAATTACTTTAAATGTTAAATGGACTAAATTCTCCAATCAAATGAAATAGAGTAGCAGAATCTATTAAAAAAACAGGAGATGATTTTATGCTGTGTATTAGAGTCAACTAATTTCAACTTTAAGGACATACACAGACTGAAATGGAAAAAGATATTCCATGCAAATGGAAACCAAAAGAAAGCTGGGGTGGGTATACATAGGCAAAATAGACTTAAAAGTTGTAATGAGACAGTCAAGGTCATTACATAATGATAAAGTGGTCAATCCAACAAAAGGATATAAACATTTGTAAATATGCACCCAACACAGGAGCACCTAAATATAAAAGTAAAAATTAACAGACTTAAAGGGAGAAATACCAAGACAATGTAAAAATTGCCAAAAAATTCGACAACCTAGAAATGGGTAAATTCCTAGAAACATACAACCTATCAAGACTGAATCATGAAAAAATAGAAATAGAAAATCTGAACAGACCAATTACTAGTAAGAAGATTGCATCAGTTATCAAAAACCTCCCAAGAAACAAAGTCCACGACCAGATGGCCTCACTGGTGAATTCTACCAAACATTCAAAGAACAATTAATACCTGTCCTTCCAAACTCTTCCAAAAAATTAAAGGGGAATGAACACTTCCTGATTCACTTTTACAATGCCAGCCTTATTACCATGATACCAAAACCAGACAAGGATACTACAAGAAAATTTTAGGCCAATATCCTTGATGAAAATAGATGAAAAATTCCTCAACAGTATATTATCAAGGTTAATTCAACAACACATTAAAAGGGTCATACACCGTGATCAAGTGAGATTTATTCCAGGAATGCAAGGATTGTTCAAGATCCACAAATCAATTGATGTGATACATACATTAACAAAATGAAGGCTAAAAATCATATGATCATCTTAATAGATGCAGGAAAAGCATTTACAAGATACAAAACTAATATACACTGAAAACTATAAGACATTAATGAAAGAAACTGAAGACAACACAAATAAATGGAAGAATATTCAGGGCTCATAGAGTAAAAGAATTGTTAAAATGTCCATACCATCCAAAATAATCTACAGATTGCATGCAATACCCATCAAAATTTCAATGGCAATTTTCACAGAATTAGAACAATCCTAAAATACATATATGAAACCACAAAAGACCCAAATATCCAACACAATCTTGAGAAGGAAAAACAAAGTCGGATGCATGATACATCCTGATTTGAAACTAGATTAAACAACTACAGTAATCAAAACAGTATGGCACTGGCATAAAAAAAGACACGGACCAATGGAACAGAATAGAGAACCCAGAAATAACCCATGCATATATGGTCAATTAATTTATGACAAAGGAGCCAAGAATATACATTGGGGAAAAGAAAGTCTCTTCAATAAAGAGTGCTAGAAAAACTGAACAGCCATATGCAGGAGAATGAAACTGGACCACTGTCTTACACCATACACAAAAATCAACTCAAAATGGTTTAATGACTTGAAGACCTGAAACCATAAAACTCCTAGAAGAAAATATAGGGAGTAAGCTCCTTGGCATTGGTGTTGGTAATGACTTTTTGGACTTGTCACCGTAAGAAAGCAAAGGCAACAAAAACAAGAATGAAAAAGTGGGACTACATCAAACTTAAAAGCTTCTGCACAGCAAAGGAAACCAACAGAATTAAAAGACAGCCCATAGAATGGGAGGGAATGTTTGCAAATCATGTATGTGATAAGGAGCCAGTATCCAAACTATATGAAGAACTCATATAATTCGAGATCAAAAAACTAATCTGATTTTAAAATAAGCAAAGGATCTCAATATGCATTTTTACAAAGAAGATATACAGATGGCCAAAAGGTATGTGAAAAAATACTCAACATCAGTACACATCAGAGAAATATAAGTCAAAACTACAATGAGTTATCACCTCACACCTGTTAGAATGACTATTATCACAAAGACAAGAAATAACAAATGCTGTCAAGGATGTGGATAAAACGGAATCCTTACACTTAGTTGGTGGGAGTGTAAATTGGTGCAGTCACTGTGGAAAACAATATTGAGGTTCCTCAAAAAATTAAAAGTAGAATTACTATATAATCCAGCAATCCCACTTCTGGGATTTGAAAAATAAAATTTTCCTTAATAGATTTTTTTCCTCAGAATTCTCTTTAACAGACTTCTGCTGCCTCAGAATACAATTCAAAAAGAAAATGTTATTTACTTGGTGGCAGGCACTGTATTAAACTCTAATGAGCAAAAAGAGCCAATGTTTTAGTCTCTGGGAGCTCAGAGTCTTTGTAAAATTATTCAGACTAGAAAATTTATTTTCTTACATAACCTATTATTTTGATTATTGGAAGATGAACCTTGGATTAGTGAATTCTTGAAAGATGTTTAGGAAAATAATTAGAAGGGAGGTTTTCTTGTTGTTGTTTTTTTTTAATTGAAGTATAGTTGACCTATAATATTATTTAAGTTACAGGTGTAAAACACAGTGATTCACAATTTTTAAAGGTTTTATTCCATTTATAGTTATAAAATGTTGCTATATACCATGTTGTACAAGATATCCTTTTAGCTTATTTTATACCTAATAGTTTGTACCTCTTAAGATAGGAAGTTTTTTTTAATGAAATTCAGTATATTTAAAGGAATCAGAGGATGCAGAAAATGTTACAGAATACAGAACCTAGGAATAAAAGGTAAAGAATAATTTTGTGTTAGCAAGGAATCTAATGATCTGCCACTAGACGGGGGGGGGGGGGGGGGGATCCAAATGAGCAAATATGTAGCTTCTATTTCATGGTTCTCTAAACAGGATAAACCTCTCCTGCTAGCTTAGCTCTTTATTTTGGATATAGGTTTTCAGAGTGTCCTTTCTTTTAGGGTTCAACTACATTATTCTTCATTTTAATTCTTGATGAAGGTCCAGATGCTACATGTGCAGCATGATATATTCACGTTTGAAATTGGATATAAGGGATAGGGAAAATAGAAGTTCATTTCTCAAATTTATTTATTTTACCAATCTCAGACTTTGCCTTATTGAGCATAATTGTTAATATCATAATTCTTGGGAATTATAAAATAGACTATGAAATTTTATTTTTATATCTTGTACTTATAAATATAGAAGGATATTTAATACTGTGAAAGTAAGGTTTTTCAAATTTAGAAATTGGAATATCACTCAAAACAGCATAAAAGTATTTCCTTTCATAATCATCAGAATCTACAACTAAAAATGTAAAGCATTCTTCAAACGGTACTAGGAAAACGGCTTTATCTAAACTTGTTGAACAGTAAAATCTAGGACAGTGTAAATTATCTGGATTCAAATTAAAGCAGCTTTATAAGGTGAGTTCAGAAGTGGACTAAACACGGCGTGCTCTGGGAGATGTCTTACTAAATATTTTTCAGGAGTTTTCTGTTTTCCTTTTCTTTCCAACAGGAGGATTATACCGACTGCGGGGGTGTTTCTGGGTTAAGTCCCTCCCTGTGGTCCATCATCGGAATCCAGTGTGTACTACTTTGGCTTTTATCTGGCAGCAGACACTACCAGTTATGACCTTCTAAAACCAAATCTGCATATTAAACTCCAGACCCTGCCAAAACATGAGCCCTCCGTTGCATTAAAAGAGGGTCAACTGTGGAATCAGCAGACCACTAGCTCAGACCATCCCGTGGCATCACTCTAAGACACAGACTCTTAAGGCACCCGCTGGCTGCATGTCAGGGTGTCAGATCCTTAAGTGTGAACCCTGCATCATCTATATATATAACATCAAAGCAAAATACTATACATGCTCTCTCTTGGAAAATTTGAGAATTTGTTGTTGCATTGTTGGTGATTACATGTAAAAGGGCTCCCCACACAGTTGTTTATGAATCATACAAAGTATCTTAATTTTGACCTGGAATTCTGACTTGCTGCAATCCTTGTTCTTTTACCAAGAAAATCTCTAGGGGAAAAGAAAGTTATTTTTTCCTTATTCTTCTGTTCAAAATTATTTGCTGCTTTGAGTAATTATTATTGAACGTATACATAGAGAGAGGGAGAGAGAGAGAGATAATTAACATTGGTGTAATCTGTCAAAATAGAAATTATGGCTTATTTTCTACGATAAAAATTGCCATGAATAAAATGCTTTATGAAGAATGGCTTCTCTGCCAGAAATATAACACAAATGATGACCAAGTTTTGGTGGGGTAATGAATTGGTTGTTTGAAAATAATTAAGAAATTAAAGGTGCTTGAGGGTAGAATTAATATGCGACATATTTCCTCATAAATGTGAGCCCTTAATAAACGCTTTGATGCAATGTTCTTTTTGTTCACAGTAAAGTTCTGTAGTGCTAGCCAGATATTTCAAAATGCTCTAAGGAAAGCTTGTTGGGGGGAGGGGAAATGTTTTTTCTTGTGATAAACGAACTTTGGTCACCAAGGGTATTTTGCATGATGCTGCTGCTATTTTAACTTTCGGTTTGTTTTTCTCTTACTGTAGAGTATAGTCCATTGAAAAGTTAACTGAGTGACATTATTGTTACGTAAGAATCTGAACCTTGCAATGTAATGCACTTAAGTCATCTTTTAAAATGTCGTTAAACTACTCTGAATATACTGTGCAGTGTAAATGCTGAATGATTGGATTAGGTAAATGGTGAAATGGGAATTAATGGATTTTATACAGATTCGTGCTTTTGCCTGAAAACCTATGTACAGATATTTTAAGTACATAAATCAGATTTGACACATTTATTTTTTGAAGAGTACATATATGTTCTCAATGAAGATTCACCCTAGGTTTCCTCTTTATTCGCTGGAATAGCAGCACGTACAATCCCAGGTTTGCTGCTGCTGCTGCTTTTGTTCCCTCTGTTTTAAATGGTATGATCACTTGACCAAAATTTCCATGCAGTTTGATGAGGGTTTTACAATCATCTGAACAAAAAGGAAACCTTGAATCTATATGTATGCACACGAATACTTGATTGTGAATAATCAAAATTGTTTTTATACAGCCTCATTAGTGAAAATGGCTAGTGTAGTAAATTAGGTATTTCATTATAGAGTAATATGGTAGCAGAATTTATTTATGCTTTTAAAGATTATTTTCAGGGGTAAACAGTATTTGAAGAAAGGGTAAAAACAATGAATGTGTAACTCTAACTATAGGGAATAATTCTGCTGGAAGTATGCAGATATTTTTAATGGTAAAATGCATTTGTTCTTTTTTCAAACATGCCAAATATTGGTGTGTGTCTATGCTGGAAATTTTCTTGTATACCATTTTTAAGTAAAAATCTTATTAACATTATCCAGCATGCTTTAATATGCTTCATATATCAAAGATATAACCAATTCTTTAGCATAGTTTAAAAGGTCTATTTGTTTTGTTTTTAGCTTTGCATACATTTGTAATTTCCTCCACCACCAATATACCCTAGGTACCATTTGTGTACATTTCCTTATTTAAAATATTTTTTTATTTAAAAATGGGGGGAGGGGAAAATGGAATCACTTTGCCAACTATTGTTCTAAGAGTTGACATCAGTTACCATTTCTAATGCATTGTTGTGATTTTGTAGTCTCATTTGTAACTGGTACTGACGTTTTAGAAAACACCAAAGTGATTTAAAAAAATATGGAACTTCTCACTCTAGTAACAATATGTTTAAATCATGTTGTTTGTTAATTAAATATTTAAAACTTATTGTTAACTTTTGCTAGACTATTTTAAATCATGAAAGTGTTGGGAAGGGGATATCGAAATACACAGTTATGTTAGTTTGTGTATATAAACGACGCACATTTAAACAACTGAATTGCTTCCAGCATACAACAGACTACCTTAAAATTATCTTTAAAATCTATTAAATATATTTTCATGGCTAATGTCACTGAAATAATGTTTTCATCAACTACATTGTTGTTGTGTTAATCACAGTTAAACTTGGCATCTCTTGGCAGGGTCCTATTTGATTTCACTTGCCATCAAAATATATTTACATGCACGAGTCTTGCCGTGATCCTTTGTTTTCTGTTATAAAATAAACATATAACAACCACACATACGTTAATAAATTGGGTAAGAACGTTATTCTTGTGCCTAATACTAGTCTTCACGCATTTGGCGTAATTTTTTGAAAGACAGTAACATTCGTCCCATCCAATTGTTAGGATTTTTCTGTGAGTTCTATTGTTGACAAGAACTTAAATTTCAGCCTGTTATAAATACTGATTTTCAAAGACTAAACAGTACAAGAGATCAAGAAAAAAGCTTTTAAACCCCTTTTGCTTACTTAATTTTTGCTATGCTCATGCAGCTTAATGTATTTTGTCACTAACAGAATCCAAAGTCTTGCATTGCTGTTGAATAACAGGAATGAACTTTGCATTAATGGTTTGTTTATATTTTTTCATTTGAACAACCAGCATTACTGCCAAACACCAATCGTGGTCCATATTTGTAACAGGTTTTTAATATGACATAGTTAGCAAGTTTGATTGAAGAGACTTTTAGGTCCTGGGCCTATAAGATTTTAGTATGATCTTTTTTCATGTTTCTAATGCTTGAGGCGTCATTGCTTAACTTGGAAAAAACAAGACAGTGTTGCTGCCATTTGTAAGTTTTCCTATAATATTCCTTTTATTAACTTTAAAACTGGCCTTACAGGGTTCAAATAGGCAGTATCCCTTTTAAGTGACCTTTGCAACCCAAGTGTTACTTGCTTATTTGATGCTCTCTTGTATTTTACATCTCATTTAAATCTTTCTCTCCACCAAAGCTTAAATTCTATGTCTTATTAAAACTCTGAACTATTCCATTAATCATGTTAGTTGACATTAAAGTGTCTAGAGGTACAGAGTCTGACCTAGTGTAACAAAATGGAGGTTGTGACTTTTTTTTTAAGCATAGCATAGAATGATGGTTTCACTTGCCCGCAGTTTCAAATATTTTACAATTATCTGGAATGTGTGTTGCTTTCCCATAGCAGAATGTTAGCATTGCTATTATTCCATGTACATTTCTGTAAAGAGCAAATCAGTAAAGCAAAAGTGTGAAGTTTCTTGATTTCTTGAAAAAATTCCAGAATTTCAAAGTCTTAGACAACCCTTACCAAGTTTCATCTACTTTATTTCTAGTTCACAAGGTTAACTCAAAGAAATTCCACTGAGACTAATGGGATACTGTCTTGAATAGATGCCAATTGGGTTTACAGTGTGACCTGACAAAGCTGTCTTTTTTGTTGTGCTGTATGTTGTTGGATCATACTATTAGGGATACTTTTATTGAAGTGCTGAGTGTGCATCCATGCAAAAGGCCAAGTGGCTTTGTGAACAAAAGATCTTTTCTCCCCTTTATTATGTTCTCTCGACACTTTTGTGGAAATTAGCCCGATAAAAACGTTTTGTAAAAATTTGTATATTACTGTTATAAAAATATTTATAATCCCAGAAAATGTTGTGTTAAATCCTGTGCAAAAACAGTATATTCAGAATAAAAGTTTATCATTTAAAGTCACCAGTTTTGATTATTTATTTAAAATCCAATTGAAAGAAACAGAGGTCTCTGTCATACATACAGTTTAAGAAAGCAGGCTTTCCACTGCAGAGAATTCTAGATTGTGGAAGTAAAATTCGGGATTATGAAAGTTGCCTTTACAATTACAAACCTCAACTCACAAACAAATGAAATTGCAACTCCTTGAGACTCTGACACTTCTCACATGTGCTTTTGCCATCAAAGCGTTTAGAAACTTATTAAAACAGACTTTTGACTTATGTAAGAAAAAACTTTTTTCTAGGCAAAAATAATGTTTCCATGTTTCTTTAAGGACCTTGGGAAAATAGTTTGAAAGAAACAAGTTAGAATGTCTGAAACGTGCATATCTTTTATACATCTGACTAACAGTTAAATATCTCTCCTAGCTAGTTTATAGCAAACAGAAGCTAGGGCAGTGAAGTACAGTATAAAGAGTTTTTTTTGTTTTTTTTTTTTAAACTGTTGTATGCCTTTTACCTTTAGACCAGCTTACCACCTGCCCCCCTATGTTCACCTAATAAGTAATGCGCCTGATGTTATGTGGAATCTAATATAATGTAAGCCTACTTCTCATTCTGGGGACTCCTATAAGAGTGAAAATACCTACACAGGGGAGGAATGTAGTATGTGGATACCAATGATGGTGATTACTGGAAAATCTGACCCTTAGTCTCTGATCAAGGCATTTTAACAGGAAACCCTACTTAAAAGGGTGAGGTGGATAACATTTGCTTTTTGAACATCTGGCTTCATTCTGTACCAGTTTATCTCCTCAATCAATCCTCTTACTCCCTAGCTACCCTCATTTCCTCTATCAATCATCTTGATCCCATCCCCACCTCTTCCCTTGGGACCTTGCCTCATCAATTCTCCTTTCTCAAGCATTTTCAGTCTCCCCTTTGTACAGGCTTTCTTCCCTCTGCCTGCAAACACATTCAGAACACCTCTACTTAAAACAGACAGGAAAATCAAACATCCAGTGCAGCACATTCGCCCCATTACTTCCTAGAGTAATAAACCTAGAATTAAAAAAACATTTTGAATATTCACAGACGCATATTGACAGTCTCTTCTCTTTGCAGTATACTCAACTAGGCCTTAGAATGTTAGATCTGAAAGGCATATTGTCTCTGACCTTTAGTTTTGGGTGACCACTGAAAATTTTTAGTTACTGGTATGAAGTTCTAATAAGTTTAAGGTCTTGGGCACTTCTTGATTCTCAAATTCATTATGTCTTTAAGTTGGGTTATTATTCACAAAGCACCAACACTATTTTCTATAAATTGGTGTATAATCGACAATGCTGCTTAATAGAATTTTTATTTAAATGGACTCTATTTTTTTAATAAATGTATTTAAGCAATAAATTTAACATTACTGCATAATTGGAAAGCCAATATAATTTGCCATAATTAGTAATCATGTCACAGGTTCATATCTATTATAATGAACTTTTTAAAAATCAGCATATACCAGGGTCACTTGTATTTAGTCACTAGATTTAACCTAACACTTCTT
This sequence comes from Leucopleurus acutus, assembly GCF_964270905.1. Classification (NCBI taxonomy): domain Eukaryota; kingdom Metazoa; phylum Chordata; class Mammalia; order Artiodactyla; family Delphinidae; genus Leucopleurus; species Leucopleurus acutus. The sequence continues at coordinate 27,883,661 of NC_139144.1, read as the reverse complement.
CAACACATTTACTGTAATGATAAATTAGGCAGTTTTTCTGTTTCTGCCACAAATGTCTTAAAGTTTAAGTCTGGACTCAGCCATCTGACTATACAGTGTAATTATTAGTACATTAAAATATATTTACCGAAATGCATACTCATGAAGTTTTTTTCAAATTTTGAGTTTCTTAGGTGCATGGATTTATTTTTTCAAAATGCTTTATCATAATAATAATAGTTCTTGAGTATCTCAGGACCCTAACATGTCTTTAAAGGTTACTTGTGGGCTTCCCTGGTGGCGCAGTGGTTGGGAATCCGTCTGCCGATGCACGGGACACGAGTTCGTGCCCCGGTCTGGGAAGAACCCACATGCCGCAGAGCGGCTGGGCCCGTGAGCCATGGCCGCTGAGCCTGCGCGTCCGGAGCCTGTGCTCCGCAACGAGAGAGGCCACAACAGTGAGAGGCCCGCGTACCGCAAAAAAAAAACCAAAAACAAAACAAAACAAAAAAAGGTTACTTGTAACATTTTCATTGATATAAGGACAGTGCATAATGGACCAAGATTGGAGTAACATTGGCAATTTCCTATATTGAGAACGACTGCTCTTTTCCAGATAGTTTTCTTGTTTAGAATTGTTTAAGAAACAATGATCTATCTTTTGTGAAATTATGGGATAGTTGATGATAACTATTATAAATAGCGAAATTGTTAATAAACAGGTTACATGTCATATATGCATTCTAATCCCTCCTTTTTTAATTTCAAAATTATACTAAGCTGTAAAATTCCTACATCTGATAACTACTGACTTAGTCCTTATCATGAAGGCAGTGTAGCCAAGTAGTAACTGCAATCTGCTGTTTAGATTTGGATTCTGACTTTACCACTTACTAGCTTTGTAACCCTGTGCAAATTACATAATGTTTCCAAGCTTCAGTCTCCTCATCCATAAAAGAGTAACTGCACAGTAGGGTTGTAATGATGACTCAGTGATATAATTAACGTATAGGGCGCAGTACTGTGTACGTTCTCAACAATGCTCTCCATTAGTATTATGAATTACTATCACAATCATCTTCCCAGTCATCATAATCCTCATTTTGGCCTAGAGCTTTTAAGATCCTAATTATCTGCATCATTTGTCATTTAAGACATTTACTAATTCTTTATACAAGTAAAGTGTTAGAAGTAGAGCCTTATACAAGATAAAAAGCAATTCCTTCCTTGATGGAACTAGGAATAGGAATAACCTAGACTGAGTGGCCAGAGAAGGCTGCCATGATTTTGAGTTGAGGGAAAGGGGTAGCAGTACTGTTTCAAATAGAGGAGGGTGTGTGAAAGCTGAGAGGTGCATGCAAGAAACGAGGGAGCTGAATATGAGTTCAGTATGGCTTGAGGGGTGGGCGATAAGTAGGTAGAGATGAAGTGGAAGGTGAGGCTGAAGAGAAAAAGCTCCAGAGCCTGGGGTCCTCTCTGGATGACATGGGGTGTTTAGGCAACTGGAAGCTGCTGAAGATTTTTAAGCAGAGAACAGTTTGATCGGATTCGCATTTCAGGAAAAACACTCTGGATGAAATGTGGGTTACTGGTAGAACACCTACAGGGAAGAAGACCAATTAAGAGGCTATTGTCAAGGTGAGAACTTTTTGTTGACTGGCATAGGAAGCTAGATAAAGAAGAGTGGACTGATTTTAGAAACACTTAGAAGGGAAAAAGGAGAGAACATCATGATTTCCTTGTGTACTAAAAAAGAAAGGACAAAATTTACAATTACTCCCAGGTTTTTGAAGTTTAATATTGTGCAGAGGGATGCAGTCCCCCAAGTTAGGCAACGGTGGAGGGTACTAGAAGCAGGGATTGGCGGGACAAGTCTGGAGGAGAACATGAGGGCTTACTCTTCAGAAATATTGTGAATGAGATTTTTGTGAGGTGCTGAGGATACAAAGATGATATACTCTCTCATGCTCTGGAATATATACTCCAGAATAATGATTCTCAACACTGACTCATTTAGAAACCCTTACTGGAGGTTTCATTAGTTTTGTTTAAAATACTGACACTCAGGACCCACTCTAATTCAAAATCTCACCTGTTTCTAGCATACAGCAAGCATTACACTACCTGGGGGCATCTTAGATGACAGGTGTGACAGTTCTGGTATAGGTTATTTCTGAATTAGACTTCTCGAAACCCAATTTAGATGCATGTTACTGGTTCAATTTTTTTTAATTAACCCCTTTTTTGAACATGTTTTATTGTAACATACACTATGATTCCAACTCAACTACAATTTTTCTGAAGGCTATACTTTTTAATGTTTTATTTTCTCTTCAAATCCAGATTCTATAGCTGTACACAGCTGATAACCAATAGTTTTCATTGATTGTGGTTGATAATCACAACCACTGTTAGGACAATTTCTACTACAGGAAATTCTATTCCTATTAGTCATGTTGATGATATCAAATGTCTTATAGGGTTGAACCACAGATTTCTATAAATACTATCAGAGAACTTTGTCAGTAGGTTCATTCTTATGGCAAATGATATGGCAAGTCAGAATAACAGGAAATAATATTACTTGACAATCTGGTTTCGATAGATATTGTATTTAATTAAGTAATGTTTTCCTTAATAAAATAAAAGGCTAACCAAAACTTTTTAAAACCCACTAAAAAGATTAGTGTGCAGATTGATTTCAGACTTCCCTGTCCATCTAATCCATACAACCTCAAATATCTGACTGAGGTAAGACCATTGAGTACATAATACAGATGCCAGGCTCTCCAGTCAGACCACCTGGGTCCACATCACAGCTCCCCAACTTGGGCACGTTATGTAACATCTCTAACCTTCTGTTCCTTGTCAGTCTTATTTATACTATTGACTCCACCAATATTTGGATATAAAAATAATAGTCACAATCTAAGAGTTGTTCAGCCTCTGCTTCTTATCTCGGAAGTTCAATCATTCTGATGCTGATGATTTCAAGAGTGCCTAGAGAAACTTGACATCAAGAGGATTTCTTAACGTGTGAGGAATATTGCCAGAACTTCAAAGTTTTTACACTGTGGGACGCTATGGATACAATGATGAGAAATACAAGCAGCAAAACTGTAGAAGAACATGGGGAGAAAATTCATCCAAAAATTCACATAAATAAACATTATTACTAACTGTAAAAAGTCACATTGTAATAAAAGATCTTGGTAATAAGAAACTGATGGTAAGCTGGAGAACAGGGCCAGGTGGAAACTGAGCTGGGTTTAGCGACAGGGCTGGGAAGAAGGGAGGTGGAAGAGCCAAACTGTCCTGGGTGTCTTCATCCAAATATCAAAAACAACTAGACCAATATCCCAGATGACTATACATGCAAAAATTCCAAAAAATATTAGCAAACCAAATTTAAGAACACATTAAAATATTACACGCCATGACCAAGAGGGATGTTCTCTGGTATACAAGGATACTTCAACATACGTTAATCAATTAATGTAATACATCACATTAATAGAATGAAATTTAAAAATCGCGTTATCATCCCAATAGATGTAGAAAGAAGTCATTTGACAGAAATACAACACCCTTTAATGGTACAAACACTTGACATATTGGTTGTAGAAGGAACACATACCTCAACATACTAAAGGCCATATGTGACAAACCCACAGCTAACATTATAGTTAAGGGAGAAAATTTGAAAGATTTTTCTCTAAGATCAGGAACAAGACAAGGATGCCCACTCTCACACTCCTATTCAACATAGTGCTGAAAGTCCTAACTAGAGCAATTAGGCTAGACAAAGAAATAAAAGGGATCCAAATTGAAAAGGAAGAAGTAAAACTGTTACTATTTTCAGATGATATGATTCAGTACATAGAAAATCACAAAAATGGTATAGATTAACTTATTTGCAAAGCAGAAATAGAGACACAGATGTAGAGAACAAACATATGGATACCACGGGCGGAGGACGAGTGGGATGGATTGGGAGATTGGGACTGACGTATATACACTACTATGTATAAAAGAGATAACTAATGAGAACAGACTGTATAGCACAGGGAACTCTACTCAACACTCTGTGCTGACCTAAATGGTAAGGAAATCCAAGGAAGAGTGGATCTATGTATACGTGTGGCTGATTCACTTTGCTGTACAACAGAAACTAACACAACATTGTAGAGCAACTATACTCCAATAAAAAATAAATTAAAAAGACTCCACCAAAAAACTGTTGGAACTAATCAATGATTCCAGTAAACTTGCAGGATATAAAATCAACATACAAAAATCAGTTGCATTTCTATCCATTAAAGATGAAACATAAGAAAAAGGAATAAAGACTAACTAGCCCATTCCCAATAACACCAAAAAAACAATGAAATAGCATCTATTAATCAAGGAAGTGAAAGATATGAACAATCAAAATGATGAGACTTTACTGAAAGAAATCAAAAAAGACACAAACAAATGGAATGACACCCCTTCTTCATGGATAGGAAGAATTAATACATTAAAATATCTATACTACCCAAAGTCTGCTATAGATTCAATGCAATCCCCATCAAAATACCAATAGCATTCTTCACAGAAATAGAAAAATCAATCCTAAAATTTGTATGGAATTACAAAAGACTCTGAATATCCAGTACAACTGTGGGGAAAAAGAACAAAGCCAGAAATGTCACACTTCCTGGTTTCAGACTATACTACAAAGCTACAGTAATAAAAACAGTATGGTACTGGCATTAAAAATAAACACAAAAAACAACAGAACAGAATACAAAGCCCAGAATTAAAAACTCTACTTATATGGTCAACTAAATATTCAACAAAGGAGCCCAGAACCCCCAATGGGTAAAGAAAAGTCTCTTCACAAATGATGTTGGGCAAACTGCATAAACAGATGCAGAACAATGAAACTGGACCCCTATCTTTCACTACTCACAAAAAATTTGAAGTGGATCAAATACTTAAACATATGACCTGATGTCATAAATATCCTTGAAGAAAATGTATGGAAGAAGCTCCTCTACATTGGTCTTGGCAAACAATTTTGGGATATGATACCAAAAGCACAAACAACCAAAGCAAAACTCAACAAATGGGACCACATAAAACTATAATGCTTCCGCACAGCAAAAGAAACAACAGAATGAAAAGACAACATACTGAATGGGAGAAACATTTTGCAAATCGTATATAAGAGGTTTATATCCAAAATATATAAAGAACTCATACAACAGAACAGCAAAAAAAAAAAAAAAAAAAAAAAGACAACAAACAAAAACAAAAAACCTCCAAATAATCTGATTTTAAAATGGGCAGAGGAGCTAAGACATTTTTCCAAAGATATCCGAATGGCCAACAGGTACATGAAAGTATGCTCAACATTACAAATTATCATGAAAATGCACATCAAAATCACAAATAGATATCACCTCACACCTGATAGAATGGCTATTATCAATAAGCAGGAAATAACAAGTGTTGGCAAGGATGTAGAGAAAAGGGAACACTTCTGTACTACTGGTGGGAATGTAAAGAGTGCAACCACTATAGAAACAATATGGAGGTTCCTCAAAATATTAAAAGTAGATCTACCATATAATCTAGCAATTCCACTACTAGATATATACTCAAAGGATATGAAAACAGGATATCGAAGTGATATATGCACTCTCATGTTTATTGTAGCATTATTCATAATAGCCAGGATATGGAAACAACCTAAGTGCTCACCAGTGGGTGAATGAATAAACAAGAAGTGGGGTATATTTATACAGTGGTTAAGAATCCACCTGCCAATGCAGGGGACACAGGTTCAAACCCTGGTCCAGGAGTATCCCACATGTCACGGAGCAACTAAGCCCGTGCACTACTACGACAGAACCCGTGCTCTAGAGCCCGCAAGCCACAACTACTGAGCCCGTGTGCCACAACTACTGAAGCCCGCGAGCCTAGAGCCCGTGCTCCGCAAGAGGAGAAGCCACTGCAATAAGAGGTCCATGCACGGAAACGAAGAGTAGCCCCCTCTCCCGGCAACTGGAGAGGGTCCGCGCGTGGCAATGAAGACCCAACACAGCCCAAAATAAATAAATTAAATAAATTTTTTTTAAAAAGACCCTATTTCCAAAAGGAGTCACATTAAAAAAAAAAAAGTATCTACCTCAGTATACAAGGTTGTTACCTTTAAAAAAATACAATGTACATAAATACATATATAAATTATTATTAAAAATTACAGAATATTATTCAGCCATGAGAAAGAAGGACATCCTGCCATTTTTGACAACATGGATGAACACTGAATGCATTACACTAAGTGAGATAAGTCAGGCAGAGGAAGACAAGTACTCCATGATATCACTTTCATGTGGAATCTAAAAATCCAAACTCCTAAAAAGAGTAAAATGATGGTTACCATGGGATGGAGGTGGGGAGATAGAACAGATATTTTTTAAGGGTACAAACTTGCAACAAGTGGTAAATAAGTCGTAGCAATCTAATGCACAGAACAGTGATTACAGCCAACAATACTGTATTGTTACCATTAAACTTGCTGAGAGACTAGAATTATTCCAAAGACTAAAAAGAAAGGATAATTATGTAACAGGATAGAAATTATAATTATCACTACAATGGCAGTCATATTGCAATATATAAAATGTATCAAATTAACATGTCTTGCACCTTAAATTTATACAATATTATATGTCAAATACATTTCAATTAAAAAAAACAATTAGACACCTGGAGCACAGTAAATATAGACATAACAGTGTAGCAGATGGTGATGTTAGCCCTGAGGAGAACCTTTGACTTCAGATAACAGCTTCGGCTGTGCAAGAAGGAACTCGTTCTTACTGACGGGCCTATACTTAAATTTCGCTGAACTAAAATATAGCCCCTTATCCATTTTCTCTGCTCCTTTTACTGCAAACCTTCTTGAAATTTTTCTGTGCTCAATTACCACGTGCTTTCCTACTATTATTTCTAATCTCTTGAAATTTCATCTCCACCTCTCTCCAAAAACTGCTTTTGATGACATTCCAATCTCAATGTGTTCTACCTGTCATATTCTGTCTCCTTAAAACTCAAGATTTCTCTGGGTTTCAATGCTCCACTGACTTCCTGCTCACTCTCTTTCTCTCTTTCTACTCCTTCTCAAGATTTTCCAACTCACCTGACTCATAAATATGTTTGTAGAATTTCATCCTTACTTCTCTACTTATCACACTCTAAATTAGTCACTTCTCTGATTTCATTAAATTCATGCCTTTTCATGGACATATATACACTACCAAATGTAAAGTAGATAGCTAGTGAGAAGCAGCCACATAGCACAGGGAGATCAGCTCGGTGCTTTGTGTTCACCTAGAGGGCTGGGATAGGGAACGGGGGAGGGAGACGCAAGAGGGAGGAGATGTGGAGATGTATGTATACGTATAGCTGATTCATTTCGTTATAAAGCAGAAACTAACACACCATTGTAAAGCAATTATACTCCAATAAAGATGTTAAAAAAAGCTGGTAAAGCAAAAAAATAAAAATAATTATATTTATTAAAAATAACTATATTTTCCAAAATAAAAAAAATTAGTGAGAAGAGTAAAAAAAAAAATTCATGCCTTTTTCTATTCTGTGAGGTCCAAATTACCACGTGCCATGTGATACCCATTCCTAGATGTCTTAAACACATGCCACGAAAATAATTATGATCTATATTTCAATATATTCTTCTCCTTTTTGATTCTGCATGTCAAGTACAGGTTTCTGGTAACTGTACTGCTGAACTGAATGAATAAGCATTTTCATAACTCTAATGGAAAACTGATGAACTCATAAAAGTGCTAACAAAAGATCAAGATAAAAAAATTTAATTACACGGGACTGAGTGAACTGATGAGGATGATTATAATTTTTGTGACTTTCTGTTTGAATTAAAAAAAAAAAAAATCCCACAAGGACTCAGAGGCAAAAAATATACAAATCAATTTTCACTGCAAAGTAAAGAAACTGTTACCGTGGAGGATTCCTGGACTGAATGTCAATATTATGACATAGTGTGAGTGTGTTTCGTGTTTGGTAATTGCAATCATTGTTGCTTTTCTTGTGGTTATCCATTTACAATGCTTGGTGTCAGTCTATTTATCTCTTGTAAAAATAAAATACAGTATGTGTGTGTGTGTGTGTGGAAAAAAAAAAAAAAAGACCTAGTTAGAGAGGCCTAGCCACCTAAACTAGAGTCTTTTGTGCCATTAAGTTACCAAATTCTGACAAGCCTACTTAGCTCTTAAATACCTTTTAATTATCCACTTCTCATGTCCAGTGCTACTTTCTTGCTTCAGAATTTCAAATGCCCCAGACTATTTAAATGATTCCCAACTGGATTCCCTACTTTGAGTTTCCTTCCACTTCAATCCATCCTGCATGCTATTTTATTTTTCTAAAATTTATCCCTAACCACATCATTTTCTGGTTTAAAAACATTCCATGACTCCTCATTGCCTATTAAATAAAATACAAATTCCTTTGGAAGACATATGACATCAATTAGGAGTTGACCTCTACCTAAATCCAACTTAATATTCTCTCCCATTCCCATCCCAACACCAAAAAATGCAATTTTTACCTCAGGTCTTACCAAACTACCTACAGTTATCCAAATATAACACGTTTCAGTGCCTGAACACACGATTCTCACTTCTAACTTCCCCTATTAACTTCCACTTCCACTTGAAAACCCAGTTCAAATGCTGCCATCTCTCTGGAGCCTTCTCTGGTGTGATTATACCTCCTGCCACAGACTGCAATAATATTTGGAACATATCTCTGTTACAATCTATGAAAATGTGGTGTATTTAGAAAAAAAAAGTGTGCTTCTTGCGTATTTAAGAAGAGAGTAGGTGGGAGGTGGCCATGATGACAGAGTAGGAAGACCCTGAGCTCCCCTGTTCACCTGGGCACACCAAACTTACAACAATTTATTGAGCAACTGTTGATGAGAAAACCTGGAATCTAATAGAAAAGATTATCTACAACTAAAGATATAAAGAAGGAACCACAACAAGGCTGATGAGAGATGACAGACACCCAATATAGTCAAGACCCATACCCTCAGGGTGGGCGACCCACAAATAGGAGGATAACGAAAAGTTAAAAGCGGTCTCCCCAAGGAGCAACAGTTCTAAGACCCACGTCAAGCTATCCAGCCCGGGTCAGACACACCTGCTGATAGTACGGAGCCTACTAGAGGCAGGAGGCATCTGAAACTCACTCTGGGGACAGAGACACTAGCATCAGCCATATTTGGGAGCTTATTCTACCTTGAGGACACTGGTGCTAGTAAGCACCATTTTGGAATCCTCCCTCTAGCTTAAAAGTGTAGGGACACAGCCTCACCCACCAGCAGACAGTTTTCCTTAAGAACCCCTGAGCCCATAGCTGCCCCAGGACATGGTCTTGCCCATCAGAGGACCCAGGCCATGGTCCCACACCAGTGCTTCAGGACTAGCTCAGGGACCACCCCCAGGGTCTGCAGCCAGAGACCCCCGGACCTGGCTCTGCCTACCAGTGGGCAGGCACCAGATTCAGGAGTTCCTGGGCCAGGGGCCCACCCACCAGTAAGCAGGCATCAGCCCCAGGACCCTGTGGGGCCCTAGCCCCCCCCACCAGCAGGTCAACACAAACTCCAGGACCACCAGGGTCCTACAGCCAGAAACCCAGGGACCTGGTTCTGCTCATCAGAGTGCCACTGCTAACCCTACAACCCACATCACACACCAGTGGGCAGGCATCAGCCCCAGGACAACCTGGGCCCTAGACTCACACAACAATGTGAGGATACAAGCCCCGGGACCACTGCAGCCTCACAGCCTGCCATGGCAAAACAGAGACCACCCACTAGCAGGCTGGCACCAGCCCGGGGACCTCCTGAGCCCTGGCCCCACCCATCAGCAGGCCATCACTAGCTCTGAGACACCTCGGCCATCCTCCTTGGGACTTGGGCCCACTCAGCAGCAGGACAACACCAGCTCCAGGACCCCTAGGACCCTTCTTCCAGAGATCATAGGACCTGGCTCCACCTGGCACCCATGATCCCCTGGGCCTTGACCACACCCACCTACAGGCAGACACAAGCTGCAGGATCACTGCAGCCCCACAGCCCGGCTTGTCAGGACCCAGCCAACCAACCAGCAGGCCTGCATGAGCCTCGAGTTCACCTTGTCTTGGCCCTGCCTACTAGCAAGCCAACACCAGCTCTGGGACATCTTGGCACCACAAGCCTGCCACCCCAGGATCCAGCCCCACTCACTAATGCGTCAGCACTAGCCTTGAGATACCCCAAAACTCACAGTAGCCATGTCAGGAAGGAACCCCACCCACCAGCAGGTTGACACAAGATCTGGGAACGCCAACTTAGCAACAATTACCCCAAATCCACCCACCAGTGTGCCACAGCTCTCATTCCATCAATCACAGGCCAGCAACACTGAGATGCTGGCTGCTTTATCAGCCTACACCCAGAGTGAAGAGATGTGGAACAAAGATCCTGGTCTCTACTGTTGTTAAAGTCACTAAGTTTTTTGCTTGGTTTGTTTTTTATCTTAGCAAAATCTAATCTATTCTTAATTAGCCTATTGTCTTATCCAAAAATTGGGGGAGTGGGGAGGGGCAATCCCAGGCTTTTACGGTGGACATTGGTACCCCAGCATTTAGCCCTTATCATTCCAGTATTTGGAGTTTCACACAAATAAAGGAAAGGACAAAAACAGATTTGCCATGAGATACAATTTTTAGAATGAAAGAGTTCATCAACTGCCCATTGCTTCACATTTTAAAAGTCTCACACATACATATTTTTATTAAACTTCAGAAAAATAAAGAAGATATTAAAAGTTTTGAAAGACATTTTCTTAAAAAGCCCCTCAAAATCAATGAGAGACAGCTAGATGGCCAAGAAGCACATGAAAAGATGTTTGTGCTCTAATCTGAACAACATGTATGTGCTCTAATCTGAACAAACGTTATCCTATGCTAAGTTATAGTCCCCAAATTAGCATTCTTGGATTTACATATTAAATTACTGTTGTACATTATGTCCCATATATGAAACAAATAAAATTCTGAAGTTTAGTGAATGACACATACAGCCAGAACTGATTTCTAACACATTACAGCAAAATGTGGATTGTAAATTTAAAATAAATAAAAGGAAAGAAAAATTAAGAAAACAAGCCCACCTATCATTACATCAAAAAGAACAAAATACCTAGGAATAAATCTAAATAAGGAGGTAAAAGACTTGTACTCCAAAAATTCTAAGATGCAAATGAAAGAAATTTCATATGACACAAACATGGAAAAATATACTGTGTTTATGGATTGGAAGAATATTCTTAAAATGACCATACTACCCAAGGCAATCTGCAGAATCAATGCAATTCCTATCAAAGTATCAATACAAATGGCATTTTTCACAGAGCTAAGACAAATAATTCCAAGATTTGTATGAAACACAAAAGACCCCAAATAGCCAAAACAATCTTGAGAAAGAAAAACAGAGCTGGAAGTAGCACATTCCCTGATTTCAAAATATACTACAAAGCTACAGTAATTCAAAGAGTACTGGCACAAAAAATAGACACATATATTAGTGGAACAAAACAGACATCCCAGAATGAACTCACACTTATATGGAAAATTAATCTATGGCAAAGAAGGCAATACGTACATGGGGAAAAGACAGACTATTCAACAAATGGCACTGGAAAAACTGGACAGCTACATGCAAAATAGTCAAACTGGACTGCTCTATCACACCATGAACAAAAATAAATTCAAAATGAAGCCACTAAACTTCTAGAAGAAAACTAGCAATATGCTTTTTCACACTGGTCTTCACTGTATTTATTTTTTAATATGTTTCCTCACACAGGTGAAGCAAAAACAAACAAATAGGATTACATCAAATGAAAGGCTTTTGCACAGGGAAGTAAATTATCAATGACCGAAAGAACCAACTACTGAATGAGAGAAGAAATTTGTAAATGATGTGACTTATGAGGGGTTAATATCTAAAATATACAAAGAACTCATACAACTCAACATCAACAGAACAAACAGCCCAATTAAAAAATGGCAGAGGATCTGAATAGACATTTTTTCTACAAAGACATACACATGGTCAACAGGCAAATGAAAAGATTTTCAACATCACTGACCATCAGGGAAATGCAAATCAAAACCACAATGAGGTATCACCTCACACCTGTCAGAACATCTATTATCAAAAAGACAACAAATAACAAGCACTAGTAAGGATATGGAGAATATGAACCTTCATGCTGGAGGACTGGAGTGTATGTAAATTGGTGCAGCCAATATGGAAAATAGTAGGAGCTTCCTCAAACAACTGAAAGGTAATTACTATATAACTCAGCAATTCCATTCTTCGGTATACATCAGAAAAAAACCCAAAACCCCTATTAGAAATCATATATGCACCCCTATGTTCACTGTAGTATTATTTACAATTGCCAAGATATGGAAGCAACCTAAGTGCCCATCAATAAATGAATGGGTAGGGCTTCCCTGGTGGCGCAGTGGTTGAGAGTCCGCCTGCCAGTGTGGGGGACACGGGTTCATGCCCCGGTCCGGGAAGATCCCACATGCCACGGAGTGGCTGGGCCCGTGAGCCATGGCCGCTGAGCCTGTGCTCCGCAACGGGAGAGGCCGCAACAGTGAGAGGCCCGCGTACCGCAAAAAAATAAATAAATAAAATAAAATAAAAATAAATAAATGAATGGGTAAAGAAGATGTGGTTTATATGTACAATGGACTATTACTTAGCCATGAATAAGAATGAAATCATGCCATTCATGACAACATAGATGGATCTTAAGGGTATTGTGCTAAGTGAAATAAACCAAAGTAAGACAAATAGTGCATGATTTCAGTTATATGTAGAATCTAAATAAAACAAATGAGTGGGGAGGTCAAGACAGCAGAGAAGTAGGAGGACATGGAGTTCATCTCTCCCCACAAATACATCAAAACGACCTCTACAAGTGGAACAATTCTCACAGAGCACTGGCTGAACACTAGCAGAGGACCTCAGACACCTAAAAGGACAAGAAAGATCTCCATGAAACTGGGTAGGATGAAAGAAAGAAGAAGGGAAAATGAAGAGGAGAGGAAGCGGGCAGTAACAACACCCCTGGGTGGGATGTTGAAGGTGAGGAGAGGTTCCCGCTTCCAGGGAAGCCCCCTCATCGGTGGAGAGATCAGTTGGGACAGAAGGGGAACTCGGGGGCTATCAGAAGAGAGTGCAGCAACCTTTCTGTGACAGGCAGGACAGAGTGAGACCTACACAGATGGCCACAGCCCTGCACGCCTCAGCCTGAGTCGCGTGTCCCCAGTGTGCACATGGGCTGTGTCCTGGAACGTGGGGTTGGAGAGCAAACCTGGGAAGAGGACTGCTGTTGGCTGCAAGGAGAGAGCCTGAGAGGACAAGAGTGAGGAAGTCCACAACCGGGAATGCTTGTGAAGGAGATCCAGGCTGCCACAGAAGTAAAGCACCGTTGTTAAGTGACACACAATGGGCCGAGCTGCCATTGCAACCTCCCTCCCCATGTGCCAGGCCCTGCCTCCCAAGCACTAGAAAGGGCCCCCACCAGGGCCAGCTCTCACACGGGCAGCCGGGCACTAGAAACGGCCCTCTCCGGGGCTGGCTCGGTCAAGCCCACGGCTGCTAGCTCCCCAACACGTCTCGTTGCCACTGGGGCTGGGTCTCTCATGCCCATGGCCTTGCACTAGGAAGGGCCCCCACTGGGGCTGGCTCTCTTGGACTGGTGGCCAGGTGTTAGGAAGGCCCCTGTTGGGACCTGTTCTCTCGCTCGGGTGGCTGGCGCTAGGAAGGGCCCCTAATGGGGCCAGCTTCCTTGTGCTTGTGACCCTTGGCTCCCTTGTGTGCCTTGTCACTGCTGAGGCCAGCTCTGCCATGCCCATGGATGCTGGCTCCCCCACGCACACCTCGCCACCAGGGCTCCCACGACCCTGGCCGCTGCACTGCCTCTGTGCTGCCTCTCTGGGCAGAATCATGTGCTCCGGGGCAGCCTGGGGAGCAGTCCCCTGTGGGTGGCCCACATGCAGAGGTGTGGCTGAAACCGCAGCTGAGTCCCAGGGGCTGTGCAAGTAAAGAAGAAAAGCTGAAATCTCTCTTCACAGCTATGCAAACTGCACCCCCGCGGCCGGACTTGTAAACTCAGCACATACGGAACATCTGAACACACAGCAAGTGCCTGTCTCCATAGACAAGACAGGCCTAGTTCTAGCAGCTGTAGACTTTGTGAGCACATACACATGGGGGTTGGGCCAGGCTAGAATTAGAGTTGCCCCCACAGCACCCAAAGCAGGTCCATATCCATGATTACTGCAATCCTAGGGCTTGACATCAGTCGATCTACACTGGTGGCCTGGTGAAAATGTCTGAGAGACACCAGGTCCAATTACCGCCATACCCACAGTTAAGATGGGGCTGAGAACAGTTTCAACAACAGTGTAATCTAAGAGCTCCCACAACGGGTGAAAGGTGTCACCACAGAGCACACTCACAAGTGAACAGCTCCAGAGGAGGAATTCTTAGTGGCTTCCCTCCCAGTGGAAGTGCTCCAATCCCACGTAACTCACACTGCTGACCAGAAACACAGCTAGGAAACAGATGTGGGGGAATCCACTCCAACAACTAGGAAGCAGACCCTACCTCTGACAGGGCAGTGACAACTACAGAGCAAAGGGGAGGCCCTACTCAATACCCAGTGGAGGTTCTTGTCACCACAACATCAGTCACACACTGCCTATAAAGGGGTAACAGCCAGCATACACTGAGGAAAGAGGTGGCGGACATCTATACGAAAAACAACACCCACATCAAAAAATATTAAACCCATTCAGGTGACGTAGGGACACTGCCACATAAAATAGTCCTCCAAGACAGTCTGAGGGTCTGACATTGGGTGGAAGGACTGCCACAGCATTTAGCCTTGAAGGCCAGCAGGGATTGAGTGCAGAAGTTCCACGGGGCTGGAGAAAACAGAGACTCCACCCTTGGAGGGCATGCACAAAGTCTCACACGCACTGGGACCCAGCACAAAGAAGTACCTCCATAGGAACCTGGGCTGCACCTACATAGGGGTCTTAGAGGGTCTCCTGAGAGGTGAAGATCGACTGTGGCTCACTGTGCAGGCAAGGACACTGGTAGCGGAAGACACAGGGAATATTGAATGGCGTGAGCTTTCCCAGAGGTCCCTATTTCGGCACCAAGATCCAGCCACACCCAATAGCCTATAGGCTTCAGAGCTGGAATGCCCCAGGCGAAACAACCAGCAAGACAGGAACACAGCCCCACCCAACAGCAGACAGGCTACCTAAAGTCATAGTGTGATCACAGCTACCTCAAAACAGAACACTTGATGCGGCCCTGCCCATCAGAGGAAAAAGACCCAGCTCCACCCACCAGATGGCAGACACCAGTCCCCCCACCAGGAAGCCTGCACAAACCTATGGACCAATCTCACCCACCAGGGGGAAGACACAAGAAGCAAGAGGAACTATTATCCTGCAGGATGTGGCAAGGAGACCACAAACACAAGAAGTTAGACAGAATGAGAAAACAGAGAACTATGTTGCAAATGAAGGAAAAAGATAAAAACCCACAAGAACAACTAAATGTAGAGGAGATAGGCAATCTACCTGAAAAATAATTCAGAGTAATGATCTCTGAAAAAGAAGAGAGGCACAGATTGAGAAAACACAAGAAATGTTTAAACAGGAGCTGGACGATTTAAAGAACAAACAGAGATGAACAATACAATAACTGAAATGAAAAATACACTAGAAGGAATCAATAGCAAAATAACTGAGGCAGAGAAATGAATAAATAAGCAGGAACACAGAGTGGTGGAAATTACTGCTGTCAAACAGAATATGGAAAAGAATGAAAAAACAAATGAGGACAGTGCCAGAGACCTCTGGGACAATATTAAACTAGAGGTGTAATGTACAACATGATAAAAATAACAGTGCTCTATGTTATATATGTATGTTATTAAGAGAGTAAATCCTAAGTTCTCATCAGACAAAAAAAATTTTTTTCACTTTAATTTTCTATCTCTGTGAGATGGTGGGTGTTCGCTAAACTTACTGTGATCATCACTTCATGATGTAAGTCAGATCATTAAGCTGTACATCTTAAACTCATACAGTGCTCTGTCAATTATCTCAATAAAACTGGAAGAAAAGAAAGAAAACAACTCTTAATTGTTGTGTAAGTTCTAACTAAAAGGAAGTCTGAATATTAAGGGCCAGCTTGACATCTGAAACTGGGATGGCTCAGTGACAAGTTCCCCTCCCCTCTCTATTCCTGTGGATAAGATGTCTATCAAATATACCAGGGACAGTTTCTGTTTATACCATTGTAACAAGTTTCAGTTCACTATAAGCACATAGAATTATTCAAGGAAGCCAATCATATTTTCCCATTGAACCCAGATGGCATTTTACTATCTTGATACTCCAAAGCTTCCCACCATACCTGGTTGTTCACTCTGTCCTCAACTACAAACCCCATGTGGAATTTTAGTGTGTACTGTGTCATCCTACCCCAGACTGTGAGTACATGTGACTGATCAACTACTATCAGTCTCATCTGCCCAGAGACTGATGTTGTGTACAGACATCCCTATAACTCTAAGCTGGGGAACTCCTCTCTCGCCAGTGGGGTAAAAAAGCAGCAACTAAACAATAACCAAGTAGATAGGATAATGAATTCTTCAGAGTTTACTCTGCTGTCATTTCTTGAAGCAAAAGAACCCTAATGGAAACAAATAGAACTAAACTGAACCACGATTCCAGATACAAGATGGAACCATTCACTAAGTAAAAGATTTCAGGAGAGGGACTAGATTGGAAGAGAAAGAAGGAGTTCATTTGGCAAGGTTCAGTTTCATGTACCCATGGGATAACATGGTATAGAGTAGCTGTAGGATGTAAGTCAACATTTCAGCAGGAAAATTCGTAGGGAAAAAGACAGATTGGGTTCAATCTATAAATACCACTTGAAGTCATCAGTTTAGGCATGGAAGGTCAGGGAAATAAAAATAAAAGTTGGCAATGATCATGTATTTAGTCTAATGAATCTTTTGATTCTAAACTTTATTTGTGCCAATCTTATTTATTTAAATTTCTTATAAATGTAGATTTTTGAAGGATATAACAGATGTTTTTAAGAAACATGTCTACTTGCATGAGTATGTCCAAATAATCTCTTGCTTTTTAGGTAAGTTTGATAACAAAACAATGTCTGAGGTCTTAGATAACATATGAAATAAGCCCTAAATATTGAGTAGGTATTTTCTCAAATTCCTGTGAAGGAACTTGTCCCATACTTAGCTGAAATGAACTTATGTCAGAGCAGAAAAAAACTAGAATATGTAAAGAGAAGTAAAGGAGGGGGTGGGTAAAGAAGAGGAGGAATGTTCATTTCAAATATTACTTCTCCTATGCAGATATTCTTGCATTTGATAGGTAAAAATAATTTATTCCTTTTCTGTAATTCTGTAGTTGTTTTGTAATTAAAAAAATAAAAATAAAAAAACACTGTATATCTGTGTTTATGTATCTTCCCTCACTGGTAAAGCCTGAGTTTTTCAAAACAATGGCCAATTACCTTTGTAATCTCACTGTGACATAGAAGATGAAAAGTCTGATATTTGTCCCATAAATCTAGGAAGAACAGGTCTATAGTGTAATTGTGATTTGTAAAATGATGTGATCTCAAAGCACTCAATGCATTATTCCTCATATATTTACATGCGTCTCAATGAATGAATAAAACATGAGGCTGAACAAGGGGAAAAAAGTGTTCTGATTTCAGATTGAGATGTCAGATAATACGTATAGTTTTCCCCTCTTCTCTGTGAGATTCCTCTGGAACAGGTGGAATGAATTACAGAGAAGAAAACAGTATAACCCTGAGGAGAACAGGAGTTGGGGTGTGAGCATCGCTGACCAATAAGAAAGATCAACACTTTTGTTGAAGAGGGAGAGAAGCTGCAACCGAGAATAGGCTGGGAGGGGGAAGGAGGGAGCAAGTTCTCACAGAGAAACTCTCAGAAGCTCTTATGTCAGAGTGAGGAGGAGGCTAAAGCACAGAAATGAAAAATAGGGCTGAAGTTCAGTGCAAGTGTCCCTATGGAGTAACTGTCCTTAGACGTGAATGCACCTTTGTCTAATCTTGAACACCCAAATCACAAGCAAACTGGGACTTCCCTGGTGGTCCAGTGGCTAAGACTCCATGCTCCCAATGCAGGGGGCCCGGGTTCGAGTCCTGGTCAGGGAGCTAGATCCCGCATGCTGCAACTAGAGATCCCACATGTCGCAACTAAAAGATCCTGCATGTGGCAACGAAGATCCCGCATGCCACAGCTAAGACCTGGCGCAGCCAAATAAATAAGTAAATAAATAAATAAATATTTACCAAAAAAATAAAATAAAATAAACCAAGCAAACCATATTTGTTCCCAAGCCACTTCTTTTTTGGTCGTACAAGACAATGTGACTAGTTATGACAAATGAACAATCAGAAGTGATCTGTGTCATTTTGGGGACAGGATCATTTCATTATTACCCTTCCAGAGCTGTCTTTCCATCAATCACAGGCCAGCAACATTGAGATGTTGTCTGCTTTATCAGCCTACACCCAGAGTCAAGAAATGTGAAATAAACATCCTGTTTCTACTGTTGTTAAAGTCACTAAGTTTTTTGGCTTACTTGTTATCTTAGCAAAATATAATCTATTCTTACTTTCCCTATCGTCTTTTCCAAAAATTGGGGGAAGGGGAATGGGAAATCCAAGTCTTTTAGTGTGGACATTTGTACCCCAGAATTTAGCCCTTATCATTCTAGTATTTGGAGGTGCACACAAAATAAAGGGAAAGGATGGAGAGGAGAAAAACAGATTTGATATGAGATACAATTTTTAGAATGAATGAGTTCATCAAATGTCCCTCACTTTAAATTTTAAAGGCTCGCACTTAGACATATTTTCATTAAACTTCAAAAAACTAAACGAAGGAGAAGATATTAAAATCACCTAAAGACAGTTTTTAAAAAGGCAATCAAAAAGTAATGAGAGACAGACAGAAGGCCAAGAGGCATATGAACAGATGCTTGACAGGACTACTTATTAGAGAAATGCAAATCAACACTACAATGAGATATCACCTCATGCTAGTCAGAATAGCTCTCGTCAAAAAGTCTAAACAATAGGGCTTCCCTGGTGGCGCAGTAGTTCAGAGTCTGCCTGCTAATGCAGGGGACATGGGTTCGTGCCCCGGTCCGGGAAGATCCCACATGCCACGGAGAAGCTAGGCCGGTGAGCCATGGCCACCGGGCCTGCGCGTCCAGAGCCTGTGCTCTGCAACGGGAGAGGCCACAGCAGTGAGAGGCCCGCGTACCACAGGAAAAAAAATAAAGTCTAAACAATAGATGCTGGAGAGGGTGTGGAGAAAAGGGAACCCTCATACACTGTTGGTAGGAATGTGAATTTGTAGAGCCACATGGAGAACCTTAAAGTAGAACTACCATATGATCCAGCAATCCCACTCCTGTGCATATAGCTGTAGAAAACCATGATCTGAAAAGATACATGCACCACAACATTCATTGCAACACTACTGACAATATCCAAGATCTGGAAGCAACCTAAATGTCCACTAACAGAGAAATGGATAAAGAAGGAATGGATAAAGAAGATGTGGTACATATATACAATGGAATATTACTCAGCCATAAAAAAGAATGAAATAATGCCATTTGCAGCTACATGGAGGGACCTAGAGATTATCATACTAAGTGAAGTCAGTCACACAGAGAAAGACAAATATAATAGGACTGACATGTGGAATCTTAAAAAAAAAAAAGATACAAATGAACTTATTTACAAAACAGCAACAGACCCATAGACTTTGAAAGCAGTCTTATGGTTACCAAAGGGGAAGCACCGGGGGTGGGCGGGAGAATACATTAGGAGTTTGGGATTAACATATACACACTACTATATATGAAATAGATTATCAACAAGGATCTACTGTACCGCACAGGGAACTCTACTAAATATTCTGTAGTAACCTATACAGGAAAAGAATCTGATAAAGAATGGATATATGTGAATCCCTTAGCTGTACAGCTAAAACTAATACCACATTGTAAATGAACTACACTCTAATATAAAATAAAAATTAAATTTAAAAAATCTGCCAATTATACCCTATCATTGCTAGGATGTAAAATTCATACACGTAAATGCAAACATTAAGAGAGGATGTGGAAAACTGAAAGCTAGAATGTGCCAATTTGTAGTAATTTAAAATATATTTCAGTCATTTTGTTACCTTTACCAAATGTTTAGAGAGTACCTCCACAGTAGTGCTGTTTAGGTAAACAGATTCAAAATTATAATTAAAAGCATGATGGGGGCTTCCCTGGTGGTGCAGTGGTTGAGGGTCTGCCTGCCGGTGCAGGGGACACGGGTTTGTGCCCCGGTCCGGGAGGATCCCACATGCCGTGGAGCGGCTGGGCCCGTGAGCCATGGCCGCTGAGCCTGCACGTATGGAGCCTGTGCTCCACAACGGGAGAGGCCACAACAGTGAGAGCCCTGTGTACCACAAAAAAAAAAAAAAAAAAAAATAGCATCATGAAAATAAATCTTTCCTACCTAACAGATCTGACCTTGATTGAAATTCTAACATGTATGTACTCTAATCAGAATAAACGTTATTCTGTCCTAATTTATAGGCATCACATTAGCACTTTTGTGATTTTTATATTAAATCACTATTGTAAATGATGTCCCATATATGAAACAAATAAAATTCTCAAGTTTAGTGAATGACATATACAGCCAGAACTGATTTCTAACACATTACGGTAAAATGTGGATTTTAAGTTAAAAATAAATAAAAAGGAAGAAAAATTAAGAAAATAATCCCATCTACCATCACATCAAAAGGAACAAAATTCCTATGAATATATATATATAACTAAGGAGGTAAAACACTTGTACTCCAAAAGCTCTAAGACACAAATGAAAGAAATTGCATATGACAAAAACATGCAAAAATATACGGTGTTCATGGAGTGGAAGAATATTATAAAAATGACCATACTACCTAAGGCAATCTATAAATACAATGCACTTCCTATCAAAGTACCAATGACATTTTTCACTGAGCTACAACAAATAATTCCAAAATTTGTATGGAAACACAAAAGACCCTGAATAGATAAAACAATCTTGAGAAGGAAATACAAAGCTGGAGGTAGCACACTCCCTGATTTCAAACTATACTACAATGCTACAGTAATCAAAACAGTACTGGCACAAAAAAACAGAAACACAGATTAGTGGAACAAAACAGAGATCCCAGAAATGGACCCACACTTATAAGGAAAATTGATCTACGATAAAGAAGGCAGGAATATACAATGGGGAAAAGACAGTCTTCAACAAATGGCAGTAGGAAAACTGGACAGCTATGTGCAAAAGAGTCAAACTGGACTTATCTATCACACCATGCATAAAAATAAATTCAAAATGAAGCCATAAAACTTCTAGAAGAAAACTGGTAATAGACTTTTTGACATTGGTCTTCACAATATTTTTTAGGTATGTCTCCTTGCACAGGTGAAACAGAAGAAAAAATAAATAGGATTACATCAAACTATAATGCTTTTGCACAGGGAAGTAAACTATCAACAAAACAAAAGGACCAGCTACTGAATGGGAGAAGATATTTGTAAATGATGTGACTAATAAGGGGTTAATATACAAAACACGCAAAGAATTCATTAAACTCCACATCAATGATTAAAAACAACCCAATTAAGAAATGGGTGGAGGAACTGAATACACATTTTCCTACAAAGACATACACATGGGCATCATGCAAATGAAAAGATTTTCAAAATCACTAATATTCAGGGAAATGCAAATCAAAACCACAATGAGATATCACCTCACACCTGTCAGGATAACTATTATCAAAAAGACAACAAACAAAAAATGTTGACAAGGATATGGAGAAAGGGAACCTTTGTGCTGGAATGTTTGAGGGTATGTAAATTGGTGCAGCCAATATGGAAAATAGTACGGAGGTTCCTCAAACAATTAAAAAGGGAACTACCATATAACTCAGCAATTCCACTCCTGGGTAAATATCATAAGAAAACCAAAACACTAAGGAGAAAAGATATATGCACCCTTATGTTTATTGCAGGATTATTTACAATCATCAAGATGTGTAAGCAACCTAAGTGTCCATCAGTAAAAGAATGAATAAAGAACATGTGGTTTATATGTACGATGGAATATTACTTAGTCATGAAAGAGAATGAAATCTTGCCATTCAAGACAACATGAATGGATCTAAAGGGTATTATGCTAAGTGAAATAAATCAGACAAAAAAAGACAAATAGTGCATGATTTCACTTATATGTGGAATCTAAATAAACAAAACAAATGAGTAAAAATAAAAAAGAAACAGAGTCATAGGTATAGAGAACAAACAGCTGACTGCCAGCAGAGAGGGTGGTGCTGGGAGGAAAGAAATAAGTAAAAAGATTATGAGGTATGAACTTCCAGTTGCAAAATCAATGAGTTACAGGCATGAAATGTACAGTGATGGAAATATGATCAATGACTCTAAAAGATTTTTGCATGGTGACATATAACTAGATTGTGATGATCTTTTTGAAATGTACAAAAATATGAAGTCACTATTTTCTGTATCAGGAACTAACAGTGTTGTAGGTCAACTATACTCCAAAAATAAATGAACAAACAATCTCATAGAAAGAGAAATCAGATTTGTGATTACCAAAAATGGGGGTGTGGGAATTGGATAAGGTAGTCAAAATGTACAAACTTCCAGTTATAAGATACATAAGTACTAGGGATGTAAAGGACAACATGACAAAAATAAGTAACATGCTTCTATGTTATATATGAATGTTATATCCTAAGACAACACAAACTGATGGAAACATATACCATATTCTTGGATTGGAAGAATCAATATTGCCAAAATGATTATGCTACCAAAAGCAATCTACAGATTCAATGCAATCCCTATCAAATTACCACTGGCATTCTTCACAGAACTAGAACAAAAAAAATCTTAAAATTTGTATGGAGCACAAAGGACACTGAATAGCCAAAGCGACCTAGAGAAAGAAAAAATGGAGCTGAAGGAATTAGGCTCCCTCATTTCAGACTATACTACTAAGCTATAGTCACCAAAACAATATGGTACTGGCACAAAAATAGAAATATAGATAGCATACAAAGCCCAGAAATAAATCCACACACCTATGGTCAATTAATCTATGACAAAAGAGGCAAGACTATACAATGGAGGAAAGACAGTCTCTTCAGCAAGTGGTGCTGGGAAAACCAGACAGCTACATGTAAAAAAAAAATGTAATTAGAACATACTGTAACACCATACACAAAAATAAACTCAAAATGGATTCAAGACCTAAATGTGAGTCCAGACACTATACAACTCTTAGAGGAAAACACAGGCAGAACACTCTCTGACATAAATTGCAGCAATATCTTTTACGAGCTGCCTCCCAGAATAACGGAAATAAAAACAAAAATAGACAAATGGGACCTAAGTAAACTCAAAAGCTTTTGCACAGCAAAGGAAAGCATAGACAAAACAAAAAGACAATCCACAGAATGGGAAAAAATGTTTACAAATGATGCTACCCACAAGGGATTAGTCTCCAAAATTCACAAATAGCTCATGCAGCTTAATATCATAAAAACAAAGAATCCAATCAAATACTGGGCAGAAGACCTAAATAGACATTTCTCCAAAGAAGCCATACAGATGGCCAAAAGGCACATGAAAAGGTGTTCAACATCACTAATTATTAGAGAAATGCAAATCAAAACTAAGATATCACCTCACACCAGTCAGAATGGCTATCATCGAAAAATCCACAATAAATGTTGGAGAGGGTGTGCAGAGAAGGGAAACCTCTCACACTGTTAGTGGGAATGTAAATTGGTACTGCCACTGTGGAGAACAGTATGGAGGTTCCTTAAAAAACTAAAAATAGAGCTACCATATGATCCTGTAATCCCACTCCTGAGCATTTATCTGGAGGAAAATCATGGTCCAAAAGGATACATCCACCCCAATGTTCATTGTAGCACTGTTTACAATAGCCAAGACATGGAAGTCACCTAAATGTCCACTGACAGATGAATAGGTAAAGAAGATGTGCTACATATATACTATGGAATATTACTCAGCCATTAAATAGAATGGAATAATGCCATTTGTGGCAACATGGATGGACCTGGAGACTATCATACTGAGTGAAGTAAGTCAGACAGAGAAAGACAAATATTGTATGATTATCACTTACGTGCAGAATCTAAAAACAACAATACAAATGAACTTATTTACCAAATAGAAACAGACTCACAGACTTAGGGAATTAACTTATGGTTACCGGGGGGAGTTGTGGGGGGAGGGTTAGTTAGGGAGTTTGGGATTGACATGTACACACTGCTATATTTAAAATGGATAACCAACAAGGACCTACTGCATATCACAGGGAACTCTGCTCAATATTATGTAACAACGTAAATGGGAAAAGAACTTGAGAAATACACACATGTATAACTGAATCACTTTGCTATACACCTGAAACTAATACAACATTGTTAATCAACTATACTCCAATATAAAATGTTTTAAAAATATTCTGTAATAACATACATGTGGAAAGAATCTGCAAAAGAATGGATATATGTATATGTATAACTGAATCACTTTGCTGTAAACCTGAAACTAACAACACTGTAAATCAACTGTACTCTAATATAAAATAAAAACTAAATTATAAAAAAGAAAAAGTATAACCCCGAGGAGAACAGGAGCTGGGGCGTGAGCATCACTGACCAATGAGAAAGACCAACACTTGCGTTGAAGAGGGAGAGAAGCTGCAAATGAGAATGGGCTGGGAGGGGGAAGGAGGGAGCAAGTTCTCACAGAGAAACTCTGAGAAGCTCTTATCTCAGAGTGAGGAGGAGGCTAAAGCACAGAAATAAAAATTAGGGCTGAAGTTCAGTGAAAATGTCCCTGTGGAGTAACTGCCCTTAGACACCCATTCCCCTTCCTCTAATCTTGAACACACAAATTACAAGCAGTACATATTCATTGCAAAGCAAATTCACTGTTGGTTGTACAGGACCATGTGACTAGTTATGACCAATGAACCATCAGAGAAAGTGCTATGTGTCCATTTGGGGACAAGGTCATTTAATTGGTACCCTTGCAGAATTCTGTTTCGATCAATCACAGGGCAGCAACATCGAGATGCTGGCTGCTTTATCAGCCTACACCCAGATTGAAGAGATGTAAAACAAACATGCCGGTCTCTACTGTTGTTAAAGGCACTAAGTTTTTTGGTTGGTTTTTTCTTAGCACAATCCAATCTATTCTTATTTTGCCTATTGTCTTATCCAGAAATTAGGGGGGAGGGGAGTG
The DNA here is from genome assembly GCF_964270905.1 of Leucopleurus acutus. NCBI lineage: Eukaryota > Metazoa > Chordata > Mammalia > Artiodactyla > Delphinidae > Leucopleurus > Leucopleurus acutus. The sequence continues at coordinate 27,858,044 of NC_139144.1, read as the reverse complement.
GGAAATACAAGCCTTTTTTAATGAAAATTTATTTCTTAATAAATTTATTCATATATCAATACATTTTATTATTAATAAAATTATTTATTTTAATAAACTTATTTATATTTTTGGCTGCCTTGGGTCTTCATTGCTGTGCATGGGCTTTCTCTAGTTGCAGCGAGCGGAGCTACTCTTCATTGTGGTGCACAGGTTTCTCACTGTGATGGCTTCTCTTGTTGTGAAGCACAGGCCCTAGGCGTGTGGGCTTCAGTAGTTGTGGCACGTGGGCTCAGCAGTTGTGGCACGTGGGCTCAGTAGTTGTGGCTCATGGACTCTAGAGCTCAGGCTCAGTAGTTGTGGCTCACAGGCTTAGTTGCTCTGCGGCATGTGGGATCTTCCAGGCCCAGGGCTTGAATCCATGTCCCCTGCATTGGCAGGCAGATTCCTAACCACTGTGCAACCAGGGAAGTCCCCACAAGCCTTTTACTGTGGACATTTTTAGCCCTTATCATTCCAGTTTTTGCAGGTTCACACAAAATAAAGAGAAAAGATGGAGAATAGAAAAACACATATGACATGAGAGAATTTTTAGAAAGAGTTCATCAAATGCCCCTCTTTAAATTCTAAAAGGCTAACACTTAGACATCTATTCATTAAACTTCAGAAATATAAAGAAAGGAGAAGATATTAAAAGCTTCTAAAGACTTTTTTTAAAAGCCACTCAAAAAGCAGTGAGAAAGTGCCTGTCATGAGAATCTCTGTGATGTAGTATCTAAACACATGAGGTCTAGATTCAGGAGCTGCAGTTTATTAACCATGTGACTCAGGCAATTTATTTAACTTGTGCTTCAGTTATTTCAACTATAAAATGGATATAATAATAGTTTCTATCTTGTTAAGACCTTGAAGTGCTTACTTCAGTACCTAGACCTAATAAGCTGTTAATGTGTTTACTACAATAATTTTCAGACTTATCAAAGAACAACCCTGAATGTGAGAAGAGAGTAGGGCAATGCACTCAGAATTTATAATATGCTTTAAATGGTTGCAGTTACGAAATGAACACAATTACAGTGTCCATGTATAATGTCCATATTTCTTCCTAACAAATTTGTTTTTAGCTCATGAATCCCAAAGAGTGTTTGGTAGTAGAAATTATTAACTGGCCAATTCAAGGTTAACTCAGATACTTAGGGTTTTAAAGCTTGGGCTCTTGGGACTCTTATCTTGCTTCTCCTGTTGATAGAAGGAATGAGTGGGAACGGGAGGTACCTAGGAGTGTTATGTCTGCTCCAAGTACTGATGTCTATCCTTGATAGTCTCCCATGTCCGGCCTAGGATGCTGGCCACTGTCTCCATTGCAATAATTTGTTCCCAGATGGAATAATTTATGTCTCTGCTTTCATAGGAAATGTAAACTATTTTTTCTGGAGTGAATCTTTTTGATTCTCCTCCTGTCAATCTGGGTTCCATCTTAGTCTTTGTTGCAAAGACTAATTCTCTTAACTCAGCTATCTCCCAATACAGCTTGGACTATCTTTCTATAGCCTCAGCAACAGGGTCCCTTTGCCCCATTCCACTGTGAACCCTCAGCAGGCATGCTGGTTCATAATGCCAATCACATTTTGCATCACACTCAGAAATTTCCCAATCTTCTTCATGTTGGTGACAGCCACGAATATCTGAATTGTAGCTAGCTTTTACACTAAGTGGCAACTGTGATTTTGCATCCAGGGCACATACTAAAGGATGTGCAAATAAATCACGTGACTGATGTGAAGACGTTAACTAGATTTAGAGATGAAAGAAATTACAGTATCACACAGTTACTGGAATTCATGGGAGAAAAATAATGAGTTTTATTTATAAAAATAAATCAGAACATGAAATTAGACCAACTTACACTTTAGGCATTTCTGTTGAGAAGAAACTTATTCTAAACTCAACCTTTCCCTAAGATCTCTATCCCAATGCTCAATCCATATGTGGTGGGTACAGTTTTACTCTTCACTGTTTAGGCAACTGTCACAATCAATGAATGGATGAAAATAAGACTCAGTCCTTAATGTGATGTGATACTTAGAGAATGGGATCTAAGGCTCTGTTTTGATCTTTAAAGTTTATAAATGTCTCTGGGATTCACATATAATGCCATTTGGGTGTGGTTTCCTATGGTTAAAACACAAATAGTTTAATATTTTATGATCTTTTTTCATTTTGCTCCACCTGTATTTGATATATAACTTTGAAAACCACAACATTTGCTATTATTTCTTGTAGGACAGATATATGATACCTCTTTAAGTTTTTAGTGATCCAAAGATCACTATATAAAGATCACTATATATATGTAAACTATATAATGTGATGTGTATGTCTAGTATGATAGCTTAATTTACAGAAATATGATCTTTAGCTGTGGTTTTAAATACCAACATCAGTGACAAAAAATTTAAAATTTAAAGAGAAAAAAGATAAGAACGTTATGACTTCTTGTAAGAAACACCAGTAACCAATACTTTAAGTCACATTTTTGCTGTTTTATTTCAAGATTCTTTCAGTATTAGAGTGAAAAATAATTTGTATTTTAATTTGTTATAAAGTATAGCTGTAGGGACCTAGATGAAAAAGTTGTGTCTTTAAAAAAAATTAAGACATCATAATTTCTCATCAATTTACTATGCCTTTTTATAGCACCTAAGTTCAAGGACATGTGGAATGAAATGTGATAAAGAGTCTATATACATTACATATTGCATTACCAATGTCTAGCTTCAATAAAAACTTCATCCAGCTTCTGTACCATGTGGTATATGAGTTAGACTCACTTTAATTGACTCCAGCTGTTAGTTTCTATGTGGAATAATGAATCATGATCTTTTCAGCATTGTCTAAAATGAGATATGTGTACAAAGGGATAAAATGTGTAAAAAAAATAAATAATCACTAATCTATATTTATTGAGTGTACTAGGCCCAAATGTGGGGGAAAAAAGGAGAATCTAGAACATGGCAAAGTAAATAATGAACTGAAAGGCATTCAGGCATAATGCAAAGAACAGATGTCTAGAAGTCAGTACACCTGGTGGCCCTGGCTTTACTGCTAAATACCCATGTGAGCAACTAAAGTGTAAATGATGCTTGCTCCCTACAGCCTAGGCTACATAAAGAGAGAGGCAACAGTTCACCAGATTTGAATAGGCTGACAGGTGAGCTAGAGTGACAAAAGAGCATCTACCAGGGAGATAATACAGAGAACAGTGGTCAAAGAAAACTGGTAAAGCCAGGCTAATCTAGGGCCATAGTCCCCTACAGGTATCCATGTACTGGTAGAACGTCACCTAGAAAGACAGAGAAGAGGGGCAGACAGTATTTTAGAGTCAAATAAGATCCGTGGTTCTCAAACTACTACACAGTTGTAGATCCCCATCTCATTAATGAAATCAGATATTTAGGGTCAAAACCCAGACATCTGAGGTTGAAACACAGACAAGTATAAATTTTTTATGCTCCCCAGATAATTTTAATATGTTGTCAAGGTTGGGAACTAGTGGATTACATGGTCATTTTAAAGTTTTGCCCTTGAAGTGGCAGGTCACATGACATTGGACTGGGGCTCAGTCCCTCAGGGAAGCCAAGCTTCAGTAATAGGAATATGGCACACAGGGTGGGGAGAGCTATAGCTCCAGGATTAACATGAGTGACCAGTGGAACCAAGTGGACGGTAGACCCCACATTTAACTGGTGGCACATCTGAGGAGATGACCACACTTAGCCCTTAGTACTAAAGAAAGACCAGAGAATAGTGGGAGGTGATGGCCAGAGTAGATTAAGAACCCCTATCAGTATTAGAAACTGGTTAGGAGAAAGACAGCAAACCAAATGATGCTAGGTAAACAGAGAGAAAAAGTGAAAGGCAAATGCTACTTCTGCTTTGATTACTTCATCAGCAAAATGAGGTTGACAGATCATTTTTTGCAATACTCTGTCCACATCAGTCATCTGTTCCACTTCAGAAGCTTCTCACAAGGCATCACTCTCATAGCTATATTCTCATTTATTCTGTTCATCAGTACTTCGAAACATTCTAAAACGTACCTCTTTCACAAAAACTTGCAAAATGACCCAACAAAATTATGACATTTTAGCTCAAGTCATTTTGAATAATACTATATAAATAGTGCAATGAGAAAGAGAAAAGTAAATGAGTTAAAAAATTGGGAAGGAGAAGGTAAAATTATCATTATATGTTGATGAAATGGCACTAGTTAAACTCTAGAGAATATCACAAACACTAAGCTGTATAGTAAAGTGGCAGGTGCAAAATTAATGTACAATATTAGGAGTCTTTCTATAAACACAGAATACATTAGAAGATAGGAATAAAAAGATTAAATATCTAGGGGAAAAGGCTAACAGGAAATGTGGAAAAATACATTTAAAAATAAATGCTGCTACACCTACCACCTCCATGTTAGCTGTTTTTTCTTTTCAATGTGACTTGCAGGAATAAACTATGGTCCAACATTCAAAATAAATAAATAAATAAATACTACTAAGGAACTTAAAATAAATGAATAAATGGAAAAGTATGTTTTGAGCATGATGAGAGAATCTGTAATAAAAACATCAGTTATCACTAAATCAATTTTTTAAATTAACAAATGTAGTAAGAATTTATTTTTAAATTAAACACATTAATTTTAAAGTTTATAAGGAAAAGGATACCCATAATATTAAATTTTCATAAGGCAAAAAATGAAAATGACTTTAACAATCATATTTTGGTTGTCTAAAAAAGACCACATCAAGGAAAAGGAAACACTATGAAAAGACATGGGATTTTTGTCCAGGCAGGAATTATTTTCTGGATGAGGGTATTAACTAGTAGAGAATCAATCACAGATGGATCACAGACAGAGTCTGGGCTATGTAGTTGGGTTCTTTACTTCTCCACTTTTTTCTTAGAAATCCACACATAAAAACTAGGCTTTCAAGGTTAATTTGATATAGAGGGCATTTATGTAGTTCATCAGCTTCAGTCCCCTTACTAAATCAGATACAACATTGCATTTTCTTAGAATACAACATAATACTTGTACTCTTCTTCTGATCTCACCCACACTTTCCACTTTTGTGTCTCTTCTGAGGCCTTCCTTCTACCTCCCAAAGCATACCCATACCTTGGCCTCATTTCTTCCACCATCAGGTTTTCAAATAATACAATTCCTTCCTATAGATTCCAAGACAAACAATACTGTTTGGATCCATTCTATTTAACTGCAACTGAAACTACTAAGCATTCTTATATTTGCTGTAATAAAGATATGATCACTGTCCCTTGCCTTTACATACTGATTCAATAAACCTTGATGACATCACTATTTATTGGATCTTAATGTCCTTATCACAATTATAAAATAAATTATTATGACATGTTTTATTGGAAAATAATCTGATTTCAGAATTTTAAAAATTATTAGCTTGTGAAGTTAATTGTGTGCTATATGCTTTGTGGATTTATTCCATACTTTCAGATTCATTATTAATTTATTCAAACACTGACTAGTTTACAGTTTCATAATTCACTGTATTACTTTAGATGTATGGTATATTCATGAGCTTTGGGGAAAAACATTTAGAACAGCAATATTTTAAGCCAGAAAATGAAAACACATTTTTTTCCTTTTGCTAAAAACATATATCTAGTTGACTTTATTTTTTTCTGATGTTCATCCATATGGTTGAGACATAAGTAAGCTTTTTAAGACTGATGTGACACGGTACTACATTTTAAAGTTTTGTTTTTCTGTGAGTACAAACTGCATTTATCTTAACACAGGGGTGAAGCAAATCTTATTCTTCACAAAGAGGTTCTTTTATATTTTATAGTTTATCATTACTGATAGTCATAGCAGAGAAAATATATTAAACATTTCTTTCCTCTAAGTAAACTGCCCATCCATACTGTTCATTTAGAAAAGATAGATTTTTGTTCACCTGAAGCATAGAATTTGGCTCTAGGTCACTGAAACAGTTTGAAAAATGATCTTTAAAATGTTTATATTAACAAAGAACCTGTATTGTATGTATTCATTTCTGTTTCAGAAGAAGTCGTTCATTTGACACCCTTTGAGCAATATGGTTAATCTATCACTGAGGTTCATTTTATGATATAATTTAGAAAAGGCATACTGTTTCAACTGAATTACACAAATAGCATTCAGGTCATCTGAAAAGTTTGTTTTATTTTTTACACCTCCAGAATATTTTTGCCACAGTGTACACACAGTTTACTTGAAGATGGAATTATTATTTTTAACTTTGTCACTGCAGATTTATTTCATGTCCAGCATCAGGAATGTATAAGAAAAGGAGGGAATCTCATGCAATGAAAAGGAGGAGGAGAAAGGAAGGGAAGGAGCAAGAGAAGGAAGGAAAGGAAGAGGACAGAAGAGAGGGAGTAAAACAGTAACCTATTAGGTTAATGGTGTTGATGAGATTAAAGAGAGTAGGTAAAAGACAGCAAACCACTGACCTTAATGACTGTGATTACAATGAAGTGTTAAGGACAGAAACCACCCTTGATGAATTAAGCAGGAATTGAGATAACAGCATTAAAAGCATGTTATGTTGCTAGAGAGTCAATGTGTTTTGCAGAGAATAATTGTAGAGAGATATAGGGGAAGGCTGGGTTCAAGTTTCCTTTCTTGAAACAAATAGGCATTTTGACCCTCTCCACATATTTGCATTTGAATTGAAAAATCTGTAGGATTAAAATAGCCTCCAAAGAAGTCTGAGGAAAATTAAATGAGGCAATTGTCATCATTAATTTGTAGTATGAAATTGACATAAATCCTTTATTTTTTAAATCTTGCCAAAGAAAACCTTTTTATCCAATCTCAACAGTCTCATATTAACAGCAATAAGTGTCTGAATTATTTGTTGTAACCACACATTATTCAATCACCCTGCTTCAAACAGATTTTCTTAGTAGAACTACAGATCTATTCTTGATGCTTTTTGTAACCTTTCAAAATAATCCACTAACTCAATAAAAAAATGTATTTGATTAAAATGGAAATTAGGAGTGTATCAAACAGGAAATTAATGTATCATCATCAACTCTGTTCAGGCATACAATTCTGGCAAGCTTGAGAGATTTACTTTTCCTTCAGTAGCATATGCCATGCAACACAAAGTCTTAATGTGTGGGAAACGGCTTTTTGATTGCAGGTGTTATTACAAAAGAATTGTATAGTATTTAAAACTGCACATTTTCCAGTGTACAGGATTAAATGCATGTATTATACCTTAAAAGAATAGTTTGACCTCAAATTAAGTACATGGATCTCCACAACCTATAAGTCATTAAAAAGGTAATAATAATTGTATAATTGCAAATGCTTCCATTATAATATTAATAAGAACATAGAAACATTTTAAGGTAAGCTGTGGAATATAAAATGTATAATTACTTCTTCCAGTGTTTCCAGGATGACCTCAGAGCCTCATAAAAATTATATAACACATCAGAAGCATTCTTAGAAATATGTGTACAGAATATGTTGATAGAAAATTCTATAAAAACTTTAAAGGAGGCATTATATATTCACGACACAAACCAAGGAGGCTGCGCAAATAACTTCTTATTTAAATCGAACAAGTATAAGTATAAATTAAAATACTGAACTATGTTATTCACTACTAGCACATAGCAATTTTCACATGGTTAGTTCCACGCACCAGGATCATTTTGATTGAGTTAGTGATTGTTCAAAGGGGCGCTGCATATCTTTGTTAGCTTGATTTAGTCTCATTTTGCCTTCTTCTGCAAGGCAGAAAATTCTAGATTTTTCTTTTCTTTTCTTGAAGTATAGTTGATTTTCCCCAGTTTTTTCTATAAAATGCTTACTATTCAATCAGACTAGAATTACTAAGGTTTACTACCATAGTTGTTTATGGTAATTGTCATTAATTAAGGTTTAATTTTTGTGCAGTGTAACCAGAGAATGTTGTATATAGTAGTACTACTGGTTTGTACTTTTAGAACATTTTCTTTGTGAAATAATATATGGTCAATTTTTGTGACTATTCCATTAACCCTGGAAAATAAGATAATTTCTTCATTTTTAGAGTACAGAGTTTGATGTATATCAATTAGCTCTTCCTTCTTAACTATGTTATTTTGGCCTACATCCTTCTTTAATTATCTTCCTGCTCTCTTAGAGAAAAATATAAATTAAAATTTTGTATCTCTTATAAATCACATTCTTTTATTAGGTGAAGCCTACATTCTACCTCAGCTAACCAGGAAGAAAAGTGAGGAGACAAACTAACCAATATCAGGAATCAAATGGAGCTAAAACTACTGATTAAAAGGATAATAAAAAATGCTATGCCTCCCCCGCAAAAAAATCACCTATGCCCATAAATTCAATAACTTAGATGAAATGGAGAAATTCCTTGAAAGACACAAACTACCAAAAATCACCAAAGAAGAAATAGATAAACCAAATAGTCCTATGTCTGTTAAAGAAATTAAATTATAGTTAAAACCTATTGAAAAAATTAAATTGTAGTTTAGGTTATAGGTTTTGAGAGCTTGGCCAAGATGGTGGAGTAGTAAGACCCTGAGCTCACCTCCTATCATGGGCACACCAAAATTACAAATATTTACAGAGCACATATTGATAAGAAAGACTAGAATCTAGCAGAAAATATCTTCTACAAATATATATATGTGTGTGCGTGTGTGTATGTGTATATATATATATATATATACATACACACACGCACACACACACACACACACACATACCACAATGAGATAAGGAGTGGCAGAGTCACAGTATAGTCAAGATCCTTATCACCTGGGTGGGCAACCCACAAATGAGAGAATAATTACAACTGCAGAGGTTCTTCTCAAAGAACAATGGTTCTGAGGCCCATGTTGGGCTCCCCAGACCAGGGGTCCTGCATCAGAAAGAGGAACTCCCAGAATGTTTGGCTTTGAAGGCCAGCAGGGCTTACTTTTGGAAGGCCCATAATGCTTTGGGAAATAGAGACTCCATTCCTAAAGTGTACACACAAAATCAAATGCCCCAGGTCCCAGGGTAGAAGCAATAATTTGAAAGAAGCCTAGGTCAGACACACCTGCTGATTTTGGAGGGTATACTGGAGAGGCAGGAGGCAACTGGAGCTCACACTGATGACACAGACACTGGAAGGAGTCATTTTTGGAAGCTCATTCTACCTTGTGGACACTGGTGCTATCAAGCATCATTAGGAATCCTTCTAGCTTATTAGCACCAGGAACCAGTCCCATGAACAAGCCTGTTGGCATCAGTATTGAGAAGCCTCAGGCCAAGCAACTAGCTGGACAGGGACACAGCTATACCCACCAGCAGGCAGGCTGCCCTGCCTCAGCCACAAAAGGACACAGGCCTGTCCCACAGAAGGCCCAGGACCCTGTTCCAAATCAGAGGGCCAGCACTAGCCCTGGACCATCCTCACTTACTGGTGGGCAGGTACCAGCCCCAGGACACCTGATCCTGGGTCACATACACCAGCTGGGGGATACCAATCTCAGGACCACTGCAGTCTCACAGCTTGCGGTGGCAAGCCACAGAACAAATCTCAGTAAGTTTTAGAAACCTGAAATCATATAAAGCATCTTCTGCATCCACAACACTATGGTTCTAGAAATCAACTACAAGAAAAAAACTGCAAAAAACACAAACATGGCTGGCTAAACGATACTAAACAATACTAACAACATGGCTGGCTAAACTAACAAACATGGCTGGCTAAACGATACTAAACAACCAATCAATGAACAAATCAAAGAAGAAATAAAATAATATCTAGAGAAAAATGAAAACAAAACCACAAAGATCAAAAATCTATGGGATGCAGCAAAAGCAGTTCTAAGAGGGAAGTTTATACCAATACAAGTTCAATCAGGAAACAAGAAAAATTTCAAACAACTTAAACTTACACCTAAAGGAACTATAGAAAGAACGAATGAAATTGAAAGTTAGTAGAAGGAAAGAAACCATAAAGAGCAGAGCAGAAGTAAATGAAATAGATACTAAAAAAAAGAAAAGAAAGATCAATGAAAGTAAGAGGTGGATCTTTGAAAAGATAAACAAAATTGATAAACGTTTAGCCAGACTCATCCAGAAAAAAAAAGGACCCAAATCCAAGAAATCAGCAATGAAAAAGGGGAATTAACAACTGATGCCACAGAAATACAAAGGATCATAAGAGGCTACTATGAGCAACTATACACCAATAAAGTGGACAATTTAGAAGAAATGGACAAATTCCTAGAAATGTACACTCTCCCAAAACTAAACAAATGGAAAATTTCTTCTATCTTCTAGAACAAACCAATTACCAGCAATGAAATTGAATCAGTAATAATAATTTTAAAAAACTCCCAGAAAACAAATGTCCAGAACCAGATTCTTCACAGGTGAATTCTACCAAACATTTAGAGAAGAGTTAACACATACCCTTCTCAAACTATTCTAAAAAAATTACAGAGGCTGGAATGCTTCTCAATTCATTCTCTGAGGCCATTATCACCCTGATACCAAAACCAGATAAAGAAATCACAAAAATGAAAATTCCAGACTAATATCACTAAAGAATATAGATGCAAAAATCCTCAACAAAATATTGGCAAAGCAAATCCAGCAATACATTAAAAGACTCATACACCATGATCAAGTGGGATTTACTCCAGGGATGCAAGGGTTGTTCAATATTCACAAGTCAATGTGATACACCACATTAACATGTTGAAAAATAAAAATTTTATGATCATCTCAACCGACGTAGAAAAAGTTTTTGATAAAATTCAACATCTATTTTGGATAAAAACTCCCCAGAAAGTGGGTATAGATGGAAAATCCCTGAACATAATAAAGGCCATATATGATAATCCCATAGCTAACATCATACACAATAGAGAAAAGCTGAAAGCATTTCCTTTACAGTCAGGAACATGATAAGGTTGGCCACTATCACCACTTTTATTCAAGGTGCTATTGGAAATCCTAGCCACAGCAATCATACAAGAAAAATAAATAAAAGAAATACAAATTGGAAAGGAAGAAGTAAAACTGTTACTTTATGCAAATGACATAATATTATATGTAGAAAATCCTTGGGACACCTCCCCAAAACTACTAGAGTTCTACAATAAATGTGGCAAAGTTTCAGGATACAATATTAATATGCAAAAATCATATTAATATGATTTGCGAAATGGATCCAACAATACAGTAACAGGATTGTACACCATGATCAAGTTGGATTTATCCGAGGGATGCAAGGATTTTTCAATATCCTCAAATCAACCAGTGTGATACACCACATCAACAAATTGAAGAATAAAAATTATAGGATCAACTCATTAAATGCAGAAAAAGCTTTCAACAAAATTCAACACCAATTTATGATAAATTGAAAGTGGGCATAGAGGGAACCTACCTCAACATAATAAAGACCACGTATGACAAACCTACAGCTATCATCTTACTCAATGGTGAGAAGCTGAAAGCATTTCCTCTAAGATCAGTAACAAGACAAGGATATCCACTCTTGCCACTCTTTTTCAACATAGTTTTGGAAGTCCTAGCCACAGCAATCAGAGAAGAAAAAGAAATAAAAGGAATCCAAAGTGGAAATGAAGAAGTAAAACAGTAATTGTTTACAGATGACATGATAC